>NW_022631019.1:3449405-4821211 GCF_010015895.1 Lontra canadensis | reverse complement strand
CACCCTGCGGGAGCACATTGTGGGAGCACCCTGCGGGAGCACCCTGTGGGAGCACCCTGCGGGAGCACCCTGCGGGAGCACATTGTGGGAGCACCCTGCGGGAGCACCCTGCGGGAGCACATTGCGGGAGCACCCTGTGGGAGCACCCTGTTGGAGCACATTGTGGGAGCACCCTGCGGGAGCACACTGCCCTTCGCACCAGAAGCTGTTTCTAGCCCACCTCCCCTGCCAGACTGCAAATTGTACACGGGGCGGGTCTGTGTTGTGCTCATTTCTGTATTCTCAGCGCCCAGCGTGGTTGCTGGCACAGAGTAGGCACTCATTTGTTCGTGGAACACATCCCTGCACGTGCCATGTACTTTCAGATTCTCTGCCTTTCATCTGCTCTGCTTTGTTTTTGAGGTCTTGGGGAAAGCCCTGTTTCTAGGCTTGGCAAACTCGCATTTGTCCCTCAGGGTGCCGAGCCAACACTCGCTCCTCCTCTGATCTGGCTCTGACTCTCGCAGGCAGAGCGGGGTGGTCCTCCTCTGCTCCCCGCAGCCCCTCCCTAGGTGGGAGCTCCTCCGTGGCAGAAATTTGACCTTCTTTAGCTTACTGCCCCCACACCAGCCTGGTGCCCAGGGAGAAGGGAAGCCACACAGAGCCCCATGCCGGACGGAGGAAGTCCGTCGTGGAAGATGGACTGCAGCCTGCCCCGCCTTCCCCCCACCCTGTATTCCGAGACCCGCTCTGGCTGGCGCAGGCCCCGAGTCCCCTTGCAGAGGGCACCATGGCGGGGAGGCCCACGCTGAGCTACCAGATGTCCATGTGCCCCACGGTGCCGGGGCACATGATCTCGGGGCAAAAGTTATCCTTGGCAGGGGTGCTTGGCCACGGCCCCCTGGCCACATTCCAGAGATAGGACGTGAGAGATGAAGGGCTGACATCTTTAAGACGGTAACTCTTTTAATAAGGAGTCTTTAATTATTCAGCAAAACAGTGGAAGAGGCCCGTTCAGCCGGGAGTGATAGCTTTAATCTCACTGAGCTCCAGTGGGTTTCCTCCAAGTGAGGGAATTCGGCTTCTCCCCTCTCCCCACACCCCAAACTCTTGCGGGATCCTTCCAGGGGTCTGAGGGAGGGCTCACAAGGCTCGCTGGCTGATCACAGTGTGTGAGCCCAGCAGACTGAGAATGGCTGTTTCTGAGTCCTTGTGTCTGGGCAGAGGTGTGGGTGGGAGGCCAGGCTTCCTGGCCCATGTAGCCAGGGTCCCTGCAGATGCTGCCTTGAGACTCTGACCCAAATGTCAGGAGGTAAAAACAGAGAGAAACAGGTGCTGTAACATGAGGGGCCATGACGGTTTGTTTGTGCCCCTCCCCCGGCCCACAACCCCCATTCTCACTTGTCCCCCACCCCCAACTCTTCCATCTCCAGTGCAACCGGCCTTGGCCTCTGCCCTTCCAGAAGGCTGCCTACCCCTCCTCTGGGCTTCCTTCTGTAGGACACTAACCTCAGTGCACCGCAACAGTCTCTTTCCTTGCCTACCTCCGCGGTCCCACTCAATGCTGGGAAGGCAAGGACAGGTTCCCTGTGCCTCAGTAGGGCCATATGCCAAGCAGGAGCTCAGTAACTGTTACTGCACTGACATGGTCCAGGCCCAATACCCAGAAGATGCTGATCTGCACGTGGGGCCTAGGCGGGTCTCTACCCTGCCTTCTCTCCCCGGCACAGCCACCACCATCTTGGTGATGCTTCCAAGGCCACCTCGACTCAGCATCCACGGACTCTACAAGGCTCTGCTGATGCGCCAGGCCCTGTGCAGCCTCCAAAGATGCCCTGGGGACCAGGGCTGACACGGTCCCTACTTCCTGGGGCCAACAGCTCCTGTGAGCACAGCCACGGGGGTCAGGAAGACCACCACACACCTCAGGGTGGGTCAACGCTGTGCCTGGGTCATGATCAAGAGGCCACCGCGCTTGGTGGGGTGGTGGTGGGGTAGGAGCGGTTGTCCCTGGGGCTCTGACCTCTCAGGACAGCAGCACACTGAGCTGGGGACTGAACTTCCACCAGCACCAGCACGGCCAGGAATTAGGGACCGCGTCCTTGGAAGCAGGAAGCACAGCTGGGAAGTGTGAAAAGACCAGGGGATGGGGAGACATCGTATGTCTGGGTCCAGAAGGCCGAGACAGAAAGTGGTGCCTGGAAAGGCCAGGGCGGTGGCCAGCCACTCCCTTCTGTGCCTCAGTGAGGAGACCCCACTGCTTCCCCAAGCCCCTTGCCAGGGCCCCGCCTGGGAAGTGCTGATTCCTAAAACCTACATCCTTAACACCGCTGGGGGCTCTGAGTACCAGGTGCTGCTGCCCATCTCTAGCCTCTCCCAGGGCTGCCACCCTCCCGGCCTGCTGTGTGTTTGGCCACCATGGCCCTGGATGGCAACCGCCTCCCCCCACCCATGCCTACTCACTCTCTCCTCCCCTGGGGAACAGTCCTGTGGCCTCCCCCATGCCCCACCTCTTTGTAGCCCTAGGCTCTCCTTGGAGCTCAGCCCGGATGTTCCTTCTTCCAGAAGGTCTCCCTGACTCCAGACAGGTCAGGGTCCTCGGTGACCACCCCCTCTCCCCGACCCCGCGCTCTCCGTGGCCCTCGCTACCACCGGAATGGAGCCGTAAGGTGGGGTCCATGTGTCACACCTGTTCTCTGCAGAAACACCAGCCCTAAGAGGGGCAGGGACCCCGCTCATCTTCCTTATAAATCTCTGAAGAGTAGCACGGGACGGGCATACAGTCGGCGCTCAAGAACTACTTGTGGTGTGCATAAAAAGGGCCTCCCAGACATCACCTCACCTCATCCTAACGACTACCTGACGAGGTACCGGGGCATCCACATCTGGCCAGCAGGGGTGGAGGCCCAAGAGAGGGTAGGAACCTCAGCCGCGCCACATGGCGACTGCATCGTGGGGTGGGATTTGAACCCAGGGCTGCTCTGTTGCCAAAACCCATATTCTCAATGGGTGTGCAATTCTGATGTGAAATGGCAGTGGGGTCTGCTCCGGACTGAGCAGCTTCCCTCCCCCAGCGGCCGCCACCACCTCCAGGAGCACAGTCTGGTCATTGGTATGCAAACCTGCATCGGCCCTGCCCCAGGCCACCCGCTCAGCTCGGCATATTTCTTTATTAAAATGGGGATCCTTTAATCTCGGTCTAATTTTGTCTTCAGGGAAGCTCTGTCCCCAGGCTGCCTGCCGTTCCAGCCCTCAGGAAGCCGCCGCCTGCTTGGGATTCAGGCCGGCGTCTCCATCTGTCAACACGTTCGTCTCCTGTATCTGCCATCCCTTATTTATAATCCCGCTCAGATTAATGAATGACAGTAGTTCTCATCACAGGAAATTTGATTAATCAATTTAAGTGCTTAATCACCACAGCCTTGTTGAGCGCTGAACATAAGGGATCTCGCTTTGATGTAGATGAATTCCAGAAAGCAATGAGAGTTAGAACCAACCAGTCAGCACTTGTCCCCGGAAACACACGGGGTGAGGGAAGTGCTGAGGAAGTCCTGGGGGGTCCCCCGAAGCCAGAGGCAGGTGGCTCTTGAGAGAGGATTGCTGGCTGGCACAGGCATGGAGAAGCCTCCGAAACTTCTGGAATCAAGGCCTTCCTGGGCCCTGATTCTGCTCAGAAGCCAGGTCCTGGTCTAGGAGCCTGGAGAAGCAGGCATGACCAGGCTACTGTGACTCAACCGGGGGGAAGAGGGCTGTCCTCCTAGCCACACCGCAGCCCCTCAGGGACTTACTGCCTAATTAACCAGGGAGGCAAGCAAGAGCTGTTCCCTACAGGCCGCCCTTTAGCCAGGCTCGGCCCCACCTCAAGGTTGGCTCACTTGTGCCGCTGCCCCTTCCTCTCAGCTGCTCCCAACTCTGCCATCTTTTGAGGCTCAGCTCAGGGCCCCAGCTTCCAGAGAGCAGACTGTATCTGCATCGTTCCTTTTTCAAGCTCCCCCTGCCCCTGCCCACCGCCTGCACCCACTGGCACTGCGTGTGGCCTGTGTTCACCTCTCGGAGGGCTGGGCGCAGGGTGGGTACTGACATTGTTCTCTAGCCCTCAGACTGGCCCAGCCCGGGGCAGGGCACACGGCAGTGCTGAGTGTGACACCTGGAGCTTTTATACTCAAGCCATCAAGACTCAGGCACTCACTGGCAGTCTCTCAATGGGAGTCGAGGGCACGCGCCCTTGGGGCGGGCAGATCAGGATGAACCTGTTCGCTGTTACACTGTTTTTATTTGGGGGATACAGAAAGAACCTACCGTTTTGGAGTACAAACAGCAGAAACAGAACCCTCCACAGCAAAGCATCTGGACTGACAGAGAAATCCAGGACTTCCCCCACCAAGGCTCGCACCTGCAGAAGCAGACGGGCCCCACTGGACATCTTCATACCAAAGGGACAGGAGTTAAAAATAAGCATTTACAATCTGGCACCAACTGGACCAGTGAAACAGAGACGGAACCAGTGCCCCAAAGCCAACAGGAGGGCAAAGAAGGAAGAAGGAAGCTCCTAGTCCCTAAATGTTTACTGAGCATCTACTATGTTTGAACTCCACATTTATTTTAACCCCAAGATAGCTTCATGAAAAACCCACAGCCACCGCGCTCTTGGGGCTGAGGAAACCAGGGTGCAGAGAGGGGCAGAGAGGTGGAGGCACCTACCCCCAGGCCACGGAGGAACCCTGCAGCAGGCGGGCGTGGCCTTCTCCCGGGCGTCCCTGGGCTTGGTTGGCCCTGAACACACTGGGCCGGGTGCTCCCCAGCCTCCAGGGTGTGGGGGTCCGGGACCAGCAGCCTCAGCTGCATCTGTCTTGAAGGAAAGCAAGTATGTGCTACTGACAAGGAAAAAAACGCCTCTCCCCGCTGTTTGTGATCGCTGCTATACAGAGAAAGGCTAATTTTGGAAACAGATTATTAAAAAATACATCCACTCAGAGCGGCACAATCAATCAGGCACTCCAGACGCAGATTCACCCGGTGCTCCGGGCCTTCCTGGCAACTCGCGGCTCCTTACCTGGCCACAGGCCAGCCCTGCCAGGGCCTCCTTCCCGCGGGGCTGCCCTGGCTCTGCCCCCCTGGAGACCGGGCCTTGGCCTCTCAGGGCGCCACCCAGGACTGTGAGGAGGCCAGGACACCCGTTTGCTTACTCATCTGGGCGGTTACAACAGAACTGCAGCCACCTGGGCCCCAGGCTCCCCATCCCCCTACAGCCCTGGGGGAGGCAGCGTGCCCCCAGACCTGGAACCAGACTGGAAACCACTCTCTCCCCAGGTGGTGGGCACAAAGAGCCCGAGTGCCTGTGCGGGGGTCATCTGTGCAATGGAAAGTATTGTCTCTGCCGTGCGCTGACACACGGGTCCCTGCGGCGTGTGTGGGAGCCCAGTGCAGGTGTCTGCCTGTTTTCCCAAGAGCTGCCTCACTCTCTTGCCACTGAGACAGGCCTGCTGGGCCTCAAAAAAACCCGACAGAATTCTAGAGGTTAAACCACCAGGGACCTCAGGCCTCCTGGTTTTACAAAGGGGAAACCAAGGCCCAAGGGGTCATGCAACTTGTCCATGTGTGTCACAGAGCACGTGGGGATCAGGCATTCTGAATCTTGGAAAGTGCCAGACACTCTGGTTCACTCCCATAGGCTGGGGGCACTCCCCTCGCTCCCTTCCACTGTCATGCACCCCGGCACCGGCACCGGAGGCCTCTGACCTGCCCAGACTCTGCCTGCCCACCTGCCTAGGACGACGAGCCTCGAGGGCCAAGACCCACAAGAGTCGGCGTCTGCTCCCCCTGATCCCCGAGTTCCTGCAGCCTGCTGGGCTCCCTCCTGCCTCCCGGCCTGAGTCCAGGGGCCCAGAGCCTGTAACTCTTTACCCGTGGTTCCTCGACCCGCATTCAGATTTCAGCTCAAACACCATCTCTCAGCAAGGCTTCTGGTATTTTCTCTCATTTTCCCATTTTATTTCCTTCATAGTAGCTCTCATGCCCACTTGGGATCATTTTTTATATTTGTTGACCTTTTTATCGTTATTTCTAATTCCACCTAGAAAGTAAGGCCCAGGTGGCAGAACCTTGCCCATTTTTCTCCCTGGCTGTGTCCCAAGTAGGACAGTAGAAGGGGGCAGGCACCAGTGAATGCTGGAGGGGATGAGTGAGCAAGTCCCAGACTTACCCCACAGGGGTCCTCTGGGGAGACAGAGACCCCTCTTAGGACCCCCAAACCGCCCACAGCCAGTCTTCTCTTCAGACCCAGACACTGAGGTCTCCCAGGGAAAGGGTGTGTTTCTCTGTTTCTCTTCCTAAAAGTCAGAAATGCCCTCTTGCGGGGTACATTGTGTTCCCCCAAAATTCACATACTGAAGTTCCAATGCCAGGAACCCGAGAATATGAACTTGTTTGGAAACAGGGACATTGCAGATGTCACTGGTGAGTCAGAAGATGAGGTCATGAGGGCAGACCCCTAATCCCATAGGGCCGGTGTCCTCACAACAAGGGACTTAAGGACCCAGACTCACACAGGGAGAATCCCACGGGAAGCCGAAGGCAGGGGTCAGCGTGGTACATCTCTGAGCCAAGTAACAGCAGCGACCACCAGCAAAGGGCCAAGAGCGGGGGCTAGGCCTGCGACAGATTCTCCTTCACAGCGTCCCAAGGAACCAGCCCTGCCCCCACCTTGATCTTGGGCTTCCAGCTACCAGAGCTGGGAGAGGTCTCTTGATAGGCCACTTGCACAGATACATATCCTTACAGGGACGATGTGGCGTCCAGGGGCTGCAGGCCAAACAGAGGCCGGGCCAGCTGGCAGGACGGCCAGAGACAGGCCTCAGACCAGGGGCCCGTGAGGAGACGGACTGGGGTGTGGAGGGGCCTCCGCAGGGCCCCCTTCCGCCAGGGCAGCCCCCTTTGCCTACAACTGTCTGCTTCCCCCTTCTGGTCTTGCTCCCAACCCCGCCCCAGGCCAAGGCTTCCACCTATGCTCAAGAGACGCGGTCGCAGGATTGGAGAGATGGTTTGAAAATGCCGTCTGTCCTATTACTTCCCTGCCAGGGACCAGGCTCTGCAAGCCGCTCAGAGTGCACCCCGCCTCTGTGCCTGGCACGGAGACCTGCAGCCTTTCTCTGGCCCCCAGCAGGGCCCTCAGCTCCCAGCCGCCTTCCGCATCCCACCCCCACTGTCTGCCCACAAGGACCCCAGTCCCAAAGTCTTCCCGGATCTGAAGCCAGGGGCTTGCACGCGAGTAAGAATCTGTATTGCAAAGGGATCAAGTGTCCTGGAGTTAACAATGATGCCTCAAGCCTGTGGGCAGAAGGGGACAAATCCCAAGAATCAGCATTAACCGCCTGGACATCGGGGCAGGGAGCAGCGGATAAGGGGCCAGGCCTAGCCAGGGAGGCTCTATGACCTGCGGGTAAGGGAGGCCAGGAGGTTAGCAGCCGGCCGGCTTGCAAGTGTGTATAGCCCAAGCCTCTGCTGGGCCCATGAGACCAGACCTCAGGGCTCATCAAAGGCACTGCGGGATCCTGGGAGAAATCCTCCCCGTGGGTCCTGGGGGGCGTCCTCCCAGGTATGCACTGGAAATCAGTCTCAAGGCTGGCAGGCCATCTGGTCCAGGGAACGGCAGGGCAGGGAGACGCCAGCTTCAAGCAGCCTCTCCTGCTGGGGCATCCTCTCCCCTGCCTGGCTCCCCTCTTGTCTTCCCTGCTTGGAGAGCGCCCTGGCAGCCCCATGCCTGGGCCCCAAGGGGAGGCACGTCTCTAGTCAGTATGCACACCAGGCTGAGGCCTGCGCTGCTGGGCAGCTGAGAATCTACTTGATAAATATTGAGCTAAGAAGCCCAGAGCTTCCTCCTCCTGCTTGCAAATCTGGCCGGTCTGCAGGAGTGGAGGGCAATGGGACGCTTCCCAGCTCCCTCTCCTGCTCCCTCAGCGTCTCTGCTGGCTGAGGAAGAGCCTCTGGCAGGGACAGCATGACCAGAACCTCGGGTTGGACGCTGGGAGCACAGTTCCTACCAGGGCCCCGCAGAAGCCAAGGGAGCAGGAGGAGGGGTACAGCCTTCCAGGGGAGGTCATCTGGGAGGGCCCTCCGCCTGGACCAGCCCCACTCCACACCCGTCAGCCTTGGCGCCAAAGGGACTGTGTGCCCCCAGGGGAGGGACTGTCCTCCTGGCCTCCAGACCCTGCCAGGCTGGGCACGCTGCAGGCCTCGTGTCTACAGCTGGAGGCTCTCCCTGGTGACGAGGGCAACTTTCCTGGAAAACGGTAAAGGTCTGCTTTAAAATATGGACAGCAGCAGGGCAAGGGCCCAGCCGGGAGCCAGGGCCGGGCTTCCCTGTGGCCCCAAACAGGATGCTGGAGCTTTAGGACTCCATGCCCCAGCGTTACAGGATCCTGGTGTGAGCCAGCACCTGACAGAGCAGTCCTGGGGCCACTCCCTGTACAAGACCCAGCTTCGGGGGCAGGCAAGCTGATGCCAGACTTATTTCAGAGCATCTGGTACTTAAGAAGGCTCCTAGAACATGTCCCGGGGATCTGGGGGCATTTGCTAAAGGAATGAATGAATAAAGGAATAAATGGTACATTCTTCCTGCATCCACACGCATCTGCCTCTGCTGGGGCTGGGCTGGAGAGGGCAGATGCCCCTGACACCTCAGCTTAGCCCTGCTCCCTCCCTAATCCTCAAAGGGATCAGGGTCACCCGCAGCAAGCTGATCCCTAGGGAAAGAGCAGAAACCCCTGCAGACACTCAGAGCAGCTGATGGTTTTCTCTTTCCTGAGAGCAACTTTGGAGAGGCGAGGAGAGGAGAGAGAAGCTGAGGGCAAGGATGCTGGGGGACACAGAGGGGAAGAGGACTCGTGTGGGTGGAGATCGAGGCTTCCCCTTCCGCCAGGCCTGGGTTCCCTGCATGCGGAGGGCTGATCCCACTTGCCCGTCCTTGGGGCTGAGAGCAGGGCCACCTGCTGTCCTGGGACTAGTGGGTCTCCATTCCTCCAAGGCCCCTGTGATGACATGGGTGCAGTCAAGACACAATATTCCCACCCCTTTTTAGCCACACCCACCTCCCTCCTGCCCCTAACTGCCTGAAGCCACAAATCCCTTCTCCATGTCTGCCATCCTGTCATTTCAACAATGTTACAGCAATGGCAAGGTCCGGCCTGCAGCCCTTGGAACCGGCCTTTTGCACACAGCAACGGCCTCTGCAGACTCGTGCAGGTGACTGTGGGTTTCAATAGTTTGTTCCTTTTTTCTCCCACTGTTAGCCCCCTGCCGCTAATGGCTTTGCTGGGACTGCCCCTCCCTGAGAGGCAGGTACCTGGCAGGACCCTGCATCAGGAAGCTGCTGCGTGGTACTTGGAGACCCCATAGGTACAGGGCTGGACTTGGACTGGAATGGGCAACCGTACAGGCCTAGCAGCTTTCAGAAGCCCCCAGATGCAAATGCCCCTCCTGAAGGGCTCCCAAGAAGGGGAATGAGGAGTCACAGAGCCCCCAGCCCGCCCAGGAGGAAGGGGGGTCCTGCCCCAGTTGCTGGGAGAGAGCCTTAGACAGGTGGATAGTGGAGGTGGGCAGGACAGCCCTTCCTCCCGTCCCTCCTTCCTTTTTGGACACCCAGTACCAGTCTGTTGGAGCCTGAGGCTGACCCCTTTCCTGGGAAGCTCCCCACGCAGGGACCTGTAGGACAGGAGGCAGGCAGCCTGAGGGCTAGGGGACCATGGGGGCTGGGGGCCAGCATGTGGCTCAACCACTGGAGGGAGGCTCCCATTTCCTTTTGGGGAGCTGTTGGGTCTGGGGACCCTTCTGGGGCTGGCCCTGCTTGGGCCACCCGCCTCCCTGCTACCTGTCTCCCTGTGGGGCTCAGTGCAGGCATTTCCTGCAGAGAATGAAGTAAACAAGGCCATAAATAATTCCCTCTCGCGGAAGCTGGGAGACAGGGAGGCCCTGGGTAGGGATAATAGGAGGTGCGGGGCCACAAGGGGGACAGCAAATTTTGTTCCACTGTTCGGCACTCAGACAACAGAAGTCGGAGGGAGCCAGCTGCCTTCCCTGGGTTCGTGTTTAGGAGGGACACTCACTGTGCCAAAGGTTTAGCTCTGACCTTGGCCCTGCATCCTTGTGCATGCGGAGGTAGAGTGATGCCACCAGCTCTCACCATCCTGGCCCAGCCATGGACCCTACCAGAAGTCTCCCTCACCCAAATGAGAGCCAGTCAGGAGAATGGTCTATGTGCCCCATCTCCCCTACTACTCCTGGGACGTGCTTCCCTCCATCCCTGCTGGCCCTGGAGGTCATATCAGAAACACTCACTCATAGAACTACCTGGACCAAACTCCCTGGGACCCCAATTTGTAGTCAGGGTCTAAATCACGACTTCCACACTTCCTGGCTGTGTGACCTTGGGGAGGTCACTTTCCCTCTCTGGGCCTGCTTCTCCTCTGTCAAAAGGCAATGTTCTACCTAGTTCACAAGGTAAAAGTGAGGATGAAGAGAGAGAAGAGATGTTCCTAGAACCTAGCACGTGCTTAATCAACACTGGTTCTGTCGGGGTTCCTCTCAGCTCTCCACTGCTCAGCCTTGCTCTGGGCTGCTTTATGAGCCTGGACCAAGGGTCCAGGGGTGGGAATTCACCCAAGGCATCCTGGTCTTCAGATGGGCTGGGACCAGCTTGAGAGATACTGATCCAGGCTGAAGTAGAGGCCACCACGACTTTGGGCTTCCCCCCAAAGTGGTTGTCTGTCCAGGGAGAGTGCTTGGAAGTAACCCTTCCTCCAGCTGCCCGGTGGGATGCCCAGTATGGCACTGAGTTGATTTCAGGGACAGGCAGGGATTGAGGCCCACTAGGGACCCAAGACTGAAGGCACAATGGGAATTCCACTCCAGGTGGAAACTGGAAATCTGGATGCCCAAGTGACTGGATCCTCTGGGGTTGGGTGTGATGGCCACCTAGAGGCAGCCAGGCAGGAGGCTATGGTCAAGGGCTCCTCTCTTCCTCCCTCCAGACCAAGCTTATTGACCAGGTTCCTTGGGCCCTTGGCTGTGGATGGGTCCTGAAGGAAATGTCCCTGACTTCTCAGAAATGGCCCAAGGGAAGGAGAACTCGGGTGTTCGGGCGGCTGGCTTACTCTCCCAAGGCTGAGATGGTACCTCTGAGTCGGTGGAAAGCCGCTCTCCCCGAGTCTCCATAAAGTGTCCTGTGCTTCCACTAACTCATTGATCCACATGTTTTCCCATGCCTGAAGATTTCTTTACTGTCATCACAAGGTTAGAAGAATTGTGAGTTGGAAAACCGTGCAGCATATTAACGTCAGGCTGAAATATTGCCACAATACAGAGAAATATTTTATATTTATTCTCTTTTAGAAATTGTTATAAAGGGAATATAATGAGAATGTTGCAAACGAGTGGAATATTTTCTTCTAACCTGACCATAAAAATATGTCAAAGGGATGCATGAAACTCTAATAGGAAACAGCTGATGGGCCCTGGAAGAGCAGGGATTTAGCAAAGGTTTTACTTGCTGCCTTACTAGCTCACAAGACAGAAAGAGAGTCTTCTAGAGCAGTCTTTCCTGTGGGCAAATGCACGGAGGATGGGAGGGGCGAGGGCTGGATGGTCTGTGTGCCTGATCAGGGCCTGGCACTGGTCAGGTATCAGATAGGCTTACAAAGCCCTGAAGGCACAGAGGCTCATGAGCCTCAAAAGGACAGAAACCTCACCACCATGGCCATCATCATCTTCATCATGTCTGTCACCACCATCTTCATCACTATACCCATCATTTCCATTATTCTCATTATCACCACCTTCCCCATCTTCATCTTCCCCCATCCTCCTCCTCATCATCCCCAGCTCATTTGCCCAACCTCCTCCTCTCCATCTTTATCCCCACCCTCATAATTATCATCTTCATCACTACCATCTCCATCATCATCTTTAACACCACCACCACCATCCCCATCACCATCATAATCACCATCATCCCCATTCTCATCCCTGTCATCACAACCTTCCCCATAATACCTATTATCCCCTCTAAGATCATGACAATCACCATCACCGTCATCACCATCACACCATCATAACAATCATCATCACCATCACCACAAGCACCACCATCATGACAATCATCATCACCATTATCACCACCACCACCATTATGACTGTCATCATCATCACCACCACCACCACCACCACCACCACCACCATCTTGATAGTCATCTTTATCATCACCATCACCACCATCATCATCATTACCACCACCACCACCATCATGACCATCATCACCGCCACCATCATGGCCATCATCATCACCATCGCCATGATTACCATCATCACCATGCTAACAGTTTCCATTTGTTGAACACTTACAATGTGCTGTGCACTGTGCTACGGGATTTATACAAATTGCCATGTTTCAACCTCACAGTAATCATGTGAACTGCTCTTGAGTTTATTATAAATATGGAAGCTAATGTTCAAAGAGATATAGACCTTACTTAAGGACACGCATTCTGTGTGGAGCTCAAATTGGAACCCAGGTCATTTTGGCTCTAAGTCCTGACAATACTTGTCTCAAATGGAAGAGCTTTCATGAAACCTGAAAACACCCCACACAATCTCAGAATGTCAAGGAGTCTTCTTCGTGCTGGGTGTGTATAAACTCAGGGCAGAGATGACTAATCCCATCATTGATGACTGACCAGAGGAAAGTCCATTTAAGAAGTGCCCAGTGAGTCCCCACAGTGTGCCAGGCACTGGGATTGGCTGAAGGAATCAGACACAGAGACAGCCAGCATCTAAATCCAGTATGCAGACAAAGGCCATACAACACAAGACATGGGATGAAGGGAATCCTTCTAATTTGGCATAGGGGTGCAGGTGTGGGGCCTTGTTTATGAAAAAGGAGTTACTTGAACAGGACTTCAAAAGACTGATATAATTTCGCCAGGTGGCTATGGGCCAGGACAAAGTCACCCCAGTAGAGAAGGCAGTATGGGAAGGTAGAGAGAGGAATGGCCAAGAGTTCCTCCTTCTGACTTCAGAACAAGAGTCTCAGGAGGATGCTCGGGGAGGCCCTGGTGGCTCCCCTCAGAGCCCTAACCTATGCTACATGAGGGGTGGGGGGCTGTGGACCTGAGTCTGACAAGCAGTGTGAGAACCACCAAAGCAACTGAGCCCACAGTGAGATGAGGCCCAGTGGCCAAGCCTTGGAGGCCCCAAGTTCTGCCTCAAACACACTTCTGTCTCCTCCCCTCTTTCTGAGTTCCACCGTAAAGAATCCATTAACATAACAAATCCTTTTGTGTACCTCCTCCAGGCTGGGCACTGTTTCAGGGGCTGGGGTTGGAAGGTGAAGAAACCATTGAAGGTCAGCCCTCCAGGGTCCACCTCCCAGTGCAGGAACCACATTCCTGCCCCAGGCTGACCACCTGACCAGGGCCCAGCCCATCCTCCCCAGCAGCACCGATGTCCCCACAACTCCCCAGGGTCTGACAGGTGCCTAATGGCCTCACAGTCCTCACCTCGCCCCCAGTGTGTGCCAGCCATAACCTTCCACAGACATAATATTCTCCAAAGACACCAGCTCCTATGTTGACTAGTTTCAGGTCCATGTGAGTCGGGAGGGGAGGAGGCTTTGGTGGGGGGGTGGGAGGGGGGCAGGGGAGTGGGCTATAGCAAGTCACCGCACCTCCCTCCTTCTGCTTTGGGGCCCTTCTCTTGTCCCTAGCTCATCCCTGTAACACCCAAGAAGGGTAGACTCCAAAGAAAGGAGGAGTGGCAAGGAGCCTGGAGAATACTCTGGAACCCAGAGCTAGCTCTACCTCAGGGCTGATCCCAGAGCCTGCCGCAGAGGACGATTAGCCCGTGGCACCCCGCTCCCTCCCACAGGAGCCTCTGGGATTATAACTCTTCCCTAGGCCGAAGGATGTGTGCAGAGGGCTGAGGGGCCATCCTGGGGGAAGGCTTTCTCAAATTGACATTCAATTTCCCATCGCTAAAAATACACCTGAAGCCAAGCCATTCAGGATTATAAAAGAGACCAGAGACTGAGCATTAAGTACATAGGCACTCAGTGCTGGGAAGGGTTTGACCTTCAAAACTTCCTTCCGATGAATTCCCAAATAAAACACTATTTATACAGCTTAAAGCAAATTATTGTGTAGGCCAGTACTGAATCTTCACATTCCAATTTAGACCCTGCAGACCTTCCCAGACGTTGGCTCCGCTGTAAGCACAGTCATCAACCAGGGCTTGGGAAGACCTTCCTGGACCTGTCGCTACAGAAAATGCTGGGTGTGGATCCCCCATGATCAACTTAGAAATCCTGCCTTCACGCTCCCCGCACCCAAGCAGCTGAGCACCCGTCCCTTCAGATTAGCGACTAAACGTGCTGAAATTCACAATGCACAAACAGAAACGGGGCTCTTCTGACATTTGTGGGCCACTCAGCCAGCGGTCAAAAGGTTGACATCGTCCCGGTATGAATTTTTGATCAAAGATGGCCTAGCTCCTTCTTAGGAATGTAATAAACCGTCCTTCTTGACTTGGATACCTCCTGTCCCCTGCCTGCTGGCACCCTCCCTTGTCCCTGGGGATGGGGACTCCAGCTCTTCAAACCTCTAAGTTCCTGCTCTGCTTCTAGAAGATTCATACAGGACAGCTTACGGGGGATGTCACGTGGGGATGTTGAGCAAGGAAAACCCGATTCTAAAGGCCATCGCCAAGGAGGAAGGCTTTAGCGGTGCCCTGACAAATTACTGAAAACACAGGCCAGATTTAAGGTGCAAATTTAATCTCAACCCGCCTCCCCAGAGGGCAACTCTTCAGGCCTTTCTGACTGTGGTTTTGCAACTTGACGCTGGCCCTTATTTATAAGTCACGTGCTGAAAGGAAGCACAAAATGATCCAGTTTGGAACCCCCATTTCTCCGCACCTCAGGCTCCTCCTCCCCACGTGTGGCCAGCGAGGGAGCTTACTCTACCCATTTCTCCAACCCCGCTCTTCTTTGCCGAGTCGTCTCCAGTCCCCCAATTACAGAAGCTGTCAGTCAGGCTGATTAATTAGGGATCTGCCAAACCTTGAGGCTTTCACGAAAGTTCATCTTCTAAAAGATCTCCATGCAGATCGGGCCTTGCCCGGCCCCATCCAGGACCCTCCACTTTAGCTAACAAATAGTAACACTCGAAGCGAGGCCTTTATTTAGCAGCTAATGGGCTGCAAGCTGGGAACCCCAGGTCAGCAGTTCTTGGGGGAGGTGGCTTTTGCTGGTCCTCTCTTGGTGCCGAGACGGGCGTCAACACTGCCCCCAGGCAGCCCGCCCCTTCCTGGCCCCATCCCCCTCAAAGGCTGGTACCCAGGGCAACAGGGGACGGAGAGCTGCTCTGCCACTCAGGGTCCCAGCTCTGGGCAGGCTCCTGGGCCCCAGGGGTCCTGACCTTTCAGTGAAAGAGCAAAGCCTGCAGGAGGCGCTCTTTGCCTTTTTTCAGTTTGTCAATGTCAGGCTCGGGTTAGAAGGTAGCCCACCCATGGGGGGCGTGGGTGCTGGGGCTGGGGGAAGGACGCAAGTACTGCCAGACGTTAACAGCCCCTCACCCTGCCGTGTTTTCCCAGGGCCACAGATCACCCACGGATGCTGTTTCATGGTCATCATGCCTGGCCTGATCGGCCACTCAGTACATAAACACATGTTGAATGAGTTCAACCCCAAACCATGGCCGCTGGCAACCATCTGTGGTTTCCTGCTCCGCCCAGTGGCTATCTGGGCCCGAGAAGATGGGGAGCCTGGAGTCATGCTGTGTGCCTCCCACTGTGCAGCAAGGCCGGCGGCAAGAGTGCAAGGGGAGACCTGGAGTGCAGGGGGGCCCTCATGCCCTCACTGAGGACATGGGCAAGTGGCATGAGCCCTTCCTGCTGCCTGTCCCCCAGGAGTGAGGTGTGCATGGCCCTGCCAGCCCCCAGGGGAGGCTCTTGGGCACATGGGGAGCTCTCAAACCTAAAGGAGGGTGTGTGTGAGGGGCGCCTGGCCTCCATCTGACTGTGCTCTTGAGCTTTCAAGCCTCAGCTCTTTCAACACTCTGACCCACAGGCCCCGGCAGCCCCATTCTCACTATCTTCCCTCCCCTCGTCTTCAAGAGCCAAAGGTTTGTCCCTTTTCGCCAAGACACAGCCACTAATGTGGCTCCCAAGGACCCTCCCCCAGAAGATCCCCCCAGAGGTCTGTCCTTCCTTCTCCCCTGCCAGGATTCACAGAGACGAGTGACCCAGAGTCAGGGAAGGCTAGGGCCTGTCCCCACGGTTGAGATGCCTCCAGGCCACAGGTACCTGGGGCCCCTCCTAGGGCTCCCAAGAGACTGACCTGTCCTTCCTCAAGGCTCCTTAGAAGACCCAACAGATTTTCCATCCAGTGAGTAAGCTGAAACTCTGGTCAGTTTCGTGGTGCCCTGAGCCATGGATCTGCCTGCCCCACACCCCCTGCCCCCCGGAATCTTGTCTGCTGCCATCTCAGTGCTGGGCGTGGGGCAGAAATCCGCTCTGCAGATGTTGGCTGGAGTGGATGGATACTTCGATTTCTGCTTTCGGTCTGCACCTCCCTCCTGAAGGAAACAGCACCTCCTTCTGTCTTCCTGGGATGTCCTTCTCCATGAGATGCCCCGCGTTCGGGCAGCAACAATGACTCACATCCCTGGACAGAGCCTCTAGCCTGGGCTCTGTGGTCCTCTGGAGCTGTGCAAACCATGTGCGATGGGCTGCTGTGCATTCTGTTTCTCCTCTGGGGATCAGGGGTACAGCTTTGGTCCAATTCTCCCATACATTCCAGTTCTCCCAGAAGTAAACAGGCACAAAGGTCTTAGATTTGATTCCCCAAGCTCTCCTGGAAGTGACTTTGAAACCAACTCCACTTCATCTCCCACCCTGCCTGCGTAGGGACACCCCTTCTTCTTGACCTCCCCCCCGCAGCTGGAACATAGCATCCTGCAGAGGACGCCTGCAGCCACACATGAAACTACATGTTATTTTCACCTGAGAGGAGAGCAATTTATCAGGCTTGGTGACGGCTCCCATTGCAAGTCCTGGGCTACCCGGAACTTGGCCATGTCCCCGTCCTGCCTTAACATTGAGCTGCAACTGCCGACAAGGCCCGTTTTCCTGCCCCCAACTCGTCAGCTGTGCCAGATGGCTGAGCTTCTATCCAAGACAAGGCTGTTCAGCTGACTCTTGGGTGCGGTGCGGGGTGAATCACAGTGTGGCGCCCCCTCAGACAGGCAGAGCCCCACCTGCTCTCCCTTCACAACGTCGTTGCCTCCCAGCCCGTCCCAAGGAGGCATACTGCTTCACGGAAGGGCCCTCACCACGACACACTAGGCAAAATGATGTTTTCAAGATCTGGCAGATAATAAGAAAATCAAAATAGTTTCATTTATGGAGCAGAGGAAATGGGGGCGGAGGGGGGACTTTTATTTTTGTTGCTTTTATAAAAATTTCTGTGAATGCTTATATGATAAATGACTTTGGAAGTTTCTTGTTGGTGCAGGAGAGAAGGAGTTGCTGGCGCATGGACAGTCGTACCCATGAGGCTGCCCGGCTGCGGGGGCCGGGGGGGGCAGGCGTGCCAGGGAAGGCAGCCGTGACTGCACGGGACCGGTCTGCTTTTATCCATTCTCCCCTCACCAAGTGCCCGCCAAGCACTCACTGAGGGTGCAGAGGTGAGGAGAGCAGAGCGCTCGCCCCAGAGAGCCCCAGCCTGGTGCTGGGCCACACGGTGAGTGCTACCAAACAGCCCACAGTCCTCCCTGAAGACTTGAGGAGGAGGTGATTTGGGGCAAAATCTTGAAGGATGGGTAAAAGTTCGCCTGGTAGATAAAGATGAAGAACATTCAGAGTCCCTTCCCTCCCTACCCCTGACTCCCCTCACACCCCCACACTATTTTGCTTTTCAGAGCACCTTCTCCACCTGGAGTGTACAGAGGGACTTGCCCAGTGAACAAGTGAATGAATAAAAAAAGCCCACAAAGTTCTGGAAACATAAAACACGTGGCTGTATAAAGCCTCCACCCCTATTACCCCAGCTGACCCCGATAATAGCCCTAAGACGTAGACAAGGAGGGGAGCGGCCCATTTTATGGATGAGGAAACCGAGGCAGAGGGAGTGAACAAGCTGCCCGCTTCGGAAGTCATGCTGGTCGGCAAATGCGGGAGATGAAGTGGCATGTGCAGGACCAGCCCATCTAAGAGGAACAGGTATGGACCAAGGGAATCCCCCAAGGAGTCAGTGGCCCGTTAGCTCCGAGAGGGTGTGTGCACGGACTGTTCTCAAAGTGAGCCCAGCCAGGAGACGGTGGACGCACGCAGCGTGCTCCGTCTGTGCCCCGGGGTTCTGAACTGCTTAGGTCGGGCCCAGGCTGGGGCTCTTTCGCCCTGAGACTCTGCCTGACTGGTGCTGTATCGTCATTATACTCATTGGTAGTAATTGGCTTCCCATCGAGATTAAGAGAGAAAATATTTTCAAAGCACTTGAACACGCACTTCCATTAATCTGTGTTCTGAAAATTAATCTTGCGGGGCAACCTGTGAAAAGTGCTTATTGCCCTTTCAGACACGGTCCCCGGAAGGGGGGCAGAGGGCTGCCCATGCCCTCCCGCAAGCCTCTGGGAGCCAGAGGGAACGTCAGTCTTCAGCTCAGTGCTTTGGGACAAGGCAGCCCCGGGCTGGCTGGGTCACCCTGGGGGCTGTGGGCGCCATGCAGAGGCGACAGCCCGCCCCCACAGGTCATGAGCTGCTATACGGACCCCTCTTCCCACAGTGCCCCCACAGGTGGAAGTGTCCTCCCCCCATCCATAGGGGCTCTTTTGGACTGAATGCCTGTGTCCCTCCCTAATTCATATGTCTCAGAGGTGGGGCATTATTGTGTTAGAAGAACTTACTCTGGTATCAGAAAGAACCACAGGAAGCTTAGGGCAAATCCCGAAGTTGCCATTACAGCAGCTAGTGTAAGATTCAGCTGCATGGGACAGAAGATCCCAAGGAGGAGTTTGAGCAGTGGTCATGAGGTCTGCAACCAAGCTAGTTGGAAGAAGAACCAGAGGGCCCTTTTCTCTCCTCCCCCAGCTTTGTTGAAGTATAATTCATGTACCAAACAACGCAGCCAATTAACATATATGATTTGATAGGTCTGGACACATGTGCATAGTAACCTTACCATCAGCACAATCAAGGCCATAAACATTCCCATCAACGTCTAAAAAGCTAAAAGTTAAAACAATCGTATGTTGAAGCGCAAACCCTTTGATGTGAGGGTATTTGATGTGGCCTTTGGGAGATAATTAGGTCTAGAGGAGTTCATGGGGTGTGGTCCCCATGCTGGGACCAGCGCTCTCCCAGAAGAGACCCCAGAGAGTGTGCTCGCTAGCGCTCTGAGCTCTGAGGATGCAGTGAGCAGGGAGACGTCTGCAAGCTGGGAAGGGGGCCCTCGCCAGCACCAGACTGCACCAGCACCCTGATCCTGGACTTCCAGCCTGTGAGAGAGACTGTGAGAGAATAAATGTGTGTCCCTGAAGCCACCTGGTCAGTGGCATTTGTCATGGCAGCCTGAGCCCAAGGCGACGGAGGCCCCGATGAATGTCTCCTTGAGGGCAGTGGTCCAGCCCTCACCAGGAGGAAACAAGACGCTTCCCACTCTCCCTTGGTGCTCTCTTCTTATGTGGCCCTCTGTCGCCCTTGAACCCCAAGGTGTGCACTCATACCTGTGGCTGCCCTTTGCAACAGCCTCTTGAAGGCAGAGCCTGCATCCAAGTGTAGGACCCACGGCACAGAGTGGGGCTCTCCACCACCCGCCCAGCTCCCGCCCGGCACGTCCCTCTCCACCAAGCGGCACTTGGAATTTGGCATTTTTATGCTGCCGTAGTTTCTGATCCACGGCGTGTGTCTGCCTAGGCTGACGGTCAATATCTGGGGGACCTTGAGGAGGGCGATTGGAAAGCTCCAGAGACCCGTGTGCCTGTCCTCTCACGTGTTGTCACACCTTGACTCTCCAAATGTGGAGGTCGGAGAAAAACAAAGGCACGGGAAGAGGCGTCTTATGCGGAGCGAGACCCGCTTGGTCACGTCCCACCTGCCCTGAGCTGTGGAGCCCTTTGTGCCAGGAGACCATGGATGCCCAGCCCTGGGCGGGGGCAGCCTCCTGCCTCACTGGTCCTCACCTTCCTATCTTCCATCCCAAGATGCCACTGCCTGAGGCCACCGCCAGCGACAACAAGCACTCGCATCTGGGGCCCTGCTCCCTGTTCTCTCGGCTTCACATCAGTCATTCATTACCGCAGCCTATGGGGGCGCTGCTAGCATCTCCAGTTCACAGATGGGGAAACTGAGGCCCAGAGATGTTAAGTGACTTACCTACGGTGACCCCACCTGTGAGGCACAGCCCTAGTCCTCACACTCAGCCACTCTGTTGCGTGTCCTCTACTGAAATACACTCAGCCAACACTTATGCGAAACTTGGGGTGCCCAGCCTCAATCCTAAGGGGGGCTGAGAGTTCCCTGGATGAAGGCCAGAAAGCAAGGAGAGGACAAGAGCAAGCTGGTTTTCTCAGGCAAGGGCCCAAGACGGTTGAGACTTGATCCCCAGGGATGCACATTTGAACAGGTGTCTTTACATATCTGGGATGCTTCTGGGGGCCTCAGAGGGCCTTGAGCTCAGGCCAGGGTGACACTCAGACCTGTGGCCAGAACGGGAACTCCTCAGGGTCTGGCTGAGCCCCTCTGCCCGCCCGGCTGAGCTCTCTTCTCTGAGGCCATACCACACGGACGGCTTTGCACTTGCATGGGCTGATTGCTTCACCCTGAACGTGGCGGCCCGGAGAATACGCTGATTTGGCTCCGGACACTGCTAATATTTGAACTGTGAGGTTATGTGCATGGATTTCCAGGGGACTGAGCACGGAGCAGAGACTTGTTGACAGAGCAAACGCAGGGTCCATGGAGAAGCAGGCCGGGAGGGAGGCTCTGGGCTACACGCGAACCAGGCGCCTGTGCAAGGGAAGGCCCCCACCCGCCAGCCTGTGCACTCGCTCATCTGTCTGTCGGACACTGTGTCCCGAGTGCCGGGCGCTGTTGTAGGCCCTGGGGATACAACAGCAAACATATCTAGACCCCGTGAAGTTCCACTCCCGTGGACGGGCAGACACAGACAAATGACTAGACAGAGCATTCCAGATGGCAATGTGCAGCAACAGAGAAGAGTGAGCTGGGCAAGGCATTGGGAGGTGCTGGGGGGCTGGGCCGGGCTGGTCCTGGGGTGCAGGAGCAAAGCAGAGAAGGCCTCTCGGCTGGGGGTGTCTGAGCAGACACGGGAAGGAGGAGGAGGGGAAGATCAGGCCAGAGGTGGCAGGTAGCTGGGGTGGCAAGGGTGAAGGCCCCCAGGGCGGGCGTGCCCGTGGGGGTCATAGAAAAGACTGGAGTCGGGGCCAGCAGGTGTGGCTGGATGGAAGAGGGCCCAGTGGGCAGACGAAGGTGTGGGCTGCGGCGCGGAGACCCCTGTCTGGTGACTTGAGAGCAGAGAAGTGACATGAGCTGATGGCTGCCACATTACAAAGAGACTTCGGGGCCAAAGGCGGGAGCCGCAGCATTATGGTGGCGATCTGGAGAAACGTGACAGCTGAGCGATCCGGAGTGATGGCCGAAAGTGGGGAAGCGTGGGTGTGCCCGTGCGCAGAGGGCCTGCAGGGGACGGGGGTGCGGCAAGGATGAGGCCCAATTTTGGCTGAATGACTCAAGGGTTAGAGTTGCCATTTCCTGACTCAGTGTCACCTGCAAAGGGGGGGCATATTGGGCGACGGGGGCGGGGACCCCGTGGGCACCATGTTAGCCTGGACATGTGAGCGTCCGGTGGGAGGGCTGAGTTCCCAGGTCTAGATCTCAGGGGTGAAACCCAGGCCCTCACGATGGGCTTGGGAGTCACCAGCTTCCACACGACGTAGAAAACTACAAGATGGAGAGAGCTCACCGAGGGAGTGTGTGTAGACAGAGACAGTAGGTCGGGAAGAAACTCTACTATTTACAAGCCAAGAATAATTTGGTGAAACAAGCCCAGGAGACGGAGAAGCATGGCCAGGAAGGCAGGAGGACAACCAGGACACCAGTGAAGACGGCATTTCAGGAACGAGGGTGGCGCCAGTCGGGGGAGGCCCAGTGGACTAGGAGGGACTAGCTCAGAGTCGGGGCTCTGAGCTTCTGCTATGCAGCCGCCAGCGACCCACAGACGGGATCTGCTGCTGGGCTCCGAGCAGAGCGGTGGCCCCATCTGACCTGTGTGAAGAGGAGTCTGGCTTTGGGTTGAGGACAGACGCGAGGGGCAAGCATGGGGGCGCCCGTACCAGTGGAGGCTGCTGCCATGGGGGTCCCCGCCCAGGAAGATGGTGGCCCAGTTCCAGGCACCAGTGGAAGTGAAGAAGCAACAGGCTTTACTGACATGGGGCAAAGAGGGGAGCCCACAGAGGGGAGTTGGGGATGGCTCCAGGCTTAAGCGAGCAGCAAGGCGGGAGAAGCTGAGCTCCAGAGCAGAAGATGACAAGATCCGCCACGGGACACCCGGGCTCGCCGTGCTGGGGATATGACCCGGGCACACAATTTGTGTGACTCTCCAGAAGGCCACTAAGATGCCCGCGTACGCACCCATGTACCCACCCTCCCTGCCCCTGGGACCCCAGACTCCTGCAGGGCCCTGGAGAAATCCTCCTTTGAACCAAGTCTGTGACGCAGCTAGCAAATCTCTCTCAGCAGGTCGCTCTGTCTGCATCTAGAACACCCCGGGCTTTACACGGAAACTATGTTCTGATTCATTTAGTAGCAGCAACCCGAGGACTCAGCGTCCCTTGCCCTGACGGTAGCTGATCTCATTGGTCTCTCATGGGCAGCCCGACTGGGTCATACCGCCCTGGGCCCCTCACTGACTCCCAGGGGACATGCCAGCCAGGCAGAGGTGCTGCGTAGACGGCTTCCTCCTCCCCTGCATGCCGGGTGCTCTGTGAGGCTCCCGTGCAGGGTCCTGGGTACACAACATGAGGCCCAATGTGGGCTGAGGCCAGAACAAGAGAGAACAAAAGCAGGATGGTGGGCGACTTGCTGGGTGTCTTCTAAGCTCCCACGGTACGAAGAGTTTGTTCAGAACTCCCTGCATGCCTGGTCGCGTGTGTGACTTTGCAAATCACACGCATGACACATCGGGCCACACGCGCGGTCTTTCAGGAGCACCGGCAGCTAGTCGGCTGCTGTGCAAAGGGGCCTCCTCCCTCCTTGCCTGAGTCTGGGGCTTGGGGACCCTAATTCCCTGATGCTCTGAAGGCTGGGCCATGCTCCCCACCTTACCCAGGGACCCGGTGTAGGCCCCTCCCTGGGGTTCCCCTCCCATTCTCCTGGTCCAAAGGAACCCGAGGTTGGGCAGCATTCACTTTTGGGGGGAGGACTGGGCCCCGCCAAGCCTGGGCAGCTGCACAAGCCCCAGCTCCACGCTCGGCAGGACCCTCCATCCCTCGGGCTGAGCGTCTGTCCGAATAATGGCCGTTGCTCTCCTAACCCCCCGGTGCAGTTCCGGGTGAGGACTGGAGTGAGAAAGATCACTGCCAACTCTAACAACTCCCGAGGGCAACAACGGTGCGGCCGGGTAAGCATGGTGTCCCCTTGTCCCCCACAGCGGGGAGGCGCCATCCTGCTCATTCAACACGGAGTCACGCATGTCAGGTCTCGCACCAGCACTGGGCTAAGCGTTGTCCTCTTGTTCACGGAAGTCCCACGTGCAAAGTGCACTGTTATCCCCATTTACAGACGAGGAAACTGAGGCTCCACAGGAATAAGTCACATGCCCAGGTCAGGTGGACCCCTTTTTGGGGATACCTGTGTTCACTGTCACGCCAGGCGATGGTGCCGGCTGAGCAAGAGGCTTTGTGGAGGGCATGTTATACTGACCTGGGGGAGGTGAGTGAGAGGGAGGACCCCGGAAGTCCTCCTCCCCTGGGCACCAGCCCCCAGGAGCAACAGGCACCGCTCACCTGTGGGGTGCAGCCAGTACCAGAGGCCTAAAGCTTAAAACACCCCCCCGCCCACGCTCATGGCAGTTCACCTCCGCTCAATGGTAAAATTAACAGTTAACTTATTGTTATACTAAAAAGACCTCTATTTTAAGCTGATCATTAACTAGGGAGGCTTCATACTCCAGTTTGGTTATGGAGAGACCTAAAATTGCTTATATCAATCTCCTTGTTCTGCAGGGACTTTTTCAAAACGTGTTGTAAATTGTTTTTCCATCAAAGGGAGGGAGGTCTGCTCTCTCTTTAGGAGGGGTCTGGACGCTGCCGGGGGCCCTACACATCTCTGAGCCTGGCTTCCCAAAGGGACCCCTTAGCAAGACTCCTGGGAGACCCCATGGGAGTCAGGCCCCAGGGAGTGACACTGAGCCTGAAGCTCAGCTGCGTACAGGGTCCCTGCCATCCTGGAGCACAGGGGCCTCCACCCACCAGACCACACGGAGAAGGCAGCCCTCTGACCCCAGGGCCCCCGTTTCACATCAGCCTCGTGCTTGGCCGCAGGCTAACCTCATAGGTGATCAGCACAGGAGGGTAGGCTCTGCCTTCGGGCACCCACCAGAGGGTTACCCACGCCAGGGCCCATGATAGCCAGTCTCTAAACACAAGTGGAAACTGCTCAGAGTGGGTGGGAGCCGTCGCAGGGTGTTTGGAGAAGCACCAGTAGAAGGGCGAGGTCCACACGGGAAAACCGAAGTTGAAGGCCTTTTCTGGGACGACATGAGGGTGGGCTCAGAGATGGGACCAGTAATGGCTTCTGTAGGTTGGACAAGAGCACAGGGGGCACTGGGGACAGGCAAAATGAAAGCAGGGTCAAAACTGCAACATACATGAGGAAGACTTCAGGTCAACAAGCAAAAAATGAGTCCAGAAGGATGCTCTGTGATGCGCACGGGAGCAGTGAACTGTTAGGAAGCAGAAAAAAAAAAAATGCTGCCTCAATAAAGCAGAATTTCTGGAGGACAGAAGGACCCACAGAAAGGTACTAACGACAGGCGCCTTTCACTCCCTTTCCCTGTCCCAGAGAGACTAGATAGATGGAGAAGACCTAGGCAAGATAAGTCATAATTATCGAATAGAACAATTACAAATGCGTAAGTGGCCTCTGCCCTGGCGAGCCCATTTCTGGAATGTACCCTACAGATGCACTTGCTCACGCGCTAAGTGACCACAGAGAATTATTTCCCACGAGAACATGTGTCAGAGCAAAACACTGGAAGCAATAATAAAACACAGCCCATATCCACCGTAGAGTACTATGCATATTAGGAGGAACGAAAGGGAAAAGAACAAGAAAACCCTTGACATACTACAGAAACCCTTTCCGGGGTACATCACCGGATAACAAAAGCCAAAGTTCATAAATGAATAAATAAGCAGGTGAGAAGTGTGGAAAGGGGGGAATGTGTGCGTGTGTGGACATTTGTACAAATGCTGGAAAAAGGCAGAAGAAATTAATACAAGTATGCCTTTTAAAAACATCTTGTTCTTTGAGCCATAGTAACGTGGTTGGCAGAATAATGGCCATCCAAAAACGTCTATGTCTTTATCTCTGGAACCTGTGAGTATATGGCCTTTCCCAGCACAGATTTCACAGATGTGATTAGGTGTAAATGCCACGAGGCAGAGAGGTTGCTCTGGACCAGCCAGGGGGGCCCAGCATAAGCACATGCATCTCTAAAACCAGAGACCCCTTCCCGGCTGCGGTCAGGGGGAGAGGTGACCAGAAGGAGGGTCAGAGAGGCTTTGAAGATGGGTAATGGGGCCACGAGTCAGGAACCTGGGAGCCTCTAGGAGCTGAGGAAGGTGAGGACGTGCGGCCCTGCCCACACCTCGATTTTAGCCCTATGAGACCCATGTCAGGAGCTGTAAAATATTAACTGTGTGTTGCTTTATGCCACCAGGTTTTTGGCAATTCGTTAGGGTGGCCAAAAGGAACAAATACAGTTCCATCGAGAACATCAGGAAGACAATTTTTGCTTTGTCCTGCTAGTCTGACTTGGACATCGCTGGTGGCAAGAGGCACGGGGTCAAAGCCAGCCAGGCCCCCGCGTGCTGGCCTGCCCTCCCCTCAGCATCGAGGTCAAGAGCGAGGAGCCTGGACACCCCAGCTATGAGCTCCCTTGGCGGGGGTGTGGTCCTCAGAAACAGTCCCGTCCTGTCAACTGCTCTCAGAGCCCAAGGCCACTTGGCAAGCAAGCCCGGAGTTAATCCAAAAGCGAGTCTCTAGACCTTGGAGTTATAAATGGACTTCATTCAGCCAAACAGCTTTGGAAAGGCTGCCCAGAGGGCCTGCTGACAGCCGGGGATGGTACAGAGTGACTCACAGTCTGGCCGGGCCCAGAAGGTGCCCGTGGGGTGGGCCTTGCCCACCCTCTCTGCAAAGGCCCATGTGGCTTACAGAGCTGCAGTGGGAGGGCCACTCAATGTGGCGGGCCCTCTGGGGAGGCAGGGACTCCCCACGTGTGGGGCTGTGGCAGCGCTGGTCTAAGCCTCATTCGAGTCGGGTCTGGGCTGTAGTGACTCTCCCTAACTTCTTCTGTGGACCACCAGGGAGGTTCTACTAAACACCCAGTCTGCAGTGCCGACCCGCAGTCATGGGGCTGGTGGGTGTCCTTGGCCACGGAGGGGATGGGCACGGACAGAGCTCCCTGTCTAACTGGAGCTTGGCCAGTGCAGCACCCTGCTCCCGTGCTGGGGCTAGAGCTGCTCCCTTCTATCATCTTCCTGTCCCTTCCCCTCCCCCAACACTTGGTCAGCAGCTACTCATCACTGAAGGCCTTATGTCACCTCCTCCAAAAAGCCCTCTGGGAAGCTTCCTCTCTACCCTCCCTACATATCTCTCTATCATTAGATGTACCCACACTGTCCTTTTTACTTTTGTATTTGCTTCCCTCACCAGGCCTGGAGCTTGTTGAGAGTCAGTACTATTTCCCATTCAACTGAGGATTCCAAATACTGAGCGTCGTGCCTGGTGCGGAAGCCCGGGTGTTTGCTCGTTCATTACTCTCTTCATGATATATTCTGTGCCTCCTCACTCGGCACCACAGACTATTTTGTGAATGAAAGAGTAATGAATGGATGCCAGCTGGCCTGTTCTGTCCCCATGGTGGAAGGGAACACCTTGCTGACAGGGTCTGTGCGGGGCGCTGCCTGACGGGGGCCTCAGAGGAGGCTGATGTGCTGCATTCTAGATTTTTCTTCAATTCTGGTCTCAACAGTGATGTCAAGTGAGGCTCCCCACCTCCCCCAGCTTCTGCTCCCCCCTCCTCTTGCCAGAGTCTCTCCTAGTTTGCCCACAGCCAACCCAACAGTGGTGCCTCCCAAAGTGACCTCAAACCATGATGAGCCCCCGCGAGAGGCTTGGCATCTCTCAGTATCATGGAGCCCCCACTGTGACCAGAGCACTGACGGGTCCTGTGACAGGCCACAGAAACAAATGCGTTGCCCTCCCGATGCCCACAGTGTGGGGGGTGGGATGGATAACCAACCCCACTGAGGACAGGGACCATAGGCCACTGCCTTGGGCATAATGACAGGTGCACAGCGATGGCAAGCTATGGTGGGAGGCAAGGAGCATGGGAGAAAAAGGTGAGGGAGGAAAGTGCTTTTGGGTCAGGGGTAGGCATGCACAAGAGAAGCCCCAGTTCTGCTGAGTCAGTGTGACAGAGGGGTAGGCGGCCACTGGAGCCCTGCAGAACGTGAGTGGTTGTCTCCTGACTCATCCATCCACCCACATCGCCCACTTTCCCAAGATGCAAATGATAACACCTGGATCGGAAAAAAAAGAAGAATGACTAGATCTCAGGTGTGTCAAACTATACACTCCAGACCGCCGAGGCCCTTGCTGCCTTCATCACTCATCTTTAACAGTCCTGGGAGCGACCAGAGAGCAGATGGCGCAATCCTTGTGTGAGAGAGAAAATCCACAGCCAGAGGCTGGAGACTCAGAGTCAGGTGCTGGGGCGATAACCCAGTAACCCAGTTCCCAGACCCAGCTCCCGTGCCAAGGAGACAGCCTGGGGGCAGGGAGCAGGGCTGGATGTGGAGCCAAAAAGCCTTGAACTCAGCTCAATACACAACAAGAGAAATCAATCGCATTTCTCTATAGCAGCAATGCACGATTGGAAATGGGGGGAAAGAAGTATCATTTGCAGCCGCAGCAAAAAGTACAAAAATGTTAGGAATAAATCTAATAAAATACGTGTAAGATCTGTATGGTAAAACTACAAAACACAGGTGAAAGAAATAAAAAAAGACCTAAATCAAGCCATGTTCCATGTTCATGAACTGGAAGGCTCGGAAAGGGGTAAGCAGCAAATTCTCCCCTACTGAGCTGTGGATTCCATGCAATTCCAATCAACATTGGAGAAATCAACAAACTAATCCTAAAATTGATATGGAAAGGCCAAGAAGTAGTATTGCCAAAACAATTTTAAAAGAGAAAGACAAAGTTGGAAGACTTATCCTACCTGATTTTGAGACTTACCACAAATTCTATAGTAATTAAAACAGCATGGTGTTACAAAGCAGTGGATATCAATGAAGTAGAGTCCAGAAATAGAACTGTATATACATGGTCCATTGATATTCAACAAGAGTGCCATGGCCATTCAATGGAGAAAGGATAGCCATTTCAATAAATGGTGCTGTTGAAGTTGGATATCCATATGCCAAAATAGAGCTTTGATCCAAGCCTCACACCATATACAGATATTTATGCAAAACAGGTCACAGACAAAAATGTAAAATTTAAATCTAGAAAAAGCAGAGAACTTCTTTGTGATCTTGAGTTAAGCAAAGACTACTAAGATATGACACATTCATCAAAGAACAAATCGGTAAATCTGATTTCATTAAAAACAAGAACGTCTGTTCCTTGCAAGACGCTATTAAAAGAATACAATGAGAAGCCATGCATTTGGAGAAAATATTTGGAACCACATTTATGAGAAAGGACTTGTAGCTAGCATATATCAAGAACTCTCAAAACTCAATAATAAGAAATAATAAGCAAACAAACAACCCAATGGAAAAGAGGCAATATTAATTTGAACAGACTTTCCCCAAAGGAGATCTACAGATGGTATTCAAGCACGTGAAGAGATGCTCAACATCATTAGTCATTAGGGAAATGCAAGTTTAAAGTGCAGTGAACACTATTAAACAACTGTTAGAAGAACCTAAAAATGATGATATCAAATGCTGGCAAGGTTGGGGAGCCATCCGAGCAAATCTACCAGGCGGTCCAGCAATTTCACTCCTAGGAACTTATTCCAGAGAAATAAAAGCTCACATTTACACAAAATGTTGTAATGTTATCCAACTTACCAGTACAAAGGAATGAGCATTTGATGTCTGTGATGATGTGGGTGAAACACAATCATTGTGCTCAGTGAAAGAAGGCAGACTCAAAGGGTTACATACGGTATGATCCACTTATATGACATATTGGAAAGGGCAAAGGCATAGGGACTGGAAACAGGGTTGCCAGTGGTTGAGGTGTGGGAAGGACCCAACTACAAAGGAATCCAGGGAAATTTTTTGAGCTAATGGAAACACTTTTATCTTTTTTTTTTTAACCCTAGTTAACACCTGTCACCATACATAATTTTTTTTTAAGATTTTATTTATTTATTTGACAGAGATCACAAGTAGGCAGAGAGGCAGGCAGAGAGAGAGGGGGAGAAGCAGACTCTCTGCCGAGCAGAGAGCCTGATGTGGGGCTCGATCCCAGGACCCTGAGATCATGACCTGAGCTGAAGGCAGAGGCTTTAACCCACTGAGCCACCCAGGCATCCCACCATACATAATTATAAAGAAAAAAATTTTTCTTGTGATGAAGATATTTAAGATGTACTCTCCTAGCAATGTTCAGATACACAATCCACTGTTACCAACTAGAGTCACCATGCTGCACATGGCACCCCCATGACGCATTTATTTTATAACTGGGAGGTTGTACCTTTTGACCCCCAAAATGCTCTGTATCATCAATTTGGTGGTTGATCACATGACTGCATTCTGAGGAACTGACACACGAGGGGCATTTCACTCTGTGTGGATTGTACTTCGAGTGGCACTGGAAACCAGACGCCGCCAAGCCATGTGACCTGGGGCAGGAGACTCAAGTCCTCTGAGCAGCAGTTTCTTGATCTGCAAACAGGGGAAGATGAAAAACTCACAGACTGCGAAAAATCAGCTGAAGCCTCTGGGCTCTGTGTAAAAGGTCACACAAAGGATCCAGATATGTGGGCACAGGAAATTGTCCCAGAACCAGGGAAGCAGCTGGACATGCCATCCAGCCCCTTTGACAGAGCGGTGACCTCCTTCCCGCGAATGAGTGCGAAAATGACCAGCTTGACAGAGACAGCCACATTGGCCGGGCGCATCTGGCAGCGTGGAGACGCCTGCCCCAGGCCCAGGCAGACGCTCTACTCTTGGCTGCTGTGCGCTACCTCTGGGCAGCTGGCTACCCATTCCTCATGGAGACAAGAGGCAGATTTGTCCTTTTCTTCGGGGTGGAAGGGATTATAGGCATCCCCCATTCTTCCTTTGGTGCTGAGTGCCTAGCATAGGGGTCCTGCCAGGAACTTGTCACAGATGGGGTGTCTGTATTAAGTGAGTCTTGTTATTTTCAGTGTTCCTGATGCCCTGGCATCCGGGGTCTTACTAACCCAACTTGGGAAGGACAGCCCCCTCCTCCAGCTAGCTGGTTCCTAGAGATGGCCAATGACTCACCAGGCAGCATGCCTTTCCTAGACAAACCAACCAGTCCAGAGCCCTCAGAAGCACCTGCTATATCTGGCTTTCACACTCTGGGAAGCCATATTCATCCCAGGGCCAGGCACCAGATAACATGGGACACTCCCTATACCACAGAGCGCACCAAAATGATTCAAAATGGCCAATCTGACACCTGTATACCCTGCCTTGCCCATTCCTTCCTGCAGGAACCACAATAAAGGCTCTTGGTTCACATTTTCCTCAGGCTCTCTCTGCCTCCTGAATGACTCTTGTGTTTCCCCATGTGGCCCTGAGTAGCGTCCTGAGCCTAGTGATCTGTGAGCTAGAAGCTTCTCAATGACAGTCATTTGCGTGTCTGGTGACCTACCATACATGGTTGAAAGAGGTCCTGGGTACATTTTAAAATGGTGTCTGAATAGAGATTATTATCATCAGTCCCACTTTATACAGGCAAAACCAGCCCAGAGAGGGGAAATCAAGGGCAGGGTCCCAGGGCTGGTAAGTAGGAGGGCCATTCTTGGAGAGGCGGTCTGTCTGCTTCCTGAAGCTCGTCCTGGCCCCATGGACAGACATGGTGTATCATATAGGCAATGGAGCCCACCACCCGGGGTCCAGATGGAGTTCTGGGGGAGGCTGGTCTGGAGCGTGGGACTAGAGTGCCCACCTGGAGTGAGTCCCAGCACGGCAGCCCCCTGCATTGGGCCAGATGCTTGGGGAAAATGTCACCTCCAGCACCCCTTGTCACCCTTCCATCCTACCCAGTGAACCCTGACCTTTAGACATGGGAATCCGGTAGCTCCACAAGGCCCAAGGCCGAGTTTCTCCAGGTCCTCAGGGTGCCAGGACAGGAGCAGGATGGGTGAACCCTGAATGTGCTTGGGCTCTTGGCTCTGCTCAGCCTCCATACCCTCACCCAGATTGGCCCCACAGGAGACAGCAGGTAAATGGAGTCACTCATTCTGAATACAGGCCAGGCAACTGGTAAGTTTCCAAAAGTTACAGTGCAGACGATAAAATAGTGCCTCGCGGTAAAAGTGCCCGTGTGCTAGATTAGCTCCCCAGGCTGGGAAAGCAAACCTCCCGGTGACTGTTAGATGCCCCCTCCTCCAACAGCAGCCTGCACAGAGCCCGCCCATGCCCATCTCGTTTACCCTCCTGCCTTCCCCAATGCTTCAGAGTCCACAAGGTTTTCCCATCCTTGTCCCCCCGGCCCCGCCCTCCCTTGGCCTCCCCCTGCTCCCCCAGGGACTCTGAGTTTCCATCCCATCCTTTCCCATCCAGAGCATAAGGGGCTTCTGTCAGCTCCCAGAGACACAGTCTTTTCCCACTCTGCTCCCACACCTGCGGTGCTAAGGAAGATCAATGACTCCCCCACAGTCTGCCCACGTGCATCACACTGGAGGCTCCTTCGGCCTCATGGCTACCGATATGTCTCTAAGGGACCAGACAGGGCAAATGAGCAGAGAAGCTGGGCCTGCACTTGGCCAGGGGCCCTTGGTGGAGCCGGGTACCTGCCTTTCTGCTGAGCCTGGGATGGGAAGGGTCTGGAGGCCACTCCTTTCTGCCTGTCTCCAGGCCAGGAAGCAGGCTGCTTATAACAACACTAAGGGAACTGGCTGGGCATGTGTCAAAGGTCTGGACACTCAAGACTTCTGGAACCCAAAGAGACCCAGCAGGGGCTACAGGAGGGAACACTGGAAGAGTCCAGCACCAGCAGACAGCCCCAGAGGGAGAGGCTGGGAAGGACGGATCTGGGAAGCCACAGGCCGAGGAGAGACGGCGTGGGGGTAGGAGAGCATCCCCGAGTGTGAGGTTCTACCTGACTCCCAGTCTCCAAAGGGAAAGAACATTCCCAGGAAGCACATCCTTAGAGGGGGACAAGAGATCTCCCCAGGGCTTGGCACAGAGAGCCAGGCTGCTGGCCAATCCCCCCGGACCCAGAAGCCCAAGGCCCAGCCACCAAGGCCTCAGAACAGTGTCTCCAACTGCCAACTCCAAGTGCCAGGCTCTGAGGCTGGGTCTCCTGCCCTTCCACCTTCTACGGCAGCCCTCCCAGGAGCTCCTTCCGGGAAGAGAGGGTGGTAAGCACCCCCCTTCAGATGGCATGAGCATTTGAAATTCGTGAGGAAGGCGAGCTGGATGTGTACACAAAGCCACGCCAGCCGGACTCTTCTGACGGCTCCCAAAGGCACCCCGCGGCACCTGTCAGCTCCCGGTCAGAAGGCTGCTCGGACAGACACAAGGAGACACTCCCTCTGTCTGGCTCCCCACGGACAGAGGTATGCCTGCCTCCTCTCCCGGCAGCCATCCAGTGACGGGATTGGTAAGCCGAGGTGGCGTGAGCATGAACCTGTACAGAGGTGTGTGCTCGGCTCTGCCCTCGGTCATGGCCATGGTGGCAGAATAACAAAAGCAGCAGTGGGAGAGCTGGCACGCACTGAAGCCGAGCGTTTCCCTGTGCCCTGGCTCCCAGTGCCCCCCGCAGCCCTGTGGGAGTGGCACCATAACCTCACTTCCCGTGGAAAAAAAATGATCTTCAGGATGACAGTCTGCCCAAGGCTGGGGTTGAACCTGTGGTATGCCCGGGTCAGCAAGCCGCAGACAGACAGGCACGTCTCCCCAGCCCGCAGGGGAAGGAGGAGGCAGCGTGGAGCAATGGGACACCTGGGGATGGCTCCAACAACAGAAAGGGCTTTCCATGCATCATCTGCAAAAAAAGCCAAGTGAAGGGAAGGGAGGAGAAAAGCAATAAAAGCAAAGATCAATTGTGTTGAAGACAATGTGCCAGGAAGACAGATCTTGCTCGAAATTCCTTCTGACTGGACTCTGCCAGGATCGGAGTATTTTTCAACCCAAGATTAAGCAAAATTCGTTTCCATCATAACCTCCTACCCATCTGTGTCCAATCTCCCGCTATCATTTTTATCCCATGCACGATTTAAAATCTATTTGCAGCTTTCTCCCTACGTGTATTAGTTGAGGACGCCCCTCTAGCTTCAAGGCGGGCGGAGAAGCACATGGGGCCTCGGGGGTGTGCGGAAGGAGGAAGCCTCCGGCTGGGTCAGGGGAGCGGGGACCCTGCCTGCTGCAGGGGTGGCTGCGGCCATGGAGCTCAGAGACCTCATGGCCTGGCTTGGGCCAGAATAGAACAGACGGGAGGAACCAAGAGCCTAGTAAGGAGCAGGACTGGGGATGTGGAGGGCAAGCAGATGTTAGGATCATGAGGCCCCTGGTTCGGGGACTGGGTGGACATCAATGTCACTGTGACTGTAGCCAGGACAGAAGCTGGATATTTGGCGGTGCTGGTGGTGCTGGTAGCGACGTTGCTGGGAATGGGAGGGAAAAGGCTCCCATCTGAGCACGTTCAGTGAGAGAGGCCGACAGCACGCACGAGGGGGGCGTGGGGGGTGGGGGGAGGACAGAACTCATAAGAAGGGATGAGATCCACCCAGGGCAGAAGGCAGGGACACTGGGAAGCCAGGAGGCCAAGGACAGGATTCGAGGGGATTTTGACTTTTAGGAGGAGCCAGCAACAGAGCTGGGGACTGAGAGTTTAGCAAGAGAAGAGGGACCCAAGAAATAGCATCACAGAAACCACGGCAACGAGAGCGGGCAGCACCACGGAACTTCCCGGGAAAGACACGCCGGCAGGACGGAAGAGCCCCTAGACTTGGCAGTAGGGCCTCCTTGGAGCCGTTTCTGTGGCCTGAGTGGGTGTCGGAGGAGGAGGGAGGAGACTCCCGACTGAGCACTGTGTGTTTCACCCCTTCTCTCGTGACTCCTCAACACCGTGCAATGCTGGGGAACGTCGCTGTCCCCTTCCTCTGTGGCGGGGCGAGGTCAGCTCAGACTGAGCTTGCTGCTGCCGGTCCCACAGCGGGGGAGGCCTCCCACTCTCTTTGTCCCTTGTCAAGGAGCATGCTCCTTTCAGGCAGAAGGGGGTCTGTCAGGGAGCAGGAGGGTACCTCTGGGGGCTTTAGGAGACGGGAGGGAGCTGGGAATGGGACGCAATCACAGGAGATGAGGAGAAGCTCCTGGGAGCAGAGCTGAGGTCCAGGCCGTGGCTGAAAACCACACATCGGATACTGGAGCCCTTGACATTGTTGTCAGGGTGACGCAGAGCTGCTGCCTCCCAGAGAGGGTAGTGCCCACACTGGGGTCTTCAGACACTGGGTCCCTCTGCACTAAGCAGCTCAGCTGGGTGACGGCTGTGGATCATGAGGCCGAGGACTTCAGTGGGACCCACACACAGGACAGTGTCCTGAGCTCTGAGAAGTTCACTCAAAGCCACGCCCTTGGCACAAATGTGGACGAGTCAATTCCCACTTATCCCAGATGGAAATCAGGCTCAAGATGCAGCTTGACTGACAACAGGTCACCTTGCAACGGGCAGCGTCCCCCAGCCCGTCGTGGGGGGCATCGGGGTGTCTGCTTGAAACTGGATTTCTCAAGGGGGTCTGTCTTTAACAGCTGTGGGATGGGAGGCTGGGCTTTGGAGGTGCCCTTCGGAGGAAACCCTGAGGGAGCCGCGGTGCAGTCCTGGGGTGCCAGAGACGTGTGCAGCCCGGACCTTGGAGTGAACGGGCTTCACGCATGCAGAGAGAGGCTCGAAACCACCCAGGATGGAGCCAGACCACCAGATAAGCCCCACATTTCCGATCAGTCAGAAACACGTGCAGCCGGAAGGCTGGAGCGGATGGGAGCGGCTGGCAGGGCAGCCCCGCTGAGCTCTGGGGAAGTCAGTGGGTAGAGAGGGTACCCCGAAGTTGCTTTGGACACCCTGAAGCATGTGGGCTGGGGGTGAGTGTGGAGTCAGCTCTGCGCGCCTCTGGACCGCTGCGGCCGAGCACCCTGGGAGCACTTCTCCACGTGGCTCCGGGCTGGCCCGGCTTCACCAGTCCCTGCCCCTCTAGTGTTCGCTTTTCCTGCTGGTTCACTCACCGGGGAGCGCAGAACGGCCTCTCAAGACCCTTCCAAGCCTATCTGGTTCCCCTCACTTGAAGTCCTGGCAGGCGGGCAGGAAATTTAAATGTCCCAAACTTCCCCGCGGAGAGGCTAGGCAAAGAGCAAGACCAAAATAAATATTCGAGTTGAAACGTAAAAACACCTAAAGCAAATGTCTGTGCAGCTTTATTTGTTCTGGAACTCCTGCTTGCTGCTGTCCAGCTAAAATCACGGCTCACGCTACGAGCAAGCAGGGTGGGTGTGTGCAGTAAGACGGGAGAGCGAGCGGGGCTTTTTTCGCCAGCTGAAGGCCCGGGTGCGTGGATGCCTCCTGCAGCCAGAGCTCAAGCCTGTGAGTCCCAGGCTCATCTCCTGCAGACCTGGCTGACCTGTCCCAAGACACAGTACTGACCTGTGAAGGGAGACAGAATCCCACTCTGGCTGGGGAGGGGGTCGTAGGCGTCCCTGAGCTCTTCCGTCCCCTGACACCTCATGTTTCGTCAGGGAAGACTTGACCCCACACTGCTCCATCCATCCCCTCCAGACGCAACATCAGGAGCTACGTGACAGGTCTGGGACTCTGCCAAGCGTGTAGAGAAGGCTGGGGGCTGGCAGGACTGGTTCTTACCCCAGGGCTGCTCTGCGTGGGTGTGAGCCAGCCCTGGCCTCTTGACCTTGGAGCAAACCTTCTCCATTCCTGAAGAAGCCACCTAGCTACTGTCCAGGGGCTGCCCAGTCCCACAGGCTATAGAGCAGCCTTCTGGCCTGCCTGCCTGGGACCCAGGCCCAAGGAGGGGGGGCTCCCATCAGGCCCTGAGTTGGAAATTAAGGCCGCAGCCTCCAAGGGAAAAGAGGCAGGCAGGGGTCCCGTTGAGTATGACCCCCACTGGGAAGGAAGGCCCTTCTCCACACAAAGGCAGCTTAGCCTCTCAAGTCCTCAGAATGGCCCTTTGAAGGGGGCATCGCCCCACTAAACAGTAGGGGGCGCTAGACCTCCTTGGCGAGGCTGCAGTCTGGGGAGGGAGGCAGGCAGGTGTCTTGGGGGGCTGGAAGGGGGTGCTCCCAGAACGGAGGACAAGCCAACTGGAGGTTCCTGCCGGGAGCTGATCCCCAGAGCCGCGCCCCTGTCCCTCCTGGTTAAGAACCACGCCGCAGCCCAGTCACGTGCTGAAGTGATCTGAGTTTTATGGTCTGTGATTTAGCACACCTAGACTCGATGATCTCTATCCTAATTAACAAAAAATTAAGAGTGAAAAAATGGCAAGGATTTACTGATTTATCTAATGTGTGCCCTTGCTGCTTAGATGGGTACAAACTCCTTTTAACTGTGAGTAAAATAAAAATGACCATCAGGCATTTGAGTTTCTCCTTGGCCAAACATTTAGCAATGGATTCAGAGGAGGCCCTCTGAGGCCAGCACGTCCCCTGTAATGATCGTCACACACAGCACGGCGTCTGGTGGGCACCAGGCAACCACTGGCCCCGGGCACCCAGCATCAGCACCCCGTGAAGTCTGCAGCCCTCGAGGGCCCCGGCCACTCCCAGAGCTCCGTGAGAAGCAGCAAGTCCAACTGTGTGGTGAATGAATGGAGCCACGGCTGGCCTGTCCACCTGTTGTCCCAGGTGCCCACACCCTGCATCGACGCCTCTCCATGGGGCCTTCCCGAAAGGGAAGCTACAGCTTCCCCATGACCCCTCTGCCTTCCCAGAGTGGCCTCACGTGGGCTGTCGGGGCAGCTCGGAGGAGAGCTGCAGGCCTTCCTCTGCCGCACAGACCTCTCGTGCCACCGCACCCTGCACGCTCCCTGCTGTGCTGGTAGGTCTCTGTGTTCCTCTCTGTACCCCCAGCATGGATGGTAACGGCCAGGTTGTGGGGGGAATTCATCCCCTTTGGTCATCAGTATCTCCATCCTCCTGTCCTCATTGTCATTGGCATCCATGTCACCGTCACCACCGTCAGCATCACCACCCCTCCTCTCCCCTCCTTCTCCTCAACGCCATCAGCAGCAGCAGCGTCGCTAACGTCCCCGCCCTCCTGAGCCCGCGCTCACGCAGCCTGGGCCACGGTCTGTTCTAAATGCTTCAGGAGCAGTAGCTCACCTCAGTGCTCTCAGCAAGTCCGGGAAGTGGGTCGACTATCATTTGCCCTCATTTTACAGATGAGAAGACCGAGGCACATGGAGGTTAGTTACGTGCTAATAAGAGAAAGAAGCAGGATTTGAAGTTTGATTTGAAGGATTTGAAGACAGTTTGAAGCTGTCTCTAGAGTCCACGTTCCGGATCACTATCCTACACGGTGTTGAGCGCGTGTACGGATGAAGGTTCGGTAGCCGTCAGGGAGCCCCGGGAATAAAGGTGCTTCTACTGTTTATACTTGCCAACAATATGCGTCTTGGCCTCCTCCTTCATTTCCTGTGGCAAAGATCTCCATCTGTCAGTGAAGGGGGGTTAGGACCCACGCCCTCCAGGCCTCGTGCCGTGTCACCTGTAAGTCAGCGCGCTCTTGCTCCGTGACAATGCAATGATCGTGCTTCTGACCCCCACGGAACAGCCAGCTCCATATGATGGTCTGTCTGTACGTCACTGTCTGCCCACGAACTTTCTTAGGCCCCACCATTACATGACAGAATACATTCCTGCATGAGCCCTGTGTATGTACATAAAATATAGAAATTCTTGGGTCTATGTGTCCATGTCCATGTGTCCGTACGTCTGTGTGTGCGTGTTTAGATAATAAATCACTGCGACAAAGGGGTATGCAATAATACTTTAGGTCAATGTTTCCCTTCATTTTTCCCACAAGCAGGAAGGTGCATAAATGTACAGAGAAACAAGAGAGCACTGGATTGGACATGTGAGTGATAGTCCAAGTTCTCGGACCAGGCTCGCTACAGCGGGGCAAGAACACCTACGCGCTGGGTTATTATGGAACACAAACATGGCGAGGTGGTTTACCAGCTCTGCAGAGGAATTTACCAGTTGCCCTAGTGGTGGAGCCTGGCCTCAAACTGAGGAGCCAGGGGCTGTGCCTGTCCTGGGGAGTGATGATAACTCTCACCATTTTCCTGGCCCTGTCTGTACCTGGGCCTACACTACGCACTGGAGAGTGACTGTCTCCTGTATCCTTTACAACAGGCCGATCAAGTACCTGGTTTTACCCATTTTATAGATAAAGACATGACCTTCTGAAGACAGATCCTAATTCAGCTATGGCAAACAACCAGCCTGCATCGGGATCTCTATGGCAGAGACAGCTTCTGCACCCCTTTACCCAGAGTTTTCTTCTTGGAGTACTAGTTGGTTCTGAGGCCACGCAGAAGAAAGACCATATTTCCCAGCAACTCCTGCAGTTACGTGTGGCTGTCATGGAGTTGTGGCCAATGGGATATAGGCGGAAATGTTCTTCTCCCCGTTCTTGCTGCTGGAATGCAGGCACTATGGCTTGAGGTCAAGCAGCCATCTTGTGCCACGAGGCAGAAGCTGCATAATGAGAATGGTGATGTTACTCTGGGAAGCGAGGACCCTGATCAGCCACCGGCTGCCGTGCTGGCTCTGGATCCCCTAACCAATCTTTGCCAAGGCAGAGAAATCAAACTATCCTAGTTAAGCTACTGCCGTTTGGGGGTTTGGGTCACTTGCATTCTACTCTAATATAGTCTATCTGACTCCAGAGCACATTTTCTTAACCACTTTCCTTAGAAAGCAGCCAAACTTCATCAACCTTCCAAGACCCTAGGATGTTCTGATGAACCCTTGGCACAGTGTCTGGTCCAGAAGAATGCTCAATAAATGCTATCCAGCCCCTGTTTTCCTTGTTCTGCGGCTCCTGCTGCTGCTGTCTGCAAACACGTGGGACTCTGACAGCTTTGCTCAGCAATTCAGAATGACCTGACCAACCAGGTGGGCGGGCAAGGCTGTTTCCAGAAAGCCCAGAGTGCCCACCCCCGCCTGGCTGGAAAGGAGGACTGCTATTTCGTCTCCAGAAAGTCTTCAAACTATTTGTACCAAGCATGTATTCATGCCAGAGTCTTACTTAGGCACGATGGAATTAGGCTATAAAGAGGCCAAATTTTCAGCTCAGCAGCCACAGTGGAAGGGTAGCCAGAGCGCGGTGAAATCTGATCTACCCAGACAACCTTTCTGAGGACACCCAAGGAGAGGGACATGCCACGCTGATGGACAGTCACTTTCTGAGCTTGCAGGAAAACCAACCCCGTGGTCTCTTGGGAAATCCTTTTGCAAGAGCCATATTTGCATATAAATAATAGACATGTCGAAACATATGATGTCTGGATTCTGGTATTCATCTTAAGGGCTGAATGCACAATTTGTAATAATTTCTTCAAATTCTAGAGAAGCTCTTGCAGACTGTCCTGAGCACTGGCATGGAGTAATTAATTAAATTGCCATTATATTTCCCGAAGTGGTGACGGCTGATTAAGAATTGCCTCTCCCACGCTCGCTTTGGCAGTCCTGTTCCAGCCTGGCCGAGGCCTCGCAGCGTCCGTGCTGGAGAACATGGGCGCACAGACGCAGGTGGGACTTTCCGGCTCCCCGAGGTTGTGGGGTTTGAGAATCGAAAACACAAGGAAAAGGAGGTGAGGAGAGGCAGTGGCTCGTACTGAAAGATCGAAGGGAGGAGTCAGAGGCGGAGGCAGTTAAGTTCAATGCCCTTTCAATCCTGCCTGCTGGTCCAGGCAGCCACTGCCCTTGCCTTTGGGGACTTCTGCTGGCGGAGAGGCACCGAGGTGCCCCAGAAGGCCCCAACAAGACCCCAACAAGAAGAAGACCCATAGAGACAGCGCTTTGCTTTACGTCTCCTGGGCACGACACCCGCGGGTGTCTCTGCCACCAGCTTGAAATAGGAGACCCTGGTGTTTGTTCGGGGATCCCCAGATTTCAATTATACCAAGGAAGAAACATTCCTGAAGGAAAGGATTCCCTGCAGATAATGGTCCCTCACGATGGGTCTCCACTTGTAATAAAAATATAACTTGAATGTTAAAGGTGAGTTTCAATTAAGGATTCCATCACATATTTTGCTCCAGATCACAATAAAAAAGGAAAAAAAAACCAACACAACCTTACTTCACTGCCAACAGCGAGTCTCCCGTGACATCTCTTTGAAAACCAACTATTTTTGAAAGCCAAGTTAGAAAAACACAGGTGCTCTAGGGTATAAAGAAAGCGGCATTGTGTATAAAATGTAATACTGAGAGGTAGATCTTGGTATATTGACATTATAAAACCCAGGTAGCAATGGGAAACAATATTTTTACAGAGGTGGCAAGCATAAATGCCAAAGCTTCGGGCAAATTTATGGAGTCTGTCATGCAATGTGGCATTTCACCACCAGGGTGCTGAAGAGAGCCAGGTAAGGGGGGTGCTTGGGGGACCCCCCCAAGGCAGGCAAACCCCTGGCAGAACGCCTGTGCGGGGCGGAGAGCGGGGCCCGCCGGGGAGCCCGTGGGGGACATGAGCTCGGGAAGAGCGGGAATTAAGTTCTGCCAGGAAACCAGAACTTGGCCCTGCGGCTCCCCGTCTGAACACCCCTGGAGCCCACGAGCCCTCCCGTGCAGTTTAGCGGCGACGCGGGCTCTGATCTCTTTCAATCGAGATAAAATCCCCGCAGCACAAAACTCACCCTTTTGAAGTGTGCGATTTTGTATGCCGGCGAGGTGGTTTCAGGACACGTTCGGCACCCCAGAAGGAAACCTCGTACTCATCTAGGAAGAGGTTGCCCCCCGTGTCCCCTCCCCAAGACAGCCCCAGCTGTCCTGGGGATTTACCCATTCTAGATGGTTCACAGATAGGGAACCACACGCTGTGACCTCTGTGCCTGGCTTCCTTCACTCAGGGTTGTGCTTCTGAGGCTCATCTGTTTTGTAGCTCGTGTCAGCATCCCGTTTCCTTCTACGAATGGAGAATATTCCCCTCCCAGGAGGTACAACGTTTGTGTATCCGTTCTTCAGCTGTGGGATATTTAGGTGGTTTCCTCCTTCCGGCTGTCTTAACTGTTTAATATGGTTTTACTCCCTTTCTCTGAATCAGGCTCTCTCTGGCAGGGCAAAGGGGATCAGTTCCAGCCAAGCTGAAGGAATCAATGATGGGGACGTGCTAACCTGTACCCAGTGCCTTCCCAGGATTTATTCCCGCCCTTGCCCCGTGATGTCACACTCGTAAAAGTTGAGGGGATCTCCTCTAACACCCACTTCCAACATAGGCTCGGGTGTGTGTAAGCCAGGCAAACTTTCTCTGTAGAAGGTCGGAGAGCGCATCTTTTTGGCATCGCAGGCAATAAAGTCTCTGTTTACCTTCTTGATTCTGCAGTCATGCCCACTATGTAAATAAAAGGGCCGTGTGATAATAAAACTTTATTTACAAAAACAGAAGCAGTCTGGATTTGGTCTACAGGCTGGGGTTTGTCAACCCTTAGTCTGAACTAATTGCATTCTCTCAGCCAAAGAGATTGGGTCCAGGCACTCAGATGACCTAAACTGAGCCAATCAAAGTGAAGCCCAAGACTTTTTTTTGTCTGAGAGTTGGGAAAAGGGAGGTTCTTGTCTTGTTTTGGACAGTCGGTGATGTGTCTGTGGGGCCTGAATACCTGTACCCATTTTATTAACATGAGGGAACACAGCTGAGGATCCCAAGGAGGAGGGAAACATGGAAAGCATCACAGAGAACAGGGCCAGAATCTTGATCGGGCCATGCCTGACATCCCCCTAAATCTGGACTTTCACTGCTTAACCTATGTTCTGCCCTTGCACATTTATTACTTGTCTCTCTCTCCAACATGAGTGTTTATTAATTGCTATCTCCCCAAGGTCTTGCACTCTTTAAGTCCTTAAAAATTTTCCAAATGAATGAACTCCTAGAGTTTTTCAGGTCTCTCCTGGGGTGGTGGGCATAGAGAGGAGAGGCAGAGGAGCCAGGACAGCTCATGCTTCCTTGTGACCCTGCCCCTCCGGTGCTCTCCACGTGCTGGGGTTGGGGTAGGGGCTTGCTGGCAGCAAAGTCCTCTTCAGAATAGCCATGCAGCGGGGGGCCAGCCCCTCCAGACTGGTCCAGATCTGTCATCCAATCCGTGATCTCAGTCGCAACAGCCTCTGACATGGGCTCGGGATAAAGCAGCCGAGCAGCCCCCACGGAGAGGTGGTTTGGGGCCTGTGGCAGGGGCGGGGCCAAACAGTAACCAGTATCGGGCACAGCGTGCATTGGCTTCCATCTCCAGGCCAAGAACAGTCCCAGGTCCAGAGCACAGAGGGTGTTTACGGTCAGGAAGACTTGGAGTCCAGTCCTAGTCCCATGATACCCTGGGAACCTGTCCTCGGGCTACGATGTTTTCCTCCACTGGCCTATGCTATAAAGCAGGTACGCTAATTCCTATCCCTTAGGAGGGCAGCGTCATCGAGGAGGAAGGGCCCCATGATCTCACCGGCACAGAAGGACCGGGGCACTTGGGCAAGCTGCCTGCCTCTATCAGATGCTGTTTTTGTCGACTAGTTCCAGGTTCTGAGCCAGGGTCATCAAGACAACAGCACATCCCAGCTCAGGCTCAGCGCATTCTCCTCCTGAACTCCCTGGGGCTAGCTAGCTTCCTTCTAGAAGGTGCGGCCTGCGTGCAATGCAGGGTTTCCGCGTAGATGCTCCCCAGGCAGACAGGGGGCTGTCAAGAGCAGACGAGCATGGGGCTAGCACAGTAGAGCAGATGAGCACCCGGCTAGCACAGTAGAGGCACTTGCAGTCCCCTTACGCCCACTCTCAGCCAGGTAGTAGAAGGAGCAAAAGCAAATAAATTCATAATGAAATAAATAAACAAAGAGCTGTGTTCTGACTCTTCATACTTCTGCAATTTTGAAACATTTCTAGACCGAGGTGGCCGGGATGCTGGAAATAAATGAGACTCAAGGGAGCCCTTGGGTGACCTTGAAATATTTATTCGACCTCCCCATTAGTGTTTTAAAAGCTGAGGACTCAGGGGCTCTCAGGCCAAGGCAGGCAAGGGGGAGAGGCAGCTGGGAGGCCCCTCAGTAGGGCTGCTCCCTGCAGGAAGGGCCCGCAGGGGATGGCAGAAGTTGGTCGCTGTTTTCGACTGCTCCATTCTGTCACCCCCCACCCCGCCATGCCCCTCCCTGCGGCGCTCCCCAGATGCTCCTGTCTTTGCCATCAAAGGGGTACTTAGAGCTGACTCCATAAGCTTCTATATTTGCATTAATCAATGGAAAGGCCGTGATGGTGGGAAACACCTGATTCACAAATTCACAAACAAATCTGCCTTTCGTGTGTCTTGCCTGGGACCGGGTCCCTGATATTCAGGGGGATTCAGGCCGGGGAGAGGGCGCCAGGTCTGTGCAGGGGAAACACCCACCCACTGCTGCTTGGGGAGGGGAGATGCGTCACGACGGCTGAACACCTCACCCCGGTGTCCCCGGTGTCCCCACCGCCACTGGTCCACTGCTGGCCTCTTCCTTCCTCTGCCAGCACACTTAACTAGGTGTGTCCGCCTCCGACCTCCAGCGGCGACCAGGAAGCTAAGGGCAGGTTGCCACCACAGCAATTAGTCTTTGAAACAGGTTGTTGCTTCCTCTGGGTAAGGTGACCTGAGTCCCCTGTTGCAGTCGGGGGGTGTGACTGGTGGTTGGGAGAAGGCTGTAAGGTGGCCCCCAGGACCAGGCTGAGTGCCTCTCTAACAGGAGGTCATCTTGGCTTTCTCGGTGCTCCAGTGGAAATGACTCAGGCCACAAACTCCTTAGTCACCTGCTTCCAGAACCCTCCAGTAACACACAGCTCCAGCAAGCATCGCTCCACCTCCAGCCCACCTGGCCGGGCTGCGGCTTCTTGCCAGTTGTTTTAGCATGAATAGTGGCCTAGTGCCTGGGCCCAGAGGCCTCCCTTCCCCTCCTCGAAGCCCCATTCGCCCGCTTCTGGTGAGCACACGTGCCCGTCACTTCCTTCCCTGCCATCCAGCGACTTCCAGAGGTTCCTCCTGCGGCTGTCACACCAGGACACGCAGAGTCTGTGGAGCCGCTACTGTGTTTCAGGGATGCCAGAGCCTTCTTCCCTCCGCCCAAGCGAGGCTGAGATGCAGCAAATTGCATCTGTGTTCAGGAGAAGCGGCTACTCAGGACCTTTTTGTCATTGTCCACAGGCCCCCTCCCTGCCTGCCCTCGCCCCCACTGCTTAGCCGCACTGCCTGGGTGCCCAGCGATCGCAACCATCCGCTTTGTGTGGAATGTGGCCTTTCCTCCGTTTCCGGTCCTGCCGAGTCTCAGCCGGCTGCGGATGTAATACGGAGAAAACCACGCGACGCAGACGCACACACCATCACAACTCGGCACCGCCCGGAGCTGTGGTCTCCCATGAAGGCTCCGTGGAGGAAGGAGTGGTTCGGGCAGGGCGCTCGCTGGCTGCCGGTGCCGGGACAGACGGTTTTCCACCAGGGACCCGGTGGCTTCCCAGCAATTTGTCAATGCCACGTGCTCAGGCTGGGCCGCCACCCAGGGCTGCAGCTGCCGGCGCGGGCCAGGAGGCGGACTCCGGGGCCTTCTCCCTCGGCAGGGTCACCGATCGGGACCCCTGCCCACTCTTCTCGCCTTCGCCCGGCCCAGAGCCGCTGGCTATCCCTGTTCATCCCATCCGTGGGAGCGTTCTTTATGACCCAAGGAAACTGAGGATGTCCAATAGTGAGGGAGGAATAAATCATTGCTCTCCGCTAAATGGAGTAGTACGGATCTGCTGAAAATGCTGCTTTTATCAGCAGTGCAAATAATGAAGATTCCATGCGCTGAGAACAATGAAATGAGCCACCGCACTATTGATGGGGTATTTGTACAACGCTGTGAGTTATGTTTCAAAACCAGGCTCTATTAAAGATGCAGAACCTTTTTCAGAAGCAAAAAGACTAATATTGCTCTCCAAATAATTTATAAGTTTCCCCATAAGGCAACAAAGCAAAGTTGTCTGGAAGCAGGCGTTGGTTGTTTTGGGTTTCTGGCTGTCTCCCGGCTCCTCGGCTCTGCTGGGCTCTGGGTGGTTCTGGATGCCCCCCCGCTTCCTTCCCTCTGTGCAGGGGGAGGGTTCCAGCCCCGGGGAGGGGTGGTGGGTGGAGGCAGAGCATTCCTGCCTGCCTGCCTCATGGCGGTGTCCACACCTGGGACTCACTTTACTCAACAGTAGCCAACTTGGGGTCACAGAGTAGTGAGGAGAACTGATACCACATCAACCAATCTCGCTTAGGAGCGGGTGTCTTCCTGGCGTCATGGCTTTGGCACAGCTCCTCAGCCCCAGCGATTTGGCTCCCAGCACATTTGGTGAAGTCTGGAGACATCCCTGGTTGTCACACTTGGCGTGGCAGACTTGCCACTGGATTGCAGGACTCCAGCGGGTGGAGCCAGGGATGGTCCCCAACATCCTATAATGCGCAGGGCAGCCCCACAGCAAAGAACGGGCTGGTCCCCAACACGAGTGCCGCGGTGGAGAAAGTCCGGGTTAGCGCGTCCTTCTTTCATTCCCCACTGCTGGCCAAGCATGGGTGCAGGGAGTCAGCAAGGACTGAAGGCGTATCCACCTGGGACCCTGGGCTGGTGCTGAAGCTCTGGAGACTTCACAGCCCAAGAAGACCGGCCACGCTGCCCAGGGCCATGTCGGGGGCCCGTCCAGGAGCGTGAGGGCGCAGCCGCTGAGCAGCCTCGTGGGGTGGCGGCTGAGAGGACGGGCTCTGGACAGTGTTTCGGGGGTCCGGCTCAGGCCCCGCTGCCGACTGGCTCTGTGACCTGAAGCTGCTTGGTGACTGTCCCCAAGCTTCCTTCCCACACACTGGCTGGCAGGGGCCCCGAACGAGCTCTCCCACGCGAAGGAAGCACTTACAGCGGCTGGACGGTGAGCACGTGTAGCTCGGGCTGTTATCATTATCAGCACTGACGATGATGGCCGTGACGGAGAAACACAGAGACAAGCTCACGCGTAAGCACGTGGTCTAAGTAAGACCACGTTCCACCTCTGGTCCCTCGGGAACGGGCGTGCGACAGAGCCCGACCCGGAGAGAGGCACCCCTGCTACTAGATGGTGGGCGTCTGGATCTTTGCTGTCTTTTGAGGGAGAAATCAAATACTAATAACAGAACATAAAACAAAATACCATAAACACACCGGCAGGAATCCTCACTTAAAAAAATCGGCATTTTTTCATCTTATAATGAGTTTTTGGTCTTATCTGGATTTGTGTCGCTTGGCTTCGGGCAGGTCCATTGTCCCCACCAAGAGCCCGCGGTGGCCTCACCAGTGTTACAGGGGGAGAACGGCTGGCAAAGCAGGGGAGAGGCTAGGCTGGTGCAAGGATTGGCCTGGCAGTGGTTAAAGATGCAGTGAGACTGGGAGGGATTTAAGGTAGGACAGTGGCCGCCCCCCAGCAGCCTCGGCCGCGGTGGACCTGGGGCTCCAGATGCTGTGAGAAGAAAAGCATACCACCAGCAGCAGACACCTTGGGCACAGGCCAGAGCAGGGGGCCCTCGTCAAAGAAGATAGGACTTCCCTGGACTGGCAACTGAGGTCTGGCCAAAGGTGTGGAAGGAGGCCTCCAGCGGGACTCTTGTGGGTCTCCACCACGGGCTGCCTGTAGGACTGAAGAAGACACAAACCCTTCCTACATCGCAGATGCCACAAGGCGCCAGGAGCAGCACTACGACTCCAGGTGTGACAACCAAAAATGCCTCCAGGCATTGCCAGATATCTGTGGGGGGTAAAAGCACTACCCCGGGGGGCAGACCCATAGAACCAGAGGCTGTCCAGGCCTTCTTCAGCCCTCAGAAGTGACCATCACGGAAACGGATTCCTATTTCCAATGGAGTTTGAAGACACGAGTGGATTTCTACAGGAGACCCCACAAAGGCAGGGACTATTCCCGGAGAATCCTGGAGACTTTTCCAGCCCCAGAAACAACAGAGGGGGTGTGGTAAGGGTGACCAGGAGATGTTAAAAGACGGGAGAGTGGAACACACAGAGCCCGGGACCCCAGCACCTGGAACAAGGAAAACTGAGTGGCGGCACGGACGACAGGTGACAAAGACGCACACTTGGAATAAATTTTTGATGAAATGTAAGAATGGAAAATTGGCATAATGTCTCCACTGATATGTTAATCTGTGTGGCATGTGATTTTAAACATATATGAGCAAACACATTCATAAATCGCAAAGAGCCCAGCAATGTCGAGTGTGAGAGCCCTTTCCCGACCACACTTTTCTTTCTCACCCAGCAATCTGTTAATCCCGGCACAGTAACACGTGTCAGCGAAGAACAGGCCGCGGGACACGAAATGTAAAAAGCGTTTCCAGTAATGTGTGTCTTCCCTCGAATCCGACCTGGATCATAATGGATTGTTTTACTCCATTTCTGGAAGCATGTTTCTTACGTATATTTTAAAACCCTTGGGTTCAAATGTACCTTATTACATTTTAAAGTCTTTGGATTGTAGCAGAAAAATGTTCTGCGCTATAAAACATGGAGCATAGTTGAGGTTTGATGGGTTTGCTTCTATTTTCTACCCCACAAAACGCTTTCTAAATGCCATTAAAATTTAGCATACACCATAATAACCAAGCTGCCTTTGTTCCATGTTTAAGTCAATTGGCTCCTGAGCTTTATTTCTTTCATATACATCAAATCAAATAAAGTCGTTGCTGCAGCCAGAGGTGAGGAACACGACGCAGTCCCTGTAGACCAGGCCCTGCCGCCCCCACGGAGGGCTGGGTGGGGGCTGTGGCTGCTGGGAGCCCAGGGAGGAGAGGGGCTATGACGTAAGCATGAGGACAACTTGTGGGTGGTGTCAGAAGTGAGGGTGCCTTCATCACCCCTCCATTCTGCAGGTGGTGTCAGGAGCGAGCCTGGTCTTATGGCTGTCCCCTGACTTCCCATTCATGGATGCTGGTGTGTAGTGGAAAGAGCACCAATCAGGAGGCTCAAGTTCAAGTCTCAACTCTGTCCTTCTGACCCTCACCAGCCAGGCAGCGTCATGCCCAGGGCTCGGGTCAGCTGTGCTTGGACAGCATCCTGGCTTCCAACCCAGGCCAGCATGACAAATGGGAGTCCTCCCTCTGCTCCTGGGCCCCAGGCTGAGGGTCCAGTCCAGACACTTCTCACCGAGGATTCCATCCCACCTTCTCCAGCGGTAGAGGAGGGGGAGGGACACTTGCGCAGCCCGGGACCTGCTGGAGCCCCCTTGGGCATCTGTACCTCCACATTCTCCCCCCTCTAATCTTGAGCAACATGTCCGTTTTGACTGAATGCCCCCAAAGTAGAAGCAAAAACAGAGGAGGGGGAGGTGTGGCGTGTCCAAATGCAGTGTGACAGTTGTGGTGTGCTGGGAGGTTGGGAGAATGGAGTGGTGGTGGCATGGGATTTACAGTGGGGCAGCTCCGGCCCAGCCCAGGCCTGTGTCTGACCAGCTGGAAGCTCTGGGGAGGAACGCTTCTCACTTCCTCCTCGCCCAGTCACTGGAAAGAAGAGTGCTGAGTGCCTGCGTGGGCTAGCTACACTGCTGGGCACTGAGGCAAAGACGGTATGTGACAAGTGCCACCACAGGTAGGTGGCCCGAGAGGACCCAGCAGGAGCCTGTGTCCTCGTGGGGGGCCGGGTGGCTGCAAAGGCTCTGCCAGCTCATCCATCAAATGGGTCTGGAAAGCTGCTTCGTGGGTCAGCTGTCTGGATCCAGTGAGACGAGGGCCGAGGGTCTACTGAGGGTCTGGGCCAGGGTGAGCCCTCCGTGAATAGGGTCTACTGTGGTGTTGGCGCCCAGAGCCCTAGATGTGGTCCAACTCTTCTCCTTGTACTGGCCCGGGATCGGGGGACAACAGCAGAGGGCAGAGCACCATGGGCCTCTCGGCGTCTCCCCACGGGGCCCATCTGGGGGCTGCCCAGAGCTGCCGCGGCTGTCCTAATGTGTTATGATGGAAAGGAAGTACAAATAAACATAATAAATCTGGCAGAATGGTCATTATGATGTAGAGTTTGAAGCCGAGCCGGGACGGGGGCAGTCGGGTCCCGTTATGTCAAGGGAGCTTAGAGCTAGCTCTTCCATTTTACCTGGGGCTCTGTTCTTTACAGCAAATTGGACCTTTCGCTCTGAAAGAAATAATTACTCTCCGAGGAGAAGAGCGCTGGCCATGAATGCTGATATGACACACAATGTCACCTTGCCAGTCAGGAGCACTCCAGCTCCTCGGCTTGGGTCCCGTCCAACTCCCCGTTTCTGTCTCATAATGGAGGTCACCTCTCCATAGAATTTGTTGATGATCTCCAAAATGACAAGTAAGAAAGGTCCTGTCAGCAGGATTTTTTTTTTAAGAGGAAAGAATGGCCCAGAGATGAAGAAGCCAGCGGCGTGGAGGTGAGGAGAAGGGAAGGGACCCAGAGACGAGGACAGAGGTCAGATTTTGCATAACCAGAAGCGAGATGACCGTGAAACTCCATCAAAAACCAGCTTCTGGAACCAGTGACCCAGATGGATGGGTCGTATCAGAAACAGGGTGCTGCCCCTAGTGCGTCCCAGGGAGGGAGGCTACAGAGGGCAGCCTGGCTGGCGGGTCTCTCATTGGCACAGGAGGCCGGCGCTGGCGGCTCTGTTGCCCTTTGTCTGGGCGCCTTCATTGCGGATATGGGTGCTTGGATGCCAGCTTGCCCGCGGAGACACCAGCGTCCACAGCCGTGCCCCTGAGCACCAGCGGGGAGGGAATCAGCTCTCTGCAGGCAGAGAACATCGACTTCCTCACCACAGCTCATCTGCGGAGCAGGGAAATCTTGGCCCTGCAGCTGTAAATAATTCCATCTGCTGAGAGTCCAGAAAAGAATTCTAGCCGCGTGTGCACCGAGCGGTGCCTGTGATGGGGGCCACGGAGCTGTTCCCGGCTCTCGCCAAGGCGTCGGAGCAGCAGCAGCCCCTGGAGAGGAGGGGATGGCTTTCCCACCTGGTTCTCGCCAGCCGGGGAAAGGCATTTCCTTCCTCCATCCGTCCGTCGTAACCCCAAGCAGACTTAGCCACACGGTCTCTGCCCCGGGCTGCAACGCTAAGATTGGTATCCACAGGGAGGCGTGCCTCCAGGTTTGGGTCAGGGGAGCTGGCCAAGAACAAAAGGAAGGAAGGAAGGTAGGCCTGCCACCATTTACCAAGGAGGAAGCGTTTGGCCTGGGAGAACCAGACGTGCCAAAAACACGGCCTCGGCCCTAAAGAAGTCCTAAGCTCCCCTCTCCTAAGAATCCCTCCCCACCCCCAGCCGGCCTCCTGGGTGCTGCTGCTCAGTCTGCCGTCTATCACACGCTTTCTGGGCTGACGGCGGTGCTGAGCCCACCCGAATTACAGCGAACAGGGGCCCGGAGGGGAAAGCACGTGGTGAGCCGAGCACGTGAGGGGGCGTGTGAGCCCCACGGAGCCTCAGAGAGTCAGACCAGGGAAGCCAGACACCTTAGTGCAACGTGGGAGTGCCAGGAAGAGCAGGAGCGTTTTCCATCGCTCCCCCTGCCCGGGGGCCTGGCCTCCCTCCGGGAAGGCTAAGCCAGCTACTCTGGGTTCACCAGTCAGTGCCAAGGCCAAATTCCAGAGTATCTGGTGAGCTTTCCCAGAATGGTCTTGCTGGCAAGTCACTCCAGAGCTGGCTCAAGGCAGTGACAAGGGGAGCCACCGCCGGGGCCTGGCTGAGCAGCTTATGTCCCGGCGGGGCACACAAACACAGCCTGATGAGGCACCCAAGGGAGAAGGGGGAGAGGGTGCCATCCTGCCCAGACAGGGGCATCAGAAGGGGGTCTGGCATCCCAGCCCCTGGGGGACTTCTATCTGCCAACCAACCCAGATGGCGCCACACCCGGGCATTAGGCCCCGGGAGAGCAGCTTTTCTGCACATTCAGACTTTCAGAAGCATTAAAAAAAATAAAATAGAAACGTCTGAAATTATTTTTTAAATATGACCAGGAGGTTTTAATCAGAAGAGGAGAGAGGAATTCCTTTCTCGTAATAGCCTAGTAATAGCACTTCCAAAAGTAATGAGATTTCGGTATTCAACAATAAAATGTGATCTATTCAGGATTTGAGGAAATAAAACTCTTGAAATAATTTTTGGGGTGATTTTCAGATGCCTGAGTTGGTATTACAGGTTCACCATTAAACCCACTCACAGGAGGGGGCAGCCAAGTGCCTGAGGCCAGGCCTCCTTATAGAGTGTGGAAGGCAACATCCCCCGAGGGCCTCCTTCCCTGAGACCCGTGGGGACCACGGTCCCTACCCTGGGCCAGTCCTCGTGGGGCCCGGCCTCAAAGCCAACTGTGGGCTGCCTCGATGTCACTGTTGCTCCCTCGGTTCAGAGCCCTGGAGGTCACCGTCTGGGATGACTCACAGTCCTCCATTTTTAGCCGCATGCAGACCGGGGGGTCACCCACGACAGACCTCACCACCAGCAGCAGCACTGGACCGATGGGAGAACTCGTGGTTTGCTGGTGGCTCATGCACTCATTGCTTCTTTCCACAGATCCATACAGAGCCTCTGCTTCGGGCCAGGGACTCTGGCAAATGCTGAAAGCCATGTTTCCACTGGACAACCCAGGAACCACAGACAGGTGGCATTCTGGAGCCTCAGTGCATGACCCAGCAGGATGCCCCCTCCCATAGCACCGAGAACGTTCTACTCATCTCCTAGGTCTTCCCTTCTCCCTTCTGTCCTCAGGGAAGCCTCTCCTCGCTCCCTCTCCCCGAACTCTGCTGCCAGAGCAGACCCCACCCCTCCTATAGCACAGCCTGGAGCTGTGATGCTTACGGGGCCCTCCTGGTTTACGAGGCTTCAGCCAAGAGGCCAGGGTCCCCACGTCTGTCTTGCTCTTTCTGAGGTTCCCCAGGATAACAGATGCTTATTGTTGAGGTCAGTGGGACCTCATCCTCACCCGGAATTACGCAGATAGAAGACCGCCTCCCTCCCACACCCGCTAGGGAGACCTGCTATCACCAGGCTCGAATCCCCCTAGGGTCCCAAGGGAGAAGGCTGCCATCTGACGTCGCGTCCCCCACCCTGTGGAAATACCATGCACCGGCAGGAACCAAACCACCTGACCTGCAAACCGCCTTACCCTGAAAGGCAGGAGATAGTGCGAAAGGAAGGATTAAGTGAAGTTCAGCTGACAGATGATGTTCTACAAAAGGTCACCCCCCAGATGGTTCCTCCATTCGTTACTTATTAACAACCTCTCAGACACCAGCATCACATCAAATGTCCGGCACAGGAAAATGATGAAGTAATATTTTATAGCTGGCGGCCTCTTAAAGGTGTTAACAAAAAGCTTACAAAGTGATTTCAATGTGTTACAAAATAATTTATTAAGAATTCACCACGGCTGAACATTAAAAAAGATATTAATCACGGAGTAAAATGGACGTAAGAGAAACAGCCCAGCCCAGGTCCGTGGGGGATAATACGAGTGAGTTTCATCTGTGTTGATGCTTGGCCAAGGGCGTGGGGCAGCCAAGGGCGTGGCGCACACCACCCACATCCCATGGGTTTCCAACGTGGCATATGTCTGCCTTAAGAAACTTCCCCAAAATGCTCCAACCTCTATAAAGAGCCCTCGTCATCCAGGTGGGTTGGCAAAAGTCATCCTGTTGCCTCTGTTGTGTTCCACCCATCTCCTCCGCCCCGAGTAGCCGTGTCCGCGACTCCCCCATCAGAGGAAGGCCGATGAGATGGAGTAAGTGTAAGTTACAATGTCATGTGACTGGGGCATGAAGCAGACAGAGGACGAGTGGACCGCCCAGCGAGGAACCTGGGTCACTGGGGAAGAGGTGAGACTCTTGGCCACCTAGTCGTGCCCAAATAGAGAGAAAAGTTTCACGGGTAGTTTTCTGAGACAGAAGGATTAGGGCCTATGCGTTTAGGAAGTGAGTGGAATCGGGGGACTCTTCCTCAAAGAGGAGCCAAGGCAGAGGGGCTGCCTCAGGGCGCTGGGAATCGGGTCAGAGATGCAGAAAGTGAGGAAAGGTTGCAGAGTATGGAAGACAGGTCATGTACCTGGACCCTGCCTGGAGGAACTGGGTGGGATGACTCCCACCAGGGGAGCTTACCCCAGGCTCCTCTAACCAGCAGCAAGTCTGCTCTTGCATAAGAAATTGATTGTGATGTATAAAAGTTTAATGTACCCCCAACCTCCCAGGTTAATATTTATTGCATGAAATGAGATTCACCTTGACTTTTTCAAAAAGGCGAGCTGTGGGAAAGTCACTTTGGTGACTGGGTATATAGGACCTGCATATTGCAGTTCCTTCGACCAAGTAAACAATGAGAATCACAGAAGTCCTTAAAGGAAGAGGATGCAAATCCTTGGGGTTCTTGGGTTCCGCAGACTCCTGTCCCAGCCTGGCCAGCCTCGACTTAACCCATTGGGTGTCAGCCAGAAGGTGCTGTCCCATGTAAAGTTTTCTTCCCCCAGAGAGGCGACCACTACCCTGTATCCTGAAGGTCCTCTGCTTGGCTCTAAGTCCCATGGGCCTGGGGCTCACCTCTGTCCTGTTCATCTTTGTATCCCTAGTGCTGGTGACAGGCCTGGCCCGAGCTAGGAGCTCATGGGAGTTTCGTCGAACTAAAGAATGAGTGTACATTCAGAGAGACTAGGGGGCCCACCCCTTTGGTTCAGCCCAATGGTGGCAACTTGTTACAATGAAGGGCCACAAATTCTAAACACAGTGTCTTCCTTTTTCCTGTTGAAGGCAAGCCCTTGGCCTGGTTGGCAGGTAGCGACCAGAGACTGAGCCTTTATCACTAGGTCCTCCATTAGCTGGATCTCCCCCGAGGAGGAAACCTCCAGAGCAAAGCTCTAACACCCACAGCCCCATTTTCCAGGGGTAAGTCCCATTAACAATGGCTGGGTACCAGCCGCCTGGGAACCTCAGCTGAGCACAGACAGATTTATGTGCTGCAGAAAACGACCCTATTAAGTTCAGCAGTAAACTCCCTTCAACCAAGCTGCGGTGTGCCCTGACTGCCAAGAGGCTGTGGACGGACCTGGTGGAGAGAAGGTGGCCAGCGTGGCAGGATCTCACGCATCTTCCCTCGCTGCTGATCCTTGTACCTGAGCACACCGCCCGGCCTGGTGAGGATGAGGCTAAGGGGGAGGGGAAGGGACAGAAGCCCCTTGGGGGGTCACACGATCTTAGAGGCAGGGGAGGAACACACACAAAGTCTGTGAGCATCTACCATGCTTCCGGTAGAGCGAGGGCACAAAGACATTGTCTCTGCTCTGTCGTTGCCCCCCAGAGCAGCCCTTCAAGGGGGTGGTTATCCCATTTTACAGACAGGACATGGAGCCTCTGGAGAAGTTACATCACCCAATGGAGGTCACAGGCTGGTAAGCAGTAGACCCGAGACTCAAGCTATGGTTTACGTGAGCCTGTCTCCTCTGTCCTACACCCTCCACTGTCTCAGCACAGGGGGCCCACTGGGCTCAACCTTAGGGGAAATCACTGCCTAAACCCACTTCTTTGGTGAATTCCAGCTTCCATGTCAATAGGGAGCATTTTCTCTTTTTCAGCTGTTAGGGATCAAATTGTATACCTCCTAAAATTCATATGTTAGATTCCTTAACCCCCAGGTTCTTGGAATCTGACCTTATTTGGAGATAGGGTCCTTGTAGACGTAATCAAGTTAAAATGAGGTCATTAGGATGGGCCCTAATCCAATACGACTGGGGTCCTTATAAACATGGGAAATATGGACACAGACACACACCCTGGGACAAGACGGTGTAAAGATGAAGGCAAAGATGGGGGTGAGGCTTCTGCAAGCCAAAGATGCCAGGACACCACCAGAAACTGGGGCAAGGCCCGGAATACAGTCTCCCTCCCGGCTTTTGAAGGACCCAACCCTGCCAACACCTTGATCTTGGGCTTGCAGCCTCCAGGCCTGGGGGAGGAGAAACGTGTGTGGTCCAGCCTCTGGGTCCTTGGTGCTTTGCAGTCCTAGCTGCTCGAGACACCCGCTCTGGAAAAGCCCATCCGGACTCTGGTTCTGAAAGCGGGTGTTTTCTCCTGTCTGCATGTCATGCATACACGCTACCCTCCTCCCTTTCAGAGCTGACATTCCAGGAACGCAGACCGCTTCCCCCGAACCAGCTCAGTGGGTATGGCCCCCCGCAAATGGATTTGCAGGACACCTTGTCTCTGCAAGTGACAATGGTCAAGAATGTTTTCTGCTACGGCAGAACTAAAAACCAGCTGCAGAAGGCGAGCGGGGGAGGGAATGAACGAGTGGGCTGGCAGCAAGGGCTACAAGGAGTGGGAGCCGTGTGCACAGGGAGGAAGACGTCCTGAGCCCCAGGTCTAGAGGGATGGGCTGCCTGAGTCCGTCTCTTCCTGCTTGGCTCCCATGAGTAGCACCAAGGGGGGCATCAGAAACACAGGGTTCTCCAGCCTCTTTCAGACCACAATTCAGCAAGGCCAGCCACCACCTCCTCTGTCCTGGGAATGACAGGTCCTTCTCAGACCTTCCATGGCCCCCACATATGGCATAGGGAAGAGAAAATGCTGGCCATCTTCCAACCCCAGAGTCTCACTAGACAGGGATCTCCTGGCCTCACAGCTGGGAACAGGGCTATAGGGATGGAGTAGGAGCCAAGAGGCCCTAGGACAGCACCCCTCCTGCACACAGGTGAGCCTGCCCACCCCAGCCTCTGCAGACAGGGAAGCCTTCCAGAAAATTCTAGAGAGGTCCCCACCTCCCTCTGTGCCTTTTGGGTTGCTGAAGGGTGAGGTATGATAGCCAAAGCTGCTAGGCTCCTGGTCCCTGGGGCTTGCAGACCTTCTATCTCTTTCTTAACTGTGAATGCCGGTCAGAGACAAGCTCTCACCACGGGGCGGAAGAGACTAAGCCAGGGTGACCTGTGTGTCCATAAACAACACACTTCGTGGCAAGGAGCCCCGTTAACAGGACCCCGAGGCCTCATTTTGCCTGGAAACAGCAGCATTTCCCCTGACCGGGCGTCTACCATGGCACATGGGGATGGCCAGCTAACACAAGCAGGAAGGAAAACGTATTTCTCTCCAGCACCTGAGATGTCTTTCTGCAAGCTCGCGGAGGCAGCCAAGCCTAAAGGGGCAAGTCTGAGTGTGGGGAAGAAGGAGCCGTGGAGGCGAGGTGGGGAAGGGGAGGCACTGGACGTGGAGAGACCTCAGGATCTCCTGGGGGGAAAATAAAGCTCTGCACCGTGAGCAGCCCCATCCCGGCCTGCCTTCAGTGAGGGCCACCTGAGCGTGACTGCATCAATAAAAAATACAAACAGTGTAAAAAGTCATCAAGCAGAGATGAGTTTATTACTAATTATGAGAAGCTTGACATGCTCCAACTCCTCGTGAAATAAATGAAGTCCATTTTTAATATCTGCTTCCATGACTTCTAGATAATAGGCAAATTTACTTCAAGGTCACATCTCATTTATCAAGTCAAGGTTTTTAGCTACAGATTCAGAAAAGCAACTGGAGATCCCACCTCCTCCAACAGAGAACAGAAGTGCCCAGACTACGACTGCCTTGTTCCCCATGACCGCTGACCACAGCCTTCCCCGTTACCCTTCATTGGCAGAGAAACATGGAGAAGCCTGGAAAAGGGGAGGTTTTCTGTGTCCATCAGCCTCCCAAAGATCTGGGCTTAGACCTTCATTCTGAGGATGAGCCCACAAACCCTCTCATCCCCCCAGCCTCAGCACAGCCCAGAAAACAGCAGACCCTGTTTGCAACCACCCAAAGAGATGCCAAGGATGACAAGAGCCTTCCAGGGAAGATGGCGGATGGTCTCCCCCTGGTTTCAGGGTGGAGGGGAGAACCTGCTTGGACACTAAATGGAAGCTTACCAAGGGATTTCTCCAAATTAGAGGGAACAGGCCCATAGAAACCTCCAGAAGCATAACTCACAAGACCCTGGGAGGCAACACATGAATTTCAAGTAAGAGCTGCCTCTGAGGGAAGCGAGGGAAGGAGAGGCGCACTTCCGAGATGGGACAAAGGGCTGGCTCTCTGCGTGGCTCAGCCAGCAGCTGTGTCTCTTGGCAGTGGCATCGAGCACAACCCACTGTCATCCCCACTGCGGTGTGACTCTGGGTGTGGCCTTCAAGAGCTGTCACAAAAGGAGGCGGAGGCGGCCGCATACGGATGTCTCGTGAAGCGACTTCTAGATAAAATATTCATGTCTCCTGAGCGAGGTGTTTTCCCCTGAACCTTCCAGAAAGTCCAGCAGGCCAGAATTCTTACTGTTGCTCCCATTTGTCAGGGGTGGAAACCCAGGGGTGGAGGGGTTAAGCCACTGGCCAAGGTCACTAAGTCAAGAGGCTGCAGAGCCGGTATTCAAATTCACATCTCTAGGCTTTAAGCTGTGCTTAACCCCGGCCAGGCCAGCGAGGGAACAGAGAGAAAGAAAAGGAGAGGAAGGGAGGGGCAGACCAAAGGGAGAACCAGAGGAAGGAAGGGGGAAGGAGGGAAGGAGAGAACGATTACAAAGAGAAGAAAGAAATGTAAGACCCGCCTCGGTGGTGTGGCTGGTGACTGTGGCGGCAGAGATGGGCAAGTTTCCCGGCCAAGCTTCCCCCAGAAGGAGCTCAAAGGGCAAGAAGTAGAAGCAGAGGACAGACAGGATGAAACAGACGTGGAAGCAGAGCAACGCCTTCAAACTAAAAACAACTTTTTAAAAAATTCAGAAGAAAGAGCTTAGAAATAAAATTTGAATTCCCTTTGAGTTTAAAATGCTCTAAACTTGATTGCATCAAACTGGTAAATTCAGTAAAAGTGCAAAGAACTGCTTGTGTTTTTTGGGCCCAGAGACAGGTCCCCACACTCGGGTAGCCTTGGCCGTGACGCAGCATGTGAGCCAGGGTCGCCCCCCCGGGACCCTCGTCCCCCAACCCCCACCAGGAACACCAGACCCCCAACCTCAGAGAAGCACCCATCCTCTCTCTGACCCCCAACACTGTTTCAGAACCCCTCCTCGGATCTCATTGCCCTGCGCAGAAGTGGCCCGAGGGCCTGGCACTAGAGATCTAGCCGTTCTCTCTGAAGTAGAGTTGCCCGAACGGGTACAAACAGCTCCAGTTAGGAAGGTCGGCTGCTGGTCCCACGGCAAGTGTTCCAGGGAATGTCCTGGGAGGAGTTAGGATGATGGAGGACCTCCCATATGCTGGACCCTCCATTAAATGTGTGGATGTGTCTCGTTCCTCCCAATGATATGTGTACAAATAATGAAAACAAACAACCCAAAACACCTCTATGGCTCTCCAGAACCCTCTGGATAAAGGGTGAAACCTTCAGGGCGGGGGAGCCCTGTGGACGCCCTGGTCCAGGCATCGTCGCTCCCCTCCCACATTCGTGAAATGAAAGGACTGAACATCCCCCGGGCGGGAATCATTATCCCACTTCGCAAAGCAGGGAACTGGCGCCCAGGGAGGTGAAGCGACTTGCTCAAGGTTGCCCGGCTGGGAGGGGCTATACCGAGCACAGCAGCAGGGAACGTGAACTTGGAGCTCACCCGACCCCAGGAGGCAGGCACTGCAGTGGCCCCATCACAGAGGAAGAGACTCGGGCTCAGAGAGGTCAAGCACCTTGTCCTTGATCCAGTGAGTGGAAGAAGGGGCAAGATCTGAACCTGGGGCTACGTGACTCCACAGGCCCCGCTCCTCACCAATGTTGTACCATTTCCCTACGAAAGCAGCCGCCAGGATCAGAGCAGGCTGAGTTCCAGCACAGCTGAGCCCCGGCAGGGTGGAGGGAGCCCCGTGGACAGGCATCCTCCCGGATGGCCCGGAGGGTGGGGGCTCCCCCCTCACTTAGACTTGGGGTTTTGAGGAGGCGGGGGTAGAAGCCGCCAAGCACCTCTGTGGATTCCACAGGCATCTTGGGCAGGAGGAGGTTCTGCGGAGAACACGCCTAGAGGCAGGTCTCACTCCAGATCACCAGATGTGGCTCAACTCAGGACGGAGCCAAAATGAGGTCAGCCAAAGCCCAGCGCCCAGCTGGAAAATTCCACAGCGGGTGCCCAGGTGTGCTGCACAGCAGTGCCTGGCCTGGCCTCCAAGGGTATGGGGGCCCCAGCCCGAAGCCTCCATGGAGGCCCCAGAAATTGCCCGGAAGGTGCACCCACCTCTTCCTAGGCATGTCCCTCAGTCACGTACGAAAGACAACCAGAAGGAAGAGGCCTGCCGCAGCCAGGCACCCCTCAGGCCTTGATGTCCATCGCTCCCAAACCTGGCCGCCCATCCCAGTGACAGCAGCCCTGCCATGGGGCCTTCACTGTTCCACAGTCTCTCCCCGAGCTCTTTCCAGCCTTCTAGACGGTGAGGGTTGCCGCACCTGAGACCAGCGAGGCTGGAGCCGAGGGAGCGGTGGGGCGCCTCAGCAGAGGGCTTGCCAGGTTGGGAAGCAGCGCGCGGACTAGGGACGGGGCTGTCGGGTTGGCTGAGCCATCACTCTAGGGAGAAGAGGAAAAGTCAAAACCCAGGATGCCTCCTGGGCTTTTGGAGAAAATGGCAGGCGGGTGGATGCAGACGAGCTGGAAGAAGTGAGCTCGGTGGAAATTTGGGAGAGTCCCATCGGGCTGGAGTAAGTTTGAGAGGCCTGCTGGCCCCCGAAGACGAAGGGAAGGAGGCACGAGCTGGTTGTCTGGGCTTCAGGGGAGAGGGCAGGGCTGGAGAAGTAAACTGGGGCTTCCCAGCATAGAGGGGTATTTGGTATGTCATGTGGGTCAGGCAGTGTGCTAACAACGGTGAGTGGTGACAAAACTGTCACCTGTGGTCAGGTAATGTGGCTGAGGTCACACCATGACCCCGGCTGACCACCTAGGTCCCTTTCCCCAGGTGGGCAAGGTGGTGGCCTTGAGTGTCTCATTAGTACCCAGAGCATCCAGGCGCTTCACGGACATCCATGGCCATCTTGACCTACTGCGCCAACTCCAGGGGGCAGGGGCGCATTGCTCTGGACCTCCATCTCTGTTCTGTGGAGAGGCTTGCCCACTCAGAGGGGAAAGAGACCTCCTCCCCAGCTTCCTGCTTTTTTCCTCAAGAGTGGCGCCTGGCCACAGGCAACGAGTCCAGCCAGAAGGGAGGTGACCCTTCCGAAGGATCCATGGGTGAGACATTTGGAAAGGGGTCCCCCCTGTCCCTGAGATGGACCTCAGGGCAAGCCCATACTGAGACCCCACTCTACTCCCACTTCCCCACATGGGAAAGAACCAGAAGGTCTACACGTAAAGGGCTTGCTCAGGAACAGGACTGCTGGACCAAGGCCAAGAGCCCCGGAAGACATGTGGTTCATCAGGGCAGATTTAAAAATTCCTTTAGTGGGAAGGGGATCACTGGCCAATGGTGGAAGAGTCTTGCCAGAGAGGAAGTCAGCTAGCACACTTTCTGAAACAAACACCACCACCGTGGAGCTCGGCACAGGCATTGCCTTGGCCACCGGCCCCCATTAATGTCCAGATGTTCAAATCTGGGGGGATGTGCAGGCACCTGGACAGACGAGCCTGCGGACTTCTGCAGCACACCTGGTCTTTGGAGCCCACAGCCTGAGGAATCTGTTCAAGGACCCTTTTTAGGAGGTGTCAAGGCACGCACATGGTCAAGCCACCCAGGTGAGGAAAGTGATGCCCCGTTCCCCTGGAAGGGACTAGTAAACCCATGTCAGCAGTGACCGCAAGAAAAATCAACCAGTGCATTTCTCTCCTCTCTCCCCCGGGATCTGGGTGCCTCCTGCCTCTTCTGTTTTTCTCTGTCCTTCTCTCTCCCCTTCCCCACTTTTCCCCTCTCCCTGCCCTCCTCTCCTTCTTCCCTCTTCCATCCTTCCCCCTTTCCTCTCTCTGGGACCAGCGACCCCTCAAGGCGAGCCAGCTCCCTAATTTCATCAGTGGCGACTTTCATCTCGGCTGCCCCGGACCTGACACTTTCCTGATGGTTTCAATTTTCTGCTCTGCGCTTCCTTGTTTTATAGCAGTAGTATTAAAAGCGGGAGCATATCACTTTGTTCTCTTTTGTATAAAAACTTCCCTCTCACTTACGTGAGCTCTCTGCTCACTGCCTTCCCCTTGGTTGGAGGCTCATGATTTGGTAGTAATAACGTCCTGTTTATACTTGCCATAAATGTCAAGTCCAAATAATATACCACGGATTGGTATTTTGCGGATCTTATCCCGCAACTCTGGGATTTATGCACAGCTCCAAATGCATAGTTCCAAAGCTTCCCAAATGACCCTTGCCCCTTGAAGGCCCCCGGGCAGAACCACCCTGAGTGGACATAGGCAAAAGGGCGTGACGCGCTGACCAGATCAATGGTTCGCCCAGTCTCCGTTTCCACGTCTGTGACTGGATCAGCGTGTGTGCCCTGGGAGACGGGTTCAGGGCACAGCCACGGGGCCTGACCATCCACTGCAGACAGGTAGGGCCCCCTGAGGTGTCTCTACTAGAGGGAACTTTCCTGGGTGGGGGGACTCCCTCCCTGTCTGAGTTTGGAGGGGGCATGGCCCTTTCTCACAGAGCAGCCTCATCCTTGCACTCTGCATTTCAGCTGGGTCAGGAGCCTGGAGGCTTGTCTGGCCTTCATTCTGCTAGAAGTTCCTACCTGGCTGTTTCCAGCTCCCCGAGCACCCCACGCAGCACTAAGATTAACAGGCAGAACGCTGCACCAGCTCTGCACAGACTCCAAATGAAAGTAATCCTTCAGACATCAGGCCAGTGCCTGGGAAGAGTGCAAGGCCACTTGGACTCTCTCCTGCAGAAAATGCTCCCCTAGGAAGGTGGCCTTGTCTGTGTGAAGTCTCGGAATTCATGCTGCCCCGCCCCCACCTTCCTGGGGTCTGAGGATGCTGAGGTTGGCCTCTGCCAGAGTGCTCCGAGGGACAGCAGGGGCCCTTCCCACCACGGGCATTGGGGGGGTGGGACGCAGCCAGCAGCTGGGGCCACACGTGGGGACAGCCTGCCACTAAGTACGCGGGCTTCCACTCAGTGAGGGAACAACAGGTTCTAGCAGAATCTTGTGGGACAGAGACCCAGTTCCAAGAAGTGCTCTGTCTGGTATGTGTTGGGCTTACACACACACCCACATGTTCACACGTGTGTACACACATGGTTAGGATTTCGAGGATTTGTGTAATCCTCCCCTGTCCCACGCACAATTCTGTACCCATGGTTTGATACAAACGCAGGCGTCCTGGGAAATGGACTTTGGCTGCCTATAAAGAAAAGAAAGGAACTTTCCTGACAGCCAACTCTACCGCACTTGGCCCACCTGAGAGCCCTCCTGGACCAAGGGAGGGGAAATGAATGAAATCAAAACAAGATTTCAGGTCCCCCCAGGTCAGGGATCATGTGACTGTGTTCGCAGGGAATCAGGGAAGGGCAGGGGCTCCGGGCCTGCATGATAGGGAGTCAGAGGACCATGCGAAACGCAGCACCAGCATGTCACACCCACCACGGGTGCCTTCCCGGGGCCTCAGGCCGAGTGTGGATTCAGAGTTCCACGCGCTGAACTGCACTCAGGGCAGGGAGACGGCTAGGAGAAGGAAGGGTGCTAGGGCAGAGGCCAGTGGGTGCTCAGGGGGCACACAGGAGAGAGCACCTTTCTCCAGAAGGCTGGACTGGGGCCTTGTGAAGTGTCACAGGCCCAGCCAAGAAAGAAGAGCTTCTGGAAGATCTGTGGGGGAGACGCTTGGAAAGGGGCCCTCCCCCAAGTCAGACTCCAGGGCGAGCCCACACTGAGATGCCACATTGCTTCCCTCCAACCAGAAGGTCTGTCTGCCTACAAAGGTCCTGCCCAGGAGCGCGCCTGCTGGGCCTTGGCTGAAAGGCCCGGAAGGCACACGGCACACCGTCGCGTACTGGAAAGTGGGGATATACGAGCCTCTTGCTTCAGTGCTGTTAGGGGCTCCCCTGTATAGGTTCTAATTCCCAGTACCTGTGATCGTGACCTTATCTGGAAAGAGTCTGCAGAACATCAAGTTAAGATGAGATCGTTAGGCCTTATTCCAACATGACTGACATCCTTACTAAAAAGGGGAAACATGGGGCACCTGGGTGGTTCAGCGGGTTAAGCCTCTGCCTTCGGCTCAGATCATGATCCCAGGGTCCTGGGATCGAGACCCACATTGGGCTCTCTGCTCAGCAGGAAGCCTGCTTCCCCCTCTCTCTCTGCCTACCTCTCTGCCTACTTGTGATCTCTGTCAAATAAATAAATAAAATCTTTAAACAACAACAACACAATGCCTAATGCTAGCAAACATCCAATAAACAGCCATTAGATAGATAGATAGATAGATAGATAAATAAATAAATAAATAGGGGAAACTTAGACACAGAGAAAGACACACATGGAAAAAAGATGTGATGAAGGCATAGAGAGAAGACGGTCTACTAGCCCAGCAACGCCCGAGGCTATGAGGAGCTGGAAGAGAAGCCTAGGAGGCACTCTCCCCCAGGGCCTCGGAAAGAACCAACCCTCCCAACACCTTGAATTCAGACTCTGGCCTCCAGAAACATGAGACAGTAAATTCCTGTTGGTTAAACCACCCGGTTTGTGGTCCTTTGCTATGGCAGCCCCAAGAAGCTAAAACAAGAACCAACAAAGAGACGAGCCAAGGGCAAAAAGAGAAAGAGGCTAAGAAACAGACTCTTATTAACTATCTGAGAATATACTGATGGTCACAAGAAAAAGGGGGTGTGGGAGGGGAACAGGGGTGCAGATGAAGAAGGGCACTTGTGATGAGTGCTGGGTGGTGTAGGGACGTGTTCAGTCTCTAAATGGTACCCCTGAAACCAATATTACCCTGTATGGTAACCGAATGGAATTTAAATGAAAACTTTAAAAAGAAGAACCAGCATCCCAGGCTCCGCAGCCTGGCCCTGTCATCTCTGTTTATTTCATAGGGAAGAGAACCCAGTGTAGTCCCAGACGGGGTGAGGGGTTTGCTCTGAGTTACCTGGGAGTCCATGATGAATGGCACGGGCTTTAGAGTCAAAACAACTTGGGTTTAAATCCAATAGGCCGGTTACTTGCTATGCGACACTGACCATGTTACTTAACCTCTCTGAATTCAAGTTTCCACAGCCCATCAGAACACTGGGGATCGTGATAGTACACCCTCTACAGGATCACTGTACAGATAATAAAAGAACGTGGATATAGACGTGGAATATCGTAGCCAGCACTAAGAGCTGGCCAACTTTTCAGATTAAGAAAAAATAAATCTAGCGCCCGGTCAGTTCCTAACACAAAGCACGGACACTTCATGGCCTCATAGCCCCAGTGCGTCCCCCTCTGACGCAGCCCTGAGGGTTGGAAAAACTGTCCACAGGCCATCTGATTCTCCCCAAGCAGGACTATGTCCACCTCCACCCAGAAGTGGGACTGTGTGATGTCCTGCCCAAACAAAACACTTTGGACATGAAAGGGGGTAAGATCAGCCATCAGGTGGGGGCCAATAGACTCAGCTGGGACGTGTGGTGCCCCCAGAAAAAAGCAGCTCACGGAGAAGCCCACTTGTCCAGAAAAGCCTGCCACTGGGCCCACGGGAACTCAATGTGTGTTATGGGCTGAAGTGTCTTCCCAAATTCACATGCTTAAGTTCTAACCCCCCAGTGCCACAGTGTGACTCTATTGGGTCCCACGGTCTTTACAGAGGTGACTGGGGGGGGGCGCACCTGGGTGGCTCAGTCAGTTAAGCAGCTGGCTCTTGATTTTGGCTCATGATCTCAGGGTCCTGGGATCGATTCCCAAGTCAGCCTCTGCGCTCAGTGAGAATTTGCCTGAGATTCTCTCTCCTTCCCTTTGTCCTTCCCCCTGCTTACGAATGCACACACATTCACACTCTCTCCCTAAAATACACAAATCTAAAAAAAAAAAAAAATTACGAGGTGATTAGGGTAAACTGAGGTCATATGGGTGAGTATCCCACAGGACTGGTATGCTTTTAAGAAGAGGAATTCAGGACACAGGCACGCACAGAGAGACAGCCCTGGGAGGACACAGGGAGGGGACGGCCATCTGCAGTGCCACAGAGAGAGGTCCCAGAAGGACCGTCCCAACCCCCACTCCTTGATCTCAGATATCTGGCTTCCAGAACCCAGGGAAAACCAATCTCTGTTGCTTAAGCCCCAGGATCTATGGTACTAAGCTCCCACTTAGGGGCTGTGCTGAGGGCACAGGCCAGCATCAGAGGCCATTGCCTCCTGGGATGGGAGGGGACAGAGGAGACAGGCAGGAGAGTGTGCTTTTCTTAGATCCCCAGAGAGGCTGGAGGTCAATGTCAGGAATGATGGGCTCATAAGGCAGTAATTAACAGTCGCAGGAAACTCCTCTCATCAGATGCTTTGGGAAACTGTGCCAGTCTCCATTTTGCTGACTTTGGAGAAAGAAATGATGATGAATCAATGTAAAGCACACGGGCGCTGGCGTGAAATGATGCTTCATCTAATTATCACGATTCCGTGGTGTCATTAACATACACTCGAGGAGAATGGGAATGACTTTTACGTTCCCATCAGCACGGATCTGCTGTCTTAAGCCCACAGCACGGGGATGCAATATTCCCCAGGATGGTGTCTCTGGCACACAGCGACAGGACTGTCCGTACGAGCAGGTGACAAGAAGGCCTCACTGCTGCAGGCACCGAGCTAATACAGGGGCTCTGGGAAGCCCCAAGAAGACCCGAGAGTCAGGAAATGAGGAGTGGGTAACTGTCAGGCATCCAGGGGAGCGGCTGGAGAGCCTTTCCTCAATCTTAGACATCCCTTCCTGTCTAATGAGGGCTGCAGGGCAGGGCCTGTGGCTCCCTCTTTCTTGGATAGTCCTGGGCTCGTGGCATCCCTGGAGGTCACTGTTCTGAATCTAAGGAATGAATGAGACTCTGACTAATGCTAGAACATTCCTGGGGGCTGCTTTTCTCGGGTCCCTATTACCTATGTCTCTCTCCCTCAGACTGGTGTAAGCCTGAACGTGTGTCAGGTAACTGACTATTTGACCAGCCCACCTTGTGGACCCTGGTCCCTGACGTTCTCCGGCAAGAGCATGCAGCCACTCTCCACACTGTGCCTCCCGTCCCCGCCTCTTTTGAGGGGCCATGCCCGGGACCCAAACCCCTCTTGCCACCGGCCCAACAGTGTCCCCTGTGCTGATGTGGAAGAGGGGCACACCGGACAGGGTACAGCCCCCAGCTCACCCCACAAAGCTGCCCCTGTTCCCACGGCCTAGGCCGTGAGCTCCTCCTAAGACAGCCGTGCCCCACTCTGACTCTCTGGCAGGGACCTTGCTTGGGAATAGGGTCTTTGCAGATCTAGGAAGGGACTGAGATGATACACTGGATTAGGATGGTCCCTTAGTACAATGAGGATGTCTTTACAAGGGGCAGAAAAGGACACTTAAGAGACACAGAGAAGTCAGGGAACATGGAGGCAGAGACAGGGTGATGGGCCAACGATCCCCAGGGCAGCAGGGGTTACTGGCAGGTGCCCGGAGGGAAGACAGAAGAGAGGCAGAGATTAGATTCTCCTGCACAGCTTCTGGAAGGAACCAACCCTCCCTCCCTGCACCCTGGTTTGGACATCTGGCCTCCTAAACGGAGATGGAATAAATTCCTCCTGTTTTAAACCACCCAGTTTGTGGCAATTTGCCACGGCAATGAGTACAAGCTCTCTGAGCAAGTCATGGCCCCTTGCTACCAAAAGGACACTTTTTACAAAACGTAACTTTGTGGCCACGACCCAGAGGGTGGGTGTGACAGCAGAGGTGGGTGATGGGGCCCCATGTCTGCCTTGGGTGCCATCCACTCTGTGGCCTTCCTCAGTGGGGCTCAGCTGCCGCCTGAGAAAATAGGGGATGAGCCTCGAGGCCCCTTCCTGATGGGACCGTGCAAGCCCCACTGTGGATTTCTAGGGAAACGGCTGAATGGGGATGGGCCAACAATGAAGGGGACAAATTCCAAGCTATTTATTGTTTTTTTAGAACTGATCACCATTCTCCTCTCCAAGGAGCGTTCCTGAGACTCAGCCGGAGATGACGTAGCTCCCTCCTGGCTGCCATAAATAGCTTGGACGCTCTTTACCACCAGCAGCTTGGAGCCAGAAGGGTGCATGCGGCCTTTCCGAGGCTCTCTGCACAGGCCAGGTCACCCCGTGGAGGTAGAGGGGGGCACCAGGGCTGTCTGTGCTTCCATGTGTGACAGCTGAGGAGGGCAACGAGGACGCCAGGCTCCCAGCTGCACCCAGGAGGACCTACAGGTCCCCTAGGATGCATGGGAATGGGTACCTGCCTGAAGGGCCCCATGGCCTTGCGCAGACAAACAACAGCCCGCAGCGGGAAGTCAGAGCTCAGAAAGAGCTGCCTTCCACCAGGCCAGGAGCTGCGAGGCTGAGCCATCTCCCGGCAGTGAGGCCGGCCCCATTTCTGAGGCCCCAGTCTCACTGTCCGCTCTCTTCCTTGAAAATCCCACTTAAAAAATATTTCCGGGTGGGAGAAATGGGGAGAGGCTGGTAAAGGGTACAAGCTTCCAGGGATAAGATGCATAAGTCCTGAGGATCTGGTGGCTGGCACGGTGACTACGGTTAATAACACTGTGTTTTGTGCCCTTGAATGTTGCTGATGGGGTCCCAAATGCTAAGCACGCGAGGTGACGGGTGTGTTAATTAACTTGATGGTGGGAATCCCCACAACAGATACACAGAGCAACTGATTGCCTTGTACACCTTAAATATATGCCGTTTTCATTTGTAAATTGTATCTCAGTAAAGTTGGAAGCAAACTCAAGAATAGAAAACAAAACAAGATACTTCAAATTTTCAAAACAATACTTAATGATTGTGGTAAATACCCAGAAAGAAAATCTCACTGGCCAGGCTCATCGGGGCACATAAGCCTCTCCCAGGGGGCAGTGATTCTAAACAACAGGGAGGTAAAGCCCAATTAAGAAGCAAGCTTTCGATAAAGTCATTGCACAGAAACCAGTCGCATTTTCATACACAAACAATGAGACAGAAGAAAGAGAAATTAAGGAATCAGTCCCATTTACAATTGCACCAAAACCCATAAGATACCTAGGAATAAACCTAGCCAAAGAGGTTAAAGATCTGTACTCAGAAAACTATAGAACACTCATGAGAGAAATTGAAGAAGACACAAAGAAATGGAAAAACTCTGCGCTCATGGATTAGAAAAACAAATATTGTGAAAATGTCTGTGTTGCCCAGAGCAATGTTCACATTCAGTGCAAGCTCTATTGATAACAGAGCTGGAACAAATAATCCTAAAATTTGTATGGAACAAGAAAAGTTGCTGAATACCCAAAGGAATGTTGAAAAAGAAATCCAAAGCTCGTGGCATCACAATTCCGGACTTCAGGCTCTATTACGAAGCTGTCATCATCAAGACAGTATGGGACTGGCACAGAAACAGACACATAGATCAACGGAGCAGAACACAGAGCCCAGATATGGACCCTCAACTCTATGGTCAACTAATCTTCGACAAGGCGGGAAAGAATGTCCAATGGAAAAAAGACAGTCTCTTCAACAAATGGTGTTGGGAAAATTCAACAGCGACACGCAGAACAATGAAACTATCATTTTCTTATAGCATACACAAAAATAAACTCAAAATGGATGAAAAACCTCAATGTGAGATAAGAAAACATCAAAATCCTTGAGGAGAACATAGGCAGCAACCTCCTTGACCTCGGCCACACAACTTCTTGCTAGACACGTCTCCAAAGGCAAGGGAAACAAAAGCAAAAATGAACCATGGGACTTCATCAGGATAAAGAGCTTTTGCACAGAAAAGGAAAGAGCAGACAAAACCAAAAGACAACCAATAGAATGGGAGCAGATATTTGCAAATGTCTTATCAGATAAAGGGCTAGTATCCAAAATCTATAAAGTAATTATCAAACTCAACATCCGAAGAATAATCCAGTCAAGAAATGGACAGAGGACATGAACAGATATTTCTGCAAAGAAGGCACACAAATGGCCAACAGACACATGAAAAAATGCTCAATATCACTCGGCATCAGGGAAATACACATCAAAACCACAATGAGACACCACCTCACACCCATCAGAATGGCTAAAATTGCCAAGTCAGAAAACGACAGATGTTGGTGAGGGTGCAGAGAAAAGAGACTGCTGGTGGGAATGCAAACTGGTGTTGCCACTCTAGAAAACAGTATGGAGGTTCCTCAAAATGTTAAAAAAATAGAGCTATCCCTACGACCTAGCAATTGCACTACCAGGTATTTACCCAAAGGATATAAAGGTATGGATCCAAAGGGGAACCTGCTCCCCAACGTTTATAGCAGCAATGTCCACAATAGCCAAACTACAGAAAGAGCCCAGATGTCCATTGACAGATGAATGGATAAAGATGTGGTCTATACATACAATGGAAATTACTCAGCCATTAAAAAAAAAAAAAAAAGAAAGAAAGAAAGAAAGAAAATCTTGCCCTTTGTAACAATGTGGATGGGACTAGAGGGTCTTATGCTGAGCAAAATAAGTCAATCAGAGAAAGACAACTATCATATGATTTCATTCATATGTGGAATTTAAGAAACAAAACAGAGGATCATAGGGGAAGGGAGAGAAAAATAAAATTAGACAAAATCAGAGTGGGAGACAAACCATGAGAGACTCCCTTTATTCTAGGGAACAAACGGAAGGTTGCCAGAGGGGAGGGAGTGTGGGGGATGGGGTAACGGGGCAATGGGCATTAAGGGGGATGGGTAACGGGGCGATGGGCATTAAGGGGGATGGGTAACGGGGCAATGGGCATTAAGGGGGATGGGTAACTGGGCGACAGGCATGTGGTGTAAAGCGCTGGGTGTTATATGCAACTCGTGAATCACTGAACTCTACTTCTGAAACTAATACACTCTATGTTAATTAACATAATTTAAGTAGAAATAATGAATGAATGAATGAACGCAAGCTGTCGGCTGCTCACACTTGAAGCTAAATCTTGGGCTTTTCTTGCTCCAGTGCCATGTCCTCAGCTTGAGGCAGGGCCGCGTCATCAAGCACCTGCTGCTGTCATTGACCCCGAGGCCACTCGCAAGAGGACGGACCGAGAGACTATCTGGGCCACCAATGGCCCCTCCATTCTAAAGAGAAGTATCTTGAATATCAGAGAGGGAGAATGACCTAAGGTCACACGGCAAGGAGAGGAGGCCCTGGGACCAGAATCCAGGACATCTGTGCTCTTTTCTCCTCTCAATTCCTGGCCTCCAGGGAAATACCTTCTGACTCTTGGGTAAGAGACAGATTAACTCACCACGAGGCTTCAAACCCTCATACCATTAACTGCACTAAAAGCGAGCCCCAGGTTACCACTGCCATCATCCCTACTCCAGCTTAACTAGTAAAAGCAACCACCACTGGGGCTTCCCTGGCATTTAGGGCTTCAGTGTGGCTGACCACGATGGGGAAGGCTCCCGCAGGGAACCCTGCCCCCTACAAGGCACACCCAACATGCTTGCTCAGGATCCCACAGTCCTGATGATTCTCTGTCTCGCATCTTTCCACAGACGTGCAGTGGGCTTCTCCACATGTGTCTGGGAGCAGAAAGCAGGGAAGGTCAGTGACAATATTACAACCAGAGTGACTGCAGCCAATGCTTTAAAATTCAGCTTAGTGATGACAGCTCCCAGACATTAATCCTTGTCAACAGCCAAAACTTAAAACTTCAAGGAAAATTGTGGTGAACATCTTTCTGACTTTGAGACAGGGAAGGATTTCTTTCTTAAAGAAGATTAAAAAGTGCTAGCCATAAGATAAAATATTGATAAATTCGCCTATATCAAAAGCAAGAAATTCTGTTTATCAAAAGATACCTTAAAGAAACTGAAAAGCTACAAACTGGAAAACAAAAGCTATTTGAAACCCAAAAAGAAAAAGGATTTGCTTCAAGAAAATATAAATAATTCTTATGATAAGAAAGAGGCAACTGAATAGAAAAATGGGCAAAAGACTTGAAAAGGAAAAAGGAGAAACATGTGGCCAATAATTGTATGAGGAGATGCCCCACCTCACTCACGATTAGGGAAATGCAATAAGGTCATGGCCAGATCCCATTTTATACGCATTCAACTGATACCAACTAAGAACCTGACAAGGTCTGCAGAGGGTAGAGAACTTCTGCATTGCTGGGGGGACTGTTGATGATATGATCACTTTCGGAAAATAACTTGGGTTGACTTATGAAGATGAGTATTCGCCAGCCCTGTGGGTTCCACTAAAGAGAACCACTTGCTGCTCCTCCTCTGGGAAACCCAGTGGCTCTGCCCTTGGACCTGGGCTGACCCAGCAACTTGCTCCACCAACAAAACATGGTGGGAGTGCCGGGCTGAGACTTCAGGGTTGACCATCAGAAGCATCCATGAAAACCTGCACCAGGAGCCCCAAGTTGCTACGCCGGGAGAGGTGAGGTGAAAAGCCCATGAGGAGAGGTCCTGGACTCCAGGGAAAGAGAGGTGCCAGACCAGCCCCAACCACTTAAGCCACCCCCTCTGATCCTTGGGAGCAGCACACATGGTGTGGTTGTATGGGATGGTGGGATGGTTTGTGTCACAGCAGTAGATGACTGGGCACCCCACCTGGGACTCCTGTCCAAGGATACCAGGGGACACACACACACACACACACACACACACACACAGTGGCTCTGGGCAGTGTTGAACTGGAAACAACAGATGCCCGCAGGCAAGGGAAGAGTGAGGTGAATTGCGGCAGAGACCTTCCAGTGGAATATTATACAGCTGTGAAAAATGAGACCCATAGCTATGCACCAACATAGCAGGTCTTGGTGACATAGAGTTCAAAAATAGGCGAAGCTTAAAAACAAAAAAGTAGGCAAAACTATCACACACATTTTTATAGGGATACAGGTATAAATGATAAGCCTGAAACTATCCCAACAATGATAAGGAAAGGTGAGTGCGATTCAAGATCCTGATTATCTGTGGGAGACAGAGAGGTGGGGGAGAGATGGGGTACCCCCCGCACAGAGCACGAAGGTAGATGCATCTGTTATTATAGTGGTTAAAGGAACTCTCCAAAGTAAATAATAACAGAGCGTCGGGAAATAAGATAATAATTAATCCCATTACTCTCTTTCACCACTCTTTTAAAAGCAAATCCTCTACTAGACAGATAACCAAGGCTCCCATCCTACCCAACTGCAGGGGGATGGCCAAGATGTCCCAGCCAGGAGCCTCTAGCTTTGGGCGACAGAGCATAAGTGATTGATCACCACCAGGTGCCATGCACCCCACAATCCAGGAAGGCTGGCTCCCTGTAAGCTCACCACCATGAAAGGCAGCCTTTTCTCACCCTCCCCGCCCCGAGCCACCTGGAGTCACCGAGTCTTGTGTTTTATTTTACAATTGTGTGCTTACCACTTAACGTGGAAAGATATTACTTATAAAAGATGATTCCTGAAAGGAAAGTTTGGGGTTTTATTATACCTCTGGGCTAGATTGGGCGATCATTGAAGAAATAAGGTTGTACCCTTTTCATCTCCTATCCGCAGGACAATATTTTAGCAGTGTGCGGGGTCAGGGAGAAGGAGCCCAGGACCCGAGCCGTGCGATGCTGGGCAGTGGAACCAGCACCCGTGGAGCACGCTGGGCACTCGCTTCAGATCTTCACAGGAGCAAGGAGACCCGTGTCTGACAGGTGCTCCCAGGAAACACGGGAAATGGTTCTCGAGAGACAGGCATAGGCTTGTGGAAAACAGCCAGGGAGGAAGACAGTCTGCCCACTGGCGAAGCAGCCCTGGCCGTGAGACGGCTCCAACTTCAAGCTGCCCAAGGGTCTAGTCACTCCAGTGACCTGCTGGGTGAGTCTGACAGCATCTCCCTTCCCTCTTCCTCTTCCCTCTTCTCCTTCTGTTTCCTAGATAGGAGTTGGATCACTGTTTCCTAACGTGGCTCCAGCCCTGTATTTGAGGATTCTAAGCGTTGTAGGATTGTAAGAATGAGGAACATTCTTCCAGGGTCACCGCGGGCACCTTGCCGTGAGCATGAGGATTCCCTTCTTCCCATCCCAGACCTCATAGCTCTCCAGCTGCACGTCTTCCCCACGGCCCAAGCCCACTCCCATAAGCACACGCAGAACAGGGTACAAATCGGTGCTGTGTGGGCAGCGGTTCAGCGGGAAAGAACCCAAATCCTATGCCGTGACACTGCGATGGCTCACCAGGGCAGCCCCAGAGACCACAAGAGGAGTGGCCAGCGGGGTCAGGGCCGGGAGGGTGGCAGGGGCCTGCTTCCTACCCCAAGGAAGCCCAGAGGACCCCTGGCCTCCGTATCCGCCCCGCTGTCTCTGGACAGACCACGGACTCTGGAGGTCTTCTGGGGTCACTTGGCCATAGCACCTTGCCCACCACTCCGGGCCATCCAAGACCCACGGCCACTCGAGAGATGCCCCCTATGGGGGCTCCAACAGCACCTGGGGGCAGACTCGGACGCAGCCCATTTCCTGAAGGAAGAAGCATGTGTGCCTCACTTTCCTTATTTGCAAAATACAGCTGCTGGCGGCACCTCCCTCACAGGGTCGGCGTGAAGATGAAATGAGGTAACCGCACAAAACTGCCCCAGGACAGAGCAGACACGCTATCCACGAAGTGCTCCCAACAACACGGAGAAGCGAGACACCTGGTGCCTGCTCTCCGGCACGGCGGGCTCCGGGCGGCATGGAGCAGAGGGCCCACAGGCTGGCCCGCCCCTGCTCGCCCGCGCAGCTCCCAGGAGGCGGGCCCAGAGCTCCTCCCCAAATCCTCGCTCTCATTCTGCTTCCCGCCCGGGGCAGAGACACCACATCTCATTTATCCCATGGGGACGAGACAGTCACGATTCTGAGTTCTCTGGAGAGAAAGCACTGGACCCTGGCCAGCCCGCTGGGCACAGCCTGTCTGAAGATACCACACACACCGACGATGCTCACAGTGGAACAATCACGCAGACATTAGGCTGGTGGCAGCCGCGGGAAACCCAGGCTGGCAAATGCCAGCCGGGGCTGGTCTCACCGTCATTTGTGGGGGGTGCAGAGGGGGGGCTCCACGCGGGGCGACAGCTCAATTCAGAGGGAGAAATGGACTCCCCTAACAAGAGAGCTCAGCCCAGCCTTTGTTACCGAAAACAATCTCCAGCCTACTTCTTGTGCTCCTAGATAACAAAGAGAAAGGAAATATTTTCAATTCATTGGACACGAGGACAGCTGCTCCCCACTTCCTGGAGGGTGTCCCATTCTGCTCATCAGACATTTGCTGGTCACCTGTTTCCATGGGTGAGAGGACAGAGGTGACTTTGCTTCTCTTCCTCATGGCCACCCTCCCAAACCCCAACTGCCAGACATTCCTCGGCACCGTCGCTGTGTCCTTGGGAACTAACTCATCTTCCCACTCTAAACCTCAGGGCAGCTGAGGGCTCTGCACAGCTGAGAGGCAGGTCCCTGCCTGCCTTGGACTATGATCCAGAGCTCAGGACACAGGCTGGCCCAGAGACCTAGGAAAACTTGACCTCAGAGATCCTCTGGAGTCAAGGAGCTGGTGTCCTTAAAAGTGTGACAGACGATGAGAGTGAGTCTTGGCTTGGCCTAAGAAGTGAAGGCTTCTGGGGTGATAAGGGCTCCAGCCAACACCCCAGGCTACTCCCCGCCATCTCTCTATCACAGTATTCACTCCCTTAGTTGACGGGTTATGTGAGTTTTTTCACGGAGTGAGCTCCTTGAGAGCAGAAACTGTATCCTGTCTCCACTGAAGCCCTGTGGCCTAATTCATGGCCTGGTGCCGGGTAGGATCTGAGGACATGTTTGTGAATGAGGTGATGGATGGATGGATGCATGGATGGATGGAAGGATGGATGGAAGGATGCATGGATGTGTGCTGGGGGCAGTGGGGGGATGGATAGGTGGATGGGTAGAAGGAGTAAGGTGGATATGTATTGTGTATGGTGAAATGGATGGATGCATGGATGGAGGGGTGGGTGGGTAGATGAGTGGATGGAGGGATGGATGGATAAAAGGCAGAATGCATGCATGTGTGTGTACGTGGTGGGTGGACTGATGCATGCACAGATCGAAGGGAGAACTTATGCAGGGACAGGCAGATGGACAGATGGACGAAAGGATGACAGGCCATTAGTGGCCCATGGGAGAAAGCAACCGCACAGGACAGGCAGCTTCCTGGGACCTCCCTTCACCCGGGTCTCTCCACAGAGTTGTGCCTGTGTGTCAGACAGGGCTCCTACTTCATCCTCTTGCTCTGGCGGCATCCAGCCGGGTGAAACACCTCACATAGCTCTTCTTGGACACGTTGAAGCGGGGAGACAGAGAATATCAGGCCTCCCTCCAGTCTCAGCTTCCTTGGGAAGTCCTTGCAGAACAGAAAAAATGCCAACCAGAGCAGGAGTTGGCCAAAGGTGGTCCCTGGGCCAAACCCAGCGTACTGCCCATCTCCGTAAAGCTTTACGGGAGCACAGCTCTGTCCATTTGCTTACGTAATCATGGCCCATTTTGCGCCATAGCAGCAAGGTTGAGGAGCTGCAACAGAGATCACAGGGCCACCAAGCTGACGGTATTCACTGCCTGGCCCCTCCCAGGACGGGGTAGTGTTTGGAGCCCCATCATCGGCTGTGGGCCCCGGGGTCAGGCCCTGAATATCTGCTCCTCACTGTGTCTGCAGGAAAAAAGAAAAGAGACTAAGGACCCCAAGCAGAGAGGTGAGTATGGAAGTGGTCCGAGAAGGGGAAAAGCAGGCAGAACCCTGAATGGGTACACAGAGCAGGACAGGCCCCGGAGGCAGGCAGGCCGGTGCTTGCCGTGTAGACCTGCCATTTGGGGTGAGTCACCTAACCTCTCGGGGACCCCTCTGAAAAATGGCGGGGTTCCCACCACATGTCACCTTTTCAGAGAGGTCTTCCCCGAGCTCTGTATCTGAAATGACCCACCCGCACCTGGCTTTCTCTCTCTTTACCCTCTTACGCTGATGGCAGGAAGGCAAGCTGGCACAGCCGCTCTGGAAAACAGTATGGAGGATCCTCAGAAAGTTAAAAACAGGGCTACCCTATGACCCAGCAATGGTGCTACCAGGTGCTTACCCCAAGGACACAAAAGCACCTATTTGAAGGGGCGTCTGCACTCCGAAGTCTACAGCATTAGCAACGTTAGTCAAACTATGCAGAGAGCCCAAATGTTCTTCCTCTCACGAATGGGTAAAGGAGATGTGGTCTGTATATGCAATGGACTATTTGGCAGAATTACTTCTCCAGGAAACCTCAATCTTTTTCTCTTAGGCTTTCGACTGATTGGACGAGGCCCACCCACACTATGGAGGCCAATCCACTTCACTCCAAGTCTGCACGTGGCTTCACAGCAGCTGGTGTTTGACCAAAAACTGGGCACCACAGCCTAGCCAAGCTGACACCTGGAATTCAGCATCAAAATTCCCAATTGCACGTGCCCTGTCCTCACTTTCCAAGTCCTCTTCACCCCCTTACAAAGGAGGCGGGTAATGGGGCAGACTGAGCAGACACCTGGAAAGGCTGCAGAGAGTTCATAGGTCCCCAGCGCCCATTCCGGTCATGGGGCGACAGGCACTGATCAACTAACTCTAGGCCAGGCCTCCTGGAACAGCTCGGTGACTGTGGACTCACCACCTTCCTGCTCAGCGATCTGCCACCATCTGCCTAAGCCACTCCCCAGAGAGGTCAAGGCCTTAGTCATTTATTGGTTGTTGCCTCTGCGGCCTCAGGAGCACAAGGCAAATGGGAAACTGGCCTCTGGGCCCTGCTGCCACCATTTTCCTTCTTCCTGGGTGGAAGCTTTGGCTCAAAGCAAGTGAAAGGAGGACTCGGGTCCCTCGGGACACACATGGGGGACTCAAGAGGACAGGAAGAAAGGACCCTGCGGTTGGCTCTGGGAGCTTCGGGAACCAGGCCCAGCACTGAACCCTAAACAGGATGTTCCCATCCATCCTGTGTTCCTCAGGACATGAAACACAGAAATGTGATCAACAAAAGCCACCAATATGGCACACTGGCCTGGCCTTGTTGACCTCAGGTCTCTCTGCCTTTCATTTCTCAGGAAACTTTCTAAACCTCTTTGACATTCCCAAGTAGTTTATGGGACAAGCCTGTGCTCGTGAGTCAGTCAGCTTTTTCTGGGTCCCAGGGCCCATTCTAGCAAGGCTGGCTTCCCAACCTGGGTACCTAAGCCAGAGCCCATCCCCCCAGCCAGCCCTGGGCTCGATGAACGGCCAGACCTGCAGCCCCGACAAACGGGGGCGCTCTACCAGCCCCCGCAGAGCTACCCAGCGCCACTCACTGCAGCTGCACGGGGGGCCGCCTGGGTGACCCCTGCCTGCTCCCCAACCCCCGATTTGACCACCAGCCCAACACCCAGTCCGGGGAGGCAACAGACGGTGGGATGCCCGATCTGGGCCTGTGCTGTGTGTCCCTGTGGGATAACAAATGGGGGAAAAATCACAGGTGCTCACCACAAGGCTGCTTCTTGGGCAGGAAAGCCCTGTTCCTGGAGCTGGTGAGCCCGTGGTTCCACTTTAATTAGCTGATACTTAACGATGTCTTTGAAGCACCTGGTCTGCCTTACAGGCTCTCTTTTCAGCTACTGACAGGTTAGTCTTATTTAACCGCATTTTACTTACGACGTAAACCTGGGTCTGTGTCTGAACTACCAAGGCGGCGGCGGCGGCGGCTGTTTTCCACATTATCTAGGAACACATCTGCCTCTGCTGACCGGCAGCATTCCCGAACTGTGACTCGCCCTGGCGTGCTCAGCCCAGGGGAGCGCACGTGGGTGCCTGCCCGTCCTCTCAGAGTCCAAATCCCGGCCTCACTCTCCTCCGTGTGAGGGCTTGGCCTTGGTCATCTCCCCAGAGCGAGATGTGCATGAATCTCAAGTGCAAGGTCATCTTTTTAAACAGAGCCCGGAAGCCTCTGGTCGAGCCTGAGCTCAAGGGCATCCGGCCCGGAAGCTGCCGATGAGCGGAGGGGAGAGCACCTGGCTGTTCTGATGGGCATCTTGGGGACTGGGAGTGTCCCCAGGAACTGACAGGTGGCTGCTGGGTAAACTGTAATTTAACCTATATGTTTACTTTGATAAATGTGTCGATAGGAGCATGCTGCCTATAAATTTCCGTCCTCAGGGAGAGAGTTCTCTTGTTCCCACGATACTGATCGCCAAACATTCATTCCTCATCCCTTGGCTTTGCAGGGCAGGCCAGGACCGCATGAGAGCCGGGGAGCCAACGCATTTAGAGCGTAATCGGAACTTTCCCAGAAAAATCAAAACAGAACCCAGAAGGGTGGCCGCTGGCTCTGAGTTGCTGGCGATCCTTCTCCTCTGTGGTGTTTGGGGACAGTCAAGTCAAGGCAGGCACACCTCAGAGCCTGGGTTCAGTTTAAAAAATGGTTTGTCCTAAAGGGAGCGGTATGGGCTCCAGCAAGCAGACCCATCAGTCTGAACTGTCTGCGGCGTGCGAAACCCGAGCTTCCTCCTAAGTCACACTATGACATGTTCTAGTTAGGAAGTGAGCTTTCCCGCACTCCAGATGTCAGGTGATAAGAATTACTGATGCATTGCTTTCAAAGCAGTTGGTTTTATGGCTTGGCAAGGCTGGCTTTGAGATTCTGCCGGGCTTCATTTGCATACCGAATGACAGCGTAGGAAAAGGCACGGGAAGGCCTCAGCTACCGTTAGCCTCTCCCATAGGTCATTTTAAACTAACATCTGGTGAGTGTACTTTTAAACCATATCTGTAGCTTTAATTAGGGATCTCCCAGGAATGTCAGGGAGGAGAGCGAGACATCCCCGGAGGAAAATTAAGACATTGGCGGTTCCACTGCATCAAAGTCCCAGAGGCCAGCCTGGCCTGAGGGAGCTCTTCACACAAGAGGATATTAACGTCGGCTCTCTGCTGGCCGAAGCAGAAATTTGTTTCCACACCGGAAGAACCTACAGCCCTTCAGAAAGTAGCTTCTGTGCCCCAAGACCTAAGCGGGGGTCCCTCTAATGTAACTACAGAAACCAAATCTGTCCCCAAGCAGTTGAGGTCACCTTGGGGCTCTTTCATCAAGAGCGTTTGAACAAGGAACTGGTCAGTGGCTTCTCTGCCCTGCCAGGGAGACTGATTCCCCCCTCCTTTTCTTTTCCAGCAAGGACAATTCTTGAACAGTACCTCCTTAAATGAAACAGATTTTCCTTTCCACGCAGGTCAATGAGATTTAATATTCTCCTTACACATGTTCATTTCTTTCAGTGATGTTTGAAATCTAAAGTACTATTTTAAAATTCTACAAACTCTCAGGGATAGATATTTTAAACCCAAATAAAAATAGCCTTTCCTCTCCTTTCTGCTTGCCTGGCTAAATGGCAAGCTTAGCTGACATCAGACCGTAGCCCACTGCTGAGGAGAGAAGCCGGTGGTCTGAAGAGAGGCGCCCTTCCATTTGGCTGCTTCCATCCCACCTCCTCCCCTGATAAATGTAAGTAATAAAAAAAAAATTCTCCATTTCACTGGAATGCCCATTAAAATGTAAACACAGAGAGAGGATTTTGAGTAGGCTACAAAAATGCTTTATTTAAGAGACTGCAAAAGGCAAACCAAATCTGAAGTTGACTTTTACACCTCGTACGTATAGTATGTAAATATGCCAGGCTCGCTGCTGCTCAGGGGCATGCGGGGAATCTACGCATTTATCGGAAAATCTGCAATGTGGTGTCGGGGGGCTGTCAAGAACCCCTGCAAAGATGCAGGCTCGGCCTTTTGCCTTTCCCAGCTGTCTGTCTGAATCAGACACAAAGATCCTGGTGCCCACGGCTGCACGCGGCAGGAGCCCCATGACATTTCTCACTGACAAAATATGGGACCTCTGCCCGGAAATCTCCCAATGCAAAGGGAATTTCAGAGCAGAAAGAACGGCGTGTTCTATCTGCACCCACTCGGGATGCTTTTTCCAGGTGTGACCTTGGACAAAGGTGCACAGAAGCAACAGCTCTTGCCAGGAGCCGGGTACCGATCAGAGCCGTCCACAGGTCTTTTCCTCTTTGTCAGGAGGACAAGGTAGGATTCCAGTGGTGTCGATTCCCACGGGTGGGCAGCAACTGCCAAGAGCCCAGGCTCCTGCGGAAGCTCACCATCACCACTAGAGTCAAAATAGGAAGCACGTTCGCCAGACCTGTCTGAAAACTGCAAAGGGGGTCAACCTCAAGTCCCCTGCAAGTTCGGCAACTACATGCCAATTAGTAGCCAGGGGCCCCACTGCTAGCGTAAGGGCCACCCTGCTGTTAGCGCCCTTCGAGGCGGTGCAGGAAGAAGTGGTTGAGAAGCGAGAGGGAGCAGAGCTGACGTCAAGGTCATCATGCTTGCCCTGGTCCAGCTCTCCAGGAGCTCACAGTCCTCGCAGGGGCTGGTGGAAGAGTCCGTCGGGAACTTACAAAACACAGCTTTCCCTGTTCATGGTGGAAAGCCACGTTCGTGTTTTGTGTAGCCAACGGGGCTACAAGCCTACTAATAGGTATTGTCTGCGTGACTCTGTGGGTTTGCGCATATTTATATAATCTGTGAGTATATTCTTTATTTTTACTGCCTGCTCTGCTCAGACTGCAGACAGCACTAAGATCATCAGCGGCCTCCTAAATTATAGATCAGCTCGCCAAGTACACTGTGTCACTCATTAGCTACATCATCTCGCAGCTCCACACAACAATAAATTAAGTAACACAATCGCTGCAGGGAAATTAGGTGAATAATTCTCACATAAAACTAAAAAGTTTGGGATGCCTTTGGTTTCTTCCGGGCTGCTCCGAGGACAATGCAGCACCACGAGCAGATAGCAGACAGGGCTCTAAATTCCGAGGGTACAATTCTTCAGACCAAGTTAGGTGTGGTTTACATTAAAAATAGAACAGGCTCCCGCAAACAGACTTGTATTTATATAGAATGTTGCGACAACTGTCATTTTACATTAGTCAGAGAAATCCCATGGGACCGGTGTAAGTATTAAATGTGGCAATTTTTTTTGTTTACCGACAAAACATAATAAAAAGAACACAGCCTCCTGGATGACATTCTGGATGATTTTTTTTTCCTCTTTCCCCGAAGTCATTCATAAAATAAACATGTGTTCCCAGTCCGTGCAAGGCTCCTTTATGAGAGCCTCCTGACAGTGGACTGCGGATGACAGAGTGGGGGTCCCCCAAGACCCTGATCCAGCAGCGCCCACTGCGGGCGCTCTCGCCCCACTTCCACTTGCTGTCTGAACAGCAAACCCAGAGCACAGTTCCAGAGTCTTTCTTGAACCGTGTAAGAAGGACCGAGTTACGGGATTTCGGTAGGGACATTTACAACACAGGGAAAGCCAGTCTTTCCGCACAGATGAGTCAGGGAGAGGCCTCTAAGTCACGAATCCCAGGTAGCTCGCCTTGTGCGTCTCACTGCCAAAACACAGAGATCGCCAAAGAGTTCCACGAAAACACCCGGACAAGAAAAGAAAGGACTGGGGACAGGTCCGCTGCTCAAATAAAGTTGGCAGACCTTGGTGGCCCACCTTCTCCTTGCCCCAACTTACTGCTGGGAAGGGGGCCACAGAGGCAAAAGACCGAGAGAGCCTGCTGACCGCAGCGGGAGATCGCCTCTGAGCGTGCCGGGCTCATGGTTTGGACCAGAGCTCCCTCTGGTCAGCTCTCCAGGGCTGTACCTTGGACAGAGGTTCTCAAAGTGTGGTCAGCACCCATACTGTCCTCGTGGTGACCCTAAGACACAGTTTGCCTCTGGTGGGCAGTGGTGTTTTCCAGAGGTTTCCCTGACTGATGACACAGTTGGACAGACAGCTCATGGAATGTGCAACGCTTGCATATCCTTGGGTTTCTAAATTCCTTCAGTTTTTTAAAATTAAGTGTTTATTTTAATTCCAGTATAGTTGAAATACAGTGTTATATTAGTGTCAGGTGTACAATACCGTGAGTCAACAGTTCCATACGTCACCCAGTGCTCAGGACGAGGAGTGCCCTCCAAAATTCCTTCAGTTTTAATGCAAATACGGTAAAGGTCAAGAGCTATAACCCCATAATCTAAAGATCCTTGAGGTCCTCATTGAATTTAAGAGTGTAAAGGCGTCCGAAGACAAGGGCCCCCTAAACTCTGGTGCGGGGGACCTCCCCGAGTTCTAACTCGAGCCTGATGAGTCAAACACAACTTGGCCTCCCAAATCCATGGGACAGGCTCAGCCCGGCCCTGGAGGGCCCTGGTGGGCACCAGTGACACGGCCTCCGCTTCTGCCGCCATCTGGCACAGGGAGGGGATAAACAGCTCCTGCGTGACCGGCCTTGGCTGTACAGCCCGTACGTCACAGACAGACAGCCGTCACAGACAGACGACCATCACAGGGGAGCGTTGCCAGTTATACTGCCTCTTACAGCTTCACAGCCAACGAGTACAAGTAAGCGTGATGGAATACTATTTATTTATATTTATATTCACATTTTCTACTGTATACCCACTGTCCTGGGAAATCGGTTCGTTTAGAATTCAGGTGTGCGAGACTGGATTTGCCATGAAAGGTCTGTTCAATGAGGCCAAATGCCCAGACCCTGCTGGGCTCCCTTGTGGCTCCTGCAGGAAATGCTGCTTTCACCTCTGGTCCCAGCTTTTATCTGGGCCAGAAGCATCCTCGGAAGAGCTCGCACTTGTCTCCTCGCCAAGGCAGAGGGCTCAGGGACTAAGGGAGCTCAAGGTAGGGAAGGGACATACCTCTTCCCCAAGGTTTGCGGCACCTTGAGGCCCCTCCTCCCAAAATGGTCGTGACATGGAGCCCGAGGCTTATTCCGATGACAGCTAGCCATGTGGCTGTGCCCCACCATTTACTGTCTTGGATCCTCGTCCCTTTACTGTGAATCAGAGATGACAGATCTACTTCTCCATGCTGCTCTGAGGGGAAGAGGCTTCAGCCTTGTGCCTGCTCTGTCCCGGTGAGTTCCTCCCCTTCCCTTCTGGCGGAAATGGCCCAAAGGGGAACCTGACAACAAGGACCAGACTCATGGCGTGTCTCTGTGTCCACTGTCTGCCTAGAAACCAAAGGAGAAAGTATGAGGAAGGAGGGCAGGGGGGCTGGGACACCCCGCCAGACCCCTCGGAGCATGGGGTCTGGAGGAGGCCCTGGGGGAGACTTTACTGCCTACCCTTTCGTACGGTATATAACTGTAGTGGCTCTGTGCATATTTTTGTAATAATACAAAAGGGAAAGCCCATCTTCGTATTGGGATTCTCATCATTAAGTGAGAATTTGCTTCATTGTCTATTAAAGTGACATTTTTGCAAGACTTGGCATTACAGAACCTCAGCAGCAATGAATTTGGGCTCACACAGAGAAGAGACGGGGCACCACTTCTGTGATCAAAGGCACACTCTCCCCGTCCCATTATCACAAACACACCTGGTATTTGTTGAAAAATACATTTCTCTGGACACTTCATCTTTAGGGAGGGATGGAGCTCCATGGCCCCATCAGCTTCTCAGGTCTGTGATTCCAGAGATGACAGCCCCAGGGGAAACTTAAAGGAGTTTCCCAACTTAGAAAATTAAAGCCTGAGAACAAAAGGTGTTGGTCAGAGGCAGCAGAAGAGGGCATCAGAAAGTGACACAATTTTCAAAGTCATCGAAGCATCTCTTGCTTCTGTTTGGTTTACAATTTTGGAATCTCTTTCCACTAATGATAAAGGTCTCACATGAAAGGGAAAAAATGATTAATTATGAATTCAACAGCAATGTCCTAATTATTTAAAAATATTAAATTTAATTATTCAGACAATATTTAGTCACAGTTTATGTTCATCTAGGGAAGAAGATTTAAAAACCCCAACATAATTAGAAGTTACATTAAGCTATTAATTAAGGGCTCAGGGTTCTGTTTTGTTTTGTTTTTCAAAATGTGACTTCAACTTCTTTGACTTGAGGCTCCTCGGCCCAGAGTTGAGGGAAGGTCCCACACTCCGAGGGTCGGACAGGCACGTGCAGGAAGGACGGGACGCTGTCTGTGGGGTCACTGCATGTTGGCATGACTGCTGGGATCGTTTTAGGAGCGTGAGATGTAAAGGAAGAAACCACCGAGCCCAGGAGGAAACGATCCTCTGTAAGTGGAAACCAATGCGAACAAAATCAAGTTGAAAATCAAAAAACGGCAAAGACCCAGATATCAGAATGATGAGAAGCAGCAGCTAAACCTGGCTTGTTTTGTCTGCTCACAGGAGGAGAACGGGAGACAAAGACGAGGACAGAGCAAGAGAAGCTTGAAACTGATGAGGCAGATTTGAAGTAAAAGGGAAACAGAACTTTTGGGGGAAAAAAACACAGTAATAAACACTTATAACTTGACGTAAGGGAAATATCTGGCAGCCAAAGAGAGAATTGGTGAACTGAAAGATAAATCAAAAGGTATCACCGAGAAGGCCAATACGGAGGGCAGGGGCTGGAAGAGGTGACATGGGGTGAAGGGGCGCGCAGGGGAGGCCCCACCCGCGGTCTGAGTGCAGAGGGAGGAGGGGAGAGGCGGGCAGAAGGGCTGAGCCCGCCTGACCACGTCCATGAACTCTGAAGGTCGGGGATGCATCTGGCCATCCACAGATTCTCGAAGCCCGGTGCAGCCCCACCAGGAAAAGCGAGGGCCAGCCCTCGCCGGAGTCGCCGTTGGGAGAACGCGGACCACAGAGGGAAGGAGGGAAAGGGCCTCCTCGGCCGTGTCAGGATAAGAGAAATGACAATTAGACCAACAGCTGATTTCTCAACTGCAACCGTACGTCCCAGGAGACACGGGCCTAATATTTTCAAGTGCTGAGAGAGAATAACTGTCAACCTAAAGTCGTACATCCAGCCAAAAAGTCTTCCAAGGGGGAGGATGGAATGAAGATATTTGCAGCAGCAAAACAAAACCGCAACAAAACCTGAGCGGGTTCCCTGCCAGCAAGACTCCAGGAAGGAAGTTTCTGGAGAATGTGCTTCAGGCAGAGGGAAAGCGGTCCCAGAAGGACGGTCCTGGAGGTGAAAATACGGCGTGAGGGAGGACGTGGCAGAACCGAGGGCACATTCCAGCAACTTCTCTCCCCTCTGCAAGCTCTGCTCCTTCTTGCCCCTCAAGGTCCAGCCTTCGGCAAACCCTCGCTCTCTGCCCCTGTCTCTCTCCTCATCCCTCTTAAACCAGCTCCACACAGATTCATTCCCGCTGCAGCCTCGGGGCTGAGTCCTGGGAGCCGCCCGGCCCGGCAGAGCGAGCGTCTCCTTCCCTCGCGAGCCTCCGGGCCCATCCTGGGGCTGCTTCTTTCGTCCCCCTCCTTAGCAACCCCGACTCCTGTGGTCACTGTGTACCACACAGTTGAACAATTTACACCAACAGAAATGTATCCTCTCTCAGTTCTGGGGGCTGGACTGAATTCCAGGGACCGGCAGGCCCAGCTTCTCTGGGAGGACTCAGCGGAAGGGTCCTTCCGGTGTCCTCCCCGTGTCCGGGCTGTGCTGGTAAACCTTGGTGGCCTATGGCTTGGCTGCATCGTGCCGCAGTCTTCTCCCCTCATTTCATGCCCTTCCTTGGGTCTGTATCCATCCTTCCTCTTCTGATAAAGAACACCGGTCTTGGGGCGCCTGGGTGGCTCAGTGGGTTAAGCCGCTGCCTTCGGCTCAGGTCCTGATCTCAGGGTCCTGGGATCGAGCCCCACATTGGGCTCTCTGCTCAGCGGGGAGCCTGCTTCCCCCTCTCTCTCTGCCTGCCTCTCTGCCTGCTTGTGATCTCTGTCTGTCAAATAAATAAATAAAATCTTAAAAAAAAAAAAAAAGAACACCGGTCTTATTGGGTCTACGGCCCACCTCACTTCAGTACGTCTAAGTCCCTATTTCCAAGTAAGGTCACACTCACAGGTACTGGGGGTGAGGACTTGAACATTTCACAACTAAAACCACCACCTCTGTGCTGAAGACACACGCGTTTCTATTTCTGGCATGGACTTCTCCCTCCCCCATCCCAGAAAGGCAGTTCTCTGTAGACTTAATAGAGCTCAAGTTTCTGGGCCTCTCTTGTATCTGATTTTTATGCAATTTTGCATTTTCTTCTTGAAGAAGGTCCTTAAAATTGTATAAGCTTCAGGCTGAAAACAAACGCCTGGATCTGCCTTTGAAACCCCAGTCTTGGGTATCCAACTGCCTAGCTGAATTTAAACATCTCAAGTTCAACGTGTCTGAGATGAAACTCCCACTCTGCCCCCAATCCTGTGCCTCCTACAGCTTGCCCATCTCCGGGGATGGCTACCCCATCTTCTAGCTGCTCAGGACAAAGTCCTCTGGGACACGCTTGATGCCCCCCCCACACTTGATCCATGAAGAAACCTACTTGTGCCACCTTCAGATTAGATAGTACGAGACCCCTTCTCACCATCTGCCTGGCTCCACCCCGGCCCCAGGCACCAGGATCTGTTGTCTGGATTATTACATTAACCTCCTAACTGCTCCCCTCATCGAGTGGACTGAATGTGTACACCCCCACATTCATATGTTGCGATCCAAACCCCAACATGATGGCAGTCGGAGATGGGGCATCTGGGAGGCGAATCGATCGTTCTTCTCTAACGGCATAAGTGTTCTTATAAAGGGACCTCAGAGAGCCCCTCCATCTTCCCACCACATAAGGATAGAGGAAGAAGTTAGAAGCCTGTAACCCACAAGAGGATTGCCACCAGAACCCCACCATGAGGATATACTGGTCACAGACTTCCAGCTTCCACAACTGAGAGGAATTTACTTAAAATCCACCCGGTCTATGGTCTTCTGTTACAGCAGCCCAGAATGACTCAGACAGCCTATTCCCCTCCTTCTTCCCCTTCCCCCAGGGTACGGTGGACATTGCAGTGGGCTGGAACCTTTCAAAATACAAAGCAGATCCCACGGCTGCTAGGCTCGGATCCCTCCAGCAGCTCCCCGCTGCCACAAGCCAAAGCCCTTACAATGCACCGCCTGCAAGGCCCCCCGGGACCTGGCCCTCCACCTCCTGTCTGCTCTGCTCTGCTCTCCTCTCTCACTCTGCCCGCCCCAGTGGTCTCCTTGCAGACTCTGAACTTGCCAAGCACACTCCCACCTCACCGCTCCCATGTTCCTCCGCTGGAGAACACGGCTCCCTCCCTCGGCCCTGCAACCTTCACTCAGACCTCACTGCCTCCCTGAGGTCAGCCCTGAGCACTCCACCCCACAGACACCTCTACTTGCATTCACCTCTCCGCTGTCCCGGTCTTTCATTCTCCCAGGGGAGTTATCCCTTTCTAAGCTCTTGGATAATTTAAGCATAGATTACGTTTCTGGTTTAGAATCTGACACCCCTCCAGCTGGAATGTAAAGCCCATGAAGGTGGGGACCTTCCTCTGCTCCACCACTGTGTACCCCAAGTGCTTAGAATAGCGTCTAGTGCATAGTGTTCAATAAGCATCTGTGAAACAAAGAATGAAAATATTAGCTGTGCAAATGAGAATGATAACAGTATCTATCTTGTGGGATATAAAATAATCAAGATACACTCAACACATTCCTAGCAAGAACATATTGGGTAGATGAGGAGGGTTTGGTGGGGGCTGGTCACCGCTAAGTCCCTTGCATTTCTTGCATTGTTCAAGAGACTGGCCAAGCTACTGATTCACTTCAGGCTCTGGCAAATCCGGTACCTATGTTAACATTTGTACGATAACCACTGAAGAAATAAAGGCTACCACTTCCAAGCCACAGGAATTTTGTACAAGGTGGAAAAGGGAAAAACATAAAGTTTAATCAATCGAAAACACAGAAAGAAAGGAGAATAAAAAGAAACACACACGAAAACCTCCAAACAATCGGGAAGTTCTAGATGTTAATCATGAATTCACTTGATCAACAATTACAGCCAATATAAATAGACTCGATTTTCAAATTAAAGGAAGAGATTAGGAGTCTGGATTAAAAATAAAATCTCGTGATATGCTATTTAAACCTGGCACAGTGAAAAAAAAATAAGGAAATGAACTGTTCAAAGTAAAAAGATGGAAAGAGATCCACCAAATACTAATCAATAAAATGGATAAAATAGACTTTAAGGCCAAAACCATTACTAGAGATAAAGAGGATAAGTACAGATCAATGAACAATTCAATTCAGGAGGAGAGATACCAACTCCTGAGAAGGTGAATGTGGAACAAAGATCCGACCGGGGTGGGGAAGCAAACCACGCAGAGGAAGTGTTTTGCAGGCAGAATAGTATGGAAATCTTCACCTTTGCCATGTATCTGGAAACTTTAAAATACTCCCAAGAAGCCACGAGTCTGACAGAAGAAATAAAAGTGAAAATTATTAAATAACTGAACTAAGTACCAACAGAAATGCTCCCAATCAAGACACGTAGGTGCACCTGAACTAGCACTTGGAGGAAAAAAATCATATACTTTAAGGGTTATTTTTTTCGAAAAAGAAGAATGGGTGAAAATAATGCATTAAGTAATAGGGGGAAAAAGAGTAAATGCAAAGAGAAAAAAAGCAACACAAAGAACATAGAAAGAGAAAAAATAGCACAAACCACAGCTGGAATTTATGACACGGAAACACGTAACAGCAGAGGGGATCAGCGAAGTCAAAAGCTGATTCTTCGAAAAGCCTGATATGGACAAACCTCTGGCAATTATCAAAGGAGAAGAGGGAAGGTACATTTAAACAATATTAGGAACACACAGGCACACGTCACAGGTGAAACAAGGGGTCAAGAGGTAAGATTACGATTATAAACACCTTGAGCCGGTCAGCTTGAAAACTGAGGCGGGATGGATGCATCACGAGAAAAACGCAGAGAGCTACGTGTGACTCACAACGCAGCGGAAAGTGGCTGCGCCATTGCACGTGGTCCCCGGCAGTGTCCCAGCGTTCCGCCTGGGCTGATGGGACGGTGGCGCTATTGCCACAGGCGCCCTGCCACAGAGGTAGGCAAACAACTGCCTGCAGGAGGCCGCCTGTTTTTGTAAATAAAGTTTTATCGGCATGCAGCCATCCCCATTCACTGATGCAACGTGGCCACGCTGCCTTCACAAAAGCCGAGTTGAGAAGCTTATGGCCTGCAGGCCCCAAATATTTACTAGCTGTCCCTTTCAGAAAGAGTTTGCCGACCCCTGATTTATAGGAAGATAATGAAAAGCTGAGGGCAAGTAATAGGCAACTGAAAGCCAGGTGTGGAGGCCTGCAGGGCAGCCCAAGTTTAGGGTCTAAGAGACAATGGCTGAACCACAGAGCAGATGCCCAATGGAAGCACATTTGTTATGCCACGGGCAGGGTCCGAGCCGGGAAAATCGGGAACCCTGACACGTGGGATGGAGGCATCTGGGGAGAGGCCTCCAAAGATTGTGGTTCCCCAAGACAACTCGGAATCTTCCGATCCTGCAGAAGTGCCCACCCCTCCCCAGGAAGAGCTAGGGCTCTCCTGGGCTAGAAAAACAACGCAGAGCCCAGAACTCGGGATATGTTCCCACCCCCTACTAAGTATTGGCTCTGTAGGTAGGGTTAAAGAACGGCATAAGCCAGGGGGAACGTGCCGGTCTGATAAGGAAGGACAGGGATTAGACCCCAAAGTTACTGCAAGTCCCGGCCAAGAAGTACTGGAGGAAGGACCCGGGGGACGGATTCTGAGGGTGCCTGCTCCAAGACACTTGACCATAAAACTGAATAATGAAGAGCCTGTGAATCCAGGGGCTTGCTCCTGAGATCTAACACTCTGGTGAAGACCCCTGGAGATGGGGTAAACTCTCTACTGGAATGGCTCCTAAAAATATGCAAAAAGAGAAGTTTCGATGCCAGGAATGCCCTGGTCAGTGGCAGAGGAAGGGATGAAAGGGCCCAGGAAGCTAACACCTACGACCAGAACATCTGTCTATGAGGATGCTTCAGGGGAAGGACCGGAGGACACACTGTACTCTGAGGTCATAAGGAACGTGCCTATGGGAGGTGCCCAGCAGTGCAGCGGTGACCATGGCTCCTTGGTAGGCCGGGGCTGCAGGGTGAAAGGAGGAGAGGCCGACAGAGAATCTGGCTTGCTGATAGCAATGGGGCGATAGGATGTCAGACGGTAGAGGTGGCAATGCTTAACCACCAGCCGCCAGGGGTCACAATTATTGAAACAATCAGCAAGATCAGTAACAGACAAAGATCTGCAGAGTTATAGAGAAGGTCATTAGAACATGGGACAAGAGAGATGAGAAGCTGGTAAGCTTGTTCAATGGAAGAAATCAGTGATGGATGCCCAGGGAGTTGAAGGCAGGGCAATTACCTCAATAAAAAGTCACAATCTCTTGCCTAGTCTCTGGACCCGAGCCAATTTTTATACTAGAACCACTGGAAGATGAGATGGCCAGGTACCCAAGAAAAAGGAATTCCACAGCAAGTATATACAACGGGATGATGCCCCAGTCCTTCCTACTGCCATTTTTGGGCTTATTGTGCACAATCCGTATACAGTCAGAACTTGGACAACTGTGATGGGGTGCCTGGGTGGTTCAGTGGGTTAAAGCCTCTGCCATTGGCTCAGGTCATGATCTCAGGGTCCTGGGATCAAGCCCCACATCGGGCTCTCTGCTCAGCAGGGAGACTACTTCCCCCCTCTCTCTGCCTGCCTCTCTGTCTACTTGTGATCTCTGTCAAATAAATAAATAAAAATCTTAAAAAAAAAAGAAGAAGAAATTGGACGACTGTTGCTAGACACAGAGCCCGAGTTAATATCGAGACTCAGAGACCCCAAGTGTCATCATATTCCTCCCATGAGATTGGAGGCCTGGTAATAAATGGACTCCTGCCCAAAGTCCACTTACAGTGGGTCTGCTGGGTCTGTGATCTACCTGGTGGTCATACCCCCCATCCTCAAATGTGTGATTGGGATTAACCTACTTGGCTGTTGGCGTAGCCTCATGGTAGGCCCTTGGTCTGGGAGGTACAACAGGGGAAAACCAAGTAGAAGTCTCAGAAAATACCTCCCCCCATGCTATCTAAGATAGCAAACCAAGAGCATGACTACATCCTAGGGGAGTGGCAGAGACAAGTGTCATCCTATGGATCTAAAGGAAGCAAATACGGTGATCCCGCTTATGTCGTTATTAATTCACCAGAAGGAGCTCCTGCAGAATCCCGATGGATACTGAACTCTACCGCAGACTTCTACAAGTTCAACTGAGAGTAGCAGCCCCAGTCAACCCACACCTACCATATCAGATGTCTTTCCTAAAACAGATTACTGTGGCCTCAGAGACATGGTATAGAATGACTGATTTGGTGACTGTGTTCTTTTTCTATCTCAATCAGAAAAGATCAGAAAAGGTTTTCATTCACATGGAATAGATAACAATATTCATTTACAACAAGCAAAAGCTCTGAGCATATGGGTACAGAAGAGAACTTCCTTAATCTGATAAAGAATATATTTATAGCAAATATTATAATCAAAGATGAATTATTGAAAGTTTTCCTTCTGATGTTAGCAAGACAAGGATGTCTGCAATCACCATTTCTCTTTGATATTATACTGGAGGTCCTAGCCAGCATAATAAGGCAGGAAAAAAAAATCAAAGGTATAAAGATCAGAAAGGAAGGAATAAGATGTTCATTACTTGCAGGTGACATGATTATGTACATGTATATGAAAAATACAGAAGATTCTACAGATTAGCTATTAGATTGAATGAAAGGGTTTAGCTAGATACAAAGTCAATATACAAAAATGAATAGCATTTGTCAGCAGCCATAGAATATACAAAACAAAATTTTGCAAGATAAGGTTTAGTATAGCTTCAAAAATATCAACTGCTTGACAATAAATGTAACAAAAGATACATAAAACTTTGTAGTTTGCTTTAAGCTCACTGAGGACAAGGACCCTATTTGCTCACCAGCGTATGTCTGCAGCACTTGGAACATGCCTGGGACGTGAGAGGTGCTCAACAATTATTCTCTGAATGGATATGTGTATGCGATGCCCATTATATTTCTCCCCTTTACCATACAACACTCACCTTTCCTTCCGATTCTCGTGTCACTTCCTCGGATAAGCCTTCCCTCAACCCTGCATTACATTAGGTTATCTTCATAACATCTCTTTTCCAGGGCCCACCGCAACTGTACTTAAGTAATCCATTGTGTAACTGCTCCATGTCTGCCTTCCCCACTGGAATGTAGATTCCATGAGGACAGGAAATGTACTTGCTACGAGGAGCCGCCCCCCAAATACTCCTGGACTAATTAATGAGTCACACTTGCCTGCAATTCAATAATGTCTTTGAGTCTCCTTAGCTGTCTGTTTCCACCCATCCGGCACCCATGACTTTGTACTGCCTCCTCTCATCTAGTTTCCCCACCGGGTGCATCTTCACCAGTCACCACTCATTCATTCATTCATTCCACCAGTATAGACTGAGACACCTGCCTATGCCAGGTGCTGTGCTAGGATTTTGGGTTACAGCAGTCCTTGTCCTTCACTGGTAGCAGGGGGTGGTCACTGCACACCAGCGGGGAAGGTCGTCTTATCTGGCTGCAGAAGATAAGGGTTCTCCCTTTTTACAACATTTTATGTAAACCCCCAAAATAGCTGAGGAAAAGCATTCCTCCTCTCCCATTAGTCACACAATAATCCTCTCCCATGGAATTCCAATTTGGTAGCTCTCTCGGCTGAGCAGTCATCGAAGGAAACCCCATTAATACAGTCAGAGCCTACACTAGCTGTGATTCATTTAATACCAAAATGGAGGAAAAAAATCAATAATACTTAGCTCTGGTCACATTACATTTTTCTTTAACCAAACTAAGTGTCTCTCATAAATATCACCCTAAAATGGTTGTGAAACTCACTGTCCCCCTCCCCATTAAGTTTGCCCAGTGTTGTGCATCACTCAGCGTATACCGATGGCCTCCCACAGGAGGCTCCCAGCCACGTTGTCACTGACAGAATTCACAGTGAAGCCTTTACCAACTCACTCAATGGGAGAAAGGCGTTCTGCCTCCCTGTATCGCTGCAGTGCAATTTCCGCCTTATCAGAAGGAACACGGCCTGTTCTTTGTACGGCAGTACATTCCACGCCAGGGAAGCGGCCCCCTGCACTGCATGGAGTCCTGGGCTCTGACAGCAGCTGTGCAGATGCTTCATTCCCTTTCAAGCATGTTAGCTCCACACACCTGCCCATTTCCCAGAGCTTCCTCCCACTCTGTGCAAGGCAGGTGGCACACCAGCCAGCAGGGCCTTGGTGCTTGGAAGGGCCTCTATAAGGAAAGCCTTTGCCTCTTCTTAGGGCTTTAAAAGAATCAAGAAATGTGTCCAAGATTGGGAAGAAACAGAAAATCAATAAAACTTAGCTCTGGTCACATTATGTTCTTCTTTAACTTACCTTGAGTGTCTCTCGTAAATATCCCCCAAAAGAGTTGTGAAACCCACTGCCCTCCGCCTCCAAGTTAAGTTGTGCGGTACTGACCTCCATTCAAGATATCCCAGATGACCACCCGGGAGAGATGCTCAACTAACCTGCCCTCGGGTAAGAGCCCAGGCTCAGATGCGACACCTGCCACGTGGATGCCAGTCAGCTCAACTGCTTTCAGGCCTTCGCAGTCTCCTCTGCCTCCTGGGTTTGAAAGCATCTGAGCACAGTTAAGAGACCCCGACGAAGAGCTCTTTCATCTCATTGTAAAGTCCCTTTGTCTCGGTGGTCTACCAGATGGCAGGACGAGCAGAGCCATGAACAGGCTGTGTGTGTGCCAGGTGTTCTCAGTGCTGTACATGTTCTCATCTATCTAAGCTTCACACATATACTCATGATGTTCCCATTTTTCAGATGAGGGCAGTTTGCTACAGAGAGGGTAACTAACCTCTAAAAGGTCACACATACTGATCTGAGATCATTTAAACTTCAACAGCTATGGCTAATGGCTAATTTAACCAGCTCCAAGGTTCTAGTCCCAGGCTGAGGCAGGGCAGGCAGGGTGAATGGCTGCTCTGAGCTCAGCTCCCTTGGAGCCACTTCCAAAAGCCACCTTGGATGCCCACCTTGGCCTCCTTTCTACTCCTGCATGCCTGTTGCTATCCCCTCCCCCAGCCTCCCAGCAAGAAGCTCCTTCACCTCCCACAGGCTTTATCCCAGGTGGAAAGGAAAGGAAGGACCATGCTCCCTGCAGAAGGCTCAGGTTCAGTCCCAGGACTGGGGTCCATATGTCCATCACGTGTCTCTTCCACCTTTCTCATTCCCAGTGAGAGGACAGAATCTACCAGAGTTGGGGCCCCATGCTGCAGCCAAATGAAGAAATGGTGGTCTTTCCCCTCTCCAAGCTCTTACATGCTGTTGCTCCCTCAGTTGTTTGGGGACAGACAACACTTACTCACCCTAAGTCTCATCCCAAAAGCAATCGCCTCTGAGAATCTCCCTGACCTCGAAGGGGGCCTGAGAGCAGCTCCCTCCCCCACCCTCTGCCTGCTCTCCCAGCACATACAACCTTACCCACTACAGTTAATCCTGCTACAAGTGTATGTGCCTCTTTTCCCAGAATGTGAGCTTCTTGAAAACAGCAGGCCGTGGCTTTCGTTTCTGCATCCCTCGGCCAAGCAAGCAGAATGTCTGCCATTTAAAGGTCTGTGACTAAATGAATTAACAGAATTGTTATTGATAGTAGAAGTAACAGTAAAGCCATCCAGTAAATGCTCTATAAATGGTTTAATTGACAATAATAGATATCACTTATTGAGCACTCACTGTGTGTCAGACATGATGCTAAACACTTCACATGCGATGTTTCATTTAATCTTTAAAGTATGTGTATTGGGTTGAATAGTATCTCCCCAAAATTTTGTCCACCCTGAACCTCTAATGTGACTTTATTTGGAAATAGGGTCCTTGTTGATGTAATGAGTTAAGATGAGGTTATATCAGCCTAGGGGGACCCCTAAGTCCAGTCATTGGAAGAAGCCCATGTGGAGACATGGAGGAGGAGACAATGTGGTGACAGAAACACACAGGAAGAAAGCCATGTGGTGACAAAGGCAGAGAGTGGAATGGTGTGTCCATCAGCCAAAGAATGCCAGGAATGGCTGGCAGCCACCAGTACTTGGGAAAGGCAAGAAAGGATCCCAGCTTTCCTAGAATCTCCATGGTCCTGCTGAACCTTAATGTGGAGTTCCAGCCTCCAGAACTGTAAGAAAATAAATTTCTATTGTTTTAAATGCCTCAGATCATGGTAATATGTTACAGCAGCCCTAGGAAATGAACACCACATTCTAAGGGGTAGAACGCCCATGTCTGGCAGGTAAGGCATTCAAGGTTCAGGAAAGTTTTCTCTAATTTTCCAAGTTGAGCCAGCTACTAAGCAATACACCAGGGTCAAAGCCAGATCTGGCTGCTTCCCAACCTCCTCTCTGAGCTGCTGAACCAATCCACACTGGGGAAAAATGTGAAGAGGGAAACCATCCTCCTCCTTGGTTTGTACATCTCAACCCCCTTACACAAAAAAGAACAATAGAACCAAATTCTGCCTCCCCAGTCCGTGGACCCAGGCCAAACCTACACTTCATACACAAAGAAGTGTCTTGAGCTGACAACAGTGATAAAGTATCTGCAGCTCCAAGCCCTGAATGTCCTCCTCTCAGGCACTTCAGAGTCCTAAGGTGTGTGGGTGGATCCAACATGAACCTCAGCCCCAGTGCTGCTCTGAAAGTCAACAGCTGACAATTGCTTTCCAGGAGAAGGAGCAATGAAACTGAACCTTTGAGCATGCTCTCATTCACTCTTTGTGCTTGCTGACACCCATCACTGACCTGCAGGTCCAAAACCCCTTCAACATCCTCACCCCTGGCCTTTCGTTCTCTGAATCTAATCATACATCTTGTGGATGTCTCAGGGTTGTGTCTGCCCTTCAGCCAGAGAGTTTCAGGATGATTAAAACTTGGGGATTCTCTCTGAGAATTGGATGGAGGACAGGTTCCCTGGGGGTCAGAGGCTGTTACTATTAGATCTCAGATGTACAGCAAAGTACTTTAGGCTTTCTGTGGGTGTGCCTGAAGCTCAACCCCATAAATATAGAATTGGGGGCAGGGGAGTTATATTCCAGAGGCAGAAATCTATAACTGTCAGAAACATGAAAGATTCATCAATGGCACATGGAATCGGGTACCTAAATTGTGAAACCTCAGTCACAATTCCATTTGTTATGTCATAATGTAAAAGCACAGCTCTCTTCCTTGGTTCCCCTTTTCTCCCCAGACACAGCCCGTTCATGCATTCATTTGACAATTATTGGGAGCCAACCAGGAAAAGACACTGGGGTTCCATAATTAAAAGAAGAGACAATGACCTATCTGGAGATTGTGGTTGAGGACCATGGACAGCACCACAGACACCATTCTGCTGGGCACAGACCAGTCCTGCTCCCTGTCTGGAACTGGGAGCTATGATTTTTGACCCAGGCAGGGTTGTGTCCACACAGCCCCAGGGATGGACATTATCTCAAGAACTGGCACACAAGGAGCTGCTTCTATTGAAGGACTCTGCCTTCTAGTAGTGGAATAGCTGCTATACTTGTGGAGAGGAAGAGATTCTTGGGGCTCCCAACTAGAGAATAGCACCAAAGGATACAAGTAGCTGGAAGGCAGACTTCAGGTCTCTGTGACAACTTGCCAGGAACTGAGCTGTTCAGCCCTGGAACGGGTCCTCTTGAGGAAACAATCTTCTACTCATTGCAAATAATCACCTCTTGAGAAAACTGGGGTGGGCTGCCTGGTCTGCCCTGAGTGGGAGTTCAGATTCCTGACATAAAAATGCCTTCAGAATATGGAACTCTTTAATTAAGTGTCCCTTTAGTGCCTCTGACAGTTCTTTCTGCCCTCACATGACCCTCTGCCCTGCTTCCTAACTGCCTACCTACCTACCCAAGGATGACGAATGGCTACAGCTAAGTAGCTCACCCTCCCAGGCTGTCTTCCTGATTTTTCACATATATTGTCTCCCCACATACTTCTTCCCTATATATATCAAGTTAAATTTATACAATTTTAAGAACATTTAAGATTCTTGAGGGCAATCTGATACTATGTATCAAAGTTTGATACATATTATGATAATACATATCGAAATAAGCCTATCCAAACTCTGACTGTAATATGGTGGCACAAATATGATATCACCCCCTTCTCTTCCAGGAAATCATTCCCAAACTCTAGAGAGAACAAGAGAAATACAAACTCCAGGCTTGATAGCCAGAAAATCTCTCTACTCTCACAACAGTGTGTGAAGCAGGGCTGCCCAGTGAAGTAAGGTCTAACCAGGGTATGGGAAGATGCTCAAAGAGAATGTCTTTAACTGCAGATCAGGCAAAGCCTGCAGAGCATAGCTCATCAGGGCAAAGAGCATATGCCTTACAGAATAAATGTACTAGTTTGTATTCGGAACAATGGGAACAGGATTCACAGATAGATAGTAGAGAACTGCCAGGACCTACAGGCTGGTCCAGAAAACTGGATGTGGGAGATTAAGAACTAGGAAAATCTCAATTTTCATGGAAAAGATACACAGATGTTGGAGTTACCAGACCAAGACTGAAAATCTTATTATAAAAATATTCCAAAAAGTAGGGTCCACCACCTGGATGGCTCAGTCAGTTAAGCATCTGACTCTTGGTTTTTGGCTTGGGTCATAGGATCAAGCTCCATGTCAGACTGCATCTCACTGCAGAGTCTGCTTAGGATTCTCTCTCTCCTTTTCCCTCTGCCCCTTCCCTGATTGTGTTTTCTCTCTCTCTCTCTCTCTCAAATAAATAAATAAATAAACCCCCCCTTTTTTTTTTGTAAAGAAGGGTAAAATACTCTTTAAAATATGTAAACATTAAAAGTCTCGGAAAATAAATAGAAAATATAAGGAAGAAAGAAGACATAACAACCATAAATGTATATGCACCTAACAAAAAAGCTTTATAATATATGAAGCAAAACTCCAAAAGAGCTGAAGGGGAAAATAGACAAATACACAGTTCCAGTTGGAGGGTTCAATACTTTTCCTTCAGTAAAAAATAGAATAAGGAGTCAGAAAATCAACAAGGACATTAATGAGAACTGAATAACACCATTAACCAACAGAATCAAATTGATATTAAGAGACCATTCCACCCACTAACAGCGGAAAACATCCTTTTTAACTGTTCATGGAATATTCACCAAGAAAGACCATATCTTGGGTCATAAAACAAATCTTAAAATGTAAAAGAATTAAAGTAATACGAAGGATGTTCCCTGATGACAATAGACTTAAACCAGAAATCAATAACAGAAAGATAATGAGAACATCTGCAAATACTTGGGAATTACAAAGAAAACTCTTTTAAAACCAACAGGTGAATGAGAAGGTCTTAAGAGGAATTAGAAAATATATACAACTAAACAAACAACTAAAATCAATATTTGGAGGGTGCAGCTAAAGCAGTACTTAAAAAGAAATTCATAGCATTAAATGCTTATAGTAGGGGGAAAAAAAAGAAAGGTCTCAAATCAGTAATATAAACTTCTACTTTTAAGAAACTAGCAAAATCAGAGCAAATTAAGCCCAAAGTAGGCCAAAAGAAGGAGGTAATAAATATAAGGATGAATTGCAAATAAAATTGAAAGCAGAAAAACAATAGAAAAAATAAATAAAAGCAAAAACTCGTTCACTGGAAGATAAATAAAAGATCAATGACTAAACAAAAAAAATAATAAGGAAGACAAAAATTATCTACATCAGGAATGAGAGAAGAGATATCACTACAGACCCCACATACATTAAAAAAAAAGGTAATGAAGGAAATAATTAACAACTCTATATACATAAACTCAATAACTTACATAAAATGACCCAATTTCTTGAAAACACAAACTACCAAAATTCACCCAAAAAGAAATAGGTAACACGAATAGTCCTATAACCACTAAATAAGTTGAGCTGGTAATTTAAAACCTTTTGAAAAAGAATTCTGTAGGCCCAGATGGTTTCAGTGGAAAATTCTACCAAACATTAAAAAAAACAAAAAACTACACAATCTCTTCCAGAAAACAGAAAAGGAGAGAGCATTCCCCTGGATTCATTTTATGAGACCAGCATTACTTTGCTACCAAAACTAGACAAAGATAGCTCAACAAAAACAAAAAAGTACAGATCAGTATACCTCTGGAAATGGATGCAAAAATCCTCAACAGAATATCAGGAAATGAAATTCAGCAATATGTAAATAGAATAATATAACATGATCCAATGGATTTTATTCTGGGAAAGGAGGTTCAACATCCACGAATCAATGTAATCCACCATATCAATGGTTTAAAGAAAATCATATGATTATATCAATTGATGCAGACAGAACATTTGACAAAATTCTACATCTGCTCACAAAAAGATTCTGTAAAATAGGAATAGAAGGGAACTTGCTCTCCAGATGAAGGGCATTTATAGAAACAAACAAACAAACAAAAACCCACAACATTATCCTTAGTAGACTGAAAGCTTTCCTTCTAAGACTGGGATCAGGCCAAGGACTCTCGCAATTCTCAAAACTCCTATTCAGCATTATATGGAAGTCCTAGCCAGTGCAATAAGGCAAGAAAAAGAAATAAATGTCATGTAAATTGGGAAGGAAGAAGTAAAACTGTCGCTGTTTTCAGACAACATGATTGTCTACATAGAAAATCCTAAGAAATCTATCCCCAAAATTAACACTTTTAGACATCAGGAGAGCTCAGCAAGGTTACAGGTATAAGGGCAACAAAAAAACCAGTTGTGTTCCTACACATTAGCAATGAATATTTAGAAATGAACAAACAAAATGTTTAATACCATTTACAATAGATCCAAAAACTTGAGATACTTAGGAATAAATCTAACAAAAGTTTAAAGGATCTGTATACTGAAAACTACAAAACACTGGTGAAAGAAAAGCAAAGCAGACCTAAATAAATGGAGATATCTATCATGCTCATGGATTAGAAGACTCAGCATAGTAAAGGCTTCAATTCTCCCCAAAGCAATGTATAGACTTAATGCAATATCAATCAAAATCTAGCAGGAAGTTTTATAGCTATAGACAAGCTGATTCATATCAAAATTCGTATCTAAAGGCAAAGGAACTAGGATAGCCAAAATGATTTTGAAAAAGACAATCAAGTTGGAGAAATTTCATTACACAATTCAAAGACTTGTTACAAACCTACTGTAACCAAGACATTGTGGTATTGGTGAAATGATAGACATATAGCACAATGGATAGGATACAAAGTCCAGAAATAGACCCTCATTGATTTGACAAAGGTGCAAAAGCAGTTCAATAAAGAAAGGATCTTTTTTTTTTTTTTCAACAAGTGATGGTGTAACAACTGGTCATCCATAGGCACAAGAAGAAAAAGAGAGAATCTCGACCTAAACCTTCATTAAAAAATTAACTCAAAATAGATCATATATAAATGCAATATATAAAATCATACAAGTTTTAGAATGAAACAGGAGGAATATAATCATGACCTGGGACTAAGCAAAGATTTCTTTAACATAACACCAAAAGCAAGATCCTTTTTAAAAATTGATAAATTTGGGGCACCTGGGTGGCTCAGTCAGTTAAGTGTCCAACTCTTGAGTTCAGCTGGGGTCATGAACTCAGGGTTGTGGGATTGAGCCCCATGTGGGGCTCTGCACTGAGTGTGCAGTCTGCTTGGGAGTCTTTCCCTTTCTCTCTGTCCCTCCCCTCACTTGTGCATGCTCTCTCTCTCTCAAAATTAAAGAAACAATAAAACAAATAAAAATAAAAATCAGTAAGTTAGACTTCAAGGAAATTTGACAACTTTCATTCCATGAAAGGCACTCTCAAGATACTGAAAAGTCAAGCTGCAGACTGGGAAAAATATTGGCAAATCACATTTATGACTCAACAGTTAAAAAAATTTTTTTAATGGGCAGAAAACCTTAAACACTTTGCTTAAAGAGTACATAGGAATGGAAACCAAGCATACAAAGTATTCAACATCACTGGCCATTAAAGAGATGAAAATTATAACTACAATGAAATACTGGTCTATATGGATCAGAATAGTTAATTGAAAAAAAATTCGAAACAATAAAAATGTTTTTTCAGGGACACCTGCATGCCTCAGTCAGTTGAGCGTCTGACTCCTAATTTCAGCTGAGGTCATGATCTCAAGGTCTTGGGATTGAGCCCCAAGTCAGACTCCACACTGAGCATGGAGCCTGCTTAAGATTCTCTCTCTCTCTCTCTCTCCATCTGCCCCATCTCCCCCCTCAGCTCATACACTCTCTCTCTAAAAAACGAAAATGGTTTTTTAGTTTTTTCTAAGATTAATCAAATATTTACCATATGACACAACAATTACACTCCTGAGTATTTACCCTGGAGGAATAAAAATTTATGTCCAGACCAAAACCTATACACAAATGTTTGTAGCATCTCTATTCATAATCACCAAAAATGAGTTTATTCAGTGAATGGGTAAGCAAATGGTACTATATCCACACAATGGAATACTGCTGAGCATAACAACTTGGATGAATCACAAAGGCATTCAAATGAATGAAAGAAGCCAGTCTCAAGGTTCCATACGGTGTGATTCCATTTATAAGACGTTGTGTAAAGCACAAAACCATGGAGATGAGGAATAGATCAGTGATTGCCTGTTTCAGGGTTGGGCAAGAGTATGACTACAATAAAAATACCAGCCAGGATTTGCTTTTAGGTCTGGACACTCATTCTGAAGTTCGTTAGAAAAATGAACAAGCAAGGGTAGCCAAGAACATTCTGGAAAAGAGGAGTAATAAAGGGGCACTCGTTCCATGTGTATGGAAATGTACTCCATAACTACAACAGTGAAGAGTACAACAGTAGAGCATGAGCAGACAAATTGCTACAACAGTATAGAATAGCCAAATATAGGGGCGCCTGGGTGGCTCCGTGGGTTAAGCCGCTGCCTTCCGCTCAGGTCATGATCTCAGGTTCCTGGGATCGAGTCCTGCATCGGGCTCTCTGCTCAGCAGGGAGCCTGCTTCCCTCTCTCTCTCTCTGCTTGCCTCTCTGTCTAGTTGTGATCTCTCTCTGTCAAATAAATAAATAAATAAATCTTTAAAAAAAAAAGAATAGCCAAATATCGGTCCAAATATAATTGGGAATTTAGTATATAATAGAGGAGACACAGACCATCAATAGATAAAAAGACCATCAATAGATAAAAAGGCGATTAATTCAACAGATAGTTTGCGGACACTTGAATAGCTATCTGGGGAGGAAAACTGTACACTGACACTATCCCTTCTACTTTAATAAATTCCAAATCAGTCAAAATTAAAATTAAGAACAGAGTGAAACCATTCAAGTACTAGGATAAGGTGGGGTTTTGTGTAATTTTGAAGTAGGAAAAGGCTTCTTCCACTAAGCCACACATCTTGGAAGCTACGAAAGAAATGACTGATAAATCGAACAACTTAAAACTTTTTTTGAACAGATAGGAAAGAATTTTTTATCAAAAAACTTAGAAATTATTTATGACACATCTTAAGGAAGAAGGGCCAATTTCCATAATATATAAAGAGCTTCTCCAAACCAATAAGAGAAAGACCAATAATCTAATACACAATTTTACAAATACGCGAATACACAGGTCACAGAAAAGAATGCTCAACTTCTTAACAACACAATAAATGCACAATCCAGCTACAAGATAACCGCCTGCACATGTTGGAACCACATGAAACAGTATGACAACACGGTGTTTTGGTAAGGATGTGAGGAAACAGACATATAACGTTGGTTGCAGTGTGATTTAATTCAGCATGTATCCATCAACAGAGTGTTGACTACATTAATTTTTATACATTCATCTGTTGAGGACCAGATCCCAACTCAAGGCCTTGCGCTCGCTCTTATAACAGGAAAGCTTCTCCCCTGGATTTCCAAGGGCTGCTTGACCCTTCAGCTCTTTGCCCTCATGTTGCCTCCTCAGTGGAGTCTTCCCTGACCTCCCAGTTTATAATTGGACCCGCTTCCCATGCCTTTTCTCAGATTAATTTTCCTTAGTGATGCCCACCTCCGTATTTTTTTTTTCATGATTTACTGTCCATCTCCCCTCTCTAGATTGTGTGTCAACAAGGCCCATATATCTTTGGCACCTAGAGCGATGCTGGGCACATAGTAGCTGCTCAGTAATATTTCTAAGGATGAGGCAGGTCCTGCATGTACTAATAGGAAGCAATCTATAGGTTACAGCCTTAAATTTAAAAAGCAAGGTGCCATTGCTGTGTGAAGTGTGCTATAGTTTGCACAAAGGGAAAGAAAAGAAGTGTCCCTTCTGGAAGGATCCAGGAGAAAATGGTAACGAGGGGATCTCTGTGGGGGTGGGGGAGGCAGGATGGGAAGTAGACTTATCTTTTACTGTGTATCTTTTTCTGTCTTTTGAATTCTCTATCCTGTATTATTCCTTCAAAGTTCACATAATGTAGAGTTTAAAAATGCATAATTTTTAAAATATAAAAGCCCTTTAATTCACAATACCATTTATAGAAATTTATCTTGAGAAAATAATCAAATAAGTATACAAAAAAAAAAAAGTTCAAGGATATTCCTAGAAGTGCGGAGAGGGAAAAAAAAAACTAGAAACAACCTATTTAACAATAGAGTAGGTCCCTACAAAGGACTACCATGCAGGTGATAGAAAGTTTTTATTTGTATTGATTTGTTTTATTTGAATTAATTTAAATGAAGTTCACAGTACAGTGCTGGTGAAAAATGATACTTTTGTATGTGTGTGCAAAAATGCATGTAGGTACACTGGATTGTGGGAAGACTTTTACTCTCTACACATTTTATACTGTCTGCATTTTTATAATAGGTTGCTTTTGATATCAAAACAAAGACAATAAATATACTTCCACGGTGGAGAACGTACAGTGTCTCTCATTCAAACCTTGCAGTGCTGAAGGCCAGGCTCTTTAACAAGAAAGAAAGTGACCTTGCCATGATCTCGGCCACTAATTTCGGGTGTAAGACAGCAAGAAACCAAGTAACAGCAAAGGTGGTTATAATAGTTAACATTTCCTGCATGCATAATTTGCACCAGACATCACTCTAAATAAATGCTTTTATACACAGAAACCTGTATAATGCCCCCAACAGCACAAGAGGGAATCAGGAACATGCCCCACTCACAGAGGAGGAAGCTGAGCCTCGTTTCAAAACTCTCCTAGATTCCCAGAGGCCTGGGCGCCCCTCTCCCTGGGCCTCATCACCTGGACTGTCATCACTGGTAACTGGTCTATCCCCCTGATCGACGATGCACATTTTCAAAGACGGATTCAAGCGCAGATCTCCAGCCTGGCACGGTTCTAAAAACACAGCAGATTTTACGGAACCTATGTTCACTGAATCCGTATCGGCATCAAACAAAGGAAAAGGCACCATGCGGGGGAGCCCAGCACCTGAGAGCTACCCACCCCCCCCACTACAAGGGCTGCCCTCAAGAAGAAGGACCCTCAGGAGGTCCTCCCAGGGGGAGAAGCCCACCGTGGGCTCGACCCAGGGAACAGGGGAGGTCTCCTCACCCCTCCCAACGTGCGTGTGGAATTGCAGGTCCTCTCACTGCAAGTGTTGGAGGTGTGCATTTCCTCGCTCTCAGCATTGCGTATTTATAATTTAGCGGTATGGAAAAATTTATAAAGGCACAACTAGTGGCTGGTTAATGACAGTTCTCGTGGCAGCCTGTAGTTAGTGTATTTTTCATGTCACAGAAGTCTGGCCTGGAACAAAACGACGCACGCATAAAGCAGGTGATGAAAGAGGAGAAACGGACGAGGGCTTTGGTGCCTAAACGTTCCCAGCCTTGCCATGGCCGACCCCTCTGCCGTGGCAGACCGGGGAGCCGTTCCAAAAAGGAGACCCGTGGGCATCTCTCACTGAGCCAGACACAGGGAAGCCCACTGCCAGCCAGGCTTCAAAGAGAAAAGCTTTCTGCCAGAGAATAATGAAGGCAGGAGACCCCCAAGAGAAAGCAGTCAATGCTATTGCTGTATTGACAAATGCATAATTTTATCTTGGAAAAAGAAATCCCTTGCCTTTCCAAAAGTGAGTCCTAAAATAGCTGCCTTCCAAGGACCAGCGTCCTAATCAAGTTTTTATTCCTCAGCGGCTGCAGACGAGCCAGAGCAGGGCCTGGAATTTACCCCCGAAGCCATGGCTCTGGTCTCACAACTCATCAATTCCAGGCGCTGGAGGACATGGGGCCCGGCCCAGGGGCCGGAATGCCCCAGGCCAGGGATGGAGCTAGAACAGCCCATCTCCGGGTGGGGCCGGGAGGGCGGAGGCCTCTGCGCGGCGGGAGATGGAGCTGGCTGGGCGCCCTGGTGCTGGCTGCCCTCGCGAAAGGGGATGGGAGGGAACGACAGCTTTGAGAGGACCTCCCGGGAGCACCCTTTGTCCTTGCCCTGCTCTCCAAAGATGATGAAAGAGCTTTGGCTGTTCCCATGCTGGCCACAGTGCGGGCACGAGGCGTGTGGCTTCCGCGCAGATGTCATGAGATCCGCCGCAGATGAAACCGCAGATGAAACGCCGCCAGGCTCCACTCAGGTCACACGAGAGTCAGGCAGAGCCCAACACGCTGTCTGTACGGCCCTGGGAGGATCCTCCCCAGGCCCCATCTGGCGAGCCACCGCGGCTGCCAACAGGGGCTGAGAAGCCATAAGACCCCTTGGTACTCCCCAAACGCAAAGTCAAGGAATCTGATGAACAGAGTCATCTATTCTCACTTAGTGCGACGATTAAAGCAGATCCGTATTTTCAAACCATCACCCTGAACAAGTCAAACCGCACTACAAATCAAAAAAGAATAATTAAAACCTACCCTTCTCGCAATACCGCAGAGTAAAGCAATTACACGACGCTTCTAATGAGCAATTTATGTAATTTAAAAAGTCAGACCCATAATACGCAGAGAACGCTTCCGGTGAATTATTGCCGGGTGACTTGATGCACTTTGATCCTTGGGACTGGTCCCCGCCCGCTGTGACTTCTTGGTCACCCTCTCCTCGCATTTCTGGGCTCCTGGATAATAGCCACGGAAGATTTTCTGCCGAAGCTCAGGCAGCCACTCACATTTAGAAAGTGCATTTAATACCGACTTGCACAGAGCGTGGTGGGTGACTGCGGCAAGGCCCAGTGCGTGCGCTGTATCTCATCTATGATACGCCATTCAGAAGCTATATTCTAGTAAGAGAACTTTATAACTTGCTGTCATGATCAATAAAAGTTTATGGTATAATGGAATTAATACTTACTTGGAGTGCAACACAGACTATTCAGATAACGTTGCTCTGGAATCACTTTAAACCAGGAGAGTCTGACAACGTCACCGACAGACATCGGGATTTGAATTCGCTTCCCCTTACTGCCCGCCGATGACTCACTGTCTTTCCATTTTCTGGTTCAATCAATGTCTATACGATTTTCTAAACAACCACTGCAGCTAAAAACACCGGTGGCGTTAGGTGGGACGTATTAAATGTGGACGGTATCTGGAGGGCTGGCAGCTCGAGCGGCGATGGGGCAGGAGGGCAAGAAGGGAAGGGGCGCAGTGATTCTGAGCCAGGGTCTGAGAGGGACGTTGGAGGGCTGAAGGCAGCCTTGGAAGAAAGAGAATCATGTTTTCTGAGCGAGCCCCTCTAATGCGGCTGCTCTCAGAAGGGCAGGTGTGACTCATTGGACATTCAATCTGTTGTTGCTTTAATGTGAAGGAAAATTTTTTTTTAAAGAACATTATCTCAAATCTGAATTACGCAGTGGTGGCTGGATTCTGAAATAAATATACAGCAAGCAATTCTCTTCTTTTATTCTAAATTAAAACTTACTTACGGTGCAGGGAGCAGTTATTCCGAATCCTAAGTGAATCAGAACAATGGGCACGTTCACTGGGAAGCTAACAGCACTTCACTGTCAGGACCCCCCGAGCTGCCTGGGTCCCTTCTCAGTGTTTATTCCTTTCCAGGCCCCCCTTTCCCCCACTGGCTTCAACCCATAAAGCTGGGAGCTGCCCCTGACCAGAAATAAACTTGCATTTCAAAGCAAAAAAACACAAACCCATAAGAGGAGCAGGACATCCTGTCCCAGGGTGGGGTGGGGACATCCCAAGGTCCTTGGCAGAGGGTCTCTAAGTATGCGGGGCTGGGGGCGCTGCTGCCTGAAGGTGACCAGAGAGGAGACTGGGCTGGAGAACTTTATCTGAAGGCTCCAGGACACTGAGACACAATGGCCAGCTTCTGACTCAGGGAAGCTGCTGGCTCAGGGTGAGGCTGGACGCTCTCCCAGTCTGAGTCATGCAGCAGCAGGAGGCAAATTGCCCAGACTATAAACAAGTGGGAGAATTGCAGAGAAAGTGTGGATTAGTGGGGTGGGCCAGACACCCCCCCCCGGCTCTTCCCCCACCCCAGCCCTACTGAGTCACACGCAGGATGCTCACGAGGGGAGAGTCAGCTGACGGCGCTGTTGCAGGAACCAAACTGCAGCTCTGGCCCAGAAGCCGAGACAGTTTTTGATAACGTTTCTAGGTGTACAAAGTGCCTTTAACATGAAAGAAATAGAGTCACTGCTTCCTCTCAGTGTTACGATGAAAAGCAGTTTTCCTATCGCTCTTCCTGATGACCGGTCCATGGACACAGAAGGTCCTAGGCAGGGAGGCCAATCTCTGCATTTCCTGCTCATGTTTTGAGTCAGAATTTTCAGAAATTCTGGAGAGGAGGAACCAGGCCCGGAAAGGGGGGGAAGGTACTTGCTTAAGGTCACACAGCAAGTCAGGGGAGAGGCAAGGGCACACTTGGGACATGTGGCCCCATTACATTAGCCCCATTCATTAGAGCCAGTGACCTCCTTACATTCGGGAATCCTGAGCCTGGTTGGCCCTGCGGGAGAGGGCAGAGAGCAAGGAGGGCTGCTCACTGCCCAGGAGCACTTGGTCCTGGACATTTTGGTGACCACCGTCACAACACAGGGGACTAGGCTCCCCACCTCTCTGAAATGGCCCCTGAATGCTTTTCTGAGCCTTGGATTGAGGATTTGGGGGCTCCAAAACCTGGCACAGTGTCTGGCACATCTTTGGTGCTGATTACAATTTGCTGCATAAATAATTAAGTTTCTGTTCCCAAATGTATCAATAAATACATAAGTAAACCCCCAGATAGAAGTGATACAACAGGCTTCTGTAACCCTGGGCCATTAAGACTTAAAACTCTAGAATTTCCCGTATAACACATGACAGGGGTTCCGAGCCTGTCGTTGGGGAATGTACCTATGGGAACTGACTCCTGGGTGAGAGGCCCAAACGGATCAGGTCAGGGAGAGCTGAGGGCCCCATTTCAATTCACTGTCAGAGAAAAGACAATCGCTGTCCCTTTGAGCAGAAAATAGATCCCCAGGGACCGCAGAGGCCTGAGAAGAACCCATCAGTGCCTGTTGTGGAGCAGAAAAGAATCTTTGGTGTAAGGAAGAGGGGACTGCCCCCACACCTGGACACCCCGAGGGGACCAAGCATCTCTGGGGAAGGGTGAGGAGGAAGTCATTCCCTACTGCTGACCCAGGACCCCCACCATGTCTTACTTGGTCCTTGCCCTGTACCTGTCCCCCAGGAAGCCTACCCCAATACTCAGTCCTAGGGCTCTCTCTCCGAGGATGTCCCCTTGAGCCTTCCCTGGGAACCCTTCCCTGGGAGTTCCCTATAGACACCAGCCTGTGAGCACAACAGCGGTCCTTACTATGGTCTTTGCTCATTCCAGATTACAAATTGTCCCAGTTGATTTTATTTCAACAGAGAGGGCTGCTCTGTATCACATAAAACTGTCACCAATAAGGGTGACAGTCTGGTGCTGGAAATGGGAAGAAACTGGCAACCTCAAATCGGAGTGACTGGGCTTCTGGCCAGAGAATGGATCAGCACGGGACCTGGACCCTGCTGGAAGCAGCCACACAACTAGCCACAAGGGTCTGATGCCGCTCTGTCTGGGCACAGAACCCCAGGCAGTTTGGGACTATGACCCTAAAAGAAAGAAAACCCACAAGATGAGCCTCATGTCTGCCCGGCTTTCTGGACCATGACACAGGGAGGTGGGGTCCAGGCAGGGCATGGCCTCCCTGGCTGGAGAAGGCAAAAAAATCAGAGAATAGCTAGAACTTGGAGGTGTGAATTCTGGAGGGAAGGGACACACGCAGAAGGCAGGCCCCAGACATCAGCTTGGGTTCCCCTGGGAGTATGCGATTGAGGGCAGAGCTCCCCATATGCAGGGCCAGACTCACCGCTGCTATAGCCCAGAAGGCTACAGACACTCTAAGGTTGTGCAGGGCTGGGGGACCTTTGAGATCTGGCCCAGCCCGACGGGAGAAGCCTGAGTACCTGGTACATTAGTTTAAGACTCTAGAAAGTCCCAGTCTTAAGAGTAAGAACCATGCCCTTAACTAAGGGCCAGAAACCCCACTGGTTGAAACAAAAACAGAAGTGCCCTTGCTAGATTAGAACCAAGTCTGACCAGAACTTAGAGGAGTTGTCAGCAATCTAACTGCCCATCAGAACAAAACTGAACACCGTTTGCTGGTGTGTGAAAACATACCCCAGATGCATCTTCCCTAATGTCTATGTATACTATGTTCATGGATCAAAACTGGTCAACAGATTTAACAATCATAACGAAAAGGAGATACTTTTTTTTTACAGGGAAGAGAAACGGTCTTGAGCAAATTAGGATCTTTCCGAATATCCAGCCCTGCAGCTTTCCCACACCATCCCCCCAGTCACCCTCATGAGACATCTGGCACAGCACCCCCCACTTCCTCTTCAAATCCCTCCCCAGCAGGCTTCCAGGTCATCACACTCTGCTGGCTCTCAGGCTGCCTCGTGGGCCCCTTTGCTGGCTCTCCCTTTCCTGCCAGGCTACTAAGTGTTGCAGGTGCCAACTTCTGCTTCGGCCAACTTCTCTCTTCTCTCCCTGGGCAGTCACCCATACTGGCGCATACAAAAGTCTGTATCTCTGGCCCAACCACTCCCCTGAGCTCTGGGTTTGCACACTCAGTGGCCTCCTGGACCTCCACACCAGCATCATACTTAAGATGGCCCAAATGTCACCCTTGGTGTCCTCCCCCACACCAACTCCTTCCTATTCTCCTCTGAGCCAGGTAAGCGAGCCATCCTGCCCCCAGCTTCTGGGGCCCTATCTTTGGAATCATCTGTAACGTCTTCCTTCCCCCTTATCCCCACATCCAAGTTGTTAAGAAGTCTTACCAACACGTACCTCAAGTCAGCTCACATGTCACCATCTCCACTCTGGCAAAAGCCACTGAGCCACCATCTTCTTTCATTGTTAGATGAAAAGGCAGAGTGACGGCAGGAGAGTGACTTCTGGAGCCAAACCAGGGGCCCTGCCCCTCACTAACTACATAACCTTGGCTCACTTCCCATCTGCAAAGTGGAGTTCCTAATTGCACCCACTTCACTCAGAAGACGGGCCCCAGAGACTGTGAGTTGAGGGTCAGCAGGCCCGCTCTCTTCTCTCTGACGAAGCAGGTGAGGGAGCCCCAGAGAGACCCATGTGGCAAGGCTCTTCCCCACAACCACACGAGGGAACTCGGGGGGGGGGTCCCCAACCTGTCAGACCTGGAGGTGGCCACAGCCCTGGCCGTCACGGCGACGGGTCCTGTGATACACTCTGAGCCAGAGAGCCCAGCTAAACGATGCCCAGACCTGCAGCCCACGGAATGGCTGGATAATAAATGTGCGTTGCTGGCAGGTGCCACTTTTGGGGGTAATTCGTTGCACAGAAATAGATACTAATCCACCCCGCCTTCTTTGTGGCACTAATCACCTGCTGGATTGTATCTGTCCCTTGTCAGTCTCCCCAGCTGCCAGGTAAGCTGCAAGAAAGCACGGATATGATCCGTTTTATTCATTTCTGCATCCCCAGGAACTACAGCAGGTCCACAGCAAGCACTCAATAAATATTTGTTGAATAGATGAATAAATATCACATAGTGGGCCTTCCCCCGTGTGGCCGTGTGATGCTGAAATGACGAGCACCTGGAAGTAATTTGGAACGGACTTCTTAATCTACACTCCCGGGTCCTTGGTATCAGCAGCCACTCAATCAGCCGGCGGGTGCCCCCGGGCCCCTACCACGTGCCCAGAACTCTTCTAGGAGTCGGTGTGTAGACGGAGAAGAAACATGGCACACCCTCCCCTCGGCGAGTTAGAGTCTGGCTGAAGGGGAAAGGTCCACTTGTGAAGACGAGTGGGGCGGCTTAGCTCTCGGCCTGGGGGCACTGATGGAAAGGTCACGGATGCAGGTACGGCAGGAGAGACAGGGCTGGACTAGGTCCCAGGGACACTGAGCGCCTGTGGGTGCGGACAGCGCTCCACGCAGGGAGCTTGTGCTGCCCCAACCCCAAGAGGTAGGTGCCACCACGATCCCTGTCTTACAGCTAGACGGCCACAGCAGGAGTTCAGTAACAGCTCACAACAGGCAAATGCCCTGACATCTGACCGCGGGCCCGCCCTGGACCTCCACATGATGATGGGCCAGGTAGCAAGTCGGGGGGCTGGGGGGGCCGTGCTCACCAAAATGACCTTGGAGACCAGGTCCGGTATGGAGGGAAGTTTTGAGGCGGATCCGTGATCAAGGGCCGTGGCCGCACAGCCTCATGGGGAAGGGCTCTGGAGAGAGTTGCTGCCCGGGGACTGTGCCCCCAGCAGGCTCAGAGGCCCCATGTGATTGCAGAGTCTGAGACTGACCATATTGCCTTTAGCCAAGTTCATAAGGCACAAGGATACAGTGAAAATACCCATTTATTGATGTCTGACAGGAAATCGCTATGCCAGGGACCAGAAAGTTGTGTGATTTAGAGCATTCTTTCTGGGAAGCTGAAGGAGACTAGGTGGGTGGTTCCTAGGTTTAAGGCTTTGGGCAGGTGTGGCCACGGCAGCCCCTTCTCCACGGGGCTGGCCTCAAGGACGTGTATGAGCTGGCTGCCGGCCAAGACGGCCTGTCCCCCAAATGCTGCTTCTGAGACTCCGCCTTGTCCCGGGGACATCAGGTACAGGCCAGTCCTGGGAACCTGAAAGCCACCATCCTTTTAAGGGGACGGCATGTCTCTGCAGTTCCACAGCACCTGCTGAGCGTGGATGAGCTGTCCTCGTTGCCTGGCCTTGGCCGAAGCTCAGCGTAGCCCCCAGCGCTGACCGTGCCCTGACCGCGCCCAAGTGGGGAAGAGCATAAACCCTCAGAGGGGTCAGGTCTGGCCGAACAGAACAGCCTCATCCACCAAGCCTCGAAGGGGCCCCTGCCACCTGGAGCTCCCCTCCAGCGGCCTCTCCCGTCTCCACCCGAGCACCGCAGGCATCCGTACTTGTAGGGAACTGGCTCTGGGGTGACCTTCTCTGGTGCCTGGATTACTCTGGACTTGGGGTTCGTCTGCGTCTCCCTGGGAAAATGCCTGCCCACGGTATCTTTGCACACTTTAGCGGGTAGAAGGCACGAGACTGCAGGCAAGGAGCAGAAAAAGATTATAAAAGCCAAGTGCTCATGACTGAAAATCTTCCTCCAATAGGCTCCAAGAGACCCCATGGGTGCTTCTGAGTTTTAGGAACGTCGGGGATACAGTGGAGCTGGGGACCCTGGGTAGCTCGACGGCAGCGCTATCACAAGAAGCTATGAAGCTGCTCCCTGTCCTCTTCCGTAAGGGGATCTGCACGCTTGGAGGCGCTAAGCTGGGGGTATTCCATGTTTAGACTCCCCCACCGACAGTCCTAAGCTCGCCGCGGTCCATTGCTGCCGCCCTGCCTCCATCCCATTGAAAGAGGCACATTTTCATTGCCGCAGATGGAAACAGACCGCCGCATGACAAAGGCAGTGATGATAAACACATTTCCCGGGGGATGGCCAGAGAGCAAATGGCCAAAAAGCCCAAGCAGGAAGGTGCACACGTGGATCACAGACCAATCTGGGCCCTCCCTCCACCACACTCTGTACGCTCCATAAACCGGCTCATCGTGATTCTTCCGACTCGGCTGACAAACGAGCCAATGGGCTCCGCTCGCACCGAGCCCCAGAGCAATGCTGGCCCTGGGAGGGCCTCCAGGTGCAGCAGGGGGGGGGGGGCATGACTCTCTGTGGCTGGTGGCCTGCCAGCCCATGCCAGCCCCAGCCCTGCAGGCCGCTCACGTTGCCGGGACAAGCTGTGGGTGACTCTGCCTCCTTTCCCAGCCCCCACGGCTTCTCCAGCCCAGTCCCTTCCCTATCTGCTGGCAAGCTGTGAACAGGTGGGAGACAGCAGAAAACCCACATGGAAATTATCAGGGCTTCACGAGTCCCAGCAACCCAGTAGGGAGTTGGGCCCCATGCTGAGGGCTTGCTGCTTCTTAGCCTGGCTTTTCTTCCCCCAGCTCCCTAGGACAGTGGGGAGGACTGGCTTTCCAGAGATCCCTCCTGATGTCTGTCTGCCTGGAGACGGGGGAGGTGGGGCAGGGGTGGGCCACGCTCCGCTCCGCAGGAACTCCAATGCTTACTTCCTAAAGATGAAAGCAAGGCTGCAGAAAATGCCTGGCTTTGAGTCAGGAGTTCCTCCAGGAGGGAGTGCGGAACATGAAGGGCGAGGACATCAACTTGCTTGGGCAAAGTGGCCGAGTTTCCTCAGACGTGTCCATGTCTAGCACCCAAATGTACGCCAGGTGGTGGGGGTCCCTAACAGCGGGGGAGAGATGGCAGTCCCTGTGAGTTGTAAAAGGCTTGGAAGAGGTTTCTTCCAAACAAATTCAATCAGGGAATATCAGAGGCGAAAGCCAGAGCTGATTTGAGCTTCCCTTTCCTGAGTACTGAGAGGGGGGCTCGGCAGAAAGAAGCTTTACCGGTGTGTATCATCCTTCAGAAGATAATTGAGTCCTTGGGACGAATGGTGAGGCTGGGGTATCGGAGGCTGTGCGGGCGGGGGAGGGGGGCGTTAACGCAGCCCCCAGCCTCTCCCGAGTGTTCAACCAATTCCCACAAAGATCCACAAGACACACACACACACACACACACACACACGTTCACAGGAGCTGAAATTCAAGGTAGCTTCCAGAAAACACAGAATATTGGCTCTGCTGCTAAATAAGTTCTTTCAAAGAACTTTTTCTTTTTTCCTTTTCAAACTGCCAGTATGTATGAGTAGTTCGGAATTGATCCCTAGAGAAGGCTCTGTCCAATAAGCCTCCCTCCAGCTCACATCCTGGGAAGCCTTGGAGCAAGCCACCATTTCAACAATTCAATCTCCATATTTTTTATTTTTAAAATATTTCATTTCTGGCCACCAGTCCTTAGATCTCCAATTTGATTTAGTTTCTATAAATGGATTTTTCACAGTGTAGGTGGAAAGTATATTTAATTTCAAATTTCTGCAAACTAAAATATTCAATATAAACGTCAGAGTGTGTTTGCGCCACACGTCCTCCCCGCGATGCACGCGCCAGCTTGAGATGGGCATGTGTGCCCTGGGCCAGCGTTCTCAGATGTTTCCATCCGCGGAGCCCAGTCAAAACAGCGGGGGTGGCTGGCGCCTGGTTCTCTTCCCTGCACCACTTTCTGCTTCCAGACAGTTGTTGGAGAGAAGAACGCACCTCGAGAGTTCCAACTGAGAAGCCAAATTTGGGCGACAACCAAAAATGTCTGACAGTAAATATCGCCAGTGGAAGGGAGCCAGGCCGGCTGCCCTGTCCACTCTGGCCACCCAGTCCTGGGCTAAGTTCGCAGCTCTCCCACTCTGGCCGGTGCAGAAAAGGAATGCATAAAGTGGGCGGAGCTGTTTGGGCAGCTTAAGTGGCTCCCGCAGAGCCTGAGTGTCCCTCCAGCAGCCACCAACTCCCTGCCCAGAAATCCCAGCAGACTTTGCTGGGTGTGATGGGGAGGGTGCTCTCAGAGGAACAGCCCGGCCTGGGAACAGGTGCTTCACGTGCACCTGCTCTCAACAGCTCTCAGGAGTTTTGCATTATTAAGTCTATTTTAGATGACGAAACCGATGTTCAGAGAGGCCCACTGTCGTTACATGACAACCGCATGGCAGAGACCGGTCATGTTGGCGCCTGAGCCTCGGTTCTCCCGACCAGCACGGCTGGCTCCGGACAGGCCCAGCTCTACTGCATCTCAGCTCCAGCAGGGGGGTCATCCAGCCACAGCGCAGGTGCCCCTAGACTTCTCTGTCTGCGCTTGTCTCCACCTCTCCCAGGACACTGCGTCTGCTCCTGGAGGGGAGGCCCACGAAGGCCTTTCAGTGGGTGCAGACTGAGGAAACCAGACCCTGCACCCCCCACCCCATTCCCCCAGCATGTGACTCAGCAGCTCCCAGGGCCCCCGAAGATTCTGGCAGACTCAGAAGAACGTGAACATGGACTTGGGAGCCTGTGTCGGGCACCCAACAGACAGCGGCCAGTTCCCATCCTGCTACTGAGAGCCGAGTCACCTCCCCTGTGGGTCAGCATCCCCATCTCCCACACCAGGGCGGATTCCAGAACAGTAAAGTCAAAAGGCACCTTGAAGAACATGTTGGTAAAAAGCATGAACTGAATATGGTTGGGGGTTTCCCAGGGATGGGGAGTGTCACGCCACTGCTCTCCTCCGTTAGAGAGGGGCGAGGATGCCGCACTCGTTGTCCCGATGTGATATTGACGATGATGACGGTGACAACGAGGGTGACAGCGACAATAATAGAATGGATGAGAGGGGCTTCTATTGACGCAAGGAAAGAAAAGCTGAACACGGTCACTTTTCACGTACAGAAAATATGTAAGATTTATTTCGACACAAGCTGGAAGATGAAGGCAGCGAGTTTCTTTGGAAGCGCAGAATGGCCCGGATGCGCCCCGGGGACGTGGCACTCTCCCACACATCACGCCCCCGCCCCCCCCCCCCGCCGGGATTGGAGGGCATGCAACGGGCACCCCACCTACGGCTCTTCTCCCCAGTCCCAAACTGAAGCAGATGTACTCTTCCTCCTGAGGCTGCAGGCAGCCAGGAAAAGGAGAAACCATGCTTTTTTAATCACCTAAATCCGGTGAGACTGCAGATAATGCGGGAGAAAGCCTCTGAGCCAAGGAAAGCGCTTCCGCAGATAATGCGGGAGAAAGCCTCTGAGCCAAGGAAAGCGCTTCCGAAGGTGGAAACTTCGGGTTGTGTGTCCCGCCCCCCCACCTCCATCCCCTCACGTCCAACAGGCCATGTCCACAGCTCTCCCTTTTATGATGACTTGGATGGAGATGCCACACATTTCACGGCAATTCTACATTTCCCGCTACTTTCAAACACACCTTCATGTTCCCCACTGTATTAGTTTCCTAGGGCTGTTGTACAAACCATTACAAGTGCATTTAAACCACAGAAAGGTATCCCCTCGCAGTTCCAGAGGCCAGAAGTCCGAAATGCCGGCGTGGGCGGGGCGCTGCTCCCTCCAAAGGCTCTTCTTTGCCTCTTACACTTCCGGTGCTGCCACTAATCTTGACATCCCTCTGCCCATGGCTGCATCTCCCAGTCTCTGACTCTGTCCCACACAGCCTCCTCCTCTGAGTGTCTGTGCCCAAGCTTCCCTCTTATAAGGACAACAGTCACTGAATTAGGGTCACCCTATTCTAGTATGACCTCATCTTGACTTAATCAATCATGTCTGTACAGTCATATTTCCAAATAAGGTCACATTCTGGGGTTCTGAATAGACATAACTTTTGGGGACACTATTTAACACAACACACTCATGATAACTCAAAGGCTGGGGGTATAGGGAGAAGGATCTTCATTCTATAAATAAGGAAACCAGACCCATGTTCCTCTTTTCCAGCTGTCTCAGAGGAAAGAATGTCCCTTCTTCTCCAAGGTCAGCCCTCTGCCTGTGATCTTAACCTCCTGTCCTCCTTTGTCCTCTGGGACAGGTCCCAAAACCAACCCTCTCTCTCAACTCTTCTTCACTCTTGCCTCTCCCACTCATTTTCCCACACCCAGACACACATGGAGGATTCCCAGGCTCAGCCCACCTGAGACCACACTGCGCATCTGTCCTGTTAACAGCCAACACTTCACAAGAGCAGCCCGGACCAACTCACCACCGTCCCTGCTTCCCACTCTCACTCCATCCTTGGCATTCTGGCTTCTGCCCATCAATGTGTTGCGCTTTCCAAGGGCCCAGTGACACCTTGGTTACTGTTCTCTTCCAACGTTCTCCCCCTTCGTGCCTGTGCTGCCGCAACACAACGAGCCAGCTCCTCCTTCTCCACCCCTACTTCCCCCTTGGCCTTCCTACAACCCCCTTCTTCTGGGTCTTCATCCACATTCTTCTTTTCCTGCTTCTTCCCTTCCACACCCATGACTCCAGACTCCCTATTGACTTAAAGACCCATCTCGTAGTTACTCTATTCCGTGCTAAGTATCTGTTAGCCCAAGGATGATGCCGAGATGCACATCTGACACTGATTCTGAAACTTAAAATCTAGTAGAGAAGACAAGTTGAATGACCGTAGTGCCAAGTAAATAAAATAGAGATAAGGTGCTCTGAGGGGTTTAGGACAAAAAGCAACCCCTTTCGGTCAGGAAAGCTCTCTAGATGTCAAGTTCTTCATGTGGGCTTGAACTGTGCTGAGTGTTCCTGTACAAGGGTATACTCTGGAGTCCCACATTCCACTTCCCTTCCTGAACTCTGGCCCCACCACTTAACCATGGTAAGTCAGGTATTCTCTGTAGTTTAGGTTCCTCAAATACAAAGAGGGACAATAATGGCACTAAGTCTTTGGGGTTCTCTGGAAAATTACGTGAGATAATACACACATCGTACAGACTGGCCAGTGCTCATAAATGTGTCATCTCTTCCTTGTGGGCAAAGAGAGACTACATTTCCCAGCCTCCCTTGCACTTTGACCATGTGACAGAGTTTTGGCCAATAAAATGAGGGTAAAAGTGATAAGTACCATTTCCAGGCCTGGCTCCTAAAACACCTTCTCTTTCTTCTCTGCCCTCAGGGATATGAAGTAAAGACTCTAAGATGGTAGAGCCCTGCGAGGGAAGGAGCTGGGACTCATCAATGCCTGGAGGAGAGCCACTCGGGAGAGCTATCCGACTCTACCAGGGTTCTAATGACAGAAGTAAGCCCAGATGCTATTAAGCCACAGTATCGCAGGTTCACTTGTTACTGGGGCTTGGCCTAGCCTGTCCTGAACAATACACCATATAAAAATATTAGCTATGATGATGATGAAAGAGAAGATGGAGGACCGTCATCAGAATGTCCCAGTTCAGTCCCAAGAGCAGTCTGTACACACAAGTTAGCAACCTCATGAGACCGGACCTTCTCAGAGCTCTTTGCCCTCAGATGACGACACTGCCTGTCGGCACCATCACGATGAGGTAAGACCCAATTTGAGTCCTGAAATGAATGAACAGCGATGATCGCGTTCAGCCTCACAGTACATGCACTCTGCGGACATGGGAATGCCTTTGGTGGGATGTTGGGCCCACTTTTTCCCACTGGTGGCTCACCACGCTTAAGCTACTCCTCAAGGCTAAAAGCCCCCCTGTAGCCTCCCCTTCCCTCACCTCCAAGCCTGTTCTCCTTGCCAAGTGTTTCATGATAAAACAAAAACAAAAAACTTTGCTTTTCCTCATTCTCTGATCTCCCCCCAAAAGTTCAGGCAGGCTGATCTCGGCTATAAAGAATCAGATCGAGTTAATTTCTACTGATCGGGTAAGTCTCATGGTGATAATCACAACAATTTTTGATGCTTTTAGTAATAGGGGTGGAAGGAGTCACAACAAAAAGCAATGAGCAAAATTTTCTACATGCCATCTGGAGCCCTTGGGGCTCCTCTGCCCTCATTTTCACAGGGGGAAACTGAGGCCGAGAAAGGTTCACTCACAGGCCTGAGGTCCCAGTGCTTGCAAAGGTGGAGCAGCGGGCTTCACTCAGGCCTGTTCTCCTTGCACTCTGCCTCCACTGCCCCCCAGATCTCTCACTAGTTGATTGCCATACAGGAACATCGGGGTCACTTAAGACCCTTCATAACAGGAGCCTAACCTACTTTGAGATTCGAGAGCCTGGCCTCCAGCCTGTGGTTCCAAACATCTTCACCTACTTAGAAAAACACTGGCTGCCAGACTCCTGATCAACACGGCGATCGCACCATAACCCATCAGTGCTTCTCGGGTGAATCTGGTGTCACCACTCTGAATGGACGTCATTCCAGCCAAAGGGAAGAGACTGGACACAACGGCCACAGACACACCTTCTCATGGCAGATCTCTGGGTTTCTGAAGTGCTCCCAACAGCAGAAACCCCCGAGACTATTGTCAGGGATCGCCCCGAGATCCCAGATCTGGAAACACCGCTCTAAAGTTTCCAAGCCCTGCCTAAAGCCGGGACAGACCTGATCCACTCCTCCCCACCTTTAGGACGCCAGTGAATGCTGATCTCCCTGGGAGCTCTTCCCTGCCCCTGCCCCACACTCCCCTGCCCACTTGGCACTCAGGAGGTGGGCACCCTGAGGGCAGACACCATGTGGCCTCAGTCCTCAGAGCCTGGTACTATGCCTGGTATAAGGAGGCTCCCTCAGCACAGTGGTGGGGGTACCAGAAAGAGCCACGTTTGAGAACACACGCTGGGGGAGTGGGTCTGCTTCCTGGCCTTTCCACTGTGAGAAGAGGACACACGTGGCCTGTGAATCCATAAGCGATTTAGAAACGTCCATGGCCACCAGCATCACGAGTCTCCTGCCGCTCCCAGCTTGGGTGAAGGATTCGAGAACAGGTGAGGCATCACTATGGTCTCGGTCACTAAGTTTCAAATAGGGCTGCCTGACCCTTCCAGGGACCCTACCTTCACCTGAGGAGGAGGACATCTCTGGTTCTAAAAGGGGTGAGCAGATCTGGGGGGGGGGGTGTCGGTCCTCTGAGTGCTGGTTTTCCTTCACAGGATGTTTCGTTTAGGGAGTTCTGTTGTACCAACATCCTTAAAATGGCTCAGCTCGTCTTTAAAACATCTTTAAAACGGGGCTCAGTCAGTGAACCGTCTGCCTTGGGCTCAGGTCATGATCCCAGGGGCCTGGGATCGAGTCCCGTGTTGGGCTCCCTGCTCAGCGGGGAGCCTGCTCTGCCTCTGCCCCTCCCCCTGCTTGTGCTCTCTTTTGATCTCTCTCTCTCTCTCATTTAGGTGGTCGCCTAAATAAATAACAACTTTTCGGAAAAAGAAAATAAAATAGCTCAGCTGTTCACAAGCCGTAGTATATGCGGTCTGTATTTGAAAAAGAAAAAAGAAGACTGGGGTCTGACTAGAAGAGCTGCCATTAGAGGGGCGAGGTGCTAGTGACTCCCATCTAATGGCTTCAAGAGAAATATGGGTGCTCCTGGAGTCATAAGTCAGAGACCAGAGAACTGAGACCAAGAGACCCAGAGACCAAGAACTTCCACAGAGGTGATGCCACGGGCAGGGTCTGACTGCACATCGCAGAGCTTCCCAGCTGTGTGTCAGAATAACCCACCATGGAAGGCAGTGTGGACCATGGATGCGGCTAGAAGGTGGCTCCAACACTTTTCCCTCCGGGATGTAACGACCCAACAAGGCTCTGTCTGTCTTCTCTCAGCTTAAAAGAAGACAAAGAACAGGAAACAGGCTCTTGCTGAGCCTCATAATCCGCTCTCTCACCAGCAGCTGCACCTGTGGGGGCAGGGATGGAAGTGAGCTGTCTAAAAAACTCATCTGCTGGGTCTGCACGTGGCTCTCTCTGGGGCCACCTGGCCAGGAGCCTCAGGGTCACCACCAAAGGCCACCGGAACACTCTGGGAGAGACATGCAGTAGCCATGGGATCCCAAGAGGGTAGCTTGAATTGTGCCCTCCCTTACTCCAGGTACCAGATCATGGAGACTCCACTCTACCATGCCATCTCTCCTGGACACATTCTCTGGATTCTCTTGGAAGAGGCATCCAACTTCAGGGAGATGTACAGATCTGGTCAGTGAAGCCAGGAAGCAGCAGTTAAGCTAAGACCTGATAATAGCTTAATTAGGAGAAGAGGACAGGGAGGTGTTGCAGGCTAAGCAATGTGTGCAAAGGCCCTGTGGTGAGTGGGCACAAAGAACTGAAGGAGTCATGCGGAGTGCTGGGCCAGAAGAAGCATAGGACACAGCAGGAAGCTAGAGAGACAATAAAAACCACTAACACTAACCAAGGGTTTGCTCTGTGGTCAGTACTGTACTGTACTTATTCTCACTATAATCCTTACCTTAGAGGCAACAACAGCAAAATACTATTCAACAAATACTGAAATAGCCTTTCTGTGTGCCAGGGCCCAGCTGAGAACACTGACTCACTCATCTAATCCTCATGGAAGATGAGAAAACAAACATGGGAGAATGTACATAAAACACACAAGGTCCCACAGGTGGCAGGAGGGTTAGAATGGAGACTCCACCCGGGTAGCCTGGCCCCGAAGTTTCGTCTCCACCCAGCAGTTCCAGATCCCCTCCTGAGAGCAGAGGAGGGACTGTAGGATTTTCGTGGTGGAGAGCCCCTCAGTGGCAGCTGAATGCCCGGGGGACCAGAGCTGACCCAGAAGCACCATTTGGAAGGACAAGGCTAAGTCCATATGGTGATATCTTAAGCCTGTGTGATGGCAAGAAAGGAATGGATTTGTGAGCTTCAGGAGGTAAAGGGATCCAAGTTGTTTGGATGCAGGACTGGGGGAGAAGACTACGTGAAGAAACACTCGTGATTCTGGGTAGCATGATGGGATGGATGGTGTTGTCTTCCACTAAAACAGAGACACATGAAGACAAAGGTAATAAGTTTGGGTCAGACCTGCTGGGTCTGATGAGATAGGCTAAAAGGGAACTTGACAGTCCTGTCTGGAGCTCAGAGAAGAGGTAGAGGGGCACAGGAAGTAGAGAAGTTCGAGTCACCCGTGAGCAAGTGCCAATGGAGTAGACATAGATGAGCCTGCCTTGGAGAAAGTGGAGAGTTGGAAGGGACTGTGTCTGTCCAAACTTTGAGGGGTGCCATACCCCATAGCAATGGATGTCCATCCCAAGTCAGGACTGTAAGGACTATGGGAGGACATGAGAACATGCTTACAACATAATATCCAGCAGAGAGGCTGCATCAAAAGCATGCATGGAATGTCTAATGGAGTTGGGATGGCAGTAGATACCGTGGATACTGTGGGTCTCGTGTGGTGTTTGGGGGAGGGGAACACACCAAACCCATAACAGTGGTGATTATCAGGGAATAGGATTAGAGATGATTTACTTTCTTTTTTGTCCTTCTTTATGCTCGTCTACATAATCATTTACTCAACAAATATTTATAGAGTACCATGATTTATTTATCTAGTTCCTTATTGTTGGAAAGTGAATTTGCTCCAATTCCCACACTTATCAATACTGCTGTAATGAGCGTTGTCACACATCAATCTTGTGGACACTTGTCATATTTTTCTCCTGCTCAAAAACTTCTCTTGTTCCCTGTAGCCCAAGGCAACTAAACCACAGCACTCTGTACCCAGGGATATCTAAATGCCAACCCAGTCTTCCTTTCCTGTCCTCAGCCTTCAAGTAGAGTTGGTTTCAAGCCTCACACAAGAAGGAACAAGATGGCAGAGGAGTAGAAGACCTAAATATCATTGGGTCCCAAGCCTCAGACAAAAGCCTGCATGAAGAAGGAGCGGTGAGGGAGAGAGGTCACTAAGACCCAGATTTCTGGGTCAAGAACATCACAAAAGAGGGGTTTTATGGAGGCCAAATTGAGCTGTTATCAAACACTACTGAAGATTCCTGAAATGCAGCATGAAGGTTCTCCAGCTGAGTGAAGGAAAGATCGCTGGTCACTGCTGCCCCGTGGACTTGCTCTGAAGATCTGGAGCCAGAGAGGCAAGAGCCACAAAGAATGAGAAGGCCGTGTCCAGAGATGGCCACGTCCCAGCAAAGGGCAAGAGCCGAAGGGATGCGGGGAGCAGACCAGTCTCAGAGCTACCAGACAGCCAGAAGAGCATCGTGACAGGAGAGATAAGGGTGCTGGACTAGAGATGCTTGGGTGGTCGCCATCTGGAAATCCTCTCCAGAGGACTGGCCATTTCCACAGTGCTCTGTGAGTCAGAGAATCCACCGGAAGAGAGCCTCCTTCAAGCTCACTTCCTGCAACAATGGGGTGACCATCAGCCCGACTGCACAATGAAAGGCTGACCTGAATGAGCGGGAGACCCTCTTCATCTGGCTAAACTGAGCATTCTTCAAGATCACACAGAGAGCTGAGGCCCCAGGGGGACAAAAGCTCCTCAGGTGGAGGAAACACTGATTCTTGGCACAGCTGAAAAGAACGAGGGGTTGGTTTTTACCTCTTCTACAAAGTAGGAATTGGGGTTTAGCTTCAATAAGCGTGCGTGCGCGTGCACACACACACACACACTCACTCTCACACTCACAGATGTATTTCTCCCTCCTTCTATAAACAACAACAACAAAAGCCCCACATGAATTTGGAAGGTTTTGCAAAGATAATTTAAGAACTACTTAATACCCCATGAAATTCAAGCTGGTAAATTGAATGGACAGTAATATTAAAATATTTCATTAGATGTTTTTTATGCCAAATTAAGTTGCCGCAATTATATTGATATTCAGTCTGCATTAATCTAAAACTATTTTAATACTTTTTCTAATTTAGCATGATTAATTCTTTCATTTAAGAACATACTCGTTTTTAAGTTTTTGATTGTTTTTCTACTTTGCCTCTTCGACATCTCTTCGCAGGAAGGTTTAATTCGCAAGGGATTCACACTCAAGGGGATGGAATCCAATTTTTCAGGACATTTACCTAGCTGGGAACAAGGTTTTATTCTTGTTTCTACAACAATTATTTCCTCCATGTGGTAGACCATGCCTTTGACAATTAACCATAACACATTTCACTTTATTAAATATATGCCTACCACCTTTAAGCCCAGAAGGCCTTTTTTCTTTTTAAAAGAGATTCCTGAATTGGTTTGCAAGATTAATATTCTACCTAGTTATAAATAAAAAAGTTACAAGTGTGTGTTTTAAAAAGTGATCGAATATCCTCAGTACAATTTCTACCACCAGTCAGGGGTGGGGCTGGAAACAGAAGAGCCCGTGCTGGGGGGCGTGGACCTGGCCGACCAACTAAGGGGAAAGGGAGCCGCTCCAGGCCTGCCAGCACTCATCATTTTCCTGTGGACAGTTTATCAGTGGAACCCTTAATTCTGCGTTTGTAAAGAATTTGGCTCTTTAAGTCAAAACAAATGTGTCACATTTTGGATTCTTGTTTACAAAATATTTGTTTTAGCTTTTCAGCAGCTCGCTCCTAATTTGGCTTTAATAAAAAAAAAAAAAAGTGTACAAGTTACAGTGCCAGTTCCTTTCTCCAAGATGCACCACGCCGTTGTAGTATCAATTACTCAGACAATTTCAATCCATCCAGACACTAATGTCATTAGTCCATGGAGAACCTTTTGAAATAATTTACATAGAAACTGCTTTTACATGTTAAATGAAAAATGTGCAGCCCACGTCCATGGAATGTGAATTACAGTCCCACCACACACCGGGTGGTTTTATTCATGCTATTTATTAAACAGGAAGAAGGTGATGCAGTTAATTACAAAGCAATTACCTGAACCGTTACTGCAAACCTGGGCCACACGGCAATGAGAACGCTCCCTCCCAAGAAGAGCCTGCCCTTGACTGCTCTCCTGGACGCGCACAGGCGCCCAGAGGCCCCCCTCAGAGTCCAGAAGAGTCCAGAAGATGACTAACTCCGCAGGAGGCCCTTCTTAGAGTCACACTTGCGCCAAGCCCAGGACTTTCATCCTTGGGTCAGGAAGGTCTGGTCTTACCGTAGAAGCAGGGGGCTTGGGGAACATTCCAGTGCTCCCTCAAATGAGCCAAGATTGCTGTCTAGATGAATCCTCATTTGTTCTTTGCTGGTGACCACAATTCAGAACACCAGAGGGCTTCCGAGAGCCGGCCAGACAGACAGGGTGGAGGAGACCAGCGTGAGGCCTGGCGCCCAGGTGGGCAAGAGGCACAGATATACATCAGGCTGGGAAGATCACGGTCCCTGGTTTTTGTTTCGGGGTGTTTTTTGTTTGTTTGTTTTGTTTTGTTTTTGAGCCCAGGTGTTTCTGACATTTCCAGGAACAAAGGTGTCCAGTGAGGGCTGAGTGACCTCTACAGATGCCGCAAGGTTTCTACGGCAACCAAGGGCTCCTTCCTCCCCCTCTGGGTCTGCCTTCTCTCCCTTCCTACCTGGGGGATTCTGGGATAAGGATTCTGCCGGGCAAGTCCTTCTTCTCTGGTCCAGGGGTGCCCAGCAGGAAGGGAGCCGCCCTCTCATTCCAGAGATCAGACAGAGCGAGGGCGGCTCTCCGAGTCCTGCTCCCGCCTCAGCCCTGGCATTTTAGCATGCAGACTGCACACCATCCCAGAGCCCCAGTCCCAAAGCCCCACACCGTGCGCTCTGCAAGTGCCGAAGACAGATGCCGAAAGAGAAAGCCGGCCCACAGAGCGGCCAAGTGTGCGGGTAGAGGCCAGGAGGCTATCTGCAGAAACCTGACCGTTTTGTTTATGGTGTTCTGACAATGCTCAGAGCTGCTCAGAGCAGATGCTCCTCGTACCAAGCTGCTTGACATTCTGCCGGGAAGGTAGCTGCAGCTCTGGAAAGATGACTTGTGTGACATATGACAGCTTTCAGGGCCGCCAGTCCCCTGACTTCACCGCTCTAAGACCTAAGCCATCTGTAGCCTCTCACTTCTGAAGCCAGAGGCCCAGAATGGCAAGACAGAAGAGGGAGAAGAAACCAATCAAAACAGAAAAAAGACGAAGAAAGGGAAAAAAAGAAAAAAGAAGAGATGGACCACCTGCTTGGAACAGTGGAAAGAGAAGCGCCTCCTGTTTGAATCCACACACCACTCCCATCCGTCCTTCCTATAACACCTAAGTGATGTTTTTAAAACAATAAAAGGACACCACTCCTCTAGTTTAAAGCTTCCATGGCTCCCATTGCTCCAACGCTAAATCCTAAACATCCTGACGCAGCTCCGGAGACTCTGTAAGGCTCAGTTCCCACTCTCCTCGGGTCCCTTCAGACTCTGAGCTCCACGCACACTAATCGAACTTCATGCCTTTCCTCCAGCATGCTACCCTTCTTCATGCCTCAGGGCCTTTGCACAGGCTCTCCCTCTGTTGAAACGCTTGCCCCTCCTCCTTAATGCCCTCCCCACCCCCACTCACTACCAATCTCAGGGAGCATACTTCTTCAGGGCTGCCTTCCTGGGAGATCAGACCCCTCGGCTGGAAGGTCTTAGAGTCCCTTGCTTTTCCTTTATGGCACTGACCATATTTCTTTCACACAATTAAGTGATGAGTTTATGTCTCCTTGACCTGGCTGGAAGCTCCATGAGGGCCCAGACCTTGCCTACTCTATTCCCTCCTGGCCCTTGGAGGGCACTTGATAAATACTTGTGAAATGGATAAGTTCCAAAGCCAAAGCTATTAGGAAAACAAAGACAAGTTAAAGGCCCAAATCCGTGACTGGAGTTTGAATCTGAGCTTGGGGGTCTGGGTGTCTTGCACTGGGATCACGGCACTGTGGGTCACCAGCTCAGCGGCCCCGCGACTGTTCAACCGCCGAGCCTCAGCCTCTCATCTGCCAAACACCCAGAGCTGTGGACTTAAGGTGAGCAAAGCACTCAGCATCGTCAACTGTGCCTTCCGCGACATACGTCCTTGTTACTGAGTGGCTGAACGGGGCTGGGAAGATCCCCGCAGAAGCGGCACACACACACAGAGCGAGGGCAGACTCTTCTTTCCTCTCTGAGTGACAAGAAGGCATGACACACGGGCCCTCAGTACTGCGCTAGAGATGTTTGCAAAACAAAAGGCTTCACCCTTCTGTTAATGATTATTACCTCAGTTAATGATACGGGGCCCAGACTATGAGCCCTGCCCGTGCCAAGCCCTGCGCGGGGTGGGGGGTGGATTTGTTTAAGGAGCAGGACCTCCCCATCATCCCGCCTACGTTTGGAATTTCACACCATCTTTCCAAGGACCATCTCACCATGTGTGTGCAGTTTTTAGGCGGATATACCCTCTGACCCAGCATTCCTGTTCCATTTCTAGGAATATACCCAAGAAAACAATTGGACAAATATGAAAAATCTGGCTCACGGTAAGTCCTCAAACATTTGTTGAAGGAATACTGAATAAATACCAGGATGTCACAGTGTGACTTCTAATGGCAAACAGTAGTGATGTCCGCAGTGTGCAGTGGCAGTGAGTAGGTCAACTATATGGCATCACACAGAGCTATTAAAAATGACATAAACCACTTAACATGGAAACAAGCGGGAAAAAAAAGCAAGTGCAAAATAGTGTGAACAATATAATCCCATATTTTGGTAAAAGTGTGTGTGTGTGCGCGCGTGTGAATGTGTGTGCATGTGTATGTGCATGTGTGTGTGCGTATGTGCGTGTGTGTGCACGCGCGTGTGTGAATGTGTGTGAGTGTGTGTATGCATATGTGCATTGCTTGTGCGTGTGTGTGCGTGCATATGTACACACACACGTGTGTGTGTGTGTGTGTGAAAACCCTTCAGGAGTGTGTACATTATGGGCCGTTTTATCAATGGGACTTGGGGTTTAGGGTGAATCTAATCTCTCCCCCACTTTGCTATATCATCTGACTTTTTTTTATTTTTACAATGGGTACATATTCATTTTGAAACTGTAGAAAAGAGAAAGGTGGTTTCTTTTGAGGAGAAGACGAAGACAAAAATGACATATTCTCTGTGCCATGGAGGGGCTTCCTGGGAAACCAGTCTATCTATGAGGCAATGCGAGACTGAGTCTGTACAGTTTGTATTTTTTTATTTTCTGCATATTATGATGTTCTGACATCTTCTTTCAAACCGCTTTACTGAGGTATGATTGACATGTAAGAAGCTGTATATAACTCAGTGAGCTTGGAGATAAATTCACACCCATGAAACCATCATCCCCATCAAAGCCATAAACACATCCATCCCCTCTCAAGCCTTCTCCAACCCCCAGTGTTACTATTATTTATTGTTTTCATCATCATCATTTTGTGTGCTCAGTACGTTCTGTAGTAAGTGTTCTGTAGTAAGAACACTTAACAGAAGATCTACCGTCTTAGCAAATTTTAGATCTATAATATAGTATTGTTAAGCACAATGTTTTATTGTGAATCTCCAGAATTTACTCATCTTGCATTTCTGAAACTCAACAACATTTTCTGGCTGGGGAGAGACTGCCCCTGAGGGCTAGCTGATTCTGAGGGAGAGCAAAGGGCTGAGCCAAGAGTGTGCCTTTGATATGCAAACTAATCAACTTTAGGCCTTACCTCGGCCTGGCCCTTAATCCCAGGACGCAATACTCCTCTGCGTTAATCACTCCAAGGCCAAGCACCAGGACTATCCCTACGTTTTAGAGGCCACTGAAATGGTCAGACCACCCGATCCTAAACTGTTTATCCTGCCCTGCCCTGTCTTGCCCATGCAAATTTCAATAAAGACCTAGGTTTCTCTCCTCCCTTCATTTATGGCCCCTTCTCTTGTGACCACCCTGGTGTGTGTGTCACAACCCCTGTTCCTAGGACCTCTGCGCATAATGAACTTTCTCTTCCTGAGCCTCTCCTGTGTCCCCTCTTGTGCCACCCCAGACTGACCATCACATAAAAGAACATAAGCCCCATCTCTCTGTCTCTCTGTCTCTGTCTCTCTCTCTCTCTCTCTCTCTCACACACACACACACACACACACACACACACACACACGCACCCCATCACAGCCGGGGAAGATTAAATTAACTCTCCAGTTTGGCTCCCAGGAAAGTCCAGAAACTGAGACCTGAAATCTGCCTGCCTGAGACACGGGTGGACGGAGGGATACCGACACCGCACAGTCTTGCTTACTGTATCTGTAGTTAAGTATTAAAATCAAGTAGTGCAACTTTTTAAGCCTTATTTTTATAAATTCTTTTAGCTATGCTAGGTCCATTTTGTGTTTTATGTAAAATTTAGAATCAGTTTATCAATTTCTATAAAAAAAAAAAAAAAGAACAAAAAACCCAAGGCTGATGGGTTTTTGATTGGGATTGCACTGACTCTATAGACCAATGTGGAGAAAACTGCCATCTGAATACTAAATCTTCCCATTCATGCATAAAATATATCTCTCCATTTACTTAAGTATTCTTTAATTTCTCACTGCAATGTTTTATACATTTTCATTTACACATACTTTGCTAATTTTAGCCTAAAATATTTCAAGGTTTTATGCTATTTTAAATTGTACATTTCTTTAACTTCAATTTATTTTCCTAATATATGGAAATGGCTAATATATGGAAAGACATTTGTTCTTTAAATACCAACCTGGTTCCCTGTGGACTTCTTAAATTTATTTATTAGTTCCGGCAGTTTTGTCCTATAAATTCCTTAGCATTTTCTATATATATGTGCATGTTATCTGCAAATAAAAGAAGTTTTACTCCTTTCTTTCCCATCTTTTTATTTCTTTTTCTTGCCTTATTGCACTGCCTTGGACCTCCAGGATAAAAGTGTAAGAGTGGACATACTGGCCATTTCCCAATCTTAAGGGAAAGTGCAATAATACACTATTAAGTATGATATTAGATGGAGGCTTTGTATAGATGCCCTTTATCAGACTGAGGAAATTCCCTTCTATTCCTACTTTGCCAAGAGTTGGGTTTTGTTTTGTTTTGTTTTTAAATCACAAGTGAATATTGAATTGTATGGAATACTTTTTCTGTATCTGTTGAGACAATTATATAATTATATGGTTAATATCATTTGCTATTTTGATATGGTGAATTACACTGATTTTCAGAAGTTAATCCAACCTTGCATGCCAGCAATTAACTCCACTAATAATGGTATATTGTCCTTTTTACATATAGCTCCATTTAATTTGCTAAAATATCATATTAAGAGATTTGTACATTTATGCTCATGACAGATAATCGTCCACGATTTTCTTTCCTTGTAATGTTTTTGTCTAGTTTTGGTATCATAAAATGAACTGAAAAGTGTTCCAATCTCCTATATTTTCTGAAAATATTTGGTAAGCTTAACATTATTCTTCCCTTAAATGTTTGATAGAATTCATTCCGAAGGAGTTTTCTCCATGGGAAGATTTTAAATTTTAAGTTTAATTTTTCCATTTCTTTTCCTGTCAATTTTAATAATTTTTGTCTTTCAAGAAACGTGTCCATTTCATCTAACTTGCCAGATTTATCACTGTAGAGTTGTTCATGATATTCCTTGGTTTTACCTTTAATCTGTCTAGCATCTGTGACCATGTATCCTTTTTCATTCATGATGTTAATAGCTTGTGTTCTCTTTTGTTTCTTGATTAGACTAGTGACAGGTTTGTCATTTTATTGATCTTTGCAAAGAACCAGTTTTTGTATTATTTGTTTGTCTATTTACTGTTTCATTGATTTCACTATTATCTGTACAATTGCCTTTTTTCTACTTTGGTTTTCATTGGCTATTCTTCTAGCTTCTTAATGTGAAAGCTCAGATCATCTTGTAAACATTTGTTAGTATGAATTACATTTATTGATTTCAAGTGTAAATATTATATAAGTATTTAATACAAGCATTTATAAGAATGAATTTTTTTCTAAGACTTGCTTTAGGTGCATCAGACAAATTTTATATGTTGTGTTTTAATTTTTATTCATTTCAAATTATTTTCTAGTTTCCTTTATGATTTTATTTCTTTTTACCCTCAGAGATGTGTTGTTTAATTTCTAAATATTTGGAAATTCTTCAGGTATATATTTTACATTTGAAATTCTAAATTAATTCAGTTGCTTCCAGAAAAACAGTAATCCTTTTAAATTTAATGAGATTTGTTTTGTATTACAGCACATGGCCTACTAAAACCTTTACGTGCATTTGAAAAAATATATTCTATTGTTGGGTATTTTGTCTCAAAAATGTCAATTAGATCAAGTTAGTTGATAGCATTATTCAAGTTTTGAAGTCGTTACTGAATTCCTGTCTATTTTATTCATTACTGAGTAAGGCATGTTGACATGTCCCTCTATAATGATGAATTTCTCTGTTCCTCCTTTCAGTTCCATCACTTGGCATGTATTATGAAGCCATATAATTAGATGTGTACACATTTAGGGCTGTTATGTCTTCTTGATGGACGGATCCTTTTGTCATTGTGAAATGTCTCTATTTTTAGTAGCAGTCCTTCTCCTGAAGGACTTGATAACAGTCACTTTAGCTTTCTTATAGTTTGCACACCATGTCTTATATATACACTTTGCACACTATATCTTTTAACCATCTTTTTACTTCTGACCTATTTGTGTCTTTATTATTAAAGTATATTTCTTGTAGAAAGTATGTAGTTGGGCCTTACTTTTTTTGTCCATTCTGATAATCTCTAGCTTTTAATTGGAATGTTTAACCCACTTATAGTTGATATAATAATGTATACGGTTTATCTCTACCATCGAGCTATGTGTTTTCTATTTTTCCTATCTGTTTCATTTTCCTCTGTTTCCTGGCTTCATTCTTTTCAGTATTCCACTTCATCTCCACTATTGGCTTGCTGGCTATTTCTCTTAGATTTTAGCGGATGCTCTAGGATTTGTAGTATGTATCTTTAATCATAGTATTCTAGCTTCGGATAGTTACAGCATATCAGTACTGTAAGAATCTTTCAACAATATACTCCCACTTCCCACTGCTTTCCTTTGTATTATTGTTGTCATGCACTTTGCTCTATGTTATATTTTGCTTTAGACAATCATCTTGTTTTTAACAGTTTGTTGATATGTAGCTTACACACCATAAACTTCACTCATTAAAGTGTCTCTCAATGTTTTTAGTATATTTATAGTCTTGTGCAATCATCACCATAATTTCAGAACATTTTCATTACCCCAGAAAGAAACCTTATACCCGTTAGCTGGCACTCACTATGCCCACCCAACACACACCCCTTCAGCCCTCGGCAACTACTGCTCTACTTTCTGTCTCTATAGTTTGTCCTATTCTGAGCATTTCATATAAATGGTGTCATATATACGGTGGTCTTTTTATATTTTTTATTTTCCTCCTGCATACTCTAGGTGCCATTTGCTTTTTTAATCTAATTTTCTGAGTTGGAAGTTTAGGTTATTGTTTGGGATCTTACTTCTTCTTTGTTACAGGCATTAAGAGCTATAACTTTATAATTTTTGTCAATTATCTTTCAAATAGAATTTTAAAAACAAGAAGATGTGTATTTTATATTTACCTACATATTTACCATTTCTGGTGCTCCTCATTCTTTTGTGTAAATTTGAGTTTTCATCTAGTAACATTTTTCTTCAGCCTGAGGAACTTCCTATAATATGTCCTATAATAGAGATCTTCCAGTGGTAAATTATCCTGTTTTTGGGTTTTTTGTTTTTGTTTTGCCTAAAAATGTCTTATTTCACCTTCCTTTTTTAAGAATATGTTCATTTAATAAAGAAGTGTAGGTAAAGTTTTAGTAATGAAAAGATGTTTCATTGTCTTCTAGCTTTCGGTGTTAATAATGAGAAATCAGTAGTAATTCTTGGGATTTGTCTTTTTTTTTTTTTTTTCCTTCCTTTGCCTAATTAAAAGACTACTTCTTTGCTGCTGGTATTCAGTAATTTGATTATGACAATTCTTGGTGTACTTCCCTATGTATTTGTCCTGCCTAATGTTCAGGTTCATTGAGTTTCTTAGATCTATGACTTTATAGTTTGCATCAAATTTGGAAGAATCCTGACCATTACTTCTTCAATATTTTTCTGCTGCTCCCATTCCCATTTGACCATAGTCTGGGTCTCCAGTTATAGGTATATCAAATCACTTGATATGTTTCCAGTTCACTGAGTCTCTTATTTTTCTCCTACCCTTTCTTGCCAAGGTGCTTTATTTTCAGGTGTTTCTATCGCTGTATCTTCAAGTTCATTGACCTTTGTTTCTAATAGTGCCTAATCCACTATTATGCCCATTGTGATAATTAGACTCTAAGATGGCCCCAGTGGTCTTGACCTCTATTAGTCATACCTCTGTGTTAATCTCCATCTCTTTTTCATGGACTTATTGATGACTTGCTTCTAATCAATAGGATACATTAAAGGTGATGGGATGTCACATCTGTGATTAGTTTATAAGAGACTGTGAATTCTGTTTTGCTAGCAAACTCTATTTTCTTTGTGTGTTATATACTTTGATGACTCAAGCTGCCATGTTGGAGAAGTCCATATGCAAGGAACTGAAGATGTCCTCTGGCTAGGAGCCAGGTAGGAACCAAAGCCCTCAGTCCAACATCTTCCAAAGAGCTGAATTCTTACAGCAACTAAGCAAGCTTAGAAGTAGATCCTCTTCAGCTGAGCTTTCAGATAAGACCTCAGTCCTGGATGACATATTGATTGCAGCAGCCTTATGAGAGACCTTAAACAGAGGATCCAGCTAAACCACATATGGATTCCAAACTCACAGAAATTGTGAGATAATAAATGTGTGTTGTTTTAAGCTGCTAAATTTGTGGTCATTTTGAACCCCTTAGTCAATAACTAATATACTCATCTGGTAAAATTTTCACTTTAGATATCATATTGAAATTCTACAAGTTTTATTTGGGTATTTTTTCTTATAATCCTCTCCTTGCACTATTTATCTTTTCTTTTAAATCACTGAAGATATTTATAATAGTTGCTTTAAAGTCTTTGTCTTCTAATTTCATATTGATTTTATTTGGGGCTCTATTTCTACTGACTGATTTTTATCCCAGACATGGGTCATATTTCCCTGGTTTTTACATGTATAATTCTTTTTTGACTGAACATAGGGCACTGTCCATGATATACTGTTGAGTGTAGATTTTTGCTGTCATACTTTAAAGAATGTTGCATTTTGTTATGTCTGGTACTTGCATTACTTTCAGATTAGCTTGCTTATTGTGAGGTTTCTTGTGCTTTGCTAGGGTGAGTCTAGATTAGTCTTTATTCCAGGGAGAATCTGTCCTATTCTTAACATGTGGCCCTTCTGAGGTCTCTAATAAATGCCCCAGGTGTTCAATAACATCTCTTCACACAGCCTAGTTCAAACCTGAACATCTCCCAGTTGCACGTGTGTTCTGAGAAGTTTTAGTGACAGCTCCCAGTAGTTGTTTTCTTTGAGCAACCTCATGGAGTTTCACCTTATACATACTCTGCTTGGCATTTAGCCAATGAGTCAAGGAGACCTACTCTGCAAATTTCTGGATCTCTTCTTCTGTTTATGTTCCTTCTTTACAGTAATCTTCCCTATAAACTCCAGTTGTCTTGGCCACCCCAAACTCTGACCTAGATCTCCTCAACTCAGCTAGACTGCCAAGTTCTGTTTCGTTACCCATTTCTATGCTACTGGGAAGAAGTCTACAGCCCAAAAGCCAGAACTCATCTTGTTTACTCTTCTCAGACATCAGATTCCTGCAGTACTTGTTGTCCAACTGACAACAGTCATTTCACATACTTTTTCCAGAGTTCTAGTTGGTTTTGGTGGAATGCTAAGTTTGCTACCAATTACTCTGTCATTGCCATTAGAGGTCTCTGGGTGTTCTTAGAGATGTACAAGACATAATGGAATTAACACTTAGCTCTGTCCTTGGGTTCTTAACCTGTTGCAGATACTCCTCTGACTTACTCATGGCAGTGGAGGTGGCTAGGGGATGGTAGGGAGATGCATCAGAATGTTCTTCACCAGCTGTGTCATAACCTCCAAATATCAAGATCATGCGCAGCATGCATGAAAACCAATCCCTTTGCCTTCTCAGCAAATAACTTGTCAGTATAACAAAACCTACCAGAAAGCCCCTCAGTCTACCATGGATTTATTCTGTGGGTTACACCAGATTCCCTTTGTGCAAAGTGAGGTAATTATAATTTCCGAACTAAGACCCTTGATCTAATGGTAGGCCTACATATTTGGACCAGGAGACTCTGTATGTCTCAGGCATCTGACATACTATTACACAGACAGTCTCTGGCCACAGGGGCCATCTTTATTCCCTCTTAGAGGCACAATCCCCAGGGTATCTCCAATTTATCCAATATGCAGAACCAAACACCTGGTAAGCTCTTTAAAAATTACAGATGCCAGGGTGCCTGGGTGGCTCAGTGAGTTAAAGCCTCTGCCTTCGGCTCAGGTCATGATCTCAGGGTCCTGGGATCGAGCCCCACATCAGGATCTCTGCTCAGCAGGGAGCCTGCTTCCCTCTCTCTCTCTGCCTGCTTTTCTGCCTACTTGTGATCTCTGTCTGTCAAATAAATAAATAAAATCTTTTAAAAAAATAAAATTAAATTAAAATTAAAATTAAAATGACAGATGCCCATGTCCCACCCCAGACTACACATTAGAACCCTAGCAGCCCACGGTGATTCTGCGGCACGGCCAAGGATCATTCTGTCTTCTTGTATATTATGAGGCTAAGGAACACAAAAACACCAGGGTTGAAGACTTCAAACTGCCCGTGCCTTGTAAGGTACCCAGAACCACCCCCAAACATTCTGGCTAGTCTCTCTTCTCCTACCTCAGCCACCCCACTTCGTAGGTAAGGAAACCAACACCCCGAGGGATTAAGTGGCGCGCCCAGTAACACTCGGTCTGGGGCCAAGTCACCCACCCAGAACTTTCCCCTCCACCTCCAAGACACCTCATAAAATCCCTGAGAGCAAAGTCCAAAATCCTTACCTCATCTGAGCCCCCACATGAGCCGGCTCCAGGCCCCTCTGGCCACATCTCACACAACGCTGTCCTTGTCCCTGTCTCCAGGTACACTGGTCACATTCTGTCAACAGGAAAACAAGGTCTTTCCCACCTGAGAGACTCCTGCTGTCCTGTTTGCTGAGAATGCCCCATCCCAGCTCTTCGTCCTCTGAGTCACATGTAGAATGTTCCTGCCTCATTCAGGCTCTCCCGAACCACCGAAACCCAACGCCTGGCCATTGCTCTTGGCTTGGGCACGTTCCTACTGCAACCACCTTAGCACTTCCCTCCGGGGTCCTGAGGTACTTGCTGCTGACCTCTGCCCTGTCTGTCCCTGCCCCATTCAGGAGAACTTCAAGAGAGTGGACAATGGATCTGCTTTGTAGATCATTGTATCTCTAATGCCTAGCAAAGCACCTAGCATGCCATGAGCTTATAATAATGCTTCTTAAATGAATGGATGGATGGGAGAAGTAAAGAAATAATCAACAACTAAAGAGTGACAGAAATCACTTTGTCTCTAACCCAGCAAGTGTGATGAAGGCAAAGAGCTCCAGGCCCTGTTCCCTTCAGGGGGGGAAGCCTGTTGCTTTGGGGGTCTCAGGCTCTGCCCTCTCAGCCAGAAGACCTGCTGGCATTGACTTCCATGTGGAACACACTGATACCCAATGTCCAGATACCCTGACACGTGGCACAGCACAAGTCTCCGCACACACAGAAGCATGTCCAGCATTGCCTGCTCTAACAAGCACGCCCCAACTCTGCAGACCTGCCCCAGGGCTGCCCTTCTCTCTTGCCATTCAAATGGATCTGCATAAACAATGAAGAAGAATTTAGGATTCACCGGTTTCCACTCTGAAGTAACCTGGGAGCTGGGCTCGTCCATCCACAGGCAGAGACTTTAATATTCAAGCCAGAAGCATCAGCCCAGTGCTATCGAGGGATAAGAGTTCAATTTTCTCATATCATGTTGTTCTCCTATGGGCCCTTCAAATCTCCAACCACACCATCAAACAGGACTTGCCCTTGCCCTGCCATCGCATCTTAAGTTTCTGATTATGAGTCAGATCCTGATGCAGGGCCAGTGGAAGAATTAGAATCAGAGTCTAAATTATGGGCACGCTTCAAAGTAATCCAGGTCCACAGCCTCTTGGTGAGTGAGCCTGGGTCCCAGCGCTGTTCAGTGAGTGCAGCGCAAGCCCCACTTTACCCGGCCCAACAGCAACGGTAAAGAAGTCAGAAGAAACGGGTGAGGCTAATTTTAAGGATATGTTTTGTCCAGCCAACATATTTAAAAATCTTGTAACGCGTAATCAATATAAATATTAACGGGTTATTTAACAGGGCTTCTCCTTCCTATTAAGTCTGTGAAAGGCAACGTGTATTTTACCCGCCCAGCTCATCGCCATTCAGAGCAGGCACAAGGCAGGCGCTCAGCAACGACGCGCGGCTTGTGGCTGTCGCCTCGGACAACACGGGAAGAGGCCGCCCGCTCGTAGGTGGGGCACCAGGAGGAGGCACCGCGGCCACTAACCTGAGCCACTAACCTGAGACGCCTGAGGATTTACATGGAAGACAAAAGGAGGGAAAACCTGCTTCCTGGCCCCCCGCAGCGCCTTCCTCGCCCTGTCCCACTGGCCCTGATGTCGGGCACCAGGCGGAGCCGGCAGGGGAAGCCGCCATGGCTGCCCCGAGCTCTGGGTTCTTGGCTGCCTTCACTGGTATTTATTTGGCTTTTTATAAACAAAAGTCAGACTTAATGCATTCCATTCATCACCAGGAAAGGGCAGTAATCCTAAGGGGATCTGTCAGACAGACGTTCTTTCTGTAAATAAATAAAAAGGTGACTGCGGGAAAGCAAAGTTCCACTGAAGCGAAATCTGGGGGTTTTTCCATTTTAGATCCATAAGCCAAAATATTGCTAAGGCTTTTTATAAACAAAGATAATGAGTTGTATAATTTATGTAAATTAACTAATGCTGCTGCATTTTCTAGAAGTAACATAAACTGCATTATTTATTTGACGTGCCTTTTGGAGTAAAAAAAATAATTGTAATTGGATATTATACCTAACAGGTCTCTCCCGTAGTTTTCTTACGAGTATTCGCGGTTTTGAGCATAAAGCACAGGATCTCGGAGCGCGCTACAGTGCGGCTTTCCTTCCGCTTGTAGGAAAAAAGACCAGAGTCAGACCCCTGGCCACAAGCTCTGCACCAGAAGGAAAGCTTTGCACACACCAGGTACCTGGGCTTGGCCTGGTCACCAGCTGCTGGTTGGTTTCAGCTAGGGAGGGGGTGCTGGGAGTGGACCAGCAGCCCGGGGCACCCAGCTGATGCGACTTTCCCTCCCTGATGTCTATGCACCTTCACTATTCAAAGCGTGCATCAGAGTAGCTAAGCGCCACTCAAAGCAGTGTCCACATCTCCTGGGACCTCTCTCTGGAGGCAGTACCTCAGGCCCCCTCAGACCAAACGAGTCAGAACCCCCACAGGACTGGTACGCACGGCAAAGAAAAACCCTTTCCTACATGCTTTGTGGTGGACACCCGGTCCCTTCCGGACCCCACCTTCAGGAGACAGAGCTGCACATGGGAGGGCGCGGGGCTGGGTCCTGGCTTGCAACGTCACCCCACGTTCCCCTGCCCATCTAGCATCTATTCAAATGAGCAACACAGAGTCACACACTGCAGTTCTTAATATTATCATATTAAGAGCATTAAAAATGCAAGAAAGGATAATTAAGCAAAATAAATTAAACAAGGATCTTGAAATACACAGCCTTGGAAATACTTTCGTTGCCTAAATGCTTGCAAACATCTGTTTAGCTGCCATCACACTCGCTCTCCTACTCTGATATTCAAAGCACAAAATATGGTCAAATACCAAATGTAAACAGCTCTGATTCGTAACCCTGTTTGTGCAGCAAAAGATGGCCCTGAGGCAGAGGGAGGCACTCTATTGAAAGTCCACTGATCTCTGGAAAGAGCTTCTCGCTTGGGACCAGAGGTCACCCGCTGGAGAAGCCGGCATCATTCATTCACTAGCAGGGGTGAGGAGAAACAAAACAAAAGTATCTCCGACCGAAAAGGAACGCAGGGTAATTTACTGAATTTATTTCATCTCATCTCCCTTAATCATGTAAAAACAAAACCCAAAAATGTTCTACATTCTGGTTTGTGTCCAACACAATGTGCAAACTAATTGAGTGTAAAAAGCGTTGCTTTTGCATTATATCAGTTAAAGTGAGTGTAACAATTGCTCTCCCTACCCCCGAGCTCTGTTTCATTTCCGTTTTTGTTATAATTCAGCCCATTCACAATATGTCATTGCAAACACTATTTGCAAAAGAAAGTATAAAAAACAGATTCTTTATTTCTTAGTGCATTTATTTTCATTTCCCTCTCAAGCTCTCCACATTTATGCCGCGCTTCCATCTGGAGGGCTTAAAAAAGTTATAGACGAAGTTACTATACATTATGAGGCAACACTCATCTGGTATTTAGCCCGAGAATTTTATTGCCAGGTGTTGTGAAAGGAAAAAAAAAAAAAAATACAGGCAAAATACTGGGCTGCGTCTCGTTTCCAAACATTTCATATCATGTCTCAAAGTGTTCATTAATTTGGGACGGAAGCTGCTTCCACGAGGATTTCTTCACCGTCTCCCAGGAAAAGGCAAATGTGGGGGCTCTGCCCGCGGGGGACTGTCGCACCTCAGCCCCGGTGGGTGGTGTCCCAGCATCCTGCAATGCACACCTCTCCCCAGGTTCCAGGACCCGCCCGCAGTCGGGCACCCCAGACTCTGAGCAAATAGAAACGGAGTCCCACCCACGCTCAGTGCTGGGGGGACAGAGTCTGAGCAAGCAAACGGGGAAAGAGGAGCATGCCCAAACCCACCTGCTGGTTCCGATCATCAGGCATAAAGGGAAAATGGATCCCAGGAGAGCAGAAGAACCAAACACGAACCTGCTGTACCAGGCCAGGGAGCCCCCTCTGTGCCCACCTTTAGATGGGGGCTGTAGTGCACTCATTCAACTATTTTGCAGCAACTAGTGAGCTCACTTCTTCGTGGACTGATTCGTCCCGTGGAGACCCAAGCAGTTTCCTTTGTAAGAAATAACTGCAAACATTCAGTGTGTGTTCTTCGGGGAAACTGAGCTCACTACAGCATTACACTGACGATTAGGTCTGACTCCATGTATAAAAGTACATAAGCAACTGAGGGGTTCAAGAAAACATATCTATGTCGGGGGTGTCACACCACGCAAGGATTGGGCTGCTCTGCGCAGGGATGAGTAAGGAAACCGGGCGAGATCAGGAGTCTGGGGGTCCCCTCGCTAGTTTCCCACAGTCTCCCACAGTAAAGATTACGGCATTGGACCATCTGTCGAATGTTTTGGGAAGAGAAAGAAGTCAGGGAATATTTTGAAACTCAAGCTATCAGACGACCCCGATCACTTCACAATGTCATCATGAGATGTGCTGGCTTGTCATTCTCACTAGACATCCCCTGGGAGCTCTGCATACCCTCTGTCCTGAGATGGCGGGCCTGACGGCCACCCTCCTAGGGTGGCTGGCTCCGGGTCACTTGAGAGTGGGTACAGCTCCAGAGCGGGCCCACCCGCTGTCCTTGTGACAGCTGCGGCTCACCAGGCTGGCTTTGCTGCCCGGTGGTTTCCCCCAGAATGGGTTCAGGGCAACATCCCACGTCCTACATGAGCTGACTACACTCCGGTTGGGGTTCTGAGACCTCCCAGTCTCGTCTCCTCCTAGACTTAAACAAACCTCCTCGGACATTCCAAGTCAAGGGAACACTGTCCTGATTCCCACCAGCATCTCAGGGGCTGACATGCACAGAACTCAGCAGAGGTTTTTAACAGCATCAGAAATTAGAAATAGGAGGAGAAAGATGCGGAGACTGAAGGGGTCAGCTGCAACTGAATGCTAGAACCGGGGCAGGTCAGCCATGAGCACAGGATATAAGGATCCAAAGATTATGGAGGGGAAAACCACAGCTACTTGCTCAGAATTTATGTTTCCATAAGTGAAACATTAGGATTCTCGTATGGAGAAGAAATTATTGATACGCATGTTCCCTTAAGGAAGGCTTCTCAAGAGGCCCATTTCAGATTTAATAATAATCCATATTCTTCCCCTGAAATGGCAAACGGAGTCTTTGATTTCCTTATCACTGCTGCAGATGCATGAATCATTAAGCTGCAAACCAGCAGAGATTCGGTTTATCACACGCCACCTAGAATATTTAATAAAATAAATTCTAAATAATCAATTCGTGAAGAGTCAATATCTCTTCCACTTTTGTAATAAATGTCTACCTCCTGCATCCATCATAAAACTGTACGTAAATTGTGGCAGTAGAGATGAAAGAGAAAGTCCCCGGTTTTCTCGTGCTGTCATGTAAATACTTAAACACGGACAAATAACATTTGTACCCTCCCTGTGGCCTCTATTCTTGGGGGATGTAGTCCCAGCAAACGCGGCCAGGCTACTTTCCAAGCACTTCCGGCCTGAAGATGGGGGGGTCTCAACCTGTCCCTCTTCCGTGAGAGTCCTTGACCCACCTAGTCACAGCAGGGTCACATGCCTTTGGCTCAGCCGTCCCTGCACAGGCAAGCTCAGAGCGCCTCCCTGGGATTTGTCCTGCCCTGTCTGCCGCACCATGAAGCCGGCTTGTGGGAGGAAACAGGCCATTTCCCAACTGCCCTTGTGAGTGACATCACCTAGCTTCTTCAGACTGAGAACAAGCACGCCTGTGCCACATGGACGTATTTCCACAACAAGGAAAGAGAAAGAAGACATCCTAACTATGCCAGGACAAATGTGATGAACAACACGGAGGGGACAGTGTGTTGTGAACAAAAGTATTAATTCCTTACAGAATTATAAGCCGAGCCTGAACATTGTAAGGCTGCGAACATGAGTCTAAAAACATAACCAGTGCTCAGATAGGAGAGGCAAGTCCCTAATCACCCCCATAGATCTCTCACGAGTTTCCATAGCACCATGCTCCTTCTAGAACTTGCTGCCATAATCTAGAACAGGAGGTAACAACCCACATCCATGGTCCAAATCTGGCCCTCACCCTGTTTGGGCAAATAAAGTTTTATTGGAACACGCTCACACCCATTCCTTAACTGTCGTCTGTGGTTGCTTTCACACTGCGCCAGGGTGACGGAGACCCTCTGGCTGGCAAAAATGGAACTGTTTACTGTCTGCCCCTTCACAGAAGAAATCCATCAACTCATCCATTCACTCAAAGCATGTTTACTGGACACCAAATGTGTAGCAAGTACCATGCCAAGTGCTAGGCTACAACAGGGGACAGAAAGTGCCCCGTCGGGCGGAGCTAAACGATGCAGGAACAGGGCTAGCTCTCCTAGGGAAGAAGGCCAAGGGAGCCAGTGTGCTTTGCTGTCAGAAACCCGCTATTCCCTCTCCTTCATGGCCAAGGGCAGAGGAAGGACCAGTAGCTGAAAGCATATCTTCAGAGATTTCAGAGAGATGCTTTTTAAAGGTGCCGGGAGTCAAATAATGAACTATCAGACCCCAACCTGTAAAATTTCCCTTTGGACATTTTTCTTAACATAAGATTAAAAGAAAACAAAATAAAAAACCCACGTGCCCAGGGCTGAGTCACTGTGGGGCTCAGCAGTAAGAGAATGGCTGTCCCAATCCTTTCCAAATGAACGGGCCTGTGAGTCACGGGAAGAGACACTAAAAGGCAGATACTGATTCAGTAGATCGGGGGTGGGGTCCGAGACTTTGCCTTTCTCCCCCCTTCCCCCCACAAGCAGCAGGGGGAGTGGCTGTTCCCTTCTCTTGCTTCTGCACTAACATCTTCCTCGGCCACTCTTCCCGGGCGCAGAGAAGCCCGCCGCCACCCCCTATATCTTCCCCATGGTTTTTGCTGGTCTGTGAGAAACAGATGCAGAAACCTAGGCCTAATTAGTTTGCAAACCATATGCCTTCCCTCTGTCGATGACTAACTCATGTCCGCTACAGGGGTCAGCTGCGACTCTCCTAGGGTGGGCAGCAGATCTGTGCCCTCTGAGCGTGGACAGCACCATGCGGAGACCAGCCACAGCCACCAACGAGAGGAGTCCATTTCCCCAGCAACATCAGGGCATTTGAAAGATGTGGAGAAGATCAATAATGTACTCTTCGGTCAAGTGAAGGCCAGAGATATCCTTTACCCAACACAAGCAGCCATATCTGGTCATTTACTGAGGTGGGTGGGATATATATCACGTTCTTAAAAGGCATCCCCAGCTTCTGGACGAGGCCGTAAATTATTCTTACAAAATCAAGGTTATGTGTTCTGAGTAACGTCTAACTTTGTGCCTGCTGGATGTTGGGGCCCAAACGGAAAGACCCTTGGGTGAATTTTGACAGTGGTGTTCAAGAGTTTCCATTGTAATTGAATATGCTGAAATTTCCATTCATGTCCTTGTGGGCTAATCTGCAATCATGTTAAGGGACTGTTATGAAAATAATTAAATACAAGTTCAGCATACCAAGTTGATATCTTGCTGCTCTACCTTCAACAGGGAGTTTCTAGCTCAATAGGGCTCAAATCAAGTTTAAAAAAGGAAATTACAAAATATTTTACAAACTGTAATCTACCAGAGAGATGAGGAAGGCAGAAACTACAAACACATCTCCTTCGAAATCTTCTGGCACCTCTTTGCCAACAAGCTCTTCAAATATCACTGGTGGGAGATCAGCTTCCTGGAGGCAGCAGCCTCTAAGGGCAAGACCTGGGCCTCTGGCAGTCCTAGTGGCCCCCAGACTCTCTTTTTAGAGAGAGCAAGGGGTCCCCAGGCCTGGCAGCCCTTGGGTTTGCTGGGAAACTGCCAGGAGTGCCTTTTCTCTGTAGCCGTGGCCAGCGCCCTTCCTGGTTTTTATGGTCCCTGCATCGATTTTGTGTCTGGAGATAAACCAACTCTCTTCCTCGAGTCTTCAGTACCCAAACAGTCAAATCTCTATCTGCAAAGACTCAAAGGAAACTGCTCTGATGGTCAGAGGGTTGCCGGAAAAAAATACAGGACACCCAACCCGATGTGCATTTCAGACAAGCAACAGATAATACGTTAGTTTAAGTATGTCCCGGGTAGTTGCATGGGACACACTTGTACTGAAAAATTATTTATTACTTATCTGAAATTCAAATTTCACTGGGCATCATGTGTACGTGTGTGTGTGTGTACACGTGCATGCACTAAATCCGGCAACCCTGCATAGGGAGCGTGAGCACACAGACCCCTGTGCCAGAGTGACGTGCCTGGAAGCTCGAGAGCTATGGCTTCAGGATGGATAGACGCTGACAATTCATAGTGGGAGAGAGAAATGCAACTTGTTGTCCCTCAGTTAAGGTTGACATGGGCATATAAAAAGTTCCTATGGGACCCAGCTGACATCAGAGCTAAGGAGTGACAGCAGGTCTGTAGGTATTCGGGGTGTTGGGGGACAGAATCCCGCCCACTGGAGGGCAAGAGGCCTCCAGATCGTCTTCTCGCAGTCCCCAGGGGCCCGAGGGTGCCGGGTCCCTGAGCTGGAGGAACGGTGAGGGAGGGGCTCTTTCTCCTCTGACAGGTTGGGGTTATAAAGAAGGGAACGCCAGCTTGTACTAAAGACCTTCCTTATCCCCATCCCCCGTCTCACTTGAGACCTGTGCTTGGGGGCACGGTGCTGCAGCTCAAACCCCACGCTCCCGGACCCCCGGTCTAAGCACACGTCTTCTGGGGATCGAGGCGTTTTTGAAAGCCCATGTGGTCTGGTGATGAGGAAACTGGGAATTCGTGATCCCAGAGCTGGGATTCCAGAGCTGGGGTAGTATCTTGACTCTGTTACTGACCAGCTGGATATCTTTAGATACATTTCTTGATCTTCCCAGAAATTAATCACATCTTCTGCAAGGATGAGGAAAACCGCATCGCTTACTTCATGGGGATGCTGGCAAGTCATTGTACAGGACAGTGCACAGAGAGCGGTGGGGACAGGAACAGGTATTCAGTAGGTATTGTATAAATGGTGCCATAATTGTCATTGTTGTTGTTAACTGCCTTGGGTCAGGGAAGACAGAGCCTTAAAAAGAAACAAAACCTCCATCCTGGCCAGGCCTCCATGAGCTCAGCAGCACATGAACCAAGGCTGTTGCTGCTTCAAAGTGTCACTAGTTTAATGTTATTTATTAGTTAAAATGTAATTATATGAGTTGGGTAGGGACATGTCACCAGGGATGCTAAGTAATTAGAAATTAAAGAAGGACTATGGATCCGAGTTCCTGAATTGATTCTACCAAAACACATCCAGGTAACAGGAAATTAGGTTTTAACGTGTTCGTGCACCAGCAGAACATGACACAGAAGCTCAGATGATTAGAAGCCAGAAGAGAGCTGAGGGAGGTGGTCCGAGGTACTGCCAAGCAGGCTGGCATCATGAGACCAGAGCAGCTCAGCCACCAGCCCTGGACACCAGTGCGGAGGCAGCGGGATCGGAAATCCAAGGCCTGAGTGGGCGTCCCCGTGGGGATAAGCATGTCTGACTCACACGACTCAGCGGCAGGGGTGGGGCAGGGGGGCACAGACACAGACAGGCACAGGGAGTGCCTGTGAAAGCAGCTGGTCACTCAGCAGATGTCACTGCTCAGAGCAAGGGCCTGCAGGGGACCGGCCCGGACCCTGTCCTCCAGGAGGGGAAGGCAGCCCATGCCGACACTCCAAAACCTCTGGTGACAGCTCCCGCCTCTCATGGAGATGCCCTGATTTGTGTTTCTGTAAGTCTGTCAAGGTGAGGCTGTGTCTTAACTGCCTCTGTTCTTCCCTTCATAGGCCGTCCAGCGCCTCGATACCAGATACAGACTTTCCCGCGCCCAGGAAATACGGCTGTCTACCACCTGCTTGTTGAACCGGACAGCACAGTGTCAAGTCCGAGAGCACTTCCTGAAGAGAGGGACGGATGAGGGCTATGGACACGGGGGGCATGAGTACTGCCGGCTGGAGGAGCCGGGGAAGAAGCCCCTGGAAACTTCAGAAATCTGAGCAGGGCCATGGGAGACCACGGGCTGGGAGCAAGGAGTGACACGCAGTAGCCACCGGCGGGCACCTGGCCAGTCTGGAGGGCAGCGGCGGGGACCACTAGCCCCACCAGCACCCACGGGTGCAAGAAGTATCAGTTCTCTTCAAAACAGCTGGGGGCAACGTGGCGACTTCGGGAGCCCAGCGGCTTGGCCACCTTCCCTCCTGATCTGCTCCCAGCTGTCTCCCGAACCGGCTCGGGGCCCCTCACATGCGTGCGGCCGGCGACTTCACACACGTTCCCTGGGCGGCCAGCAAGATGCCTGTTTATCCTCCGGCGGCAAGGCGGGCTGGAACGATCTGGCATCGCCACGAGGCAGACAGTTACTTCATGCCCTGTTAACTCCTGATGCGGTAACTACGATATCATTCCTACTTTTGAAAGAGGTGCTTTTTTTTTTTTTTTTTACTTTTTAATATGTGGTGTAAGTGTCCAAATAAAGAACATCACTTTAATGAGGCTGAGTCCAAAAACATAACCTTGTTACCGCCGCTGCGGGGCTCCCAGCGGGCTTCGGGCTTTCAGGCAGTTAGTCAAGAAGTCTTCGTTCTTCGAGAAGGTACAAACAGGTCAGCAAAATGAAACTTTCCAATCCAGGCAGATGGTCCAGGCCGGGGGTCCCCGTCTAGCACAGCAGGGGCTCGGTGTGGGGAAGGATGTCTTTGTCCCTGCTGCCTGCAGCTGAGCCCACGGCCTCTGGGCGTGACCACCCACTGGCTGCCAAGGCGGGATGGGCTGTGGCAAATGCAGTGCCTCAGGATCAGCGACGAGAAGGCCTCGTTCCTAGGAGGCCATCATGTGGTCCACGTGGGGCCAGGACAGACCCTGACATGGTGCGACTCTGGCCACCTGTTGCTTCAGATCACGTCAGCTGGGTTTCGACAGACTCTCACTGCCCAGCACAGTGTCCCAGCCCTGCTGCTGCTTTCCCGCTCCCCCCAGTGCCTCTTTCCTGTGTTTATGTCACTTCTTGGCGTCCGAGTCTGCCCGAGGGACGCTGTCTATGTGTTCCCCACGAGGACGTGCCATTCCTCCGACACACCCCTCCTGACCTGGCGCTGGAGATGCAGACTTGATGTTTTGTCATCACCTCTCTGCTCCCGCCACCGTGAGATCTGAACGCTGCATCTTCAGTATCTATCACAATGTGCTGGATGGAAGGCGCTTGGCAGCTGGCTGGCGGATGGAGAGTAGGTGTTGACTCGATCTGAAAATACCGCAGATCCCTCTAGAACACCCAGGAGCAACAGGTGTCATGGCAAGTGCTTTCGCTGTACAACCAGGCAAACCTCAGCTCAAGTCGTGGCCCCATGCTGATTTGTGGCAGGACAGGGGGGCAGTAGAAACCTTGTCGGGGCTCAGTCTTTTCATCTATGAGATGGGTATAAGAATAGGAAATTTACACGGATGTTTCAATGAGGGTTGAATGAGATAGTAGAGCTGGGGATTCGTAAGCCAGCGGCTTACTAAGTGTGGGGTTCCTGTCTGCTGTGGGAATCTGGCACAGAAGGGGTCAGGAAGCAGAGAACCCAGTGCTGGCTTAGGTTCTGAATAGAGCCATAAGCTTCTGGGGCCAGAGAACAGCTCCACAAACTTTAAAGTACATGAACTCTTTTGGCTTGGCCCAAAGACTTCACCCAGCTCACCTAACCCACGGTGTGGCAATCCCAGAGGCATGGGGACACTTCAGACCTGCCCCTCTGCTCTCAGGGAGTCTCCTCCCCCCAAGAGCTCCTCCCCCCATCGAGGCTGCAGAGAAGCAGGCACGACTCTGCCTGGGGAACAGGGCCGACCTCAGGCCTGCTGCGATTTCATCTCATGAAACGTTGACATCACAACCACCTTCTTTTTCCTCCCTGCCAACCTTTGTCGTCCCTGGAAACCTTATCGAGCTAGCTTCTCCGTGGCTTACAGACAAGACGACTAATCGTGGACTTAACAGCTCGTCAGCTTCAGAAGCGGCTGCCCCCTCCTGTGCCTGGCTGAGAAAATCAATGTGCTTTCGAGCTGCCGTGTGTTCCTAGGGCCCCAGCCTCCGAGAACAAAAGAAGCCGGACTGCTGAGCAGTTCCGTGAACAGGGCTGAAGTTTTCCTGGCCTGAGGGAAGGCTTATGGCAAGTGATATGCTAAACGGTAGATCGGAATATCTTTATCATGCCCTTGAACTGAGGAAGCCAGCTCAGTGGTAGAAAAAGCACATCTCCGAGACCCTGTGCAGGACCGTCTGCCACCCCCACGGCAGGGGCAGGGGCTGGTCCCAAGCCTGGCATGATGGACGTCCTGAGTCCATGGGAACCACCCGGCTGAATCCACTGAAGGAAGAGTCGGGGTTCCCACGCAGAAGCCTCCTCCCGTGAGACGCAGAACTCCGTGTATGTCTGCTCGGTGACTTCCTGCGTAGGAAGGACCACCTGCCCCCTGTCCCCGTGTGACCTCTGGGCTTCCCTGCCACCGGTACATACCGGAGCAAATGCAGGAAAGGCACAGTGAGATGTGGGGCTGCTCTTGCCAAAAAGGTCTTTCCTTGCAACTGCTTTAAAATTATGCCTGTGGTAGACAACCCATCCCTAAGGACTTCCACTAACATGACGTGCTCATCCCCACAGATAACTAGGTGTGTCCATCGGCGTACATACAGGAGGGTAGGGAAGGGACGGTGACTCGTGGCGCTGCTGGGCGTGTAATTGGCACAGCCATTTGTAGTGTCCAGTAAAACACGAGACGCTCAGACCTTGCTCCCGGCCACTCTGGCAGGTCCAGGCTGCACACGTGGACAAGCAGGCATGTCTTAGCTGATTTCCTGACGCACTGTAATGTTGACACGCTCAGCCAAATCTAAGAGTCCGCTGAGCAGGGAGTGGCTCCAATGCGTCTGTGGTGACACACTGCAGAGCAGGGAAAAGGGATGGGGGCTGTACCTATCAACAGAGATGTCACTCAGACCCCTGCGCTACGTGGAAAGGGGAGCCTAGAATATTAGGTGAGTCACGGACACAGTCCTACCCAACCTCAAGAGCTGAGCTTCGAGCCCGTCTCACTAGGAAGCTTCTCAGGTCATCCCATCCCACCCGGGCCACACCATGTACCCGCCGTGGTGGCCTCCCTCTCCAAGAACCAGAAAGCAGGTCCCGCATGTGGCCCACCAAGGGTCTCTAAGCCCCTCTCCTGTTCCCACTCTGCAAGGCCACTTATGCTCAGCAAGCCACAGAGACCCCTTGCTGTCCCTTCCCTGGGGTCCCGAGGATCCCAGCTCCCCCCATACAGGTGTCTGCACGGGAGACGGTAAGCCTGAGCCACAAAGAACTCCAAAGACAAACATGACCGAAAAACAACCACACGTCATTCTGATTCCACCCAGTGACAATTCTCACTTATCACATGAGGGAAGAAAGGGAACATTGGCGGGTTTTGGCCCAGGGCTTCTGAGCTGCTGCCCAGGGCGAATTCCACCCGGTCTCCATGGACCACCAGAAGTTCCTGACTTACGTAGGACCGAGGACGAGCCCTGCCAGAGACCTGTGGGCACGGGGCCGACGGTGCAGCTCTGGCGTGAGCTCCCGCAACCCTGCAAGTCCCAGCAAGAGTACCGCACGTGTCCCACCCACTCTGCTCCTTCCGAGCCCCCACACCCCCCGCAGCCCTGGCTGGTCAGCGGGGGTGATCCCCAATCACCGTCCTAGAGCTAGACCCAGCACACTGGGGTCATCTGCAATTTCGTGTCTCACCAGCTGACTCGAGCACGCTGTGCAAACACAGAACACGAGAGAACGTACCGAAGAAGAATTTCTCGTGTCCGGGCTTTTCTTTGTTCTTCTCTAGAAAGCATTGTTATTGGGTATTTAAACACACACACACACACACACACACACACACACACACAAACATAAAACAAAAGCTCTCTCTCTCTGTGGGGTAATATAATAAAAGCCACCGGATGCTATTTTTAACAGCCATAAAAGCGCGTGATTAATATAGAAAAAGCCACAATGACAAAGAGCGTCACAAAGAACATCAGCCTGGAGTGGGAGCCATTGAAGTCAAGTGGGCTCACGGCCCACGTGATCAGTCCCGGCAGGCTGGGGGCCTGACACACCAATGGCCTCCACGATCCCTGGCTTTCATCAATGCAAAATACTGAGTGGGTCCCAGGCCAGCTTCTCAGCTCCTGGCGGGACACAGCACCGGGCCACGGGGGAGATCCCTTACGAGGGTCAGCAAGCAGAGCTGAGACGTGGCTGCTTGCTAACTAGCAGGCCAAGAATGCACCGTGATCCATACCTTCTCCCTCTCCCACTGTGGCACGTGGCTCGGGCCCTCAAACAAGGAAACGACCTCAGAAGAATGTCTCCACGGCCACCCAAGAGTGAGAGCCTGTGGTGTCAGAACAACAGCAAAGGAGCCAGCCTGCTGTTGGGTCCCCCAGGACCCAAGCTGACCCAGGACCCAAGCTGAAGTTTGTACAGATCCCAAGACGTGTCCCACAGCACCCACCTCTATCCCAGCCGCAAGAATCCCACACACCTTGCGATCCCATCCAATTATATTTAACACCTTCAAGCTCCCTGAGGTCCAAACACCCAGAGGGAAATAGAAGAGGCTATTAGTATAGGGAGGCAAGCCAGGCTCTGGTTGGAGATCACCAGCTCCCAAGGGACCCACTCAACAGAGGCAGGTCCAGGCCACCTCGAGAGGGAGACCTCAGGCAGCCCCTCTCCCTCGCTCCTGCACCCTCCATGTCCCTCTGTGATACACACAACACAGGACTCTGCAGGAACCCAGCAAATGGCAGTCTATACATCAAGGACTCCCCAGAAGCACGAGGACGATAGCTAACCTGGCCTTCACGGACAACCGGATTGGAGACTGTTGGGTAAGAAAGCAGCAAACAAAACAAAACAGCAAACAGGGTCTTGGCAAACAAAAATACTGGCAGCAAGTTACTCCAAAGCGATTCTGTGTCCTCGCAGCCCAGAAACAACATTTGTGGACCGAGAGAGTCTTCCTGCCCTTTACCTCCACTCCCTGGACCTTCAGCTTCATGTGGTCCTCTCTGGTCGTCTTCCCGTCTTTCCTCTTTTTCCAGCAGTATCCATCCTTCCTGTACTTTACTTTCTTCCTGTTGTAGAGGATCATTGAGCCATTCTGTGGTCTGGAAACAACAAATGGTTAAGTTACCAAGAGAACGGAGCACAAGAAAAATTTATGAAGAAAGATATCGTGGACCAGTAAAAGTCTCTACAGAAAAGCAGTATTCCACATTTGCCGGGACATAATTTTTCACCTTTTATTGCAGCTCCCTGGATTAACCATGTTTTATGGCCAGCCAAAATTTGCTTGTGGATTTGGTACCTAATGAATTAAATGTGTCAATGATAGGCTTAAAAAACATCCCCTTAGTAATATCCACCATCTAATCAAGATATACGATGTGGGGGTCTGAGCTCTGCGCTGAAAAGGAGAAAAAAACAGCAAGAGAAAGCAAAAAGAGCCGGGGGTGTTGTGGCAGCCGGCAATATCTTATCTCTTGTAGAAAGATTTTCTACACATCTTTTAATCCATCACCCAGCATTAGGAAATAAATAAGTTTAACGCAGACGCTAGATGACTATGTTAAGAACAGACCAATGGAAGGACTAGCCGTCCAGGCCACGCGCTCTTGATTCATTGCCCGCGTTTAGATCACTGCGAGATTCACAGGAACGTCCACAGCCCCTCTTCCCGGGCTGGCTAAGTACCTGATTCTTTCACATTTGGGCTTGGCTGTCGGAAGGCTCAGCCCTGCCTGGTACATCTGTCTGTCTGTCTGGTCCACAGCCACCCTAACCTTAGGAAAAGAGCCCACTTCCCACTTGCTAAATGCCGAGAGTGGCCAGTCGCTCTAGTGCCATTTGAAAAGAACAAACAGAAAGAACCTTGACTTTTCCTAAAAGAAGTCGCGCGCCAGTCACAGAGAGCAGAGGACGTCCGTGCGTACTTCCGCAGCTGCAGAGGGCACACGCTTTGGTCTGGAAACCCCACAAAAAAGAAAGAACCAAACTCCTCCGGCAGCACGTCCACAGTGAGCCCCTTCCAGAATAAAGCGGCAGCGGGGGTGGGCACCTGCGGCTGGCAAGGAAGCCTGCAAGTCCCCCCGAAGGCTCACAGCACACCGCTCACGCCCCGCGGCCAGCTCCGTGTCCCTCTGAGACTGAAACCCCGGCACAAAGGAAGGGGCACGGGGGAGTCCGTGCGCCCAGGAGACCAGCCCAGGCACATGTCACTCCCAGCCACCGCGCGAGGGCTCTTCACGCAGACAAGGCATAGGAGGGCGTTTCTTCCAGGGCCGGTGGGCTTCTGGGTCTCGGCTGGAGCAGAGGGGAGAGGGCAGGCCGGCCGGGCTTCCAGGGGCAAGAGCCTCCTCTTCCCCCGAACAAGGGGGAATTTCACAAGTAGGCGCCCAACACTGGCCAGTGAGGTCTTACTTTTCCATGGTCTGTAGGGGAAAGAAAGTCACACTGGGGTGACCGCGGCTAATGGCCGTTCCCATCCAGCCGGCAGTGTCCTTCAGCAGCAAGCTGATGACCGAACAGCAATTCCAATGGAAATTATAGACTTTCAACAGCGACTCCCACCACCTCATTGTTTGCCGATCACGGTGCAATTGGTTTGTGTCAGCACTGGTTTCCTCCCTAAGTCTGGCCGGCTAAAACAATTGGAAAATGGCTTCACATGCTTGTCACAATGCCGTCACCTGACCGTCTGTCTTGAGCTTACAGGTTTGCATTGAAAACCCTACAGTATTCTTCCATTTCTAAAGGGCAAGTACGCTCAAACGTGGGGCCGGCTGTGCCTGCCTCTTTCCACTTCAGCCCTGCTCGAGGCTCGTACCCTTGGGAGAACCCAAAGTGCAGCTGCTATGCTCCGGGCCGTGGCCTCAGGAGTAAGCCAAGGAATGTATCTGATCAAATAGACGGGTTCTGCATTTGTCTCGCCCCCTCCACCAGGAAGAAAGACATCCATGGAGTTGTAGGGACTCCATTGGTCCCAGAAAACTGGTCTGTTCCAACATCAATCCAGTCCAACTGTTCGTGAGCAAAGAGGCTACACAGAGATCTGCTCCATCCGCCCGCCCTTTCTAAACAGGGTCAGTGGGGCGCCTGGGAGGCTCAGTCAGTTAAGCATCTGTTTTCGGCTCAGCTCATCATACCAGGGTCCTGGGATCGAGCCCCGCATGAGGCTCTCTGCTCAGCAGGGGGCCTGCTTCTCCCCCTCCCTCTGCCTGCCACTCCCCCTGCTTGTGCTCTCTCTCTCTGTCAAATAGATAAATAAAACATTTTTAAAAAATAAAGATCAAAAATAAATATGGTTAGTGACCCTCAGCAGTATATTTAGACCAGCTGTCCCCAGATCATGACTGTATGACGCAGAGTGAACTTTCCCAAAATACTGTCAATGTCCACAGTCAGAACCACAACGACACCCACCTAAGGAAACCCATCCTTCTCCAGAGACCTGCCCTTTGCATTCTGGGAACGTGAGAACGGCCCCGTCACCCGACATTTTGAGATGGACACAATCCCACGGGGAACCAGTGTCCACCTTAAATGGCCTTAATAAATGGAATCATCACTTTAACTTGCCATAATGAGCAATGTAATGGTGTTTAATCCAGCACTCTGATTTTATTAGAACTTGCCTCTGCTCTGTGTCATGGGGAAGGCCCCTCCCTCCAGAGTTCTCAGGTTCTAAGAGAAAACCAGCCCGCAGAGGGGCCCCAGAGCTCGAAGAAAGGGAGGCTGAAGTACCGTCCCAGAAGATAATCCAGAGTAAGCCGGAGCTGGTGGGAAGGGGTCCAGGAGAGGAGGGAGGGGTGGGCCAGTCAGGGGAGGGCTTGAGAACATCTCGTGACAGTGTAAAAGGTAGCACTCACCTGATAAGAGTGGGGAAGTGGGAACAGAGTCGAGGACAGAGGGTCAAGTAGGCACAGAAGTCCTGCCCCTGGTGGATCCGCAGTCCCAGCGAGAGCCTGGCATGGGAGCAGGCCCCAGGCATGCTTATGCCCCCATCTATATCTGTGTCTCTGTCTGCCTCCGTATGTGTGTCTACACCGGCCTCTGCAGCTGTATCTGCCTGTGTCTCTAGCTCCTTCTACACCCCACTGTGTGTCTCGATGTCGACACCTGTACCTACATCACAACGACATCCACAGCTACATCTCAATCCATGTGATATTGTCATCATTTCCAACATACAGATGAGGGAACAAAGCCTTTGTACCCAGAAAGCATCTGCACAGGATTTACTTGGAGTCAGTGTGACTCCAGAGCCTCCCCAAAAGTCTCCTGGTTTAGCACAGACTGTGAGGCCAGGCCTGGTTTGCTCTACTGGTGGGGTGATCTTTAAGGCCCTGAAAGCATCCTGCACCCAGTCGGGGGATGGGAAGGGGGGATGATGTCCTGGCTTCCTCACCCCGCAACTGGGACAACTCTGAGGCAATCCCAGGTGCCCTCACCCCATGCTTCGGACGACTCTGGGTGCTCTACACGGTCTTCCAGAACCTACTTTCCAGTTGCCCAAGTGGAGACCTGCCGGGTAAGAGCCCTTCCTTTGTATTCCTCTCCCTCCTCTCTCACGTTCATGCCCCCTACTGGTGTTTCCTGGGACCACATCTCAAATAAATGTCTGGTATGCAAGTCCCCATCTCAGGCTCTCCAGGGGGAAACTGGGACTAACGCTGCCGTCTAAGAGAGCCTCAGGGAGACAAGTCCCCCATCACAGCGGAGAGGAATATCAAGGGAAAAAACGTGGACAACAGGGAGCTTCGTTCTAATGATGGGGTTCTAGCCAAAAACACTTTGAAGCTGAGAAACTAATGACTGGCAAAACCAATAACACTCATGCAGTCTAGTAAAAAGATCATGGGATCAAAGGAGAAACTACCGTGAATTATGAAAGTAAACAAGCAGATATAAAATGCAGATACATGATCAATAGTGTGTGTGTGTCTGTGTGTGTGTGTGTGATATGCACACACTTACACATGCACACACACACACAAATGAAACAAGAAGAATGACGGAGGACGCCGTCGCATATGTACTGTATGACTTACATCAGACAGTAAGCACTATGGAGAAAGAGGAAACGAAATATTTGGACATAAACTTAATAAGAAATTCTGAAAACCTGAGGAGAAAAACTACAAAAGTCTACAGGACAAGTTAGGTTCAGCGAGTGCAAAAGCATAACATAACAGGAAGAGAGAGGTCATAAAAACGTCAATCTTCCCAAAATTAATTTATAAATAAAAGGTAATGACAAGAATCCCATTAGGATTTTTGCTGGATCTAGAGAATTTTATTATAAAATTTATTGGGAAGGAAAAAACACCAGTGATAGTCAAAAACTTGAACAAAGAGGACCGAGGTGTAGAAGACAGCTACTCCTAAAAAGCCTCCGTATTTTCCAAAGTATAGAATTGACACATGAATACATAGAAAGACCAAGGGAACAACTAGGAGATCCAGAAATATTCCCACTTGCATATGCAAATTTAGTACACACTAAAGGAGACATTGCAAGTCAGTAGGGGAAGGGGACGACTTTCCTAAGTGATACTGGCATATGGAAAAAGATAAAATTGGATCCATCCCTAGCACTGTACAGCAGCATGAATTCCAAGTGGACCAAGATCTCAACATAGTAAATAAAATCACTCTACTGGGAGAAAATACAGGTGAGTTTCTCTATAACCTGAAAGCAGAGAAAACTTCCTCAGCGTGATCAAAAACCCAGCAACAACAGGTGAAAGACAGACACATCAGAGAACATAAACATAAAACTGCCAGACTGTGTTCCGATGGGGCAGCGCCATTGTACCTTCTGACTAGAACTGAATGAAGACTCCAGCATCTCCACACCGTGCCCAGCCTCTGGCATTGTCTTGTCTCTTAGGTTATGGCCATCCTCCTGGGTGTGTGGCAGTGTTTGCATTTAAATCTCCCTAAAGATTAATGACGCTGAGCATCTTTCCATGTCCTCATTAGCCATTCACAGAAGCTCCTTAGTGAAATGTCTATTTGAATCTTTTGCCCATTTTTAATTGAGTTGTGTTCTTCTTTTTGAGTTGTAAGAACTATTTTTTTTAAAGATTTTATTTATTTATTTGACAGATGGAGATCACAAGTAGGCAGAGAGGCAGAGAGAGAGGAAGGGAAGCAGGCTCCCTGCTGAGCAGAGAGCCTGATGCAGGACTCTATCCCAGGACCTGAGATCATGACCTGAGCTGAAGGCAGAGGCTTAACCCACTGAGCCACCCAGTTGCCCCTTAAGAGCTATTTCCATAAGATCTAGATAGAAGTCCTTTATCAGACATCAGATTTGCAAATGTTTTGTCCCAGTCTGTGACTTTTTCTGTTCTTTATGGGTTTCTTTTAAAGAGCAGAAGTTTTTAACTTTGGTAAATTTCCAATTTATTGATTTTTTTCTTTTATGAATCATTCTTTCAATATCATATCTAGGATTTCTTTTTCCTAGCCTGAGGTCGCAAAAATCTTCTCATGTGTTTTCTCCATAGTTTTATAGTTTCAGCTTTTACATTTAAGTGTATGATGCATTTTGAGTTAACTTTTGTGTATGGTGTAAGGAAAGGGCCCAAGTTGATTTTTGGCACGTGGACATCCAATTGTCCCAGCGCCATTTGGTTTCTCTTGTTTGTTTCTGCTTAAAAGAAAAAGAAAAAAAAAGCTGTCCTGTCCCCCATTGAATTATACTTGCACGTTTGATGAAAATACATTGACCATAAATGTAAGACTTTATTTCTGGACTTCATGCTTTGCTCTGTTTTCCGTCCTCATGACGATCCTATACTGTCCTGATTGCTGCAGCTCTGTAGTAAGTTTCGGAGTCAGGGACTATATGTCCTCCAACCTTGCTCTTATTTTTCAAAATTGTTTTGGCTATTATAGGTCCTTTGTATTCCTGTAAAAACTTTAAAGGTTAGTTTGAAAATTTCTGCAGCAACACAAATCCTGCTGGGATTTTGATAGAGGTTGCAGCGAGTCTAAAAATCAATTAGGAAAGAACCGCCACCTTAACAATATTGAATTTTCTAATCACTTCCAATCACGGAACATGGAGTGCCTTTCCATTTGTGTAAATCTTTAATTTCTCTCAGTAAGACTTTGTAGTATAGGTTTTATATTTTATAAATTAAATTTATCTAAGTGCTTTTTCCTTTTTGATGCTACTGTGAATGGAATTGTTTACTTTTTATTTTTTAAGTATGGAACACTTCATGAATTTGTGTGTGATCCTTGTGTAGGGGCTATGCTGATCTCCTCTGTATCAGTCCAATTTTAGAATACGTGCTGCTGAAGGGAGCACTGGAATTGTTTACCTTAAATTTTTTTTGGATTGCTCATTCCCACATTTCCACTTATAGATAGATACACAATTTGACTTTTGCATATCGACCTTGTATTCTGTGACTTTGTTAAATTCATTTATTAGTTCTAGTAAAAAAAAAATTTGTGGATTCTTTAGGATCTTTTATATTTATAATCAAGTCATCTATGAATAAACAGAGTTTCACTTCTTCCTTTCCATTCAAAGGCTTTCCATGTCTTTTCTTTTTCTTACCTTATTGCACTGGCTAGACCCTCCAATAGAAATGGTGAGAATAAACATTCTTGTCTTGCTCCTCGTCTTAAAGGGAAAACACTCAGTTTCACCATTAAGTATAATGTGAGCTGTGTCAAAGATTTTAAATCATATAAAAAGAACTCAGGAACCAAACTGAAAAGGCTCCAAAAATGGGCCAATTTAAGCATCAATGAGAATAGCAGCTTCTTTGAGTTAAAACACGTTAAATATATTTAAATCCATTAAGTTCATAATGAAACTAAAGCACGTAACAAAAACACTAAGTGATCATCGTTGGAGGAGGCTAGTGATGCAATACATTATTCTGAAAACTAAAAAAGGATTAGGAGGAAGAATCAGGCATTTATCTCACCTTTCCTATACCAACTGTTCCTTTGAGTTAACAAATCACAAAAAAGGGAGGACTGTCTCTGTAAAAGTATTACTACCAATAAATGAAAAAATGACAAAAAGTCACCATTTTGCAACCCCTTATACTTAATGAATCATCGACAGTGACTGATATCACAAAAGAGAGACAACCAGACAGGATGTGTCCCTGGTAGAACACTTTGTTGTAGGAAAAAAATTTTTTTTTAGTTTGAAATACTCAGACTTCTTGATCTACCACTTTCTAAGATTCACAGAGGACAGAAGAACATGGTAAAGGACACCATAGGGATACAATCAGCAAAATCCAGATTGTGGGAAGCTCTGAAGGACAAATGACCTGGATTCTTCAATAAATTGAGTGAAAAAAGAGAATAAGAGAATGCTAGAGTAGAAATATATAGATTAAAAGAGACAAAAGATGTGTCAATATATAGACCTTACTTGGATACTGAGCCAAATACAAAAATAATAAAATAAAATAAATATATACATATATATGGTATTTTTGAAACAACTGGAATCTTCAACTGTTATAGGCATTTAATGATATCTAGAATTATTAATTTTTAAGAGTGATAATTGTCATGCAGGGTATTTTTTTTAAAAGAGACCTTATATATTAGAGCTACACACTGAAGCATTTACTGGTGAAATTGTGTAGTGTATAACATATGTTTCAAAATAATGTGTGTGGTCATGGGGGGGATGTGCTGAAACCAGATGTGCCATGTGTTGGCCATTGTTGAAAGTGGATGATAAGTACTTAGGAGTTTATTACACTAGCCTGCTATATTTGTAGATGTTTGAAATTTTCCATAATAAGAATTTTTTAAAAAAAAGATGATCATGGGATTTGAAGTGAGCCCAAGGTTACAATCTTGGCTCAGTTCTTTATGAGCTGTATGATCTTGAACAAATCATTTGGTCTCTCTGTCGTGGTAAACATTATGCATGCAAGGTGCCCAGCATGCTATCCACCATGTAATACATACTAATAATGATAACTCGGCCCCTTTTTCTAGGGTCCCACTGCCAGGAGCAATGATGGTGAGACTTGGACTTTGAAATGGTATGTTGTAGGGTAATGGCTGGAACATTAAGCATTGGAGAGGACATCTGTCTGAGGCACCCACACACTCATCCACCACTTTAAGGCAAAATACATTTTTCAAATTAGGTGCATTGGAGACAATTGATAATAGAAGATCAGAGGAGTGAGGTGTTCTTGAGAGGTTTTGGGTGTGGATATTAAATAGGAATTTATGGAGCCACGGGGAGTTGCAGCCAAGGCTAGGTTAATCCTACAAAAGGAATGGTCCGGATACTGTTTCCTGAGCCTGAGTATAACTTTAGAAATCAGTGTGCCACATTGAGATACCACCTTATACCGGTTAGAATGACCAAAATCAACAAGACAGTAGACAATGTGTGTTAGAGAGGATGTGGAGAAAGGGGAACCCTCTTACACAGTTGGTGGGAATGCAAGTTGGTGCAGCCACTTTGGAAAACAGTGTGGAGATTCTTTAAGAAATTAAAAATAGAGCTTCCCTATGACCCTGCAATTGCACTACTGGGTATTTACCCCAAAGATACAGGTGTAGTGAAAAGAAGGGCCATGTGCACCCCAATGTTCACAGCAGCAATGGCCACAGTTGCCAAACTGTGGAAAGAACCAAGATGTCCTTCAACAGACGAATGGATAAGGAAGATGTGGTCCATCTATACAATGGAGTATTATGCCTCCATCAGAAAGGATGAATACCCAACTTTTGTATCAACATGGACGGGACTGGAAGAGATTATGCTGAGTGAAATAAGTCAAGCAGAGAGTGAATTATCATATGGTTTCGCTTACTTATGGAGCATAAAGAATAACACGGAGGGCATTAGGAGATAGGAGAAGGGAGTTGGGGGAAATCAGAGGAGAAGACAAACCATGAGAGACTGTGGACTCTGAGAGACAAACTGAGGGTTTTGGAGGGGAGAGGGGGGCATGTGTGAGCCTGGTGGTGGGTGTTAAGGAGGGCACGTATTGCGTGGAGCACTGGGTGTAGTGCATAAACAATGAATCTTGGAACACTGAAAAAATAAAGTAAAATTTAAAAAAGAAAAGAAAAGATATCAGTGTGCCGAAAACAGCTCAGGTCCACGGCCATTCCTCCTAGAAGCCCCCTTTCTCTGTCACTAATGGATCATTTCCAGGACCCTGACACCCGCCTTATACTCCATGCAGACAACTGAGGTCAGCCTGCTCCCCCAGCATCCGTGGGCTTCCTGGAGTCTCTTGTCAGCCCCTTCCCCTGGCCTAGCCCAGAGGGAGCAGACTTGGTGCTATAAAGCTTGGATCTGGCTGATCAGCTATTGTTCCGCTGAACTCTTATGATGTGTCCCTGTGGCTTCCCTTGGAGAATAGATGAGGTCCTCGTTCCTAGCAAGCCTCCCAAAGCAGTGTCGGGATGGCTTCTAAACAATGAGCATCTCCAGAGAGTCCCCTTTCCCAGCTAGAACCCGAACCTGTGCAGGCTCCCCATACCTCTTCCCCTTCTATTATTTATTGTCCTTGGTCCCATCCCTCCCACCATGAGGCACAGAGAAGGGCCTGCGTACAGGGAAATGCAGTTCTTGCAGTTCCAATGGCCTCCAGGCCCTGACCCCAAATGTGAAACAGCCTCCTGTGACAAGGCACAAAGTGTCCTAGAGCAGGGGATGCTGCTCCTGAGACCAGAGCTAAGTCTCCACCCCAGGGGGCAGTTAGAGAATGAGAAGAGCCGCCCTTCACGGCAGCCTGCACACGTGTCTCCACACCTTTCCTTCTCATCTTTCCAACACAGAATGGCCTGATTTCAATGTACCCTTAGAAGTATGTGGTCTAGTCCAAAATGTCAATAACCAGCATGACAACAATTGCTATGACAACAAGAAGGGCCACTTGTCAAGTGTTCACAGTGTGTTAGCTAGAGGTGAAGCCCTTCCTACCCACTTCTCCTGGGAATCCCATGACAGCTGTAGCAGATGAATACTGTTAGCCTCGCTTTACAGATGAGAAGGTCTGGGACACAGAGAAGGGAATTAACTTTCCCAAGGTCACACAGCTGGTAAGAACAGAACCAGCGAACCAGCCCACTGCACCCCTTCCTGGCATCTTGCCATAAATCCCTGGCACATCCCCAGGTACCCTCTCCCCTTCTCTAGTAGCAACGACCCCAGGGCACTTTCAGAGCCCATGGTCCCTCTCACGGCAGAACATTTCATATAAAGGAAGGATCGTCTGAACCCGATTTAAAATTGTTCCTTTAGTTCTTCCTTTTGTTGCAAGGAGAGGAAAGGAATCTGGAAAAGGAATGTCTCCTCTGCTTATCTCCCTTGCACACAGACCCAGCAAGAGCAGTAATTGATGGCTGGAATGCAGCAAGGTTGATAGGACGCCAAATGGAACCCCAAGAAGCCACAGCGACAGCCCGAGTCTCTTGGACAGGAGCTAGCTTATTAACTTTCAACCTGGTGTTTGCTTCTGACTTGTTTATAGGGTCTTCCCAATCTGGGGGACAAGGAGCAGGAAAGCTAGTGGGGAGCATTCCGTGCCCTCCCCTCCCCCCACCGCAGTCTGGCCACTGCGAGCTATTTATGGAAGGATAGGGAGGAAAGGGTTGTCAGGCCCGGCTGGGGCTGCTATCTGCCAGATATGAAAACCAATTGCTTTTCATAATAAATTCCAGCTGGAGCCATAGAAATAACAGGGACCAAGAGAAGGTAACACCAATTTGCTTTATTTGATTAGCTCCTTCTTGGGCGGTCCAACCCCAGCTTCTTTTCATTAAAATAAGGGCAAATTGAAAATCGTAAAAGAGGCTTTCTTATCAGGAAACAAACGATTGGGTAGATTCGGATGCCTAAAAGCCCCCTCAGCCGCCAGCCGTCAGTGCCTGCGCCTGCTGGCGCTGCTCCAGCCGTGCCCGTCCCCAGGGGCTCTGGTGGAGGGTGTCCTGACACCTGTTTTCATGCTCCAGAATAGAGGTGGGGACAGCCTGCCCCGCAATGAGTGCTGCGTACACCCAAGTCCCGCAGGCCGTCCTGTACCCCGTGGACAGCCAGGCCAGGGGGACCCCCGGGGAGCAGTGCCATGCTCTCCTGTCCACAGGCCAGGACATCTCTGTGGGGGACTGACGGCAGAATGAGGGGACAACTCAAGCTGCCGGAAGCCAGTCTGTTTTCCCGAGGGTCACTCTGTGCAGCCTGCTGACCGCAGTTTTGTTCCTGTAAATGGAGACTGGGGGTCACTGGAGAGACTGCCCATAGGAGGAGATGGTAATGACCATCAGTCCAGGGCAAGTCCGCAGGGAGTCCTTAACAGCTCCTTCCCCAGAGCTCCCAGAGCGCTCACCTCGAAATTCTATTACGACCTTCAGTGATTTATTCAATTAATATTTATTGAGCAGCTATTATGGGCCAGGCATTTGCTAAGGCACTCTAGGTGCTGCTGTGGACAGAAGTGTCCTAAGCCCTCTTTGTGTGAAGCCTGCTGTCCCGTCGGGGAGGAAGAGGCGGGTCCTGTACCTGCTGGGGCCAGAGGAGGAGAAGGAAGCGGGCCAGCCCAGAGTCCTCCTCTGGGATGCAGCATCTGACCGGAGGCCAAGGCCAGGGCTCCCGGGAAAGAGAGAGCAGCATGGCCAGTGGCCTGAGAAGCAGGTTGGAGGGCAGAGAGCAGGTGGAGGTGCAGGCAGAGGGGAGAGCCAGGCAGGCCTGGGGTTGAAGGAACGTGGATTTTGCTCCAAGTGTGATGAAAGACACAAATGAACCAGGTAGGGGACCCGCCCCAGCAGCAAAGGAGGAGCAGTGAGGAGCCTGGACGTTCATGCGAGTGTGACACAAGACCTAAGATAATGTGAGTTAACTCTGTCCTTGCAACTGCAGCACACACAACGGAGACACAGCATGGGGCACACACAGGAAGGGGATCACAGGGAGGCTTTGCAAGGTGCCCCCCCAAGCCACCAGCCCCCATCCGCTCTGAACTTCACCTTCGCAGGGTTGGGAAGCCCCTGAAGGTTTTGAACAGAGAAGTGGGGTGACCATCTAGACCCGGCTTTCCCAGACTGTGTCCCTGTGTCTCCTGCACCTGCCATCGCACCATGTAAACAGTAAACACTCTGTAATTGCTCGTCAAATGAGCCAGTGCCTCGAGAATCTCAGTGGCTGGAACAAAGGAAGTCCTCTCTTTTCTTGAAAACAAACAGAAAGCGCTGCATCCACGTAAAGTGTTTGGTCAATGACAAAGTGGAAGAAAAAAGTGAGAAAGAACATATGGCATCACCTTTCTGTGGATTCATCCCTGCTGGAAAGAGAGAGAAGCTTCCATCCCTGCTCCTCAGCGCAGCCCAGGTTACAGGAGCCCGAGCCCAGTGGAGCACAAAGAGGACCACTCAAATGCCACCAGCATCTGGGTCACATCTGACCCCACCGACATCTCATTTGGCTAAAATCCGTGCCCCTAAACAAAGCCTGGCACTTCTACAGACCCTCACTTGTCACATCCCAACACTGATATTTTATTAATAATCCAATGTAAATCTGAGGGAAAATTAATGTGTCATCTCCTAGCAGGAAGGACTAAACATCTCAATGTGACGGTCTGTTAGAGTTGTCATTTATCATTAGCATGCAACTCAAGGCAAGCGTCCCACATTCTGGTGGGAGCGTTCGAGACAATGAATCTCTGGGAATTAGCTTCTGGTCCAATTATTCCTGGTCCCCCCCCCACCCCACCTACCTAGGAGATAAATTCTGTCTCGGTGGGAGGGAAAAAAAAGAAGAAGAAAAGCAGGAGGAGGGAGTTTGCTCTTCTCCTTCCTGGGTGAAATCAATTTTTCTCAAGGAGACAAGGCAATATTCGTTTTGAGGGAAGGGAATAAGGCTGTACGCTAAAGGCCAATAAATGGAACCGTTCTGATGAAAACTTCCTCAAATCAAATGTAGGGGAACCTCTTAATGGGCTTTGTTCTTCTTTTCCATAATCCATAACTATTAAGAGAAAGACGGGCAGACAGATCTGCCAAGGGGGAGCTGTGTAAACATCAGGCAGGGCCACCTTCCAGGGAGACGCAAAGAGGTCACTGCCACACCAGGCTCTCCGGCTCTCCACACGCTTCCAGGGGCTCCCTCCATGCTGGGCATCGCTATCGGCCCTGGGGAGCCACTGGCAGGCTGGTCTTGGTCCTCAGGGAGCTTAGAGTCTAGCAAGGGACTCCATCAATACATGGGCAAGTGCTCTACAGAAAATAACCCAAGATAGAAATGCTGTGCATTAAAATAGAATTGTTTTGTCTAGTAACTTTTTTTTTTTTTTTTTTTTTTTTTTTTCAGTAGAAACCATAAAAGCTCTCTCTGGAGTAAATCACGCTTCTGACTCCAAAGCAAACAGAATAGCCAGGACGAAGGCTGGTTTATCCTGCCAGTGAGAGCTCAGGGCCAGCCCTGCCCACGCTGACAGTAGCATACAGCACAGGCACAGCTGGGCCCAGGGGTCTGGGGCACCTGGCTCAGACGCCACAGATGGACGCGGGGAGACCATCCCTGCATGTGCTGGTCACCCAGGCTGTGTCCTCCAGCACGGCAGCCAGCTTCTGCCCAGCAAGAAGGACCACTCAGCCCCAGAGTCCTTCAATGGGCCCTGCTCTCTCTGTGGGGCCCACCACCATGGGGAGGGGTCTCCCCACAATGCTAGCCCCAACACATCTTCTGCCAGCATCCCGCGGGTCCCCCCTTGTGACACTCGACAAGCTGAGCTGTCCCTGCTCCGGTAGCCTCTGGGAGGCCAGGGGCCCTGTTGGCTTGTCCGAGCCATAGGAATCCTCTCCTTCCCCCTGCATAGCCCTGACAGGTGGCTGCCACCGGCTCCCCATTCTGGGGAGAAGCAGACCGCGTCTCAGAGGGGACAAATGCCTCAAGGTCCCTGAGCTGCAGGCTGGAGAATGAAGTCAGGCCCTGGTCCATCAGATACAGGGGGCTGGGGGGTGGAAAGTGACCCCCGCCCCTACCCATCTCATCACCGGGCAGTGATGAAAACATCACATGACTTGACTCTCGCACTAGCAGAACAGGTGATGAGTGCCCCGGGGGGCCCAGGAGGCCTAGAACTGCCCCGCCCAGCCAGCTTGCCTGCTTCCTTCCTCTCTCCTGCCTGGCCTTTTTCCCCCCAACCCCGGCCCAGACAGCATTGGCCCCATCCTGACCTCAACCCTATCATCAGGGTGTGAAGATGCCATCCGCACAGAGGGCTCCAGGGCACCCTGAGTTGGGAGTCCCTCCTTGCCACGTGACCCAAGCTGCCTCTTCATGCTGAATGCAGCTACCCGGGGTCCCCGGGACAGCTTCTCTTCGGCCTGCCATGGCCCAGGCACTAAAGTGTCCCTCCCCCTCTGGCTGCGGAGGTTCCCACCACAAGCAGGCCTGGAGGCAAGTCGTTCAGAGCTCAGGGAGGGAACTTCAAGAAGGAGAGACGCTGTCTGCCCACGGGACAGGCCTTAATGGCCATAGCCCTGGGCTCTCAGAGAAGTCACAGGCAGCAGGTCTCAGTGCCCAGCTGGCGTGGAGCCCAGGGGCTGCAGGGTGCATCCAGAAATTGTCTGAGCTGCCCTTTACCTGGGCCGAGAAATTACTTTCTCTGCAGTCTCTCGGGCTCGGGCTCCCGGGCAGAGAAGCCGGAGTGATAACCTCCACCCAAGCCACGACCTGCAGCCCTCACTTCCATCTTGACATGAACAACGATCTTCTCCCACGTGGAAGACCGAAAACCCCGGTAAACGCTGCTGGGATTAATAACAGAATCAGGGAAATGACCTTTGGTGCAGATGGAGGGGTGATGAGGCAGAGCATTCAGGGGGATGTTCCAGATGGCAGGAGACAGGCAGGGAAGGAGCTTCTCCATGAGCAACGGCCAGCCTGGGGAGGGCTGCGGGGAAGAGGGGTTAGCCCAGAGGAGCTGTCAGGGAGAACACAAGGATGCTAAGTGGCCTCAAGTGCCTGGGGGCCAGAGCTAGGAGCTGCTAGGTCCCCTCAAAGACAGCTTCCTTTCCCTCCACCCCCATCCCTGACCCTAACCCTGTTTCCTGCTTCCCAGAAGCTCCCTTTAATTGGCAAGGGCTCGTCTGGCTTTCCAGCAAGGCTCTGCAACCAAAGCCTGGGGCTGTGAATCCTGAAGCTGCTGCCTTTGAACGAGGGTTTCGGGGCCACAAGAGTACCAGGGGTGCTTTCTCCAGGCTGGGGGAGGAGCCTTCCTTCTGAGCACCCAGGGCCAGCTCCAGAATCTTCCATGGGCTCACATCATGGGCACCCTCCACCTGGCTGCTTGGGCTCAGTAGCCCCCAGTGACACCAGTGCTCCATCCCTGAACTTGGAGGGCCCCTGGGATTACCCACGGAGGCCTCAAAGGACCATGCTTTGGGCCTCAACCAGCTCAAAGCCCTGAGAAAGAAACATTTGGATGAAAGCGAGATGAATGTCAGGCCCCACATCAGGACCTGTTTAGCTGTGCCCGTAGGACTCAAAGGTCTGTTCTTTTCCTTTTGCCTCCCTGTATTTCTAATTTGTCCACAGGAGCATGTGCTGTTTTATAGTAAGAGAAAAAAGAAAACTCTCTGTCATTGGAAAATTGAATTTTTAGGGATGCTTACGCTGTTCCCTGCCATCTGTACAAGGGCTTGGCACACCTCTAGGTCCACACTCCTGCCCCCCTCCCCTCCCCTTCTTCACCCACCTGCCTGACCCCCCCAGACCCCCGTTCCTCACCCCAGAGTCTGTAGACCCTGCCTCATCATCAGGCACTCAGGGGTTGAGTCTTACCCTCCGGGACCCTTGGGAACAGAGGTCACATCTCTCTGATCTCTGCAGACCTGCAAGCATCAGGCTTCCACCAGGATGATCAGGACACAAAACAGGGAGGTGACATTGTATCACTGTCCCCCACCCCCTGCTCTCACTTCCTGCCTCTACTGGCAACTCCCCTGAGTTGCCCACCCTGGGACAGAACTGCTCCAGCCCCACTTGGCCTGCTCCAGCGTGACCTTCAAGTCCCAGTCACACACTGTCAGCACACTGAATGAGGCATTCATTAGGCTGGCATCAAAGCCTTCTGCCAAATGGGCTCAGCCTTCTTCACTGGCCTTTTCCACAAATGGCCTTGTGCACCAGGGACCCAGCCCCAATGGGTCACCTGTGCAACATGTATCCTCGGGTCTCTGTGTCACTGTACAGGGTATCATCCTAGCCTAAAAGTCCCTTTCTTCCACCCCTGGCCAAAGCCAAAATCCCGTTGGGTTCTTCAAGGCCTATCTCAAATGCTACACTCTCACTGTCTCCCTCCACGGAATTAAATATCACCAGTTCTGCCCTTCGGCAGCGCAACACGGGCCGCCGTCTGGACCCTCCTTGCACGGGTCCTTGTCTGATTCCAGTGACTTGCACATGTCTGCCCCCCCCGGAAGCCTGGGAACCCCAGGCAGGAGCCATATCCTTTGATTTGGAGTCTCCTATAGACCCGGAAAGGCATATTAACTATGGTGGGCCTCCCAAAATATCTCCAGTGGGTTCCTAACGAGGCCTAGGGGCAGAGGGGATCTGTAAAGACCTCCTCAAACCCCTGGAGGGGCCAACACACACTGAACAGGAAGGAAGCGGCAGACACTGGCTGAGCGCCGTGGGTGGTCCTGCCCTTCTTCACGGAGGGGCCACCCCGCTTCACAGAGGCTAGACGATTTGCCCGAGGCCACACGGCAGTTATGGGTGACACCGGCCTCCTGTGTAGGCAAGTGTCACCCCAGGCACAGATTTTTACCCCTGTCCTATGCTGCTCACCCCCTGACCCTGCCCCGGAAGACAGTTATGACGTGCACTGAGACTCAGAGTCCAACGACACCAGAAGACTGGTTGGAAAGGGTCCATCTCATCTACCTCAGACCTGGCCGGATGTGGCTTTCCCCTTGGTGCTACAACACAGCGAGTCGGCCGCGTGCCTTCCGCAGACAGAGAAGTGGGATCCGTACTTTCCAAGGTGCTCTCAGCACAGTGTAGGGCTGCGTCGTTATCAGGGGGATTCGCCTCTGACTTTCATTAATCATAACGTGAATTGTGCTGAAGGTGTTTTGGTCAACAGAGACCTCTTTGCCTCCTCTCTCCAGAGCTCATAAATCTGGCCCTATGGTCTAACGACCATGATGTTCCCCCTAATCATGATACTGCAATATTAATAAGGCTGTTTAATGCAACCAGTTCCTTCTAAATCGTCACATAAAAATTTGGTAAATGTCAGACACATCATTTAATAGAAAATGATGTTTTATTTCCAGGGGAGCCAGGTAGCTGGAAGGATGAGGTAAAAAGCCCAGCGATGACCTTAAGGCAGGCTTGAGGCACAAAGTTCTACCTCAGGTCTCCTGCCTCAGGCCCTACTTTCCCGGCAGCCAGCAGTGGCCCTTGGCCCGCTGAGTGAGGGACTCTGCGCAAGGACTCCCAGCGTGGGGGTCAGCGTCAGGTGAGAAACACACAGTTGCACCTGACCTCGTTCAGAGCGAGAGACAACAACCACGTCTTCTCACTCTTCACGGTGTCCCTTATCATAGGGGATTACAACTCCTATTTAGGAAGCGCAGAAAGTTCCCAGGCACATTGGTCCCACATAGAAGCAACCTCACATTTGTTAGGGGCGGATTCCCAAAAGCCCACTAGGAGGGGAGTGGCCGGGCCACACTCAAAAATGGGGGGAGGGGCTCTCCTGCCAGCTTCTAGGGGAGTAACAGAGCCTTTCTCGGAGAGAGCGGACCCCAGATTTCTCTACTGGAGAGGACTCAGAGCCCACGGAAGTCTGCACATCTGACTGTGACCTTCTCCGGAGAGGAGACCCAGGTAGAGAAGTGAAGCCCAGAAACGGAGCCAAGTATCCTGGGCATCCTCTGCATTTCTCTAGAGTTTCTCAGCCGCCTGGCAGTTTCCGTGGCTATGCGGCGCTAAACTCGCCACTCCTCTGCGTGACCTGACTTCCCGACAAGTTCCAAGCTCCAGAAATCCAGTGTCATAGAAGACGAATCCCCACTCCTGGTCAGAGAAGTTTTCGGGAAACTGCTGGTGGGGGCGGGGAGAGGGTGATGGGAGAGGAGGGACTTTGCAGGGGAATCAAAGGTTTGGCTCCTGGTGGATGCTGCACCAGTCTGAGCTGCCCCGTTCACCTGGCACACTTGGGCTCCTTCCTGACACGTCTAGACTCTCCTCCAACCTCCCTGTGGGCTGTGGCAGGTCAAGGCACTTCACGGCATTCTGCTAGACAGGCTGATGGCGATGCACACGGTATATAGAAACCAGGGCTGGTCACAGCAGCAGCCGTGTCCACGGGCAGCAAAGGAAGCTGCAGTGTGGCAGGCACAGTGCCGTCCGTCAGTCCAAATGACACAGAGGAGCTGATATGCAGGGCCTGGGCCAGCAGGGGCACGCACCCACCAAACGCTCTCACGGAAGAGCCCCAAGGGAGCCTTGGCCAGTGCCTCACTGGCCCCAGAGCCTTGCCCTTGACAATCACCTGACTCCAGGAGAGAGGACCCCTCCCTCCATGCTTCCGAGCTACCAACGGGGCCTCAGGACCCCCCATGAGCGGCAGAAGAAGAGACCTTGCGAGTTCTGTGCTGCCATCCAAAATGATGATGATGTCTAAAGATAAACCAGTACACAGCAGATCTCCTTAAATAATTAATTTTAGCAAGTGGAAAATCATTTTGGAAAACGTTTCTACCCTGGGCCTCCTTGGGAGTGTGAACACCCTGGGACCCTCCAGCTGCTGGCTTCTCTTCTCCCCACCGGGTAGGAGCTGAGCCACCCATGGCGGTGCCCTGCCAACTGGAATGGGAGCCTGCAGACAGGCGCACATGTAGGCCATCCCTCGGAAAACTCATCTGGCGCCTTAGCCACGGGCTTGCAGCCCGACCTTGAGCAGCGATTACATTTCCAACCAAACCCGCAGCCTCTCCTGCTGTAAAATGAGGCCAGCAAGACCTATGGCCCTACTTTGCAGGGAGTCGGCTTCTCTCCCCCTCGGGGAGCGTTGGAAAAGTCTGAGCTCTCCGGCTTTACATAAAGGTGCCGCACAAGTCAAGGTACCATAGAAACGCTTACGATTCACAGCAGTGATTGTGATTAGGACTGTTCTCTGCCGTCACAGCCCAGCGGCTCCCCTGAGCTGGCTATTGAGGAGTCTCGCCCCCAGGACCTCACTGGCTGGACCACCTCTTCTTCCCTCTACCCGTCATATGGAAGATGGGATGACGCCTTCGTTAAATTTCTCATCGATCCAAATGAAAAACTTAGATCCAATAAATTAAAATACATCTAATAAAATAAAATTGGAGATTAAAAGGAAACTTGCTTACATATTCATGAGTCAAGTGAAAACTCAGATGAGCCCTTCTTAAGCTGCTTCTGCACAGGGAGTCAGATTTAACATGTGCTGGGAGCATTTCTTCACAAATATAAGCTGGTAAAGGCACACTCACCCGCGGACTCGGCGAAAAAGCGCTTATTAACCATCACCTTACAGAACTATTCATTTTGCATTTCCATCCCTCCTCGTAACCCTAGTCAAAAGCCCTTGTAGCCTCATACAAACAACAGGCACTCGATCGACTGCCTGCTGATGTGGCTGCTCTCCTAAGGCTTTGAAAACCACAAGCCCTGTCTTCATGGTGCTTATGTACAGTCAAGGAGAGTCCCTTCCTTCGTGAAGCCTTCCTTACGCTGCTGGACCCGGAGGCTGACCCTTCTATGCATTTCCCACACAGTCCTTTCTCTCCCCGCTCAGGACCACCCCCACCACATGCACACGCAGGCACAGACACCTATTCCATGTCTCTGTCCTCTGCGGGACTGTAAGCTTCGTGACAGCGGAGACTGACCCATTTCGCTCCCTACAGTCTGGCATCTGCGTGGAGGAAAGGGCCAGTAACCTGGATGAAGGAAGCAAGGAAGGCATGTGAGGAGGGAAGGGTGGGTGGATAATGGATGTGCGGACGGGTGGATGGATGGGTGGATGGGTAGAAGGAAGGAAGAGGTGAATGAGTGGATGGAGGGATGGATGGAGGGAGGGATGAGTGGAGGGATGAGTGGGTGGATAGGTGGGTGGGGAGATGGGTGGGGGTGGGGTGAGGGGGGGAGGAGGAGTAGACGTGTAGGTAGACCGGTAGGTGGGTGGGTGGATGGATGAATAAGCAAGAAAAGACAAGACGGAAGTCTGAGCTGCGACCCATGATAAAATGTACTGAGAGGGTGGCTGGCAAGGGCAGGGAGGTAGGAGGGTGCTGGTCAGCAGGGGAAGAAGATCTAGAAGGAAATGGCTCTGAGATCTTAAGGAAGAGGAAAGATTTGGCATGGCAGGGGAGCTGCTATCTTCTGATCCCTTCTTCCGTCCCAGGCAGTGTACTGGACCCCTCATAAGCGTCACACTGCATCCTCACACCACGTTTGAGGAAGGGAGGAAGGAAACTGGGCTCTGTAGGACAAGCCTGTATGACCGCAGAGCCAGGACATGGTGGAGCCAAGATCGGGGACCATGAAGCTGGCCTAACACAAGCTCCCTCTGTGAGGCGGGAAGATCAGTGGGCATTTCCTGCCCAACATGGGACAGTGCTACAAAGAAGGAATTATCTGTCAAATTTCTCTGCAGAGAGCACAGAGATGGCAGCCAGGTCCCTCCCAGCAAAAAGCAAAGTGTCGAGGCTCTCCAGGGAGGGCCCTGGATCCATGACCCCCTCCAGCCCACAAAAGCCCGAGCTCCCTCTCCCACGGGCACAGACACTGTTTCACAAGGGGGAGAGGGACAGGCTAGGGAAGCAGCATGACTTATCGAATTAAAACTCCGTAGTTGCCAGAGTCTCGGGCAACAGGGAGGGAGAATGGGAATGGGAGGGAGAGGAAGGAAGAGCAGGGCGGGCAATCAGGGGTTCCACATCAATCAGATCTCTGCTCCCCAGGAGCGGGGCTGAGATCGGAAGTCAGGCCCCTTGCAGCCAGCAGCACCCAAGCAGCTGGCCCAGCCCCGTGCGCTGCCTCCCAGGGTCCCAGCTCCAGTCTGCCATAACTCTCAAGGGACTTTCTCAAAAGCATCATCTATTTAGCTGATGGCCCCGAAGTGTTTCATTTAGCTGGAAGTCATGCTTGGTCCATTTCCCAGATCTGACATTACTAGAACCCTGCACAGTGTCTGCAGCAACGCCGTTCGATAACCCGCTGCAGCAGGTCAGAGTCTCGCCTCCCCATCTGGGCAGCTGACGGTCCAGACAACCTCCGAAAGGGAAAATCCCTGCTGCCTCCCAGGGCAGGGCTGTGCGAAGCCCGTGTCGTGTGTGTGCAGACACCTGTGAGTGTGCCTGCGTGTGCACAGGCGGGGGCTACCAGAGGGCACAAAGCCATAACCATCCTTCCAGACCATGCGGTAAACCTCACCAATTCCTTTACCTTATTTAATCCTCCCACTGAGGCTAGAATCCTTACCCCCAAATTACTTAGGAGAAAACAAGTCTAAGCGGTTCATGGGATCCCGGGATCCCAATGCCATAGCCGTGAGCCCAGTTCAGTCTAAATGCAAGTCCGTGCTCTTGACTGTGATCCTGGGGTGGCCCCATTCAGCGGACCCATGGCTCTGCTGTTCCTCCGTAAGGAAATGTAGCCTCTGTAGCCAAAAAAATCTGCACATTTTTCAGGTTAGCAAACCAGAGCCGGTTTGATTCTGGACAGGCTTCCTTCTTCAAAAGCTAACAGACTGTGAGTCCCCAGAAGTCACAGTGGCCGCCCTGCTCTTCGAAGTTCCCTGAAGCGCTAAGGGCCTATGCTGGGTTCTCAGTGTCTAGCACAGTTCCAGGCATAAGGCAGGAGACGGTAACGGTCAGTGTGTGAGAGAGACAGTGAGTAAACGCACAGCCGATGCCATGAATGACAGTTCTGTCTAAAGACACGAAATAAGACTCTGGAAGATAAAAAGCCACAGTGTCACCCTGTTCTATCACCAAAGCTTCTCGTATGGCATCGAACCTTCCTGAGCTGCCTCTGATGCTCCCCATGACGGACTCTGAGGAAACCAGACCATTCATTAACCATATGGCCACCATGTGCTGGCCCCGTGTGGCCTCTCAGGGCCTCCCGCCTCTGGCTCTCTGACCTGTTGGGCCCAGCAGGAGCTCCCAGCCAGGGCTCATTCCAGTGCCGACTGGCCAGATGTGAGACAGGAAGACTGGTCCAGTCTGAGGGCGGGGGAAGCCGAGGTAGAGGTCTTAAGGATGGAAACAACTCCTCAGAAACATGGCCTCCTGGTCTTGACTGGTTCCCCCTTGTCCGGGAGTTTGGGGGGTTGATGCCCAAAATTGGGAATGGGGGTGTTAGACTTGAGGGAGAGGAAGGGGCTGTCTGGACACTGGAACACAGACTCAGAGCCTGACCCACTGCCTGCTGATTCACAGGTGCCTCCTCAGGGAGAGGAACCCCTTCTTCCCTGTTCCACTCAGCTTCACACCACCACTCGTTCTGAAAAGGCAGCTCAGACTTAAGTGACGTCCTTTCAGAGAGCCTCTCTGAGGCGCCCATCCCTCCCATGGAGGGGTCCAAAGCCATGGAAGTGAGGTGGCCCCCTTTCCTGGAACCCACCGAGAAGAAGAAAAGACGGGGCAGCAAACTGAGCCCCCAAATGACCAAACCCATCAGCGGCCCCCGAGGAGACAGAAACTATTTCCACTGGTCTGGGTGCTCTTGGGAGCATGCACTGTACCAGGAAGAAGGGTATCAACCCAGAGAGAAAACGGGCAGGCCACAACCCACATGCCCACGGGAGGGCGGGACAGCGGCCCAGTCTGCTCCTGGCAGTGCCGGGAAGCTCCCTTCTGAGGTGGGCTCGTGACCAGAGCTGCCCGGAGCACCCTACTTCTCTCCACTCCTCCTCGGGGCCCAAGAACAGACCCCCTCCCCAGCTTTTCCTCTCCCGTGAGCGGGCCTGGGTTTTTCGATTATACTAACGCAGAAGTGGTTTGTTTTCAGAACGAAGATACTCAGATCATTCCTTCTGCCAACGTTCTTCGGCCTTTGGCCTTGTCAGGCACTGAGCTGCCCCCCGGCCACGGAGAGCTGAATCAGACTCGGGCTTCAGGCCTTGCGCGAAAACTCTGGTACAACGTGTTTGGAGGGCGAGCTGTCTCTCCTCGACAGAGACGGACACGTCAAGGCCACCAGCTCACGCTCACCTCTGGCAACAGAATGGCCAGGCTTCCGTCAGTGTGTCACAGCACCGGTCAAAGTCTCCCTGAGACCGGCCCCTCAACACGAGGCCACTGGCCCCCTGATATTCCCTGGCAGTGTCTCTGAGAACCGGCTGGCTCCACAGATGGAGTGTAAATAAGCTTGGGGGGGGTGCTTCACTTTCTTAAGAGAGCATACCTTTTCAAGCATGTCCTCAAGATGCGTTTGTGTACAATTAAAGAGAAAATACTCTGTTAATAACAGGCTTGGGCTCCCATCGCACTTGAAATTGAGGGAACCGCACCATCTTTTAATGCTGCATAGGGGTTTTCCCGGTAGCCAAGGTAACCGTGATCACAAAAATCCCAACCTTCCCTCCCGTGCTCCAAGAACGACCCAGGTCAACAAGAAGAACAAGTAACACCACACACAACCCCCAAGCAGAGAGCAGGGGGCTTAAGAGTCCATTAAAGTTACCCGAAAAAAGAGAAAGTACACCGTAAGCGCGAAAACACGCAAGCGTGCGGAGGGGACCAGAACGTTGACCAGAGGGAAGGGGCGCCGTGGGCACTGGCCCCCGGAGGCAGCTCGGGAAAGGAAGGAGATGGCGAGGAAGGGGGTAGGCACCACTCGGGAAGCTGCGGTGGAGCGGGGAGGGCAGGAGGCGGACACTTGGGAATCCGCGCGAAGCAAGAATAATAATCAGCTAAATCCAAGGGCACACACTGCCGCCCTCACCTCCGTCCACCTGCGGCCGCAGAAGCCAACGGCTCAAGAGCCTGCGCTACCCTGCACTGACAGCAGAGGGGGCTCTTGAACCAAAAATCACCGAAACCAGGCGCAGCCGGCGGGCCGCCGCGCGCAGGGGTGAGCGTCCTGGTCCACGTAAAGGCTACACTGGAAGGAAGATGAAAACGAGAATCTAAATATTCCAGCTGATGACAAGTCCTCCGAAGATGCAACCACAAAGCAGGAGTACAAACGGAACCAGCACCGCAAATGGAATGAAAAACCCCAAAGATGCATCTCAGCCCGCGAACCAGGAGACCCAAGAGCTGGTGAGGGCAGGAGAGGCGGACAGAGGCGCGCGAGACGGCTCCAAGGCAGCCCCGGCCCGGCCGGGGTGGGGGGCGACGGGGCCGCATTTTCCCCAAAGTCAGACCAAGAAGCTGTGAACTGAAGGGTTTAGATCCAGCAAAGCAGATCTTCGAAAATCTGAGCTGTAGAAACCGAGCCTTAAAGGTGTGAGAACTGAGGGGGGAACGTAGCCCGCGCCCATTCTTCAGCAATCTCCTACAGAGTTAACTTCATCTGCGGGGGGATGGGGAACTGTGTGGCAACGGGACGTGCGGGAAACACTGCATACATTCAACTGCACATCTAAGTAAATGTGGGAGTAAGGGCAGGAGGAAAACATAGAGATGCTACATGCCAGGTCAAAGCATGCAACTATGAAATACTGGACAGGGGCGCCTGAGGGTCTCCGTGGGTTCAGGGACTGACTGTTTGGGCTCAGGTGGTGATCTCAGGGTTGCGAGATCCGGTCCTCCATCCCAGCTTCATGCTCTGCATGGAGACTGCTTGGGGTTCCCTCTCCTTCTCCCTCTGGCCCCACCCCCGCTCATGCGCGCGCGCACACACACACACACACACACACACACACTCTCTCTCTAATAAATAAAATCTTTAAAACGGTAGACAACAAGAGGAAGACAAAACAGAATAAGCCCCATGTGATGGATGTGTAGGACATTGTACCCAAGGTGGCTGTACAGGGAGTTAAATGACCCATCAGCAAACGACAAGCCAGACCGTAGAAGTAGAAGGGAATTTTTAAAATGCAATAAAGACAAAGGTCACCATTCAAATGAAAATAAAAATGTCTTAAATATCAAAAGAAATTCAATAAATGAACAAAGAAAATGCATTCTGCAAAGCAAAAAATATAATCAATAGAACATAATACATAGTATTTATTATACAAAAATTATGAAAATGTTAAGACCAAGTATATTATAAATCTTATAAATATGGGACATAGAAATCATTGTGAATGGGCTTAAATCACCTTTGAAAAGAAACTGATTTTCAATTTGGTTTAAAAAAACAAGATCCAGCTACATGTTGTACACTGAGGTGCGCTTTTAAAAAGGGATTCAGAAAGGCTAAAAACAAAGGGATAAGCAAAGCAAATGGAAATAATAGCGAGTATTACAGTCTTGGTATCAGACAAAGTACAGTAAGTCAACCTGGAAGAATAAAGCTTCTGACAGACTTTTTCTGTTGCCAGAAATCTCCCCATGCTTGACAATAAAAATATAATAGTATTATTAAGCACCAAGCAAGACTACAACTGCAATTACAAGTACAAATTGTAGAAAATGAAAGGAAATATAGATGGAAACATGCTCGTACAGGACGCTTTAACATACCACTTTCAGCACAAAAGACACCAGTTAGCCGAAAAGGAAGTAAGGATACAGAGTCCTAAACACATAATCAATAAGCCAGGTTATACAGAGATATTTATATATCTGACATTAGAGAATGTGCTTAAAAGTTCATAGAATATCCACAAAAATAGGTGACAAATAATCAGTGCTTCCTAAAGTAGAAAGATGACAGAATATTTTCTGATCATGGTATAATAAAACTAGAAAATAATTTTTAAAAAATGAAAACTAAAATAACAGAAATTCATATATATATGTATATAGGTCATATATATATATATACATATATATTTGACCTATCAGAGTTTATGGGACATATTTAAAATAGCAATCAGATAAAATTCATAGCCTTCAACAAGTATTTCAATAAAAATGGAGGAAATAAAAATTATATTTTAAAAATATTTTTATTCATTTATTTTAGAGGGGGAAGGGCAGAGGGACAGAGAATCTCAAGCAGACTCCCCATTGAGCTTGAGGCCCAACACAGGGCTCAATCTCATGACCCCAAGATCATGACCTGAGCTGAAATCAAGATGCCTAACCAACTGAGCCACCCAGCTGCTTCTAAAAAAGGAATAATTAAAAATTTTAAGTGCCAACAATAGACAAATGAAAAAGTGCTCAACATCACTCAGCATCAGGGAAATACAAATCAAAACCACAGTGATTTTAGTCATACCAGTCAGAATGGCTAAAATTAACAAGTCAGGAAATGACAGACGCTGGCAAGGATATGGAGAAAGGGAAACCCTCCTAAACTGTTGGTGGGAACACAAGCTGGTGCAGCCACTCTGGAAGACAGCACGGAGGTTACTCAGGAAGTTGAAAATAGAGCTACCCTACGACCCAGCAATTGCATTACTGGGTATTTACCCTAAAGATACAAATGTAGTGATCCGAAGGGGCACATGCACCTGAATGTTTATAGCAGCAATGTCTACAATAGCCAAACTACAGAAAGAGCCTAGATGTCCATCAACAGATGAATGTATAAAAAAGATTATATATATATATATATATATATATATATATATATAAGAATATTATGCAGCCATCAAAAAAAAAAAACAAAATCTTGCCATTTGCAACAAAGTGGATGGAACTAGAGTGCTAATCCATAGCACAATCCATAAAAGGAAAGTTGGACTAACTGGACTTCAACAAAGTTAAAAATGTTTGTTCTGTGAAAGGTGATGCTAAGAGGGCAAAAAGACAAGACACAGAGTAAGAGAAAATCTTGCAAACTCCATTTCAGACAAGGGACTAGTATCTAGAATATATAAAGAACTCTCAAAACTCAATATATGCTAAGTGAAATAAGTCAATCAGAGAAAGACAATTATCATATGATCTCACTGATACGAAGAATTTGAGAAACAAAACAGAGGATTATAGGGGAAGGGAGGGAAAAATGAAACAAGATGAAACCAGAGAGGGAGACAAACCCTAAGAGACTCTTAATCTCAGGAAACAAACTGAGGGTTGCTGGAAGGGAGGAGGTGGGAGAGATAGAGTGGTTGCTTGATGGACATTGAGGAGGTATGTGCTATGAATTGTGTAAGACTGATGAATCACAGACTTGTGCCCCTGAAACAAATAATACATTATATGTTAATTAAAAAAAATGTAAGTGCCAAGCTCAGAAACCTAGAAGAGGAAGAATAACAATAAAAGCACAAGGAAGAAAAAAGAAAGTTAGATGCAGAAATTAATGAGGTAGATTAAACTGGTAAATAAAAAATCTGGATATTTCAACAAAATAGGATAACCAGTAGCTAAATTTAATCAAAGAATGAGAAAGCACAAGTTGGCAAAGTAAGAGTAACAAACAGGCAGTCTGTCAGGAGGCTTATTATACAGCTTCAGTTATCAAAACTGTGTGTTGTTAGCAGAGAAAGAATTACATGAGAAAAATGAAACAGAATAGAGCGTCCAGTAATAGATCCACACAAATATGCCAAACTGATTAATAACAGATGTGCAAAACTAATTCAATGCAAGGAAAGCCAGCCTTGAACAACTGCTGTGAGAGTAACTGGACATCCATGGGTGAAAGAAAGAAGAGAGAGAGAGAGAGACAAAAAAGGAAAGACAACTCAACCTAAGTCCATTCTACTTATTAATAAGTTAATAGAAAAATTAACTCAGAAAAAAATGATGGACTTAACGTATGGAAAATTGGGGGATCTAAGGCTAGACAAAGATTTCCCAAAATTAACACCAAAAGCACAATCCATAAAAGGAAAGTTGGACTAACTGGACTTCAACAAAGTTAAAAATGTTTGTTCTGTGAAAGGTGATGCTAAGAGGGCAAAAAGACAAGACACAGAGTAAGAGAAAATCTTGCAAACTCCATTTCAGACAAGGGACTAGTATCTAGAATATATAAAGAACTCTCAAAACTCAACAGTAAAAAAATAATTAAATAATTAGAAAATGGATAAAGAACACAAACACATATATCACCAAAGAGAATATACAATGACAAACAAACACGTGAAAAGATGTCCAGCCTCATTAGTCATTAGAGAAATACACATTAAAAATCCCAAGGAGATGTCAGTACACACCTATCAGGATGGCTAAAACAAAAATGAGAGACAACACAAATGCTGACAGGATATGGGGAAATAGGATCACTTGTCCATTGCTGTTGGGAATGCTAAGTATACCTACTTTGAAAAATACTGTGGCAGATTCTTTAAAAGCTAAACTTCTAACTATCATACCACCCAGAAACTGGACTATTAGGTCTTCATCTCAGAGGAACGAAAACTTACAGTCACACAAAAACCAGACAAACACAAATGTTTATCACAGCTTTATATGTAATAGCCAAAACCCTGGAAACAGGTAGGTGTCCTTTGGTGCGTGAGTGGCTACACAAATGTGGTCCAGCCACACCAAAGAACACCACTTAGCAATCAAGAGGAAAGAAAGACTGCTACACAACAACCATGTGACTCTCCAGAGAATTATGCTGAGAAAATAGCCAATTCCAAAAGTTTACTTACTGTGTGATTCCATTTATGTAACATTTTTGAAATGATAGTATTATAGAGATGAAGAACAGATCCATGGTGGCAAAGGATTAAGAAGGTTAAGAGAGAGAAGGAACTGGATGTGGTCAGATCAGGAAACAGGATACCCACCCTGTAGTGATAGAAATGCTCTGTGCCTTGACTCTATCAGTGTCAACAGCCTGGTTGTAATTGTGTACTGGAGTTTTCAAGATGGTACTATTAGGGAAACTGTTTAAAGAGTACATGGATATGGATCTATTATTTCTCACCATCGTATGTGAATCAACAACTATCTCAAAATAAGACATTTAATTTTTAAAATTAAAAAGTAATATGCAAGGTGCCTCGTTAGTGCAGTAGGTAGTGAGTCTCATAAAAAGTAAAGTGTAAAGGAACATCTCCCTTTTGTGTAAGAAAAAAAGGAAAAAATAAGAAAATATACACGTACTTGCTTATTTTAGCAAAAGAAACACCGGACAGAGAAAGAGAAAAAGTACTGTTTACCTACCTGATGAGAGGGTTGGAGGCAGTGACATTTCTCTGGGCTTAGCTTTTTTGCATAGTTTTATCCTTTCTAACATGTTAATGTTATACATACTAAAAAAAAAAAAAAAAAAAAAAACCACCAACAAGGATGGAGAGGATCCCTAAAATTGAACACAAACACAACACAAACCTAAAATTATATAACCCAGAGGAAACTGAAGTCAGGAGAGGGAGACCAATCCAAGTCACTCTTGGACACAGTATTTCAACCTTACACGCTCCCATGAAAGACAAAAAGTGCTCTATGCATATTGAACTCTAGTTAGTAGATTTGTTTTCTTCCATGGTACAGGTTAATTCTTATTTAACTACTTTATATACATTTTAGGATTTATAAAATGAATAAATATTCAGAAAAATTTCTCCACGTTGGAGAAGGAAGTTCCATCTATGAAAAGATAGAGACTAGAATGAACCAGCAGTGCTGGATTGGGATTTGTATCATTATGAACTCATGGTTTTACATACATATACTCACAGGCACGAACACATAGAATAGAAATGGTTGTAGACATATATGTGTTTATGTATTTATAGGTGTATACTTCCCATGTTTCTTAGTTTTTTCTATTAAGAGAGAGAGAAGGAGCACCTAGAAGCAAAGACATACCAGTATGAATAGAAGTATAACATACCAGTGAGTACGCCTGGAATTCAGAAACCATTCTCTACTAAAAAGAGCCAGGACTCCTTGAAGAGAGCTAAACCCAGGCTTATGCAAAGAAAGTACAAGGCAACCTTGGAACATTTTGTTGTGCCAGAAAATAAGGAGGTGTTAAAAAAAAATGAGGGATGAATGACTGATGTAATCAACAGCATGCATAAATCTGAGAATCATTATGATGAGAATTATCCTCATACAAGAGAATACATACCATACATGCTCCATTTATCTAAAATTCTAGAGTAGAATCTAATCTATGTTGCTAGAACTGTGGTAGGTCCTGGGGAAGATGGGCACAAGGAATGATTGGAAAGAGACATGAAAAAACTTCCTTGGAGGTGAGGGTAGTGTTCTACATCTTGATAGGGGTTTAAGTTATTTAGGTGAATGTACTGATCAAAACTTATCAAATGGTCCACTTAATATTTGTACATTGCACTGTATGTAAATTTTTACCTAATAAAAGAACTATAAACAAATTTTGAACTCTAGACAATATGTCTTCCAAAATGGTTAAGAATGAAGGGCAGTAATGTCTACAATTTACTTTGAAATATAATTTAAAAATAAGATGGATTGCTGGGGAAAAAAAGATAGATTGCTGGATGGATAGACGGTTAGATGTATGATAAAGAAAGCATGGAAAAACATAATTTTAAAATGTAGGTAATAGGGGTGCCTGGGTGGCTCAGTGCGCTAAGCCGCTGCCTTCAGCTCAGGTTATGATCTCAGGGTCCTGGGATTGAGTCCCGCATCGGGCTCTCTGCTTGGCAGGAGCCTGCTTCCCTCTCTCTCTCTCTCTGCCTGCCTCTCTGCCTACTTGTGATCTCTCTCTGTCAAATAAATAAATAAGCTCTTTTAAAAAATGTAGGTAATAAGTGTATGGTTGTTGACCAGAAAAAATCTGTTAACTTTCTGTATGTCTGAAAATTTTCATAATAAAATATGAAAAATATTATGGGAATTTGTCAAACAGACACAGCAGCTAAATTGAAGGGGCTCCCAGTGGCCAAATCTGCGACAATTTAACCATCAAAACAACTAGATTATAAACCATTGGACAAATATATTACTCACTGAATGTAACTTAGTCAATTTTATTTAGTCAATGTAACTCATTGACTAAAATGGGAATACATGAGTACATATGGGTATAAATAAATAAATGAGTAAATAAATAAATGTAACAAAGCAAAAGCGCTTTAATACAGTAGAAAGTACTAAACAATAAATTTAGGGAAAAAAACACCATCTGGCAAACATTATAATAATAATTGATTCAGACAAGAATTATCAGTGGATGCTAAAACAAGTGGGTAAAAGTTTAATGAATAACAAGATATTTACATACACATAAAATATCTCCTCACAAAATACCAATTAATTACAAAAGAAGAAACAATAACTTCTCACTGGAGAAATGTAGCAGATACCATCTTAACCAGGATCAGAGTTAACAAAGCCAGTATTGGTATAGCTGGTAACCATGAGCCTTTGAATAGGAGGCACTGAGAAGGACCCAACATCCCATCTCTGGTCTTCCTGCCAAAAATGCATGTCCTGAATCTAGTTACAAAGAAATAGAAAACAACCTCAAGTTGAAGGACATTGTTCAAAATAACTAACTGGCCTGTATTCTTCAAAACCTGTCAAAGTCATGAAAGACAAAGACTGAGGAACTATTCCAGATTGATGGAGATTAAAGACACGGAAATAAATGTGAGATTTTAGATGGGAACTTAGAACAGATGATGGTGATGGTGATGATGGCGATAACAATGATGATGATGGTTACATTCTGCTATAAAGGATGCTACTGGGACATGATCGGTTATAGGAATAAAGTCTAGATTGGATTATCATATCGTATCAATGCTGTTTCCCTGATTTTGATCACTGTACTGAGTTATGCACCAGAATGTACTGGTTCTTGTGAAATACGCATTATTTGGAGTAATGGCCATCATGTCTGAAACTTACTTTCAAGTGGTTCAGAAAAAATGCACATGCACACAAAGAAAGTATGATAAAGCAAAAATGATGACGTTGTTAACAATTGGGGAATCTGGGTGAAGGGCATAGATTTCTTTGTACTAGTCCTACAACTATTCTGAAATTTTGAGATCATTTCAAAATTAGAATTTTTGAAATAGAAATGAAAAATAAGATGCCGTATAACATAGGTTATTCCTTAGTTCTGACGAGTCTCTCCTGGTCCAAAATGGAGAGGTGCCACCAATCCAGAAATCTCTAAAGACTGAGAGCTCCTGTGGTCTTCTGACACTCACTGAAGAGACAACATTCACGGCACAAACCAGAAGCTAACCAACCGGGTGACCTACAGAGAGCGCACCAGCAGTGCTCTTGGGTTGAGGAGTGAGGTTGTTTCATGCATTACTCTGGCCAATTCCAACAGACTGTTGCTGACAAGCCCTGAGTTCTCTCAAAGAGAGTGCCAAGGAACAAGCTTGACAGCTGCCTCCCCCTCCCAGTTTCTGGAACCACCATCAAAGATGCAATTAATAATCCAAGGGCAAGACTCCTCTATCTCACACAGCCTCGGATACAAATCAACCCCGAAGTGTTAATAGATCAACAGTTATCTCTAATACCAAATACAATTTGCATTTAAGATGACATCTGCAATATTTTAAAAGCCAAAGTCTAAAACAACAAACTTGGCATTTTTTCTGAGTAGCAATTAACACAGTGACTAATCCTATCAAGGAGACAGTAATTGGCATGGAGATATCCTTCTCACACCAGCAGCAGGTTGAAAACCTTAATCCTAACCTCTTTTTAACAGCACAGACTCTAGAGCATCTCGGCTCATCAAGGAAACTAATGCAATTATTAAGGACAAGGGTAATTACCCTACAGCTTCAACAAAAAAATAAAAGTGCTCAAGCAGCAGTCATACAGGAGAAGGATGAGAGGCTTGACTTGGGGATGGAGGCTATCTCTGTATCATGGCCATACCAGGGCTTGGCTATGCTACCTCCCTAGCTCTGCCCAGGGCGGAGGGTCAACCACAGCCCAATGCCAGCCAGTTCTCCCCGGCATTGGCCACTCCAGGACACAGCTTCTCATACAAATGTCCCAAGTACTGATTGACTGAGTGGCGTTCCCGAGGATGTGACCCACGAAACCTCTAACACCACCATGCTGGTCTCTTTGGTCTCTCTAGAACCCACTATACTCATTCTGAGCACACTTGGGTTACTCTCCCCAGGTATGATGCCATCCCCCAGAATCTGTCTACAGTTTACCCATTGCTCTGGGCTTCAAGTTTTAGGAAGCAATCCTAAACCACTCCAGCCCTCAGTGAACAGAGCTAATATAAGCCCTTCTCATCTGAACTGTGATAGCAAAACACAGAGGTATACATGTTCACCCGTCGGTCTGTGTGAGCTGGCTTTATTTGCCACATGGCTTCACAAGTCATGACCGTGACCCATGCACCCTTGTCTAGCACAGGGCTGGACAAACAGGAAAAGTCCCGGCAACAACCCCGCAAGCTCTCAGATGCTCAGAGACACCTACTGCTCCGGGGAGGAAGGGGCGAGACAGGTTTTTTGCATGTGTGGGTATTTCAACTGACAGGATAATTACAGAATTTTCAGTGAAGCCCACACGATGTGTTTAACAAATTAATGAATGACTAAGTGAAGCCAAAGAATAAGCCAACTGGCATGAACTGGGCCAGTCTGCTTGATAGACCAGCAAGTGGACCTAGTAAGGCTATGGACAAGATCTCTGCACAATCCAGCTGGCTTCCCCCTAGAGCACTGCTTGGCATGAACGGTCTACAACTGCAATGTTGCCCAGCTGCCTCGAGGGTGTGCTGTTGGCCACAACAGGACCAGACAATAGTGAACGAGGCATCTAGCTCTAAAGGGACATGTCACCCTTACGTAAAGTGGGTGGGTGAGGTGGCGCTTTATTGAGCATGGAAACTTCTTACCCATATGGTGTGATCAAACCTTAGTCATACACCCTGATTGGGCTGGCAGCAGAATGAGGGACTTGCTAATCAAGGAAATACCTGAACCCAGGTATGTGGGCACTCAAGTCTGAGAAGCACAGGAGAGGTAGCAGGGCTCAGACACCAAGAGGAAGGGAACAGTGCCACCCTCAGAAAGGCTGAAGAGATTGAGGGCTCCGATCTTAGAGGTACCAGGAGCTCTGCATAAACTACAGCCTGGGGAGAACCAGAGAGCCAGTGATCTGGTCATAAGAAGCAAGGGCAAGTCATCTGGTGCTAGGTCAAAAGTGGACCAGCCACCAGGTCTCATGACAGAGGATCCTGAAACGTGCCCACTTAGGAATACAGTTGATTTCGCTTTTCTGGAATCAGGTGGAACTCAGAGGGAACTGCCACTAGGTGAACCTAGCCTCAAAGATGAAATTTAAGTCGTCTGTGATTGTACAGGTTGGAAAGAGAGAGGGGATATTTTAGATGCTGCATGCGTTTTTACTAGGATGAATTTAGTCTGTTTAATGCAAGAAGAAGAAACTCAATGACAGCTTTTCCTACTGAATTTGTTATATGATATGAAGAAAGAAATATGCCCTTTTCTTTTTACATTCATTTTATGTAGAACTTTCTGTCTGCATCAGCAACCTAGCACATAACATCCTCCTGGGGCATCACTGGTGTTACCTAATGGTATCTTCTAAGGCAAGCATGTCTTCCCTTCCAATTAGGTTATAAGCCGCTTGAAGGTGGGAACTGTGTCTAATTCATCACTACACCCTGTACAGAGCCTAGCAAAGTGCCAGATTCAAGCTGTTACTCGGTAAATGCTGATTGTTGATAATCATACTGATTAATACAATTAACTCAGCAAAGAAATCCCAGTAGGATGCCTGACCTGAGGCTGAGCTGTCCTCCTCTAACGCCTGAACATCTTATTGTTATAGAAGTAGCTTTCTCTCAAAGGTATGAAAGAGTCATCTAGTTCCCAACTCCTATCAGGAGCCAAACACTTCTGAGTGAGGGAAGGGTGCTGAGAGGAAGGACATATGAAGGCTGCAACGCACAGAGACTCGGTCTTTGTGGAAGGGATCATTTGGGTCATAATTTAGAACCAAAAGCCTAAGAATAGTCATTGAAAAACAATATTACTCCAGGGGCCCCTGGGTGGTTCGGTCAGCTAAGACTCTGACTCCTGGTTTTGGCTCAGGTCATGATCTCAGGATCCTCAGGAACCCTGATTCAGGCTCCACATTCAATGGGGACTCTGTTTCTCTGCCTTTCTCTCCCTCTCCCTCTACCCTCCCCCCACTCACATACTCTCTCAAGTATGTGTGCTCTTTCTAAAACAAACAAATAAATCTTTTAAAAACACATATATTACTCCACCATCTGCTACCCATGCGATTGAGAAAATTTAAGGACAGACAATGGTTAATGCTGGCAAAACCATAAAGCAATGGATTCATACACTACAGACGAGAGGAGAGAAGTGATATAACAACTTTGGAAAACCACTTAGCGATTTTGTCAAATAGGAAACAATCTAAATGTCCATTCACTTATGACTAGGAAAATATATTGTGGTATATTCACACAATGGAATAGAATACAGCAGTGAAAATAAATAAGCTAGAGCTACAGGCATCCACACAGATGCATCTCAAGAAAACACGCTGGGGAAAAAAACCCCACATTTATAATTCAAATCAAAACAAGGATTCAATAAAGTAGCAGAATACAAAATTGGCATTAAGAAATCAATAGCATAGAGAAAATCCTATTCACAATGGCAACAACAAAATATAATATGTAGGGGAGTAAACTTAGCAAGAGATACACAAAACTGCTCTAAGGAAACTTTTTTAAACTAACACAAAACACAAAGTCCTTCTTGAACAAAGGGGAAATGTAAGTTCTTCCTGGATAGGACAATTAATATTATAAAGACATCAGCTCTCCCTAAGTTAATTTATAAGTTTAATGGTATTTTACAGAGCTAGACAAAGTGATACTAAAGTTCGTATGAAAAAATAAGCCCTCAAGAATAGCCAGGAAAACACTGAGAAAGAAAAGCCTCAAGGGGAAGTAAGCCTTACAAGATGTTAAAAATACTACAAGTCCTCCATAATTAAAACAGTGTAGCTCTGGTGTATTAATAGACATAGAAGTGGAGTAGACAAGGAAGTTTGGGTATAGATGCAGCTATATGTGGAAATCTTGTATCTGATAAAGATGGCCTCTAAAATCACTGAGGCAGGGAAAGACCTTTTGATAAATGTTGCAGGGACAACTGGCTAACAATTTGGAAAAAATGTTAAATTACATCCACACCTCACAGCAAACACAAAGAAAGTTCCAATGGATCAAAGATGTAAATATAAAAAAATGAAACCATATTAGTACTAGAAGAAAATGTGGGTGAACTCATTTACAACATGAGTATAGGGAGAAATTTTATTATTATGACTCAAAAATACAGATGCAGTAAAAGATTGATAAATATGACTATATAAAATAAAAACATTTTGTACATGAAACACACTTTAGATTCAAAAATACAAATAGATTGAAAATAAAATGATGGGCAAAATATATCATGCAAACAATCACAAGAAAGTTGGAGTGACTATACTAACATCAGACAAAATAGACTTTAAACAAAGAATGTCACTAAAGATAAAGAGAGACATTTCATAATGATAAAGGTCAATGTATCCGGAAATATAACAATTATAAACACAGATGCACCTAATAATAGAGCACCAAAATATGTAAAGAAAAATTGACAGATGAAGGTAGAAATAGACAACTCTACTATAGTATTTGAAGACTTCAATATTCTACTTCTGATAGTGAATAGAACAACTAGATAGAATATCAACAAAGAAATGGCCTGAATAACACTACAAGTCAACTAACTTAACAGACATCCTGAGAACACTCCACCCAACAACAGAACACACACTCTTCTCAAGGGCACATGGCACATTTTCTAAGACAGACCATATGCCAGGCCATAAAACACATTTCAGTAAACATAAAAGGATAAAAGTAATACAAAGTATTATCTAATCACACAATGAAATGAAATTATTAATCAATAGCAAAAAAAAAATTGGAGGAAACTCATAAATGTAAATTACACAAGAAGTCCTAAATAACCAACTGGCTAAAGAATTTAAATGGAAAATCAGAAAAGTGAGAATAAGTGAAAAAGGAAATACAAGATACCAAAATATGGGAAGCAGCAAGAACAGTGCTTAGGAGGAAATAAATAAAAGAAAAAAATAATCTCAAGTCAATAACCTAATCTTCTACCTTAAGACTAGGGGAAAAAAAGAGGAAAATAACCCTAAAACAAGAAGAAGGAAGGAAATAATAAACATTACAGTGGAAATTAATGAAATAGAGAACAGAAAAATATAGAGAAAATCAATAAAACAAAAAGCAGCTCTTTGAAAACAACAACAAAATTGACAAACCTTCAGCTACAATGACCAAGAAGAAAAGAGAGAATTCAAATTACTAGAACTAGAAATGAAAGAGGGACATTACTATGACCCTACAGAAATAAAAGGGATTATAAAAGAATACTATAAGCAATTTTAAACCAAAAAATTAGAAAACTTAGATGAAATGAGAACATTTCTAGAAAAACAGAAACTACTAAAACAGATGCAAGAAGAAATGGATGACCTGAACACACCTGTACTAAGTAAAGAGACGGCATTAGTAATCAAACGTTGCCCACAAAGAAAATCCTGGCTGATCTGGCTTCATCACTGACCTCTACCAAACATTGAAAGAATATTTAATCCTTTACTGTTCTTCACAAAATCTTCCAAAAACTGTAAGAGGAGAGAGAACGATTTTCAATTCACTTTACAAAACCAGTATTACCCTGATACCAAAACCAGACTGAGACATAACAAGAAAACCAACTACTCACCACCAATAACTTTTGGAAATATGCATGCAAAAATCTTCACCAAAATATTAGCAAACTGAATTCAGCAACATAACAGTAGTCCCGCCTTAATCTGTAGGTTTGCTTTCCATGGTTTCAGTTACCTGTGGCCGGCCACAGCCCGGAGTCAGATGCTCTTCCTTCCGACATGTCAGAAGGTCAACAGCAGCCCAAACTACATTACGATGCCTACGTTCTTCACCTTGCTTTCTCTTCATCTCATCACACAGGCACTTTATCACCTCACATCATCACCAGAAGGATGAAGAGAGTACAATAGGATATTCTGAGAGGGAAAGGCCACACCCACATAATTTACAGTACAGTATATTGTTGCAATTGTTCTATTTTATTATCAGTTGTTGTTGTTAATCTTTATTGTGCCTAATTTATAAATTATACTTATAATAGGTATGTAAACATGGAAAAAACATAGTATATGTAGGATTCAACACTGTCCATGGTTTCAGGCATCCAGTGGGATCTCAGAACGGATTCACTGCAGACAAGTGAGAACTACTGTAGAGAAAGAATTATACATCATGACCGAGTGAATTACGACAGGAATTAAGGTTGATTCAGCATCTGAAAAGGAACTAAGTTATACATCACACAAATAGACTGAAAAACAAAAATCACATGATCATCTCAATAGACACAGAAAAACTTTTGCTAAAATCCAACAAAATTCATGATTTAAAAAAAACAACAACACTCAACAAACTAGAAGGAACTTCCTTAACCTGATAAAGGTCATCTACAAAAAATCCACAGTTAGCATCATAATTAATGGTGAAAGACTGGATGTTTTCCCCCAAGATCACGAACAAATAAGGCTGTCCCCTCTCACCACTTCCATTCCACATTTGTACTGAATTTCTAGCAAGGGCAGTGAGGCAAGAAACAGAAACATAAGACATCCAGATTGGAAAGGAAGAAATAAAAGCATCTCTATTCACAGGTGAGATTATCTTGTCTATGTTCTAATGAACAAGCCCAACAAAGTTGAAGGATACAGGTTAATAAACAAAAATGAATCGTATTTGAATACCGTGGCAATGAATGACCTGAAAATAAAATTTAAAAAGCAATTCCATTCCCAATAACATCGAAAAGAATAAAATACTTAGAAATAATTTTAACAAGACAAGTAAAAAACTACACTGTGAAAACTATAAAACACTGTTGCAAGAAACAGACCTACATAAATGGAAAAACATCAATGTTCATGGGAAGACTTAATGTTAAGATAGCAATACTCCCCAAACTGCTCTACATATTCAATGCAATGTCTAACAGAATTGTGACTTCTTTGTAGTTATCGACAGCCTGACTCTACAATTCATATGGAATCACAAGAGACACCGAATAACGAAGACAATCCTTTAGGAAGAATGAAATAGGAGGACTCACACCTCCCAAATTCAAAATTTGCTACAAAGCAATGGTAATCAAGACAGTGTGGTACTGGTACAAGGACAGACATACAGATCAACAGAATAGAACTGAGAGTTAGAAATGAACCCAAACACCTATTATCAGTTGATTTTCCAAAAAAAAAAAAAAAAAAAAGTGCCAAGACCATTCAATCAGGAAAGAATAGTCTTTTATATCTGATAAGAGATTTGTATCTAGAATATGTTAAGAATTTTTAAAACTTATAAAAGACAAGGAGCCCAATTTTAAAAAATAGTTAAAGGATCTGAATAGATATTTCCTCATGGAAAATATGCAAATGGAAGATATGCAAATATACACATCATTAGTCATCAGGAATATATATATATATATATATCACAATGAAATATCACTTCCCATCCACTATGATGTCTAGAATCAAGAACTTGGAAGTTAGCAAGTATTGACAGAGAAGCTGCTGGGGGGAAGGTAAAATGGGGCTGCCACTTTGGAAAATGGACTGTTTCTGGCAGTTTCTCAAATAATTACAGTTACTACGCAACTAGTCAACTTCACTACTAAGTATACACCCAAGAGAAATGAAAAATATATCTACACAAAAAAATTGTACACAAATGTTTATAGCATCATTATTCATAATCACCAAAAAGGAGAAACTGCCCTAATGTCCATCGATAGGCAAATGGATAAACCAAATGTTCTGTGGAATACTACTTGGTCCTAAGACGGAATAAAGTACTGACGCACCGAATGAACACTGAGAACATTATACTAGGTGAAAGAGGCCAGACACACAAGTCCACGCATTCTGTGACTTCACTCACGTGGGTCCAGAAGAGAGAAATGCGCAGACAGTGAAGGTGGGTTCAAGGGTGGCATGGAGCCAAGTGGTCAGAAGTGGGGAGGGAGACAGTGGGCTGATAGCTCAATGATACGGGGTTTTCTGAGGTGATCAGTATGCTTAAACTTGAGGGTGGCACATATCTGCGACTATACTGAAAGCCATTGAACCATACAGTTTGAATGGATGAGTTGTATAGTGAGTAATACCATAATAAAGCTGTTATTAAACCTTTAAATTGTTTTTCATTTTGATAAGGAATGAGATATTCACACAGTCCCCAAGTGTCACCTCATGAGACACTTATTAATTACAAAAAGGAAAACAGCAACTTGACAATGGAGGAAGCTGGCAGAAACCACCCACACCACGTGATCACACAGCCTCATTGGCAGTGAGACAGACAGGCACCTCGTGGCTCCTACAGGATGCCTGGAAGTGGCCATCACATAGCTTGTGCTGTGTCTTGGACAAAAACCATGTATCCTAATCTACCCGTGAGGAAACATCAGATAAACCAGAACTCTTCAAGAACACTCAGGAACAAAAGAAAACAGACTAAGGAAAGGCTGCAGGTGAGAACAGACAGGAGAGGTTGGACAACTAAGGGCAGCCCGTTGCTCCAGCACCAGGTCTAGATTAAAACCCAAAATGCATTTTGGTTCTGCCATAAGAAGCATCAATGGGACAACCGCTGAAATTCCTATAGGGTCTAAGCATTGGATGACTGTATAGGAGCAAGGCTAACTTCCTGATCTTGATCCTTATACTTTGCTTCTGGAAAAAAAATACCCTCAGTCTTCGGAAACTTGCCCTCAAGTATTTAGAGGTAAAGGAGCATCTCCAACTTGCCTCGAGTGTTTCAGAAGAAATCTGTTACATATGTACACAATTTCACGTCATGTGTGTGTGTTCTGTGTGATTTGTGTGTCTACACATGTATACAGAGAAGGAGAATGCTTACGCACCTGTATTAAAACGTTAACACCTGTGGAATCAGAGAATGATACACAAGTGACATTTGTACCATTTTTTGCAACTTCTTGACATTTGGAAATTGTTTCAAATAAAATAACTTAATTTTAAAAGTGTTTGTGGTACATGCAATGATTCATATTTAACAAACGTGGAAGGGAAGTACGCATTAGGAACACACACATATATAGCAAAAGTACAGAAACATTCACAACAGTGATGAGCTCTAAGGAAGCTAGAGCCCAGTATAGACTAAGCTGTGTTTTGTTTCTCAAGCTAATGCTGGTCTGGGACTATGCGTTTATTATTGCTTACATTTTTGTATATCTAAATATTGAATACTAATTTTTATTGAAAAAGATTCCTCTTCCTTTGTCTATCCAGCACTCCCTTTTTTTTAAGATTTTATTCATTTATTTGACAGAGATCACAAGTAGGCAGAGAGGCAGACAGAGAGAGAGGAGGAAGCAGGCTCCCCGCTGAGCAGAGAGCCCGATGCAGGGCTCGATCCCAGGACCCTGGGATCACGACCTGAGCCGAAGGCAGAGGCTTCAACCCACTGAGCCACCCAGGTGGCCCCCAGCACTCCCTTCTTCATGCAATGCAAGACTTCAGAGAGCAGACAGGTCCCTCTTGCCCTCAGATGTATTTCAATAGCACTGAGAAATTCTCACTGCACACAAGCGACGGATTCCCTGGAGAAGGAGACCAGGGACAGAGAGCCTCACACACGTCTTGTTCACCTTAGTGGAAAAGATGAAGTCTTACCAGACAACAAGCAGCCGGATGCTTTTGCACAGGACAGGAGAGGGGAAGGTTCTGTGCCAGGAAAGGGGGTGTTTGGAGCCACGGAGGTGATGGCTTCCTGGCCTCAGGGAGGAGCCTGGCAGGGGCCACCCAGGTCTGGGAGACAATACAGGATTCCCACAGCTGCCTGCAGAAGCAGGCATTCCCAGCGATCCTGAACCAGTAGGGCCTCCTTCCTAAAATGGAGCTAACACCACACCATGCCTGGACTATGGTAGTAAAGGAGGTGGCATCTGCCCAAGTCACAAATGGCCTTCTTGACCTGGAGTGTCCCGCTGACCACCACTGACTGCCCTGACAGACAGGCTGGAGGAAGCCTTTGAAGGCAGGAAGGCCAGCGTGGGCAGAGGAGGGAAGCCTGGCTGGAACCCAAGCAAGCCCCACAGCAGGGAAGCCAGCCAACAAGATGGAGAGGGCCCCTACCACAAGCCATGCAGTCCTCTAGGCTCTCAAAGAGCAGGGGGGAAAAGCCAATAGCAGCCTCTGTCCTCCCTGGAGGACCTTAGAGCAAAGATGGGGAATGAGATAATCTGTGGGTGTGGGGGAAAGATTGTTCCAGACCCTGGCAACAACATTGCAAAGGGCACTGAGCAGAAGCCTGCCTGCTGCCTCCTGGTGGATTCCAGAAGCAGCAGCCAGCATGACTGACATTGAGGCCACTGGGTTGTTGGGGTCCTGGTCAGCTATGAGTTTGCTCAGGGTGATGGGGGGAGTGATGGACCTTCAGAGCAAAGTGACAGGTTTCTGAAGACTCCTCAAGTGTTTGCAGCCACCACAGTCCAAGGAGGTTCTGCGGGGACATGCTGCATCAGCACTTGACTTTGCAAATGGGTTCTTCATTTTCCTCTTAGGGTATTGCTTCCCATAAGAGTCAGGGTCAGAACTGTGGGTGCAGGGGCAAGGTCCCTAGGGTATAAACTGTCAAGAGGTGTTCCTCTTGGGGTCCCCAAACACAGGGTCAGTACCTGAGAGTCTTGGTCCTGCTAAGTGTACTGAGCAGGCACCACTGGGGGTGGTCCCCTTGCTTGAAAGAGTCTACCTTTCATGCAAGAGAAGAGCCTGGATTCCTGGGCTTGGGGGCCACCTTGATATTCTAGAACTTACTGAGAAGCTAGGCCTTGGCCTGCTATTCTTTGGAGCACTCTCTGTACCCTGAAAAGGGGCATGGCCAGGAGTCAAAGACCTCTCTGCAATCTTCTGGCTAAGTGACCTTGAACAACATTTCCAACCTCTGGAAGTCTTTTCATCTACGAAAACGGAGTGAAAAATACTCTGGTTGCTCAGAGAAGTCAAGGAGATAAAAGGAAAAAAGCACACACAGGGCCTGCTACAGAGGGGCAGATCTCATTAGCATCCTCTGTCCCTTCCTATCTCCCTCTCTCCCAAGGACATCCCATGCTCTAGTTCCTGAAAAGACCAGATCCTAAAAAGACCCCCTCTCAGGTTCCAGGGAGTTGGGAGTCCATGGTTTCTCAGGAAATTATGCTAAATCTTGGTATGATAAATGCCCACACCCAACGGGATCATACATCTCTAGAATCCAGTCTGCATTACTGGAGAGCCCCTGTCTTGGGGATCCCCAAAATTCCTTCCTGTGTCCAGTTCTGGCCACAGCCATCCCTCATCATGGAGCATGGACCCCTCCTTGCCTCAGCCAAGTCTCATATCTCTCCTCCTTTCTGAGGCTGTGTTAGCACCTACCCAGCCCCAGTGAACCTCGTGTCCCCACATTTTGGCAAGTGTCCACGAGAGGCTCCCGGCTTCCCAGGTGGTTTCATGATTTAATCCTCCCATGAATTTCATACTTCTGGAGTTCAAGAACCACATACATATTCGATTTTTTCTATATTTTCCAAGGCTCGTGGCACAGTGCCAGACTACCAGTACGTGAAAAATAGGTACTTATGGAGTTGGAGGTAATAAAATATATATTCATTTAAATTTTTTAATTAGAAAAAATGACTAAAATTTGATAATGAAAGTTCTGTCCGTGGACCAAATTAGAACTTTTTCTAGAAACAGTTTTTTTTTTAATGGACTTTGCAGGGAACCAAGCAATTAATGCCTTTTCATTACAATTTAGGACTGAAACTGGAATATTAAAATTGCCATTCAGTGGAATGTGCATGAAATGCTGAAAGTCTCCTGGTGAATAATTCCTGGTTATAACGACATGCTATAGACTTAAATCTTACTCCTAGACATGAAAAAAGACAGTTAAATCAACTTTGTCCATTTAAATATCATTTCAAGATATCTAGAACCCATCTCTTTATTGCTCAACAACCCTTGGCAATTTCTTTTGCCCTCATTTATTTCTGGTTCCAAAGGGAATCCTGTCTGATTTATTGGAAATTAGTTCTTACTGCTAGTAAATGCTTTAAACTGTTTTCCTATAAATCACTCCAAAATCTGCTAGTGCACTGAAGCCTGGTCCGAGTTTCCCTCCAGCAACGCTGAGCGCCAGCACACCCTCCCTCCCACCACCCCCCCCCCCCCACCCTCAGGAAAGCTCCACGGAGCGGGCAGATCAGTCTCTAACGAAACTTAGTTTTTACTCCTTGGAATGGTTCCTCTAAATTAAAAAAGAAGAAGAAGAAGCAGCAGCTTAGCTTTTCTACACACACACAATCAGCTGCTCCTTCACCTTCCATTTACGGACAATGATCGGCTACATCTCCACATGTTCACAAGCCTGCGTCCTCATGGGTTCAGAGTTAGCTCTCGAGGAGACACAGCGTGCAGAGGAATGCGAGCACGCTGTGTGCAATGGCAGCATTCCCGGGGTGGGGGGGTGTGCCTAGGCTTTACTGCACCTGTGCCCTTCAGTGTAGGTGAGGCTCTGCTACGGTAACAAGGAAGGTCCATTTCCTGCTCACACCACACAGCCATTCTGGCTCTGCAGTGGGAGGCTCGGCGGCTGGGTGCGGTCCTCATTCAGGGAAACAGGCTGGCGGAAGCTCAGCCCCACATCTTCACATCTGTACCTTGAAATGATACGTGTCATTTCTGCTCACATTTCACTGGCCAAAGAAAGGGACACGACTTCCCCAAACATCAAAGCCGGAAGGAAGGCGAAACCCACCATGCAGCCCCAGAAGGTGGGCCGAGCTAACGGCGATCACGCTCCCTGGCTCTTCCCTCATGCATGCTGGACAAGGCGATGCTCCACCCTCTCTGGGAGGTGCGCGTGCGTGTGCATGTGCGTGCGTGTGCTTGCACCTGTGAGTGCATGTGTGCGTGTGTGTTCACCATAAAACCAGGAACACTCTGCCTGGCCAGCAGGCATCTCTACTCTGAAAAGTCTGACACTTTGCCACATTGTAGCCCTTGAGATGCCTAATACACTCTTTATCAGAATCAATCTTAAAAACAAATGGTTGTTATTTAGGTAACTACTAGGAATAGAAAGAGAGCTCTTCAAATTGACAAAGAAGAAGTGAGGGAGGGAGGGAGGGAGGCCTTGGAGGCATAAGTGGCAAATAAAAATCCCAGGATTCTAAGACTCTTCACAAAAGAGAAAAGCCAGACCTTCCTCACAGCCCAGGGACGCTTCGCAAGAGCTCAGGGAGGGCAGGGGGCTGCCGATGGACTACGGTGAGTCCTCCTTGCCCTCTCCCCTTTCAGTTTCCCACAAATAAAGAGCTATTTTCAGAAGAAACCCTCCAAGCATCGCTGTGACACAGCAGGCTGTAATGCTCACTACAATAACAAATGTATGTAAAAGATCATCTGTAGAAATCATTTTTAAGTTGAGATATCGTTCAAAGGCAAAAATGATCTATATGCTGAGAGACAGTGCTCATATATCTTTTGGAGAAATGATAGGGCCTTATTTAATGATTTAAAGAACAGCACCATAAAAAAAATAATTCCATATATAAATATTTAAGTATGGTTTACTATATTCAATACCTGTCCAAATATATCCTCCGTCTAGATCTTTGCCAACTGCACTCAGAGCTAGTGAACTCCAAGAATACTAGAAGGTATCAAAAAACATCAGCTAGAAAACTCTGCCATGCGTTTAGAAGACAGGGCTGTTCTTTAAAACTGACTTACCAGAAAAGCAGCTGTGTTCCCACCAGCTCTGGAGGAGAAAAGACGATTGCATAGGGAGGGAATTTAGTAGAAGTATTTTTTATTCTTTTTCATGTCCTACTTCAAAACCACTTCCTATTATTAGGTACAAGTCTGTATTTAATATGTATTGTCTACATTTCAGGCCACAATATGCATATGTATATGTACATTACACTCTTCTGTTCATGTGCACCCTCTACCTATCGATGAGATTTGGTGCTAAGGGCGTGAAAGATTTTCAATAAAATATAGGTTCCCACTTGTTCTGTTGCTGTCCTCAAGGACCCTGTCAGTTCTGCATCAGAGATTGTGGAAATAACTAATGGAAATCTGACAGCTGGTGACAACTTCAAGCCAGGAGTCTCGTCTATAAAATTTACCTGAAAACCTGAAGGCGTACCCAGAGAAAATAATTCTCCAAACCTCACATTCTTCTCCGGCTGCATGCTTATAGGATTCTGGGCTCTGAAATGCTTGCATTCCATCGAGGGGTGCAGCGTTCAAAAGAGCCTCCCCTCGGCTCTCTGCACTTGGAGCAAGCTTCTGTCCCACTCTCCCTTAGGCGGGCACCCATGGGTGGAATTCATGTCTCCAGGGTACGTGTCCTTCACTTCCCTGCCGATGTCCCTTCTCCTACCAGACCATCCCCTCCTGCAGCAGCTGGCGTTCTGTGGAACTTATCTACTATTATCAGAAACGTCAACAGTTTTCGAGAAACAGATGCAACGGGGCTGCAGTAACCTACTTAAGTACCATAAATTCCAGAAGGCGCTTGGCTTTCATGGACAACGTGTGACTTGAAAAATGACACACTCTTGGGAGAGCGGATGACTATTTTTAAAGGACTAGCCGGAGATGCTGGACTCCTCAAGGAGTCCAGGCGCCTATGGGGGTCTCTCGCTTCACAGGGAGCCCCGCCCCCGTGCCATCTGAACCCAAGCTCTCTCTGCATAATGAGATCAACGAGTGACTCAGCATGGAGCTCTTAGAGCCTGACTCAGGACCTCGCTCACATGCTTGCCCAACACGCCACCCACCCTCACATTCTCAGCTTCTGCTCCTGCTGGGGGATCTGCATTCACTCTCCCCTGCTGAGTTCAGATCCTAGCCCTGCCAGAGACTTGAGGTGTAGCTTCTGGCATGTCATGGAACCCCACTAAGCCTCGCTTCTTAATTTGTAGACAGATATCATGTTCCTCAGCCAGAAGGTTAAGAGGCCGTAATGCTCAGACAGCTCCCCGCACTATGCCCAGCAGGGAGCAGGTACTTAGGACTGGGTCTTCACTACAGTCACCACTGCTCTGGGGAAGGGCCCTTGCCTTGTTTCAATGGTTAGCATCAGCCGCAAGCCCTGACCTTCCATCTGAGAGCCTGTGGCCTCAGGTTCTAGCTCTAACTTAAGAATTCCCCGATCATGCAATCCCAGGCACTCCTCCCCCCACTGACTGTGGGCACTCCTCTCTCCTCTCCCACCATCGGGCTATCCGGCTTCAGCCCCTTCTCACACTGGGATTTGCCCCAAAGTACTCACATGATCCTGGAGAAAATATAAAAGCTTCTGAAGGTTGCAGCCACTAGAGGTGAATGAATAGCGATGCCATTTTCGCTGAAGGCCAAGTGCCAAAGCCCTCGTTGAGGGAAGACACCCACACAGCACAGAGTGTGCCCCCAGGCCTTGTCAGAGTTTAGCCCCAAGGTGGGAAAAGATGCCAATGAAGGGGCTAGCTGCTAACACTAGATCAACCTCAGTGTGTGTCTTACGTATCTGATCCTGAATGCAACCAGAAGAGCAAAAGAGCCAGGAGGTTACTAACAAAAAGACACTGAATGCACACGGACATGTGATTCTGCAAATAACAAGCCTCAGCTTTCCAAGGGCTCCTAATGAGAGGCGGCACTATGCCCCCACCAGCCCTTGAAACATGCTGAAGGGGAAAGACATTATGGGTACCTGCCCATTCCACAGAGGGGGACGTCGCCGCACAAAGAAGCAGGAACCCCTGTCCAGGGTGACACAGCAAGTTCCCAGCGTTCTCAGGAAGGGAGCCCGGCTTCCTTGATGCCCAGCTGTTCTGTACTGTCCTTCTCACGAGAGGAAGGGAATGTTCTTGGAGACATGAGGCAGGGGCTAATGTTTCACGAGGACGCGACTTCCTGGGGGGTGCAAACTAGCGGTGCAGAAACCGTCAATGACAGAGTGTCTCCCCGCCGTCCTCTGCATTTGTTATCCCCACTTCTGTCCTCATCCCTCATGCCTTGCAGCTGTACCAGATGTGGAGAAAATTACATGTTCCCTGAAACTTAATGACCAAATTTAAAGCAATTTTAAACTAATCAGGGTTCTGTTAAGCTGATTTTATTAATTTAACAGTTTTAAGAGTTTAACAAAATGATGCACTTGGAAATCTTTGTTGTGGAAGCTGCTCATTTAGGTGCAGAAGGCCTGGCGCCATCCAAGGAATCCTCCTTCAAAGAAAAGGATAATTTATAAAATAACAAAATAACCCTTCTCAAAAATATACAATTATTGATAACATGGTAAATGGTGAGATGCTATACTTACCACTTAGGCTATTAGGAACAGTTTATACATGGTGCTTATGCAGAGGTAAACCAATGAGACACTCTACCCAGAATTAGAGACTTCACTGTTAACTTTAAAATAATCCATCAACCGGGGCACCTGGGCGGGTCAGTTGGTTAAGCGTCTGCCTTCAGCTCAGGTCATGATCTCAGTGTCCTGGGATCGAGCCTCACATCAGGGCTCAGCAGAGAGTGTGCATCTCCCTCTGCCTCTGCTTCCCCCCACTCCCACCCCAGCTTGTGCTCTCTCTCTCTCAAATAAATAAATAAAACCTTTAAAGAAATAAAATAATCTATCAACTCTCCACTGACAATTAGGGTTCAGAACAAAGCTACGAGTTGCCCTACCTGGTAATTCTTTTTATTTAAAAGAGAAACATAGACTCTTTCTTTTCTGATGGAGGCTGCTGACAAGTTCCTGACACCCTTCCCATGACCAAGGGCTCTTAAGAACAGAGCTGTGTTCAAATGAAGCCAAAGCAAATAATAATAATAATAATAAAATAAATAAATAAAAAGTCAGGCCCAGATATTTCCTGAATCTTACAAGAACAATATGTGGCATTCTGTTACTTTCAAAGTTAAATCAGAAGTTAAAATCCAGGGGCTCCTGGGTGGCTCAATGGGTTAAGCCTCTGCCTTCGGTTCAGGTCATGATCTCAGGGTCCTGGGATCGAGTCCCATATCGGGCTCCTTGCTCAGCAGGGAGCCTGCTTCTCCCTCTGCCTCTGCCTGCCATTCTGCCTGCCTGTGCTCTCTATCTCTCTGACAAATAAATAAATGAAATCTTAAAAAAAAAAAAAGAAAAGAAGTTAAAATCCAGATTTTTAAAAATTACCTGTGTACCCATCTAGAAGACAGCTATGTTATCATTGAAGAATTCTGGGCCACTCACTAGCTACGTGACTTTAGAGGAGTGACTTCACCTCTCGGAGCTTCTTTCCACATCTGGAAAATGTGGACAACCTTCAACGTGCAACTAGTGAGGATAAATGCGTGAGTGCATTTATATGCACTGAACAGAGTCTGGCTCGGTGTGCACATGAACAACACCGACCATCACTGATTGTGATGACAGCGCAGGGTCACTGTGTGTCATGTTCAGGTCGGAAAATAGACGTAGTACCATGATTGATAGTTTGGGTTTCATGACCGGCACCTCAGGCTCACAGTACTTGGGTTTTTCCTTTCTTTCTATTTTTAAGTCACAGAAGTGACAGGTTCTTATAAAAGAAAGGAAAGGAAAGGAGGGAGGGAGGGAGGAAGAGAGGAGGGGAAAAGAAAGAAAAAGAAAGGAAAGAAGGAAGGAAGGAAGGAGGGAGGGAGGAAGGAGGAAGGGAGGAAGGGAAGTCAATCAAGTTGGAAGTATGGGAAGTAAAATCTGAAACTCCCCTCCCCAAGCAAATTCAGCCTCATTGCCAGGAATCATCATGGCCAACAACCTCATACCTTCTATGTGTGTGTTTATAAAAGATATATATATATATTTACATTACCTGTTATTTATGTTCTGGAAAGGTATATAAGAATGATTTACATGACATATAATGCACCTTACATATATTATGCACAATTATACACAGTCACACACACTTCCACACACAGCTACGCACACATGCAGGTTCTCAAGCTGTCCTCTGGCTCGGTTTCTTCACTTAACCATGTCACAGAGCCCTCCCTCCACACCGGACTTGCAGACAATTCATTCTTCATTGCCGCACGGGCGTTCACGATCTGCGTGGGGTAGATTATTTGACCTCTCCTCCACTGATAGGCATTTAGGGTTTCTCTAGTATTTCCTTGTTAGAAATCATGCCACGAGGACTAGCTGTTTGTGCACAGACTTGAGCACAAGGCAAGCACAGTGAGGGATGGTGGGGCCAAAGAAAGAATGGGAGTCGGGGACAGAGGGTGGACATCTGCTTTGCATATTGCTTGGTAATAAAAATATAAAGCTGGGCGCCTGGGTGGCTCAGTGGGTTAAGCCTCTGCCTTCGGCTCGGGTCATGATCTCAGGGTCCTGGGATCGAGCCCCGCGTCAGGCTCTCTGCTCAGCGGGGAGCCTGCTTCCCCCTCTCTCTGTGCCTGCCTCTCTGCCTACTTGTGATCTCTGTCTGTCAAATAAATAAATAAAATCTTTAAAAAAAAAAAGCTTAAAGTACAATGGTTTGATAATACTTTATACCTGCTACATTGGCTATTATTATTAAAACAGGAAGTGGAAAAATTGGAGCCCTTGGGCAGTTGGTAAAAACGTAAAGAGATGCAGCTGTTGTAGAGAACAGTACGGTGGTTCCTCAAAAAATTAAACATAGAATTACCATATGATCCAGGAATTCCATATATCCCCCCCCCAAAAAAAAGTAAAAGCAGGCACTTGAGGGATTTTTTGCTCACCCATGTTCAGAGCAGCTTATTCACAATCGCCTCAAGATAGGAACAACCCAGATTTCCATACACGGGGGACCGCGTTGGCTGAATGTGGTGTGTGTGTCGATGGAGGATTATTAGCCTTAAAGGGAAGGAAGTCCTGGCATGTGCTGCAACACAGATGCCCCCAAAGACACTACGTTAAGTGAAATAAGCCAGACACACAACGACAAATGCTATATGATCCTACTTAGAGGCGCACAGAGTAGTCAAGTTCATAGAGACAAAAAAATGTAGAAGGGGCTGGGGAGGGGAATGACCTCGGAGTATTTCATGGCGACAGAGTGTAATCTGGGGAAGAGGAAAAAGTTCTGCAGATAAATGTTGATAATGTGAATGTACTTAACGCCACCGAATTGTCCACCTGAGAATGCTAAGACGGCGATGTTGTTACGTCGATTTTATCCCAGTTTTTAAAAGAGGTAATGGTTTCTTTTAGGCGTGGTCCAAACAACCTGCAATGAAATGGTTTCTTCAAAAAAAACAGCTCCCGAAGAACTCTATGAAAAGAACCATATCACACGGCCTGGGCCTGGCAAAGATCTGGTCCCTGCCTTTGAGCGTGTCACACTAATGGGTTGCAGGAGCGAGGGCAGGTAAACAAACCATCGGTGACCATGGAAATGGCAAAAACACAGCTAGCACAAAGGAGTGTGGGCTTTTCAGAAATCCAGAGGGCAGGTGAACCAATGTTCCTCTTATTCTCTATAATTTTCTGTATGTTTAAAATATCTTATAATAACAATAATAAATACATTTTTTGAACTGGAAAGTGCCATGAACTCTGTTTTTGGAAATCTAGATGATCAGGTTCCCAGATGTTTCAATTTTATGATCCAGTTTTAAAAAACGTAATGAAGAGACAAATATAGGACTGACAACTTTTTATTTTGCCAAGTAAGGACACTAAAGAAATTGCCATCTGCTTTCAATAGTATTCATAAAAGAAGGCATATTTTATGTTAAAAAAATGAGCTTGGACATAAAAGATTGTCCTTCCTGAGAAAGGGAAGTTGGCAACCCTTTCCAGCATGATTGTTCAGACACCATATTGCCATAGTTCCCTGCATGTCACCACAGACCAACATGAACTTCTCCAGAGGTTGGTACTAGTCAGGGCTCCTGGATTTGGGACCTCCCCCGACCCACATTCCTCACCTGCAAACACAGAGTCATTTCCAATGTCAGCTCCAATGCCCCAAATGCTCCTCCAACCCTGAGCTCCAGCCCCCCCAAACTGACCCAAGCAGAGCTTCACCACCCCTGTCTTACGTTCTTTCCCAGGGGAGCACCTCCATCCCTCCTCCCAGACCCACTAGAATTAACTGCCCAGGGAGACTCCAGAACACACCCACCAGGGAGACTCAGTACACCTCCCGGGGTGACTGGATACATCCATCAGGGAGACTTTCAATATATCCACCAAGGAGTCCTTAAATATACCCACCAGGGAAATGGCTGAGTGTACACACAGGGAGACTCTGAAAACACCCAGCAGGGAGACTCCCGAGTACACCCACCAGGGAGACTCTAAATACATCCACCGGGTGACTCTGAATACACCCATGAGGGAGACTTAGTACACTCTCTAAATATACTCACGAGGGAGACTTCTGAGTGTACACGCCAGGAGACTCTGAGTACACCCACCAGGAATAATCCCAAATTACAGCCAACAAGGAGTCTCTCAATTTAGCCACCAGAAAATATGCACCAAGTTGTGTGTTTCTCCACTGTGTTGTTTTACATATTTCTTTCCTTCAAACTGCAGTGTCCATTCCCCCCCAGGAGCTGGCTTCTTGCAAGGAATAGTGCCGGCTACCTCATTTTTAGAAATCGATGTTTGTAGTAAATAAATTCAATAATGAATGACTTAACCTCATTCTAAAGTAGGTCTATCTGGAAGCTAGCACCCCCAAAATGATGGCTTACGTAGGGACTACCAACTTGCAGTCCCACACCGGGTGGGTATTTGAGCAGAGCCCTCTGCAAGGGTGCCATCCATTATCTGCCAGCAACAAAGGAAGTCCCACCGGTCAGCTTCTGAGCCACAAGGCCATCATGATGGTAAGAGCTAACACTTCCTTAGTGATTCCATGCCTGAAGCCCGGCAGGAACACTGTATATGTATTATCTCATTTAATTCTCCATCACGAACTACCAACAACTTTTTATAGATGTCTGCCTTGAAACATTTTAAGACTTACAAAAATAGGCCATTCTTGTATATCCTTTACCCACATACCCCAAATGTCAACCTACACCTCGTTTACTTTCCCCTCCCTCTCTTTCTAGAAACACACACACACGCATATGATTTCTGAACTATTGGACACACACATGCGTGCGTGCGAACATACGATTTCTGAACTGTAGGAGAGTAAGACGAAGTCACGGTGCCTCTTTACCTCTAAACACTTTATTGTGTATGTCCTAAAAATCAGAACATTAACATTGACACAAAACTCTTATCTCATCTACAGACCTTCTGATGTCACCAATCGTCCCGTAATGTCCTATGGAGCAAAAGAAAAGAACAAAACCTCACCTGGTCCAGGACCCAGTCCAGCATCACACTAACATCTACTTTTATCTCCGTTAGTCTTCTTTAATCTGGATCAGTTCCTCTGGGTTTTTTTTTTTTCTCATGACCTTGACATTTTGGAGTACTGTACAATTATTTTGCAGATGTCCCTCAATTGGGGTCTGCTCTTTCCTCATAAGATCCAGTTTGTACATTTTCAGCAGGCAGACCGCAGAAATGATTCTGTGTCCTTCCTAGTACATCATATCCAGAGCACGGGAAGGCTACGATCTCATTATTAGTGATGTTAACTTTGACCACAAGATTCAGACCTTGATTCAGGTCTGTCATATTTCTCCATTGTAAAATTAGAATTTTCCCTTTGAAATTAGTAAGAATTTTGTGGATCTGTTGGGATTTCATAAATACCTCTTACACTGTCAATTTATAATAAAGAAAGATTTCCTTTTTTTCTCCACTTATTTGTGTATACGAGTTTGGTGGTAATTTGCTCAGTTATCCCAGATTTGATCCCTGGGAGTCTGGCTCTCATGTCCTTTTACCATGTCTCCATCATTCTTTGAGCGCTTCCTTACTTTCTGGTCCCTCCTGTACAATCTTTGCCCCAGCCCTGGAAGTAACCATATCTCTAAAGATTTCTGGTGTCATTTAGTGGAGAAGTTATTTAGAAAACCACACCTGGGGGGGCTGGATTTGCTACTGAGATGTCACTGTTTCTAGGCTCTCTCGGCAGGCAGAGCTACATCAATCCATCCATCCATATTTTTACCTGGTTCTATGTATGTGTGTGCGTGTGTTCATACACACACCTCCAATTCTAGTCCAACACAACAGGACGAAGCTAGCCACCCAGCTTTCTATGTAACTTCCTTCGCCGATTGGCAGAAAACTGGCTCCCATTACTCCCAATAAATTTACATATTTCCTCTATCTTGAATACAAATAATTTCAGAGTTATTAATCCACATTACTTCAAAAGACAAACCTACCAATTAGAGTAACAATATACTTATTTACACTTATTTTTTTGTTATTAGCCTCTGGGTGTTTGGTCAAAATACAGAATCCAAGTCACCTGGGGAGTTGTCTATTATCCATGCGAAATATTGACATGTTTATAAATGTCAAATGTATATAAAAATGTATCTCAGAAAATCTCACTTATCAACGCTTCTGTCCCGCTGCCACTCTCCTACCCTCACAACCCTGTGCCAAACACCTCCATTGGTAATCAATCTCATTAGATTCTAGTTTACCCTTCCCAGGATTCTTTTTTGCGAAAACACACAGATGAGTTCATGTTTTCTTGTCTTACCTTTATTACACAACAGTAGCATACTAAAAGCCTTCTTTTAATGGCTTTGTTTAGGTACATTTTTATACCGTGAAATTCACTCACTATGGGTGTACAGTCTGATGAGTTTTAGTAAAAGTACACAGTATGCAACTATCCCCACCATCCAGTTTTATGACTTTATCGCCCCCAGGAAGTACTCTTGTGTTCATCTGCATTCAACTGCTGCTCTCACCCCCATAATGACACTCTCCCATGCTTTGCTTTTGTCACTTACCCCTATATCCTGCCCCCTTGCCAGTTCTCAGAGACCTCCTTCTTTCTTTTGACAAGTGCGCAGTCTCCGTTATTTGCGCATACCGAAAAGTACTCAACCACTTCATCATGCTTGGACATTAGACTGATGCCATTATTTTGCAATTACAAATGATTCTGGAATGAATACTCTTGTGCATAAGTGTTCTCATACTTTTGAGATAGGTATATATATACCCTTAGAAGTAGGATGCCTGGGTCAAAATGTAAATGCTAAGGTAGTTGGCATAAATATTGCCCAGTTTCCCTTTGACAGGTTTGCACCCGTTTTCATTCCCATTAGCAATGTATGTGAGAGCCTGTTTCCCACAGCTTTGCCGACAGATGTGTTTTTGAGCCAAACTGATGGGTGAAAAATGGCATCGCAGAGTCCGCTCAATTTGCATTTCTCTGATTATAAGTGAGGTTCAACGTCATCATATGTTTTAGAGGCCGCCCGAGCTTCTTCCAGGCGAATCATCTTCTCTTCATTTTTTAAAATTCAATTTAAACCAAAACAACAGCAACTCCCCCACCAGAACCCAGCTTGCCCATTTCTCCCACCCACCCCCCATGCCTGACCTCTGACAACCACCAGTCAGCTGTTATCTTTTTTTTACATCTTCTGCTTCTTTTTCTCTCAGGTTCCCCTTCTCCCTTACTTTTAACAGTTCTTTATATATCAAAGATATTAACCCTTGGGGCACCTGGGTGGCTCAGTCAGTTAAGCCTCTGCCTTTTGGCTGAGGTCATGATCTCGACATCCTGGGATTGAGCCCCGCATCAGGCTCCTTGCTCAGCAGGGAGCCTGCTTCTCCCTCTCCCTCTGCTCCTACTCGTTCTCTCTCTCTCTCTCTCTCTCTCAAATGAACAAATAAAATCTTTAAAAAAATATATTAGCCCTTCATATCTAATGTATGTCACAAATATTTGCTCCCCCTTTGGACATTTTGACTGTGCTTATGGTTCTCTGGTTTTGGTCTTTACCCTGTCAGAAGTCTTCAGTTTCACATAATCAAATGTATCACTCTTTTTTTTTACTAAATCTAGAGTTTGAGTCATAGTCAGAAAACCTTTCCCTACACCCATGTTATAGGGAAATTCACTCAGGTTTTCCTGCAGTACTTTTATGATTTCATTTTTTGTATTTAGGTCTCAGAGTCCATTTGGAGTTTATTCTTGTGTACAGTGTAAGAAATACATCCAATTTTCTTTTTTTCCAGGGGACAGCCAGCAGTCCCAGCATAATGCACTGAAAAGTTAATCTGCTCCCATGGTGTGAGACGCCACCTTTATCAATACTAAATTTCTAGATGCCGTTGGCTCTATTTCTGGGCTTTGCATTCAGTTCCACCACAATTTTGTTCACACAACAATACCACACTAGTTTAATAACAGAGGCCTTCTAGTTCATTTTAATGTCTGGTAGAGCTATTCCCCCAAGTAGCTTTTATTTTTCAAGATTATCATGGTTATTGCATGTTTGCTTTTTCATATGAACTGGAGTATCAACTGTCTTAGCTCCATAAAAAAAGCTTATTGGTGTTTTTACGGGGATTGAGTCAAGTCATAAATTAACTTTGGAAAAAGTGGCTTTTTTTATGATGTTTTCATCTCATCCAATTCCAAGGGATGTCTATTTGCTCAAAACTACTTTTGCATCTTTCAAATGTGTATTAAAGTTTTCCTGATATAGGCTTTACCCATTTCTTGCTACGTTTATTTCTAAGTATTTTACCTTCTCTGTTGCTATTGTATCCTCTAATTCATTCTTATTTATGTATAAGAAAGCTATTGATTTCAGTATGTTAATTTTTTATCCTGCTAAAAAAGTGATTTTATTGTTTGATTTACTTTTACCATTGATTCTCTTTCCACATACTGGCTTTCCCAGTATATTATCATATCATATCATGTGCAAATCAAGGTAATTTTGATTCTTCTTTTCTAATACTCATGCCACTAAAATCTAATACCTCAAGTACAATTGTGGGATAGTAGTGGAGATATGGGCATACTTGTCTTGATAATGATCTTTGTGGAAATGCCTCTAGTGTTTCCCCATCAAATAAGATGCCAACTATAAAATCCAGGCATTTAAAATATTTTATCATATTAAGAAGTATTAATTCATTCGTGTTTTCTTAACTAATACATAAGGCATGGGGTTGAATTCTATAAACGGTTTTCAGCATCTATGGAGGTAATCATGTGATTTTTTTCCCCTTAAGTGTATTATTATATTAATGGGTTTCCTCATGTTGAACCAACCTTGCATTCCTGAAAAAAAAATTATTTCGTCATGATGCCTTGATTTCTTAATGTTGCATTGAGTTTATGAATACTTTGTTTAGCACTTTTGCTTTAATATTTGTAAGTGATATCGTTCTGTAATTTCATTTTTGTGCTTGCTTTTTTAAAATTTTAAAAATTTAGTTATCAATGTTATACTTGCTTTCAAAAAAGAACTAAAATGTATTCTTTTATTTTCAATACTCTGAAACAACTCACAAAGAATGGAGATTATCTAGTCTTTGAAAGTTTGGTAGGATTCCCCTGAGAAACCATGTAGGCTTGGTGCTTTTTTAGTGGAGTAGTTTCTGAGAGATTTTTTTCTTATCTTTCATTGAATTCAGTTTATTTAAGTTTCTTGTAATGAATGGAGCTGATTTTGGTACTGCATTTTATCCAGATTTTATTTTTATAGAAGACGGCAAAATAGTCTCATAACGTATTTAATTTCTTCTATCTCAATGGTATGCCCCCTTGTCAATTCTTATTTTATATGTTTGTGCTCTCCCCTCATTTTTTATTGTTAGCAACCATTTTGTCCATTTTGTAAATGTTTCAAACTAGATTTTTTAAATTATTAATTACATCTATTATTCCTCTGTTCTGGGCCTTATTTTCTTCCTTGTGCTCTCTTGTAGTTTACCTGGTGGTTCCTTTCCTAGCTCTTGAGCTGAGAATTTAGTTTGTTTCTTTTTTTAATTGATAAAAATGTCTGGAGATATGAATTCTCATCCGATCTGAATGTATCCCACAAATTCTGCTAGATAGTGTGTTCACTATCATTACTTTTTTTTCATTTTCAATTTATTTGTTTTCCCCCTTTCATCCAAGGAGGATGTTGCTTAATAGAATTTTTAAAACTTTTAGATGAAAGTGTCTTTTTTCATTTTGGTTTTTGTTAATGCCCAGTTCTAGCACACTGTGATCAGAGTGTTGTAATACTTGTACTTCAGAGAGTGTACTGAGGTTTTTCTTTTGCAAATATTCCACTTAAGAAGAAAGAATAGTCTGTATTGTGATGGCATAAACTTATATATGCAAATTAATTATCTGCTTCCTTAATTATGTTGTTACATTTTTTTGTCCACTGGATCTATATTATGCTGAGTGTGGTTATGTTAAAATCTTCATTATTATCACGTTTCTAAGTTTCCTTGTTTCTTTGTAATTTCTGCTTTATAAAGATGATTTCTGTGTTACTCAGTGCACAGCTATTCAAAGCTGTTCTATAACTATTTTGAATTGTTATTAACCCCCTTTTCTTCTTGGTACATGAATTAAGCACCTGTTAGGCACAAGGCAATGTCCATGCCACCATTTATTCGTCCGTGTATCTGGGAGCAGTGGCCACAGAGGGACGCAGAAATGCCTTGCCTTGGTCATGAAGACACCCTGGGGCTACAGAACAGGTGTTCCTCACTTAGGGCACCTTTCCTTAATCTTTCTTTAATTGTTCTAGAAAGAACTCTTGGCTCCTAGGCTAGTCACGCCTGTCCACTCCACCAGCATGCTGGAGAGCACTTCCACAGAGCCAAGCAAACTACTGCTGCTGAAAATGGATGCTTCCAGTCCAGCTATGTTTTTAAAAGATGACTGCAACACGAACCAAGGAACTCTCTGAGGTTATGATTCTCGACACAGCACCATGATCGATTTAGCTGAATTATGGCAGGACTTCTTATGGAGAAACTGAACCGACTTTCATCCTGCCTGCCCCAAAACAACTGCAGGGGGCTCTCTGCATCCTGGCTGCTCCACAGGACCCTTCCCCTTTGGCTTCTTGAGGGAACGCCGGCCCTGCCCACTCGCAGCGCCAGCTCCCTTTGCACAAGTGGCAGAGCAGAGGGGCCACCCTCTTTGAGCAGAGAGAGCACTTTGGAACCAAAGCCAGCAGCCCTTGGCTAAGAGTCAAGTCAGGATGTAAATGCAAAGAGAGCCAGCTTCTTCATTGATCAGCAGAGTACCAGACAGCCCCAAGTGACCCTGGGGTTAATCAGCAGGCTAGGGGAGGAGGTGTGGCTTAGTTCAACGCCATTAACACATGCTCCCTCCCTGCCCCAACAGACAGTCAAAAATGTTATGTAGAATTTGCCAGCCTAATTACAAATGCTGAGCTTCATTTGGTGGGCAGTTAATAGTCACTTGAATATAAATCAGGGCAGACACACACAGAGGATAACTGTCCACAACCTTTTAAAGGAACCTTTTAAAAACCTCAGCAGAGATACGGCCTACCCCGGGGCAGGGGTGGAGAGCGGCATCTTTCCTGTCCACCCACACTCTGGACCGGCTCCGCAGGCCTGGGCACGGAGACAAGAGCAGAGTCACCGGAGAGACAACAAACGCTGTTCTTTGTAAGTGTTCAAGCCTTTTCTTCGGGTGGAGCTTCCCAGGAAGGGAGTCGATGTGGGAGGAGCCTCAGCATGGGGGCGGAGCCTCGGTGAGAGGAGGAGCTGTGGAGTGTAGGAGGGACCTTTGTGGGGGCGGAGTCTCAGTGTGCAGGAGGGGCCTCAGCAAGGGGGAGGAGCTGCGGTGTGTGGGAGGGGCCTCAGTGTGGGGGTCGGGCCTAGCCTACTGCCTTGCCTCTTCCGTTGTGCAGCACTATTGTCCCCTCTTCTTCCCCGGCATGCTACAAAACGCTATTTCCCAGCCCCATTTCTCCGCAGTGGTGGACTCGTGTGACCAACGTCTGGCCAATGGAAGTCACCATGAATGATGTATGCCACCTCCCGGCCCGGTCCACCACAATTTCTCCCACGTGGACGGTCCCTCTTCATTTGCCCTCCAGCAGTGAGGCAGAGCTCAGCCTTGAACTGAGGTGGAAGGAGCCCAGGCCCGAGTGACTGCCCCGTGCAGCCCGCACCCCAACAACTGCACCGGACTGGGACAGAGGTCAGCGCGCTCTGGCCAAATCCCGGCCACCACTCGTTTTGTAAATGTTTTACTGGGACAGAGCACTTGATGTACTGCCCATGGCTGCTCTCACACTACAAAGGCAGAGAACTTACGGCCCACAGAGCGGAAGGTATTTACCGCCTAGCCCTTTACAGAAAAATGTGTCAGCTTCCAGATTAAGGAACAAACAGCACATTTTTTATTACAGGAAGCCCCTGAGATTTGAGGGTAGCCACCGCTGCTAGCCTACCTAGATTCATTTATTCATGTGAACTTCCTTTACAAAAAGTCTTGGAAAGAGTGGAGACTACTCGAATCAGTTACACATGGAATAACCCACCCAAGAGGGGCTGTGGTGATCATAGAGGAGCTGTGATGGCGGAAGCTGAGTGGCCAGATCTGGGTTTCTAATACCATTTTCCAATAAAGGAACCGGGGCTCCATGGAGAAATGACAGACTCTAGGGCTGGGGCAGCAAGTTGGGAGGAGGAGCTGGAACCTGCGGGAAAACAAGGAAGTACCAAGAAACATCCTCGGTGATGGAGATATGTCAGCGGACTCAGGAGACAACCTGAAGATGGCCCAAAGATGGAGCAAATTGAGCCACAAAATACAGTAGCGTGCACACTAAATAGAGCCAGAGCATGAACCAGAAATCTATAGAGAAATGACTGAATGGATGGATAAGTGAACAAATGAGAAGACACAAATGTCCTGTGCAGACGAATTCCAAATAGTTTATGTAGATACTCCTCCTGGAAGGGGTGCAGCCCCAACCCTGCAGAAGAAAGGGAGTCAGGGCTGTACGTGAGGGCTACGTAGTGACTCTCCCCCTCAGAGGACAGTATGGAGGGGGCAGGTGGCAAAGAGGAACTTGAAGCACAAACACCGGCAAACACCATCTCGGTCATACTTTGTGGTCCCACCCCAAATCCGTCACCCAGTCGAACCAAGAGAAAAATACCTGACACAGCCCAGCTGAGGGACAGTCAACAATATACTCGTCCTCCTCACAACAATGAACAGTCAAGGTCATCAAATCCAAGGGGAACCTGAGAAACTCTTGCAGCCAAGAGCCTAAGGAGACGAGACCACCAAGTGCAATATGGTGTCCCAGATGGGATCTCAGAGCAGGAAAGGACATTCTTCTAGTCTTTTTACTAGGACATCTGAACAACGTATGAACTTTAATAGTAAGGTATCAATATGAATTCATCGATTATAATGAATTTTGCCATTCATCGATTGTAATGAATTTTGCCTCTAGGAAGGGAAGTGTGTGATGTCTATCGGAATGAGCCCCACAGCTTTTCAGGACTTCCCAAAGTGGTCTAAAGACAACGTTTATTTTTAAAAAGTTTTCCTATGTCCTCCAGAGCCATTGGTGTCATGCTCCATATGGGACTGACATTATCTCACTCAGGCCTCAACAGCAGGAACGTGATGGGTTAGGAAGTGGTTCCCTCGATTTCTCTCTTTGGACAAAGACTGTAACGAATTGGTATAATTTCATCCTTAAATGTTTGATAGAACTCACCAGTGGGCGCATATGGGCCTGGTATTTTCTGTTTGGGAAGGTTATTAATTTTTTATTCAATTTCTTTAATAGCTATAGACCTATGCGGAGTGCCTATTTCTTCTTGTGCGAGTTTTATCAGATTGTGTCTTTCAAGGATTTGGTTCATTTCACCTAGATTATCGGATTTGTGGTCATAAAGTTATTCATAATATTCCTTTATTATCCTTTAAATTCCATGGAATCAGCAGTGATGTCCCCTTTTTCTTTTCTGGTATTAGTAATCTGTGTCTTCTTTCTTTCTTTCTTAGCCCAGCTCAGGCTTATCAATTCCATTGATCTTTTCCAAGAACCAACTTTTTCTTTCTCTGATTATCTCCATTGACTTCCTGTTTTCAATTTCGTGGGGATTTTTATGATCTTCACCTGGAAGGTGAGGAAACTGGGTGCGGGAGACATTAAGAGAGACTCGAGGTGGTCTGGCGGAAGCTACACTTCACGCTGTTATCACTATGCTACACCGCCTCCTGGTTCATCCTTTCTCCCGAAGCTTTCTATTAAATACGATATGCCAGGATCTGGTGCCCAGAGCAGACCCCCGAGAGGGGTCCTGGATGGTCGGCCTCAGGATCGGTTTGTCCCCATCCCTTACCCAGGCCAATGAGGAAAAAGCACAGGTGATCTACTAAGGCAGAAGGGCTGGCGGGGCTCAGAGGGCACTTGGACTCATCATGGTGTCCACTCTTGACCCTGAGGCCGAAGGACACCATCTACATGACTGAGCGAGTTTTCTGACGCACACTAGTGTAAGCTCCCCATCGCCTGAAGCCACCTTAGCTCACGCAGAGCACACAAGCAAGAGTCCCTAAGAAGCAGCCCCTCACACAGACTCTAAGCAAGGGGCAGGAGTTAGCAACCCCCACCCCTACCCCTCAGCTCTGCTGCCCCTGGGCTTTTGCACTTCCCAATATCCCCTAGGCAACCCCAGGAACATTCTTTTACCACAGAACTCCAAGTGCTCTGAGCTTGGGTTTTTCTTCTCTTTGGTTTTGCCCCCACATCTGTCCGCCTGCTCTGGCAGGGATGACTGCAGTGCCCAGCACATCTCCCTCCCAGCACTAGACTCTTACTCCAAAGAACACACTGCTGGTCCCCGGAGGGGAGGTGAAGGCATGGTAGCGGAGCTAGGGGATGGGGATTTGGAGTGCACGCGTGACAAGCACCGGGTGACGTATGGAGTTGTTGAATCACTACACTGTACACCTGAACTAAGATAACAGCGCAGGTTAAGTGTACTGGAATTAAAATAAATTTTTTTAAAAAAGAGAATCCTTGCTGCAAAAAAAAATTCTCATCTTACAAAATGCAGCAGGGGCGGCTGGCCACATTATAAAAAGATTTCATCATTTTCATGAGTTTGGAGATGTCCATTCCCACCCCAGGCCTGCATCCAGAGAGGGGAATGTGAGAGCAGAACACACAAAGGAGGGCGAGCCCACCCAGGCCTGGTGGCAGGAGCTACGGGCCCAGAGGGAGTGCAGCACCCCCCGCCCCCGGGAATGGTGTCCCTAATCCAGCCAGTGTTTGCCTACAGATCATTAATTCCATAAGGAAGGGTGCAGAGAAATGGATACGAAAGCATGGGGAAGGACTGTCAAGATCACTAAAAGGAAAATAACATATTTAGAAGTCATAGTGTCTGTCGAGGAGAAAGAGCTCTCCCTGCCACCCGATTTTCTGGAACCCTGACAGAACTGAGCAGAGCTTAACTGTCGAGAACACGCAATGGCCAAGGGGGCCTTGTTTGCCCCCCTCAGCTCTCTCCAGCCCAGAAGACTGCAGTGGGAGACCCTAGACAGGAGCAGGTCTTCGCGCCACCGCGTGGCTTGACTCGCAGCCCGACTCGGGACACGGCTGGTCCCATGATGTGTCGCGTGGGCCTGCAGGCTGGGGTTCAGCAGTGGACTGGCTTTTGCAAAAGACAGAAAAGGAGCTCACGGAGTGACACTGAGGCTGGTCCAGTGCCACCCCACAATCCCACAGTGCCCCGCGGGACACCAGCCGCGCTTGGGGGTGGCCGCAGAGGCCGCTGAGATCCACGGACTTCGTGGCAAGCGCGCTGCCGGTTCGTGCACGCAGCAGCGTGAGCGTCACAAACTCGCTTCACCTCAGCAGGCCTTAGTTTTTTCATCTTTAAAATGGCCCTATCCCTGACGCGGTGCCTCATACGTATACATACGGCAACCAGCATCTAGTGAGCGCCTCCGATGGGACGGGCTCCCAGAATACCAGGAGGAGAACAGCTCGGGCAGGCAAATGGCACTGCATGGCCTCCTCATAGGTCTGTGCTGAGGACAAAGGGACACGGAGCCAGCGAGGGGACTCTGCTGCAGCCTCGAGGGCCTGAGAGCAGAGTGGCAGCCCCCCAGGGCACCCTGCCTCGCACCCAGATGGGGAGCACCCACGTGTGGAGGGCCAGCCGGCCCCACCCCAGTGCCCCAGCAACCCTCCGTGCACCCCGTTCGCTCAGCCTTCTAAAGGAAATCACGTTTTTGGAAAGGCTGGGATTCCGCATTTTAATTCTGATTACGGCTTAATACAACACACAGACCATTTGGCGCCATGCCTTTCTGCTGTATGGAGGAACACTTTAATGGAATTGGGTTATCACGCACATGTGGGGCCAACTGTTCGAACAAGACGCTGTCTCTCACTTTCCCGACAAGCCACGCAGTGCAGGGAGAAGAGGAGCCCGAGGAATGGTGATCGCAGGATGGGCCGTTGATGCACCAAGAAAAACATTCCCATTATTTTACTGACGTGCATCTAATGTCCCCGTCACATATGCCGCGACACTGAACCTGTCACCGGCAGCACAGCTAGATGTCAATGACCCTGCCCACTGGTCTCCCCGGGGGGTCCACAGGGACAAGAGGCAAAACCTGGACACATGAGGCAGCTGCTTCGTCACTCAAGCCGGAGTGTCTGTCTCTTTCACGCTCTCTCCTGCCTCTCCCTTACACACACACACACACACACACACACACACACAATATCTATGCACCCACGTACACACATGCACACGCGCGCCAGGAAGTGCCAACATCATTCGTGAAATATTTTTCTAAATTTCTGATTTTGTAAATCATGGTAGTGTTACAGCATTTGAAACCCTTTCTAATTTTCTAAGTTATTTTCGAAAAGAATTTAGAAAAGCACCACGGGCTAATCCTGGAGAGAGACAAGCTAACGGCCAAGCATGACGGAGAGCCACGGGCCACCGTGCAGGCCTGAGAGCTGCCAGCAGCTCGCTGTCCTCCTTCCGGTCTCCCTACCCCCACCCCGGGGTTCCTGGGCACTGCTGCACCCCAACCGCTCCTGCCCTCCTCCCACGGCTCAGATTCCTCACGGTTCCGCACAAGCAGGGAGACCCTCCACTGACACAACTGTAAGAAGCAGCTTTCTTCCGCTTGGCCTCTGCGGGAGCAGCTGAAAGCATCAGAACTGGGGCCCAGGGTGTGCTCCCCATTTACCGAAAAGCAGTTCTCTTGGCCCCCCCTCAGAAGCAGTGGCCTGAGCCTTGGGCCAGGTGCCCCTTATGCTCCCAGTCTGGGAGGAAGACGTGTGTTCTCAGCCCCGTCTCATGGCTTCTCCTCTGGAAAATTCCAGAGTCACGCACAAGGCTCTCTGGGTTACCTCTTTCCTCGCCCAAGGCACTTGTAAACACTGACTTTTTGAAAAAGGGCCTTGTGTATTTTTACGTACCCAAGATTTATGGAAATCATTAAGAAATTTGATTACAATTCCATTGTAGCTGTTTACTTGGAGAACAAACCTTTCTCGTGAACACTTTCCCACACTGACGGATGCACTTGAGTTTCTTTTTATTTTTACTGCATAAATTTTCCTCGTTGACAGTGATTTTGTATAGTGGTTGCAGCTGGGGCTGTTTTTACTAAGTTTCTAATCCAGTAAGTTCTGCAGAAGAACAGTACTACCTCATTCAGAGCCATTCCTTCAGGGGAGAGCGGGCCTGGAGAGTTTCTTCCCATGGCTCCTTGACGGCCCATTCTTCCTCAGGAGCCGGAGAGAGGGAGCCAGGGAAAAAGCACAGTGACTCTCGTGTCAACCACCTAGAGGCTTCCACAGTCCTAACAACAAGAAAAGGGACCCAGGGACAAGGCAGAGCTCCCAAATGCACCTTGGAGGGTTGGGGTGAGGGTACATCGGTGACCACAGTAACCCACGCTAAGGCTGAGTCCCTCCAGATCCTACTGGCTTTTGCAGGAAGGAAAGTCTGCTCTGATCCTCCCCCCTACTCCCTCCCTCCCCACCAGTCAGAGGATCACATAAACGGGTCTAGAGACCGCATTTTAAAAGTATATTCTCTGCTGTCCTGCCCTGGCATGAGGACAGAAGACGGGCCCTGACATTAACTGAGAACCTACTGCCAGGCCCCGCCCATCGCATTCAGTCTGCACAAATCCATGATGTAGGGATTTCGATTCTCGGTCTTGGCCAGTGTGCTGCGGGTCACAGGACTGGGAAGGGTTGAGGAACTGGGATTCAGATGTGGCCCCTCTGGAGGACCTAGGCAGCAAAGTGCTGCTCCTGTCACCTGTACCGACAGCACAAGCTGAAGGCAAGGAAGGGGCAGCTTTCTGAAGCTGGGGATTCGGAGCCTCATCTCCGAGCCCACACCCGCACAGGCTGTCACCAGCTGCACTTTGGCACAGGATGGATGGACAGAGCTGGCCTATCCTCCCCCCGGCACTGGGGAAGGAATCTAATTTTAGCTCACAGAGCCTGAAATTGCTGGTGCAGAAGAAGATCATTAAACACTTGACTGTTCCCAACCTAGGGGATCACAGCCGGAGAGTCTGCAAAGACCTACGGTGCAAGGAGCTGGCGTGATTGCATCATCGCCCCTCAGACCTCACTGCTCAGGGCCCCAGGGATGCCTGCCACTCACGGCTGCTGTCCTAGGAAGGCAGCGTCCTCCCTGCTGCTGAGTACAAGTGTCCTGCCACCTCCCAGGGAGGGCCTGGAGAGAATGAAGCCACCAGGCCGACGAGGACACACCAGCCTGGTGAGACCAGTTGTTCAAAGACCAAGGAGAAATCCCAAGGCTGGTTCCCTGGTACCTAGGGGTGCACATACAGAAATCCAGGCTCTTGTGTGCCAATGACCTCCCCCAGTAGTCTCAGAGGCCTCCGATACTGAGCTCTGGGATACCTTAAGAGTTCAGAGGCTCCCTCCTTCTACAGAACCCCCACACTGCTGGCTGACGTTCCCCATACCCTCGCCCCCTTAAGAGTTCTTCTGCATTAAGACACAACGGAGAAGAATTCCACATCCATTGGCTTCAACCTCTCCCACAAGAGTGAAAAACAAAATGTTGGGTGAGGAGGCAGAGTGAGAGGAAAGGAAAAGTTATCAACCCAAATAGCCATCAGTGGACACACGGATAAAGAGAGAGTGGCGCATCCCTACAACGGAGTAGTAGGCAGCCAGGAAAAGGAGCGACGTTCTGACACAGGGGACAACCTGGACGACTTGAAATCCTGATGCCCAGTGGAAGAAGCCAGACCCAAAGTAACATTCTGTGATTCCATGTATACGAAATGACTGAAGCAGGCACATCCATGGAGACAGAGATCAGATGCACGTCTCCAGGGCTTGGGGAGAGAGGGAAAGGAAGTGACTGGTTAATGGGCTTGGGGGTTTTACTTTGGAGTGATGAAAATGTTTTGGAACTAGACACACATGCTCATACAACATTGTGAATGTGATAAATGCCACTGAATCATAGTGAATTGTATTTAAAATGGTTAATTTTATATTATGAGACTTTCATGCATGGGGCACTGGGTGTGGTGTGTAAACAAGGAATGCTGGAACACTGAAAAGAAATAAAATAAAATAAAATAAAATAAAATAAAATAAAATAAAATGGGAAAAAAAGGAACATTTAAGGGATGGATCTGACTGGGAAGGAGGGAATAATTCACAGGGAGGAGTCGCTAACGGCAGAAATTATCTCAGTCCAGTCAATTCCTGTTGACCACTCACTCGTTGTGAGCCCCATGCCCAACGCAGGGGAGCTCAGAGGACACAGGAGTGGAAGCAATTGTAATCAAGAACAGCGTGGAAGATAAAAAGTTTGCCCTTGGTCAAAGGGTAGGGAAAAGGAGTGGTTAAACGTAATCTCGGGGAACAGCACAAGCAAAGGCACAGAGTCGTGCACGTGTGCAACCGTGTTTCTAAATCAACACAACTGAGAGTACTGGTAGCAGCTCACTGCGGCTGAGAATGATAGATGTGATTCCAGCTTTCCTCAAACCAGTCGCCGGACAAATGGAACGAGGAGCAAGCTGTATTTTCCTCTAGTTCCAGGAGAACGGGTTGAAAACAAATTTATCAAGAAGTGAAGTAGTCAATAAAGAAAGCTCTGACAGAAAGACAAGGAGAAACTGACAAATCCACTATTATAAATTGGAGTTTTCTAGCACAACTTTCTCAGTTATTTGTAGATCAAATAAAAACTAAAACTATAAGAATAGAGAACATTTGAACGACAAAATTAACAAGCTTGACCCAAAAACATATTTAGAACATTGCACCCACTGAATGGAAAATACATACTTCATGTTCCATATTCAATGGGACCAATACTGGGTCTGAGAAATTTCAAAAGGACTAGGATTGTGTAGATCATGTTCTTCAAGTAACAATTAATCATACTAGAAACGGAAAATTCAACTAGAAATCACTAACAAGGGCGCCTGGGTGGCTCAGTGGGTTAGAGCCTCTGCCTTCGGCCCAGGGTCCTGGAATCGAGCCCCACATGGGGCTCTCTGCTCTGCGGGGAGCCTGCTTCCTCCTCTCTCTCTGCCTGCCTCTCTGTCAAATAAATAAAAAAATATATTTTTTAAAAATTAAAAAAAAAAGAAATCACTAACAAAAAGATGCTAGAAATATCCTTATATGTTTGGAAATTAAGAAACCAGTTTTAAACAACTCAAAAAGCAAAACATAATACAGGTTATAAAATATTTAGAACCTAATGATAACAAAACACTACATATTAAGGTGTATGAGACACAGCTGAAAGATATTTAGGGAGGAATGTATACATTTAAGTGCTCAGACAGAAGAGAGGGAAGAATAAAATGAAAGAGTGAAGCTTCCAACCTAATACCTTAGAAACAGGAAAGAAAGACACAAAGACGCAGCATGTAGAAAATTAATATAAAAGAAACATTAATAAGGTAGAAAACGTATATGAAATAGATAGGAAGAGCAAAGCAAAAAGTTGGTTCTTTGAAAAGAACGATCCCATTGACAAAATCCTGATGGAAAAGAGGAATGGGATCGGGAGAAAAGAGCGGAGCCAGGAAGCTTTAAAGACTGCAGTGTAAGTGGGAAGATATAAGGCACTCTCCTGACAATAAATTGGAAACTTAAATGAAATGGACAAACTACAAGACAAAAAAAAAAAAACTTACTAAAACTGCCTCAAGAATATATAAACATGAGCATTCTTATAAACACACACACAAACGCACACACACACAAAGACGCAGAAGAGGAAAACACAGGCCCAGATGGTTATACCATTTAAATGGCTCTATATTCAGGTAACAAATAATTTCAATCTTACACAAATTTTTCTGAAGAATGATTATTCCGTAGCCTCAAACTAACAGTCCTGACACCAAGCCTGACAAGGACATCATAAAAAAATAAATGGAGAGGCCAATATCAGTCATGACATAAATGTATAACTTCTAAATGAAATCTTAAAAAGCCAAATCCAGCAACATATAAAAATGATAATACATCATGAACAAGTTGGATTTATTCTAGGATTACAGAGATAGCTTAACATTATAAGGTAAATAAATATAACTCATCGCATTAACAGATTATAGGAAAGAATTATATAATTATTCTTAATTGTTGCATTAAAAGCAACCAATAATATTTAATATCCATTTGTGATCAAAACTCTTAGCTAACTAGGAACAGAAGAAAACTTTCTTCACCTAGGAGTTTTGCAGCATTATTTACAACCACCAGATTATGGAAGCAGCTCAAGTCATCCGTCGACAGATGACTGGAGAAAGAAGATGTGGTGTGTGCACACAGTGGCTGTTTGCAACAACATGGATGGAACTAGAGGGTCTGACGCTAAGTAAAATAAGTCAGAGAAAGACAAATATCATAGGACTTCACTCATATACGGAATTTAGGAAATAAAACGAATGAGCAAAGGGAAAAAAGGAGAGGGAAAAGCAAACCAAGAACTTGGACTCTTAACTACAGAGAACAAACTGGTGGTTACAGAAGGGAGGTAGGCGGGGGATGGGGGAGCTAGGCGACAGGGGTGAGGAACTGCTCTTACCATGACGAGCACTGGGTAACGGACCAAACTGTTGAACCACTACATGGTACACCGGAAACTAATATAACACTGCGTGCTAACTATACTGGAATTGAAATTTAAATCTTAATAGAAAAACAAATAAGATAAAACAAAATCAAAGGTAAATTACAGCACACATCACTATTAACCATGAAATATTTGCAGAATTCCCTTTAGTATCACACGGGAAGCAGGAGCTCCTATGAGTACAGTTTCTACTCAACACCGCCCTAGAAGTCCTAATTCACACATTAATGCAAGAACAAGAAATAAAGCTGTAAGTTTGGGAAAGTAAGAAAGAACACTTAATATTCAGATGATGTTACATAGACTCAGAAAGATTCTACACGCAAGGTATTAAGTTAGTAAAAGATTTTACCAGAGTGGCTAGATAGAAGATCAACATACCGAAAATGTTACTTTTCTATACAACAACAACAACAAACAGAAAATAGAATTTAAAAGATACTATTATGGCGGCGCCTGGGTGGCTCAGTGGGTGAAAGCCTCTGCCTTCGGCTCAGGTCATGGTCGCAGGGTCCTGGGATCAAGCCCCACATTGGGCTCTCTGCTCAGCAGGGAGCCTGCTTCCCCCTCTCTCTCTGTCTGCCTCTCTGCCTACTTGTGATCTCTGTCAAATAAATAAATAAAATCTTTGGGGGAAAAAAAGATACTATTTATAATTGCAATTAAAAATATAAAGTTCTTAGGAATAAATTGATACATAAGATATAAAATTTTACAGGCATATAACAAAGAAGGCCTACGTATGTGGGCCTTTCAAAGATAAAAGGCTCCTTAACACCCATCACCCATAAGGAAGACACCTGTTATGACGAGCACTGGGTATAATATGCAAGTGATGAATCACTAAATTCTACCCCTGAAACCAACTTTACTATGTATTTTAACTAACTAGAATGTAAAAAAAAAACTTGAAAAAGAAAAAAAAGGATAAAAAGCTCAAATCATGAAAAGGTCAATTCTTACTGAACTGATAAATCAGTTCACTATGATTCCTAAATCTCCACATGAATGTGATGATCTTGACAAGTCTGTCTCCCACCATGCTCAGGGGACAGCAAAGACTAAGGGTAGGCAAGACACTCAGAACACGGTGGGTGGGGGACCTTGATCTACCACTTATAAGACTCACTGCAGAGTTACAGTAAACTTCAAACTTCAGTCATCCCGACAGGCACCAGGGCAGGAGCAATAAACTGACCCCCGCCACGGAACCCAGAGTCTAGAGTCACACCCGCCCACTCAGGACTGCTCGATACAGGAAAGAAGTCGTGTGGGACCTCCAGCTGGGCAGATCCTGGGAAAGGGTGAAGTGCTCGGTAAATGGTATGGGACAACTGGTTTCAAACATGGAAAAAAATAAGAATTTTCCTATGAAAACTGAATTCCAGAGGGATTAAAGCTGAAACATGAAAGCCCAACACATAAAACTTTTAGAAGATCATATTTACAGTTTGGGATGGGAAAAAATTTATTAAGTAAGAACAACAAGCATGAACCAGAAAAAGTAAGACTGACAAAATTCAATTACCTCAAAAATCAAGAATTTCTACCCAACAAGAGACATTGAGAATACTTCCCTTAAGTGTCTCAATATGGAGATCTTCGTCATACACGGGGCTGATGAAGGACCAGTGTCAGAAAGTATACAGAATCCCTACAAATCCATCAGCACGTAAAAGACAGCTTGGTAGGAAACCCATGGGCAAAGGAAATGAATGAGAAATTCGCAGAAGAAACGCAAATAGCAGGTAACACGCGTGAAGGGGGCCAGCCTCCCTGGTAACGAGGCGCAGGAAATGCAGACATGAAGGGGGATCTCCCAGTCTTCAGCGGGCAGAGCTTGCACGGTCTGTAATGAGAACGTGGGAGAAATGGGAGCTCTCCCATACTGGTAGTTGGGAGCGCAAGTCAGTGTCATCGCCTCGGAGGGAAACTTGACAGTGTGCGGTGAAGCCAAGATGTCCGCACCCCGCCAGCGGCAGTCCCGCTCTTAGGAACGGGGTATGTGAGTAAACACGCACACGCCTTACCGAAGCCCGGCGCATCCACGCCAGCGCAGTGGGAGCCGACGCGGCGGCTGAAATAGGGAACTGGGGTTACACGGGTGTGTATGTGAGAAATCTGCATATGACACCAAGATACGTCTGTGTATCAGCAAGGACAGTGTCTAAAACAGAGTTTGTAAGAAGATGGTCTCCTCTCAACACAGTTTTAAACTCTACGAAACAAAGCTGTGTGTTATTAAGGCGAATGGGAATATACGATAAAAGGATGAAAACACATTGGCATGAAAAAGGCGCAGGAAAATAAAACGTAACGAGCCCGAGGGAGGGTGGAGGGAAGTAGAAGCAGGATGTGGACGTGGGTATTATGCCTTATGTCTTCCCAAACACATCAGATGAAACGGGGCACAGGTCAGACTTGGTAAAGCTGGGTGGCACGTGCGCCAGTGTGATCGCGGTATTTCTCTGTCTGTCCATAGGTGTCGTATCATGAAGGAGTTAATAATCCATTTCGAATAAAGATCCCCGATCACTGGTTCACGCAGGGTGATCTGGTCATCTTAACCAATTTGAACTGACTTGACAAAGTTCCATTTCATTTTCTTTTTTAAAAATAGATCTTTTTTATTTTAGTCAGAGACATCTACTTTATTACTGCCCTACTTTCAGTGTTTTCAACAGTCTTGTATTTAAGCAGCTCTTCAGTACTTTTTCGTAAGGTGACAGTTCCAGAAGGGACAGAGGGACAACCGTTTTAACACAGGATGCTCCTGGAAAGGACAATACCGCTAGCGATGTCTTCACCACCGAAACATCAGAGAGGGCAGAGATGCTTGCCCGCCTCATCCCTCTGGGCGTGCCAGGAGTCACGGTATTGCAGGTGGACGCCCGGCATTGAAGTCACTCAGACGCAATTAGATAAAGCTCAACTAACTGTTCTTTATAAAGGAAGAAACCTTCCTGACTGAAACGCTACAAACACAAGCACCAAGTCATTTTAACGTGCGAGCAGTCTGTCCATGTCCATTTCTCGCTGGCCCCAAAGGCGCAAATAAGGTGCGTTCGGCACTTCCCGTGAGGTCTGACCTCAAGCCCCAGCTCAGCGCACGGCAGGCCGGGGCCAGACCTGGGCACGGGACCCAGACTCCGGCGGCTGCGTGTTGCAGGTTCCGGAATTAGTAAGGCGCCAGGCAGAGTGAGGGACGCCAGCTCAGACAGAGGCCACGTTGGCAGCCAGCCGCCTGCCCATCAAAGCCCGAGCACTTCGCTAGAATCCTCAGATGAAATAAATATTTGGCAAAGCACCGCTGGCAAAAAGGACGATAAATCCAGCTCAGTTCCCACCACAAACTGGCAAACTCCTTCAACAACCCAATCCAATCTGTCTGCCTCAACTTCCAAATAGCAAGTAATGGGGCCAGCTGGGGCCTGTGGGATCCTTGTAGTTCTAAGTCAATATCTTACGCCTTGTTATTTGCCAAAACAAGAAGATCTGAGATAGAACGGAGGGCAGATTTGGCTCCACGATGAGGGTCAGAGCAAGGAAGAGCTCAAAAGAGGGGGACAGGCAAGCCTCCAAGGTCACAGGCCCCTCTCCCAGGCCCTTGGCTGGTCGCCGTAGTGGCCTGATGGGGGAGTCCCCAACGAGGACTCTGAGTCTCCCACTCAGCCCACAAACAGCACTGAGCACCGACTGGGGGCTAAACCCCGTGCCGGAAACCGCAGAAACAGCGGCGAACAATAAAGACTAGAAAACAGAGCACGCAGTGTAGAGGGACACAGTTATGCTAAAAGCTCCAGTCTGCTTCCAGGTTGGGCCCCAGATGAAACCTGCTATTCCCCAAGGATGCTGAGCCTGCCCTGACGCCCCTCTTCTCACACCCCAAGCACCACAAAGCCGAAAGGTGAAGCTGGTGCCTGCCTCATTCCTTATTACCAGCTCCAAAATATTTTTCCGGCTTCCTCCTTCTAAACCACGCATAGTTCTTTTAAAGCTGGTGACTACATCACACTGCCTGTCCTTCCCTTCTTATCTCCACCATTACAGACCTCCTGGCCGTCCTGCATACTCTGCTGTTACTCCCAGGCAGCTCCCTTCCTCTCCACCCAGTCTCTGCCATCAGTCTGGTGATCCCGACATCCACGTGATGACCCATCCCTCTCCCGGGCCCCTCAGCTCCTCAGCCTCCTCCCCTGCACCCCAATTCTGGCCTCCCACTCCTCCAGACACCAATCACGGCCCTGCTCTGATCACCACTGCAAACTTTCTCCCTCTGACCAGCATCTCTGATCCCTCTGGTTCTCTCGGGCAATGACTGATATCCAGTCATGCTCAGGTTAAGTTAGACTTAATGGTTGTTCTCCACTGCTCCCTTCCAGCCTCCTGGTGTCCTCACTGTCATATTCCCTGCTGGACACCCTGACCACCTTGCTCCTCTCCCTGCACTGGATTGGAAAAAGAAAAGGAGGAGGATGAGAGAGAGCATGAGAAGGAGGAGGAGGAAGATGAGATGAAGGAGGAGGAGAAGGGAGGAAGGGGAAGAGGAAGGAAGAGAAGGAGAAGGAAGAGAAGAATGGGGAGAGGAGAGAAAGGAAGGAAAGAAACTTGTAAAGAAAGAGGGAGGAAGGAAGGAGAGAAGGAAGTAGGGAGAGAGGGAGAGAAGTTAGGAGGGAAGGAGGAAAGAAGGAAAGGAAGGAGGGAGAGAGTGAAGGAGGGAGGGAAGGAAGGAAAGAAACCGATGTTGGAACTCCGCTGTTGTGTCCAGACAGCGCCGCCCAGCTGGGAATGGTCCAGGCAGTGCTGCTAACGAGTCTCAGGTGAAATCCATGAACACGCACGTCCTTCCCTTTCCTGAGAGCCCACTCAGTCTGCCACACGTCCTCACCCCTCGAACAGCCAACATCACTCCTTCCCCCACGGCCCAGATGATGACTTGATTTTTACTTTCCTCTGAGAAAACAGGAGTGCTGGCTCAGGAGCTAACCCCAGGCTCTCTCCCTGTCCTGGCTAACAGCCCACCTGCCTTCCCCGCCTTCCTTCCTGCCCAGTGCTCCTCCCAGGGGCCACTGTCCCCCTGGGCTTGGGTCTGGCCCTCATGCCCTCAAGACTTTTCTCCTCCGATCATCCTCTCCCCTCTGCATTGTCGGAGTCTAGTGTAGATCCTCCAGCCTGGAGTCTAGCTAGTCTCTAAACTGGAGAACTTTCTCGGTTACAAGTCACTGTCCTTTCCCTTTACTCCCGTCATTCAACATGCTCTCCATGCCACCAAAATCACGTGTATGTGGCCACATGCGATGGTCACTTCTCAGCCTTCAAACAACTATGACTTCCAGTCGCATGTGACCCCTCCTTCTTCAAACATGTTCCTTCTCTCCGTTTCTGCGAAGCCTCCCACAATCTCCTGAGCCTCCTCCCTCACGAGAGGTCATTTTCAGGCTCCTGCAGTGAGTCTTCCCTGCTTAACCCTAAATGCTGGAGCGCCCCGTCACTCAGTCCGAGCCCCACTTCTCTGCCTTCCCTCCTCTGCAGGTAAGCGAACTTCCTCGGACTCCAACTGTTGCCGTAGGCGGAGGGCCCCCAGTGTGAGTCTCCAGCCCTGCCCCGTGCGCTCGTGGGTCCACTGCCTCCTCCCCGTCTCTTCTCAGAATGGCCACTAGGCATCTGACAACTGATGCTTGGGAGAGCTCCTGGCTCACATCCCCATCCCCCAACTCACCAGATGACCCAACCACCCACCCTCCAACCATGGAAAGGCCCCCTGACTCTTCCCTCCCTCATGGCACCTCCCCACCCTGCCGGAATGCTGCCAGCGACGCCACCAAGCTGCACCCTGACCTGTCCGCCTGCCTCCACCCTCATGGCAGAACCGCAGGGAAGAGGACCAGCTCATGTCCCCAAGCATCCTGCGGTGGCCTCCCGCCAGGTCTTCCTGCTGCTACTACTCCCCCCCTCACCCATTCTCCACAGTAGCAGAGAACTGAAACTTCGAGAACTTTCAAGATAAATCTCATGTGGAAACTGAATGGTGCAGCATCTTTAGAAACCAGTCCGACCACTCCTCAGAAGATGGAATGTCAAGTTGCCACGTGACCCAGCAGTTTCACTCTTACTCATATGCCCAAGAGGACTGAAAACGTCCGTGGGAAAACTTGTACACGCATGTTCACAGAAGCCAAAAGGGGAAGCAACCCAAATGTCCATCGGCTGATAAGGGACCAGCACAGAGTGGCCCCTCCACACAGTGGGATATTAACCAGCCATAAAAGTAATGAGGTACCCACACCGGCTACAGTATTAGTGACCTTGACCACATGATGCTAAGTGAAAGGGGCCAGTCACAAGAGACAGCAAACTGTATCATTTTATTTATATGAAAGGTGCAGAATAGGCAAATCTACAGAGAGAGAAAGTACATACACGATTGTCTTGGGCTAGAGGGGTTGAGGGGTAAACAGGGAGTGAATGCTCATGGGTATAAGGGTTTCTTTTCAGGGTAATGAACATTGATCATGTTTCTAATATTGACTGTAGTGACAGTTGTACCACTCCATGAACACACTAAAAATCACTGGATTGTACACTTTAAATGGGTGAATTATATTGTAAGTGAATTATCTCAATAAAGTTTTCATATTTTTTTTAAAAACTATAACAGATAATATCACACCCTTGATTAAAACCCTCCAATGGCTTCAAAAGCACTAAAAATAAAATCCAAACTCCTTACTGTGACCTACAAGGGATGAGTAATCTTCCCCCATGGAGGCCTGACACCTCCCTGCTCTCCTGGGGGCTCACTATGCCCCAGAAACCTTGGTCTTCTTCCTTGTCCTCAAACGTATCCAGAAGCCTGCCCTTGGGGCATTTTGATTTGTTCCTGCTGCCCGGGCTGTCCTTCCCTCTGATCTTTGCACGGCTGGTCTCTTCAACTCCTTCAGGTAAAAGTTCAAATGTCACCAGGGTTAGATTACTTGGTGTTTCCGACTTTGTACTGCATTACCTTGTTCTACCTTCTTCAATGCTATTACCAATATTGGAACCTACCGAATGAATCATTGATTCACTTACTGTCTTGCCCCCAGTAGAGGTCAGCTCCATGGGGGTAAGAGCCTTTCCTCCCCACCTCGGCGCCTGGATGGAGTGAGCACCGATAAGTAATTGTTGCATGAATGAGGAAAGCGATCAGAGGAGGCTTCCCAGGGGAAGTGGCAGCTCAGCTGAGCCCTGGAGGATGGGGAGGAGTCATCCAAGTAACGAGGGGAGGAGGGTCACAGGAAGAGAGTACAAGATGGAAACGCCTGCCGGGCAGTTGGAGGACCTGAGAGACAGAAGGGATGATGGGAGACAGGGTTGCACGGCAGCCTGGGGCCAGACCAGGCACCGCCCTGCCGATCTTGTGAAGGAGCAACAGGGGGGGTCCTACGATGTTCTAAGTAGGGACTGACATCACCAAAATTGAGGTTTGGGAAGTTATTTGGTCTCAGTAGAAAGAATGGATTGAAGGATGACAAGAGAGAGAACAAGGGGAAGTGTAAGGCTTCTGCACATCCAGGAAGGAGACAGTGGGTGCTGGGACTAGGACAGACAGCACGGACAGAGAGGAAGATCTCACCCCAGGTATCAGCAGGGGGGGCTGACACAAGTGGTAACTGATGGATGTGGGAGCTAAGAGACAAGAACTCAAGGACAGCACCGTACCCTGCAACAGAACTGGGGCATATGCACATCCCAGGGCAGGGGAATAAGCATGGGGTGTCCAGGTGGAGGTGTCCACAGTCCCATGAACCAACTAGTATTCTGACAGCCAGGAGAGCTCTGGCTTAGGGATGAGGACTTGGCTGTCAACACTGGAACCAAAGCCATAGATATAGATGAAATTTCCCAAGGAGAGTTTTTTCGAGTAAGGAAAACAGAGAGTCTTGAGGGCCACCAACCCCTAAGGGATAGGCAGGAGCTCACAGAGATAAGAGAGAAGACAGCAGGAGTTAGAAAGCCAAAGGGCATCTATCTGAAGAAGTAAACTTGGTTCAGAGAGGTATCCAGAGAAATGAGGACTGAGAAGCCAGATCATTGGTGGGAGCATTTTCAGGGGTTGCAGGATAGATATAGCCTGTGGGGGATGACTTGAAGACACTTGCATGAGGGGCAGAACTGGAGGGTGAGATTATCTGTAAATTTTATAGTGAGATACAGAAAGGAAGCATAATGGCAGAGTTAAGTCATTAAGAATAAAGGCTAACAGCTCATGTTTACTCAATCTGTGCAACGTGCCAGGCACATTCTGAGCACTAGAGGTCTACGAATCCTTTAATCTTTAGGAAACAACACTGTGAAGTAGGCAGAGAGGAAAGGCCTCCCCCCATTTATCCAGAAGACAGAGGGAGCCAATGGTGGTGTGTAGAGCTCAGGGAGATGGAGCACAGATGGCTGCCTTCCGAGCCAGCCAAGCAAGAGGCAGTCGGGAAGCTGGTAGTTGTGGAGCATGGCTAGAGCACTCTGGTTTCATGTCTTCTGTTGTGTTTTTTTGTTTTGTTTTTTTTTCACTTTTTTTAAAGCTTTTATTTAAATTCCATTTAGTTCACATACAGTGGAATATAGGGATACAACACTTCCATAGAACCGTGAAGGAAACAATCAACAAAACTAAAAGGCGACCTACAGAATGGAAGAAAATACTTGCAAATGACATCTGATAAAGGGTTAGTATCCAAAATATATATAAAACTCAACACCCAAAAAACAAATAATACAATTAAAAACTGGGAAGAGAACCCAAATAATTTTTCCAAAGAAGACATCCAGATGGCCAACAGGCACATGAAAAGATGCTCAACATCACTCGTCATCAGGGAAATACACATCAAGCCTACAATGAGAAATCACCTCACACCTGTCAGATTGGCTAAAATCAACAACAAGAAAAAAACAGGTGTCCGTGACGATGCAGAGAGAGGGGAACCCTCGTGCACTGCTGGTGGGAATGCAAGCTGGTGTAGCCACTCTGGAGAACAGCACGGAGGTTCCTCAAAAAGTTAAAAATGCAGCGATCACGCTACTAGGTATTCACCCAAAGGATTCAAAAATACTAATTCACGTCTTCTGTTTTGGTTGGAGAAGTAGGAAGTGAGATCATTTGCTGAGAGTGAAGAGGGAAGGGCATTGGATTTGAGAACTGAGTTACCAGAGTTTCACTCCCACCGGTACCATTTTTGTTTTTCTACTACGATTTAAAAATAAGCATACTGCATATACCCATCACTTTGAATTTTTGCAATGAAATAATATCAAAATTTCAAGGGACGCTTTCCAAAATCATGGAAACATCACTTTTTACCCTATGTGGGATTTCTGCTATATAGTGATAAAACAATCCCTTCCCCTGAATTCCCTCTTGGACCCAAACTATTTAAAGTCAATTTACAACAGAACTCCCCTACGTCTAAGATCTCACCATTTCCTTTAAAAAAAATTTTTCAGAGCCTTACAAATTTTTTTTAAATCTTGCTATGTATTCCTTAATACATAAAACGATGTATGTTCTATATATGTAAATTGTAAAGCTTAAGTAAAAGACCCAACCAAGTGCCACCTCACCCCTAACTTAGAGACTAGAACATTCCACACAAAGACATGGTGGCTATCTCTTCGAACCATTCTCAAAAGTCCAACCAGAAAGACAACCATTATCCTGGTTTGTGCTTAAAATTCCCTTCATTTTCTAATCTGGCGTGACCAGATATGTATGAATCCATGAAGGACACATTGCTTAGTTTCCCTCCTCACTTGATCATGAAAACTATCTTACAGAAGAGCTGAAGGAATGTCTCAAAGAAAACGCTCCCTCTTACCACCTCGATCCTACAATGTACTTTTTGCTTTATCTTGTAACTATCCGTCTGGCCATCCTTCTATGCCTACACCACTCCATGTTATTTTCTGATGCATTTCCAAGTAAATTGCAGACTTCTGCAGGTATATCATTAACTAGACTTCAACATTTGTTTGCAGGTATTTTTTATTTTGGGGTGGTTTTTTTAGGTAATATTTACAAAGAAAAATAAATATGCAGCTCTCCAATGAATGACGGGATGAATTTTGATATCTTTGTAACCCAAACACCTGCCAAGGTAAAGGACATTGTTATAACCCAGACAGTTCTCTCATGTCCCTTCCCAGTAAAACTGCAGACACGATCACCCACAACAGCGGCAACCACTACTGTGAATTCTTTTCACTATAAGTTAGCTTTGCCCAAACTGCAGTTTCATGTCAATGACACATAAATATTCACCTGTTGGTAGATACTGAGTTGCTTCCTATTTTTAGTTACCATGAATGAGACCACCAAACTCATTCTCATGAAAGTGTTTTTGTGAACGGATCTTCTCATCTATCCTGGTAAATATCCAAGAGATGAGTTGCTCCATCACAGGGAGATACGTACTTAGTTTAGTTAATAAGAATACGTCCAATATTTCTCTAAAATGGTTATCCCACTTTGTAACCCCACCAACAATGTATGAGCTTCCTATGATTCTCCAAACTCACCCACTTTTGGTAACCTCAGTTTTTGTGTTTCTTTAATGTTCACCTGTTGGTTGGGTGTGTTGTATATCTGTGGCTTTAATCTACATTCCCTGTACTATAAATTTTTGATAGTTATCTTTCATCTCACAGAGAAAGGGAACTTCTATCCTTAACTTGCTAAAAGGTTTTTGTCATTAATACGTGTTATTTTTTATGAAACACTTTTTTTCTGCATAACAATTCTTCCTGGTTCATGATTTTCTCAGAAACAAAGGAGGTGACTGAGATTTTTTTGCTTTATTTTATTTCATGTTATGTTATTTTTAAGGAGTCCCTACACCCAGCAGGGGGCTTGAACTCATGACCCCAAGATCAAGAGTAAAGTAGTCTACTGGCTGGGCCAGCCAAGCACCCCGAGAACTTTTGCTTTAAAAGCCTCTCTTAGAGTTCTTGTTGGTTCATTAGCCAACGTCAACGGTAAGAGAAACCAGCGAGCAGTGGTCACGGTCTTCTCAAGGAAGAGTAAGGCACACACTAAAGGTACTACTGTCTTTAAAGTGTCAAAAATACAACGTGGTCCAGGTAATCTGAAAATCGTGAATGTTCTGCTTGCCGTGAAATTAAACACTGGCCATAAAACCACCCACAGGATAACAGTTATGTTTGCTGCAGATACTTTGAAATTGTCTTGGTCTTAAAGCCCAGTCAGGCTTCCCAAACTGTAGGCAACTTTGAGGAAGAGCTTACACTATTTCGTATTCACTCTGGGGTCTGGTTCAGCCTCTTGCAAACAAGGCCCATGCCCTGTGATTTCTGTGGTTCAGTCTGACACTCAGTGTGGGTCAAAGGGAGCTCAAGCTGAAGGGAATTCAGTTCAGACGTTACCTCCTGATAGAGAAGCCCTTTGTGGCCCTAACAGGCTGGCCGGGCGCCTTTCTCTCCACTCCCACACACGTATTTCTTCCTCCCGGCATTACCTTGTACCCTGCCGGCTCTGTGTCCGCCTCCTCCATTAGACTGTGGGTTCTTTGAAGACAGAGACAATCTCGTTTATCTTTGCACCTCCTTCCAGGCACAGAGCTAGACCTACAAGACGGACTTAACACATGCGGACCTGAACGTGTGCAGAAACGAATGGAAAAGACCAGGGAGACGTGTGGTCTGGACCTGGCGACGCCAGGCTGTGGGAGCACCAACAGCGGCAAACAGGAATCTCGGGTGGGGTGTCAGTCCCGGGTTGAGGCCACGCATCTTCAGACTCCAGGAAAGCGTCCCCCTAAACCATGTAAGTGGGAGGATGCCAGCACTCCCTGCATTTTCACTGCTCTCTCCTGCGAGGGCCTTAAAGCACCCCCACGAGCCCAGCCACACTCTGATTAAGATGAAGCAAGCGTGTGTATTTGGGAAACAAGAGCTCACTGGCGGGCGGTTGGAATTCCCAGCGCCCTTGCTAATCCACTTCCAGCCCAACAGCTCCAGGTACAGTGGGACCCCTGGGGCCCCCAGGACGGATCTGCTGTGCTCGGGACCATATCGGAAGCCAGCGCCCAGACCATGACAGGAGATCAGGCCCGGTGGCTCCCAGTTCCTGCGGCCTCTGCTCCCTGTCCCAACACAACCCTCCAGGCTTCATGTGGCATAGGCTCTGTCATTCATGAAACATACCCCAGACCCAGAATCCGTGCCTCTCACACGAATGGACCCCAAGCCGAGAGAAGAGGAAGAGAGTCACAGAGCCCAGGACCAAGAAGCGGCAATGCCCTTGAGTGGGAAGTCAGCCGGGGTTGGAGGCTGGGGGGCTCCAATCCTCCCACCCACAAAGACCTCACGTGGAACGTCCACCAAGAGGGAGGGCAGACAGGAGCACTGGGTCTGCCCCACCTCCAGCCCCGTCCCTGCCCTCCTGGTCCAAGACTTTCACCTTGCTGCCGTTTATCTCCTGTGGTTTATGCGATTTCCTCAAGGGGTTCCCCTACAGGGCACTGAGAGACAGAGCCTCACTCATTGATGGGTGTGGTGGCCAGTCACTCCTTCTCTAACTCCCCCTAAAATAACGCTTGAGAATGGGAAGCTCCAGCTGGACGGAAGGCATGTGCCTCTCAAACAGTGGCCTAAAAGGCTTCCAGTCCTACCTTTCATTCTCTCCCCTCCTACCAAGCAACCCAGGTCCCAGCTCCTGACGCAGACGTCCAGTTCTCCTCTGCAACCAAGTTTCTAAGAGCAGGGACTGGGTCTTTTTCATGAATACAAAATATTTCCATTAAAGCTCTACCTTCTTCTTCTTCTTCTTCTTCTTTTTTTTTTTTTTTTGCATTCCAAACACTGCAAGAGACAGAGGCAGGTTGGAGACATTCATTATGCATCTCTCACGGCGCCTCCCGCGGCAGAAGTCTGATGAACTACTGCGATTCAATATCGCCCGTCCCGCCTAACTCGCTGCGAGTGTCTGTGAAATGACCTCGAGGTGCTCGCCGTTTCTGCTGCTGAGGCAGTATGCAGATTTTACAAACAAGATTTAGGTTCACAGCTGGTTTTCAGAACAGCTTAGAGTCAAAGATTCAAAATACAGAACACGGGGAATGGGTTCTTATCAAAATGTCAAAATCGATTTGGCCAGAAAACCTTGGCCTGCAACATCTGTGAGAGGCTGGGGGTGAGCCCCACTCCCTCCGGCTCGCTCGGAAATTAATCAGGGCAAACGAAACATGACAAGGCGGCGTGAGGCTCGCGTTCCTCCCAACCCCCACCCTCTCGGGGGCGGGAGCTGGGCTCAGGCTTTGCGGGCAGCAGGGACCAGAGGGCAGGCAGAGGTTCTGATGACCATGGAGCAGAGAGAAGACCCCCCACGCCCCCAGGCGTGGAGCACCCCGCACCCTCTCCCAGCCAGGAGCTCAGTCCCAGAGCAGGGACCCACATCACTGCCCCTGTCACCCTGCCCCTCTCCCAGCACCACTTCGACGTGGCCTCAGCACAGGAAGATTGAGGAAAGTGTCAACACCAAACACAAAATTCCAAACACGAGCCTCTGGACCCACCCACCCAGTGGGCAGCATCACGTGTCAGAAATGAAAGCTGGAGCGGGGGAGCCTGAGTGTGGGGCCTCAGCGTGGCTGTGTGCCAGCGGGGAGAAGCCGTCCCTGGGTGCTTCCTTGGAGGCTGAGTCTAAGCACGGGATACTTTCATGGAGGGAAGGGCTCGGAGCCACTCCAGGGAGGAAGGGGGGGGACGCGAGGTCTTGTCATGGCCGGTCTTAGCAAAGAGCCGGAGCTAAGGGCTCCAAGGCCTCACTGGAAGATTCTGGCTGCTTTGATGGTGTAATTGACATCATCTCCTGCGCAGCGTAGGCTCGCGTGGAGGTCAGAGCTAATTACTGATTCTAATTTTTTTTCACTTCAGACAGAATCATAACACTATTAAGATCTAATACATTTATGACTGTGATTCTCAACCGGGCAGTATTAGAACTTGTGAAAGTGACTTTGCAAATTACCAAACAGTCACCAAGCTAATGAAGCAGGACTTTTAAAGTGACTGGGAAATAATTCCTGCATTATAAAGACAGCAATCTGTGAAGGGAGATTCGGTTTTAAAAAAACACATTATAACGTATAATGGAAAATGTTAATCTGTGGTGAAACCAATCAGAGCCAGCTGAAGAGAAAAGCATAAGGGAAAATAGAAATGAAGTGTATGTGTGCTCGTGAGCCCACGTGAAGAAGTCTTTCCAGAAAGGAGGTTCCCTCCAAGGCCTCCTGGTAGTCACCAGCATGGTTCCAGGAACCCGCGACATTCCTAGCTGGGAGGCTCTCCCCAAAGCCAAGGAGGAACTGGGGAGAGTCCGGCAAGAAAGCCCTGAGGTCCCTCTCCGCCCTGATTTGTGGGCACGGCCAAAAATCAGCTGCAGCTCCATGGCTTTCTCTGTTTTGTGCCTTAGATCTTCTGCCAAGAAAGAGGTTCTCACATCTTAGAGGACAGTCATATCCAGAGATCTGGCTCCAAACAACAGGGAGCGAGGACATGGCCCAAGCCCACGGGGGTGTCACCGGGGGATTCCCCACACATGCGAGGTCCACACAGCCTTGCTGGGCAGTCAGAGCTGCCTACTGCCCACTGAAAAGAGATACACGGAAAGAGAGCAGGTGGCCCCAGGCCTGCATCCATGCTACTGATGAACAATCTGGCTGGGGTGCTCCCCTGCAGGAGAAGCTCTCTCGATAGCGGAAACACGTTAGAAGGTGCCATATTGAAGCACCGTGCAGAAGAAAGCCAAGGAGACAGACGTGCCAGCCAACACTGGCCAAAAGGGAGAGAGGAGGCCCATGTTTCTCGTTAGCATCTGACAGCAAGCACCGTGTGTTACTTAGTGAACCAGAACCTCCTTTATGCAGAAGTGTTTTTCTCATTCTTGGCCCAATGGTTGCAACGGTTGCTCCCCACAACAGATTTCAAATCCTATTCTACAGTAAACATCTGTGGCATTAATTTTCGCCCTATAAACAAAGGCAGGCAGCTGAGGCAGATCATTTGATGAGTCAATCAATATATGAACCGCACACAATGCCTGCTTGCTTTGCACAGGCCAAACAAAACAATACTTTCTACGCCTGTCTGCAGCACCAGCCAGTAGTGCTGGTATCAGAAGAGACAAACTTCCCAATTGTACATCTGACCAAGACCCAGGCCATTTCCCTGGAAGCAACCAAAAGGAATGACTCTTGTCCCCAGGACCTGGGCTCTGCATCCTACCCTTTGGCACGTGCCAAGATTTGGTCCCCAAAACGCTAAGAATCCATATCTTTGTATGGTGTAGAGCAGTGCTTCTGCTCCCCCAGGGGATAGTGGGTGACGTCTGGGACATTTTTGGTGTCACAGCTGGGGCTGAGGGCGGGTGCTACTGGCATCTGGCAGGCAGGGACCAAGGATGCTGCTAGACACTGTGCAATGCACAGGACAGCCCCCCAGGGCAAAGACTTATCCACCCTGGACATCCGCGGCTCCACAGCTGAGAAGCTCAGGTGCAGAGGCTCTTGTACCTTCAAGGACATGCATCCCCTCCCTGATACGACACAGTCCCCATGGAGGGAACAGCGATACTCCTTCATTGCATGCTGGAGCTACGTGACATCCCCTTTGGCATCCTTCCGTCGGACAAGCATCTCTGTTCCTGCCCCATGAACCACACCCACCCAGTCCCAGTGGGCACCGAGTCCACCTGTCTGAGCCAACCTGCGAAGCTAGCCAGGACCTCCCAGGCAGGACTGCATTCTGTCACAGGGGAGAAGGAGGCTGTGGGGTCTGGCTGAGGCCCCACGCTCTGCCTGCACTGGCCTCACTCCCCGGGAACCCTGGACAGCAGTCCCAGCTGTCCCGCTGGGTGAACACAGTCTGGCTACCGGAAGTCCCATGCCACCATTTCCTTGTTCAGCTCCATGTCTCAAATCTCGGTTTCCCTGTGTGAATCCTGGGCAATCCCTCTCCCGACAATGAAATGAACAATACAGAAGCTCACCTGATACCACAAGCCCCAGAGAACAGCAAAGGCAGGAAGGACGGGCACCATTCCCGGAACGGTGGTCAAGATTTGTGCGGCCTGCACTTACTCTCCGTCCCCCACCTCCTCTCCCACGGGCACTGTCGGCCCCTCTGGCCTGGCTCTGACCCGCTGGCCACCTGCCCAAGGCACCAGTTATTCTGGGAATTAGCTGGCTGCGTCCCTTCCCCCCAAAGCTCAGAAACAGCCATCCCTTGAGGACCAAGCACCCAGGGCTTGTCTCCTGGTCGCGCCTGCAGGGGTGAGTGGACAGGGCAGGGAATGTGCCTCATCAGAGAAGACAGCGAGCACACCTGTGAGAAGACCCTCCACATCCCAGGAGACCAGGGAAATGCAGATTAAAACAACGAAGAGATATCCCCGCACACCTATTAGAAGGGCCAAGATCCAGAACATGGGCGACCCCAAACGCCGGGGGGACGTGGAACCCCGGGGACTCTCGTTCATTGCGGTGGGGCTGTAACGTGGCGCGGCCCCTCGGGGAGACAGGTTGGTGGTTTCGTACTGAGCTCAACACGCTCTTACGAGACGATCCAGCAATCACATCCCTTGGTGGTCATTTGGAGGAGTCGAAAATGCGCGTCCACACACAAGCCTGCACGTGCATGTTTATGGCGGCTTTATTCCGAATTGTCCAAGCTTGGAAGCAACCACGATGTCCTTTAGCAGGTGAATGGATAAACTATGATCCGTCCAGACAACAGAGTGTTATTCAGGGCCAAAAAGAAATGAACTATCAAGCCATAAAAAGGCACAGAAGAATCTTAAGAGCATATTTCTAAGTGGAAGGAGCCAATCTGAAAAGGCCACGTACTGTATGACTCCAACTCTGTGGCATTCTGGAAAAAGCACAACTGTGGAGACCGTAAAAGCGTCAGTAGTTTCCAGGAGCATGTGGGTGGGGGAGGGGATAAACAGACCAAGCACGGAGGGACTGGAGGGCAGGGCATATACTCTGTGGGACACTGTGTGATGGGCACCTATCATCACACGTGTCCCAACCCACAGGCTCTCCAAAACCAAGAGGGACCCCAGTATAAACCGTCGACTCAGTGCTGATGACACGTCAACATGGGTTCAGCTGCTGTAACAAATGTCCCACTCCGGTGGGGAAGGATGTTGGCCATGGGGGAGGCTGTGCGTCACGGGGAGGGGGCAGAATATGGGGCCTCCCTGTACCTTCCCCTCACTTGTAATGTGGACCTAAAATTGCTCTTAAAAAGAAGTCTTACTTTTAAAAAAAAAAAAAAAAAAAAAGGAAGGGAAAGAAGCAGGACTGACATTTAGAGGAAGAGGGGCCCCCTGGGTCCTCGCCAGAGGACCCCAGGCCCACCCTGTCCCCACCATCTGACACCCCAAAGCGTCCCTCCACCCAGCAGTCCCCAGGGTGGAGGGGACCCAGCCCCACGAGGCAGGACAGGTCTCTGAAGCCAGCAGTAGGCGACCAGGGCCCAGCCTGGAGCTCACTCCAGGAGCCTTCAGGACGCTGTAGGTTCCCGGTGTGGAGAGAAAGGAAGCCCATGGCACCGGGCCAGGCAGCATCCACACAGCTTGCTTCTCAGCAAACCAACAAGACGGATATTCCTGGACAAGACTCCTGACGGGAAGAATTACTGCCTTTCTTAATTGAAAGATAACCTTCCTGCATGTTCTCATCTCTCCTTTTCTTTCATAGGTGCGCCGTCCCCCTGCAGCATCTGTGAAAATTAAAATCTACTATTCTGAGGCCACGGGTGAGCCACGTCACCCCGAGGGAGGAAGGCTCGGGAGCAGGCTCTGGGCTACGGGCCGGCCGAGCTCCTGCTGCCTGAGCACCACGGGCAGCATCAGAGGCCCATGGGTTACTCCTGCAACTACCAGCTGGCCAGTTCTCCAGGGGGCAGAGAAGGCGGCGCTGTCCTTACTGAGCAACCCCCAGAGGGAGACAGTCAGATGGGCCTTTAGAAACATCTCATTTAAAGAAGATGACCCAGGGGTGCCTGTGTGGCTCAGTCGGTGAAATGTCTGCCTTCAGTGCAGGTCATGATCTCAGGGTCCTGGGATTGAGCCCCGTGTCAGGCTCTCTGCTCAGTGGGAAGCCTGCTTCTCCCTCAGCCCCTCTCCTTACTTGTGCTTTCTCACTGGTTCTCTCTCTCTTACACACACAAAAATAAATAAAAATCTTAAAAAGGAAGGTAGGAATGAAGGAAGGGGGAAGGTGACCCAATGAAAGCACACAGCGTAGGACCACGACGTAGTCAGCGCTTGGGAAACGGAAGCAACAAGCCCTGTACCCACTAGTCCGAGGGGCACGTACCGTCTCTGCTGTGTCAACAGCAGGCCGACATTCAGGAAGATGAGGCCACCCAGCTCACAGACAGCAGAAGGGCATGTGAACCCAGGACTGTACCAATCGAAAGCTCCTTCCTCTACACTGCGAGCATCTCACCACACTCCAGTTTCCCTGAAAGGCAGCCTCTCCTTCTACTCAGTCAGCCCTGTCGCACACCCCCAGCCAGGAAGCCCAGTCTATGACACAGATGTGGGGCTTGCAGGTGCCCTGGGGACTGCCCTCCCCTGGCCCCCAGGGGCTCCCAGACTCCTGGATTAACATGGCCCTATGCTGGCAGCCCAGGCTCCAGCTCCTGCCCCCGCCCCAGGGTCACCGGACACTGAGCAGCAGACACTGTCCTATAGACCAGCCTTCCCTGGGAGGCCTTTGCCTGGGCCCCACTCTGGCCCCATCGCCCTCCTTCCAAGCCCACCAGGTTCACGGGCACTCCCTTCCTCTCCAGCCCCACTGCCTCTCCAAGTCACAGGGCAGACCTGCACTGCCTGTTCCTGAAAGCCCAATTTTCCCTGCGCTATTAAACAAATTTCTTCAAAGATAGAACCTCACATTGAATTAAACCCTTTCTTGAAGTCTTTAGTGGTTTCCATAAATACAGTCGCTGAAAAAGCCTGCAGCCCACTAAAACCCTTATTTAAAGCAAGATGGAGAGGGACCTGGAGCCCCACATAAGCCATGAGGAGCAGTCGCAGAAAGGTGCCCTCCCTGCCCCGGCCCAGGAGGGGAAAGGCAGAACGGCCCAGGGTTGGCCCCCGTGGAGAGGAGGCATCCCTACCTCCTGAGGCTAATATGGCTTTTTCGGAGAAGCAGCAAGAAGGGCCCTGACAAAGGACACTCTTTGAAACTCATCCCCCGGAAGGTCTTGGCCATGTCAATGACCCCCTCTTTCTTCCCATCACTTGCCCCCAGAGCCCAGTGATACAACAAAAGGGACACAACTCTGGGAGAAAGAGAATGCATCCAGGTTCAAGTCTAGCCACACAGCTGTGACCAGTGTCCCTGCTGTCCCTCATCGTGCTCTGTATTTGTGACATGGGACAAAAAAGCGAGGTCACATCTTGGTTTGTTTTGGGGTACAAAATGACCAACCTCTAGCTGACAACTTACAGTTTTTCGAATTACAGGGAACATTCTCAATTGCTCTACTTTGAATAACAAAGTACTATTTGGAGAAGACACAGTAGCTAAGCCCTCCATCGATATTAGTCTGGGATGCTTCTACAGGTCACCAAATGGAACTGGGAAAAGGAAAAATGAATGTGACAGAGGTTTAGTGATCATTCTGAGCGGTACTAATTCACGGTCACAGCTCTGATGCCTTATAAGTTCTTGCAACCAGAGTGAGTCCTTACAATATGGAGACCACAGCACATACGTCCAAGGCAGATTCAAGCACGCTGCCTGACGTTATGTATAGTGGGTGTCACGGCCCGGCGCTATGGACTAAATTGTGTCCCCCCCACAAATTCATATTTCAAAGTCCCCAAGCCCTCCAGTGTGGCTGTGTTTGGATGTAGGGCTTTCAGGAGGTAATTAAGGTTAAGTGAGATCATAAGGGTGAGGTCCTAATGCAGTAAGACTGTGGCCTTATAAGATCTCTCCCAAGCAACGGCAGCAGGAAGGCGCCATCTGTAAGCCAGGAAGAGAGTCCTCATCAGCATCCGACCCCGCCAGCACCCCAAGTCTGGACCTCCAGCCCCCAGAACTGCGAAGGCATAAATGTTGGTGGTTTGCACTGCCCAGTCCATGCAACTCTGGGGTGGCCCTTGAGCTGACTCAAACACATGGGATAAAATTTCCAGTGTAGCATCATTCCCAGATTTCAAGATCTCTACCTCTCGCAACAGAAGTATGTACCACCTCTGCTGTGGTCAGGAGAAGGTCACAGGGAGATGAGGCATCACGCACATGAGGAGTTCGAATAAAAACTACTTCACAAGTGCAAGAATGGAAAAGCCACATTTCCACGAATAACTTCGTTTATACACACATGATCTTTACACGTCCATACAACTAAATTCGTAGAAGAAGTGCAAGTTGACATCTGAGCTGCTCTATCTAAATCCCTAGGAGTCACTCTTTCAAGTTGACCAAAACCACATTTTTTGTCCTTTATCAGGAAAGGGGGTGTTTGCCTTGCCGTTGAGGTCAAGTGCGGTAACTGCTCTGGGAGGACTCCTCAGGAGAAGGTGAGAGCCCTGGGTAAACTGAGGCCCAGGACACCTTGCTTCCTTGGGGAGAAGAGTTTCACCATTGCCTGCAGATAGGGCCGCCGTAGAAAGGAGCTGACAGCTGGTAGCAGGAAAGGTCCCCCCGAGGCGCCTGTAGGACGTCCCACACCGACCTGAATAACCAAACCAGGGAAGCCAGCCCCACCCAGAGAAGCAGCTGGAGAAAGGCGGCTGTTGACACTCAGGAGCCGGATGAGGTGAGCGGACGGTAATGGATTCTGGCTCCGCACGTCTGAAGCGGTGGTGACCAGCGCAGCCAACGTCTGGAGGCGTCTCGAGGAAGGTTTTTGCTTCTCATGGAGACTAATGCTTGAGGATGACACTGATATTCCAAATCCGTGATAGCGACTAGGATGGAGACCGACATCTCTCGCCCAGCCGCCCACGAGCCTGGCTTTCACCAGCAGCCCTCCCCGGAGCGCATCTGAGTGGGAGCCCTTCTCACCTTGCTGTTGACAACCCCTCCCACCAGGCATCTCTGGACCCTCCGAGTCAATGCCCAGGCCCTTCTCTGCATGGAAACCCCGTTTCCCACCTGCTCTGGCGTGTCCCCCCGCCCCCCCCGCAGCCCCTGGAGGGGCCAGCACGCTGTCAGATCAGCAGCCCGTCTTCCTTTCAGGCTGCCCTGAGGGAGAGGGATCTGTGCCCAATCCTTCAATGCAGACCTCAGACCGGGAAAACCAAGACCAGGGCAGAAATGAAAACACCAAATCAGATTCCACATTGTGTGGCTTGATAGTGCCTTGAAAACAGCTGGCTGAACACTTTATTTTCTTTTTTTAAGATTTTACTTATTTATTTGAGAGAAAGAGCATGAGCATAAGCAGCAGGGAGGGGCAGAGAGAGGGGGAGGGAGAACCAGACCCCCCCGCTGAGCAGGGAGCCCATTGCGGGGCTGGATCCCAGGACCCTGCAATCATGACCTGAGCCGAAGGCAGACTCTTCAATGACTGAGCCCCCCAGGCGTCCCTGCCGCTTTCCCACAAGAGCATCAGCACAGCCCCATTCCAGCACAGGGAAGGAAAAGCGTGTCCTACAACGGAGTGTGATGGTACCAGATGCCCAGTAGGGGTGTAGGAAGCAGAAGGACCCCTGCACACCGGAAGGCTCTTTACCATCCAGGGAGGCACCGTATGTCCAGTCACTCCGCCTGCAGCCTGGGACGGCGGTGGCGGTCAGCAGGGCTCTCTAAAACGGCAGGGACACCTGGGCAGCCATCCCAGCAAAGTAACAGAGGGCTGCAAGGGACAGCCAAATCCTGCAGCTTTGCCTCGGCCCTTCCCGCTGCAGAGCAGGCTGGGAGGAAGTGAAACCACCAAGCAATCAGAAAGAAGGGGCGGGGGTAAGTGCGAGGGATCCAACCCCACCTCAGCTCACTGTGCCTCTACGTGAGCACCTTCTCTGCTGGAAGCACCTGTTCTTTGTCCTGAAAACCTGGGGCCGCAAACAAGATGATCCCTCAGTTCCCTGCCCCGTCTGACAGCGGACAAGCCTCCCAGGCCGTGTAAGGCACTACTTGCTTCCCTTCCTTCTGCCTGTTGGCAGGAGGATCCTGAAGAGGGTCTACCAGGATCTGATTAGAATTAGAAGAATAAAATATTCATAATCTCAATTAGAGCCAATATTTATTCAAGGTTCGCCGCGTACCAGGCTCTATCATAGGTGTGGTGTAAGACTGATCTCATCCAAAAAGTAACACTGAGTATATTTACAGCTGCTAATTAGCTACCGCCGGAACCAGGCCTGGGAAGGATTCCAGCACCCAGTCTGCCCTTCTGTGAGTCCTTTTCTCTCTGCAAAGGCCATTACCTAGGGTACCGATGCCCAGTGTCTTTATGGTCTTCTGTGAAGGATCCAGGAGCTGTAGCCCTATCAAGAGGCCAATGGCTAATGAGCAACCACCTGTCTGTGGGTGGTCTGTCTTTTAACAGAGAATGAAACATCTATGTAATTAACATCTCTGAAATTAAACACCTCCAACATTAAAGGGATAACTTTAAACAGAAAAACAAAAAGTCAGATAACAGAAAGTCATAAGAAAGGCTTCTGGGGAGGAACATGAGCAAGGGGTCCTAGAAGGGACCCTGGCAAGCCACTCCAAGGGCAGACAACCGCGAAAGCTGTTCGCACCTTGGCCAGCGCAGGAGGAGCTGGCCAAGCGGCATCTCCTCACCTTTGGGAAGTTCTGTTACTCTGTTTCTGGAACAGCTACAAGAGTTTGGAAGGGTTGGTTAGCCAAAGGCCTCACAGCCTGGACCACAGCAGATATCTGAAGGCTACCCTTTGGCCTGGAGAGGACCCGAGCCCAGCTTGAGAGCCACAAAAATTAATATTTAATTGAAAAGTGATTTCCTGCGTAAACATCCCCAAAGGTCCATGGAACAGCCATGCTACTTCATCTTCTGTCGGTAAATTTTAAGAAAGAGGCGAAAAGGTAGCAGAGAGTGGGGACGGTTCAACTTTAAGGTACATTTTTAATTAAAAGAAACAGATCAGAGCTGCGATGCGGCATCATAAAGCAGATAATTTTACAGCTGGATGGTCTCCCTCTGATGTACTTGAAAACCATTTTCAAGCGACATAAAGTTTAACATACCGGTACATCTGCCTACCCACTAGATTCTACATGGAATTTAAAATTTAATTATATTAAAGCTTTGTTACAGTGAGCATCGCAAGCACGCTAACCAAGTGGAACTTTGACAGAATCTCTGCAGATTTTTTTTTTCTTTTAAATTCAGTTTTGTAGAACCCAGAGTTTGACAAACAGTTGATGATGCTGTCCAAAGTGTGGACCGTTTATATAACACACTGTTTGGGACCCAAATGTTTATTCTCCTGGGTCTAACTCCTGAGCTGACCTTCTTGCTAAGGCAGAAAGGTAGCCAGAGAAGTCAAGTTATCAAGTGGTCAGGGAGCTGAGGCTGACCCTGGTCAAGCCATGTAAGGATTTTTTTTTTTTTTTTTAAGGCGGAGGTAAAGTTAGTTTTTCTGGAGAGTCTTTTCACTACCAGTTTCATGTGCAAGTTATAGAACGACTTTCTCAGAGGGGAAAAGAGTTGTCATATTAATCTATTAATCACAAATTGGTTGCTTTCTGCAATTAAAAAGGCAACCGGTTTCAACTGGAGGAAACAATTCCACACGAAGCTGGTTCTCCAGGAGACAAGGGCAAGGTCAGGCTGTGGATCGGACAGCCCTGGTTTGAGTCCTGCTCTGTCACTAGGGAGCTGCGCATTCTTGAGCGAGTGATTTCCGAGCCTGTTCTACAAAATAGAAAATATAACAGTATCCAATTCCTACAGACTGTTGAAAATTAAAGAAGACAGTGTATATAAAGTATTTAAGTGCAGTGCTCATACAAAGTGAGCACTCAATTAAGTGGCAACGGTAATTTTTACTGTTATTATTATTAGTGCTGTTTATTTATTTTTACAAATGCCAGTGCTATGGGTGATGGACATTGGGGAGGGTATGTGTTAGGGTGAGTGCTGTGAATTGTGTAAGACTGATGAATCACAGACCTGTACCTCTAAAACAAATAATACATTGTATGTTAATTTAAAAAAAATTTTAAAATGTCAAGGCTATCCCATGTTTGAGAAAGCCTCAATTTCACCTGGTGGACTAATGGAAGAATTAGCTTACACCTCAGCCAGCAAACCTGCAAGATCTGTGTTAGGAAGCATTTTGGGGTGTCTCTTGGGGGGAGAAAAAGGAAGAGAAGCTCCTTTTTTCCATTTTCCCCTTACCCATCCATTCATCCATCCAACAAGCATTTACGGAGCTCACAATTATGGAAGACACAGAACTACAGAGGACACATACTGTCTGGTCCCCAAGGGGTCTGTCGTCTCCTGAATCAGAGCAGTAAGTAGCCACACTGCAGACAGAAAGGAGGGAGCAGAAGACCGATGGGGAAAGGGGCCAGGAAGGTTGTGACATGGGCACTGTGACACTTGGTTCTCAGAATCAAGGCTTTCCAGGGAGGGGCTTTTGAGCTGTGATCTTCACAAGTGGGGCATACCCAGGGCAGGGGGGGTAGGGTGCAAAACAGATCTCTAGGTGTTAGAGGATCACAGAAGATCTCAAGGCATTAGCATAGGGAAATATCTTTGGTATGTTTTTAGGTGAAAAGAAAAAGAGAGCTATATAGTACAGAACAAGATACCATTTTTAAAAGATCACGTGTGTGTGTGTGTGTGTGTGTGTTATCTATACAGAGAAATGACATACACAACACTATCAACAGAGGTGTACAACTGGGGATGGTGGGATGGGAACAAAGAGGAATGGGAGAAAACATGGAAGAGGTCATCTTTCACTTTTTATTTTGCATTTCTGTACAGTTTGAATCTTTAAAATTAGTATAAATTTTTTATCATAGTTATTAATGATAAAAATGCACATTCAAATTTTAAGTGATTTTATTCCCTTTCAGTCATATTTAATTTCCAAAATTTAGATTAATATTAAAGGAGGACATGGAATTTTTGTTTATTAATCGAGGACACGGGTTGAAATTTATTCATTCTAGAAAGATTTACGGCGTCCCTGTGGCAAACTGGGCCCTTCTCTAGGCACCAGAGAGCAGAGCCGTGAACGAGGACTCAGCACGCCTGCCTGTTGCATGCTCCGAGGGGCTGTGGGCAGTGTGAGAAACCCGGAACCAGGCCGTAGGACAGGAGGGGATGAGGGTGCTATGCTCTGGGTGTTCGAGGAAAACTTCCTGAGACGGTGATGCTGGAGAGGCACCTGGAGGAAGTGAGGGAGGGAGCTCAGAGGGCATCTGTGGAACAAGCCTCCCGAGCAGAGGAAACAATGAGCAGAAGCCGGAGGCACGAGTACGCGTGGGGAAGCTAAGCAGCGAGGCCGGGGCAGAGTGTGCAGGCAGGAGGCGAGGTCCCAAAGGTAGCAAGAGCCGGGTCCATCAGGACTTTGTAATCCTTGAGTAGTTCTGAGGCTGCTGGCAGCTTCTGAGCAATGGGGGTGACATGAGAGACTGTTAAAAGGAAGTTATCAGAGAGGGCTCCAGTGGTAGTGCGGTATAAAGAGGAGGGTGGTACAGACGACAGGGGAAAGAGCGAAAGTTCTTTTTTTTTTTTTTTTTTTTTTGAGAGAGCAAGTAAGCGAGCAGGGGTAGGGAAAAAGGGAGAGGAGGAGAGAATCCTCAATCTTCAAGCCAACTGCCCATGGAGCTTAGAGCCCGACGCGAGCCTCGATCTCATGACCCTGAGATCAAGACTTGAGCAGAAATCAAGAGTTGGATGCTTAACTGACTGAGCTACCCAGGAGCCCGAGGAAAAGAGTGAGGGTTCTGAAGATGTCCATGGGTTTTGGATCTAGAGTCAACAGGATTGTGGATGGGTTAGATGAAGGAAGAGAAAGATAAAGGGGTCCAGGATAACTCGCCAGCATTAGGGCACACTGGAGTTGCCACTTCCTAAGATGGGAAGTCTCAGGGTGCGAGTGTCTTAGGAGGTGACGAATCAAGTCAGGGCTGGAATGTTAAGTTTAGGATCATCAGCACGTGGCTGACATGTATGTGAAGGCCTGGAGGAAGTCACCAGGGAGTGCTTGAGTAGGGAAGTAGAGAATATGATAGCTGAGAGTGGGGGCACCCCAGGATTCACATGTTGGGGAGACACGGAGACACTCAGGGGAGACAGAAAAGGAGCCAAAGGAGCACCCGGAGTGAGTGGTTTCTGACTGGAGAGGTGAGCAGGTAAGTTAAGTGCTCCTTAGAGGTCAGCAAGGTGGAGGACAGGGACTGGTCAGTGGACATGGTGTCCTTAACAAGAGGTTTTCTGGAGGAGAGTGGACAAGAGCCTGGTTGAGTATGAAAAAGTATGGGGCACCAGCTGGCTCAGTCGGTTCAGTGTCCGACTCTTGATTTCCACTCAGGTCATGATCTCAGGGTCACGAGATCTAGCCCCACGCAGGATCCCCTCTCTTCCTCTCCCTCTGCCCCTCCCTGCTATAGATAGATGATAGATAGATAGATAGATGATAGATAGATAGATAGATAGAGGCAACAGAGTTTCCAGTTTCCAGAGGAACTGGAAAGAATGCATGTGACAACAGTGCGAGCTGTTTTGCTGCAGGGGGAAAGTCAAGAGATGCGGCAGCAGGTGCAAGGAGAGACTTTTTTTTTTTTTTAAGAGATGCTATAGACTGGTTTTGGTGATAGGAATGATCTGACAGAGAGGGAAAAGCTCAAGATGAACAACAGAGCAGGAACCACACCCTTGACTGGGTAAGAAGGAGGGGAGTGCAGCACGCGAGCAGGAGCACGGAGGGGCTGTCTGCAGGAGCTGGGGGAGGGCTGGACACAGACGCAGGTAGACAGGCCGATGGGCACATGCACCCCCTCTCTTCTGATTCAGTCTGTCGTCCAGTGACGTCAGAAGAAAGACTGAGGCCTAAGCAGAGCTGCTATTTGAGAGAGGAGACGCTGGCATGGTCTGGCACAGGTACGAACTGAGTTATGTATAGAATCTCAGGGGCACGAAGGTCATGGGGAGGGACTGTGGATATAAATGACACCAGTTAGCTTCGCTGTGTATTCTCCTCCAGCCACACTGGGCTGCTGGGGCGCAAGCCTTCAGAAGGCACGTAGCTGGATGCACCAGGTGAGTCCCAGGGAGGCATGCTGGTCGCAGCATAAGCAAGAAATAATCTCTTGTTACATTAAGCTGCTGAGATGCTGAGGTTTGTTTGTAACAGCAAAGAGCATTCCTTCCTGTGGCTAATACTCCAGGGTTTTGAAAGGATCCCTATGTGGATATTAAAATCACCAAGAATTACGACACGTGTGGTGTTAGAAATAGACAGTGAAGCGGGGGTTTCAAAATCTTCAAGGAATGAGAAAGAGCAACTCAGGGAATCTGTGATCATTGCGAGAAGGAAAGACACTGGGTGGTAGGACTGGGAAAGCACTGAAGGAGAGTCTGTGGGGAAGATGGGATGACAGTGGCCTGGGAATGAAAATGAGAAGGAGGGGAAACAAATTAGAAGTCAGTTGGCCCCCTGAGAATGCTCTGAGCTCACTAGAATAGAAGGGAACTTCCTCAACCCAGTAAAAGACATCTATGTAAAACCTATATTTATTTAATACACTTAATGATAAAAGACTGAATGCTTTTCCCGACAACATCAAGAAGAGGGCAGGGATTTCTGCTCCGCATTTTATTTTCTAGCCATTTCAATAAGGTAAAAGAATTAAGGTACACGGATTGGGAAAAAAAAGTTACACCTGTTTTATTGAAGAGAAAATTCTATGGAGTCAACTAAATAATAGAACAAACAGAACTAAAAAAGGAAGCCAGTAAGTTCTCAGGATACAAGGATGATGTGCAAAAGTCACTTGTATGTCTACATACTAGCCTCAACAACAGAGAGTTGAAAATTTTTTTGAATTCCACTTATAATAGCATCAAAAAAATATTAGATACTAGGATAAATACATGCAAAATGTGTACAGTGAAAACTATAAAACATTGCAAAAAGAAATTAAGGAAACATAAACAGAAATATGTATCATGTTCGTGGAAAGAAAACCATGGCATTATTAAGATGCTAATTCTCTCTAAATTTATTTACACATTCAATACATATAATCAAAATCCAAGCAGGCTTTTTTGTAGAAACTGACAAACTCATTCTAAAATGTATATGGAAATGAAAATTATGTAGAAAAGGCAGAATGAAAATGAACAAAACTAGATTATTCACACCACCCGATTTGAACACACCTTGTAAAGCTGTATTAGTAACATGTGGTATCAGCACAAATACAGACAGAAAAACAGAACAGGACAGAAAGTTTAGGAAAAGACCCACATGTACATGGTTCATTGATTTTCAGGAAAGGGACCAAGGCTGTTCAATGGAAAATGAAGATCATTTCAACAAGCAGTGTTAAAACAACCAGGTGGCCCCAGGGGGGAAAAGAAAAGAACACTTAACTGCATTTCACACCCCATACAAAAGTAACTGGAAACAATGATAGACCTAACATAAGCCGTAAAGTATAAAACTACTAGAAGAAAATATAGAGGAAAATCTTAATGATATTGGATTTGACGAGGATTTCTTAAATATGACACAACAGCAAGGCCATAAAGGAAACAGTCAACAAATGTGACTTCATCAAAATTAAAAACTTTGTATCTTCAAATGATCCTGTTCTGAAAATAAAAAGGCAAGTCACAGGCTAAGTGAAAATATTTGTAAGACACATACTCAATAATTTGTTATCTCCAATCTTCAAAGAGCTCCTGCAACTCAGCACTAGGAACACGATCTGATTCTAAATGGGCAAAACAGTTGAAGAGACAAGACGTCGGGATGACAGGCACGCGGCAAGGTGACTGACACCATCAGTCATTAGGGACGCAACCACACAGGCACCAGATTAGCCACAGCACATTTCACGTGAAGAAGCTGACCCTCCCAAGTGTTAGCAAGGCGGTGGGGCAAATGGAACCCACGCGCAGCTGGTGCGAACATAAGATGATACAACCACTTCGGAAAAGAGTTTGGAAAACAGTTTGGTGGCTTCTTACGTTAAACACATGCCTCCCACCCCATCCGACCACCCCACTTCTAGGTATTTGCCCAAAAGCAACAAAAGTATCTGTCCACACAAGGACCTGTGTGCACATGCTCATAGCAATTTTATTTGTAACAGCGGAATGTGAGAAACAAAGCTGGGCATCACTAGGCAAGCAGATAGGAAAAGATACTGTGATGTATGCATAAAATGGGCTACTACTCAATCATTTTTTATGAAGTTTTTATCTCAATTCCAGTATGGTTAACACGCACATTCTATTAGTTTCAGCAGTGCAACATAGTGACAAGGACACATGCATGCTGAGGCACGTTGATGCACGCCGCATAGAGGAAATGTCAAAATCACTATTATGTGGAGTATAAGAAGCCAGAGCTGTAGGGCACAATTTATATAGAATTCTGGAAAATGTAAACTAATCTATAGTGACAGAAAATATAAGTGTTTGTCTGGAGAAAGGAAAGGGGCGGGAAAGACGGATTATACAATGGCACAAGGAACACTTTTGAGTAATGAATATGGTCATTATCGTGACTGTGGTAATGGTTTCACGGTGTACATGTGTGTCAAAACTTACCCAGTCGTGCACTTGAATTGTGTACAGTTTATTGTCTATGACACGTCAATAAAACTATAAATGAACAAGCCTGTTGAATAAGCACTATTATTATTGCCATTTTGCAGGTACAGAAACTGAGGCACAAAGGTATTAAGAACATTGCATGAAGTAGAAGCTCACACAGTTGAGGTTCCAGAACAAATATCCTATTATATCAGGGACAGGACTCTTGGTCACAAAGCTCTTCCCCAACCCAAAGGTGACTGTGCACAGTACTCTTCCAAAGCAGTGAGCCCTGGAAAGACAGTAGACCCAGAGGGAAAGAACAGAAAATAGAAACCTGCCTTAACTATTCTCAGTAACCTTTCTCAGGAAGGCTCAGGTCCTGCCCTTATCTATACAGGGATCTGGCAGAGAGAACCCAGGACGTCTACAAGCCAGACAGACCTCAATTCATGCCAAGCTCTGTCACATACTGGCTGTGGGAGGCCAGGCGAGTGATCTTATTTTGTTCATCTTTAAAAATGGGGCTAATCTTTTCTATTTTGTAGGACTGCTGTTGAATCAGAAATAGAGTAAAATCCAAGTTCGTTAATGTGGCTAAAAGATCCACCATAATCTAGGATTTTCTGCCTCTCTCTAGGCCCATGTCTCGTTGCACCCTCCCAGGAACACCTCTATGCACACTAACCTGTCTCAGTTCCTACCCCAGGGCATTTGTACAAACTCTTGGGCTTGCCTACGGTGATTTCCAACACACTGTCTCATCCCTACTGTTCCTCAAGGTCTTAGCCAAATGTCACCTCATCAGGAGGCCTTCCCTGACTCCCCCTGTTGGGGGATTCCGAGCCACTCCAGTTTGGTAATTGACCAGAAGGACTCAAAGGACCCAACCTATGGTCATATTCATAACTAAGCTACATTACAGCAAAAAGATGCAGAGCAAAATCAGCAAAGGGAAAGGTACATGGCGGTGAAGTCTGGGGGGAACCAGGTGCACACTTCCAAGGGTGCTCTCCCAGTGGAGTCCCACACTTAATTCCACACTGAGGACACATTTAATTACTCCAGCAACAGGTTGTGGCAACACATCCAAGTATCATCTGCCAGGGAAGCTCACCAGAGTCTTAGCACCTGGGTTTATTGGGGGCTGGTGACGTAGGCATCCGCTGCTTAACACAGAGCACAATTCCAGACTCCAAGAAGGAAACCAGGTGTTCAGCAAGAACCACACTATTTATACAAACAGTTCAGGCACTGTGAGCCACTCTTACCATTTAGATAAATTTTATATCAGAATAGAGAACTGTTTCCCAATCAAGTTCTGAGACACGGCAAGCAGGCCTTTCTGGGGACCGCCGGTGAGCCCACTAGGCTGGCTCTTTTTTGCACACCACTTCCACACGAGGCTAAATCTCTAGGCCTATTTCCTTCATAGCCTCTGTCACACTTGCACTTAATTTAGTCATGGGTAAATCATTTGTCCAATGTCTGTCTTCCCTTCCAGGCCGTAAGTTCTATAAGGGCAGGCGTGGTACATGCTTCACAGAACTCCAGTCTGACAGATACGCAGGGAATGAATGAATGAAGAACGAATGAACAGAGAGAGGCCGGCAGAGCGACGGTCACGTAATCAGTCCCAGCACGTGGCAGTTCTCCCCCGTTAAATGCTTGATTCTTGAGCCTCTGAGAGCGTCCTGAGGGGAGCTCAGTAGCCACAGGCAAAGGAAGTCAGACAAAAAGACAGGCTGGAAACTTTAAGACACCGCGCCCGAAGTTCCAGCCAGAAGGGCAAAGGGGGGTTCAAGGAACGTGAGCAAAATCCCTGGGCACAGCGGTTGAGGACCCATCTCAGATCCCGAGGGAACAGTTTCAAGCTCAACAAAAATGAAAATCTAAACAACCTACAGACTCCCTCTGGCCTTCCCTTCACCCCCAGGGCTGCAGGCACCCAGGAAAAGCTGAACAGTCTGGGGATTCCCTTGAGGTCCCCACATCCGCTGGCTCCTACACACTGGGCTTTCGAAGACGCTAGACTGCCCGGTGTCTCGAAAACTATCAGCGCTACAGGGCAGCAGAAGGAAGAGGTAGGGATGTCAAGCTTTTGTTGCAAGTTATGCACTGGTTGGGTCCTCAGCGATCAGAAGAAACAAATTTTTTAAAGCGCACCAAGTTCTAAGGATTACTCAGTTATTCTAATACAGCCAGACGCTGTATAATCAATATGAATCCTTGTATTTTTAATGGGAATCATTATTCAAAATATGTCACTGCCCCATCAATAAAAGTTAAAACTCATCAATATTTAAATTTTTCCAATTGACATCTTATCATTCTATCCAGAAAGGAGCTCAGCAGATCACAAAATCCATTATTTAATCTTTTCAGTTTGCAGAGTTCAGAATTAAACACCACTCCATGTCATTACCTGCCTGAACAGAGGCCAGTGGCAGATCAAACTGGGGAGGGGTCTGGAGGAGTTGGGGTGATCCCTGAGCCAGGGCCCTCAGGCCTCAGGCCTCAAGACAGGAAGGCGTTTGTCCAGTGTCTATGGACTGGCCAGGCTTTGGGAGGGAAGGTGGAGAGGAAGGGCTGCCTGGAGTTCCTGCCATGTGACCTGGCTTTGGGCCAAAGCTGAAATTCCTTAGCTTGGGTGACATAGGAGGCCCTCCAGGGCCTGGTCCCTCAACCTCCATCCCCCTAGCCCACTGTTTTGATCCTACTGAACCCATGCTCCCCCACAACCCCCCCACTTGTCACCCTAGTGTGGCTCTCTAGCCTCTATACCTTTCAGTTCAGTTTCCCACCTGAAATACCCCTCACCCTTCTCCCCTTGCCATTGGTCTGGCTAATTTCCTGCTCCTCTGTGGGGTCTCAGCTTAGATGTCACTGACTCCAGGGAGGCATCTGGGATGGGCAACTGGCCACCATATATGCCACCATGGGGACTCTGTGCTGACCTTGAATACAGTATCTGGTTGTCTCTCAATCACTCTGAACTTCTGTGTCTCAGGGACAGATGGTATCCACTCTGAGCATCCTGAACACAGAAGGAGCTCAGCCAGCATCAGACGGAAAAATGGATGGAGAGATGGATGGATGGATGGTTGGGTGTTTGGATGGATGGATGGACGGACGGTTGGATGGATGGATGGATGGACGGACAGATGGATGGAAAGACAGATGGGTGGGTGGAATGGACAGATGGGCAAACAGATGGACAGATGGTCAGCTCCCTGAGACCCAGCAGATCTCTTCATGTCCCTGAAGCTAACTTGGCGGAGGGTGACCTAGAGATGGGCAGCCCCTGCAGGTGGTCAGAGGTGGACTCCCATATCTGGGTCAACCTTCTTGAAGGGGCGCTCCTCCATCTTAAGATGGTGTGGAAGCAGAGGATCATTAAATTGTTGGTTTGTTTGTTTCCTGGGGACTCTCCTGAGGGGAGCAGGTATAGTTTGGTATAAAGAATGGAAGAGGAAATGGGGACTTTTCACTCTGAAATCAAATACTCAGTCTGATAAGGAAACTGGGGCTCAGAGATAAGAGGACAGGGTGCAGACATCACCCTGAGTATACTGAAGACCACCAGGAAAACCCGCCACACAAAATCTCCTCTCCTTTCATTTCCCGATCGCCACCTCTTCAGCCTCCCACAATCATTTCTTTAGAGCCTGAGGATCTTTGTTCTCTAAGAGTTTGCCACTAAATTACACAAAACCTGGGACGGCGGACATCACATCTCTGGCAGCCACTTCATTCGTTCCGCATGGAGCTGCCAGGCCCTCCTTCATGGTCAGCCCCGGGCTCCACCATGGGGGTCCAAGAACGAGGACCCAGACCCGGACCCGAAACTTCAGGGAATCTGCTTAACACTCCGTGACAGCAGAGCCGGAGAATTTAGTCAGTGAAGATACTGGGCAGCCCCCAAATAAAACTTGAACAACATAAAGTACCCAACAGCAAGCACATCGCCCCAGCTTCAGGGAAGTCAAGGGAGGGGCAGGTCGGGAGTGAGTGCCTATCGAATGAGCTAGAGTTCCTGATTTGCCATCCACCTGCCACAGAAAACCGCCTAACAAAGAAAGAGCAACTGAAGAAAAGAAGATGGGGGGGGGACAGAGAAAGAGCAACTGAATGGCACTGCGGATGTGAAAAAAAAGAAATCGGAGAGGGGAGCATTTGATCTGAGCCCAGAAGGATGATTAGAATGTTTTAGGTGGGGGACTCGCTTCAACAAGAGAAAGCATTACCTTGTTCCTGTCCCTGCAGCAGACGATGAGGGTCTCAGAGGGAGAGGATTCATTCCAAGAGGAGGACAAACAGCCCAGAAAGAGGCACAGGACCCCAGAACCACAGCTGCATGTTGCCAAGTGCAGACTCCGGACACAGTGCTCTGGGCTCTCCTGCTCAATGGAGTCGCCCACTGGGGCCCAGCTAAGTATTGCCAAGAATGACAAAGTGTCCAGCAGGTGTCCAGCAAGAGGTCCCCAATGGAGAGAAGACAGCAACAGTGAGGTGGAAGGCCAGTGCCCCAGAGCTGGCCCCATCTCTTACCAACACACCCCTGCAGATTAGAAGGGGTGGCTGGGGTGGGCGTGTCCTCAGGGCTCATCACTGAGTTCCCCCTCTTAGGCCGACCCCACGAGATACCTTCCCAGCAAAGCCCACAGCCGCTCCCTTGGCTGCCCTTAGATTGGACACAACATCACAGACTTCTACTGCAAGGCCAGCGTTCCCACTGTACCACCAAAGAGACACAGTAGTGAATGGGCTGGACACAGTCTCTTTCCTTGGGCGGCTGACATCCCCACGGGGGAGGCAGGCCAGGGATGTGAATTAGAGAAGGGCATTCCGATGCCTGGGAGTGACGGCAGGGCCATCCAGATAAGGCGGGAGTCCACGGGAGGCTCCCCGAGGAAAGAACCTGGTAAGGGATCAGGGATCAGCCGGGCAAAGATCCTGCCCAGGCGAGGCACTCAGGGCTTATGGAGAGCAAAGGCGGTGCCACATGTTCCTCGGTGAAGCCGCACAGCAAGGAAGAGCCTGCTACAGCCAAGGAACAGAGAGCGCGGGCTGGGGAGCGCGGAGGGCACACGGCACACGTAGCGTCTACTGTGAGCTAAATTGTGTCCCCAAAAACTCCTGACCCCAAGTGCCTGTGACTCTGATTTTATTTGGAAACCAAGTGTTTGCCAATGAGGACATCGCTAGGGTGGACCCTAATCCAGGAAGACCAGTGTCCTTATAAGAAAGGGAAATCTGGACACAGACAGACATACGCAGAAGGAAGACCACGTGAAGACACAGGGCGAGGACGGCCATCTGCAAACCAAGGAGAGCCTGGGGGTGCAGGAAGCCAGGCTAGAGGCACGCAATGGATTCTCCCTCACGGCCTCAGAAGGAGCCAGACCTCTGGCCTCTGGAACCGTGAGCCAACGAATGTGCATTATTTAAGCCACTCGGTTCCCGTGCTTCGTTACGGCTCCCCTAGGAAACTCACACAGCTTCTCCCCATCACACGGGGCTGGGGCCAGGATGGGGCTCTAGAGTTCCATCCCAGGAACAGCTGGCAGCCACACGGGGTCTCGATATGTGATATGTGATAGGGTCAGACTTGCACTTTGACAGAATCCCCCTGGCTTTCTGTGGGGACAGTGGCTGGCGTAGGCTGAGGGTAGAAGGGAGACCAGCTGAGATAAGGGCAGGGGCAGATGTGACGGCAAGTAGAGAGAGAACTCGGGGATGGTGCCCAGCTCTGGCTTCAGCACTGGGGAAGATGGTGGGGCTGAAGATGGGGCAATCTTGGTCTCACTTTCAGCATCGGGCTCTGAGCCGTTCAAGAATAAGAGCCTCTGAGGGAAGAAATCCAAATCTTATACCAGCCGCTCACTTCAGACATCTTTCTGAGATCGGTCTTGGACAGAAACGAGAGGGAATTTTCTGCGCCCCTCGTCGGGAAGGGAGTAGGGTCTCCACGAGCAGAGCTGGGTGCAGAAGACGAAAGAGAAAGCCCCTCCCCTCTGCAATCCCTGGGCCACTCTGGAACCCAGAACTTTCTCCACAGCCTTCCCCGAGGGCCCTGCTCTGCCAGCTGGCAACCCCACGGGTCCTTTCCCTGGAGCAATCCTCAGGAGCCAGATGAGTGACTGACAAGCCGGAGGACCAGCCTTGTCCCCAAGGAGAAGGTGACATCAGGCAGGGAACCAAAGGACAACAGCAGTCCTTCCCTAGTTGGATCCTCCCACCCCATCAAATCCCCCTGAGACTCGGGGACACAGAGTGACCCCCCCAAGAGTGCCCTGACCTCACCACTCCCCTCCCTCAACCAGGGAGCCTTCACTAAGCCTGAGTGCCAACAACCCAGTACAGGGAGTTGCCTGAGAAGGGCTTCCAGAATGAACACGCCGGCCTCCCGTCTCAGCTGGGGAGACCCTCCACCCCAGCCAGCAGAGTGGAAGAGGGGGATTGTGCCCACTTTTTCTTCCTAGTGGCCCTGGCAGGACGTTCTGGATCTAATAATCCTGAAACCCAGCAGGGTCCTTTGGGAGATTTGGGAATCACCCCGTTGTAAAGACATAACCACCAATGCCCACAAGTCATCAGAGAAAAATGAATTAATGGTTGATGATCATGGCTCTCATGTCCACTTTCATGCACGAACTATACCCATGACCCTAAGCGTTTTCTAATTCATTCAACACTGACCGCTTCTGTGGGGAATATGGTTGATCTCTGGTAACCAGAACATCCCATTAATGAGAGCATCTAACTCCTGACAGCACTGGAGCTTTATTTAATCCACATTATTCACCTGCTGCGTGTTGGAAATCACTGCTTCTTTGTCATGTCTCTCTCCAGTATCTGCCAGGATGTCCTCCCAGATCCCTAGTGGGGCTACTTACACACGTAGCTCAGCCTGCTCTTTCCCATTTAAACCCTATCCTGGGCCAGCCCCGGGAACAAAGCCAGACTGTCTTGGGGCAGAAATGCACACAGATCTTTGCTTCCCACTGCACTCAATTCTCCAGTCACTGTGATGGACTCACCTTCTCTTGGGAGATTTTTTCCCTCAAATTGTGGACACCAGGTCCTTAGGAGTCCTCTGGGTGCCTGACACCCCCGGCAGATTTGCTGACTTTTCTTAGCTGTCAAAAGCAAGAGAGTGACTGCAAAACAACCCATGCCCTTGACATGTCCTCTGGAAACAGATTCACTTTCTTTGAAAGATAATTTTATGAAATCTGTAATATTGCATCTCATACATTAATCAAAAGTGTGGCTCTGAGATTTTAATTCTGTTCCTGATAGAAAACAATGGAAATTGTACCACCTGAGAGCAGACAGTTCAATTAAATCTCTGGGCCCACATGGGGCATCTCCATATCGCCACGTCGGGTGTCCTTTCCTCCACACAGGGGGAGGCAAGGCCTGTGCTACACTCTGGACTCTGTGGTGGACAGATTCCCCAATGTTCCCAGTCACCCCTGCCTCGTGGTGCTCACACCCTCGTGTGATCCCTCCCCTTGAGTGTGAGGAGAAGGTGTGCTTCCCCTCTAACCTGCAGGACCCAGCAAAGGTGATGGATGGGATGTCGCTTCTGTGGTTAACTTATATAAGATCAGAGCCCCTGTCTTGCTAGAAGACTCTATCTCCTTCCTGATGCGCATGCTTTGATGGAGCAAGCATTCATGTCAGAGGGGCCCAGAGTCAAGGAACCGAGGGCTTCTGCCCCAGAGCCTGCGAGAAATTGGTGTCAAACTGTCTGGTCTTGGGAGTAAACCAGGCCCCCAGCTGAGCCTCCGTGTGAGACTGCAGCCCCAGCAGACACACGGCTGTGGCCGAGTAAGAAACCCTGACGCAGAGGACTCAGCGGAGCAGAGCCTCGACTCCTGGCCCATGGAACTAACATGCGCCCTGCTATGACACTAAGTATGTGGTGATTGGCTACACAGAACTAACACAGAGTCAGATGGATCGGGCAGGGGGGGGGGTTCCGGTCCTCATTCTGCCATTTACTATCTGCGACCTCAGGGAAGAATATTGTTCAGTGTCTCCAAGCCTCGGCTTGTTCATCTGTAAAATGGTAATGAAGGTCACACCTATCTCAATGAGTGGCTGTAAGGACGAAACGAGACAAAGCATCAGAAGGGTTTAGCTTTCTTCACATCAGCTGTTCTCAGCGAGGGTTCCCTGAAGGAGGAAGCCCTGGGCCTACAGGCTTCCATGGAATGTAAGAAATTAACTTCCCTCCTGTGCGTCAGAGCAGTATGAGCCAGAACCATCCTTGAAAGAATTGAGAAAAAGGCCCACACGTCATTTTCTGTACAGCTTACGCCTCTCTGGATCCGCAGGTGAGAAAGACGGCCAGTGCTCAGCAAGTGGCAGCTTCATCTTCCAGGACTGTTGTGTGTCCTACCCGCTGCCCTCGCTCTCCAAGGCTGGAGCCTCGCAGGGTCTGCTGTGATATCAGGGGGCCTCTCCGGAGCCCCCTTCTTCCTGCTATGGAAACCACTGTCTGCGCTAGCCACCGATGAGCCCAGAAGACAGATCTCAGGGTGAGCTAATGACAGCGGCATTTCTTGCCAATAACAAGCATGTTCTCCCATGTTGGGGGCTCAAGGGTTCCCGGTGTTAACTCTTCAGGACCCGAATTTGACAGGACATAAATAAAAGTAATGGTGCCTCCGTTAAAGGCCATGCTTTCCCAAGGATTTTGTAGGTCTGGAAAGGAGGGCTAGAGTGGGGAAGTCAGGGTCCTGGTGTTGAGGGCTGTGGGCTCCTGGGCTCCTGGAGGGGCCTCTCCAATACCTCCCCACTGGTCTTTGCCTGGGGCCCGGCTTGAGATCCCAGACAACAGCCAGAACCAAAGGTGGGTTTGGAGGTGCCTCAGCAGCTCTTGACTGATTTGAGGGGTGAGACACTGCACAAAGGAGTCATTTTAATGAAAACAGATCAAGTACTAGCCAGTCTTCAGAGAAAACAGAAGGCACTTAACCCTTTAATTTCCAAAATTTGAACGGACATCAGGGGTCCTTTAAGAGCCCTGGGAAGGAAGGCAATTTCCTGTACTCCAGACCCCAGGCTGTGTGCAAACTGCACGGGCATCTGGGAAACACAGAAGTTCCTGGCTTAGCAGATCATTTCTCACCCCACACCCAGATAAACTCTGCTCACTGCACATGCCACTCTCTGCTCTTCAACGTAAACGCCAGCTTCTGAAGCCATCTTCTAACAAATGCAGCTTGTTAAACAAATGGGTCTGTATTCAGGGAGCCTGAATAGCGGATTCTCCCGTACGTTAGCTCTTCAGCCAAGGTCTCCCGCCTCCGTCCCCGACACGCAGATGGTTCTGGGGCCGCGGAGCTACATCCCCCACTTCTGCCGTTCAGTGCATTTGCAGAAGCGAATCAAGTGCCATTTATCTAACACACGGCAATGCACGTTTTTCCACAATGAAAAATTTCAAACAATGTGTCAAAACATGGGCATAAACAGTTCTGATTCCAAAAACCGCCTTCTGATTCTAATCAAAAGCATCAAAGCCCTAAGAGGGATGACAAGAACTTGAAGTCTAATTCTGACCCAGCTGACTCTGGAACTTGGAGGACACAGTAGGAAGAATGGTGGAAAGACTCCGGAAATGAGTTCCAAGCAGTTGGAGATGCTTGTATCCGTCAGTGGAGACCCCCGCCGGCATCAGAAGATGTGAGAGATGCCCTGGGACCTGACTCACCTGTGTGAGTCAGCCCGCCGTCCAGGCAGGAAGTACAGAAAGCTTTCTTAAGCCAACACCTTGGCTGAAAATGCTGGTAAATTAATCAGCCAACTGCCTAATAGGACCCTCAGGGGCTGGGATGCAGAACAGAGAAGTTTTGTAGGAAGAGTAAAGAGCCGGGAAAGCTCAAAGCTCCATGTGAGGAGGGCAGGCCCAGTAGGAGTGATGGGAAGCGGAACAGCAGCACAAGACGTCTGGGGGAGCAGCCCACCATGCAGAAGGGGGCAGTCAGGGGTTATAAACATGAGGAGGGAGTTGAGATACACTGCTTTTTAGGTACAGTGAAAATGGCCCGTGCCTGAAGCCCACGCTTCAGGAGTGCCTGGCCTGCCCAAGACTGGAGGGTAGTAGGCTGTGTGCTAGAGTCATTTTGTGCCCACGCAGGAGGGCCAGCCATGAGTTTTTCAGGGGGCTCTGAGCTGGGTTGGCTGTGAAGCCGCCTGTACTCTGAAATCAGCACAGTGGGAGTCTACACCCCCGGAGATCTGCAGCAGCCACAGGCTGGAAACGCCAGCACCCACATCAGGGAGCACTCATCAGTCCAGGCACCACGGGAAGTCATTACACTCTCGGAGTGTGCATTTCTTGACCCATCAGTTGACTTTCCATGCGTACCAAGAGTCGGTTACATTTCTTTCCAAGCCTGTTTGTGCCAGCTGTACTTTTGACTATAACCGTATAAATAAATAAGGTATAGAACAATGAAACACAAGCATAAAAAGAAAGATGGTTCTTTCTGTGAAAAGTCAGTCAGCTCAGAAAGATGCATGGAAGCCAGTGGTTGGAAGAACCTGCCGATTAGAGGGGACTCATTCAACTATACGATATTGGAGGGGTCATCAGAAAGCTCTGGAAGGAGTCTGTACCCAGATTGCATCACAAGCGTCCTTAGGTCTTCCCTCCACCTTGAAGAGATAAAAATTGGAATTTGTAGGCAAAGAATTATAAGGGGATCTGTGAAAGAAGATGGACCTCCCCCACCACAGCAGGCCCCCACTGGGGAGAACCAAAGTGGTCTTGGCCCAAAGTCAAAAGATTGGTAAGTCAATACCTATCTTTAAATATTTTTTTTAAATTAACTGATTTATGACTCAGCCCGGCTGGGTCAAGAGTCCAGCACCAGAAGTCATCTGCCAGGGAGGATGGGGGAAGGTATGGGAGCAGAAGGCAAGGAGCGAACTATGGAGAGAAGACCCAGCAAACATGACAGGGCAAGGGAACTCCAGAGCAGGAGCCACCATGGTTGACTTCACGTGCCAGCTTGCCAGGGCCACCGCCGTCACAGATAGTTGGTCAAACGTTATCTTGAGTGTGTCTGTGAGGATGTTTTGGGGTGAGATTAACATTTCAAACAGGAGACTAAGGAAAGCACGTTGCTGTCCCTCATGTGGATTGGCCTCATCTGATCTGTTGAAGGCCCGAAAAGAACAAAAAGGCTGAGCCTCCAGCAAGTACGGGAAAACTCCACCTGCCTGACTGCCTTGACCTGGGACATTGGTTTTTTTCCTGTGTTCAGTCTGGAACTGAAACACCGATTCTTCCTGGGTCTTGGGCCTGCTAGTCCGTTCTCCTAGGTCTCCAGCTTGCCCAGCAGAGGTCTCGGAAGCCGTTGCCCTCCACAGTCACATGAGCCAACTCCTTATAATGAATCTCTACACACACACACACACACACACACACGCGCGCCCTATTGCTTCTGTGTCTCTGGAGAGGCCTGACTGACACAGAGGGCAACTGAGAAGAGCAGAGAAGCCTTCCCTGATGGCTAACCCTCTCCAGCTCTCCGCCCCCGCCCCTGCCCTCCCTCTCACCTTCATCACCACACCCTCCTGTGGCTCTGCCACTGTGGTCTGGGGATGCGCAGGCCCCACCATATCGGAGATCTGAGGGTCGATAAGAGCCTGATTCACCACACTTGGCATGTGGCACGTTCTCCTTGGAATTAACAAGAGAGGACTCTGACAGAAGGTCGGTCAGTCCATGGGGTCAAATACTGCCAAGGTCAAGGGGAATGCTCACAGAGGGAAGTCCTCACACTAGGTATGTCAATTGTTTATGGCCCTGGTGACAGAGGCTTTAAGCAGCAAGAATGAGCCGTGAAGAACTAGAAACAGTTCTGGACTGAGCCAGAGGAAGGCCCATCTAGCCACAAGGCCAAGGGCGCCTGTGGTTATATCACCGTCTTACCCTCCCAGAGAGTCCAACTGAGAGTACAGAGAGGTAGAAACTCCTACATCGACATGACTTCCTTTCTCCAGGCATTTGGATGCAAGAAGCACTCACTTCTTTCTATTATATTTTTGAAGCATAAAATATATTGCTACAGCGAGAGGATATCATTAAAGGTTAATTATGAGAAACTTAAAGGTTATTTTTGCATATCTCACCTCTTGGACAAAAGCTGCTTTCTCATTACCATGTTAGAATATAAATTAATCTGAAAAGCATCTAAAATGCCACGGACGCTTTAACTTTATTATGAGGGGAGACACCATGAACACACATGCGCAGGAGGTTGGCCCACAGCCCTCCATCCTCCCACCGTCCTCCCGGTGCTCTGAAGCCATTCCTGCCCCCAAAACCTCTTCTCCAGATCAAAGTAGTCAGGTCAGGACCACTCTTCCAGAAGGAGCAAAGACTGTCTCCTCTCTCTTCCAGGCAGCCCCGTCCAGCGAAATGGGCCACAGGGACACACTTGAGCACGAGGCCCGGGGCACACATGGGAAACCCAGGCAGAGCCCAGGTGCTGGTGTGCAGCCCACGGCCCCTGCAATCCCCCGGCCCCAGAAGCCATCGAGTCCCCCAGCCTCCTGTGCCTCCTGCCCCCCTCTGTGGCTTCTGACAGAGAAGGATGGTTCCGGCCTTAATAAAGTTAGACTGAGTTTCACTGAATAATTTATTTGCACACACTGCATTTCAGAAAGTCGCTGCTTCTCTTGCTGATGCTACACCTTCCTGGGGTGAAGTGGGGGTCCAGTGGGCAAGGCAGGAGGGACGGGACAAGCATGTCCAAAAAGGGGCCATGAGTCTGCCGGGGGGAAGGCTCCACTGATGGGCAGAGGCAGAAGGGCGAGGACAGCAAAGCAAGCCCACCCCGAATCCCTACCCCCACCCCCACCCCATGCAAGGAGGGGAGTCCTGGAAAGGGAAAGGAGTAAATGAAGTCCCCGTGGGGTTAAGCAGCACATCCCCACCCCCCGTGAGAGCAGCGGCCTGGAACCAGAGCAGCGGCACTCCCTGGGGAACAGGGCCGCCAGGGACAGCTCAGCTCCGCGGGACTGCAGCCCTGCCGTCCATCACTCAAGAGCAAGAGCGGACAGGAAACTGTTGGCCCCTGGAATGTGCTGCCACAAAGAGAGACAGAAATAGGGGGGGTGGGGGCCCCAAAGCTTATCAAGAGCAGCCAACACCTGCTGGGCATCTGAGGAGAGAAGGAGCTAGAGCTGGAGGAAAGAAGACTCCGTCTGGACCAGAAGATTCGGCTTGGTGCTCAGCTCTGCCACTGACCCACCCCGCAACCCCGTCTGAAGAGGGACAGGAACGTCTGCCTCGGCCGGTTAGCTGAGGAACGCAGGAGAGGGCACAGCCAAACCCTCTGCGGGCTGGGAGAGAGCTAAACTGCGAAGATTATCGACAGGTGTCTCGAGAGAGACGAAAAGAAAGGCCAGTCCGCCTGTGCTCTGATGGACACACGGCCCCATATTCTCCAGGTAAGAGAAGGTCTGGATGGAGCCAGACGTGCAAGACGGACAAAGGGAGGTGGCAACCCGCAGCTCTGGAGGGCAGGCCTGCAGCGCACACACCAGCCCCCAGTCCCACAGACACCCCCACGCAGGGTCTGGGTTGTGCGCTGACAGGAGATGCCAACCTCCCAGCAGAGAGACGCCCACACACGGAGAATGAAACAGACCGCTGCGACCGTCATGGTAACGGCCCCCCGTCTCCGACGGCCTTTCCACACATGATCCCGTCCGCCCTTGTGCAATGACCCCGGAGAGGGGTCCGCATCAATAAGCCCATTTCACAGGACAGATGACTGGGCTCAGAGAGATGAAGCATCTTGCCCTCAGGTCATCAGCCGTTGCACGTCCAACACCGCTCTCCAGCTCACAGACGGCAACATTAAAAAGGATCCGGCTCTGTCTGTCTCCCAAGCCCCCCCTCTTAAAATCGCACTAGCCGGCCTGCTCAGGAGAGCTTCTTGATAGAAATTTCCAGAAAGCCAGGAAGAGCGGAGCCAGGTCAATGTGGATGTAGAGGCAGGACAGAGCTCCTCAAAGATGCCCATATCCTCACCCCTGGAACCCGTGACGGCAAGGGGCACTGGAGGTTGCAGACAGAACTCAAGCTGCTGGTTCACTGACTTTGACACAGGGACAACAGACCGGATTATCCGGGTGGACCCTACGTCATCATAAGGATCCTTCAGCGTGGAAGAGGGAGGCAAAGAGGTCCCCCAGAGACAGGGTCAGTGCACTTCCCCAAGGATGGCCCTTGAGACAGAGGAAGGGGCAGCAAGCAGAGACATGGGGGTGGGGGGAACCAGGGAAACAGACCCCCCGCCTCAGGCCCCCAGAAGGAGCGTAGCCCGGCAGACATCTTGCTTTCAGCCCATGAGACCGTGTTTGCACATCCGACCGACAGAACTGGAAGATGATGAACGTGCCATTTCAGGCCACAAGTTCGTGGTGATTGGTTCTGGAGGTGAGAGGACCTGACTATGGGAGGGACGTGCGTGGGCACAGCGGTCACCCAAGAGTCCCTGATGGGAGGGGCCCAGAGTCACTCACTTCCTGCTGGTGCAGGAGGATGACCACCCCACAGGTAGCACATAGAGACCCAAGGATCAGCACTATCCCTCTGGGATCAGAGGACAAACCAGCCGCCTTGAAGAGGCAGGAACCCCACCCTTCTAAGAATACCATCCATGTGCCCCAAGTGAGCAGTCGCTGTCGGTAAAAAACAGCGCTGGCCTCCAGGTTGCTGATTAAATATTACAACAAGAGGCCCCACGTGCCCCTGCAGCGGGGCTGAATAATTCATAGCGGGCTTATTTGAATGAAGCAGAAGGCACGGAGCCGAACTGGGTCAGGCCGGCCCGGCCTGCTCAAGCAATGCAGCTATTAGGTCATCGTAAAACAAAAGGGATGAGCTGCTGGAAGGATTAATTATTGGCTTCTCAGCCCTCCTGAAGCACAGTGCCTAAAAATCATTGCAAATCGATGTCTATTAAACTGCCTCTGGACTTTCCAGCCCTTCAGGAAAAGAAACTTTAAAATAAGGAGGGGGCAGAAGAAATTCTAATGGGCTGGGATGAAGGGTTGCATGGCCCAGAAAATGTGCTCTGCTCCTCGTTAACAGAATGCCCCAGCAGCTACCGGAAGCGACGAAGGGGTGACGGCAAGATCTCAGAAGCAAATTAAGCCAACACCTAGAGCCCAGGAGCATGTTCCAGGAAGGAACAGAATGAGTCACTTGAAAGTCAGATAAATTGAATGCAGAAACACCTCGGGCCGCCTGGGGCTCATTTGCAGAATGACCTGTGCTCCCTTTCCAGGCTGCCACAGGCTGGAGAGTCACCAAGGCCAGATCTGCCCCCATGAGGAACCAGGGAGAAGCCCACCACACCAGCGAAAAGGCCAGGTCAGGCCAGCCCCACACTGGGTTTCAGACATGAGACCTCCCCAGCCTGTGTGCCCCCTGCATCCCCTCACCTGGAGTCCGGGTGTTGCATGAGAGGGGAGGACTGGGCAGCAGACGGGCCACCCGATGTCCCCAAACACTAAGCTTTCTCACTTGGCCAACAGGAGGACAGTCCACCTGCGCTATTCAAAATCCTGCAACATCTCGATCAGTGGCATGCCATGCCATCCCACGGGGTGTCCTCTTATTGGCAACTCAGCGATGGCAAATGGATGTCAACGCAACTAGTAGTGGCCCTCTGAAACAGAGCTGTGTTAAGAAGGCTTCTGAGGCTGAATCCAGCTCTCAAGAAAAGGGGGTCATGATTAGTGATGCCTGACCTGGGCCTTGGTGGGTCACACATACATGCCATCTCTGAACCCAACTCAGGCATCTTAAGGAGAAGGAAACTGAGTCCGAGAGGCAAAAGCACTCTGTCCAAGGTCACACGTGAGTGTCCACGCCATGATTAGCTCCCCAGTCACACTATGCCTTTCTTATCAGTCTCCGTGTGAGACATGATTGTGGTGGGCAGCATCTCAGTTCGTCCCTGGTGATCCTTGCCTCCTGGAATCCTTGCCCTTGGTGATGCCCTCCCCCACTGTGAAGTGAGAGGCCTAGTGACTCTCTTCTAAGAAACAGAGTCCAGCAAAAGTGACAGGATGTCATTTATGAGATCGGATTCCAAAAAGACTCTGGCTTTGGTCTTGCTCATCCTCCCATACTGCCTTGCTAACCTACTCTGATGGTGGAAGCAAGCTGCATTTTGGAGAGACCCATGTAGCAAGGAACCGGGGTGACCTTGGCTAAAGGCCGGTGAAAAACTGAGCTCCTGGCCCAAAGCCGAAGAAAGACTGAATCTTCCAACTACCATATGCGTGAGCTTGGAAGTGGGTCCTGCCCCACTCGAGTCTTCAGATGAGTCTGCAGTCCCAGCTGACGCCCTGGCTGTCACCATGAGATACCAAGGGGCAGAGGCGTCCAGCTTAGCTGTCCTGCCTTCCTGACCCACAGAAATGGTATTTGTTATTTTAAGCCACCGAGTTCTGAGCGAGTTGTTACACAGCAATAGATAACTTAGTAATCAATAAATATCTTTTATGTGGATAATCAATGAATTTGGGCTCTGAGTTCGGCCTCCTACGTAACCGCCTTCCATCTAAAATGCCCTTCTCTGCTGACTGCTGTGACATGAACTCCACTAATACCTCTCCTCTCAGAAACTGGTTTTTCCCAAAGAGCACTGCTGGTAGTTGACATTGACATGGGTCTTCAGACCATCATTCCGTGCAACCACAAAAACAGAAGCAAAGAACAATCAGTCTGTATGCATACAGAACCCAGGGCCATATGGGACTGTCTTCTGGATGGATTCCTGGCAAGATCATCATAGTGAACACACCAACACCATGTCCCACGAGGGTTCAGCATTTCCTCGTTTACTCCTCACAACAGGCACTGTTGTAATTCCCATTATACAGATGAGGAAACTGAGGCACAGGGGAGTAGTTAACTTCCTGCTAATAAGTGGCCAAACTGGGATTCAAATCCGGTCTGGCTCATAACCACCTGGCACTTCAGCACAGAATTCTCTTCATTGACACCAGGGTTTGTCCACCTCAGTGCTACCGACATGTAGGGTTAGATAATTCCTTGAGGGGGGAGCTGTCCTGTGCACTGCAGGACACTGTAGGATGCTTACCAGCATCAGTGCCCTCTACCAGTAGATGCCAGTAGCCTGTCTACTCCCACCGTGATCACCAATATGTAACATATTTATGTCTCCAGGTATTGTCAGAAGTCTCCTGGGGATGTCCAAACTCTCCCCGGTAGACAAGCACTGCTCTCCAGTCCGGGAAGAGGTGGACATGATCTCAGTGGCTGACCGGGGTGACCTTGCAAATGGCCCCACTCACGATCCTGTAAGGTACACAAGGGCAGAGGAATGACAGAGGATTTCGAGTCAGACAGCTGCTGTGAATCCCAGCTTGGGAAGTCCGTCCAACCTCCCTGCACCTACCTAGACACTCGATAAAAGGGGGCCGTGGTTGTGTCCTCCAGGACAGCTCTTCAGCATGGAGAACAGCTCTGGCTCCTTATTCAGCCTCTGCCAGGCTCCTCGCAGACTGAACACAAATGAAGACATCCCAGCGGCAGCCCTCCCCTCCGCGAAGCTTTTCTTTCTGGGCCTTCATTCCATCCTAGTGCAGCCCATGGCCTCTAGAGCCTTCTAATCACTTATGCCAAAGCCACCAATTAATTTGCTGTATCCGTGGTTTCAGGATGAGAAAAGACCAAGTGTCGCCCTCCTGTCCCCCATCAGGGCACATGATCCCCTCCCCCCAACCAAAGTTCAGGGTTTTCTGATTGAAATTCACCCCTACAAATGTTGCTGTGCTGTTTTTCCCAATGAAATCAATTGAATCCAATTGATCTTGGCCCCGTTTTCCTTTCCTCCTATAGCTCCGTGTGTGTGTGAGCGCATGCGTGTGTGCACACACACGTAGGCCAGGTTCTCCTGTGTGTGCTGTCTGGGAATTACTCTCCAGTTATCTCGAATATGCATGACCTGTCTCTCCAATTGGATTAGGGGCCATGTTTTCTACTGCCTTTGTAACCACAGAGTGCCTGGTACAAACCTATGCACACAGCAGGCACTCAATAAAGGCTTGTTGGTGAATGCTAGAGATTATAGAATTGCCTTTCAACATCCCCCTGTCCTTGCCCCACCTGCCATCCAGCGTCCCCGCTGAGACAGGCTGCCCCTGGCGGTCTCCACACCAGCCCCCGGAGGCAGCTCTTCAGCTGCCTGTCGGCAATAGGATCTCGCCCTCCAAGTTAACAAGATCACCAGCCCAAACCAGAGAGAACCCTGGAGCCTGCCTGAGTCACAACCGGGAAGTCGAGATATTAAGCCATCTGCCTGTTGGAAGCTACTTTCCAAGCCAATTAGGGATAATTTTAGGGGAGCACGTTCATGAGATGTAACAGCAAATGCTGTCTTCTGAAATGAAGGCTTACTGTAGGATTGACTTCTCCAGAGCAAACAAGTTTTGCTGGAAAATTATAATGAACCCTTGGTGATGCAGAGAACCGCTCCATCGGGCTATAACTACTCCCAAGTGCCCCACTACTCGGGGTGGTTAAGAAATTATTTTAAAGCCCTAAGATGCTGAAGTTGAAAAAAGCACTCCAAAATGAGTCAAAAGGACCTGGCCTATGGTCTCAACGTCCGTGTCTAATTAAGCTGAGCGACCTTGGGCGGGTTACACCATCAGTAAGACTCAGTTGCCTTGGCCTTGAGCAGAGGGAAGTGGATAGGCAGGAGAGGGAAGGACTCCTGTTCTCTCTCTCCCCTCGCTTCCCCCCTTCCCTTTACCTCTGTCTTTTTGTCTCCCCCCACCTCACCCCCCTGCCTCAGTATGCTACAGGCACTCCCCACTTTGTAGGGCTATTATGAATCTTGAGATCCCAAGCTGGACGGAGCAGCTTTGCAAGGTACAGTCTGTGAGGTCCTGAGGAACGTTCAGTGCTGGTCTGTGGGTCGGGGCTTTATAGCAGTTTCATGAATTAACATAAACCAGGCCTCAAAGGAATCAGATAGCTGGAAAACACAAAAACTGAAGCTGGAAAACACAAAAACTGAAGCTATAGATACCCGGTGGCTGAGGCCATTGCTGGACGGGAAGTCACAGCACATACCTCCTAGAACTCCAGGGGAAAGGCCAGGTATTTTAAAACTGACTTCGAGATGTTTGCATGGACCACTCTTTTACCAGAATGTACACCCTCAACACGTCAGGTTTGGGTTAATATTAAATTAGGTTGTAGTTGGTGAACAAGTAACAAACAGCTCAAAGCAACAGCCAGATGCTGGCTGGAAGGGACCCCAGATCTGCCCTCTGTGCACCCCTACTTCCCCGTGCTCCCATCCGTGCCCACCAGAAACTGGGAGCGCCGCGGGGGAAATCCCCAGTGGACTCATGGAATGTTCCTAAACTAATGGCAATGTTACTTCTGTGAATTCAGACACTTATCCAGGTGATGAAGCCTTAACTTTCTGGTGGGGGGGGGGGGGGGGGGGGAACTGACTAAGCAATGACCTTAACTTAGTAAATTAATTCCAAAGCACAATTGTTTTCAATCTTCATTTGAAATCAGCCTTCGTTAATCTAGATTTAATGGCATATGAAATGGAAATTCCCTTAATAAAACAAGTTATGAATATTTATCATCCCATTTTACCTGAAAATTGAATAATTCATCAATTAACTCTACTATTAATTATTTAATGCAAAATTAACAAACTGCAAAACTCTGACGTATCCTTGCAGCCCTCTGGCGCTGGAGAAATGGCGGACCATGGGTCACTCCAGACATAAGCTAACGGGACACAGGAGTTAAGGTTGGAAGTTTCTACAGGAAGCGAGAACCACTTACTCGTAAAGGGATGGATTTTCTTCTCAGCTTGGAATTCTGTACCACGGCCAAAAAAGAACTCAAAGTTTAGCCATTGTTTCAAGGGAATATTTCTCCCGTGCGTCCCCTCTGTCATCCGTCACTATCACACTGTTGTCAATATTTTTCCACCGCGTAGATGGGCCCATGGTGTGAGGCTATCGCGCCCAGCAAGGCACCCAGGGACCACGGCCACCCCTGGAGCCTGGGTCGGGCCCCCAGTGCGAAGAGGAGCGAGGAGGCTGAGAGGAGGCAGAACACAAGGGACGGAGGTACCCATGGGGGTGGCGGCAGCCGAGGAGGGACTACTGACATCCTAAGGGAAGCGAAGCTTTGGGCTCGGAGCTGCTGAGCCCCCCGTCAGCCAGGGTGGCTGAGAGTTCTTCCAACTCTCTCAACTCTCCACGCCAGATCATACCTTGTCCCCGGAGAGGACAGCAGCTAACGGGACGCAGCAGGTTCAAAGGGACAGTCTTTCTGTCACTAGCGCGGATACCTGCAGAGGCGAGGGAGAGCTCCGGGTTTCCCAGCACCTCCGTCCTTGTCCTCGCAGTGCGTGCTCCGCTTCCGGGGCAGCCGGGATGGGGCTGTTAATCGCCGGGCTCGTGCGCCTGCCCTGCTCAAACCCTCCCCCAGGTGTCCCCATGGGTCTGCCCTTATCCCCAGATCTTCCCCTGGTGTGCGGCCCTCCCTGCCCTCAGCCGCACCGCCCCTCCAGCACCGCCCTCCGCCCGCGCTTCCCGCCCTCACCGCCCCCCGGCAGGACTTCATCCAGCCCCACACGCCCCTCACGCCACGCCCCCAACACACGCACACTCACACACGCTTGCACACAGGCACACAGATGCTCACACGTACCTGTTTGCACACTCACGTGCTTGCACACACGCACACAGACACACACGTATACACATGCACGCACTCACACACTCAGCCCCTCATCTGTCGGTCTCTGCCCGCCCAGTCTGGCCTTTCAGGAAAGCAGCCCACCCATCCCTCCCTCCCCGCTCTGGAAGGGCAGCACCCCCCCCACCCCGCGCTTGTCGCTCCTAGCATTCCTCCAAACCGCCCTTGTTTCACCCTGACTCACCCCCACATCCCCACAGGCCAGCCCCTGTGCCTGGGCCATCAGAGCCCTTCCCTGAAGGAACAGGAGAACAGAGCAAACCAGCAATGACATGAGGGACAACACGGTGTTGTGCGGCTCGGAATAAAAGGGCTCGTGCGTAACCCCGTTGTCTCCCCCAGCAGAGCCCCTTCAAGCCCCAGATGGGAGGAGCGGGGACAGCATCCCCCAAAGTTGGTGGACGGGATTAACTCCTGGGAGGCTGTGACAGTGGCAGCAGAAGAGCCACGGGTGTGCATGAGGGAAGCTGCATGGAAACGGCGCGTTCCACAGCCCAGGCTGTGCTCCTGGACAGATGCGCGTGTGCATCCGTCTCTTTCCTCTCCTATGCCGCCGCACACAGTCTCCTTCTTGCCCTGATTTCACGGCCTTTCTCCACGGCTTTCCCCTGAACCCTGGCAGGGGTCTGGCTTCCCCGGCACCGCGGCCTGGCCACCCCCTGCCCCTTGACCCACAGATCCCATGCCACAGAGGCAAATCAGTCCTGTGCCTCATGAGCCCCCACCAACACGCGCCCCCACATTCCCACCGACCTCGTCGGGGCTGCGATGGAAAGAGCAACGCAGCTGCCCAGAAGCCACCTCGGTGAGGGTCGCACCGTTTGGCTGAGCCAGGACCCGCTCCCCGATTCTCGCAGCTGCCCTCCCCCTGGGCCTGGGTCCCCCCTGCCGCCAGAGGCTCCTCCAACGAAGCAGCTCAATCCACAGTGAGTTCCCCGCTCAGCGAGGTCAGGGCAGCCACTACAGAAGAATTTATCTCTTCTTTTAGGAGAAATTGTATTTCATCCCATCTTATTAAATTGGTAAAAGAAAAGAAGGAAAATTTTCCCAGAAATATTGCTCGTACAAAAGAGAACAGGGACTAGAGGTCTGTGAGTATACGTGTGTGTACAGGTGTGTGCATGGGAGTTGTGCATTTATGTATGTCCTATACATGTGTATATGTGCCCAAGACTGTGTGTTTCTGTAGGTGTGCGTGTGTTAAACATGTGTCCGCACATGCACATGCCTACACCCATCTGTGCATACGTATGTCCGCGCATGTATTAAATATGTACACAGATGCACCTGTGTCTGTGTGTGTCTACAGGTGTGCGTGTGTGTACCACAGATGTGTGTGCGTGTGTGGATACCTAAACATACACACACCACACAAACCAACAGTGCACGTGGCAAGTGGGATATGCAGGAGAGCTGGAGAACCACAAAAGGTCTCCTTCCTTTGTTTTTGGTTATTCTCCATTTTTTTTTAAAGCTCCAGCATAAAGGACTGTGGGGGCTCTAAGAACAGCAAAGACAGTCACAGCTCCTAACCAGACTGAGAACAGTGGGAGAACCTCCCGCCCAGAGTACCCAGCTAATTTGGGAATTACTCCTTACACAGAAGACCATGATTTGCAAAGAATGGTCTCTCCCCAGAACGCGCCTTCCCACCCGGCAAAGCCGCTAGGCTCGGGGGCGGCTCCCTTTCCCGCAGCCAGCAACAATTTATTAGATCAGAATTGATCTGCAGGAAACACCACAGACAACAGCCCGGGCCGTTAAGGAAACACCAGACAATCCTAATTTTCCGCGTGCAGGAGGGACTGAAGACAGGAAGAACGAACGGGCAGGAGCAGAAACAAAACCGACCGCGGGGGGCGGGCACTGATAAGGACCGTAAGTGCCGTCGGCAAGTGTGTGCCCAGGGCCAGCACTGTCTCGCTTGCAACAGTCCTCACTGCCAGGTTATCCTGCACAGACACGCTGGCAGGAGCCCCCGGGCCAGCAGTCTCCATGGGTGCCCCAGCACCGCACCTTGCACCACGGGGGCCCTGATGAGAGCACCCCGCCTGCAGAACCCAAGGAAGACATGCTCATAGCCACATAGAGCTAGAATGCTTTGAGGCACATGGTCAGATGACCAGCGTGGCATACCACACGGCCCCCAGCAGCCCCCAAACCCCTAAAATTCTTCCCAGCGAGAGGTCATGCCACACCCCTTGTGCTGACACCAGGAAAGGCTCTAAACCAAGGGCAGTACAGTGAAGCAGGGGAGGCACGTGTTGGGGGTGTGGTGTCCACACGCCTCTGGCTGCAGCCTTGCACACGAGGGGTGTGTGCCTCGCAGCAATGGGATTCCCTGGGCCCTGAGTGCGTTGCGCATGTACAAACCTCAAAACAACATTACGAGGCTCTTCTCCCCGAAAAGAGAGAGAAAAATACCGTGAGTGAAACAGCAAGGAAGACTGAGTGCGCGCATGAGCCGCAGAAGCGGGGCGGGCTCCCGCGCAGCCAGCCACAGAGAAGGAAAACAGGTGCAGACCCGCAAGGACAGGGCAACAGGAGCTGAGCTGGGACTGGGACAGAGATGTCAACACATTCCAGCCGAGCAGAAACAGCCCAAGGCCACGTGCCCCACAGGGGACACCGAGCACAGCAAGTCCCCTTGCCCGTGGAGCCCGGGCCAACTGGCAAACTTCGAGAATTAGGTGCCAGAGAAGGCAGAGGTTGGAAATGAAGTGGCAGACAGGGCGAGGTCGCAGGTCTGTGCAGGTCAGGCCCTCCCAGGGCCCCACACCAACCCCAAGCCTCCAGGCAACCACCTGGCTTCTCCACCGCTATTGGAGACACATTTCTTCTCTGGAGAGAGAGACCCTTAAAAAATCCCGGGACTTGAAGACAGCAGAGGAGAGGCAGGAAACAGATGCAAACTGGGGAAACTCACTAATTCATGGTGGCATTGCAAGCCCCTTCCCTGCCTGGTTCCCAGACTGGCAGCACCTGGGAGAACCCAGCCTGTGCCTCCAGACCAGAGGGGCTGAATCTCAGAATTCCGCAACCAAAGCCCTTGGGGGGTGGGGCGGCGGGGTAAGGAAAATGCAGCAGGTGGCAGGGGGAGAGAATTGAATCCTCATTTAGCATATGAGGAAGTCAAAAGACAATCGCCCAAACCTGACAAAGCAAGAAAGAGCAGAGGAACACACGGAGAAGACCGGAGGTAAATCTCAGAGCTGTGGGAGTGGCGGCTCCTGGGACGCAGGCCTGCGCCGAGGGGCCGAGGTCTGCTGCTCCTTCTTCCAAGCCCTTTAGGGCCTATTGACTTATTAAACTATGTGCATGGATATTTTTGACAAAAAGGAAACTAGGGAAGGAAGCGGAAGTGGGACCAGGAGCAAGCGGCTGCCTGTCCCAGGGAGGACAGACACCAGAGAGGACAGACACCGGAGGACAGACACAAGGTCCATCCCGATGAAAGCTGGCCTAGCTGCTGCTGAGCACAGACGAGCCCTCCGCTCCCCCCCTGCCCACCCACAGAGGGGACAGCAGCAGAAACCTCCCAGGGGAACCAGGGTCGCAGGGACCTGGGCAGCCCCCCTCCCACACGCAGGGATCCCGGAGAGGCGGCCTCCGCCGGCGCCCCCAGCTTTGTCTCCTCTGCAGTCCGTGATTCCAGATAATCAACTGGAATCTGGGACAGACCCACTTCCACACAGAGGCTAGGGATTTCCCCACCACTGTCGAGACACCACACGCTTTTTCCATCAGGATTCAGGTCACGGCTAATTCCCTTCCTCACCGGGAAAGGTCTCAAAACCACAGGACCCTGAGGCAGATGCCTCCCGGGAAGGTCCCGGGGTGCGGGGCGGATGGGGCCTCGCAGAAGTCTCAGGCAGCAGACACCACAGCTGCGAACCCCCTCGCACGCCGCTTGCTCTTTGGTTAATGATGATAGTTTGCACTTGGTCAAGGATTCGCTCAATATCTTAGGCAAATACTGAAATGGATATAACATGACACATCGTTATGTTAATTTGATAGCAGGTCCCCAATTCAGCAAAATGCAAAGGTCGCCACATTGAAATGACTGCTGACCCAGTTTATTTTTTCTTTGCGGCCACGAAGAGCAAAGTCCTTGCAACGATGTAGGGAGAAGGGCTGCTCTCTCACACTCCGCCCCCCAAGAGAACCCCCTCCACGCACGCGCGCAAACACATGTCCAGCCAATCCCTGACCCCCGGCCCTGCCCAACTAGACACAGAAAGAAGCTGCTATGGGAATCTTTTTTTGAATCGCCAAATACAAGCAATGTGAAATTTACCTTTTTTACCACTTTCAAGTGTGCAATTCACGGCACTAAGTTCATCCACAATGTGGTGTAGCTGTCACCAGCATCCATTCCAAGAACTTTCTCCTGTCCCCATGAAATGCTCATCCCGCATCCCCGCCCCCCAGCCCCTGGCTCCCACCCATCTTCTCTCCGTCTCTGTGAGTCTGACTCCCCTAGGACTTCACAGAGTGGAGTCACACAGGGTCTGACCCCCTGTGGCAGGGACACTCGAGGGAGCAAGGGTCCTCGAGCTGCAGCCAGGCTGCGGGAACCGTGTGTCAGGACTTCTCCAGGGTTTATTTCTGTGAAGTCTTTAATCACCCCAAAACGGCCTCCCCAGGTGACTTCTGCAATTCTATTCTGGTCTCTCAAGCACCCTCCCCGGTAACAGGAGCTGGCCAGGGATTCCACGCCCTGCAGGGGGCCAAGGGTGAGCCCCACGGGCCACTTACGGAGGCCCTGGCACAAAACAGCGCCGACTGCACGGGGACAGGCCTGCGGCCGGATCGGGCTGGCTTTCCAGCTGCAGCCCTGAGCCCACACCCGGGTTCTGCCTAAGCCTGCATCCTGCACTGCGCCCCATCAAAGTTCCCCTGTGCACTAGCCATTCAGAGACAAAAGAGGCAGCATGACCCAATGGCAGGGGCTCCCATCTCCCCGCGGAGGCAGGACTGCCGTACAGATGGCAGCTGAACCGTCACACAGCTGGCGATACAGCACATGTGGGCAGCAGAAGCTGAGAGCGACGAGGCCACTACAGGTTGGTGCGTCTGCGAGGCCTCCCAGAAAGAGGTGAGACTCGAGGGACAGGCAGACTGGGCTGGACATGGAGCATTCTCGGTTTGAAGGCAAAAAGTAGGGGACACGGAGATGTGTTTAGAGAGCAGGAAGCAACCACCTAACTAGCAGGTGCTTTGAGGTGGGAATCAAAGGGAAGTACTGAAGAAGAAGGTTGAGGCAGGACAGCGACCTTGAACGTGACACCAGAGGGGGACTTATCACATAGGAAATCTCCAAGGCATTGGAGGGGAACAATGGTGCCACGAAGGAGCATTGTAGGGCAGCTGGTGCAGGGAGGGGGTCCAGCCCAGAGAGGGAAGCGCAGCAGGAGGGGTTCCCCTAATCTAAGGTTGACAGTGGTGGTACGAGCGACCTGGGGGACTGCAGATAGGGGCTACAGTCCAGAACATAGGCAGAAGCACTCGCTACCTCCATGCAGGGACAAGAGTCCTGGGGTGGGGGGAGGACATGGTAAGAAAGAGCAGAGGACAGAGGACTCGGTAGCCACCCTCCCGCCCCGCCACCACTGGGAGCACAAGAAACAATGGACAGTGAGGTCCAGGAAGATGAGAAAGGGACAGTGGGGTGTCTCCGGGTGTCACATCGGTCTTCTCAAAACTTGGGTCTCACTTTCCTTCTCCCTCCTTCTGGAGTCCCTCCCTAGACTTGGCTGTTTCACTGCTCATTGACCAAGAAGCACTCAGCGCTCATTATAGGAAAATTCTATTACTAGACCTTTAGTGCTTCAGTGTTAGGTGCTATCTATATAAATCTAATTAATTAATTAGATAATTAATAGCATCTTCCAGCTTCCTTCTAACCAGTATACACAGGATTCCTGGGAAGGAAATGCTTCCAGTTCCATCCAGAGCTTTGCATGTCCCTGATTTACAGGGAAGGCTGCACGTTTCCCGGGGAGGAGCGATGCATTCTTGGGATTGCTGAACTCTGCAGGCCGCCTCCCTGGGCCCTGCTCCACTCTGCAGTCTGCACTACGGGCAGGGTGCTGTTTTCCCACACTGCCTGCCGCAGGGAGGCTAAGTCCTGTGCTGGAGGGCAGCATGGGAACGCACCTCATGGACGCACCTCAGCTGTGCTCACCGACACAGGGAAGCTTTGCCCGGCACCTGGCTCTCCCAGGTGGCTCAGAAATCTTGGCGACGGGAGGTGGCAGGGAATAGCGAAACCCCGCATTGCACCACCTTCAAACCCCACACCCACACAGTGGGACAGCACAAAAGCTAAGATGACGAGCTTTGCAGGAAGATAACCGTGGGCTTAAGTTCCAGTTCCAACATCTGCTGTGCAATCTTGGACAGATCGCGTACCCTCTCAGCATCTCGCTGCCGGGCAGGGCAGTTGAAAGGATCTAAGAGCACAGCACCAGGTCAGTTAACAGATCTGGGGGACACACAAAACAGAAACAGAACAGAGAAAGCCCAGATCTCTTCCTTCACACACTCAGACACGTCTTCTGTCTCAGGCTCATTCACACCACAGACACGCACTGAGGCCCGACCGCATGTCCAGCACGGTCCCAGGCACTAGGGATACCCCATGAGCACACCAGCACCGGCGGTACTGTCACTTTGGGGGAGAGGAGGTCAGATCAAGAATAAAAATAAAAAGAGGAAATACATCGTGAGGCCAATGGCGGCAAGTGCTCCACAGAAACCTAAGAAAAAAGAAGAAAGGAGGTCTGGCGGAACGGAAGGGGTGTGGTTTTAAATAGCGTGTTCAGGGAAGACCTTGCCGAGAAAGTGACACCAAATCAAGGCCAGAAGGAGGAGCTGGAAGAACATTCTAGACCAAGGGATGGGGCTCCTCATTCTAAGACTCTGAATTCACCTGGTGGGGTGGGGAGTGTGGAGCTCCCCAGGGCCCCCAAATGGTATTATTACAGTGCTGAGCACACAGCAAGTGCCAAATAGAGACGTCCTGAAGGGTGATTTTTCAAACTGCCATTTCCAGAAGGTCCCAGTTGCTGATAATACAATATGGGCTGTTTAAACATTCAACACTCAACCCTGTCACGGGGCCGCCACCGCCCCTGAGGCCCCCAACCCTGGGAACCTCCTTGTAGCACACCTCATTATGAAACAGGTGAGCGGGGCTCCCGGGACCTTCTCTGTAATTAGGACAGTATCTGGGCAAGGGCTATATTTATAACCCCCAGCCATCAGCAAGCCACCGAGACAAGGCGGGTCCCTGTGCAGCTCCCTACACCAACATCTATATGTGAACTGATTACCACAATTAATTTAATAGGGATTCCTCCACACAAACAATGTATCATTTTATTAGGAAACTCTATAAATGTCAGTGGTGCAATTCATTTTTATTAATTTTCCAAAATGAAATTAGCAGTGGCGGTGGCACACAGAAGTCGCATTGCCTCCTCATTCAGTGGAGTATTGGTGTCATTAATTCCTTAGTACCAGGAGGCCAGTTTGTATGAACTCAGCAGTTAACTGCACCAATTAATTTCAATACCAGGGACGGGAGGGGGGCACCCAAACTCAACTCAACAACTAATTTAGGAAGGTCCTTGAACAACCACAGCAACTTTTCCCTCCTCCTGGGACGAGAAGCCTTCAAGTGTAAACACGGAGTGGGTATTATAATACTAATAGGAAACGTTCTGTCTTTACCCTCTGCCTTGAGGAAAGAAATTCGTCTTCCCGAAGCCTGGAGAGACTCTGGCACATGTCTCTGAAGTTGCAGCCTCCTGCGGGCCCAGGGACCGCCCCTTGCAGACAAGAGGAGTGGGGACGTCCGCGGGCAACCACACTGAGCCTCCCAGTCTCACTTGAGCCTCATGATGGCCCAGTGAGGACAGGGGCATCGAGTCCATCTCATACATGGAGAAGAACAGAGTGGCCTTTAATGAGGCTCTAAAATGACTTTCTACAAGTCCCAGAGTGATCAAGGGACAGGGCTAGGCCTCAAAGCCCGGTTAGTCAATATCCAACTCTCCCCATTCCCACTCAGCTGCTCGCATGCCCCTTGTGCCTCGGGATGGGAAGTCTCCTGGCTCTATTTTTACTCCAAAAAGTCAAGTGAATCAGGCATGACCGTTAGTGACATTCACTTCTCAACTGAAACCCAAACTCTGAAGGCTGAAACACGAGGCAAAATCCCTGCTTGAAATGTTTTACCGATCTGCAATCGGGGGGTGTCCTAAAACACAGCACGTGTCTGCGTATCTGAAATTGGATGTCTGGCCCGGGATGCGTTCCGGAGAATCTCACTCTCTAGCTAGAGGAAGCTCTTAGATTCAAGGAGGGTTCTGCTGAGGAGTGAGGGGCGCACAGATGCTGCAGGCTGCTTGAGATGAAGGCACTGCTGGGAGTCAGGAAATAGTGCAGAGACAGAAATCCGACAGACTCCCTTCCCCCACCCCACCCAGAAACCACGGCAGCAGTTCTCAAAGTGAGGCCCCAGACTGGCCGTGTGCTGGCTCCTGGGAACTTGTTGGGAAAAATGGGTGCCCAGGCCCCACACCAGGACCAGTGAATCGGAGACTCTGGGGAGTGGGGCCCCAGCGTGTGCATTTCAGCAAGCCCTCCAGCGGATCCTGGTGCCTGCTCCAGTCTGGGAATGTCCGCCCTGGAAGAAGATGTCCCCAGAAGAAAGAAGAGCCGAGTGTGTCAGGCTTTCCACAGCTGGGGACACGGCTGTGTTCCCCAAATAGCTGACGCATCACCATTCACTCAATCACTCCGCCCCCACCCACACTCCGCGGAAGAAAGTCATTCCGGGCCCTGCTCTTACTGGGCTTGGCCACAGGAATGGCTTCGGCTAATGGATTTACGAGCAGGTGAGACCTAGGATGCCACATCCCACAGGACCCTCGTTATGCCTACGCGGGTTGCCTTAGGCTTTTAAGCCCCTGCCATGCTCCATGACCATACGTCCCAGGCTATGGATGTCCTCAGCCCAGGTCCCAGAACAAAAAGACCCATGGAGCAGTCCTAAACCCAACCAAAGCCACAGCAAACCCACAGATCGTGAGCAAGGGGGAAAGAAGTCTGCTGTTCTGAGTCACTGCATTCGGAGCTTGTTTCTTAGAAAGCATGACTGCAGCAGAGCTGGCTAATGCGGACCGCCTTGTTTTAGAGCAAAGGAATTCATGGCCCCAGAAGACTGAGGCGTTGAGAACATCCTGCCGAGGGACACGGGCTGGAGGGGAAAAAGAATCAGTGCCAACCCCTAGCCCCACCCCTGGCCCACCCCCTCGCCCCACCTCTGGCCCCACCCCTGGCCCCACCTGTGGAGATGGGAATCTCAGAACTAACTTCCTCCTCAATATCCTCCGACCTCTTCCAAAATGGACCTTTCTGTCCTCATCAAAATGATGCCAACCAGTAAAAACTGAAGCCTAATAAAGTTGTGCAAAGTACCGTCCAGAACGAGTAAACAGTCTAGAGGCTAAGCCCCTCTTTCCTCCATGGCTCAGAAAGGCTAGCGGTCGAGGACCTGGCCAAGGGGGCAGAGGACACACAGCCCCGCCCCTTCCCCGGGTCTCCGTTAACCTACCTGGAGAACTGGGCGCTTGCGCCCTGAGACCGAGCTTCTGCCTCTGAAGTCACACCCACCGCCCCATTGCCGTCGGAGCCGCGCTCTGGCTGACACGCGTCACACCAACGAGTGCCTGGCCCTGTCACCACTAACGGAAAGGGGGTGGCAATTGCTGGCCATGGATTTCCAAGGCTCTAAAGTGTAACATACCAACAATGATACCGGAGGGCAGGGGAGGAAAGAAGAGGCTGCCCTTTAAACACACCCTAAGCCCCAACCTAACGGTGGTTTACACAGCAGCGTCAACCCCCCAGCAGGACACAAGCCGACCTCGTCGTCCCTGATCCCTCATGCCCCGAGCAGTGGCAGTCGGAGGTTCAAGCTCATTCACTGTACAATAAACCGTAATCGGAGCCCCTGCTTCCAACTTGGAAGATCTCACCACCACCCAAATTAACTCGACCTTCAGTTGGAAAGCACGTTGGGATGAACGCGCACAGTTAAGGTAGTTTCCCATATAAGGAGTGGGCTTCTAGAGAACACTGGGGGCAGGTGGGGACATTCCCAAAATAAACCTCCCCCTGATGTTCCCACCTGCCAAGGCTTTCAAAGCCACCGGTTGGGGGCCCAGTGTTAAGCCATCCCGTTAAAAGTCCCAACTCAGGTGACGGCAGCCGCACTGTTTTTAAGCTGTCTGATTGTGTTCACGGCCATGGCCGTAGGTCTGCTCATGAGACCTCAGTGTTGCGCACTATCAAAGGCATCATGGCACACTCAACTTGCCCATGAATTGACTTGCCAAACCAGGTAGTCAATGAAAATCAATCCATTTACCGTACATTGCTGAAAAGCTGCGAGATCTGGGACATTACCTTGTCTTAGGGGAGGTGGTTAGCCATTCTTCGTGCTTCTCAAATGTTATTAAATAAGCTGCAATTTCCTGAAACAGAAGAATAAAACAATAATAACAACAATTAGCTCACATCGGCTCCCGAGGGGTAAGAAAGCTCTTATTCCTTCCCAGCTCTCGCCTCCCTGGCAGGGCTGGACCCCCATCTCTGCTGGAAAATGCTTGACTTGGAGGGTGCTTCTATTTTGAATTTGTTAAGCCCTTTCCGTTCAGCCCACCATACAATAATAATCAACACACTGGATTTCAGAAGATGAGTCGGTCGCAAGGACAAAGCTATTTCTCTGTGGGAGGAAAACATCAGACACCATTTCAGATATTAAATGTCATTAATTTGAAGGAGGGACAAACACGTGCCAACAACAGGTCCGCACTCATGCGAGGTCGGCATCGGGATGTTTCGTCTGTCTTCTTCTGAAGCCAGACTCATCTTTCACCACTGTCACGGGAGACGTCATGTTCCTGCCACCTGATTCCCACACCCCTGCACCAAATCACGCAAAGATTAAAAAGGAAAGATAAAGCCATGTTCCAGAGCGAGAGCGAGAGCGAGAGCGAGAGGTTAACCTTTCCCCCACTGATAACTTAATCTATTGAGTTGTGCTTCTGAAAGAAGAACCATGTCAGCAGAGTTTAAGGCAAAGATGGAGAAAATGTGGGCACCTGAAGGTAAATTAAATATTTATAAACACAACAACATCACTGCAGATAGAATTACTGATTTATTAATAATATCCATAAAAAGCCAGTGGGCGACATCAACATAAGTCATTGCTCCAGCTCTGGGGCATGATATGGCCCATTACTTCCAGCTCCAAACGGATCTGCTAACATGAAATTGGCAGGGATTGGGAGTTAAATTAAGGCCGGACTAGTACACGTTTCCCTTGATCTTGGTGATGATATGACACAGAGCTGCTGTCCCTGACTATCAAAACAAGCAGAGAGGGGCCTCTGTCTCAACTTCCTCCACAGCTGGGGTGCCCAGAGGGCTCGTGGTGATGCAGCAGCCCATTCACCCAGAGGCCCTAAGTCCCCCTCTGCTGTGAGCCTCCTCCAGGCCTGGACATAACGGGACTATGACCTGTGACCTGTGACCAGAGATGCTCAACCTGCCCTTGAAGCAAAGAGGAGCCTCTCAGTAAAACCAGGTCAGCAGAGGAGGTTAAGGCAGAAAACACCACCCACCCAATGTGGCCTGAAGACCACAGGCTCAGGCAGAGACCAGGGTCTCATATCATCACAGACACCAGCCACTACTCCCAGGTGGCCAGTGAGGTGACCCAGAGTCCATACCGCCTCATTCCAGAAGCCCACATCTTTCACCAAGAACCTGGCAAGTGGAAACCCGGGTCCCAAATGGACAGGTTCTTCTCACTGATGGCCACTAAAGAGATGGATCGACGGGCACCTGCTCTCTCTCAACTCTGGGCCTTTTCTGTTCCATACTGTTTCTTCTCCTTAGAAAACGCCTGCCCTGAGGCCTCACTGGAGACAGACAGCCGGCCCTCCTGACTATCCACGGCGGGGTCGGCTGCCCATCCTGCATGGTCTCTTGGCACCGCACCTTCCAGTCCCTGTGATTTGTCCCTTGGCGTCCTAATTGCTTGCTTCCTTGGATGGCAACCCCTACTGGATCACGAGCTCCTCGAGGGCAAGGAAGATGTCATCAGTGATGTATCCCCAGGACCTAACGGTGTCCTGACAGGTGTTGGTTAGGCAGATGGATGAGTGGGTGGGTGGGTGGGTAGAGGGGCAGGGAGGAGGAAGAGCAGGCGTGAGGGAAACAAATGGGCAGGTAGAAGTGAGCCCGTGTGGCCACGCGCCTGTGTTCTGCAGCTGTCGTGTGCTCGTGTAGGTTTGTTATTGGATGACGTCATAGCTCAAAATGCAGCGGCTCCTAAATAAACCCTGACCAGGGCTTCCATGACCTCCACGTGGGGCAGCAAGGTGACGTAATGTCACGGTTAAGAGCACAGGCTTCGGAAGCAAACGGACCTGGCCTGGGGCACTGGCTCTGCCACTTGTTAGTGGTCTGGTCTTGAGCCCATTGTTTACCCTGTAGAAACCTCGGTTTTCTATGAAATGGAGACAGGACCACCTCGTGGGGCTCTTACAAGGAGCAACAAGTCCTAATACTCTGGCTGGCCCGACCGGCACACAGCAATGGCCCCCCACACCCTCCCGCCAACCACAGCTAGTGCAGTGCTCATTATGGGGCCCTCATGGTGTGAGCTGCCGTCTGGAAGCCCCCGATGAGGGAGCAGGTACCAAAGGGGTGCGGCCCTGAAGCTGCCAGCCCTGCCAGGCTGACCTCCACCCATCCTCACCTTCCATCCCTCCCCATCCCCGCACCCCATGCCCGCAGGGAACAGTGACATCACAGTGACCGCTGAGAGCTAGCTAGAGTTTCCCTGGATCTATTGATGCCCATTTCGCTTCACAAAGCACGGACAGCCGGCAGTGGCTGGAGTCAGGGGGTGGGTAAATTGAGCCACTTATGTGTATCAGTCCATCTTCCTGATTTTCAGAAAACCTGGCATCCAGAAAAATAGTCTGTGCCAACCTGAACCCCTCAGATCCGTGTCCTTACCCGGGATTATGCCAAGAGCTAAGTGACACTTACTGGCCCAGAAAGATGGGGGCAGAGCACATCCCAGCCACCTCCAGACTTATCACCATGTTCTGAAGACCCGGACACCCAGAGAAGACCTTCATGAACACCCCTCGGCCAGCATTCGCCCCCAACCCAGCAGGACCCCCCATGCTACTGTCCTTCAAAGAAACAAAAGCCCTGGACCTTATTGCCTTCAATAGTTACTCTACAAATCCTTGTTGAGCTCATTGTATGCTAGTCAGTGAACAAGACCAGTCTGACCCCTGCTCTTAAAGAACCCATGGTCAAGCAGGTGATAGAGACAGCATGGTAGAGCAGTGTAAGCCCCATTCCAGGATTATCTGCCCAGTCGAGTCCGTAGACACACCCAACGGGACATGCTGGGCCTCCTGAGCTGTTGTACGAGCAAGCAAAGCCACAGGAGGTCACACTGATTTATGAACTAACCTTTGAGCACTGGCCACTGCTTCTCTACCCCAAGGTAACAATACCTCCACACAATGCCCGTTGATGGGGCACTCATCTCCTCTTAAGAGCAGCATTTCTGAGCAAAGGAAACTTACTGCCCAGACCTAGGCACTTGCCTCTGTGGTGTTCTAGTTGGTTGCCTGGCTTCCAACTGGACTGCGCATGTCTGAGTCACCTGTCCACCCCAGGCCCATGCTACCCAGTCCACACAGCCTGTTTCCCTGATGCAGGTCTTGGTCCACCTCATCATCGGCTGGGCAGACCATGGGCCAGACGCCCCCTTCCCAAAGCTAAGGAACATGTTGGGAAAATGGATATACGCACGGGCCAAAGAACCACATAGAATAATAGATGCTAAACAGTTTAGAGCAAAGTGAGGGTCACCAAAATCCAGAGGAAGGAGAGCCAGCCTGGCCAGGGAAGGGGACGGCTTTGGGGGGAACAGAGACCTCATCATCTGCATCATCATTACCATCATCACAATGGCTAACGTTAGTAGAATGACGTCTGAGCCCAGGTACCGATCTAAGACTTTAGGAGGGATCATCTCCCTTAATCCTCATACCGAACTTTGAAGCAGGAGCCATGCCTGTTTCACAGGAGGGAAAATTAAGACACAGAGCAGTTAGGTGGCTTGCCCAATGTCACATGGCTAATCTCTGTGGAACCAGAAGCCAAACCAACATGGAATGGTTCTAGAGCCTACACTCTCCACTATAGTACTGAATTTATGATGTGCTCAGAAGGAGAAAAGGAAACCAGTATGTGGAGAGTCATGCTTTCTCCAACACAGTTTAACAGCCTCCTGCTTCCCCACTGACCGAAAGGCACTTCACGGTCCCACCACCCTTCGGGGGACCAAGGGAAGCCAGGCTGAGCACCCGTCAGTGGGATTCCCTCTTTCCAGCAGGATCAAGTTCATTTTCACCCAGAAGCCCTTGTATGATTCATGGGACCATCTACACTTCAGGAACGGGGAAAATCCCTGATTTTCAGAAACCATTTACTTAAAATATCTTACAATGCAGAGAATAACAATAGGCAACAAGAGAGACAGTCAAGCTGAAGAAGGAAAGAGATTTAAGAAAAGAAAAGGAAGAAAAAGCTCTGAAGCCAAACGGTCTGGCCTTTCCCTCTTTCCCTCTTTCCCCAAAGCTTCACTGACCTGGGCTCCAAGGAAGGCAAATGGAGAGAGATCTGGTCTACCTCATTTTTACAGAGCAGGAAACTAAGGCACAGAGAAGGGAAGGGACTTACCCAAGGTCAGTATTCGTGGGCTGACCTGAGCTGGAAACCAGGGCTCCTGACTCAGTGCATGCATGATCTTATTGACTTTCAAACTCAAGTCTGGCCCAGGAAATGTATGGAACACTCAAACAAGAAGAGAGCTTGCCCCCAAAGAAGTGAAAACAGGAACTCAAACAAAATCATGTACGTGAACGTTCACAGAAGCATTATTCAAAACTGCCAAAAGGTAGAAGCATTCCAATGACCATGACAATGACCATGACAACATAGACGGGTACACGAGACGTGCCACAGTCCACACAGCAGAAGGCTGTTCAGCCACAAAAAGGAATGCAGTTCTGATACACGGATGAGCCTTGAAAACTTGCTGAGGGAAAGAAGCCAGAAAACAAGGCCACATGTTATAGGGTTCCATGGGTACGAAATGTCCAGAACAGGCAAATTCATAGAGATGGAAGGTAGATTGGTGGTTCTCCAGGGGCTGAGGGGAGGGGACAATGGGGAGTGACTGCTGATGGGTATGTGGTTGCCTTTTCAGGGGAGAAAATTGTCTGGAACTAAATCGTGGTGGAAGTTACCCCAAATTGCGAATGTACTAAGCACCACTAGTAATAAAAAAGAACAAGAAGAGAGGGTAGACATCCAGCTAGGTGTGGCACTAGGGTGCAGAAAATACCAGCCCCCCTGCCTACAAAGTTGGACCTGGACCCAAAGAGCTACATCCCAGGCCCACTGGCCTCCTCCAGCTGCCTGGTGCTCCTGGGATCTCTTTCCTCTTGGACCCCAAGCTCTGCAGCAATGCTGAGAAGAATGGCCTGACTGTCAAGATGAAGGAATTCGCTGCAGGCTCCAAAGCAAAGACTGTCCAGCTTGCAGATTCTAAATGTTCACTTTGTCCTTTGGACATCCAAATAGAAAAGCTGCCACCAAGGTGTAGTGTCTGTGTGTGGCAGGGCCCTGGGGACAAAGAGGGGAGGAGTCCCCCAGGCCCCTGTTTCTGCTTGGCGCCAGGTCCAGTCCCTGGAGAGCAGGGAGGAGGGCGGGCATCTCTCCAGAGCACTGACCCAGCCCCATCCAGGAGGGCAGAGGTGGCGGGACTAAGGAGCATCACAGTCCACGTTTGGCATCGCTGCCTTGCTACACGCTGTGTCGTCGTGAATCTCCACCATCCAAAGGCGTCACCACCTAATGGCCAGGTAAGGCCAGGCCTGTCTGCCTGCCCCGACCCCCAGCTGATGGGGTCTGATGGGGGACTGCAAAGTCCCTCTTGGTGGCAAGTAGGCTGCGGTCATCCAAAGTGGCTGCCCTGAGATTGGCTCTTTTTGCCCCTTCCCACCTCCGCCCCTGTGAGCTGATTCTGCCCGCGCCACCTGCCTGGCCCTGTTCGTAGCCCACCTCCTCCAGCGTGTCTTCCCTGCCGCCTCACTCCAGGGCACTCCAGCTTCCGTAACCTTCTCAGCAATGCTTGCACCCCTCCTGGCCTCCCAGCACACAGAACCCTCTGCTGCTAGCATTTCTGGGCCTGCTGGCTCTCCCTTCCTAGTTTTGCAGCATCCGGGGAGGGTCTGAGTCTCTGAGTCTCACCACTGTGGAGCCGCAAACAATTCTGCATCCGGAGGCGACAGCAGACCTAGTGAGGGGGGATGAAGGAATCCCCAGTTCTCTTAACAAGGACGCAAACAGAAAGAGCCCATGTCTGAGCCGATCCTGCTGCAGGTGGGGGCTGTGGAGGTGAACAGACGAGGGCGTGGTTGCCATCAGGGCTCCGTGCCCTGTGTGCAGACGTGTCACAGTCTGCTCAGCGCTCCACCGCCGAGAGGCGGCACCCAGCCCTCCCGTCGGCCCCAAAGCAGCCCCATCCGGCAGAAACACAATGGGAGCCACAAACACAAGTGAGCTACAGGTGTAGTTTTCAAGTATCTAAAAGCTATGTTTTCCCAAAAGTAAAAACAAACAGGAAAGATTGATTTTTAACCCTATAGTTTGTCCATATATTTTCTGTTTTAACCCAGTAGATCCAAATGACTATGATTTCACTAGTTTACAGAAAGCAGTCGTGAGCTAGTCTGCCTTCTTTCTCGTACTAAGTTCTCAAACCCCAGCGTGTGTTTTCCAGCACAGCCCGTCTCAGTTTGGAACAAGTGCTCCACCGCCACAGGCACCGGCCACAGCGGACGTGCAGCCCTGATCACAGACATCAGAGGAACCTGTAAAAATCAAGACGGCTTCTAAAGCCGAGCCCTCTGTACCCACAGAGCCGCTGGGGGCCCCACCAGTCGGTGCAGGTGTGGCCGCAGCAAACGCATCCCCGGAAGCTGGTCCACCTCCGAGGTGAGGAGCCGCGTCCTATCTCTGGTGTGTGCGGAAGCTGCATCTGTTTGGGAGAGGATGTGGGAATCTCAGAGCCCAAGCTCGCGGTCACTTCCATTTCCTGTCCAGAAGGAGCCTCCTGTGGCAGACGCCCCATCGGATCACCCAGCCCAGAGAAACTGGCTTCCCCTTCAACAATTCCACCTGGAGCAGCCCTCAAAAAAGGGCAGGAGTCCTTCCCAGGTCTCCCCAGAACAGTCCATCTCTGATCTGGCTTCAAGGAGTGGGTCCAATGTCGGGAGAGAGTAGAGTGAGTCTCGAGGGGTCATTAGTGCTTATTGGGACAAATTAAATAGACAAAAACAAAAAAACTATACAGAGGTATGTTTTGTTTTTATACACCTGAGGCCAAGTAATAAAAATATCTGGGGTGTACACAATCTTAGATGTTTCGCATCCCGGAAAAATGAATCTTCAACCAAGGGGTAATTTTTAGAGTTTGTGTTTTATGAGACTTCTGCACAAGGGTTTTATCTGTAAGGGACCAGAGCTGGGGGTGGGGGGGAGGGGAAGCCAGGACTCTCCTAGCAGCTGGCCCCAGCATCTGCTGGAGCCACAAAATGCAATTATATTGCTCCCAAACGAGAAGTAAAAATATCTTGTTTCCAATACTCTTGGTTTTAAGACTCATACTTAATGTCCTCTGGGTATTTCAATGGTGCCAGATCTCTGTGTTATGTACTTTATTAGGGATGTGTGAATGTCATATTAATGACTTCTAACCAACATGTTTATAGTGGAAGCACATTTTCCCAGAACCCACTGCTCACGGCACTTTACAAAAAATAATTGGCCTTAATTTAAATAAATAACCATTCCACAACCCTCTCCCAGGGGCATCTCTCACCTGCAGGACACCTCATGCATAAAGCTAGTGGGTCTCCTCCTCCATGATAAATATTCCAACCCTGGGTCCAAGAGTGCAATGTCCTTCTCTGTATATTTCTGTCCCCATCCACTGATGTACTTCCCAAGTACCCAGCAGGCCAAGCCAACACCATCTATAGGATGCTCTGGGTTCTCTCCTACAGATCAAAGACAGCACCCCAGATCATGCTTTCAAGATGACTAGAATACAGAATACAGCTATCAACAACTAGAACACAGAATAATGGTTTCTATTTTTTCATTGATAGGAGTGGTAACATAGCTCTATGCTGACAACTTATAAGAATGGTGGTGATCAATATCAGGGATCCAAGGGCATCTGGAGGACTTTCCATAAAATGGTAAAGTAGCAATTCAGGACAAATTCCTAATAGCCCAGACTTCTGCACTAAAGCCTGGCCCAGTGGGCTATCTTATTTAGATGTGGTAAGGCACTGTCCTGCCCATCAAAGTGCCAATCCAAGCAGAAACAATGAACCATTATAAAAACTTTCAGAGAGAGATTGGGTGAAGAAGCAATCCACCCAGTCTTTCACTCATTTCATTATCCACTCATTAGTTCAATCTTCTAATGAATTATTGAGCACCTACTATACACTAGGCACTTTGTAAGGCCCTAATGATACAGACATGTGCGTAATGGTCCTGGGAAATACAGCTGGGAAGACAGAAGGGGCTGCAGGATCCAGGGCTCTTGTGTCAACTACAAAACAGATGATGACGCCAAACTAGCAGCACGGATCATGTGTCCATGCTGAGAAGAGAAGTGAAGGTCTCATGGGGCAGCTAATATTTAAACTGGGTCTTGAAGAATGAGAAGGAGGTTGCCAGGCTGACAAATGGTAAAGGCATGAGGAAAAGGAAATTGCAGGTGCAAAAGAAGGAAGGTGGGAGAAGCAAATGCTTTAGGGGAACTTTGAGCAGTAGAAAGTAGGTAGAGTCTGCAGGGCACAGGGAATGACAGAACCCAAAGCTGGGCGGGTAGGGTGGCATCAGACTGGGGAGGAATTAAATTGACCAGTGAATGGAGCTTTATCCATAAGAACCAGGGGAGTCATTGAGAGCTCTCACTTGAAGGGGAGATACAAGAAGAGCTGTGCTTTAGAAACAGCACTCCGATGGTGTGATGGTGGAGAGGGACAACAGCCCAGGAAGGAGAGGATGGGACTGGGATCCTGAACTATAATGCGGGGGTGGGAAAGGGGAGCAAAGTTGAATTTTTTCAAAAGTGAACATTTCAGGATTGGGAGATAGGCATTTCCTCTTTTCTTGAAAACTAAGACCCACATTCCTGCGGAGCTTCCACTGGATGAAGCTGAGGAGCAGCTGTCCCTTTGGAAGGGCAGGAGCTCTCAGATGTCCACCTTCGCCACCTGGCTGGCTTTCTTTACTCACAACACCTACATGGACCTTGTAAGCGCATGACTTTGGGGCTCCCACTCTGATGTTTCTGGCATTGAAAACTAAGTGGATTATAAGAAATAAACCATAGAGGCTATCTAGAAAGAAAATACATTTAGAGCAATAGATTCCAGAACAGAGATCTGGTAGGGGTGCTGGGTGGCTCAGTTGATGGAGCAGCCAACTCTGAGTAACAGCTCAGGTCATGATCTTCAGGTCGTGGATGTGAGACCCCACGTCAGCCTCTGTACTCAGTGTAGGGTCTGCGTGAGATTCTCTCTTGCTCTCCCTCTGCCCCTCACGCTCGTGCTCTCCTTCTCTCTCTATTTCTCAAATAAATCTTGAAAGAAGAAGAAGAAGGAGGAGGAGGAGGAGGGGAGGGAAAGGAGAAGAAGAAGAAGGAGAAGAAGAAGAAGAAAAGAGAGGAGGCGGAGAAGAAGGAGGAGAAGAGGAGGAGGAGGAAGGAGAAGTGGTGGGGGACAGGGAAGAAGAGGGGGATGGGGGGGAAGGGAGAGGAGGAATATGTTAGCCAGAACAGTCACTGCCCCGTAATACAATAGTTGGTGTTGAAGCTGGACCTAAGACTACCCCACCTGCTGTGTCAATACCGGCCAGCTGTCAATGATTATCTTTTAGCTCCAATTTCACCCTTCTTTGTCCTGCTTTGTGACACTGATGACGGGCCCTGTAAACATCTCTCCTGTGCCGGCCCAGCAAAATCCTAAGCTTCATCAACAGAGAACAATGAAATCACCCTGCAAGATGATAGTGGCAGGAAGACGTCTCCTTTCTGGTTTCTGCCCTCTATCGATATTATTATCATTATCACTATTATTCAGAGCGGGAGCCCAGTGGCCATGCCCATGAGCTCTAGCAGAACCCCACAGCACACTCCCTCACTGGCAGGCTGCAGCTCTGGTCCTCCCAAGGCCCTCAAGCAACAACGAGTCACCTCTGCAGACCAACGGCAGCCCACACACTTCAGCAGCCAGCATGTCCCTGTGTTGGTCATGTGCTCTGAAGAGGTCTGAATTTCAGCCCAAAGGGTGGAAGGAACTCTTCTGGTCCATAGATTATTTATGGTCTACTCTTCCTCAACCTACAGGCAGTAGCTGCTCTTCCAATGGTATCTGGTACTTTCAGAACCCTCAGAAATCTCTTTATCCTTATTGGTAGTCAACCACCCTTTCCTAGTTAACAATTCTTTACACTAAATTTTCTCTGTTCATATAACCAGTATGGTTTCTGTGTCCTGACTGGACCCTGACTGATAAGACTCAACCACTGTCCTGAGGTTATTGATGACCTCACTGCTGTGTCATCCTAGGAAACACGCTAAAGAGCAGAGGGTAATGAAAAGACACCTAGAGGAAAAGAAGCATGTTTTAGGGAAAGTGTTCAAGTTACCCCAGTGAGGTATCACTGATACCTGAAAGTATCTGATACTGAAAGTACCAACCTTCCCAGATGCCAGTCACACAGTAGGCAATTTGAAAGGCATTGGAACAATGTGTACCCTTAATTTGTGAGATCTAATCTGCCTTTTTGGGGAGAGAAAAAGCATTTCTTGTAGAGTAGAAAAATGTCACTCCATCTCCCTCTGGCTTCATGAATTGGGTCAAGTGACTTGACATTTCCTTACCTGTGCTGTGGGATAACACAGTGTATTCCATAGGGTAATATGAGCAGATTCTAGGCACATGGTAGATGACTGGGGTACAACATTTTTAATCAGCTCTGTCGAGGTATGATTTACATACAGTAAAATCCAACTCATTCCTTCATTCATTTTGGTAGAAATGCCTTCTGATATTTTTCTGTGGCAATGTACTTTATTTTTTAATTTTTAAGATTTTATTTATTTGCAAAAGAAAGAGTGCACATGTGCACACCAGTGGGGGGGGGGCAGAGGGAATCTCAAGCAGACCCTGTGCTGAGCACAGAACCCCAATATAGGGCTCCATCTCATGACCCTGAGATCACAACTTCAACCACGAGCCAAAATCATGAGTCGGATGCTTAACCTCCTGAGCCACCCAGGCACCCCAATGGACTTTACATTTTTTTTTAATTTTATTTTTTATAAACATATATATATTTCCCCCAGGGGTACAGGTCTGTGAATCTCCACGTTTACAAACTTCACAGCACTCACCATAGCACATACCCTACCCAATGTCCATAACCCCCCCCTCCCAACCCCCCTCTGCCCAGCAACCCTCAGTTTGTTTTGTGAGATTAAGAGTCACTTATGGTTTGTCTCCCTCCCAATCCCAACTTGTTTCATTTACTCTTCTCCTACCACATTAACCCCCCATGTTGCATCTCCTCTCCCTCATATCAGGGAGATCATATGATAGTTGTCTTTCTCTGATTGACTTATTTCGCTAAGCATGATACCCTCTAGTTCCATCCACGTTGTCGCAAATGGCAAGATTTCATTTCTTTTGATGGCTACATAGTATTCCATTGTGTATATATACCACATCTTCCTTATCCATTCGTCTGTTGATGGACATCTAGGTTCTTTCCATAGTTTGGCTATTGTAGACATTGCTGCTATAAACATTCGGGTGCACGTGCCCCTTCGGATCACTACGTTGGTATCTTTAGGGTAAATACCCAGCAGTGCAATTGCTGGGTCATAGGGTACTTTACATTTTTAATTGAATACAACGTTCTATTAGTTTCAGGTGTACAACATAGCAAGTCAACATTTATATACATTATGCAGTGCTCGCCATGATAAGTATAGTCACCACCCGTCATCTGTAAAGTCATTGCAGTATTATTGGCTGCATTTCCTATACTGTACTGTGACTTATTTATCTCATAACTGGAGGTCTGTACCTCTTCATCCCCTCCACCTAGTTTGTCCATCCCTGCCACATTTCTCCACTCTGGCAACCATCAGTATGTTCTCCGTATTTGAGTATGTTTCTGGTTTTTGCATTTGTTTGATCATTGGTTTTGCTTTTTAGATTCCACATATAAGTGTAATCACAGAGTATTTGTCTTTGTCTTTGTCTTTGTCTTTCTCTTAGCATAGCAAACTCTAGGTCTATCCATGTTCTCGTAAATGGTAAGATCTCAGTCTTTTCTAGGCTGAGTAATACTCCATTGTGTGTATATTATATCGCCTCTTCATTCATCTACTGATAGACACTTAGATTGTTTCCGTATCTTGGCTATTATAAACGGTGCTTCAGTAAACACAGGGGTGAATAAATCTTTTCTAATCAGTCCTTTTGTTTCCCTCAGGTAAATAACCAGAAGTGGAATTGCTGGATCGTACCTCTATTTTTAACTTCTTAAGGAAACTCCACACCACTTTCCACAGTGGCTGCACCAATTTTCCTTCCAACCAAAAGTGCAGGAGAATTCTCTTCTCTCCACATCCTCGCCAACATTTGTTATTTCTTTTCTTTTTGATGCTAGCCATTCTGACTGGTATGAGGTAATAGCTCATTGCAGTTTTGATCTGCATTTTCCTGATGACTAGTGATGTTGAACCTTTTCATTTGACTGTTGGCCATGGGTATGTTGTCTTTGAAAAAGTCTATTCAGGTCCTTTGTCCGTTTCATGATTAGAATGTTCCAACTCATTTTAAATGTACAGTTCAATGAATGTCAACAAATATATTAGGTATCTATCACCCCATTTAAGACATAAAATGTAACCTGTACCCCTGGGGCTAATAATACATTTTAAGTTTAAAAAAAAAGATATAAAATGTTTCCAGCACCATGAAAATTTCCTTCATATCACTCTTCAGTCAATCTCCATCATACATTCAGCCCCAAGCACCCATTGACCTGCTTTCTGTCCTTGTAGATTCGTTTTGTCTGCTCTAGAATTTTAAATAAATGAAACCATACTCTATTCTTTTCAGGTCTGGCTCCTTCCATTTGAGATAATGTTTCTGAGGTTGATCCATGTCATTGTGTAGTAATCTATTCCCTTTTGTTACAAAGTATTATTCCATTATAAAGATTTGTCACAATTTATCTATTCATTCAACTGTTGACAGACATTTATGCTGTCCAGTTGTGAGCTGTTATGAATAAAAATTCATAAGGAATAAACATTCATTCACAAGTCTTTGTGTGGGCATGTGTTTTCAGTTCTCTTTGGTAAAATCTAGGGCATGGAATTGCTTGGTCATAAGGTAAGCATGTGTTTAACTTTATATGAAACTATCAAACTGTTTTCCAAAGTGGCCACACTACTTTATTTCCATCAAGAATGTATATGAATTAAAGTTGCTCCACATCTTTGCCAACACTTGGCACTATCAAGCTTCTCTATTTCAGCCATTGTAGTGGGTATATAACTACCTCATGGCAGTTTCAATTTGCTTTTCCCTAATAAATAACAATATGTAACATTTTTTCTTGTGCTTATTGACTATTTATATATTTTCTTTCATAAAGTCCATTTTAATTTTTGCCCAGTTTTTAAGAGAGTTGTCCGTCTTTTTATTGCTGAATTGTAATAGCTCATTTTGTATTTTGGATATGAGTCCTTCATAACGTTTATACATTATGAGATGAGGAGTGGTTTTTTTCCCATTTCTGGCCTAGTTTTTAATTTTCTTAAAGATCTATTTCAAAGAGCAGAAGTTTTGTTGTTGATGATGTTGTTGTTGTTGTTGTTTTGAAAGAGAGAGTGCAAGGGGGTGGGCAGAGGGAGGGGGAGGGAGAAAATCTTAAGCAGGCTCCATACCCAGCATGGAACTCAAGGTGGGGCTTGATCTTACAACACTGAGATCACGACCTGAGCCAAAATCAAGAGTCTGACGCTCAGCCAGCTGAGCCAGCCAGGCGCCCCAAAGAGCAGAAGTTTTTAATTTTAGGTTAAGTTCAATTTATCTTTCTTTTCTTGCTTAATTTAAGAAATCTGTGTCTACTCCAAGTTCTCTGCTTTCTTTTGGGAAGGTTTAGACTGTGTTTAATGTAATTATCAATGGAGCTGAGTTTAAATTTACAGCCACACTCTTTGTGTTCTCACTGTTCCATTTGTTCTTTATTTCTCTTTCCTCTTTTTTTTTCCCCTTGACCTTCTGTTGGATTAGGTTTTTGTTGTTGTTGTTGTTGTTGTTGTTACTTATAGTAATCCATTTATCTCCACTATTGGCTTCCTAGTTTTGCCTCTGTTTCATTTGTGGTTGCTCTAGGATTTACACTATGCATCTTTAACTTAACAGAATCTACCTTCAAATAATACTAGACTTAAACAGCATACTCCACTTTGCCCCTTCTTTCATTCCTGGTATTGTCTGTTGTCAAATACTTTACTCCTAAGTATGCTCTAGAGCCCCAATGCAGTGATTTAAACAAGTGATTATCTTTTAAAGAAATTAAAAATGAAGGAAAGTATCTTACATTTGCCCTCACATTTACCATCCTTAGCACTCCTCATTGTTTTAGATAGCTCCAGGTTTTCATCCGGTGTCATGCTTCACACGAACTTCCTTTAACATTTCTCATGGTGCAGGTCTCCAGGCAACAACTTCTCTGATGTGTATGTGTCCATGTGTGTGTGCGTGTCTGTGCGTGCCTACTGGAAAACATCTTTGCTTCACTTTCATTTTTTTTAAGAATAATTTCACTGAATATGGAATTCTAGGCTGATAGGTTTTTTTCTCTTCAGCACATATAGAGATTTTACTCCACGGTCTTCTGGCTTACATGGTTTCTAATGTGAAATCTGCATAAATTCTTATCTTTGTCTCTTGTAATGCATCCCCCCCCCACCATCCCCTGCCAACCCCGCCTCTGGTGTACTTTAAGATTTCCTCTTTATCATCAGTTTGAAGCAATTTGATTATGGTGTGCCTTGCTGTGGTTTTCTTTGTATTTATCTTGCTTGGGGTGTGTTGAGTTTCTTGGATCACTAAGTTTATAATTTTCATCAAATTTGGAAAACTGTCAGCCATTATATCTTTAAATAAGGAGTGTTAGGCTTTGCTCTGGAAGGCATTTAAGTTACTTGTAAATCAACCTGATCCTCTTAAGATTTAATCTTTGTAAAGGTGGGTCTACAGTATCTCTTACTCTAGGAATGCTTTAGCCCTACTGCTATTTTTTTTCCTTCTGTACTACACGTCCCATTTGTCCAACCTGCTGGTCAGAATTTGAATGCCTCCCAGTCCTGTATGAGTTCTGGGAATTTTACATCTTACAGCCCTAGCTGCTTTTAGCCCAACCTTGGCATATTTCAACGGTTCAATATCCAACAGATATTTCCAGAGTACCCATGCAGATTTCTGGAGCACTTTCTCCACAAGATTTTCTACTCTCTGACATTCTGCCTTCTGGTATCCAGCCATCTCAATCTCCCCAAACTCTGATATCTGTCTCTTCAACTCAGCAAGATGACTGTACTCTGCTTGGGGTAACCTCCCTAAAAACAAACTTGAAATGCCTCCAAGCAGAAAAACCAAGTGGTTGTGGGACTCAAAATATCCTCCTGGGAACCAAAGTCCTACCTTGACTATTGCATAACATCCAAAAACATTATTCAACATGTTTTGTCCAGTTTTATACTATTTATGTAAGAGGACAAATCTGGTCCCAGTTACTGCATCATAGACAGCCACAAGTCTTGCCATGAATTTTTAGATTTTTAGATTTTTGTTTTGTTCATTGAGAGATCAGCAATCTGATGAGTAAAGGACATAGCCAGGGTTAAAACTTTGAGGGCACCGTTGTTGCCTCAGAGAGAAGTTATCCTGAAGTCTATGCAGACCCAGGCTCTCTCCAATAACAAAAAGTGGGAGGAAGAGATAATGCCTGATACAATTGAAACTGATTCTGCTTTAACAACACCCACCCTTCACTTCTACCGTTGGATGAAGATGTAAACTTGCTGATCTGACATATTCAGTTCAAGAATCAGAAGAGCCTAAAAGAGCACAGATTGTTGTTATAAGTCCTTCCAGAATAGTGATATAAACCTGAATATGAAACAGAAGCAGTGTTGCAAGAATTTGGCTTCTTTTTCAACCTTGGCAGGATTCTATCTGCACAGAAAGTGTCACTGACAGCCACACACTGCCAACTCCCATTAAGAACTAGGGACAAGGGACAAGCCATGTAAAAATATCCTGCATCTGCTGGTCTTTGTATACCCACCTCCCTTTAAGATAAATTCTGAATCCCCAGCTGTGAAAATCAGGAATTTACATCAGAGTGTGTGTGTGTGTTCTTGTCCTACCAATAGATAACCCTAACTACAATACTAAAATCTACCTCTGGTCTAACTCTAACATTAACCAACAGAGCCCTTTGAGAAATGGGTCTTAAATCATTCAAAGAGGTCAGAAAAGGATCTGAAGGTAACAGTGATGGTTCTGGTGCCTAGGGACAGAGTAGAGGTGGGTATTTTGACTTGCTCTTGGCCCTCCTGCCTCCAAGCAAAGCAGAGCCACTTAACTCTGAACAACTAAATTTCTGTGCAGAGCAAACACTAACACTCATCCTAAACCCCCACCCCAAATCCAATAAGATGAATAAAAACAGAAGCAAGCCATCTTAGAATTAACACATCCATGATACAAGCAGAAACCATTGATCAAAACCTCCTATCTTCCCTCACAGCCGACAGTTCCAGAGCAGCCTTAACACCCCATAATGGAATCCCATTATCTACAAAGGAAACTCGTTCCAGAAGAGAGCCACAGACAAAGAGAGAATCAAAGGAGGCAGGCAAAGGGGAAGACTCCAGCGCTTGCCTCTGCTCCCATAGGAGGGGTACAACACTCAAGCTGAGAGAGATGTGAGAACAGCAGCAAGGCAGAGGCTCTTGCCGTAAGTTATGGAACTGAGAATGAAATTAAGGAAGAGTCCAGTAGGGAGGAAAGCCTTGAAAGCCTACTTCTTTCCATCTGTGCAAAAGCAAAACAAGCTCATTTCATGTAGGAAGAAAATTGAGTCAACAAATATCTGTCCTTAAATTCCAGAACCGCCTGAATTTGGAAAACACAGGGATTTCTGCTAAAGTAGGGAGCAAGTAAGATTAATTAGTGAATGCCTCAAATCCTTAATTCACACTTCAAACAAACAAGTTAATTGTGTAGCTAATAGAGTGTGACTTGATTATAGGCCACTGGTGGCCATTAATAGATGAAAGGTGTTTGGATTTCAATAGTGTTTGGATTTCATAACCCGCCTTCATAGAAGAAGTTAAGCTTAGTCACCACCTCCATTTGCTAACACCTGTGATCATGAATCCCACATGGCAAGGCAGCACCCCAGCTTTGAGCTTTTGGAATTAAAGAGAAAACAGGAGAAGAATTCATGAATTTTCTAGAGGTAATTGTTCTACTCTACTTTGAAGAGCAGTTGAGTTTGGTCTCAGAAGACCTTAACATATGCATAAACGCAGCCTTCCTAGCTGACACACAACTCAAAGGCCCATTGCTATGCTGCTTCAGCAGGATCCCCTTTGAGAGAGCAGAACAGGACCAGGCTCCAACCTGCAGATGATACAGGTTGATCAATCGCGCAGACATCCTATTCCCAAAGACACAAACATAGGTCCGTATGAGGCCTTAATTAAAACTAAGAATGGGAGATGCAACCAAAACCTGACGATTGGGAGTCTGTATCAGTCTTCCCTTTGACAAGGTAGGTCCTACCCTCAGAATATCAGATTACTTTAAAAGGAAAAAAGAGATCTTCCTCTTCTCTTGTTTCTTGATAATATCAAGGAGTAAGATGAACGATAAGGAGCCCAAAAGCATCACAGTGTGTCATTTGAAGAGCAGTATAGGCTGCAGGGCAGAAAACACAGTCAATCAAATATATCTTCCTGAGAAGGTTGTGATGTGATAATGCATATAATGTCAAAACTTTTATTAAAAGGGACCTTGCTTCTCAAAGGGTCACAATATGGCAATATCAATAGGAGGAGGACAGAACTGGCATTTTTTTCTGGTCATATAAAAAAGAAAAGGATTCCAGTGAAGGGAGGCCTTCACTGTCCAATGGGATGACAGTCTGAGAAGCATCCCCAGTGAGTCTGCAGCTAGCTGCACCCCCCCAAGGGGCAGCCTTGATGCAATATCCTTATCTTCACTTGTTCAGCTCCATTAATTCCTTGGAAATCTGGGTCAGTCATTACGGGGGATAGAAACCATGGAGAAGACCTAGGCTCTCTCTTCAAAAAGCTTTTGATCTTGGAAGACTAAGCACCTAAACTAGAAAGTGGTGTGAGGCTCTAAGACCACTGAGATGCAAAGTGGGCCACGGGAAGTCCAGGAAGTCCCGGCCAAGTCGACAGAAGCTGGTGGAGTCAGAATAAGAAACCAGCACGCAGGGGCAGAGGACGGTGTGGGGCTGCTCTCCGTGGTCCTGAATCAACCAGGGTAGCTATTTCCTACTGCATGTCATAAATTAACCCATTCGTGAGTCCTTAAATCAATCTAGGGTGGAATTTCTTTATTTCTTTGGAATGGAATGGAACGGGGTGGGGTGAAGTCAAGTGGAATGGAATGGAAAATATCAGAGTACACCATAGGTAGCATTGTTTCTTGAAACTTCTGTTCAGATGTTCTGGATCATGACATGAAATGTATTTCTGGATGTCAAGGACAAATGTTAGGACATCCCCACTCTAGGGTACAGTTGATTCTTTCCATCCTTGAACATGAAGATTCCTGTCCCCAGGAATTCTGATGGAAGGTGCAACTAAGAAGCAGTGGTAGAGGAGAATGTAGGATAAAAATCAAGAGAAAGAAATAAATAGAAGACCACAACTGCTAAAAGATTGTAAGGGAAAGTATGGGGAGAGACTTCTGATTTTTACATGAGTTACTCAAATTGCTGGGATTTTGCCCCTGCAAAGTTGAAGTAGGAGGCATGTCACCCACCTCCACTCCCAACACTACAGGTGTTTCAAAAAGAAGGTAGCTGCATGCCAAACCCAGGCAACACGGCTATTTTATTACCAGTTCTTTCAGCCTTTGGTCCTTACATTCAGTGAAGGGCTTTAACTCTGCCTTAAAGGCTTTCCTGTAAACTAGGGATGATGATTGTACCTATGTCAGAAGGTGGCGATGAGGATTAAAGGAGTTAACTTATGCCAAGTACTTCAAACAATGCTGTATGAGGGTTAACTATTATCATCACTTTACTTTGATATAAGTTTAGATGACAAACTCAAAGATTTCACATTACATAGCCATTAAAAACAAGCATGAGAATTTAGTGCTTAAAATACAATATTGGGGAAAAAAACCTGAGAAACAAAGCTGTGTAGCAATATACAATTTCAAATACGTTTCATACATGTAAGCAGTATAACAATCTCAATTATGTTTTAAAAGAGTTCAAAAAAATATTGGGAAAAAGTCTCCTGAAATGTTAACTGCAGGTGGATTTGGGTATGAGGCCTTAGATAAATTTCTCCTTTGTACATTCCCTTCTACTTTCTAGTTTTTTCTACAATTAGTACGTGTTTTTATAATCAGAAAAGAAAATCCTTCAGAGGCTCTAGCTCAAAGTCCAAATGGCTTTCATCTTGAAATGTGCCATTCTGCAAAGCAGGCAATAAAACAGAATATAGGCGTGAGCACGGCACCACGCCTCATTTGCATAGCCATGCAGATAAGCCAACCATTTAACAGGACTGTGGTGCTTCTGACTTTCTGATCTTTCTGTGCCATTTCACAGCTGCTGAAAATGTTGGGAATTGACCCAAACTTTTGATTTACTTCCAACCCCAGGAGGGCAGAGGATCAGAGATTACCTGAAACAACCCTGGATGCAGACACACCAGCTCAAGTCCTCCTGTCCACACCTCAGCCACAGAAGCCAGGCAGCAGCACTGGGAAACACACAGGAACCCTACTATGTGCCAAGAGCTGAGAGTCCAACAGCATCTCATTTAATCTTTCCCAACAGCTCTATGACAAACGTATTATCATTGTCCCTTTTCACAGACAAGGAAGCTGACAGTTTAAAAAGCACAAAAGCCAAACTATGGAAAGAGCCCAGCTGTCCATCAACAGATGAATGAATAAGGCAGATGTGCCATACACACACACACACGCACCAGAATATTACTCAGCCATCAAAAAGAATGCAATTTTGCCGTTTGCAACAATGTGGACAGAACCAAATAATAATGCTAAGTGAAACAAGTCAGTCAGAGAAAGACAGTTATGTGATTTCACTCATATCGCATGGAATTTAAGAAACAAAACAGATGGTCATAGGGGAAGGGAAGGAAAAATAAAAGAAGATGAAAACAGAGACAAACCATAAGAGGCTCTTACCTCTAGGACACAAACTGTTGCTGGTGGGGGGATGGAGTAACCGGATGACAGGCATTAGTGAGGGCGCGTGATGTGACGGGCATTGGTGTTATGTGCAACTGATGAGTCATGAACTCTACCTCTGAAACTAATAATATACTATACATTAATTAATTGAATTTAAATTAAAAAATATTTGTTAAAAGTGGCACTACCATTCCATCCTTTGCTCCCCTTCAGGGCAAACTTTCAAAGAGTGTCCAAACTGGCTGCCTCCAACTTCTCCCCTCTCACCCTTTCTTAGGCCAATTCCTATCATGTGTGTACCCCCACCATTCCATCAAGGCAGTGCTAGTCACCATCACCAGTGGCTTCCACACTGCTGATGCCAGTGGCAATTCTAGGCCTTCATCTTGCTTGTCCTCTCGGCTTCCTCCTTGTGGAAACACTATCTCCACTCAGCCTCTCAGACCCCCATCTCTTTCTCTCTTGGTCTTGCTTCTGCTTCTCTGACTGCTAGTCTCAATATTGTTCACTCATTCTTCCTCTCCCGCCCTCTAAACACTGGAATGCCCCCAAAGTTCTGTCCTTGGACCTCTTCTCCACGCCCCCCCCAACCTCCTGTCACCTCATGGAGACTTACAACTCCAGACGTCATCTCTACACTGACTACCCCAAAATTACTACTTTCAGCCTGGACTTGTACCCTGAACTCCAGACTCACACATCAGCTACCTATTAAATAACCACCCGCGTACCTGATAGGCATCTTAAATTCCACATGCCTCACATGTGAACCCTTGAGCCCCTCACACACCCACACAAAAAACCTCCTCTTCCTATGGTTTCCCCATCTGAGCAGATGACAGCTGCACCCTTCCAGGGCTCAAACAAAACACCGGAGAGCCGTCCTTGTTTCTTCTGCTCACAGATTCATGAGCAAATCCTCTTCATTCTACCTTCAAAATATGTCCAAAACCCAATACTTCTCTCATCTTTCTTGCTGCCCCTTTGGTTCCAGCTGCCAGCACCTCCCACCCAGAGGATTGCAATGGCCTCCTAGCTTGTTTCCTGGTTCATACTAGTGAGGAACTACCTTCAAGATGGCTCCCACCTCATTCAAAGTCAAAGTCAAGGTCTTCGCAGCAGACTACCAGCCCTGCATCATCTGGCTCCACTCCACCTCTGATCTATACCACTCTGCTGCAGCCACACTGCAACCCTGCTACTCAGTAGACAGACCAGCATGCTCCTGCCCCAGGGCCTTTGCATTTGCACTTCCATCAACCTAGAAGAGACCCTTCTCTCAGAATTCCACTTGGCTCATTTCCTCACTTCCTCTCAGTCTCAATCCAAATGTCCCCTTGTCAGTAAGGACTTCCCTAATCACAGTATGAAATAGCAACATCCCCTTGTGTACGGCCTGTCCTCATCCACATGATTTTTTTCCCCATGGTATATATTCCCACATGATATTCTGCGATACACTACACATACTGCTATACTGTTCATGCTGGTTTTTTTTTTTCAATTGTCCCTCTCCATTCTTACCAACACCCTCAATGAAATGCAGAAATTTCCTCCATTTTGATCCCAGTCCCTAGAACACTGCTTGACCCAGATTCAATAAATATTTATTGAATGAACAAGCAAACAAGCCTGTTCAAGGCCATCTGGCTAACAAATTCTGGTGGCAGGTTTCAGACCTAGACCTTGTGTCTCCAGAGCCCACACACATCCCATCTACATTCTCCTGCCTCTGGTTGCCAAGACATGTTGCCTGACAACCTTGCAAAGTCAGAAATACTGTATGCAGCCAGGGAGGAAGTTGGTGCAAGACTCCAAGTGGCTAATAGGACCAAATATTGGAGATAAAAGGTTTGCACGAGGAAATTCAGGACATATGATCATGACACTAATACCATGCGTCATGTAATGCAGCTTGGATGAGTTCAGTGTTGACAGAGGGGTCAGGGAGCTGATCTCCACGCAGACCAGACTGTACACAAAGCCTCAGCAAGCATGCAACAAGGATTTACCTTTGACCTCAAGAAAGCTCAGAAGATACAAGGCAGATGGGCCACCACAAATCCATCTTTACTATCAGAGAAATAGCCCAAAACCCTGATCTACTAACAGAGCCGCTAGCCTCTGCTTCATACCTCAAAGACTGTATCAATAGTCACCTCCATCCTCTCTGCTCATTTCCTGACGACCCCACGCAGGATGGCACAGGATATTTGCACCACGTTATGCCCCAAACCCTTTGCTTTAATTGGTCCTAGCCATTTCCACTTTTAGCTTCTTTCACTTATTTGGTTTTAAAAGTCAATCTCTGTGTGATCCAGTAGGAGCCCAGAGAATAGAGAAGAGAGTGAAACTAATCCACAGCATTTGTGTTTAATGGTTAGATATTAACTGACTTTTTTTAAACTGTGTAAATCGGTCCATTTTCGGTCTTTATAATCTGTTCGTTCTCATTAATAGAGGAGCAACACTCATCAACAACTCTGTACTACATATCACCTTGTAAAACTATAGTCCATTTATTTTTAAAAAATAAAATAGATTTATCACAATTTGAAATACAGAAAGTCATTAGAATAATAATTAAAAACACAACTACAAGCACAATAAAAGTTCCATGATAATAAACCACATTTTAATGTATACTAATTCTCCTAATGATTTACTCTCTACATCTTACAGGGTCAAATCAATGTCTGTACAAAAAAAAATTTTTTTTCAATTAAATTCTATTCATTGTATCTTTCAAGTGAGTCTATTGTTTGCTTTTGTTTCCCATCAGGCCATTTGTCAGTTGCTCTAGCCCAAGATTACAAATAGGAGGGACATGGCCCCATCAAGGTCAGAAGAAACACATCCAAGTCCTACCCAAGCCACCTTCACCATCTCCTGTTCATTTGTCATTTGTGACCTTGCTGGAGGAGGGGAAGAAAAGGGGGAGGCACCATTCCACCCCATACTCCGGCACGAGCTGTGGGCCTGTGGGCTCCGACTGGCGTGCCCTCCCCTCACACGCTCAGCCAGCACAGGCACCTCCGTGCAGGAGCGGAAGCCACTTCTGCCAGACGTGGCAGCCGGCAGCTCAGACTGGCCCTTGTTAAACTTTCTCTTGCCCAGAAACGCGCACACACACACACACACACACACACACACACACAGGCGGTCCTCCCCTTCTGAAGTGCATCTTGCCTGGGTGCTCAGAGCCAAAGAAAAGACCTCTGCTCCCTAGTCCCTTGCACCAAGACTTATCAAGTCTTTACCGTGCCCGAGTGATTTTTCTAGAATTAACATATGCATGCTCACACACACACACACACGATTTCTATGCTTGGAAACAAAGGCCAGTACTGACACTTTGATGAGATGGAAGGATGGAGGGTGGAGGCAACTGGGGAAGATGCTTCTGCCTGTCCCCTCGCTGCCACCAACAGAGAAGGGCATTGCCCAGCGATGTGCTACAGCCAATGTGGAAACAGGGGTCCTGGTCCAGGCCTGGGTCTGAGCTGACCACCTCCTTTGTTGCCAGCACTAGGGCTCACTAGGTGTGACCTGCACAGCAGAGAGAAAGCTGACTTCTCAAAATGCATTTGCTGTACAAAGCCCAAGGAGCATTAGCACGCGGAAAGGGAAACGTGACCCCGGAGGCTGGCTCCAGAGTCATGGGGAGCCAGCAGTGACCACAAGAACCAGAACCACACCCACTTTTCAAGTGAGGGAAAACATGTTACTGAATGAAAATTATTTACTTCAGCACCCAACAATTAATTAATGAGGAATTAATGAGGAAGCTGAAATAAGGCCAGAAGCGGCTATTTAATATCTTGTTCTTCTAAGTCGAGAAAGTCTAGGGAAACCTACACATCTCCTTTCTGGAAGCTTCCTGGCTGTGATGTCAGCACAGCCTTCTTGAGATGCCCCCACGTGAGCTGCACTGATTTTGCTGCCTTCCTTTTCACGGACACAAAAAAGAAGGGATGCCTGCAGCCCCTGTGCTGTCCCATCCGGAAGCTGGCCATTCCCGGCACGTCTGGGCCCCGCCTACCGACGAGCCCTGTTTCTCCAGAGCGCAAAGGACGCATCCGACCAAGGAGCTGCACTTCGACCCCAAGGAGCCAGAGCATCAGAAGAGGATGAACGAGCAAGACTGGGGGAGGCCCAGGAAGAGAGCTGGAAGTGGCAGAGGTTCTCATTAAGCAAGACAGCCTCATGCTGGTGCTCGGCTTTATAAGTCTCAGCTGCACAATGCTGTTTAAAATATAGGTGCAATTTGGGCCTGTGGTTAATACTGTTTAATTTTATTTTGTACTCTGTAATATTTTCCCAAGCTGGGCCCAGAGCACGTCTGGAGTCTCACTCAGCTCCAGATCTGGCTGGCCTGGCAGAGGCCCCCAGCCCGGCAGCTGCGTGCGAGTCCCTGGGCGCCCCGCTGGCCGCCCCTCTCCCCACGCGCCCCTCAGAGTACACGGCCTCCCGGCAATGCCGCTGGCCAGGCTCCCCCCGCTGCTCCCCATGGCCGCGGACACCAGATCTATCCTGCCGGCTGGCCCGCGATCCAGCTCATTTGTTTGCGCCTTTGACGGCTACATATTGCCTCCTTGCTCCGTGGCAGGCGGTCTGCATCCAATTTTTGATTTGGAAAATAGGATCACTTTGATCCCAGTGGAAGGAAGCAAACCTCCAAAAAAGAAATTGCAGATTCTAATCCCAGGTCGACCACTCCCAAGCTAGGTGACCCTGGGCAAGCCACTTCACCTCTCAGCGTCTCCTTTCTGTCCTCAGAGGGTCTCTGTGAGATCTGGGGTCTAGGGGAGATGAAGCAGGAGAGTGCCCTGCACAGCCATGGCACAAGACAGGTGCTCGATAAATGACCAAATGATCATCATTTGGGTTAATGTTGACAGCTTTTGCCAGTTGCTTTTGGGTTAAGGGAACAGTCAGGAAAGAAAGAGTTTCTGTGCAATGGGACACTGGGGGCCTCGCGGGGCCAGTGAGGGTCTGAACCCTGCCTTTGCTGCTTGTGGGCAGTGCAGGGACCAGGCCTGCCACCCCTCCCGCAGCGCCAGGGGCTCTGCAGCCAGAGAATGATGAGGGACCACACAGAGGGTCCATCTTCCCTCTCCATGAAGATGGGGCAATAACTCCACTCAGCCGAAACATCCCATAAGTGCTAGTACACATAACGAAGAGAGACAAGAGAACATTCCTGCCCCGCATGCTAAGAAATAAGAAAGGGGCTCTGTCTCAGGGCAGTCCCCAGAGCGGCCAGGAGGGTCCCCTGTGATGGAGAGGGCCGGCAGCTAATCAGGGGCTGGGGAGCTACACAGGGGCCGATGTTCTGTAGCCATGAATTTTTCCGAATCCCAATAAAGTGCTTTTTACTTTATTTGTCCAGATTATTTATAAATGGATTTTTCAATAAAAAACAGAGCTCAGGCTGTGTGATGGATCTTTCTTGGCACTTCCCTCGAGACACTTTCGTCCCCACTGCCGCCAGCCTGGCCCAGTAGTACCTGCCTTGATCAGCCCGTCCTTCCCCTCAGGCCGCTGATCAGCTTTCAGTGATTTCTCAGAAGCCCAGGGGTAGTCACTGAAGTTAAAGTCCCATCCCAAAAACTCAAACTCAACTCAACAAGCACATACTGATATCCTACTGTATGCAGGACACTAGGCGGGCCAGGCGCTGTGCTGGAGAGAGGGGATGGAAGACAGAAGCAGAGATTTCCTTAAGCAGCTGGCAAGTGAGAGAAGAAAGCACTTTTGCACAAAATGAGTCCAAGACAAGGAATCTCGGAAAGGGTTAAAAGGAGGCTGCTGTTGACAGCGCATGGATGGAGGAACAAAGTGTCTGTATCCACAAGGATACTTCTGGCTGCAAGATTACAGAAAATCAACCTCAGTCTCAACCAAGAAGGGAAATGGGTTATCCCATATCCCAAGAGATCTGGAGGGACGGAGGACATCAGCAACATCATCGGGAACCCGTGTTTGCTCTTTCTTGACCTTGACCTCGGGCTGCACCTGTGTGGCTCACCCAGAACCCCCTTGGGAGAGCTAGGAGGTCTCTCCCGGTGTTCCTACACATACCCTGGTGCTAACTAGTCACGCCTGCCCCGACACCAAGCACTCAGCGACTGCTCAGACTGATCAGTTTTACTGCCCACAACTGGGGCGAGAACTGGCCTGTCCCAAAGATTCTGGCCCCTGACATCCGCTAGCAAGAGAGGGAGGGGCCTGCGGTTGAGCAAACAAGGAGCTGCCCCGCCTGGAAAAGCTGCCCTTTGTGTCAAGCTACCAAAATCTACACACACGTAAGCAGGGGGCTTGCCAGTTGTGTTCTTTGTGCATCCTCTGCAAGTCGTGCCGTGCCCAGCAGCCAGTGGACACTCAACTATTGGACAAATGAGAGAACGAATGCTGGGATGACTCAAGGGACGGTCTGCAAATAGAATAGAGGACATCCAGACCCCAGGCGGGTCTCAGGGAAGCAGGACAGCAAATAGGATCGGAGAGGTAAAAGACACTGATGTGTTTCCCTAAGCTATGAACCCGGGGTGCTTCCCAGATGACAGGCTAGCCCAGCAAGGAGGCAAAACTCTTTCTCTTAATTTCACCTATGATTCCAGTGAAACGAGCCCCAGACGGTCCCCGAGACATCGCTAGGGTGTCGTGTGGCACAGATACCGTTAGCATCAGGAACAAGACTTCCAAAGGCTGCAACGTTTTATTCAAGAAGCCAAATGCACCTTCAGCTAGTTTGCTTTTCTCCCAGTAGGACTTCAGCTTCAACTTCCTGCGTGCTGTGGTTTGATACAATTCTACCAAAACCAACCCGATCATGGGAAGCAGGAAAGTGAGTCCCTTTGCGGATCTTACTGGCACTGCGTACCAAAAGGAGCTGCTGGGCACCCCATCTTCTCTGGCTTTCTCAAGTTTTCTTTCTTCCGCGTCATCCGTCAATCGGAATCCTTCTCCCCCCGCTCCGCTGGTTTGCTCAGCTCCCGCCGCTTCTTCTCCTCTATCAGCTGCAGCACTTCCCCCAGGCCAGTCCGCTCCAGACCTCCAAACCCAGTCTGGCCTCTTTTCCCATGGCAGCTCCCCAGCGGCCCGGCGCAGAGCTGACCCCACGCCCCCTGCCCGCCCAGCCCTCCTCTGACCCCCGCTGTCACCACGCCTTCCCCTCTCCTGACCAGGGGCTCCAAACCCTGCAGGACCCTGCCCGCCCTCCTCACTCCCACACCTGCACTCTCCCAGGACATCCTCGCCGGCTCACGGCTTGGAGCAGCAGCTAGTTGTTGTCAGAGAAACGTCCTTGTCTGAGCTCCTGATTCCTGTATCCAGCGCCTCCTTGGACATATAATAAACATCTCACATTTAACATGTCGAAAATTGTCTTGTTTTGCTCCTTAAACCTGCTTCTCCTCTAGCTTCACCTTCTCGATATACTGCACTGCACCATCCCTTGGTTACTCAGAGTGAAAACCCACCAGTTCTTTGGCTCTGAGTCTAAGGGACATCTCAGACCTGTGCACTCCTCCTCATCACCACCGCCAGGCCCCGCCGGTCTCACCGACACCAGCTCGACACCTGCTCACCCGCCCCGACACCTGCTCACCTGCCCCCATCCCACCACACCCCCTCCGCCTTCGCAGGGTTCCAGCAGCCAGGGCAGGTCTCCCTCTGCCCTGGAGCACAGCCCTGGACCACAACGAGCCCCTTCCCATCCCAGGCCCTTTGCAACTGCTGCTCTTGTCCAGTAACCAGCACCTTTTCTGGCCCGTCCCAGGCCGCCTCCCTGCCTCCCTTCCCATCCCAGCTCCCCAGGGAACACCCTCATAGCATCCCCCCATCCCCCACCAGCCCACTACTCTCTTCCACAGCACTTCTCGCCAAGGCCATGGTCTTGACTATCTGTTCACTGACGGCTGTGGGCTGAAATGCATCCCCACCAAAAGGAAGCCTCCCTCATGATGGGATTCATGCCTTAATAAAAGGAAGAAAGAGACAGACAGAGAGAGAGAGGGCTCTGCCATGCCAGGACACAGCAGGAAGGTAGCCTTCCAAAAGCCAGGAAGCAGCCTCTCAAGAAAACCCAAACTGGCCGGCACATTGGTCTTGGGCTTCCTGGCCTCCAGGACTGTGGACAATCCATGTCCTGTTTAAGCTGCCTGTTCCTCGGTATTTTGTTACCGCAGCCAAGCTGACCAATGCACTGACTTCCTTTCCTGTCTCCTTCACCAGCATATAAACTGCAAGAGGCAAATGTCTCTGGCCCGCGCTCCGTTGTGTTTGCTCCCCACACTGGCAGGAGCTGACAGACAACAGGAACCCATGGGCTGTGACCGTCGCCCCGGCCCCCAGTTCCAAGCAACAACTTGCTGGTTTTTTCATGAAAAAAAAAAAAAAAATTTTTTTTTCAATTTTTCAATCTAACTGCAAATGCAAATTAGAGCCAGGATGTATTTCAGAACCAAAATAGCTTTAAAACCACAAACAGGGAGGAGGGGGTCATGAGGCAATACTTCTCCAGAAGAAGTCTTGCCCTGCAAGAGGGGGGAGGCTCTGTCCATCCCTGCCTCCAGGCTGCAATGCAGCTAAACCAGCCTTTCCTGAGCTACTGCCACAGAACATTCTCTCCACAGATGTTCTCCCAAAATAAAGGGATGGGGATGGGGTTGGGGGGAGTGGAGAGGTGGAAAGTTCCTTGTGGTCAAACAAGTTAGAAAAGCTCTGGATAATCTCCCCGGGGAGGCCTTGCCTCAGCACATGGATGTGTCTGAAGGGCCTTGAGGACAGATACGCTGGTGACTTTCCTTCTGCCAGCATTGCAGCCCAGAACGGACCTGCTCTTGAGGTCTGAATCGTGTCCCCAAAAAGATATGCTGGAGTCCTAACCTGGTACCTGGGAAGGTGAGCTAATTTGGAAATAGGGTCTTCGCAGACGGGATCAAGTTAAAGCAAGATCGTCCCTGGAGGGGGGTGAGCCGTACAGACGGGACAGCTGTCCTAACATGTCTGGCCACGTGCAGAGGGAGGCACAGGGAGGGGGCCACAGAGGCGGAGCCCGGAGGGAGGCAGCTGTGGGCCCAGGAACGTCAAGAATCGACGACCCCCACTGGGAGTGGGGAAGACGCAGATCCCGTCTGCGGGCCCTGCCCGCGCCTTGCTTTGGGCTCCTGGCCTCTGGAACTCTGAGAGAATGAATGTCTGTCACTTTCGGCTGCAGAGTGTGGGACTGCTTCGTGGGAAACACACCCCGCAAGCCTCAGAACCCGCTCCTCACGCCACGGCCTGGGCGACAAGCCTCCCGGAGAGGCCTCCCTGGGCCTTCCCCCACCCTCCCTGGACCCTCAGCGACAGTGTCTCCCCTTGTCGCTGGCTGCTCGGGCCTTATGAGCGCATCTCACAGACGGTTCTGGGTCTCGCTCTCCATGATTTAATCCTGCCTCGGCTTCTCGTCCTTTACTCACTTTTTGCACTAAAAATGTTTAACTGACTGTGTTATATGTTTCTTTATAATTAGCTTTAAACATATAACCTACCACACGGCTACTTGTTGAGCATCAGCTACGTGTCTGAACCTAAATCCTTTCTCAAGCAAGGCGGGATATTAAAATGTGTACATTTTAAAAATGTAATAGGACCACATAGACCACCATGTTAAACCCTTTTCTCGCTCAGCCTCGGACCCCTGGCTCTGCTGCCAGACATGCAAATCCCCGGTTACTTGGCTTGGGCTCATCTTCCCAGCTCCCTCTGCCAGACCCGCCCCCTGCCCAGCTGCCACTGCCCTGCGAGGCACCCCTCCAGCCTCCCTAGCCAGCCCCATGGCTCTGCCTTTGTCCGCCCCCCACTGTCACCACTTCACGAAGCCCCCCCATGCCATGCACTGCCTCAGAGCACAACCTACGTCCCCTACTTAGAATGGCCTCCCTCCTGCCCTCCCCAGTCTGCTCCACTTCTACTCAAAATCTGACCTAGCCTTCACCTCCTCCAAAATGCCTCTTCCAGCACCGAACACTCAGCCCAACCCCTCCTGTCAATGTGCCCTTCACAAGGGTGACATTCCAAATATTAAGTGGTTTGGCACAGAGACGACTGCTCAGAATGGACACAGGCCAGAGGAGTGGGGGTGGGGCGGAACTCAGGGAGAGGCACCTTCTTTATCAATAGTTAGGAAATTGTTTGGCTAGGTTAACAGCCTGGGAGCAGAGGCAGCCGGCAGCCCAGCTGAATGCACATTCTGGGCTACATGGGACCCACCTCGAGAATACGCATGAGCCGCCATGTCTGCCCTGCTCAGGACAGGACTGGATCTAACCCAGCTTCAGAGCCTTGGCACCTGACATCATCCCTGGCACAAAGGAGTTACTCAATTAATATTTGTTGAACTGAACCAAACTCTTTCAGGCAACGACAAAATGGAAAGGCTGGGGATTTTCCCAGACTGTCACATCGCCTTGGTGAGCCAAATAAAACCTGTTCCTGGACAGTCTGTTTGCTCAGATGGCGAGTCTGTCAGGTTTCACAGCTTCAGCGACCTCATGAAGCTCTGACCTGAAAATAAATTGAGGGAATAAAAAAAGAAGGAGGAAGAACAAGGGAAAATGATCCGCTCCTTCTGAGGCCGCTCTTCTGGCAAGCACACTCCAGTCAGTTCCAAGAAACAAAAGGAAATCTTCCTTATGTCAGAAAAACCGACATAAATCTCCAACAATTCTGCTTTTCTGGCAACACGTTACGTGCTCCTGGGAAATTGGAACCCAATTCTCGAACAATTTCAATGCAGAAGGCTTGTCTGGGATTATACAAGAGGCCACAAAACCTTCCACATTCTGGAAAAAATGTATGCTGCTCTGGAAGGAACATAAAATCAGGGGTGTGAGGGCTCGGGGCCATAACCACTTCTGGAGTGACCTTGAGACCTGCTGGCTTTCCCTGGCGGTCTGAAGACACATGCGCCAGAGGCTAAACCGTGGTCACCCCAAGGAGACGCCGCCAGTGTGAAGCAGAAGTCCCCGTTACGGGATGAAGGGTGCCCCCCCAATTCATATGTGGAAGTCCTAACCCCCAGAAGCTCAGCACGCGACTGTAAGGAGGTGAAGAAGGTAGAGTGAGGTCATACCCACAGGCTCGGATCCAGCAGGACTGGTGTCCTTAGGAGAAGGGAGACACACCAGGGACGTGCGCGTGGAGGAAAGACGGCATGAGGACAGGGCAGGAGGCAGCCATCTGCGGGCCAAGGAGAGAGGCCTCAGGAGAAATCAGCCCTGCCCACACCGGACCTTAGGTCTCCAGGCTCCCAATCTACCAGAAAATAATTATCTGTGGTTTAAGCCACACGGCGTGTGGTACTTTGTTCTGGAAGCCCAAGACTAACATGGCCCTTAGAAAGGGAATCCACCCATCTTGGGTTCCCTGCTCACAAGCGTCCGCCTAGGACACGTGGGACTCCGAGGGTCTCACGGAGGAGGTGCACTGACAACACCGGGGCCTCGGGGCTGGACCGGGGGCAGGTGCTCAGGCTGAGGGCTGGGGCCTCAGTGTCTAGTCCTGCTTCTTCTGCTTATTCGTTCTGTTACCTGGGCCTCAGGCCACTCCAACCAAAAAGAGGGGTAATGATACCTTCTGCTTCTTAGTGTTTGGGGGACACTAGATCCAATCATAGTTTGTCTATAGCCTGAGCTCCGAGCATATGTGCCCAGAACAACGCGCGGCTCAATGAAGCCCACCCATCGCGTTCTCTCTTCAATCCTCCTCAATGCACACGACTCCGCTCTGATCGCTTTAGGCATCAGGACAGGAGAGAAGCTCCCTTGAGAATAGAAAAGGAAGAAATGGGGTGACATTTGAGGAAGGGTGACCACAAGGGGACCAGGACGGTAACCAGAGCAGAAGATTTCTTAAATTCTTCTAACTTCGCCAGACTTGCCAGCATCAGGCCTGCCATCCCGCCATCCACTTGACGACATCTTGAATCGAACCAGACTTGAGTCCTTGGGGTCAGTAAAGAAGCGAGGAGCTCACTGGAGCTCCTCCCTAGTCCGTCTAGAGAGAGAACTCTGCAGGGGGAGAGCGGGGGGGCGGGGAACACCCTGAGATGGAGGGAGGCGGTGGGACATCCTTGGGAGGCCTGGGGGTGGACGCAGAGGAAAGCCCAGGAACAGAGGGACGATGCTCGACACCCAGGAAGGTCAGGGAGGACCCAAGGGTGCACCTCCCCGGCCCATGAACTCAGGCCCTGAGTCTAGAAGACCACAGCTTTCAGAGCCTACAGACACGGCCCGGAGCACAGAACAGGAGAGAGCGCGGGGTGCACGCACACTCCGCTCTCTACACTCGCCTTAGCCATGAGGAACTGTCTGATTTATCAGAAGTATTTTTTAGGCCTTCCATGGGGCCAGAAGACATCTACATTATATTCGCTTAAGGAAAAGAGGGGATTTTCATAAGCCCTGGCCTCTATGTTCAGACCCGAGGACTTGGGGGACTCCATCCATCCAGATATCATCTCTGGAAAGGAGAGCCCAGCTTTGGGGGGTTCTGCCACCAGCAGGACTCACACAGGCACCCGTCCCCTCTCTACGGGCCCAGCATGGTTTCTGTCATCATCTGCTGACTCATTCATCCCGCCGGGAATCCGTCTGAGTGGAGGGACCACGCGAACCCAGCCTCTGGGCAGCGGTGCCATCTCAGCAGCAAGTCCTGGTGGGGGCCCCCCAGGCAGGCCAGCGGCCCGTGAATGGGGTGCCTGGATGTCTTCCTCCACTTTTCCCCACAAAAGATGAGGCCCAGAACAGAAATGAGAAAACCCAAGCCACCCCCCACCAAGGAATACATGCTGAGCGTAAAATAATCAGCAAGGCCAGAAACTCTCTCCCCCAGTCCCAGAAGCAAGAGAGTAGGAAGCAGCTGATCGGGGTCCAGGGTGCCTCATCTTGGCAGCTTTGGAGGTATCAGGGCACTGGGGAATCCAGAGGAAGAGCCCCAGGCAGGCAGAGGTGGGTGTCTGCAGGGCTATTTCCATCTGGCAAGAGGGGAAGGAGGGTGGGAACACTCCCCTGCCAGGGCCACTCCTCAGGGGAATATCAGCCATGCTCGCCCCCGGGGTAATACCGACCTCCATGATGCGGGGGGGGGGGGGGGGCGGTCACCTCTGAGAAAGCCTGATCCTTCTGGCAGAGTCCCCTCCCTGCCTCTGGAGCAGAAGGCAGGCCTCGTTCTGCCCAATCCTGCCACCGCCAAGTGGCCTGCCCGGGCTGGGCTTCCCGGACCTAGGGTCCAGGGAAGGCGGACCCTCCCACAGGCAGTCTTCCTCCCAGTCCTGGCTCTGGGAAGTCGCTGGGGTCTGCTCCAGCTCAGAGGGGAAGGCTTTACTGTACCCGTGAGGAGCCGTGACTACACCTGGGCTGGGGGTCCACCCCACTAAACCCTCATCTGTATTTCAACCAGAATGTTACCAGAACCAACTGCCAGAATGGTTTCCAGAAAGGCCTCATGCACATGTAAACAAAACCACACTCTGCACTTGACCTGGATAGGACCTCACCCTCATGACTGAGATTAGTCTAGTGGCAGCCAGACACCCTCCCAAGCACCCGAGGAGACCCCTGGTATCCTGGCCCCTTCTCTGGGAGGAGGGCAGACACAGCCTGAGTAGAGTGGGGCCCAAATGCAGCAAGGGCCGTCCTGCCAACCTGAGATTTGCCGAGCCTGCTGCATAGAGGTATCGTGAAATCCACTTTAAATCTATGTTTAAATACCTGTAAAGTTGGCCTTTTTAAATACTTTGTTCTGGCAGAGATATGAGCTCTTTCAAAGATCAATCCCCAGGACCACTCCTGCTAAAGCAGCCAGAGTGCGAGTTGGTTTCCACACATTGCAGGACGCTAGGGAACTGGGGCAGGGAGCCCTGTGCCCACATCTCCACTTCCCAGCCTAGAAACTCAAGGGCAAAATGGAGATTGCCTTCATCTCACAACAGGCCAACTTCCAAAGGGGCCTTGAATTGGAAAGAGACAGAAGAGCACCAGGAGCCCTGAGCCCGGACCCCATCTCGGGCCTGGTGGGAAAGAGCAGAGAGCTAGAGGTCCCATCTGCTTTCATCCTACGCTGGGCTCTCCGTCCACCCAGAGAGGTGCCCGCCCCAAGCCACGAGGGTGAGCAGGAGAAAGCAAGGCCCAGGGAAGCTGTGAACAATACCGAGCATCGTGTGAGCCTGGGAAGCCAGCTCTGGGGGCCTAACGCTGAGTGCCCCCGAGGAACCTCCAAGGGAGGCAGGATGAGCCCTCTTGGTCCCCACAGCTTTGGGAGGGAAGGACACACACTTGCCTGTGTCCACTCCCCTGAAATAGCACAGGGCTCCGGTCTCCCGGTCCTCTCCTGGCGTGGCAGGCCCCTCACCTAAGCCATCCTCCTGCTCATTCCACCTTATCTGCACCTGGCAGGTGTTTCTCGGAGATCTGTCTCCCCCATTCCCAGACTTGGTGCCCCTCCCTCGGCAGGGAAACCCCATCATGTCCATCACTGTGTCCCCAGCAGCAAGGACAGGGCCTGGGTTGAAAAGGTGTTCAGGAAGCATGGGCTAAGTCCACACACCCAGGAGTGCTTATGTCTGGTATTCTGCAGTACTTCGTGTGTGTGGCTCTCTGTTTTAACCGAGTTTATTATTATTATTATTATTATTATTATTATTTTAAAAAGTAAAAAGAGCTGGGAAAGTAACGACTGCCAAATGCCTTCGAGATAATTGCAGGGCAGCTTAGGCAGACAGATGCGCTCAGGCTCTCCTTCGCCCCCTGGCGGCATCATGATCTAATTGCAGGCTCAGTTCCTTGCGAGGTTAAAAATAAATGACTGAAACCACAAATGGTTTCCATGGTGATGTCAAAAGAGGCCACCAAACCATGCGAGTCTGCAAAATTCCATTTCCTGGCTGGCTGTAGGTGAGGAGTGATCCAAAGGCCCCTGAGTCGACACCCCCCGGGGTGGGCCCTGGGCCCCAGGACCAGCTCTGCCTTCTTGGGTGTTACCAAAGCCTTTGAGAGCAGCAGGAGAGAAAGAAACTTCAGGATAGAAGAGAAACGGTGCTCCTTGGGCCAAGCTAGCAGGGACAGGACCTAATTTGGAGCCCCCCTACCCCAGAAGGGCCCCTCAGCCCAGAGGTTGTTCTCCACCGGGGTCGTTTAGCCCTAACATCCTTCCCGCTGGGACTCATGGCACAGATGGAACACAGCCTCTGTATGCCTCATGGGCCCAGGCAGGTGAAGCCCTGGGTGGAACAGACTAAGCAAGTGGCCTGGGGTCTGCTGATGGGGGACATGGGGCAGCCCACCGTGAAGCCACTGCAGCCCCCAGAGGAACACAGAGCCACCCAGGACAGTGGCCGTGGCACAGCAGGCATCTGTGTGGGTGGTGGCCACCTCCCACGGCACCCAAAACAAGGGACTGTTCACTGTGTGGACAGACATTAACAAATGCCAACAGCGCCTAACATGTGGGTCGTGTATTGGAGTTCAGAGCCCCTCTCAAGTGCCTCAGTTTGTGCCCAAGGAAGGGGGTGCTCGGGGACCCTGAGACCCACTGGAGCCACTGAGAGGCAGAGCAGAACTATCCCAAGGCTTCGAGGTGGCGTGTGCAGGAAGTAGAAGACGAATACGTACATGATGTTCCCTGGCCCCTGGCTCACCCATCAGTGTTGCCAGCAGACCTTCAACCCAGAGGAACCCGGCGAGGCAGGCTCTTTGTGATAGGAACTGAGTCATGCGGGACAGTGGCCTCCCTTCCCATCTCTCCTCCCAGCGGCGGATGCGGTTCACCCCGGAACTGTCCATGCATCAGCAGGTGAGCCCCTGGCTCCCTGCGTAAGCCTGGGGTGAGAACAGCAGGAAAGGAGGTAGGCTGTGCTTCAACAGCGATTCCCTGAGAGGTGGGACGGGCGGACAGCTTGCGATGAGACCGTGGGCACAAGGACCAACTCCCCCACCGGGACTCACTGCCACAAAGGCGGTGGGAGCACATGGCCAGCGGGAAAGACATCTCCTCCAAGGCCAGTGAGGACAGTGGCTTGCAGGGCCCACAGGAGGGGGACCGTGCGATGCTGCATTCCTAAGAGCCGTCTCATCAGGAACCCTCAGTGCTCCTGCTGGCGGTGTTCATTCATCCGCTCCACAAATGTGCACTGAGCTCCAACTACTCGTCAGACCCTGTTGTAGGTGCTGGGGACACAGCAAAACAGAGAGGAATTCCTGCCTGTAGGAGTGTGAAGGAGCCATACAGGTACTTGGGGAAGATAGCATTCCAGGCAAGAAGAGCCTGTGCAAAGGCCCTGGGGTGAGAAATGGTGAAGTGGCCTGTGTCTTTGAAGTGGACTGAGCAAGGCGAGAGAGGAGAGGCAAGCTCAGAAGGACATGGCTTGGGAAGGTCCTCTGCGGCCTTCTTGGTCTACCTTGAGTGAGAGGGGAGCATGAGAGGGCCATGAGCGAGGCATGTTGCTCACACAGCTGTCGAGAATGTACTAGAGGAAAGCAGGGGTGAAGCAGGGAGACCCACTACAGAAAAGCAGAAGGGAGGCTGCTGCCAGGAACTCTTGGGTCTGAACCTGCGTGGCAGTAAAGTCAGAGGCAGGGAGTAGAGGAGGGTTGGATGTGAGGGGAACAACACACAAAAGGAGTCAGAGCCGGAGGTGGAAAGGAGTCTAGAGGCTGTTTGTTAGCGACGGGAGCACCTGTGGATGCTGATGGGCAAGAGCCAGGCGAGCAGGAGGTGAGGGAGGGAAAGGGGAGAGGAAGGAAAAGGGCAGCGCAACGGGGTCAAGTGCACAAGGGAAAGTGTCCCCAGAGAAGAGCATGACCAGTGTGCTTCCAGCTGCCCTAGCAAGTCACTCGGTGTGTCCCCATCTGGTCCCCGAACCTGTCACATCCTCAGATGTGCTGGATGGAGTCCAGGCCCCCTAACACTGAACCCCTCATGCTCTGTGTCTGCCCCACCCAGGCCACCCCAGACCCAGTCTGTCTGGCTCCCCAAGCCAGCCGAGCATGGGAGCAGCAGCGGCCATGAGGCCGGCCAGCCTGAATGCCTCCCTTCCTCTCCTCTTCTCCTTGTCCTCTCCTCAGTGGCGGCAGGCAGGAGGGAGGGAGGCTCGAGGAGAGGGGAGGAGAACACCTGGGAGGTGACTGCAGTGTGAAGAATGCACTCAAGGTTGGTGGCGGTGATCTGAAGGCCCTGAGGTTCCCTCAGAGGCAGAGGCTGGGGCGGACACAGGGCAGCAGGGGGTTCAGTGTAAGGAGCCCGGGATTCCACCAAGCACATCTGATGACCTGACAGGCCCAGGAACCAGATGGGGACACACGATAGTCTGAGCTGAGTTAGGAGGAGCGTGAGGCCATGACGGAGGTGACCAGGATCCCTGCCTTCGGGAGAGCTCGCATGGCAGAGCAGGACACGGGGTGTTGGAAGCACCGGGAGGATAGAGCAAGGAAGACAGGCAGGTCTGGAAAGGCATCTGGATCCCGAGATCATGACAGCGGAGGTTGGGCTACCAGATCCCAGCAGGGGGTGCGAGTCAGGGAGAAAGCTGGAGGAGGAGCCTTGGAGAGGGAGGACATTAAGCGGCCTGGGAAAGGGGTTGCCATCATGCCATCACGGGAAGAGGATGTAAAAACATGGTAGAACAGGAGAGGTTTGGCCCTGCCCAGTGGAGGGTGGAGCGACCTTAGAAGGCCCCATGGAGGGCTGGGGAGCAGGACCATCTGAGGACGAACTGGGGGAGGGACAGTGATCTGGAAGAGGCACCGAGGACCCAAGGTGCATCTCCTGCAGGACAAAGGTGAGAGCCAGAGGCCCTGCGGAGGGAGAAGGGGGAGCCGGCCCTGCAGGCGGGGTAGGGATGTAGAAAGCTTGCAACTTCCAAAGAGCACAGCAGAAAGCTCCAGGAGTTGGGGGAGCGGGGAGTTGGGGTCAGACAAGGGGGTGCATGGAGCTGCCTGAGGATCAGAGTCTGGGAACAGAGGACAATTAGGGAGCTCTGAGGAGCCACCTGTTAGAGTGACTATGGACCCAAAGGGAGCAGCCTCTGGTTCGGGGAAGTTCTGAGTCTGTCCCAGCAAACAGAAAGGACATTCCATCAAAGAGCAAACAGCAGCTGAGCCCCGAAGCTCATCACCAGCCACTTTGAACCCCAGGCTGGGCACCCGAAGTGAGACCACAGCGGGAAGCCCCCAGAGGTGGGAGGGCCAGACCCCAGCTGTACCCATCAGCCCCACACAGACACAGGATTGAGTAGAAGGACCAGTTTGGAGATGTCATCTGGGACGGGAGCTGCAGTGACACTGGGTAATCTCCCTTCTCTCGGGGGCTGGAAGGTCACCGGGCCACCCACAAGCCTGCATCCACGCATCACCAAGAGCATGTGGCCTTCTCCCCACCACCCCAGCACATTCGGAAGGAACTCGGAGTCGCCCTTCTGGGCTGACATTTTCAGCCCATAAGCAACCAGAGACAAGAACTTTCAGACCTGAGGAACGGTATCGACCTCCCACCAAACCTTCCTATCGATACGCAGGATGCTGACTTTGATCTTTGTGTCTCTAGGAGCCTCCCCCAGCTCCTCGTCAGCCAAGACCAAAACTGGAAGGGCTGACTGGGGTCAACCCTCGAGCACACGCAACCCCAATCACCCCTCCCCGAACAGGCAGCATGACCACTACACCCTCGAGCCGAAAACAGACTTGACCAGGATTCAATTCCCAAACCGCATCCCCAGGCACTGCTTCTCCCAGCGCTCTTGCCCCCGGATCCCAGAAACATGCCACCGTTTCTGTTTCTCTGTGTCCTTAGGGGAGCCCCCGCCTCTCATCTCATCTCACCCACAGGACTAGAAGCTCACAGAGCAAGGGCTCCCTTGGGCACACGCCCCCAGCCTCCATCGCATGCTCTCTTCCATCCACCCTGCCCACCGCCCCCCCCCATTCCACTCTGCTACCAAGTTCCTCATACACAGAAATATGGCACAACTTTGAACTTGTCTGCCTGGGGGTAAAGGGCCAGGGGGCCATGCTTGCACTTCCCATAGTCTGGGTTGCCCTGACAGACACTACGGGCGGCAGTGGCGGAAGTGTGAAGTCTGTTCTCCCCCTCCGCCTCCCCCAGGCCACTGCTGGGGCTCCATGCAGCCAAGGCCCGTTTCAGAGAGGGTCGATGTCTACACCCACCATCCCCCCAGGATCCAGAGCAGCAAACAGCAGCAGGAGTGTGGACCCAGACATCCCCAGGGGCTTGGGTTCAGGTTTCTCCCTCCTGACTCATCCTGCCCCCAGGGCTGCCTCTGGAGCATCTTAGCGTCTGGGGGCTCATTATCTATAGACTCCTCCCGCCCTATCTCCCCAGTCAGACGAGAGGGGGAGGCTCCAGTCCTACTCCATTCCTCCACGGCCATGGAGGCAGGGCACTGGTCGGGAAGAGCAGCCCCCAGCCCCTCCCAGTGGCCTGAGTCCCATCCCTTCTCTGATCTCCAGGCCCTCCCCCTTGCCCTGTCCCGTTCACCCAGCTCCAGCCTGCCCATCCCCACAGCCTTCCAGAACCATCCCCTCAGGGACATGGCACCTGCTACTCCCTCAATCCCCAGATGGCCACACGGCTCACCCCCTCCCCTCCTGAGGCTTTACCCGAACAGTAAGGTCGGCTTCCTGACTGCCCTCTTTCCTGCTCCCTTCTCCCATGCTCCATGACCCCTGTCCCTTCACTTCCTCTCAGGGCTCAGGGCATCCTCTGAGACATCACCAAGTTCCCCACTGCTGACCACCTAAGCCGCTCTTCCCACACGAATACAAACTCCGTGAAGCCAAAGGTGTGTGACTGTAGTAACCACTGCCCCCAGGACAGTGGGCCAGTACCCGACCCACACTGAGTGCCTAATCGACATCCAGGAGGCAAGTAAACACTTCGAAAAGCATCGCATCTTTCTGGCTGTTAATTGTTTCTTTGAAAACGAGGGGCACCACGTAAGGGTGGAGGGGAACCATGAGTGTGCTACGAATCCTCCATCCCCCGGAACTGCGGCTCCGTGTGCAGGGGTGGGGGGCTGGGGGGCGCCCTGGAGAGCACCAGCGGCCACCTGCTCCGTTTCTTCCCAATGAACCTGCTCAGCTCCAAGTTCACGGCACGCTAGCCACTCCGACCCGACAGCCGCCACGCCGGGCTGCTCACACTGACCCCTTCTGCATCCTCACCTCAGCCCAAGGCTCGAAGCCGACACTCAGGGAGCGCGGAAGCCCCGCACATGGAATGCGCCGTGCCTGTGGGCCGGGCAGCGGTCGGTGCGAGGGTCAAGTTAGCCACCGGACATTGGATGACCGTCTCCTCGCGGACGAGAGCAGGGGCCTGCGGGCTGAAGCGAAGCCACGCACTGCACGCTCCTGAGTCAGCGTGGGTCTAGGGAGATTCGACCTCTCTGTAACTTTAATTTTAAGTTAATTCCTAAAGCTGGAGGAGATTTGCAACCCCGGCTGCCGGATCATGTTAAGTCTTGAAAGTCCTATGAAGAATTTCAAATGCATTTGGGGAAGGCCTTATCGCAAAGCCCAGCGTCAACCGGCCCGCGCCCCCATGAAGACACAGAGGCCCATGCACACACCGCACTGCACACGCCTTCTGGTTGTATATCTGCGTGTGGGACAGGCCATCACCCCCAGCGACAGGTGAGCCTGCCTGCTTCCGCCTGCAGAGCAGCTGAGAGGGCTGCTCAGGTGCGGGCACAGATGGGGGCCCGCTGCACTCCCTGCAGAGCTCAAAGGGGGCACAGACCCACCCGAGGCACAGAGAGAGTCCCTCGGGGCGAGCGCTGCGGGAACACGGGAACACGGGAACACGGCTCCCCACAACCCAGCTGCCCGGCCACACCAAAGCACACAGCAGACTCTCCTTTCCCCCAAGAACACTCATTCCAGCAACTTAGTTCACTGATTCTATCAAATATTAAACTTTTAATCGTATTTTGTTTTTCAAACGACTCCTACTGTGACTATCCGGTTCCAGTTTGCCTTGCTCGTGATTACCTGGACCTTCCGAGCTCGGTGCTATTTTACCTCGGAGTGACTCCTTCTCTTCCCTTTTCCACACTCCAAAATTTCTCCTTGTCCTAATAATTAATAGGCTCTGTTCCCACAGTGATTGTATTATTATCTTAATAAAGCGCAGCTCTGAGGGCCATCCAGCCGACCTCTTCATCCCCGCAAGGCCAGGAAGACTCCACCCTCCCCGCTCCCCACAGAAACTTCTCTGTGTCCGGGGCCCCAGACAGACCGTGCAGCTGTGACCGGCAGAACAGCAGACTGCCCTGCTCTCGGGCCAACTTCGCCTGGAATTCTCCCACTGGCCAACCAGGGAATTAACTGGAGAGCAGGGCTGAGTGAAGCCCTAAAATCTTTTGTCATTGAAAACCAGCAAAAGTCACCTGGCAACACAGATACCTGGGTCTGTAAAGCATCGACCCAGGTCACACAAGCTCGGGTCCCAGGGCAGCGTTCAACGTGGGTGGACACCCCTCAAACACGCCCCCTGCCCAGCTGCCTGGCACCTCACTGCCATCCCCACACGGACAGTGGGAAGCGAGCTTCAGGCTCTAACCCTGGTAACCTCTGAGGGAGGGGGCAACAAGGAGAAGCTCGGGGTGCAGGAGAGACGGCGCAACGAAGTCCTGAGATGGGTAACCTTGCCGGGGACACAGGCTGGTCGTGCCACAATTGCCAAGGTCACAGAGCCTCAGGACACCTGGCAAGGGAGGAGAATGGAGGAAGAACGGGGGTGGAGAACAGAGAACGCAACAGGGGAATGGAGGAGATTGGAGGAGGAGCACATGGAGAAGACAGAAATCTGCTCTCGAGAGCCGGGCATGCCGTCCCGCAGTTCCCTTTTCCCCTGGTGCATCTGGAAAACGCTGGCTCCTGACTACAGAAGGGGCTTGAATTGAACCTTTCCCTTCTCCCTGCAAGGAGAAAATGGATCCTTTCGAACATTTAGTCAGGATGTGCCAAGTTCTGCCGCCATAACAATCAACCTTAGAATTTCAGTAATTTGTTTCTTGTTCATATCACACATCCAGTGCGTGCTGCTGGGGCAGGAAGTCAGTGCCCGTGGTCTCTCAGGGATCCTGGCTGATGGAGCTGCCATCTTACGTGAACATCCAGGTTACCAAGTTGGGGGAAGGGCACATAGCAAACCACACGCTAGCTCTTAAAGCTTCTGCCCAGGAGAAAAAATAAAAATTTTAAAAATTTTTTAAAAAATTAAAAAAAAAAAAGCTTCTGCCCAGGAGAAAAAATAAAAATTTTAAAAATTTTTTTAAAAATTTAAAAAAAAAAGCTTCTGCCCAGGAGAGACACAAGTCGCTGGCCAAAGCTGGGCCACGTACGACTTCGAAGAGGAGAGGTTAGAGCAGTCCTTCCATGGGCCCTCAGATGGAAATGCAGATACTGACAGACAGCCCCCACTCCTGTCTGTCCCAGGCCAGCAGCTGTGATGGGCAAGGTCCCATGACAGTCATGCATCTGCTTTTAGATTTCATCCATATACCAAGCCGGGGGGAAAAGCACTGCTGTGTGCATTTTTTACAGATAAAGAAACCAAACCTCGAAGAAATGATATTTACTGCGGTCACACGTCCATTTAGTAAAAAGGGCAGTATTCAAAAAGTGGTCCCATGTGGGTCCAAAACACATAGCCTTCCCCATCCCACACTCTTTCTCCGCTGGAATTAATCCCTCTCTCCCATCTCCCACCATCTCTCCCACTTGACCACTTGGTCTCCCAGAGAAGCACCACGCCTTCTCCATCTGGCCAGCACAGTGTCAGCCACTCGAAAATGTCTGCAGGGTGGACACATCAACATCAGCTCCATTCCGGGGATGTGTGAGCGAGGCCTGTGCAGCTCTGGGATGCTGTGGCCTTTCGCCATGAGCCCGGGGTTCCCACCAGCTCCCCATGATGGGAACCGCTCACGGAAAGCTCCCTCACGGCAGTCAGTATCCTCACAGGTGGATACCTCGTGCACCTGGCAGGCCACGTGGGAATTCTCAGGGCACGAGGGGTAGAGGGTCTGCTGTCCCAGCCTCCTGGTGCTCCGGTGCACGCTCAGACCCTAACAAGTCAGCCAGAACAATCTGGGATGCTGTAAACAATGCTCCCAAGTTCTTAACCACGTGGGCTTTCCCACACTGGCTGCTGGCTTATTAAATAAAGTAAATTAGGTCTCAATTATTTGCTTACACACCAGGCAGGAAAAATGAAATTTTCAATTTAAAAGTAATACTGCGATGTATATGCAGAAGCAGATCCGGAATGGACTTTCTGTGTGTTTCTGCCAAGAGAGGTCAGAGGCCAGAGGTCCTCGCAAAGGCGTCACCTCCCCAGCAAGGCACCCCACCACAAGAAGCCAGGCCTTTCAGAGAAGCTGGGCTCTGGGCACCTGGAAAGGCAGTTTAGGAAGGAACAGAAGCACCTAAGCCATTAATGTAATCTTGTCTTTGATTTTATTCAGGTTTAAGTATCACATCGCTGCCAAACGCCCTGATGACATAGTCTTTCGTACAGAAAAGTCTCAATCAGGCACATTTGAGGGCTCCGGATGTACATTTTCTAAGGGAAAGGGATTACCAGTATCAGGCAGGGCCTCGGTAACCCCAAGCCCTTATCAGTCACATGATCCAAGAGCAGATCTTGGAGGACATCTTCAAAGAAGAGACTCCTGAAATCCACTCACGCTGCTTTATTCAGGTTCCACGGGCACAGCGTTCTCTAAAAGCCAATTTCATATCTCGACTTGAAAGAACCAGGCCTCAGGAACGCCGGTCACATTCTGGTCCCCTCTCCAGAAACCCTTTTCCCTCAAGGGCATCTACAGCAAGCATGTAATGGTTCTAACGGAATAAAAATAATCTTTCAAATGTAGATATATTTAAAAGTTTAAAGAGTTCCAGGCTGGCCTGGGGGGCAACTTAATGTCGAGTCAGACATACATGAAGGGGATTTTGTGCAAGACGGAGACCAGCTGTTTTCTGTTTCAGCTGAGGGCGGAATGAGTGGGAAAGATGCTTCCCACTACAGCCGATGGCGTCAGACAGGCAGGTGTGTGGCTGGTAACAACCGGGACCGTCCCAGGAGAGGCTGGCCACTGTCCCTGGAAGTAATAGGTCAGAGTGGGGAGAGAGTGAAGGCTTCGGTGTTCTGCCACCTTCCAGCTGGGTGACCTCAGACACGTTATCTTTTAAATGCTCTGAACTTTTTTGCATCTAAAAAATGGGGCTAGCATTAGTACTGGCTTCTTGGGGTTTTAGAAGGATTAAAGAGATAAGCATATAAAACATTTGCTTGGCATCTGGCAGAGAGTTAAAAACAGGATAGATTCATCTGTGCAGTGTTTTGGGGTATAAGCTATACTTTGCAAGGTCTCGTCATGCAGAAGTTAGAACAATCGAAGAGACCAAACAATTATAAAGAAGGCTGCTTCCAGAGAACTCCAGAAACTGTGTCGAACCCACCCCCCCACCCCGGTTTGGTTTTTGGCTTTTGTTTTTAGGTCCAAATGGCAGGATGACATAGGGACAGGAGATACGGCTGGCAGACGGGAAGAGGAAAGAAGGGTGCAGGGAAGAGGAGGGAGGGGGAGAGAGGGGACAAGGAGCAGCTGGGAGGGAGCAAACCAGGTGGGATGTAAGGGGGACAACGCACAGGGACAAGTGCCCTCTCCAAAGGCAGCAAAGAGCCAGAGCTTCAGAAGGTCACTCAGGGAGTCTCGGGCAACGAACTTCCTGCCTCCAGCCCACTAAGGCTCTAAAGGGCATGTCTTCAAGGTCAAGAAGCCCTCTCGTCTTTCAGAGCCCATGGCAACATCCGTGCACGGGAGACCCATCACCGTTTGCTAATCATGGCTGTGCCTTTCCAGCTTCAGATCCTTCTGCACCAGCCGAAGCCCACAACATTCAAACTGTCAGTCACACCGGAAGGCGCACTGCCAACAGCAGGGTCCCCAGCAGCACTGCTCTGTCTCTCCGGGTCTCCCGGCCTCCCTGGCCAGCCAGGGAGGACCTTGTGGCCAGTCTGTGGGCTTGGATTCACGAGCCCAGACTTGTAGCCCCACCATCGATGCTGCAGGTGGCCTGCTCTGCAGCCCCAGTGACGTTCCGCGCGCGCGTGTGTGTGTGAGAGAGAGAGAGAGCGAGAGAGAGAGAGAGCAAGCGAGCGACACCTCCGCAGAGACATCAGGGGAAATTACAGCCGAAGGCGGAAGGCAGCAGCACGTCCTGGAGATCGCTGCTCCTGACCTCCTCCGCCGGCAGCCCAAACGGCCCTCCAGAGGACCCAGGTAACACATTCACCTTCCCCAAGACCCATATGTCCTCCAAGTGTTCCCAGGGAGGAGTGTGAGCACGCGCGTCCGCGGCCCCGAGCGGAGCCTGGCTCTGCGCCGAGCCGCGTGCGCCTCCCATCTCTCTGTTCGGGAGGCTCGGGCATTTGGAGCCGGAAAAGAAGTGAGTGCATGAGGAACCTCGCAGAACCTCCAGCCAGAGAACCCAAGTGTCTGCCAAATGGGGGCCACCCACCCTCCTGAGCTCCAAGGTTCTCCTGCCAGCCACCCACCGAAGACAAAAACACCTTCTCTGGAACACACGCTCAGATGCTGCCGCCAACAAAGGCAGGCGCTTCTTACTTTCCACTGAGAACGTCAACACACAGAGAGGACGGCCAAAGAGGGCAGGGAGGGGGACGCCACGACCGGCCGAGAACGAGTTCAAGCCCCTCTTCGGGGTCTAGATGCTTCCCCTGACGGTCGTCCCCAAGAAGAACGTTACTCTGGCTGATATTTCTCGAGCTCTAGCTACGAGCCAAGCACTGAGCTTCCTGCATCATCTCTTTTTAACACCGTGCAGCTCCAGGGGGACAGCACTGTAACCAACTCCACGTTACAGGGCAGGGAGGGGTGGGGCACGTACACACACTCGATCCTAAGAGAGTCTAATCTCAAGACGGCTGCAAGAAATGGCCTTCGAAGATGAAGGTCAGGGCGTGCGGTGGGCGGGACTGGAGGAGAGCCCTCCTGCCAAGTTCGGGCCCCTGATGCACAGCACAGGGCCCCTGCCAGAGGCCTACACCTGGGGCCCTGGGATTCAAGGCTTCCCCAGGCTCTGGGGAACCGGGGCTGCTCTGGTTGTGCCAGGTTTGCGGGGGGCAGACCAAGTGAGAAGAAAGCAGACTACAGGTCTGCACGCCACAGCACACTGCGGCACACCTAGGCCAGTCAGAAAACTGGGGGGATTTTGTTTGGTTTCATCGTATTTTTTGAGCCAACTACCAGCTTCCCACTCTCGGAAACACCTGCTTTCCACCTTATTACAGTGACCTCTGGTGGCCAAGAGCCAGGCATTGCAGGCCCAAATTAGAATTAAATGGCTTAATTTCCAGCAACTCCAAATAACAAAGGTCTTGAGGTTCTCTAAGGGCTTCCAAGAAGAGCAGAAGAAAGGAGAGTGAGAGATGAGAACCGCCACCAGCCCCATTCAAGGTATGGGCCTGCCGTGATCGGACCCTGGGGGTAACCCAAAGGGAATGCTGAAGGCCTCTCTGAACACCAGCCTGGGGCACGGCTCAGCCTCTGCTCCCCTCCCCCACAGCAGGTGGCATCTCGATACCAGGCTTAGAGGGCACAGGCTCAGGGAGGCTTTTTTGGACAAGTTTCAGCCCTGTCAGGGGACCTGCTAGAAGCTCAGAGGGAAGGGAGTGTTTCTAGAAGGCTTGTGATCTCGGTGCCGCCAGCCAGCCATGCTCCAGTGCCTTGGACCTCGTGCCAACAGACCTGAGACTGAGTCCAGGAGGAAGGGAAGCAGCTCTCCCTTTCCCCACCAGAATCACAATGCCCAGCCAGAAGAAGGTCTGCAGGGAACAAGAAGAGGCTTCTGACAAGGGGCCAGGATAGCCCAGGTGAGGAGTGAGATGAGGCAGGGGGAGTCTTACGTGGAACAGAGAGCTGAGCAAGGTCCCCTGTGGGGTACAGTGTGGCAGGTATAAGGAACACAGCGCTGCCCCCGGATGCCGGCAGTAATGCTTCGCCCAAGCTCAGAGCCTCCATCAACCGCCCCCAAACCATCCCTGACAGACGCTTTGCCATCCTAGAATCTCTTCAGAGGAAAGGACCTGACAACCTCAGAGTCATCCAACCTAGAAGCCTCTAGAAGCTTCCAGGTCAGAGCATCCAGAAACTGATCCTTCCATGTGTTATTTCAGCCTCTTTTCTGGTCCATCCATGGTGTGTAGGCTTAGGCCAAATCCCCAAACACAAATGAGAGACTCTCCCTAGATCCCTGCAAGCATCCGCTTGGACAGGCTGGGCCTCCCTTTGGTACAGACTGGTTTGTATCCCGGTATTCTTTGGGCCTAAAAATGGATGTGGAATATCAATATTGTCTTAATTTTCCTTTATCTGCAAGGAGACATCAGCAAACCTTTCTGCCAGGGATTGTACAAGGATCATTAAAAGGAAAATGTCCATGGTAATCGTGCCTTTATGCATATTTCTTCACTCCAATATTCTATAACATAATAATGTTTCACATTTCTACAGAACTGTCTTTTCAGCATGTTTTCGCATTATGCTTAATTTTGTAAGAGTTTCTCAGCCCCACATAACGACACAGTTCAATGCAAAATCAGATATAAATCTAGCTTAAGAGACTCTCAACAGGAATTTCATTTAAAACTGTAAATGTTAAAAGATTCTGGCTCTGATTTATGTTACGTTGTGTGTGTGTGTGTTTCAAAGAGAGAGCTCGCCCGGTCCCCCCAAACCATAGATGCATGTGAACTCGCAGCCCCCACACCCCCAGGCCTTCAGGAGTCTAGCCAGCCGGCCTCCGCTCATCCAAAAAGGAAGCAGAGAGGAAAGCAGACAGGCCAACCTGTGGTCAGGGTGCTCACTCCCAATTCAGCCGGGGCTGCGGTGCAAAATGGGCAGAGTACCGCGATGCCGTTAGCTGTGCTGGCTCGGGGGCGACCTGTAAGCAACAGTGTTTCAGCTTCCTCTCGCCTCCCTTCTCCTCCAAACCCCCAGGCTCCACGTTAGGGCCCTCTGTGTCCCTGCTCCTCCTTGTCCTGCCTTTATAAAAACACGGACGGAGATGGAAGGGAGAGGCAGAAAGTCGTGGGTCCAGAGTGTAACCTGCACTCTACCTGGCTGGGTCCCTGGGCCCCCTCAGTGGACCCCAATCCCTATTCACAAACACATCCTGCAGGTGGGCAAACAGACCTGCTGGTGGCTAGTGTGAGACAGACCAGGCTGAGGGCTTCGGGCGCTGTGAACTGTGAATTCACAACGGAATTCATGAATCTGGAGGAGGAATTCACATCCATTGTCTAAGCACATTTAAGACAATTTTAAATGTGGATTATTTACATACTGGGCTCTAATGACTCTGGAGCAACTATTACAGTCCGTCATGTAAAACCAATTTTACCGCAGCCTATCACACACATGCCGTGTTGAGACAACATAGAATACACAAATTATTTACATCGTGAAAACATCTCTGTGGCCCTGGCATTATGCTATCAACAAGAGACAACACAGCAGCAGTAGATTAAATTGAAATATGCTGGCTGCTTCTGAAACTTTAAACTCTATTCCAAAATGCTAAAAGCCCAAAAATTCACAGTTAGCATTTTGGAACCCACCGTGTCTAAAATTTCACTTAAAAGGTGGAGCTATTGTGAGTTGCAGCCCAAAAAAGAATAAGTCGCCACTTTGCAATTGTAAAATCCATTTATTTAAAGAAGATTGAAGCATCCAAACCCTCTGATAGCACTTAACATATTGAAAAATATGCACTGCAAAGCTCTAAAAATTCCTGAATTCCTCCATAAAAAAATGTTTTTGCCACTTCTAATGGATGCCACCCAACTCCAAGCAGGATCTGTAGGCTACACGCCCCCAGGAAAAAAGCAATTGAAATGACTTGACTATATATCTTTCCAGGAAAGTAAATTATATATAGGTCTGTATTCACACCCCCCACTCCCCTATGGTTACCCATTTTTCCTCCCACACTCTACAGCCCACAGAAATGAAGAGAAAATTATCCAGTGGGTTTAAGCACTTGGATACCTAATTGCAACAAAGCTAAGAGCCTCATCTTTCTACCTTTTAGAACTTTGGTTTCAGTCTGCAAAGCAAGTCCCATTAGCCAAGGTGACATGTGCCAATTAGCTTCATGCATTTCACAGAATAAAACGCCCCTTGAGATAAATCACCCCACATTCCCACATGTCTTCCCCAAATATCCATTTGTTTTTCAATATTTCATTAAAATCAGTCTCTTGCATCATGATGCAGATATTTACAGAAGTGCTATTACTTTTAATTCAGAGACCTCATCAAAGTTATCAGAAAGGACCCCAGACTTAATTAAGGGCAAAACAAGTGTCTCCAATTGGGAAACGGTCCAATTTTTGTCCCTTTTGCTGCATGGAATGCAGGGGTTGCCTGAGTATGTTGTACCCTTACAACAGAAGCTTCCTGTAACTACGTTTGATGATGATGATGATGGTGATGATGGAGGGGGAGGACGAGGAAGGGAGGTAGGAAGCGGACCCACAATGCCACACTCTGGAACTATATTAAATGTCATAATTCTAACTTTGTAAGTCAAAGTACACCACTCAGTAACGCCACTCCTAACAGATTATCCCCACAACTGGTTTGCTGTGATCCGTGTAGACCCACACATGTAAACATCTTTGTTTACTACTTAAATGGTGTTCATATAATATCTGTATTATTATAAAACTAACTTTTCAGAAGAACTGTAAGCAAGTAATGGACTCTAGTCAGATACACATGCTGAAGTGTTTGGGGGGAACTGTACCGAAGTCAGCAACTGTCTCTGAAATGAATCAAAATATTAAGCTGCTGGCTGGCAGGACAGAGGAAAGGATATGTGATAAAGCAAGTAAAATAAAATGTTAATTGTGGAAGCGAGTTGGTAAGCATACGGATTTCATTGCAATATTCTTTCAACTTTATTATATCTTTAAAATTTGCAAACTGAGGGGCTCCTGGGTGGCTCAGTTGGTTAAGCCTCTGCCTTCAGGTCAGGTCGTGATCTCAGAGTCCTGGGATCGAGCCCCATGTTGGGCTCTCTGCTCAGCGGGGAGCCTGCTTCACCCTCTCCCTCTGCCTCTCCCACTGCTTGTGCGCTTTCTCTCTCTCTGTCAAATAAGTAAAATCTTTGGAAAAACAGTAAAATAAAATTTGCAAACTGAAATGACAAAAAAAGAATAATAATATGGCACCAATCTCTTAACATGTTAATACATTCAAATCTCCTTATCCTTTTTAAAAATATTTTATTCATTTATTTGAGAGAAAGAGCGTGCACACGTGCAAGCCAGGGGAGAAGCAGAGTGGGAGGGACAGGGAGAGAGAATCCCCAGCAGACTCCTCGCTGAGTGCAGAGTCCTACACAGGGCTGGATCTCACAACCCGGAGATCATGATCCCAAGATCATGACCGAGCCAAAACCAAGAGTCAGACCCCCAACCGACTGAGCCACCCAGGCACCCCGCTGTTTAGTCTTTCCAACAGCTGCCCTGGATTCCATTTCATGGTTCATCAGTCCCTCACTGATGGACACTTAGGTTACTTCACAGTGCCAATGCCACAGTGAATTCCAGGTCAATGTGTCTTTGAATACATGTGACAGCTTTCTTACAGGGTAAATCCCTAAATGTGGAGTTGTTGACTCAAAGAGAATACAGTTTTACTGGCACTAACACCTACTGAGGGTTCGCTCTGTGCAGACACCGTGGTAAGCACTTTCCATGTCTTGCACTCACAATGACCTAATTAAGTAAGTACTCTGTAGCCTCATTTCAGAGTTGACGAAACTGAGGCACAGAGAGGGTAAATGACTTCTCCAACGACTCATGGCCAGAAAGCGGCAGTCCGGCTCCAGAGCTGGCACGTTTCACCATCATGCTTACAAATTATAGTCAAAAAGATCACACCAAGATATATTCCCACCCACAGTGTTTGAGAGTCATGGCTTCTCCAGGCTGTGCTGGCCTTGAGTTCTTTAAAACATAAAGAAAACACTGTCCATACTTCCAGATGCCGTGAAGACAGATGTGAAGACCCCAACACGCCGAGAAAGCCTCACGAACGGAAAGAATGGGTTTGGCAGAGAACGAATGCCTTGTTAATTAGCAGGGGAAGGTGTAATGTCCCACCTCCACGCGGGAGTCTCTCCAGCTACGCTAACCAGCTCTCTGCAGCACGTACCCTCTCCGGCTCCTGCAGGAGCGCTGGCAGGTAAACATCCCTACAAAACTCTCAGCCTTCTATTTTTAAACCCTGGAAATCCTCAACCCCTCTTCCCAGATGCATTAATGTAATCTCAAGGATTCTGCCTCCGTTTTTCTTCATCAGACAGCTGCAAGAGGGAAAAACTACACGAGTATGTAGACCGTCTCTTTCCATCATCTACTCAATTAACCAAATCAATCTTCAGACAATGCTTGATGTGTCCGTGGGATGTTATTATCAACAACCTCAAAAAGTTCTTTAGTTTCATCACCTAAAACACTATAAATGATCCCGTTGCAAACTGATCAAGAAGCCTTCCGAGAACGGGCTGTAGTCCCAGCCCCAGACTTCCAAGGCCTCACGGAACAAAGCACAGGCACGACACGATTAGCTGCAAAAACAAGAAAGCTGCAGCCACTGGCAAGAGCCCTCTGCACATCGCAGGGCCTCAGCTTGACTGAATCTCACACCACCACCGAACAGTAATAATACCTAATAATACTGCCCCATTATTGTTGCTATAGCAACAAACACAATGTAATTGATCCAGCTGGCTCACTTAGTAGAAACCTAACAAACTACCAAAAAAAAAAAAAAAAAGTGGTTGGGAAGAGCTGAAGGAGACATAGAAACAGAATAACTTCACATGAAAAGCCCGTCATCTCAGACATCAGTAGAGGGGGGAAAGCACAGACCTGAAACCCAAAAGACCCAGATCCTAACTGTGACTTCACAACTCACTGCGTGACCTCGAGTGAGTTACACGTCTCAGAATGTGCATGGTCTCATTAGGACAATAATCCCATTTCGTAGGTGATCATGAAGTTGAATGTAAACCTTGGTCAAGCGCCGCAGTCCCTCAGTAAATGACGGCTGCGGGCACCCGGATAATCCCAGAGGGAGCTCTCCAGCCAGTGCTCACTGAGCCTGTTTCGTGGAACTGGGAACCTACCGTCTACTGATGCATCTTCTCTTTCTGTATATTTCTCAACGGCAAGGTAGACGATGATGAATGTGAAGAATTTCAAGCCTTCCCAAAACTACAGAATATCATAAAAAACTACCTGCCCATCAACCACGCTTTCAAGTTTTCCTATTTTGCTGGATTTTCTCAGATTTATTTTTTGGAAATGAAAACTCAAATTACAGACTTAACTAGGGTTCCTGTCACCTCTCCCATCTCATCCTCCTCCCTCCAAGAGGAAGCCACTATGTCCATACTACAAATGTAGGTATCCACAAACACATCCATTCTTTTCCATTTTAAGCTTATATAAACGGTATCATACCACACATCTCTTTCTGCAATGTGTTGTTTTTTCTGCCCAGCTGTTTTGATCTTTATACATGTAGACACATATAGCTTTAGTTGATGCATTTTAATTGCTACATATTATTCATTATATAAATATACAGTTCATTTACCTGTTGTACTTCTGATACCCACTTAACTGTTTTCAAATTTGCACTAGTGTAAACACTGCTACAAAGAAACATTCCTGTCCGTATATCCCTGTACACAGGTAAAGAGTGTCTGTAAGTGATTGCAGTTCTCCAAGTGTGGTCCATGGGTCCTTGGGACATCCCCAAGTCCCTTTTAGGGGACTCTGAGGTCAAAACTATTTTTCTATAATACTAAGAAGTTATTTGCCTTTATCTCTGTGTTGCAATTTGCACTGCTAGAGCAAAAGTAATGGCAGGGAAAACTGTTGGGGCCTTGGTACCAGTTAAGGAAGCAGCCACAAACTGTACTAGCCATCGTATTCCTCGTCACCGCGCACTTTCCAAAACACACTCCGGCTCTACCTAAGAATTCCTTAATGAAGCAGCAAAAATGATGGGTTTTCTTTTTTTCTTTTTCACTGAAGTATAAGCAACAACAGTGTTATACTAGTTTCAGGGGCAGAATGTAATAATTCAACAATCCTCTACCTGACTCAGTGTTCACCACAGTAAGTGTTGTCATTGCCCATCACCAGGTAATCTCATTTCCATCTTGTTGCCTGTATTGCCTATGCTCTACTTCCCCCCTCTGTGACTGACTGACTCTGTAGCTGGAAGTCTGCACCCTTCATCTCCTTTATCTGTTTCACCCACCCACCCCCACCCGCCTCCCCTCTGGTAACCGCCAGTTTGTTCTCTGTATTTAAGAGTCTGGTTTTTTTGTATGCCTCTTTTTTTGCTTTGTTCATTTATTTGTTTTGTTTCTTAAATTCCATATATGACTGGAGGATGGTGTATATATGGAAATGGTCTTTCACAAAGCATCTTACTCTCCAGCTCTGTCCATGTTGTGGCACATGACAAGAGCTCATTCTTTTTTATGGCTGAGTAATATTCGTGTGTGTGTGTGTGTGTGTGTGTGTGAATCCCACATTTTTATCTATTCATCTACTGATGAATGTTTGGCTTACTTCCAAAAATTACTGGTTTTATTAAATATCAATCTTTGGTTACCTGTCTTTTCAGTACCCTGTGTGACAGAACAGAAGGAGGCCCAAAGCACTTATGCTGCCAACTGAAGTACATCAGGTGGCCATCCTGGGGAAAAGCGTGTGTGTGTGATTGGTGTGAGTAGCTAAACTAGTTACTTGTTCCATGAAACACCATTTTTACTTGAAAGGATGACCGACTAATTATGGTTATTGAGATGTGGGTATTTGGCAAGACTTCTCCTTCTGGCCAAGATGGAGTAGCACGAGCTGGATGTATCCTCTGGCTCGACACAACTAAAAACCTAGACGACATAGAGGAGACACCAGTTTTCTAGACACTGGACATCAGGCAATGAAGGACAGCAATCTCAGTGAGATGGGAAATAAACAAAGTGAGACCTATGGCTGCCCTAGCTGCTTACAAGAGAATGTCTACAGGTTCTCTATAGACGTATAGGTCTATAGACATACAGGTCATGGAAACAGGAAGGGGACCCAGGCAGAGTCCAGCAATCTCCCTGAGTTGGGGAGAATGGCTAGGGACCAAAGAGGCCAAAACAGGAGGAGGTCAGAGGCAGAATACCAGAGAAAGGCACACAGAGAACTCCAGAGCTATACAAGTCTTCAGAAAATACAGATTAGTGCATGTATATGAGGAAACTGTCTGAGGTCATATAATGAATCATCCCAAAGAATTAGTGAACAATCACCATAATCCACTAGATTCATCCCAGAATAGGGCCTATTCCCACCAACCAGAATGAAAAACCTCATAATATCTAGGGCATGGGTAGAGTGTTTAGTAGAATTTTACCTCAGTCCTAGGGAAAAATTAGCCCTAGACTCAAGGCTGCTGTGGATCACCTAACAAAGCTCCAGGGCAAAGCTCACGAATATTTATAGAAATGAAAATGTGTACCCTACCCAACAAAGTGAAATTCATATGTCTGGGAGCAAACAGAAATTTTCCAAGCCTGTAAAGAAGCAAGAAAATATTACTCATAATGAAAAGAAAAATCAGCCACAACCAAACCAAAAATTACACAATGAGAAAATTAGCAGGTAAGATCGAGCACATTAAGAAGAGAAAAGACATGGAGGGGCACTCAGGGGCTAAAGCCTCTGCCCTTGGCTCAGGTCATGATCCCGTGGTCTTGGGACTGAGCCCAGTGTCAGGCTCCATGCTCAGTGGGTAGCCTGCGTCTTCCTCTCCCCATCTCATGGCCTCTGGCTGGCTCTCAAATAAATTCTTAAAGAAGAAGAAGGAGGAGGAGGAGAAAGACAAAGAAGAAGAAAGAAGAAGAAGAAGAGACATAGAAATTTTAAACAGACCCAAGTAAAACTTCTAAGTTAGAAAACTGCAATGAAAACCTAAGTTGCAATACGAGATTAGAAAAAAAAAAAAAAAAAAGAAAACCTACTGGACAGGAGTCACAGAAAATCAGACTTCTCCAAAGAAAATATTAGTGAACTTAAAGACATGGAAATAAAAACTAACCAAAATGAAAGGGAAGGGGGGGGGGATGAACAGAGCATCAATGACAACTTCAGTCTAGTATACATAATGTTTCCAAAGGAGAAAGGACAGGAGAAATTTTGGAAAAATATGGCCAAAAATATCAAAATTTGATAAAAATTATAAATCCACAGATAGAAGAAGTTTGATGAGCCCAGTCACTAAATAAATAAATAAATAAATAAAACTATACCAAGGCACATAATAATTAACTCAATTAAAACTAGTGACAAAGACAAAATCCTAAAAGCAGCCACAGAAAATGGACACACTGTATACAAAGACATAAGGACATGTAGACCTGCAGGTCTCTCACCAGAAACAAGACAAGACAGATTATACATCCAGCTCGTGCTACTCCATCTTGGCCAGAAGGAGAAGTCTTGCCAAATACCCGGAAGACATAGAGCACTTCTATAAAGTTCTGAGCAGAAAAACTGTCAACCTAGAATTCTTCCTCCAATGAAAAGATCTTTCAAAAACAAAGACTTCTTCTCAGAGCTACAAAACCTGAAAAAATCCATGACCAGCAAATATGCATGACACGAAATGTTAAGGGAAGTCATTCAGGCACAAGGAAAAATGTAGATCCAGGATGGAAACCTGGATCTGCAGAAGGAAATGAAGAGCACCAGAAATGGTGAATATGTGGGTAAATATAAAGACTATTGGGGCCCCTGGGTGGTTCAGTCAGTTAAGTGGCCAACTCTTCATTTCAGCTCAGGTCATGATCTCAGGGTCCTGGGATTAAGCCCCGTGTTGGGCTCCATGCTCAGCAGGGAGTCTGCTTGAGGAGTCTCTCCCTCCACCCCTCCCCCTGCTCAGACTCTATCTCAAATAAATAAATCTTTTTAAAAATATAGGCTATTGGATTACTTAAATCTCTTGAAAAGACAACTATTTAAAGCAAAAATAATAATTAATTATGGGGCTTACAACATCTCTAAAGTAAAATGTGTGAGAAGAGTAAGAAAAGAATGGAACAGAAATGGAACTAGACTGGCGTAAGCTTCTTACACTAGACATGCCATGGTTCAATACCACTTGAACGTGCACTGTGATAAGTTAAGCATGTGTACTAAAAACTCTAACAACCACTGAAATAACAGAGCTAATAAGCCAACAAAACAGATAAGATGGAATAAGATTTTTTTTTTTAATTTGTCAGTTAATTGAAAAGAAGGTAGAAAAGGAGAAAAGGGAACCAAACAGCAGATGGGAAAAAAATAGAAATCAAATGGAAACCCAATCGTACTGACAATCACATGAAATATAAATAGGCTAAAACTTCCAATAAAAGACAGAGATTATAAGATTGGCTTTAAAATCAAGATTAACTGAGGCACCTGGGTGGCTCAGTGGGTTAAGCCTCTGCCTTCGCTCAGGTCATGATCCCACAGTCCTGGGATCGAGCCCTGCATCTGGCTCTCTGCTCAGCAGGGAGCCTGCTTCCCCCCCGCCACCTGCCTCTGCCTACTTGTGATCTCTCTCTCTCTCTGTCAAATAAATAAATAAAATCTTTTTTTAAAAAAGAGATTTATTGAAAGCAAGATTCAACTATATGCTGTCTACAAGATGCTCACTTTAAAGGCAAAAAAGAGACTGAAGGTAAACAAATAGAAGGAGCTACACTGTGCCACCACTAACCAGAAGAAATGTGAGGTGGTGATATTGCTATCACACAAGGTAGATTTCAGAACAAAAAGCACTCCCAGAGGTAGAAAGGTTCATTTCACAATAATGAAGGAGTCATTTAATCAAAAGGACATCACAGTCATAAATGCTTAAGCGCCTTTTCATGTGTCTGTTGGCCATCGGCATGTCTCCTTTGGAAAAATGTCTATTCGGGTCCTTGACCCATTTTTTAATTGAATTCTTTTTTGGAGGGGGTGGTTTGAATCATACAAGTTCTTTATGTATTTTGGATCTTAAACCTGATTGGCTAGGTCACTTGTAAATATCTTCTAACACTGTGTGTCAACTATGCTCAAATAGTAGCTTTTTAAATAAATAAAGTTAAAATATCCAATAGGCACAAGTAAGTGTATGTATGCTTCTACGTGTGTATACACACCAAACAAGAGGTGTTCAACATATATGAAGCAAAAACTGATGGAAATACACCAGAAATGGACAAATCCACAATTTTAGTTAGAGATTCCCACACTCCTCCCTTAGTTGGAAAATCAAGCAGACATAAGAACAGTATGTGGAAGACCTTAACGACACTATCAACCAACCTGGCCTAGCTGATGGCTACAGAACATTCCGACTAACAACAGAATACACATTCCTTTCAAGTGCACACAGAACAGTTATTGAGGTAGATCATATTCTGACCATATAACAGGTCTTGATAAATCTAAAAGTTAAAGAATTCAAGTCATACAACTATGTTCTCTGACCACAATGGAATAAAATTGGAAATTAACAACAAATACGCATCTGACAGATTTTTTTTTAAGTGAACATAGTAAGACTCTCACTTCAATTGATCAGACTTGCAGGCAACGACAAAATTGGAATTTTCCAGAAAAATAAGAATTTGGGAAAACTTGCATTTACCACTGTGATACTTTGTACTTTGTTTCAGATTCTACATTGCAATTAACCTCTAAAAAGGACCACTTGTCAAGTTTCGGTGTAATATCCAAGAAGAATATTCAGAATTCTCTGAAAAGACAATTAAAATACTTCTTGCTTTTTTAAATTATGTATATGAGGCTTAATTTCTTCATACATTTCAAATATTGTAACATTGAAGACAGAAGCAGATATGTGAATTCAATAGTCTTCCATGAAGCTAGACATTGAAGAAAGTTGTAAAAATGTAAAACAGTGTTACTCTTCTCACTAAATTTCATTTGTTGTTGGAAAATACAGTTACTTTTCAGTAAATGATGTGCATTTATATTAACATGAAATGACTTTATTACTGTTATTTTTAATGAAGAATACAAATTTTAATTTGTTTTATTCTCTTTTTTTTTTTAAGATTATTTATTTGAGATAGAGAGAGAGAGAGCAAGCAAGAGCAGAGGGAGAGGAAGAAGCGGATCCCTCGATGAGCAGAAAGCCCGACATGGGGCTGGATCCCAGGACCTCGAGATCATAACCTGAGCCGAAGGCAGACTCCTCCGTAACCAACAGAGCTACCCAGGCACCCCTGTTTTATTTTCTGGTGCAGTAAATATTATAGCTCTCATCCAGAAGCAAAAGGTCTTTGGGGTCCTCGACAACTTTTTAAGAGCGTGAAGGGCTCCTAAAACCAAACAGTTCAAGAGCCCCTGCTCCAGAGAAGTTGACCGCTCAGTCATAGGCTACACAAAAAGGTGTTTCTAGATGTTTACAAAATCACCAGGAGATGAATAGACATGGACAACTACTAGAGCCCTTGATTTTATAGCAGCGGTAATGCTGATTAGAGTAGCGACAACAGCTTCTGTGTAGTAAGCCCTACTATGTGCCCGTGGTCTTCTCAAACTGAGAGCCTCGCTATGCGACAACCACTATGGAAACTGAGTGTGATTCATGTATGACGGACAAAGGAATTGAGGTTGAGGTTAAATTAGTTGTGCTAGACAATGAAGGAGTCAGGTTTTGATCCAGATCTGTCTGACTCCAAACCAATAACACCTCCCACGTTCACTGCTCTGAAACTGTGTCCTGACTTGCTGTCCTTTTACTTTTTCTCTTGTCCTCAGAATTTGCCTGACAGCACGTCCCATAGCATCCACGTATTGTCTCTTTCTACCCAATCAGAATGTAACTCCACGAGCTCAACAGAGATTTCAGTCTGTCTTCCCAAATCCAAGGCCTTTCCTGGTACCTTAGACAATCAGAGCAGGCAGCCAATAAGTGTTTGCTGAACCAGTGAATGAATGAACAATCTGTAATAAATAATTCTGTAATCTATGGTGCTTAGAGCTCCAACTGCACTCAATTAATTTTAGTCCTCATCAATTTTTTGCATAAAAAAAGTTCTATGGGGTTTAATTTATGTATAACACATATTGCCATAGTGGATAAGGGTAGGGATAAATCTCCACATTTTATGGAAGGAGAAATCAAGCTCCAGACGGTTGTTTGCTCCAGGTCTCGAGGCCTCAGGAGAAGTTCCCTGGCTTCGGGTTAGTATCTGGTCCCCAGATCTTAGGACAGAGACCTTTCTTGAAGTTTTGGGGGAAGGTGGGTGGAGTGTGCATTCTCATTGGACCTAGGAAGTAAGGGGGGAAATTGAGACCTGGGCATTCGGTCTTTACTTTGGGGGTTCTTTCAAGTTATTAAAAATTCTACCTTCAGAACACTTTGAGGCCCAGGTCAGAAAGAATTAAAGTGCACGTTTATTCACCTCTAACGTCCCAAACCCTCACTGAGCACACCAGGTACCCCATGATGCTCTGGACAGGCAGAAGGACAAGGAGACCACAGACCCCAAGCTGGGAGGATGGATGGAAACACAAAACAAGGAATACCAACACCAGACTGTCTCTCCAAGCCCCACAGGGATGCCCATGGACAAGTGCCATAGGCAGTCTGGAGTCAGGCATGGTGGCCAAGGGTCAGGATGACCAGAGACAGGCTGGGAGGAAGGACGGTCTGCAGAGTAGAGCTCAGATTCCCAGACAGGAGCAAGAAGGAAGAGGTATGAGAACTCCAGCTGGAGTTTCTGAGAGCAACCAGGAGCCTGCTTAGAGGGCACCCGTGTCTAAGGCTCTTAGGCTGGAAGACAAGGGGCTCTGCGGGGTTGGCAGTTCTCACTGGTTCGTGCTGTGAGCTCTGACTGTTGGTCCACCCTGACCCCCAGCCCTGCCACCCAGAGACCCCCCAGCAGGAATATCAGTGCTCCACAAGTAAGACAACGGAATGCCTGGCGGCCATGTCCCTGCCAGCCCCACCACATGACACACTTTCTCTCTCCAGCTTCATTTCTGCCACAAACTGGGACCCAGAGAAGTGTCAGGAAGAAAAATGCAGAAGAGTATTTCTGGTTCACCGAGGCCTTACCACCGAAGGGAATAAATAAAAAGACACAGAGTCACCACATCTGCCACCAGAAACACCAGGCCGACTGAGTAGACTGAAAATATGGGCCCAAGTGAGTGCTGCGATTTAAAGAACGGAAAAGAAAATGTAACCTGGTATATATTGATCTCTAGGTCCCCAAAATATATAAGGAAGCCTCAACTCGTCCCTTGCCCCAGGGCCAGTGGGCCTCCCAGGGGTGGTGCCCTCAGGCTTCAACTTTAATTGCTGGTTTTTAAATGTAGCCCGTGCACTGCTACAGAGCCTCAAAGCAGCCTCTTAATGCAGTAGTCGTGATGTTATCACGAATCCCCGCAGCTAGAGTGACGTGTGTATGTGTGTGTGTGTGCGTGTCCCTAAATACAACCAGGAAAGGTGGGGGGGGGGTGTTTGTTTGTTATTTTATCTCCAAGATCTGGGCAGGAAAATGCTACCACATTGACCCTTCGGCTGCTTTTCCCCACCCCTTTCTTCTAGGCACAAGAAACTGGAAACTTCCCGAAGCACCAGCCTTCACCAAGCATGCTCAAAGACCAAAACCAAGGATCCACCCCAAACCCAGCGCTACCACCTGTCAGAGAAAGCCCCAGCACAAGGATAAGACCTACAGAAGTGGCCAGGGGAAGTCTGGGCCAGAGAAGGTGGACAACAGCTCCTGACCCGCATGCAAACCTTAATTCCTGGGTCAAAAGCTGGAGAAACGCCCCCTCCCCTGTGACAGGAAACCACCCGTGAAGGTCCCTAAAACCTTGTGAAACTAATTGTGTGGTGTTTGCTTATACCTGAATTCTGGCAAGAGGAGCCGCAAGGCTGCAGGAAACCTCGAACTGCTGTCCCTTCTCCACCCAGCCTCCTGCCCTCCAAAATCCAAAATCCATTCACCTGAATGACAGACACGTCAGCTGTGCCCCACACGCCTCCCTAAGTATAAGCGTAAGAGTAGCATGAATGTGCCGCCTCCAACCACGGCTCTGCAGTCCCTTGCTGTGATGGCACGTCTCCCGTCTGGGCCTTCGCCCATGGGGTCCCTCCTCACCTGCCCTTGCTCAAACCGGACTGACTCCTATTTGGCTCAGATACCGCTCGGCCAGGAAGCCTCCCCGGCCCCAGCCCCCTCCGCTACCTCCACTCCCAGAGGAGGTTAGCCGCGGTCCTCTGTGCCTTGATCAGACAGCCACCACAGCATCACTCGGGGTCGCTGCAATCATCTGTTTGGGTGTCTGCTCTTCCCACTCCCCGGGGAGCACCTTGAAGGCAGAGGCAGTGTCTTTTTTTTTTTTTTTAAGATTTTATCTATTTATTTGTCAGAGAGAGAGAGTGTGTGTGTGTGTGTGTGTACGAGCAGGCGAGAGAGGCAGAGGGAGAGGCAGGCCCCCTGCTGAGCAAGGAGCCCAATCTAGTGGGACTAGATCCCAGGACCCTAGGATCATGACCTGAGCCAAAGGCAGATGCTTAACCCACTGAGCCACCCAGACGTCCCAACAGAGACAATGTCTTAATTATTAAATGTCTCCCCAGCACCTAGCCCAGAGCCTGGCACAGAGACGCACGCAATCCCTGACGAATGCAGTTGTGCCCACCCTCCTCAGCCACCTCCCACCACACTGAGGCCAGAGGGGCTGAGATGACCCCAGAAACTGGGGGCTGCATCCTACGCTTCCCTCCAACACCCTGCGGTCCTTTTGCTGAAGAGACCCCAGCTCTCCACCTGTGCACAGGGAAGGTCTGAACGTCCCCTCCTCCCTGCAGCGTGACAGCGTGGCCAGGACCCCCCGGGGCCTCCGGAGCCAGCTCTGGGTCCTGCGGCATCCGTTCCCACAGGGGAAAGTCATTGCATTCAGATCAGCTGCCGTGGCAATAGGTCAGGCTTCCAGAAGCCTCCCGCAAACGCTGATTAATGGCCAGGAGCGGCTCTCGCGCATCTCATTACGCACATAGCTGCCATGAAACCATCTTTGCTTTACAGTTTTGTGCAGGACATAAAAGTGGGAAATATCCCAGCCTTCAGAGGGAACCGGCTATGAATACTGAAGCAGTCCCGGGTTATTAATCCAGCACCATTAGTCTTAGGGAGTCACCCTAGCACTGACCCCCTAGAAGGAAATTTCTCTTGCTGTCCATTTCTCACTGCAAATTATCCCTCTAGCCACCATCCCCACTACCTGTGAATTATTTGATATTTTGGAGAGGAAAGTAAACAATATAAAAAATCAGCAGAACTTAGGGGATCTATAAATTCTTTGCAAGTTATTTTCAGAGTGAGGAAAGCTGATTCATATGGCACTTTACTTCCCGAGATTAATTTAGTTTGCTTTTTTTCCCCTTTATTAATAGGAGGTAAGCACCCTGGAAAGATCACATTTTCGTTCTCAGCAGCCCCTGTCAAGGGGATCCCAGGCCCACAGCCCATATTTGAAGGCTTATCCCCGAAAGGCATTCACGGAGCAGACCCAGCATCCGCGGCGCGTGGGGTGCACAGCCGCTCGCGGAGCCCCGGAGCAGACACGCGAGGCCCCTGCCGCTGCCGGAGGCCGGCTCTCCATCGCCAGGGCGGAAGGGCGGAAGCACATTTTCCCGTCATTTTCCTAGCAAGACGTATTAAAACGGAGAAGGCAGCCCCTGTCCTGCGCTTCCCCCTTTTCGTATTTATCCAAATAAGCGAGGTTTTACTGCAGCTGCTTTCCTGGGGGGTTGAAGGTTTGCCTTATCTCTGGCGCTCCCTCCTTGTGCCATGCTCTACCCGCACGCACATCTGGGCTTTTATGGGACCCCCTGTTCCTTTTCAGTAGGAGGATCTGGGTCTGTCTTTCTTCCTTCGGCTGTGTTTCTCCCAAGTCCGCCTCCCTCTCGCTCTGTCTTCTCCTTCTGAGACCCCATCGGAGACACGCAGGACCTCCTCACCCAGGGCCGCATCTCGACTTTCCTGCCCCAGCGTCTGGGCGGCCTCCTCACTTGTTCCTTAGCCATGCGTAGAAGCTTTTGCTGGCCTCACCTATTAGGAGTTAGTTTGATGGGGGCTTTTTTTTTTTTTTTTTTTTTTTTGGTCTCACTAGATATGTTTATCTCGAACAACTCATTGATTCTTTAAAAAAAAAAAAAGGCAAAAAAATTGCCCCGTTATCTCCTAGTCAAGTCACGTGGATTTTATTTCTTATTTCATCTCTTCAAACATCTTAAGCGCATTTTGTCTACTATCTTTCTCAGATTCCCGTTATCTGAAGTTCCTGACACGTGAGTCCTCCTCTCGTGGCATCTGTGGGTTCTCTCTCGGGGCAGGAGCTTGTCTTGTCTGCCTTATAACCCTGTCCCACAGCTTATCGACATTGGGAGTCCCCCAGCTTTCTTTCCACAGGAGTCCCGTGGGTGCCCTCCGCTGAGGAAGAAGCCCCACAGGACAGCTTCACAGAAGCACCTGACAAAGCCCAAGGGTCTCACGAGGCCTGGACCAAACGTCACGTTAGGTTCTCCTCAGGGCAGGATCCGGCCGCACATCTACGGACCTGGTAGGCTTGGCATCTCTCTGTCTGGTAGGAAAACTCTTTTTATACCTAGGCTTTGGGGTGGGGCATACCATGCCCCAAGTCGACAGACAGAAGCTTCCTAGTTTCTACCGATAGGGCGGCCTCTTCTTGTCCCCAGTTTGGGGCAGGAGATCTAGCTCCACCTCCCCAGGACCTGGAAAAACCCCAGCAGAGTCACTCAGCATAGAGCCCGAATCTCCACCTCACTTCTGACACCCACAAACCTTCCCAGTTCTCCTGGAAAATAGGCTACATTTCACTCCAGTTGTACCTAACCGAACCTTCCTCTGGAAATAGAGTTGGAGGCACGAGTCCCAGAGGGGCACGGTCTGTGTCTTGACGGTAAGCTCACCCACACCCCCCCTACCCCGAGGGATTAGACTCTTGCCTAACACTCACCAGAACACCCAAGAACACACCGAACCGTGGACAGAGCTAGTCCTCCTTCTAACACCTCAGTCGTGCGGCCAACAAATACCATCTGGTCAGAGAGAGAAAAGATAATGCCCCCAAAAATGCCACCCAGCACTTGGGGCCCACTTACATCTCTAGGGTTTCAGAGGCTGCCAAGACAATTTTACCTGGATATTCCAAGAACTCGGAAACAATTATCTGACCAAACCTAACTTTCCTCAAGAGGCTGTTTCCTGTCATCCTAGACTGATCAGGGAGGCCAAATCAAGATTAAAACCCACTCCTTGTGTCCCCTTGCTGCATAACCAGCCACACAACACCGGCCCCACACAATGCTCATCAGCGCCATCCTGGCCCCACCTCAGAGGCCTCTCTCCACAGCCAGCCAGAATGTCTGGACAGAAGCGGTAGTGAGGAGCCTGTCCCTCAGCCCAGAGAGCACACTGCTGGGACTGCGGTCGTGGCAGAGAGAAGAAAAGACGTGAGCAAGAGAAGCAGACCATCTTCTCTTCAAACTCAAACCAAATCTCACAGGTACATGGAGGGCAATTTCCAACACCCTTTGATAATTGTTCCAAGTGGACTTTTTATCCCATCCCATGATGGTGGTGGAGGAGAGGTCACACTCTGGAGACCTGGGTGTGACACGGGACTTTGCGATGGACCTATGTAGTCTTGGGTGTGTCCCTTCACTTCCCCTGAGCCTCTGGGAACAAACACAAGAGCTATTTCATAGACTAGTCCGGCAGACTAAACTGCCAGCCAAACACAGTAGTCGTTGATGCTGCTAATAATGTTAGAGCACTCAAACCTCAGAAATAAATCGTCCTAGGCTGGGTCTTCTCCTCCCTCTAGTTTACAGGGAGACAGAACACAGTCTTTTCTAAAAGTCAAATATTCGAGAACATATCCTCACTGCTCTCCCCCTCCAAATGAGTGAGGGTTTCAAAACCAGCTTTATTGAAGTCAAACTGCTACCCAGTAACTGCATAGATTTAAGATGTACAACTGATGGGTTCTGACACCTGCCTACACTGATGAAACCATCACCAAATCAAGACAGTGAACATACCCGTCATCCCCAAATCTCCCTCCTGCCCTGCTCACTCTGTCCCACAGGTAGGATTTGATTACAACAAAAAATCTAGTAAGAAAGGAGAGAGAGGGACAGAAAGGAAGAGGGAGAGGAGAGAGAGACGCAGGGAAAGCAAGAAAGCAGAACAGGTGTTTGATGGCCACACGATGGCCAGGAGAGACAGAGAGAAAAACAAGGAGGAAGTGTGACCATGCAAGGAGCAGAGAGACAAGAGAGAAGCTGAGGACAGGTGTGCACATCTGTCCACTTCCCCTCTGGGAGCCAGAGGAGCCACCCACGGCTCCCGGGGGCGCCAGATGCCCTGCTCAGGAGCCGGGCTGCAGCTCAGCGGGGACCCTGCACCGTCGCGCCCCATTGCGTGGCCCCATTTTTCACTGTCAAGGCCCTGCTGCAGCACAATTCATCACGGCCAAGTTCGGAAACTACCCCTGTAAACACGGAGTGATTCCACCTGGCAAGGGCTTGATTGCCCACACCGCCTGGGCTGCGTCAGCCAAGACGGCTGGCATCTGGGTGGTCTCGGGCCTCACTCCTGAGACCCAAGGGCAGTGAACGGTTAAGAGCAGCCAGTGACCAGGCCTGGGCACCCCGAGCCTCTGCAGGATGCAATGATCATGGCCTGAGCCTAGGACCCAAGAGGCCGGTGCACAAACAGGGCACAAAGGAGGAGACCCCCACCCCCAGCTCTGCGTGACACTTGCAGGAGCGAGCTCCAAGCTCAGGCCCTGACAGGGGAGGACCCGGGTGCCACCCGCTGCTTTGGTCGGCCCCACCTGTCCACGGCGCTGTGTCTGACCCTGGCCATCATGCTGCCTCCTGTCACGGCTCAAAGCCAAGCCCACAGTGTGCAGCCCCTACCACTGTGACAGATGCAGGGCACACATCCTGGAGCCCTCAGGGGGGTCCTAACCCCACAGCCTTGAGCCTCAGGTGGTAGAAAATTATTTCTTCATCTACTTATTTATTGCTGTATGTGCTGTGGGATACACCCCTAGCCCACGTCGGCTCCTACTCACACTTCTTCGGAACTCAGAGCAGAGCTGCCTCCTGTAACAGCCGGAGCATCATTCTGCCGCTGACACTGCCATCCCTGCTCTCCCAGAAAAGCTGGCAGCCAGTCACATCAGCCCCCGAAGAGTCCCCTTAACGAGAAGCCATCAACGCCTACCACTCCGGGGTTCGGGCCTCAAGTGTTTCTGGAATCACAAGCCCCAGGCTTGGGACAGAGAAGAAAGGGAGCCGCCGATTTCCAAGACTATTGGAAAATAGTGGAGTTAGGGGGCTTCCAAGGGAACAGAGCCAATGTGGGGGGCGGGGCTGGCCGCAGGGGTGTGGACACAGAATCCGCTTCTCCAGGATACAGCTTGGTTTCAGGTCAAAGACAAAGGGCCCACAGTGTGCTGCATCCTTGCGTTCTGTCCTGATGGAAATTTTTACCGAGTTTACAGAGCAGGGGAGGAAGCCGATGCTGGCTTCCCGTCCACCATTTGTGTTGCTGATTTCCTGTACTCTGATGATCCTACAGCGTTTCTGACAGTGAGACCTGTCCCCTCTGGGAAGCTGAGGGGCTGTCTGATGGGGGTTCAGAGGTCTGCCAAGAGGAGCTCCCTTCCTCTTCACTCCTCAGTTTGGGGCTTTGTCCCTCTCACCCCCGCACTGCCAGGAGCTGCCCTGACCCCCAGCTCTCCTCACACACAGGGTACATGGTTGAATTCACACACAAAGCCCAATCCCAGCCCCAGCCCAAACTCGCTCCTTTGGAAGGTCTTGCTCGCCAATGAGCTAGGCTGTCTTTCGGGGGAGCCGTTCCCAAATGTCGCCAACCGGCTTTACAGAAACTGTCCAAGTTGACGGCAAAGGCTTGGACCAGGAAGACTCTTCCTTCAGGAGGTCTGCCCAGCCCATCTCCATCTTGAGGCAAGCCAACTCCTGAGAACCAACTGGGTCCACAGGTCCCAGAGCAGGACTACACCGAAGTCACCAGAAAAGTCAGCGGTTCGGAGCATGACAGGACCTGTGTCTCCGCGCCGCTCCTGGACCAGCCCCGCCTCACCGCCAGGGCGCCTGAGCCCTCTGGCCGGCTGGCGGACCACAGAGCCAGAGTTGGAGCCGACACTGTGGTGCCAGGAAGGACAGTCTTTCCCCATCCCCAGTGCCCTCTCTTCGGGGTCCCCAGGCTGCTTTTCTGATGCTAAGCACAGAGAGCAGGGTAGGGCACCAGGTCAGCACAGAGCACGGCTCCTCTTGGGGTGAAGTGATGCCGGAAGGGGCCGGAAGCTTTAACAGCTGGGCAGGGAAAGGATGGGCGTTAAAAGCAAGAAATGACTCCAAAAATGTTTTGACCCCAATGATGGGGAACAAATGTTCCCTCACGTGCTCCCGCTCTGTGATGCCCGTGGCTCCGGGGCTAGAAGGAGGGTAGGGTCTACTGTGTGTTATTTAGAACATATTGTCAGCTATCGAAAACATATCTATAAAACCGGCTTTGTCTGCCGAGAGTTTGCTTTTGCTGGTCTCGTATAATTGGCAGTATAAATTCGGATGGGGAAGGGCGGGTTAGAAGGATAGAGAATGTAAAATTGCTGTGGAGTTTTCCAGATGGAGAGAAGATAGTCCTCCATGAATCTTGTCCCTACCTGTTGGTTCTGGGATGAAGGTAATCATAAAACACTGTTCCCCCTCAAGGCAAGCCCACCAGGGTCAGAAAACGCCTGTACCAGGGCACCTGGGTGGCTCAGTGGGTTAAAGCCTCTGCCTTTAGCTCTGGTCATGATCCCAGGATCCTGGAATCGAGCCCCACATCGGGCTCTCTGCTCAGCAGGGAATCTGCTTCCTCCTTTCTCTCTGCCTGCCTCTCTGACTACTTGTGATCTTTGTCAAATAAATAAATAAAATCTTTAAAAAAAAAAAAAAGAAAAAGAAAATGCCTGTACCACCCCCCTCCCCGGCCATAAGCACCATTACCCATAGGCAGGCCCACACCTCTCTTCTTGCCTTCAGCTGAGTCTTATCTGTTGCCTCTAGGACTCCCTTCATGGGAACCCCCCTTGAGACCATAAAGAAGTTTGCTCAGCGGAGCTGCTTTCTGACGGAGTGGAGGGATGGGTCTGAACCCCCAGCCCCACCCACCACCTGTGTGGGCTGACACGGCCCTTGAGCCCTCAGAGCCCAGGAGGACCAGACGGCGGTGAGTGCAGAGGCTTTGGGAAGCACGGAGGGCAGAGCAAAGGAAAGGCGCCAGTGTGGGAATCCTCAGCAGAGGACCATCCGGACACCGCAGAGGTCAAGGCTGGGAGGAGCAGACCAGACTAGGGAGGACCTAGTTGCCTCCGGTTCTGCACCAGGTCCCTTCTGGGGAAAAGCAAGTCCTCCGTCCGCTGTTCTGCTGGGGACAAAGTGAGCAGCCCATGGAGGCAGGCAGGGCTGGGCCCGCGCACCAAGCGCTCTAGCCCACGTTTCTGGGCCGCTCACACATGCAGTCCTCAGGAGGCTCATCTGTAAGACACCAACCTGAGTCTGGTGACCCCAGAAGAGGAGGCCGAAGAAAAAAGAATGACCCACAGAAATTAGACTGGGCCACGACAACACAGGGCTACTCTTCTCCTGTCTCCTCTTCACGTAAAGAACAACCACAAAGCCGTCAGACGGTGTTTGCAAATCTTGCAAACGCTACAGCTCTCAAGTTCAAAGGGACACACCGTGGGCACCTAATAAATACTTGCCAGCGAGCATATGCGCTGAGAAGCAAGGAGTTCACGTTTTCCAAGGAACGAAAGCCGCCGCCTCAGAAAAACCGCTTGCTTGTGTCGGGCACAAACGTGCACGCTGAGGTCACCCGATCACAAACTACATTGTTTCAGAGTTTAAAACACCATTCTCGGCTTCGTCATCTAACAGTTGTGTTCAGAATAAAGAAACGAGAGACCAGAGAAGGGAGGCAACGTCAATAAGGTCACAGAGCTGGGACTGGCAGGGTCAGACCGCAAGGCAGCCTCTCCGCTTCCAGGCGGAGGCCGCGGCACTCTGTCGCTGCACCTGCCTCCCCGAGACGGTCAGAGAGCGAACCACAGAGCCTGGAGCCTGTTCGGGACCTTCCGGGAGGGCGGCCTTTTCCCTCCACCTGCATGCCGGTGAAAGTTAAGGCAGGGGGCAGAAGAAGGGGAAGGATGCTTCGGACCCCACGACACAGCAGGGGAGGGGTGCCAAGAAGAGATAGAAGTGGGCAAACAGGTAGAAGGGAACCACTGGCACAGGTTAGCCTTTTTTTGCCTTTTTTTTCTCCCTACTCACAGAACACAGAGGGGGACGAATTGCTTTTAATTCAGGAAACCAAAGCTTATGCTTAGTAGGGATGTGTTTAGGACAGAGGGAAAGCCAAAGTTCCATGAGATCAGTGTCACTCTCGTGTCACTGACCCTGCTGTCCTGCTCCAGTGACATAGGACCGCCCTAAGAGAAGGTGAAGTTGGCCAAGGGGAATGGCTTCATCCCAGCACTGAAGGAACCAGCTGATACGCACAGCTCTGATGAGTGTCAGAGGCACAAGGTGGAGTGGAGAGGCCAACCTCAAGATGACATTGTCGAGAAGCCCCGGCCACAGCGTCCGAGAGCAGCTTGGTGACTGGGGGTCAGGCACGGGCGGGAAGGCGTCCGGGGGCCAGCAGCAGGGAGTGTTTTGGGTGATGGAGCTATTCTGTCCCCCGAGCGAGCGTGGTGCTGGTTTCATATGCTGAAGTTCATAGAAATGCACTTCTCCCCCAAAAAATAGCAATTTTGCAGTATGATCGTTTTAAAAATACCATGTTTTAAGTTGGAAAAAGCAACACCACACGCATTCCGAGGAGAGGCTGCAGCCCCGTCGGAAGACACTCGTCAGACGGCTGCCAGGACTGGGACCCGGGGAGCAGTGGGGACGTTTCAGGCAGAGAACGAACAAGCCAAGGAAGGGGCCCAGGTGGGAGTGCGTGGCAGCCGCAGGGAGGGGGCGGCTCTGGCGGGGGAGGGATGAAGCCGCAGCCTGCAGAGAGGCACTGGGCAATCCACTTACTCACGCCCTGCACTGCGTTTAACCGCCTCCACCTGGCCCAAGGAAACGGTTATTGGGCCGCGAGGAGAATGTAGTTCATGGGTACAGGGGCTGAGAGCCTCTCTGAAGATTAGAAATCTTGAACATTTCAAGGTGCCGGTCCATCTAGCAAAACCCAAGTCGGCACTAGGAATGGAAACTTCCAAATTCCTGGCTTCTGTGCAGAGAGGGAATTCTATCCTATAACTTTCAAAATGTCTCGACTTGGAATAATAGGGTCAGAGGCGATCAGAGCTGGAAGAAAATTTACAGATCATTTAGCGTGTGGTTGTTGGGTCAGGGAACCTTCCAGAATCTGAGAAAAAGCTCCATCCTCTTTGTCCAGAAGACACACAGAGACCTAATTATGCAAATGATTAGCAGACGTTCCTGAACTCCCTGATACTCACCCCTGGGCACACCGGGGCCCTCAGACTATCCATAAGTGCCAAATTAAGACACCCAGACACGACCCCGAAGGCCCGGACTTCCCCAGCTCATGGGTCTCGGGTAGAACGTGTCATCTCCAGAGCACCCGACCTGGCCCAGTGCCACCTATCCCAAGAGTCCTGGAAATGGCACCAGACAGAAGATGGTTCCGTTTGGGAACAGAGCCGAATGTTGAGTGATGAGAAGTTTTGAGGCTGGAGGCGAGGGACAGAGCTCACACACGGTCCTGCAGCATTCACACGGCACTGGGATGTCTCTACCTGCAGTCGGGTTGGGCTTCAATTACAGAGGGGCCGGTCCCCGCAGCCACTCGCTTGTGTCACTGCAGCGTGTAACGGGGCAAGCTGGCACGGGGAGCAAAGCTGAGCTCACATTTCTAGAGGGCATTGGGATTCCTGGGAAAAGGAGCCTGTCTCCAGCTTGTTCACAGTTGACTATCTCCAGCCCCCTCAGGCCTCCTGGGCTATTTATAGCCTCACACCCAAAACACAAACTGGTGTTTGCAGCTTTTCCAAGGCCTCGCCCCAGGCTCTGCTTCAAGTCAGATTTCCATCTGCGCCAACCCTGGACAGTCACGGGTCGGCTTCCAGATGGGGCTTCAAGAACCAGGGCTGGATGGGCCACCGCAGAACCTGCGCACCCGGGAGCCAGACCTGGGCCTCACCTTCCCCATGCAGACGGGGCCGAGGGGGACAGCCCCGGGTGCCTACGTAGGGCCCAGCCGCCCAGCAGGGCCCGTCCGCTCGGCAGGGGAGCCCCACAGAGCCGGCATGATGGGCAGGCTCCCCGCTCCCACGCGGACGGGTCTATTTTAAGAGATGTATTTTTAGGATGAGCACATGTGCCGGGTTTCTATGTTCCAAGGTCACGGCCTCAACTCCGGCCGCAGCGGCTCTGCCAGGCCTCCTGTGATTGACTTTGCAGGTCGCCTTCCACTGGCTGTTTGTGGCTTGGGCTTTAAGTGAGAGGAGTCTCGAGGAGGAGGCCAGCACCGTGAGGTGCTGTGGCCCTGGAGGAGTAGAGGCAAGACGTGAAGGTGAGCTCTGCCAGCTCCCGGAAGCGGAGGCCTGCAAAGGCATCACCGCCCTCACCGCCACGAACGCATGAAGATCCAACCCACAGCGAGGGGCCGCGGCCGCCCGGAGGAGGCGGCAAGTCGGCTAGATCCACGTGCAACCGCTGGTTCCGTCCTGAGCACCCGAGCTACTGCAGTGAGGGGCACACTGCACGCTGAGGGGGGCCGGCCGGGCCCACCTGGTGAGCTGCTGTGCGTGAGCGAGGGGAAGTACTGAAACCACTTGGTCCCCATGGCTCACTCAAGAGCAGATGCTGCCGCGATCATTTTCTCACGGGAAAGCCCTCCCCTTGGCCCTCTCCTCCATGCCACACCCAGGCTGGCGACGCTCTCTGGGACGTGGCCCAGGTGGGGTGCTCCCTTCGTCACAGCCGCACCCTCAGCCAGGCCCTCCCACCCACAGCCTAACACCATCTTGACCTCAAGCCTCTCTCTGGCCCCGTCCGTCGGCCAGCTACCAGCCCGGTGAGCATTCTCGAACACAGATCGGAGCCTGCCACGCCCCTGCGTGCTCAGAGGCCTTCCGCGTCTCCCCGTGCTCCCCAGGAGAAAACAGGCCTCCTTAGGCCTCACAGGCTCACTGGAAACCTCCTCCAGCTCAACAATAAACCAAATAACTCCACTCACAAATGGGCAAAGGACTTGAGTAGTCATTTCCAGCACGAAGACCTAGAGATGGCCAGCAAGCACGTGGAGAGACACAACATCACTAGCATCACTAGCCGTTCGGGAGATGCAAATCGAAACTGCAACAAGATCCCACTTCCCCGGTATGAGGGCAGCTGTGACCAAAACAAACAAACAATAAACCAGACAACAAGGGCTGATGAGGATGTGGAGTCGCTGGGAAGCCCCATGCTCTGCGGGGAGGGACGTAAAACGGCCCGGCCTCCCTAGAAAACAGGATGACGAAAAATTAAACAGAATTACCTTATGACCCAGCAGTCCCACTCCTGGTTATAAACCCAAAAGACCTGAAGCAGGGTCTCGAATCGATATTCGGAGAACAGCGTTCCCAGCAGCATTATTCCCAACAGCCAAAAGGTGGAGAACCCTGAGTGGTCCGTGGACAGACGAACGGATAAACCAAAGGTGGTCCTACAGGTACAGGGAAATATTACTCAGCCTTAAAAAGGAAGGAAACTGAGTCACACGCTACAGTATGGGTGAACTTTGAAGACCTCATGCTCAGTGAAACGGGCCAGACTAAAAAAGACAAATATTATATGATTCCACTTACACAAGGTACCTAGAAGAGACAAAGTCGTAGACACAGAAAGTCCAATAGTGATTATTAGGGCTGGGCACAGGGGGCCTGGCAAGTAATGTTTAATCCCCATCGAACAGTTTCCATTTGGGGTAAGAAGTTCTGCGGAGGGAGGTGGTGACTGAACTCAGCACCCCTGAACGGTACCCGGAGAAATGGTTAAAACAGGGGCGCCTGGGGGCTTAGTCGGTAAAGCGTCTGCCTTCCGCTCGGGTTTGATCTCTGGGTCCTGGGATCGAGCCCTGCATCGGGCTCCGGGGGTCTGCTTCTCTCTCACTGTGTCACTCTCCTTGGGGCCCTCCCCCACTGCTCATCCACTCTCTCTCTCTCTCAAATAAATAACATCTTGTTTTAAAAAAATGGTTAAAATAGTGGATTTAATGCTATGTATATTTTACTTTTTTTTTTTTAAGACAGCCTGATTCAAGGCTGCATTTCCAGGCTCATCTCAAGACAGGCCTAAGAGCCACCAAATGTCTAGCCGGTCCCGAAACCCCCTGTTTTCTCTCATCTCCACGCCTTTGCTCAGACGCTCCTGGTGCCAGATGCGGGAGAGGAAGGGCTTCCGTTCATCAGCTCAGCAAATTCATTCAAATATTTATCAAGCACCTGGTCCGTGTAAGCCACTGTTGTGGGTGCCGGGGACACACGGATGGGAAACGAGACCAGGATCCCTGTGCTCGTGGAGGAGCAGCAAGTAAACACGTGTCAACCTGTGCTTTCCCAGTGACGGTGCCGTGGAGAGAAGTGCGACGGGGACAGGGAAGGGCTGGAATTGTCCCGGGCGGCTCCCTGGAGAGGGGACACTTGGGGAGGACCCGCTGGGCGCGGCTCGCAGGGCAAGGGCAGCTATTCCAAGTCAGGTCCTGCCCTGGGAGTTCTGCACGCGCCGCCCGGTGGACCTGGGCTTTATCTCCTCATTCTGCACATGATGGAACCGGTTCTCCTGTGAAGCAACCGGAAGAGAGTGGGAGCTGGCAATGCCAGAGGAGGCGAAGAGCATTTCCAGAAGCTCAAGAAGAAAGGGCGGCAAATGCAAACAGCCAGACTGCGGGGCGGGAAGGGCAAGCCAGGCAGCCCTGCTGGGCCGAGGGCAGGACGGGGCCGCGGGAACACGGGCCCAGAGAGGCAGCCGCAGGGTCCATGCAAGGCCGTGTGCTCTCACTCTCGGCGCCGTGGGAGCCACCGGAGGTTCTGAGCACAGAGCAGCCTGCGTCTTGGCCGAACCGTCCGGGCCTCGGGCATGAGGAAAGCATGAAGGCCGGGGCAGGAGCAAGGGAGCAGGTGCTGGGTCTGCACTGGCACGCGGGAGCTGGGAGGCGCCTGCTCAAGGTGGGGAGATGCCAGACGTTTTGAAGGAAGGGCCAACAGGGCGTGCCGATGGACAGGGTACGCGCAGACGTGGGGCAGCTCAAAGAGCATCCCAATCTTGGGGCTAAGAGTCTGGGAAGATGGAGGTGGTGGGAAAGAGTCAGAAGGTCAAGTTTGGGCAGAAGCAAGAGTAGCTAGCCGGGTTTGGGCTGCTGACCCATGGAGGCATCGGAGGAGCGGATGGACGGGCGAGTTTGGGGTTCAGGAGGGAAGCCCAGGCCACCGACTCCTAGGTGGGGTTATATTTAGACGCATGCAGCTGGCTGTGAGTGGCAAGCAGGGAATCCAAGGACAGAGCTGGAGCACAACAAGATTCAGAGCGGGGGGTGGGGGAAGATGAGCAGAGCCGGCAAAGGAAACCGCGAGAGAAGGAGCCCAGGCGAGAGGGAAGCCAGACAAGGCCATGGCTGGGAGGAGGGGCCCAGGGTCAAGAATGTGGCAGGAGGTCACGGATGATGGGGGTGGTGTGGGGATGACGGTCCAGATGTGGCAGGCTGGCAGGGCATCCTTGGGCACGGCGGTACCAGCACCGCTCCTGGCGGGCAGCCGGAGGCCAGAGGGGTCAACAGAGGGGTGGCTCCCACTTTGTCCTTCACACCTTTCCAAACCTACCAAATTTCTGCTTCCCAAATACTGCTTTCCAAATTTTTTATTGTGGGGAAAAGACGCAGAACCTACAATTTACCATCCTAACCCTCTGCGTCCCATGAAGTCCGTTCGCACTGCTCTGCTCCCATGTGCGCTGTCCGTCTCCAGAACTTTCTCAGCTTCCCCAACTGAAACTCCGTCCCCACGAAACACTAAGGCCCCGTCGTCCCCCCCTCACCGCCCCCCGCCCTCCATTCTGCTTTCTGCCTTCTGATTCTGGCTCCTCTCGGAACATCACATACGTGGAATCGTACCATTTTCGTCTTTTTGTGACTGGCTCTCCTCCCTCAGCATAATGTCCTCAAGGCTCACCCACGCTGCAGCGCGTGCTGGGAATTCCTTCCCTCTGAAGGCCCAGTGATACTCCACCGTGGGGCTGGGCCACGTGCGGCTGATCCACTCATCCAGCCCCAGACACGTGGGCTGTTTCCCAGGTGAACGTGGGGCTTGTGAACAACGCTGCCGTGAACACGGGTACACGGGGAGCTCGGCAGACCCCTGCGTTCGGTTCTTTTGGGTACGCACCCAGGAGTGGAACTGAGGGATCAGATGGTTGTTCTATTTTTAATTTTTCGAGGAGCAGTCCTACTGTTTTCCACGGCAGCTGCGCCATTTTACATTCCCACCAACAGCGCGCAAGGGTTCCAATTTCTCCACATTGAGAGGGATATTTTTAAGATGGGAGGGATCATGGCGTGTTTGTATGCTGATGGGAAGATCCAGGAACGGGAGAAAAATAGACGCCTGGGAAGGCAGGGGAGCAGGACCAAGAAGAGCAGCAGAGGACAGAGCCAGGGCCTCCCGGTAACCGCGGAGAAGGTCGTTCTCGGGCACAGGTGCAGGCGCCGGCAGGCTTGGCAGGGGGAGCCTGAGCGAGTTCGTGCTCCGATCTCTGCTCTCTGCTCAGCAAGGTCGTCAGCCAAGACAGGGCGAGAGCAGCGTGGGGGGCCTGAGAAGGGAGAGAAGGGAGCCTCGAGAGGGAGAGGAGCGGACGGGGGACCACAGGGGCTATGGGGCCTACATGGCTGTAGGCAGAGAAGCCAAGAGCGTGACTGAACCAGGGTCAGAGTTTCACCAGGGGAGTGTGAGGAAGTGAGAACAGGGCCAGAGTCAGGAGAGTGACTGGTGACACTTGGGCGGGGAGGGAATGAGTGAGGAAGGAGGACGAGGATGGGACAACCCATCCCTCCAACCCCCGCCCACATCAGGGGTCCAAAGTCCCAGGGCCAGCTGGGAGCCTGGAGGGGTGTAGCTCCAGTGAGGACAAGGTCACACACAGCGTATATTAATGAGTGTCTCCACCTGCCAGCCTCCAAGGGACAGGACCTCAAAGAGCTGGCAGCCCAGTGGGGGAAGTGGTCCAGACAGGAAATGAACAAACAAATAAAGGAGTTACAAACTGCAATTAATGTCACGAAGGAAGGAGGTAGCCGCATGGTCCCTTGAGGAGGAGACCAGAGTGAAGGGAAGGGACCAAGCTTGTGCGCAGTATTGCGGGAAGCCCGGGGGTCTGCGGAACAGAGGAGCATGGGGAAGAGGCAGGGATGGTGCTGGGAAGCTGGGAGGGGCCTGCAGGCCACGGAGGGGAGCTTCCCCTCGCTTATTCTGAAGGCCATGGAGCTATCTGCAGAGCTGGCAGCAAGGTGACCGATGCGAAGTAGAAGAGACCATCGCGAGTGGACAGCGCTGGGAGTGCGACCGGACCCAGAGTCTGCAGTGCTCCCTTCTGAGGCCATGGGGCCAAGACAGAGATCAGGAAGGAGCTCCCACCCTCAACAGTGGTGCCACACCAGGTGGTGTCTGTACGCACAGTTGCTGGCATGTTCAGGGCTAGAATTTTTGCCCCAACAATCAGAACCAGACAACACCTGTGCCTGGACCCAGCCGTCCACGCGACAACCACGCCCAGCCACTGACCAGGCCACATGGGCCACCCAGAAGGCTTGGCTGAAATGGAAGAGAAGGTGCCTGGGAGGCCGAGTGCAAGAGACCGTTAGCAACAAATCCGACCGCTTGGAACCGTGTAGAAAGGAAGGCTGGTGGGTGGGGGGCCAAGCGCACGGCGACAGCTGACACCCAGGGAACATCTAGTCCGAGGCAGGTCCCACCTCCACGAGACTTCGTGAACTCTTGGGCCCAGTACGATCTTCTGTTTTAGAGACAGTGAAACGGGGAGTCACACCAGGTAACAGCAAGCAGGAGAGCCGAGATGTGAACTTGGGTCTTTCCTCCTCCAAAGCCCACTTGCCAAACAGCTGAGCTAACAAACTCAGGAGGCAGGCATGCTGTTTTCAGAAAAGGTCTCCCGGCCCCCACAGGGCTGACCCAAGGTCCCGAGGAGGGTCCTGGAGGAGGCGTGTCTGAGCCAAGGGCCCCCGGTTGCCAAGTAAAATGGAGCTCAGACAACGTGCAGGCCAGAGCGGACAGGCCTGAGCTCTGGACGCAGAGTAAGGAGCACTGGCCAGGGAGCCAGGCGCAGGCCCTAATTCTCATGCTCCCTGGTGGCTTCTGCAGTCTTATCCTCTCGATTCTCTGGGCCTCAGCTTTCCCAAGACCCAGAGAGCCCTCTCAGGGGCGGCGTCCTGCAAGCCAACGGCTCGTGGTTATATCCAAGGACATTCTGCCCTGTGGACACAGCCAGAGAAAGCAGAAGGCTCTGATCTCACCCAGCACTTGAGCCAGCCGCGCCCGCTAAAGAGCAGACCCAAGCCCACAGCCTCATCGGAGGTGGTTCAGAGGCTCTGCACCCACCTGCGGGGGGGTGGCCTGCATCCTGGTCTCAAGGCAAGCTCGGCAGCTCAGCCTGGATCGGGGGTCCTGGCTTTGTGTGGCCCCAGGGGGACAGCTGCAGCTGCCAGACTCACCCCGCCCCCAGCTTCCTGGAGCTGCACGTTTGCACACCCAACCCCGGCATGAAGCTCACCCCTTTCTGTGGCTGCAGCCCATCCTCCGGGGCCACCACGGCACAGGTGCCTCACGGCAAAACGTGCCTGGCTGCCTGGCAGCCTGGCAGGGGCAGATGGCACGGGAAGTGAAATGCAGAGGGGAAAGCACTCAGTGAGCCCCTCAGCCAGGGCTGCTGAAGCCCAGAGAGGGGCAGGCTGGGGTTTTCTTGGGCCGCCGGGCAGACCCTGGTCTTGAAAGCAAACAGCCCCCAAGAGGACGTGGACCCTGGGTTTCCTATCTGCCCGTAACAGGAGGGAAGTGGGCAAGGAAAGGCAGCCATCCTACTCCCAGCCCCTCAGAGCCAGAGCAGATGCCTCGCAGCCCCAACACTAACACTGAATGAGCCCCAGAAGTCCAGGTATGAGCCCTGAGAACGGAGAATTCAGAGGGCTGCCCTACCTGTAGGGCACTCTGCAGGCTGGGACTGTGTCCGGGGATTGCCACGGCCCTGCTCTGGATGGGGAAGCTGAGACTCAGCCAGGAATGTGACCGACCTCAAGCAAGGTCAGGCAGCTAAAAGTAACCCTCCACCGTCCTCACTCCTCGGTCACCCGTGAGCTGCCACCACAGGGGAAAAGGCAGAAGCACGTGAAGGGGCCACGCCCCTGGGCTCCTTTGCCAAGAGCCAATGGACGAGAGCCCCTGCTGACCCACAGGGAGGTGCAGAAAGTGCCAGCGCCTCCCAAAGCCTCCTTACCCAGGCCCAGGAGGCCAAAGCATCTGTTTCCTTTGGGTTTTTTTCTCCAACACTAAACCATAACATTTATCCTTAGGTCACTTAAAGCATACCGATCAGGTTAAATATTTCATTCACTAAATAGCTCAGATAGTTATGGATTCTACCATAAGAGAGCAGAAAGTTAATTTTACCCAATAATATGAAATAATCATCTTAAATGAATATTTTACAGTTTGCATTTATTAGCAATCCAATTCCTTGAGAGCTGCTTGCGAGGGGTCCCAATGTCTTAGGAAATTTAAACAATGGAGATGAAGCCATCAACTTGGAAGAGTTCCAGTGACCCGGCACGGATACAGGGTGAGAACATGGTGCTCCCCCAGGCCGGGCCCTCTGCTGAGGGTACTCGAGGCCCAGCCCCCAGACTGGCTCCTCCCTTCTCCAGGAAGCTTCTGGCCGAGATGAGCGGGTTTCCTGCCCCACACAGAGCCAAGCTCATGGCCTGTCCAGATTCTCTCACCTGGTAGCCTGTTCACGCCGATGAAAACAAGAAACCAACAAGCCACCCAACTCTGAGGCAGCACGTGCTGTGTGAGCAGCACTGCCTCTGTCCCCATGACACTCCTGTCACCATCAGGCCCCCGGAGGCATGAACCTCTGCTGACAGTCCCTGCTCGGCGTTCTCTGCCCCCTGCCCCTGCACACACAGCTCCTCTGCCTCACTCACCCCACACTCGTCTGTCCAGGTGTGGTTCTAGGAGGATCTCGCTGGAGAAAAGCTGAGGCCCCAGACAGGAATTAAGGTTCCTTAAGAGGCTGGATCCCTTTCCACACCCCTCTACCGCCGCAGCGTGCCCCAGACAGCACTGGTCACAAGGTCAACTCCCCCGCCAGCAACCCCCTTTCCAAATTCCATCCCCTAGATGGAGGCCGGGCTGCGGGTCTTCCTTTTCAAGTCTCTGGTCCTGCTCCTGACTCGGGAGGGTGCCCGCCCGAGGCCTGCTTTCTGCCGCTCCAGCTGCCGGCCCGCACTCAGGACCGCGTATGCTAACCGTGGGGCTGCTGTTGCTCTTACAAACTCTAGGTGGTTTGTAAGTGAATTCAATTAACAATCATTAAGGACTTAGTCTGTGCAAAGGTCTTGGGGGTGGGTAGCAAATGGAATGAGCCACTGGTTTGTCTGCCTTCGTGGAATTTGTAAGCCTATAAAGAGGGTCTGCAGAGGATGGCCAAGCACTATAGTCCGGTGGGATCGGTGCTGGAAGAGACAGAATGTTGGCAGCCCCAAGAGGCAGGCCTTCGCCAAGAGGCAGCACCTAAGGGCAAGCGGAGGACCCAGGGCAGCCAGACAGCATGAAGCAGCCAGTGGCCTGAAGGAGGGGGTACAGGGTGGGGGGTTAGGAGGCAGTTTGGAGCTCAAGGCAGGAAGGTAAACAGAGACCTGATCTCCAGGACCATGAAAGGAGTGCTGCGCACTCTGAACTATTTCCAGGGGGAAGTGGGAAAACCCTTGGGGGCTTGAGTCAAGGGAAGGACCCAGGAGTGACGTTCTGTCTCCCCAGCTAGACAAGAAGCTGCATCAGTTTGGCCAGAAGGTTCTGGTACTCGCCATGGCCACTCAGGGGTCCACGTTTTGGATTCTCACTTCTCGGGTCCTCTTCCCTTAGGCCTCGGATTGGATTAAGTGCAGAAGCACTCAACGTGTCTAGGCCTGTTACCTGCTGTCACCTGCTCTAAGCACAGGGTCTCTAGCCCACCAGAACAGCCTGGGTCTTTCTCCAGAGTCATATCAAGTAAGATTCCATGTGATCAGCTCCTCAAAGGCTTTAGTGACACAGTGGCCCTCGTCTCAGAGTTGGTCTTTTCCTTCCGAACAAATAATCAGACACCCCGATAGCAGCTTTCCCTCCTGCCCCTGATTACCAGGCACTTGTAGCTAAATGTGATGCCTAGTTCAATAATGTTATTAATACCAGTTTTTTTAGATTTTTTACTTCTGTCTGGCAGCCTTGTTGGAAAAGCAAGTTTTATTATAAACCATCGCAAATCCTTCCTGGAAGTAAACGGGGTATAAACCCAGGTATGCATCTTCCTTGACTTACAACTAGGTTACAGCCTAATAAACCCATCATACATTGAAAATACTGTAAGCTGGAAATGCATTTAATACATCTCACCTACTGGATGTCAGGGCTCAGCCTCGCCTCCCTCGAAGGTGCTCCGCACACCTTCAACAGCCTATAGCTGAGCAAAATCACTTAACATGCAGCCTGTTTTACAACAGCATTGACGAGCCTGTGGACCTCACCGAAGGCTCTGCTGAAACTGACAGGCTGTGGCCGCCAGCACGTGTGTCCCTCACCCCGTGGTCGCTGTGGCTTGCAGCCGCCCCCCGCAAGCGTAACAAGAGAAGCGCAAGGGGTATCTCTAGCCCAGGAAGAGATCAAAATTCAAACTTAAAAAAATAATAAAAGATACAAATAAAAATTAAAAAGGAAAAGGGGCACCTGGCTGGGCCCAGTCAGTGGAGCATATGACTCTTAATAGCGGGCTCATGAGTTCGAGCCCTGCGTTGGGCATGGAGCCTACTTAAAATTTTAGAAAGTAAATACAAAATTAAAAGAAGAAGAAAAAAATTCAAACTGCAAAGTATGGTTTCTGCTGAATGCGTATCACTTTTGCGCCATTATCAGGTCCAGTCCTTAGAAGTCAAACCACTGAAAGCCGGGGATGCACTGTAAATAACTACATCCTCGAACCAGGAAAAAAACAAAAACTACAAATTATACAGTGTTTCCACTGTTTGTCATAAAAAGGTTAAAGGGGAAATCATAGAACATGTGTGTGGGAGATGAACGAAAGACAAGTCTTGAGACTCAGATGGGGACAGACCCCTGCCCTCAGCAGTGGAGGTGAGCTCAGGCCTGTCAGATGCAGACAGCCCCCTGTGACGGGTGATGGGAGCTCACTCACAGCAAGTGCCCAGTGCTGGGGACGGCCCAGGGCACGCTTCACCCAGCCCAGCCTTTGGTGGAGGTCACCATCTCATCCCCTCAACCACATTCCTAAGCCTGCCTTTAGGGATGGGTGAGCTTCTATATCATTTTCTTTATCATCACTAAACTAATTTCCTAGGCCTGGGCCTCAGGGTAATTCTGAAAGGAGTAAAGGGTGTTGTTGTTTTGTCCATCAGATAAACAATAAAAGTGATAAAGCCTGCCACCTTCCATTCAATAGAATTTCTGAAACTGATAGTTCATGCTGATAGTTCATGCCTTTTCTTCTCCTCTCTCCTTTTCTGTAACTTTTGGAACTTTCTGTAATAAGTATATGTTAGTCTATAACCAGGAAAAGTAAACTCCATTCTTAAAAATCTCTTTGCTCACCAGATCGTCCAGGGTTTTAAGAACAGAGTCAGGAGAATCAGAAGACATCCCATTGCTCCCGTTGCTCAAGACAAGACTAGATTTAAATCTGTGGAGTTCCCAAGCCCCAGTTCCATGGCCTGGTCTAAGAAGCAATTCCCAGTGCTCCTCCAAGTCGAGCTCAGCCCAGAATGTGGCACCAGCATGCCCCCCCACATCCCTCCCAATGCTGCTGGCCAACCAGCTGCTCTTCCTTGCCATCTCCCAGGCCTCCCTGAGTTCTTTCTCCATCATATCCCCTGCCCTTGTCTGTCCCACACCATCCCCGACTCAGCCAGCTCTTAGAGCTGCTACTCAAGGGGATGGCCCCCTCCAGACCCAGAGCTCTGGCAGCATAGTTTCTGGGAATGGTCTTGGACGCTTCCGTGCTTAACCCACTGAGGTGGGCTGACAGGACTCTGCAGAAACAGGACTCATGGTGGCCCTCACTGGAAACATCTTTCCCCCTTCTTTCCTGCGTGATGCAGTCAGGCTTAGCCTGCTCAGGCTGCTATAACAAAATACGATTGACTAAGTGACTTAAACAACAGAAATTAATTTGCTCACAGTTCTGGAGACGGGAGAGTTCAAGCTCAAGGTTCAGCGTGTTTCAGAGTCCAGTGAAGCTCTCGTCCTGACTTGCAGATGGCTGCTTCTCACTGTGTCCTCACGTGTTGAGAGAGTAAACTCCAGCCCCTCACCCTTCCCAGAAGTCCCCATCGTGCGGTCTCTACCCTCAGCCCCCCACCTAACCCTCGTCACCTCCCAAGGCCCCACCTCCTAATACACTGGCAATCAGGGCTTCAGTATGTGAACCGGAGGGACACAATTCAGTCCACATCAGGGCCTCCTCCTTCGAGGTCCCTGCCTGCAGGGAGTTGCCCTGGCTCTCCCAGACGTAGTTAGTCCCCCCGACCTGTTCCTCCTGTGCACCACTCTTTGTCATGATCTGTATATTGATCAGGCTTTCCCTCACACCCAGCAGTTATGATCCATCAGGGCAAAGACCATCTTGCCGATCAGTGTCCCCCAACACCTGGCACAGACCCTTACCATGCTCAGAAAATATCTGTCCAGGGCTGCTTGGGTGGCTCGGTCAGCTAAGTGTCTGACTTCAGTTCAGGTCATAATCTTAGGGTCCTGGGATGGAGCCCCACGTCAGGCTCCCTGCTCAGCGGGCAGTCTACTTCTCCTCTCCCTCTGCCCCTCCTCCCCACTAGTGCTCACTCTCTCTCTCAAATAAATAAATAAAATCTTTTAAAAAAAGAAAAGAAATATTTTTTCAAAGGGAGAAGAAAGGAGAAAAGGGGAGGAAGAAGAAAGGGAGAATTTAATGAATTAACTCATGGATGGGTTGATTGGTCATTTTTCCCAGATTACTGAACCTGGACCTCCGGAAGCTCCAAAGAACCCCCGCCCCCTTCCTTTTGCCGAGAGCCTTCAAACGGGCACTTAGCATCGGTCGGGTTTTGGCAAACAGATACCTGTAATAGAGTAGTCTGGAAAACTGGACTGAATATAAATTGGCCCGAATATGACCTAAAACCTGGCCCCAAGGTTGGCATCTAACAATTTCTCAGGTAAGACAAAGCAGACAGGACAAAATGACTCCAATCGGTCTATGTCGGTGAAGTGTGGACAGTGCTCAAGACTTCTTGCAATTTCTATACAGGTCTACACCTCTCGAGCTCAAAGAATTGGAAGAACAGGCAAAACTGTTATAGGGTTAGAAGTCAGGACGGTGGTTGTCTTTGAGGACGGGGCAGTGAGGGGAGCGGGCTCTGGAGACGCTAGCACGTTCCATTCTTGAAACAGATGGTTCTCACATTGCCCGATCGGCACAGTTCTGTTTGGGATGCTTTTTTGTATGTATGTTTCATGTCACAATAGAAAGAGTTAAAAAAAAGTTTTTTTAAGCCAACAAATGCATTTCTGAAGGCTTCATGGCATGTTCTAGCACTAGGAACAGACCACAGCCCCGAGCTCTGTCCAGATGACTGGCCAAGCCCCCAGTTCCGATTCCAGAAGTCTGTGCAGGGCGGCGGCCTCGCCTTCCCCATCGGAGCTCCCCGTCCGAGCTCTCCCAGCTGCCTCACACGAAAGTCCAAACACAACTGATACCAGACCCCTCTTCCTGAGGAAAGCAACAGACTTGGTCTCTCTGCAACTTGGCAATTATTCTCTCTTCAAATAGACAATTTTTCACCATTAACTGGATGGCGGGACTGTAGTTTATAAGGTGATCCATCTAGAAAATAATGTGTCCACCATAATTCCCACTTCCTAAGCATGTTGGGCTATTTTTTATTTCAGGAAAAGCAGGGGAAGTCATTTTCTGTAACTGGATGTGTTCTTGTGCTCAGATCACCTCAAAACAGCTTACAAGGGAGTGTCCCTTGGAGAGGCATAGCATAGCCGGGCCCCTTTGGGGAGTTAATTTTCAAAATAAAAATAATAATGATGAATAATCTCTTGTTGGACAGGCAATGACAGGCTTTGCCTCACCTCTCTCAACTGCTATTACCTCCCAGGGCATAAAGGAGGCACTTTGGTAAAGCCGGAGGTTCTCCATTATTCTCTTCAACCTGTGGTGAGATGGGTTTGTTCTCACTAGTGTATGAAAATTATTACTTTTTCTAATGGAAACAATAACTTCTGAACAAAGCACCTGTGTGGCCTCCCCTGCCCGCCAACCTACCTGCCTGAGTGATGACTTAAAATCAAAGAACCTGTGGTTTTGCTGCCCGAGCCACAATAATGAAGGCCTGAAACTCTTCTGTTACGCAGAGACGAGATCTGAGAGTCTGTCAACGTCTTACCCCGTGATTCAAGTCTAATTCCACTTGTTCTCTCCTGGACCAGCCCCAGCCAGTTATCCAGGCCCCAGCTCGGAATCTCAATCCGGTTCCCCTCTACCCCCGCTCTCACCCCGGCACCAAACGTGCTTCTGGACCACATTTCTCTAGGCTGACAGAGCAAAATCAAAGCGTATGAACTCACTGTAATACTAACCTTGGCAAAATGCAATTAGAGCAGCAAACCGATTCTGAAGCCAAGTTCGGAAAATGTGGTAGTAGGTATCACGGTTCTAAATATTTCTGCTCCTCTTCCCTTTAGATAGACCAATGGTTTTTAACAGGAGCACTCCCCGCCCCCACCCGCCCCTGCACCCACCAGTGACCCAAGGGGCATTTGGCAATGTGTAGAACCACTGATCATCCCAGCTGAAGGTGAGGGCTATGGTCATCTAGTGGGTAGAGGCCAGGGTTGCTGCTAAAGACCCCACCACATGCAGGACAGCCCCCCTCCCCCACAGCAAAGAACTCGCCAGCCCCAAATGTCAAGAGTGCTGAGGTTGAGAAGCACTGAGTTAGGCAGATACAGGCCATTTACTGTGGTCCTTACCATGTGCGTTCCAGAAGATTCTGTGACTTGTTTCTTTCATGCTCTCTGATGAAATGCTGGGGACTGCGGGTTTGGGGATCACTCAGGAAGCAGCTGGTAGCCACAGGAGTCAGTCCAGTACCATCAGTGTGAGTCATGGTCAACTATCACATGTCCCTTGGTGACAGCACTGGGGTTCTTGTGCCTCAGTGCCTCTGGATTTTGTGAAGGCCACCGGCAAGGGCCCTCATGTTATCCTTCAAAATGAAGCCATACAGGCTAGACAGTAGTACAGGTGGAAAAATTCATCACTGATTGAATAACCAAACTTTCAGAGTCTAGAATAATAGATCCCAGTCACCCTAGGGGGAGGCCTCCAATAGTGTGCCCAGGCTTTACCCTCAGCCTTATCATGTGGGACATTTCTATCAATGACTTCAATAAAGTCTTAGAAAAGGCTCATGACATCCCATGAATAACAGCTTTGAGAAGGATGCTGATGTTCTGGTGGGCTGAGCACAATTCAAACAGACCTCAATGGATTTTCAATAGAATAAGGCAGGTACGCCACAATAACAGGGGGCCTTAGACATCTTTATGGCTTTTAAAGTACTTTCACGCCAGGCTGTTCCATTGGATCATGACCATTAGATCACCAATCCATAGTGTGGGCAGGTCTCCTGAGTCCCAGCCCAGCTCCTTTCTACGCCCTGCCTTGCTGAGGGGGTGGGCCTGCATCCAGGTTGAAAGCCTCTCCCGGCTAGAGTCCAGGACCAGGGAGAGAGTCCACTGGGAAAGGGTTTTAGCGGAGCAAACTTGGAAGGTGCTCATTTGGCTGCATTCATGCGAGGAAATGTCAAGGAAAGGAAGGTAGCTGACCCATTACACTCTGTCCTGATCAGCAGACGTGCTTGTGGTTTAGTGTTGCATTGGCGACCACATGCACAAGCAGTACTGAAAACAAGATCCCACTCTGTGGAGGATAAGTAACATGGAGAGGAGTACCACATCAAGCCCTATGAAGGAGCTGGAAAGAACAGGGGACATATGCTCGCCAGAGGCATCCCAGGATGCCCCACCATGCTGGTCTTCAACATCAGAGGGGCCGTCACGGACAAGATGGATACAAGGTATTCCCTGTGGTTCTGGAGGACAGAATCGGCAGTAACGTGTGTTGAGGAGGGATAATCTAAGCTCAGCAGACACAAGAGCCTCCTAACGACCCAGACCACTCAGACGTGGCAGGCAGGTCACCATGCTGAATGGGAGCTCTCCGGCTTCGAAAGTGTTCAAGCTCAGGTTGGAGCTAAGAGAAGGGGTCCGGCACAGGATTACTACCAGCGTCATTTGTTCATTCAGCAAACACACACTGAGAGCACTGTCCCAGGAGCTGGGCAAAATGGCAGTGAATAAAAGACAAAATCCCATTCTCGTGGGGTTGAGGGTCTGTGATCGCAGGGCTATGGGCAGTGCCACAGAGACATGAGGCTTTCAAGATAACTAAGAACTTCCAGTCAGTTTTTTTGCCAACACTATTCCTCTAATATTCAGGTCCTCACCACTTAAAACAATTACAAATATAACAACAAATAACTAAATAAGTATGCAGCTAAAAGTAGGGGAGCTTCCCAATGGGCATGGGATCTGGTCCCTTAAATGGGTCATTTGTGAGTCAAATATAAGATCATATGAAATCAATGAGATCTGTCACCTCCAAAGTCCCTTCCTGCTCAAAGACACTGGAATTCCATAAAATCATGTCTGTGGCTTCCCACACACTCTCTTTCTGAAACAAGCCTCACCACTTCACAACAGAGCAGAGAACTAGGAGTCTTTGGCAGCCCACGAGGCAAAAGAAGGAACAGGAATGAAGGAGGTTAACAGGTAATGGTGGGAAAGAGAAGCAATGCATTTCAGAGTAAACTCATGTAGTAGATAGGTCAGACACACCCAAGATCACAGGCCAGAGAAGCCATGTAACCCAGAACCTCAGGTCCCAGTGGGCAGAGGCCCCAAGGAGAGGGCCTGCAGGCCCCTACCCAGCCCTCTGCTCTCCAGCAGGACTGCAACCCCTTAGGCCCAGCCTGCTCTGGACCCCTCCCCACAAGATACACTCAAGTCTTCAGTGTTCCTCTTCTGCAGCTGCCCTCCCAGCACGGCCATTTGAAGTCAACTCTCTCCGCTCCCCACCCACCCCCCATCCCCGCCCAGTGACCTTCAGAGCAAAGTACCTTCAAAAACAAGAAGCTCCCAAGAGGTGAGCTGACACAGGGTGGCAGCTCTCCATGCTTTGGAGATGCCCCTGAACAAGAAGGAGAAACTGAGACATTCTCGGGAGGAGAAAGATGCAGAGTCCCATGCCAAGATTTGCAGGACTGGGCGATGGGAGAGTCACCTGCTCCATGGTGAGCAGAGCTGCAAGGAAACTTCCCAGTGGCCCACGTCTCCACTCCATCGTGCCCCGGACAGCCGTTTCCCACCCTGTCCCTAGAGGAAGAGCGGCCAAAGAGCAAAGGCGCCAGCCCTCCCCTAGTGCCGCTGTGAGGACAGGGCCTGGCCAAAGTGAGAAGTCTGTGACAACAGCAGTGGGTCTCGGGGGGCCCCAAGCACCCCACCTCATAGGCAAGGGTTTGCGGCAAAGGCAGCCGGTTCTCAGCAAAGAGGCTGGCCAGGGTGCAGGCAGAGGGCACCTTAAGTCAGGGAATGGGCAAGCCCAGACTAACATCCAAGTTCTCCACCCTCTGGGCACCCCTGCCCCTGCCCGCTTTCCAAAACTCTCCAGGAAAAGCCCAAGTGTGGGCCTGGGCACAACCTTTCTGCCAGGTGCTTATCAACGTCAAGGCAGCTGTGGCTCACAGGGAAAAATAATGAGACATCTCAGGAGATAAGCAACCCTAGGAGAAAGACAGTAGACATACCATATCTGTCCATAAAATAGAATTAATGGACAAAACACAACAAGAATCCAAACTAAGCAAATAAATATCCTCAAAGAGATAAGGGAAGATAATTCAGAATATGAAGTAGGAACAGGCAGTTGTAAAGAAGACCCAACTGGAAACACTGGATATGAAACGCATAAAATTTCTGTTTAATGGGGACAGAGTTTCCTCTTGGGAAGATCAGAGAGGTCTGGAGATGGATGGTGGTGACAGTTGCACAGTAATCTGAATGTATTTAATGCCAATGAACTGTCCACTTGAAAAGGGTTAAAATAATAAACCATATATTAAGTATATCTCACCATAGTAAAAACACACAGAAATAAATGAATGAATACTTATTTATCTGAAGATTTTATTTACTTACTTGAGAGAGAGAGAGACAGAGATAGCGACAGAGAACATGAGCAGGGATGAGAGGGAGAAACGGCCTCTCCCCCCAGGATCCTGGGATCATGACCTGAGCTGAACGCAGATGTTTAACCGACTGAGCCATCCAGATGCCCCAAATGAATAAATATTTAAATAATACCATTGAATGTAAAGACCTTAGCACTGTTTCTAGAACACATAAGATACCCAATGAAAGGCAGTTCTCACAAAATAAGAATAAGTGAAACAAAGAATACAGTGTGGGGCGCCTGGGGGGCTCAGTGGGTGAAGCCTCTGCCTTCAGCTCAGGGTCCTGTGATCGAGCCCCACATCGGGCTCCCTGCTCAGCGGGGAGTCTGCTTCTCCCTCTACCTGCCGCTCCCCCTGCTTGTGCACGCTCTCTCTGACAAATAAATAAATAAAATCTTTTTTTAAAAGATAAAAAAAGAATACAGTATAACCATTGGCTCACTTAGCAAATATTTATGGACCATCCACTACACGCTAGACACTGCACTGGATGCTGGGAAATATGAGAGCACAGACCAAACCAAAAGGTGCTACTTGCCTGGCCCTTATGTGCTGGCAAGAGAGACAGAAATAAATAAGATAAAGAAATAAAATGCAGTGTATAGCACGTGGTGATAGGTGGAGAGGGTAGGAGTGGATTCTGAACAGAATGGTGAGGACGGGCATCACTGGGAAGAGGCCCTGGGAGTCAGGCTCCTGTGGGAACTGCTGACAAGGGGCAGATAGTGGGGGGCAAGGGCACATCAGATGCATGGGAGAAATGGAGGCGGGGCCAAGAGGATACACCTCCCTCTGGACTCAGATGAAGAGATGAGGGTGATCAGAGGTTCAAGCTTATCATACTCTTTTCCTAAACTAAAACATTCAAAATGAGCTGAAGAAGGATTTTGTGAGTTGGAGGACCCCATCAGAAACTTTCCTGGGAAGCACCAAGAAAGGATAAAAAGCTGGGAAATATTTTTTAAATAAATAAGTGAAAGGAAATATGGCAAATAGAAGCAGACCTGCCAACACCCGTATTCTAGGATCCCCAGAACGGCAGAGACGGACATAAATGGAGGGGGAAACTGATGAAGAACTAATAACCAAGAATCTCCCCAAGTTTAAAGAGAGACGTAAACATCCCATACTGAAAGGATGCACAGAGCATCAAAGGCTAGAGAAGAGAGATCGAGGAATACCAGCTGCTTCGGAAAGGAACAGTAACTCAAGAAGATGTAATGATCACGAGAAGATACACACCTAAGAAGAGGGCCTCAAAAAAAAAAAGAAAAAAAAAGGAAAAGAAAACAAAAAAATGCAGAGTAACAACTGCCAGAGCTACAAAAGGAAATAAATAAATCAAGACATTTGGTCAGAGGCTTTAACATGCCCCTCTCAGAAACTGATGGCTCAGATACACAAAAAGCAAAATACAAAGACGAAGAGATTTATTGAGGTTGAACTAATAAATCCATGAAGAACTCACCCAACAGAGAATGCACGTCCTTTTTGAGCACACATAGATGGTCCGCAAAAATTAAACATGCACCAGCCCATTAAGGAAGATTCCATAAAGCCTGAAGAATCAACATACAAACTATGTTTGAGACTGTGACATAATAAAATTGTAAAATATCAACAAAAGAATTGATCGCCAATCCAAATATCTGGGAACTAAGAAACACACTATTGATCCCTGTTAAAGGAATAATCATAGGGGAAATTTAAAATCCTTAGAACACCTAATAAAATCACCGTATGTCAAATTGTATGGGATACAAGGAATTCCACCTCTAATCATGGAAGAGTAGCTCATATTGGGCCAACCCTCCACATTTAAATATATATTTTTTAATCTGAAGACACCAGAGAGAGACCAAAAGCAGGTAGAAAGTGGAGAAATTTGGACACCTGGAAGAAGACGATGGCATTGGGTAAGCTTCTAAGCACTTTTGTTTTTATAGCTTTTGCCTGAGGCAGACTCTTGTCAAATGTCATCGAGCAGCTAATATGCAGATAGAAATCTGAGGGTTTATTACTGGTTGTAGAATCAGAGGACAGAGTTTAGGGGATCATGGTAGTTAGAAAATGAAGGAGGAAATCCCAAAAAGGAGAACACTACAAAGCAAGAGTTCCAAAGTTGGTGTAGAATTTCTGCCCAAATCTCTGGCTGGTCCTGGAATTACACGTGCATGGAGCTGACTCTTAGCAGCTAATGCTTGTAAGACCTGGGCAGAGACTTCTGCTGCTGCCCAATGCAACAGGGATAGTTTGCAGTTTGAATCTGGCAAAGTATGCTAAAACGAAAGCTCACCGTTATTCAGAAAAACATAAAGGAATCTGCAGTCCCTGCAAGATATCATCCACAAGATCCAGAATATAATCCCCAGTTACAAAAAAATACAAGCAGGAAAATGGGACCCAGACTCAAGAGAAAAGGCAATCGGTGGGGTGGGAACTAACAGGTGACACAAAAGTTTGTATTAAGCAATTCTTTTTATTCTGATGCTTTGACATTTTGGGGCCTCATAACACTGGAAGAAATTGCCCCTCCTAGAGCTAGCTCATTCCTAGACAGAGACAACAACTTTGACAAGGAGCACACCTTTCATATGCAAGCCGACCAACCTGAAGCTCATACCCCAATCATCTCTTTTGTTGGGCTCTCCCAAGCTCCTTCCATACAGACCACAGTCCGCATACCCAGTCACCCCAGCACCAGCTACCAGACAATTAGGGACAGCCCCTATACCACAGAGCTCACTGAAATTATCCAAACCATGCATGCCCTGCCTTGCTGTATCCTTCTCTCATAAACCACAATAAATGTTCTTCTCTGCATTTTTCCCTCAATCCCTCTGCCTCCTAAACAGCCCTGTGCTTCCCTGTTTGGCCCACTGTGGCATGCTGTGTCCCTTCATCTTGAGAACTATGAGTGACAAGTTATATTTTCAATGGCAGTCGTCCTCCAATCTGTTGGTCTCAGCAAACCAGAATAATAGTAAGACTTACATTTTAAGAGACTGTTGAAATTAGAACACAAAGATTTTAAAGGAGCTATTTATAGCTGTGCTCAAGTGAGGAAAGGAAAATACATTTAAAATGAATAAACAAAGGGGTCATCTCAGTAGAAAGGTAAAAACTACAAAAAAAGAGCCAAATGAAATTTCTATAACTGAAAAATAAAATAGCAAAATGTATCCACTGAAAAAAATGTATTTACTGAATTAGAGATAACAGAAAAAAGAATTAGTGAACCTATAAACTGGATAATTTCTGTCGATTTATCTAATTCTCAGTGGGAGGTGATTTTTGCCCCCCAAGGGACATTTAGAAATGTGTAGAGACACTTTCGGTTGGCACAAATGGAGGGCTATGCTACTGGCATCTAGTGATGGTGGTGAAGGATGCAGCTAAATGTGCTACAATGCAGGGGGAACCCTTCCCACATGCAACAGATAATGATCTGGCCCAAAGTGTCAATGCTGGGGTTTATAAATCTTCTTCTAGCTGAAAAACAAAGATGTTTTCAAAAACTGAACAAGCATCAGTATTTGGTGACAATAACACAAGCTCAAATATACATATAATTGGAGGCCTAGAAGAGAAGAGAATAAGAAAAGGGCAGGAAAAAATATATTTGAAGAAATAATGAACATTTTCCCAAACATGTTGAAAAATGTAGATTTTCAGATTCAAGAAGCTCAACAAACCCCAAACAAAATAAAGAAAGTGTAGTCAAAAAATACCTAGGAACATCATGGTCAAAGTGAGTAATACTGTAGATTAAGAAAAATTCTGAAGGCAGCCAGATACAAATGACACATTATATAAAGGAGGTAGTAAGTAAATAAATACTGCATAACTTCTTATCAAAAACAATAGACCAGAAGAGAGGAGAACATCATCTAAACCGTCAGCCAAGAATTCTATACACAATGAAAAGATCCATTAATAATGAAGGCAAATAAAGGCATATTGAGAAAAATAAAATATAAAAAAATTCACCACCACAGAGTATTCCCTATGAAAAAAAGCTAAATGAAATTCTTCAGGTTGAAGGAAAGTGATAGAAATGGTAACTCTCATTTCAGAAAGGAATAAAGATTCTCAGAGATGTGGATGACTATAAAAAGCTATCATTTTATTCTCTTATTTTCCTGAGTTACATATACTGCTTAAAGCAAAAGAAAAAAATGCATTATAGGGACTTATAGCATACATAGATATAAAGCATATACCAAGTATAGCATGAAGAAGTAGAAGTACATTAAACTACATAATTACAAGATTCTTATAACTTACATGAGGCAGTGCAAATACTAACTGTAAGTAGACTACAAAAAGCTCAGCATATGTATTATATTCCCTAGTGCAACCACCAAAAAATGCAAAACTTGCAAAAAGAGCAAAGCTAAAAAGCTAATCGAGGAATTAAAATGAAATTCTTTTAAAATATTTAATTAACCCAAAGAGCAATAAGAAACAATGAAAAAAATAAAAATCAAATATCAACATGGTAGACCTAAATCCAACCATATCCATTATTACATTAAACATAAATAGACTAAATACACCAATTAAAAAGCAGAGATTGTCAGAATGGATTAAAAATCAAAATGGTTGTAAATGCTGTCTACCAGAAGCATGCTGTAAATACAAAGTCAAAGAAAGTAATACACGAAAAAAAGAAATACCATGTAAACCACCAGCATAGGAAAGCTGCAGTGGGTATTTTATATGATAGTCTTCAAAATAAAAAGTATTACCAAAAATAGAAATATTCCATAACGGTAAGTGGGGTGATTAATCTGGGAGATGTTACAATCATAAATACGAATATGCTCAATAGCAGGGCTTTAAAGAAAAGAAGCAAAACTGGCAGAAAGAAAGAAACAGATAAATCTCTTATCTTAATTAGAGATTTTAACAATAGTGTCCAAAAACCATAAAATACCTAGAATAAATTTAACAAATGATGCCTAAAACCTCAACACTAAAAGCTATAGAACATTGCATAGGGAAAATTGAAGATCTAACTGATGGCCTATTCCATAGTTGTGGATTAGAAGATTCAATATTTTAAAGATGGCAACTGTCTCCAAATTGACATTTATCTTTAACACCATTCCACTTAAAATACCTGCAGATTTTTTTAATAGAGATTGACAAGCTGATTCTACAATTTAAATGGGAAAATGCAAAGAAAGCAGAAGAGCCAAAGATATTTTGAAAAAGAATACAGTTGGAGGACTGGCACAAAAACAGACACATAGATCAATGGAACAGAATAGAAAGCCCAGAAGTGAACCCTCAACTCTATAGTCAACTAATCTTTGACAAATCAGGAAAGAATATCCAAAGGAAAAAAGACAGTCTCTTCAACAAATGCTGTTGGGAAAACTGGACAGCCACATGCAGAAGAATGTAACTGGGCCACTTTCTTACGCACAAAAATAAACTCAAAATGAATCAGAGACTTAAATGTGAGACAGGAATCCATCAAAGTCCTAGAAGAGAACATAGTTAGCAACCTCTTTGACCTCGGCCTCAGCAACTTCTTGCTAGACACACCAAAGGCAAGAGAAACAAAAGCAAAAATGAACTATGGGGACTTCATCAGAATAAAAAGCTTTCGCACAACAAAGGAAACAGTTACCAAAACTAAAAGTCAACCTATGCAGTGGGAAAAGATATTTGCAAATGTCTTATCGGACAAAGGGCTAGTTTCCAAAATCTATAAAGAACTTATCAAACTCAACACCCAAAAAACCAAAAAAAAAAAAAAAAAAAAGTCAAAAAATGGGTGGAAGACATGAACAGACATTTCTCCAAAGATGACATATAAATGGCCAACAGACACATGAAAAGATGCTCAACATCACTCGGCATCAGGGAAATACAAATCAAACCATAATGACGTACCCCACACCACCTCACACTAGTCAGGATGGCTAAAATTAACAAGTCCAGAAACGACAGATGTTGGCGAGGATGCGGAGAAAGGGGAACCCTGTTGCACTGTTGGTGGGAATGCAAGCTGGTGCAGCCACTCTGGAAAACAGCACGGAGGTTCCTCAGAAAGTTCAAAATAGAGCTACCCTATGACCCAGCACTCGCACTACTGGGTATTTATCCATTTATCCAAAGGATACAAACACAGCGATCCAAAGGGGCACCTGTACCTCAGTGCTTATGGCAGCAATGTTCACAATAGCCAAAATACAGAAATAGCGCAAATGTCCATGACAGGTGAATGGATGAAGAAGATGTGAGAGATATATACACATATAATGGAATATTACTCAGCCATCGAAAATAATGAAATCTTGCCATTTGCAACAACATGGCAGGAATTAAAGGGTATTGTGCTAAGTGAAATAAGTCAATCAGAGAAACACAAATAATTATGACTACCCTCGTATGTGGAATTGGAAACTGGAATGTGGAAAACAGATGAACACAGAGGAAGGGAAGGAAAAATAAAATAAGATGAAAACGGAGAGGGAGGCAAACCGTAAGAGACGCCGAATTCTAGGAAACAAACTGAGGGTTGCTGGAGGGGAGGTGCGTGGAAGGAAGGGATAATTGGGTGATGAGCATGAAGGAAGGCACTTGGTATAATGAGTACTGTGTGTTATATGCAACTGATGAATCACTAAATTTTACCTCTGAAACTAATTTTTAAAATAGTATTGTTAAAAAGTTACAGCAGTCAAAATAGTGAAATGCTAACACGGGAGAGACAGATCAGACCCATTCTTATATGGTCAATTAATTTTAGGCAAAGGTACCAAAGCCATCCAATGAGGAAAGAAAAGTCTTTTCAACAATGGTGCTGACCCAACAGGACATCACTGCGGAAATTAATAATATTGTCTCCTGCTTTATACCATACACAAAAATTAATTTAAAATGGAAAGCAGACCCACATTTAAAAGCTAAAACTATCAAGCTTCCAGAAGGAAACCAACAAGGTGAAAAGCAAAGGCTTCTTAGGACAGGAAAAGCAATAACCGTAGAAGGAAAAAAATGATAAATTAAACTTCAGCAAAATTTAAAACCTCTGCTTCCAAGAAGATACCATTATAAAAATGAATCAGCGGCCCATGCCCTAGGAGAAAATATTTTCAAAACATATAGCTGGGAAGGGCTTGTATCCAGACAGTACCAAGAACTTCTACAAGCCTATAAAAAAAGAGAAATCCAAATTTTTTTAATGGGAAAAAGACTAAAACAGACATTTCATCAGGGAAGATAAATGAATGATCAATAAGCACATGAAAAAATACCATTAGTCATAAGGGAAATGGAAATTAAAACCACAGGAAAATCCACTACACACCCACAAGAGTGGCTATAATTAAAGACGACAACATTAAATGTTGGTGAGTATGTGAAGCAACTGGAATCATCATACATTGTTGGCAGAAATGTGAAATGGTGTGATCACTTTAGGAAAAAAATCTGTCTGTTTCTCTTAAGAGACAAAAATAGCACCCAGCAATTCTCTCCTAGGCATTTATTCCAGAGATATAAAAACACACATCCCCAAAGAAGACTTGTACAAAATATTCACAGGAATTTTATTCATGACAGCCAAAAACTGGAAACACACCAGATGTCCATTAACAAATGGATAAACAAACGCTGGTACATTCGTACAATAGAATACTACTCATCAATAGGAAGGGAAAAAACCACTGATACTTACAACAACAGATGAATCTCAAAACAGGAGGGAAGGAAGCCATACCCAAAAGAGTGCATGTTATATGAATTCATTTATGGGAAGTTCTAGAACTGGCAGAAATAATCTATGGTGAGAAAAATCCCAACAGTGGTGGCCGGTATTGGGGGAGGGGGGCGTTGACTAAGAGGAGGCAAAAGGAACATTCTGGGGTGACTAAAATATCTGTATCTTGATAGGAATTTGAATGACGTGGGTTAGGCATTTATCAAAACTTAGCACGTGGTACTCTTAAAATTGTGCGTTTCCCTATGTGTAAATTTTCCCTTAGAAAGTAAGTAAACAGTTCACAATATGCATTCTGCAATATTCAGAGGGGACACACTGTCATCTGCAATTTACAATGAAAGTCACCAAAAACTAAGATGGACTGATGAAGACACACATGAATTTGATACGTGATCGAGCAAATACAGCAAAATGTCCAAGAGGCATAGATGAGGATGTTAGCGACGATTGTCTGAACTTTTCCTTTTGCTTGAAATTTTTCCTAACACAGCATTGGGGGAAAAGCAAAAACAATTGTGAGATACAGCATAATGCAGTATTTAAGGGGAATATTATCATTAGGATGCATTTAACAGCAAACAAGAAAGATTAAGAATAAATGCCCTAAACATTTGTGCTTAACACTGTTGGTAGCCGACCAATATCCATTCTCCCCTTCCTCCTAAACAGCATGGCCTCATTTTACCAGGGGCAGGAAAGTGAGGAGTGAAAGATGACCCCTCCCAGCACTCCCTGAAGAGAGAGGTGGCCAACGAGATGTCACCAAAGTGGGGGGATAGGACTCCCAGGAAAGCCGGTTGCGGGGAGCCCACACAGAGCTGGCCGGCCCTCCTCCGTTCACTTCCTGCCTGGAGTCCGGCACCCCCTCTGCTACTCTGACTCCACTCTCCTTTGCCCCATGCAGCGCTGTTCCCCTGTGTCCCTCAAGCCCGGGGCCAGCCACCAAGCGATAACAAAATACATTTTTAAATGTCTAAACCTCTTCGCAAATAAATGACGTGGCCATCCAGAGTCAGAAGCAGATGGTTCTGCTCTCAGAGGAAACCCCACGGCAACCCCAGAGGGGCCCCCCGGGCCCGGGCCAGGGCCAGCACGTTGCTCGTTTTCAAGCCGGAGGGCACCCACGGAAATGAAGAGGTTTACTGCCTCACTTAGGAGCAATAACAGTGCAGATACCTTGAACCACGGGTTCTCATAAATCTTGTTTGGGGAGAAAACCTTTCAATTCCCAGTGGAAATATGCAAAACAGCCTCCACACTGTAAATCTTGCTTTTCAGTTCTAAGGAGATAAGCTGGACCTATTAACCTCCCGTGTTATTTTCAACTTCATTATTTGAGCTGACACGACAAGAGAGCAGTGACGGCTCTTTCTGGCAGAGTGCATGTAAATCGCTTTCTCAAAGGAAATTACTTCTCCGGCCTGAATGTTATTAATCTAAATTCTCCGTTAGTCAAATTGTTGCCCATAATAAATATGGAACAGGTTCTGATACTCATCGAGTGTGGCACTCCTGGCAGAAGCCATGTCCACTCCTAGCCCCCTGCCACGGAAATGGCCCCGGGGGTCTGTGCGGATCCCCCTGTCCCGGGCTCCTGACTGCGGTAGGTGGGAGATGACTCACCACAGGGATGGTCCTGGGCTCCCTCCCTCTGTCCGTCTGCCCCTCTCACTTTGGCAGGGGAAAGCAGCTCCCCACCCAGAAGAACACTCCTCACGCCCTCCCACACTGAGATAACATCTTTCAAGGAAAACTACCAGGAGGACGAGGTTTGAGTCCCTGCCTAGGACAAGCAGAGCCTCTCGGCTAAGTGCTTCAGAGACCAGGTCTCCCCGCTCCCTCAGGCAGCCAGCCAGATTACTGACGGACTGACACCAGGGCTGTGGGTTAAACTCTTCATAAGACCATAAACTCTTCATAACTCGCATTTTGCCCGGCACCAAAGTCTTTGAAAACCAAGCTATTCTCTGAATCGGGAGTGGGGCGATGGAGTCGGCCCACTTGCCTGAGGCCCAACCCTACCATTGGCCAAGCCCCAGAGAACTCTTTGCATAAAGATACTCCTTTCCTACGAGGCCACCTTAAAGATGGAAACGCAGGCTGCCACGGAGCCGGAGTGGAGAAATACAAAAAGCTTTTTTCGTTTTCTACTGGGGTTTTTTCCAGGGTAATTACAAGAAGTTTAGGATCCATTCGGGGACTTGTAGTTCATTAAATGAATTTCCATCTGTGTATCCACCACCTAAGAAGTATCGCTTGGTACAATACTCGGGTTTTTATTGTATATAAGTCAGATTGTTAATTTGCAACATGCAGCACAGAAAGGATCATTTCGGCAGTGCCTGATTATGCAAAATGAGGCTCGGTTTTCATTAGGTTTGGCTCCTGTGCTCCTTAGCACTTGATGGGATGCCAGCATGCCGGATGGAGCCCCGACAAAGAAGGAAGCCCAGCACCAGCGCGCAGAGCACCCCAGCCCTTCTCCCAGTGGGTCTCCGAGCCCCTGGCCTGGACTCACGCCCACCTCCCCCCCGACTGCACAGCCCCGGACGGCCGCTAGGAGAGCCGTCACAGGAACCGGAGCTTGGGAGCGATTAGCTTCCATATTCCAAGCATGTCCTGGGTCTATTGATTTTAGTTAAGGGATAATGTTCCCAGGGAGGAGGAGGGAGGCCGAGCAGCCCCTGCTGATGGTGCAGTGCTGGAGTCAAACCGAGCCGGCTGAGCCCCGCCGAGGTACGGGGGGGATCAAAGCTTCCAGAAGCCAGCCCCTGCTGCAGACGCTGCTCACCCAGGGACCACGAGGCTGGGGTGCGTACCACGTGGCGCAGGCTGAGCATGCGTGGAGAGAGGAAGGAGTGACAGGGAAGACGGTCACCTGGATTCCTGGCACCAAGGGCAAGGTGGCCCATTTACATGAGAACCTAGAGGCTTTGGTCCTGTGTACCCTGCATTGCGCTGCCAGCAATGCATATCTGTCTGTAGGAGAGAAAGGAAGAGTGACGGGCTTCATAGACAGATGGCCTCGTGTCCGCAGCTTAATTGTTTGTTCTGATAGGACCTGCGTTCTTCCAGCTAAATCACCTGAAGGCCAGGTCACCCGCCTGAATGGTCTCTGGGTCCGAAATCTGGGTTGCCCGTTAGAACCATCTAGGGAGCCTCAGCCCCTCCTCAGATCATTTAAAATAAAGGCTCTGAGGATGGGCCCTGGGAGCAGCAGTTTTCTAATATTCCCCCAGGTGATGATAATGTAAAGACAGGGCCGAGAACGTCTGGGTCAGATCATCTCTGGAAAGTTTATCAAAATACCCACCCCCAAGAGACAGACAAAAGCGCACTGGAGCGAACTGACCCCTGGGGTCGCAGGTGCCATTACGGGCCCAATCAAACTGCAAAATCTGCCTGAGAGCCAGTTTACAAAGATCGGTACTGCAGACACCAAAGGGCTTGTGTCCCAAAAGAAAGCAGCAGGGGGTGCTTCCATGGGAGGCTGGGCTGCGAACGGCAGCCGCTGCTCTGACGGCTGGGAGCTCTTCTCTCTGCATTAATGCTCATCCCTGGCATTCTTCCAACCCCCTTGGGGCCAGGTACCAATAACACACCAGAAACTACCTTCCTGGGGCCCCTGTACCTGCGGACTCTTCCAGGAAGCCTCCCCATTCATGGGGTGACCACAGACAGCCCTTCTCAGCATGCCCCCACATTCACTCTCAGTTTATACGCTTCCACGGAGAATTACTGGTGAGCGGCCTAGCAACACTGTCCCTTCCTCCACATTCTGTCTCCTTAGATCATAAACACCCCCCAGGGCAGGCACAGTAGCATCCACGTCCTTCCTAAACACTCCACCTCTCTCAGGACAAGACTGTGCACCCTGACCCTGACCAAAGGGTCCACTTCTCTCTCTGTGGAATCCCCTCTGCCAAGTGAGCCCCCCTGGGATTCCCTCTGTCACACCTTAGGCTGCGTCCTCTGCCTCTGCTGGGGACAGAAGGCCACTCTACTCCTCTTGCTAAGAGGAGATCTAGACTTCCCTTTGACCATCCCGTGATGCTGAAAGCCCAACCCCCACCTGGTGACTCGAGCACCTGAGCAAAGCTTCTCTACGGAGAGGTGATCTGAGGCCGCAAAGCCCGGTCCCCTCAGAGCCTCCGCCCTCTGACAGCCACCTGCACGTGCTGCCACGGAGATGTAGAGAAAGTCCCAGCAGGGCTGGACCCAGGACTGACCTCCTAAAAGTCTGAAAGAGCAAAGCCTGTTGTTTCCAGAATGTTCTCCCACCCCTGAAGGAAACGGGTCAGCCCAGGAAGAGTTAAGCCTCCCGTAGTCAGAGGTTAGAAGATGAAGCTCTTGCCCATACACAGAGGGGCAGAGAGCATTCGGAGCATGATAAATCTGAGCGTGCAGAAGGCCTCTCTCCTCATTTGTTAGTCAGCGATGTGTGAAAATGTTAATGAAGGGAGTTATAATCTATGAGAATTTCACTATTAAAATGTAGTTCACGTCTGAAGGCTTCTGCTTACACGCAACCCACTGTACATCAATCCTCCGTGTGCGCAGCTAATAATAGACGTAATTGCCTCGCTCTGTCTGGCCACCTTCACCCTAGCAATTCTAAGATTTGCTACAACTGTTATTGTAGAAATTATTTTCATGCTATTAACTTTGAGTTTTATTATATGTGTTCTTAAAAGAAAATAAATGCAGAGAGATTGTAAGTGTATAGAGAGCCCCCGATGAAAGTATTTTAAAAAAATATAACGTAATGACAAGAAGCACTGAAGTAGGGTGATATAATGGTCCCTTCCCTTATTGAAACCGAAATTAGACTCTGCATCGCAAAAGTGCATGAAGAGGTTTCCTTCTTGTCATGAGAAAATCTCTAGTCTGAGGTGGCAGCATATGGCCTCTTACAGAAGTAGATGGGGGAGAAGAGCCCGGGTCATCTGAGGAACCCAGACTCGGGTTTCGTGGTGGCTGATGTCTGATGTAGCCCAGAAGTGTCTCACCTGGGAAAACCCGAGAAACTTTTACGGGGCGGGGGGGGGACACTACAGCTCTGGCCACCACCCTCTCCCCAAAACCAGGCAGGCCTGCCAGGGCTGATCTCCACTCTGCGGGTGAGCCCCAGTGCCCTGTGCTCAGAGCCCCAAACGGGCAGGTTTCACAGGCTTGCTGCTGAGCGGGGAACCTTCCAGTCCGTGCGGGCTTCAAGGCCCGGGACTGAAAACAGGCATAGGACCAGACGGGCATCAAATGGGCTATAAGAACATTAGCCAAAACTGGAAACAAGATCCACAGAGTAGGCTTAGGTAACCAGTGTGGCAGATCCAATGACCCCCTTCTCCGGGAAGTGCCCCCCATACACACACCACCAGGGTGAATCCTGGCTGTCTAAATGCGTGACCCTTGTCCCCCAGCAGTAGATGACTCTTGATTGTCTTCCCCAGGAATCTGGGATTGGATTCAAGGGCCTGCCAGTCACCTCTTCATGTGACTGACCTGATAACCTGTAAACTCGGGACTAAGGGTACTAGTGTCCCACCACACAGACTGAGGACAGAACCAAGCCAGTCTGCCAAGAGAAACAGTGCAAAGTGCCGTGTGTCCAACTCCACACAAGTTGGAGAGAGAGTCTGGAGGGCCTTCCCATTCCCTGTTCCAGTTTCTACCTGAGCCTGCTGCTCCCTGTGAGATATTTCTATACCCTTACAATAAGTTCCCTTTTTTCTCAAGCTGGCTTGGCTTTTTTCTGTACCTGTGACAAGAGTCAGAATATAATTGGCTAATGTAGGATGGGCCTAGGGACATTTTAAGATTCTTAGCTTAATTTTCATGAAATGTCCCAAAAGGAGTTCATGTCCTATCCATGCATGTATCCATCCAACCATCTATCCAGTCCTCTACCCAACTGTTCACCCCTCTATCCATCCATCCATCCACAGTCCATCTACCCACCCAACCATCCATCTACCCATCCATCCATCCATCCAACCACCCACCCACCCATCCAACCATCCATCCATCTACCCACCCACCCATCCAACCATCCATCCATCTACTCATCCATCCATCTACCCAACCACCCATCCAACCATCCATCCATCTACTCATCCATCCATCCATCCACCCATCCAACCATCCATCCATCTACCCAACCACCCATCCAACCATCCATCCATCTACTCATCCATCCATCTACCCAACCACCCATCCAACCATCCATCCATCTACTCATCCATCCATCTACCCAACCACCCATCCAACCATCCATCCATCCATCCACCCATCCAACCATCCATCCATCTACTCATCCATCTACTCATCCATCCAACCACCCACCCACCCATCCAACCATCCATCCATCCACCCACCCACCCATCCACCCACCCATCCACCCATCCATTCACCCACCGACCCAGCCAGCCAGCCAGGCAGCCATCTACCCACCCATTCATCCCCCCGTCTACCCATTCACTCGTCCGTCCAATAGATCTATGTACTGAATGCCCACTATATGCCAGGCACTGGGCTATAGGAGTGAAAAAATAAGTTACGGAACCTGCCTCCATGGAGTTTGCAGAGAAGATAAATGTGAAATAAAACAAAACACTAAAGCAAATACATAAAGACAAGTTGTGATAAATATCATGAAGGAAAAGCATAGAGTGTGATGACAGATAGTGACAGAGGTGCCTGGAAGGTTTGGAGGGTTAAGACTTAAACTGAGGCTCAGCAAGAGTTAGCAGAGGAAATGGGGAGAACGGAGAGAGCGGTGCCTCAGGCCTTGGAACTGAAAGGCAGCCAGTATAGCTGGAAAGCGGTGGGGGGAAGGTGGGGACGAGGCTGGGAGGTGACACAGGCCCGAAAACCTAGTCCTTTCTGAGGACAACTCTTTTTTGAGAGACACGGCATCAATAGGGAGAGTTTGTAGAAATTCAGCCTTCCCCCCACACCCGCTGGGTTTCTTGCTGGTATTCCCACTCACACCACCTACCGCAGAGGACAGTAACATGGGACAAAGACAGCAAATAGGACCCACACCCAGCACATTCTATAAGCCCTAGGGACTGTTCCCAAACCCTAAGAACTGTCTAGAAAAGTATAAAAAGCGCAGCTCAGAGGCTTCCCCATCCAGAAAGGATTGAGTCATGTAGTCCAAAATTCCTACCTCTACCCCACGCCCTCATCTCACGGGAGGGTGACAAGAAGCCTGAAAACACGATCAGTCATCTCAAGTGGCCTGCTTCCCACCGAGCCCAGGGTCAGGCAGGCACTCTGTGCAGGAGGCGGAGACAGAGCACACTGAGGCACAGGACACCCCTGCTCCTCCCCGCCCCAGGCTCTCCCAGGGCCAGCACCTCACCAGAGCCACTGCCCAGAGAGATGAAGGAGGACCCCTGTGGGTGAAGGTGAGTGACCAGAGGTCCCCTCCAGGACCAAGAGTCTGGAGCCTCTCTGCTAACTTCCTAGGGACAGGAAGCTGGTGATGGAGTGAAGCTGGCTGCCACTCTAAGGAAGGACACCAGGTCACGGCAGCTTGGGACACTTAGGGAGCAAAGAAGGGGCTCTCGAGTACGAACTGAGGCAAGAAATACTCACGTCGAGGACTATGCCACCCGCCCATGTGGGGGTCCTGATGCAGACACCCAGTCTGCCTCTCCTCCTGCCCTCCACAAGGGCGGACAAAGGCAGAGCCACCTCTCCAGGACCCTCTCTGGGTGGCGGGGCTCAAACCTCCAGCCATGAAATAAATGTCACACACAGCACGGCGACTCTAGTGAATGATACTACAGGGCATCCTGGAACGTTGCTCGGAGATCTTAAAAGTCCTCGTCACCAGAAAACAACTGTGCGGCTTCGGATGGTGACGGACGCCAAACAGAATTCTGGTGGGGATCGTTTTGCACTACGTGCTGGTATCGAATCATTCTGTCGTACACCTGAAGCTAATATAATGTTACATATCGATTCTAGCTTCATAAAATAAACTTCCGTAAAGTCTAGAAATCAGTAAAATTGGGAGCCATGGCCATCTCTTTCCAGAGGGTGCTTTTGTGAACCTTTCAACTTCCCCTCAAGGAGCACGTGTTGCTACCAGATGCAGCCACATCCTTTCTTAGAAATCCTCAAATCCAAAACACTTGGGGAATCCAAAGTTTTGTTTTCTTAAATTTGGCACCACGCAGCGGCAAGCCTTAATGTGAACTGACACAGTTTCTCGTCCTTGTTTACCCCACTTCGCGTGAATATGCATGTGTTTTGCCGCAGAAATATCAATGTGTTTGCTTACAGGCTGTTGTTCCAAAGCCGCCGAGCCTGTGCCAGCATATACACTGTATTACTTGTCCGAAACCCAAAGGATTCTGGTTTCTGCAAACAACTGACTCGGAGGCTTTCCGAGAGGGGAAGGGAAATCTGGAACGCACAGCTGGTGACGGTGAAGGACGCCGCTTCCGTCGCTGACTTGCTGTATGATCTTGGGGGAGTCCCATCCCTCTGGGGCCTCGGCTTCTGGACTTGCAGAATCCAGAATGAAGTCGGATGATCCAAACCCTCTCCAGGGTCTGCCTTTCTGCACACTCCTGATTCCTGGAGCCATGGCCATTCAGCAGGTTCCTAAACGGGCCCCATCCCTTCAGCCTCCCTAATGGCGGGCTGAAAGGCAACTGGCAGGCAGGGAAGAGAGCTTCTGCCCTGAACCTCATCCTGAACTTGCAGGCCCAAAGCACCAGTGCAGTAAGCCAAGGGCCTCCCCTTCTCCAGCAAATTCTCCTGGCAAAGGGACAGCGGAAGGGCTTCCCACCAGGAGTGCACCTCTGGAAGAAAAGCCCAAAGGAGTAAAGTCCCAGTGGTGGCATTTTAAGGACTTGAATGACAGAAGGACAGGTGGGGGGTGTTCCTTTATGTCCCACAACTGAAAGCACTATGACAGTTAGCAGACCCGTCCCACAGCTGTGCTGGGCATAGTGGGTGTGTTCAGGACAGAGAAAGTGCCCCACACTCAGGGGTCCTCTCCCCCAAATTATACCACCATCGCCATCACCGCTTTGTGATTTTTAATTTTCTTCTAATTTTAGGATTGGAGCAGCGTTCTAAGAACCCCTCTAAGTGTTTTAGGGAGATGGTAATGGTCCTACACTAAAATAATTCAACCAACACTATAATTTTAGTGCCACCATCAAAATGAAATAATGGCTGTTTACTATGTTACACCTTTCAAATGACCTTCATTTGAATACAAATTGTGGCTTGAAATTCTAAAAGCTGCTCCCGTTCCAGAAGGCTGCAAAATGCGGGAACTCTATGATGTTTCCTCTTCCCAAGCCTCCTCCCCGGGACCCGCAGTTTAAATGGCTCTCTTTTTCTGGAGCTGCTGGAAACCCATTTAGCACCTCCATGCAGAATTGAATGGCCTTGCCCTCGCAGAGCAGGCTGGGAGCTGGGGGGTGGCCCGGAGCGCAGAGCAGGTGGGAAGATGTTACCTGGGAAGAACAGCCCTGCTGGGCCTGGGGCATGGTGGTGGAGGCAGGGAGGTTTCCAGAAACCTCCTCAGAGGAGACAGAAGCTGCCCTGCCCCTTCCTCCGTCCATCAGCATCCTAGCTCATCTCCCGCTTGTCCCCACACTGCCTGCCACACACCGTCCTCCAGTCGCACCAGACCGCAGGGTCCTGAACCTCACCTGGTGCCTTCAGACGCCCACCCCAGCAGGCAGAAGAGGGAACGAGTGTCCCAAGCCAATTCCTGCCTGTGCAAGCATCTCCAGAAAGGTGGTACAATGGAGACCCACGGGCAGGTTATGTGTGTGAGTGTGTCCCCACTGCGCACGTCAGGGACACTCCTAGGATCAGCGCGTGTCCTACTTGACCTTGTATCCCAGAGGCCCAGCCCTCAAATCAGTGTTTGTTGAACTGAAAGCCATTTCTAGAAGTGTTTATATCCAAATGAAAACTTTTTAGATATGTGATTTAGGGTAAGCTCTTCATTTCTCTAAGTCTTAATAAAGTAGTAGTAAGAATAAAATCTGCCCCGTAGACTGTCAAAGCGTGCCCGTGCGTGGCGCGCACAGTATGCCGTATTCACGTGTTGTGCTCACACCTGCCCGGCTGGCTTGTTCCCTATGTTCTCTGCAGGCTGCTGATGCCAGCCTAGGGCCGGACCCACACTGCTTCTCCCCCGTCCAGTGCCCCTGCTCCTATGACTTGCCCGGTTGGATCCAAAATATTCCCTTCTCTCCTTTCTGCCTGTGGACGGCTCACCCATCCTGCGGGGAGAGCTTGGCTCCTGATTCACAGATGTGCTCCCTGTGATGAGGGCCTGACTTTCAGGTGGATCCGTGCTCTCAAAGGCAATTTCCTTAAATGAGGAGCCTTTGTCTCTCAGGTTCTTCTCCAGAGCCCTCCAGCCAACAGAAGCTTGCACCCTGCCGTCACGTGAGCGGTGGAGTGCAAGGGGAGACTCACCTCTCCCTTTCTCATCAATCACCACACAGTTCATGCCCCAGGACCCACCGTCCCAGGCCGAAACCCTCCCGGGGCCCTTACGTGCGTCCACAAGATCCCAGGACCATGCCTGTTAGTGCGTTTCTCTCTGTTCCCTGGTTCTGACCGCCCTCGTCTCCTACAAAGAAACCCAAGAAAGCCTCCGTGCTTATCTCTGCCTCCAGACACCCGTTTCATCTGATCCTGTTGTCAGACTGAGCGTCTCAAAACTCCCATTTGATTAGGTCAAACTCCTGCTCGAGCAGCTTCAGTTTAGGTGTCCTGGTCCCTAACGTGAGCTGCATTCCAGACGCTCCAATCTGTGTCCACACCAGGGAATGTCACTCGGCCACAGAGTTAAGGACGCCCTACACAGGCTACAGCATGGACCAACCCTGGAAACACTGTGCTGAGTGCAAGAAGCTAGGCCCGAAGGGCCACATATTGTAGGATTCCACTTAGGTGAGATGTTCATAATTGTCAGCGGCCTTGGGATAACAGGTAAGGTGTGTAGGTTCCTTCTTGGAGGCGAAAATGGTCTGAAAGTGACTGTAGGGATGCTTGCATGACTCTGTGAATGCACTAAAAACCACTGAGTTGTACCCCTAAATGGGTGAACTGTACCATATATCTCCGTGAAGCTGGTTTTATGCTCCAATCAGGACCCTGTCCCTTTTTACCCACCAGAGCGCCCCACCAGCCTAAACCAGTGTCTATCATTCCATTCAGCCTAAAAGACGCACCCTCCCAGTTGGGCCTCCTTGGATTCCTACAGCATTCATCCATGCAGGCCTCCAACCAGGGACACCCAAGCACCCGCAGGCATTCGCAGGCAAACTCAGCCTGATGAAAAAACAAAGAACAGTAACAGCAAACAGAAAAGCAAACCAAACGGTGATTACAGTATAGTAATGCGAACCATACCACTCTCTTGCTCCTTAATTTCTGTGCTAAACTTTTCAGGGTTTACTCTCTTTCCTCAGGAGGAGACCCCCAAGACCCCCCAAGGGCAGGGACAATGTTCTGTACTTCACCAGAGGTCACACAGTGTGTGGCATGTAGAGTGAGTGCTGGAGTTGGCTCTGGAAGGCCGGGACTGCTTCGGGCTCCATCGGTGGCGTGACTCCTCACCTCGGTCCCTTAGGGTCCCCTAGAAAACAGCGATGGTGCCTCCTTCACAGGAAGAGCCGTGTGCAGCAGGGGGATTCACTGAAAATCTAGTTTACTAGAAAATCAGTGGGGATCATCTGTTGAAAAGTTAACTTGTATCTTGACTTCAGAAATGAAAGGTAGGGGCAGCCTGGGTGGCTCAGTGGGTTAAGCCTCTGCCTTCAGCTCAGGTCATGATCTCAGGGTCCTGGGACTGAGCCCTGAATCGGGCTCTCTGCTCAGCGGGGAGCCTGTTTCCCCCTCTCTACCTGCTGCTCTGCCTACTTGTGATCTCTCTTTCTCTATTCAATGAATAAATGAAGTCTAAAAAAAAAAAAAAGAAAGAAAGAAACAAAAGGTATTTCCCCATCACCCAGGAAGATGGTAAGCCTTTTAGTTACTCTAACACATATTTGATATTTGTTGAATGAATAGATGAGTTTTTTAATTATTATTTACCCCCACAGGGAAGCAAATAATTCTCTTATGTTTCAGAGCAGGAAGAGATGGGCTGCCCTGAGGAATCCCTGGACAGAGATCTCTGTATGTCCAAAGTCTCTCAGCTGACACCTAAGATGGGAGAGAGCTAGAGGTTGCTCCAGAGCAGGCCTGATCCCAGCAGTACTGGCACTTCCGTGGTCTGAAGAGAGCACAGGTGGAGGGCCTCGGGGTCCAGGGATCTGAGCTTGATCAGGCGCAGCAACTCTGAGGTTATAGGACTTTAGAAGAACGGGGGATGTCTGTGAAGACCAGATGCCTAACCAAGGCTCACAGTGGCCCTGCTTGGCCAAGTGTGGGGTCACCCAACCCCCAGGGGTCTCTGCTTTCTTCTGCTGGTGTTAGCAGACCTAGGCAAGCCATGGCAGCCACACACAGGGGTTCTTCTGGACTTTCATACAGCCCCAGGGTGGAGACCTCAGAGAACTCCAGATTTTGGACCGACTTCTAACAGAAAGTTCAAGGAAAAAGGCTGGGAACAGAAGAGAGTAGATACCCTATTATCAATGAATGAGTAAGAGCCTCACTACTCTTACGACACTATTGGAACAAAAGGTAAGGCACTCAATACTGATTGACTGATTAACGAGACTGAAATCTTAGGAGATTACAACTATCCTGAAGACAGACCATGGCTGGGAGCCCAGTAGGCAGGGGTCCCAGGGACACCTCATTTCAGCTGCCAGCGCTTAGGCAGATGGCTACGAATCTCAGTGAGAGAAACTTTTCCAAAAACACTCACATTATAGACAGCAAACAGGTGGGGCTTTAAACTCAGGAGAGACTGACAAAGAAAAATATTCCTATTTGATGTGGCTCAGAGATCAGCCCCAGTCTTGCTTCAAGCAAACCTGCAAAACACAGCACTTCTCAGCCAAACTTCCGCTGTCTGTGACCAATTCCAAAGTGTCAAGAAACCACAGTCTTGACGCCTAGAGGGTTCTCCAAGACATCCAGCCCCTGAAAGGAGGCTTCCACACAGCCTCCGTCTTGGGAGCCTCCTGTCTCACAGAGCCCCACGCGATGTCTGCTGGCATGGAGTTGAGAGCAGAGCAGAGGACAGCAGACAAGCTCCCCCCTTCCGTCTCCCCGGCCAGGGACCAACTCCCCAGTTCCCAGACGGCTTTTACTCTGGGACGAGACCCAACACGGCGACCATTTCCATCACTCTCTCAGCTTGTTTAAGAAAAACTTCTTGCCTACAACTGCTGGCCGCCATGCTACATACCACCCCAGTCAAGGTTTATCCGACATTAAATCTCCAAGCCAGAGACCTTCCAATTGGTCTGCGTAAAGCAGAATTATTGGTCCAAGTGTTTTTAAAAATAGATGCAACTCCAGACCCCAAGAAACTGAAGGGATATTATGGGAATACACAACTGTATTGTTTTGTTACTTTATGAAAAATTGGATTCTCGGCTCCTGTGTTCCCCTCCTGCTACCTTGCTCCCCCTTCTCCTGGTTTCCCACCTGAGAGGCTTGCAGCTCCTGGCATCAAGGACAATATACATTACAAATGAGCTCCCTGCTGGAACAGCCCAAACCAAGCTGTGGGGTCTGAGCTGCTCTGTGGGCTGTTCCCGTGCCGCCCCCCCATCAGCTCTAGCCTCCATCTTTCTTGAGACAAGAATGCCATTCTAGGCCAAATTTTAAATAAAGAGAAGCCCACAAAAATCGACCACAGATTCAAGCTGGATTTGGGGACCACATCTCGCCAAGGGATGCCCAAGCAAGACCGGGGGAGTTCATTTTGGTTCTGAGATTTTGAGATGTGAATGGTCCTTCCCCAGCCAGATGCCCCAGATGTAGCAAGCAGCCTCTCCAGCTTAGGCTCCCCAACAGCCACGGAAGAGGTTAAGAGGAAGGGGAGCCTTGTCTACTCCAGTGGCCACAGGAATGGCCAACACTCATGGTCCAGAGGTGGCTGAGTGAGGCCACAACAGCCCTATAAGCTAGGGAGGAGACTGAACAGGTTAAGTCTCCAGCAAGGGAGGAGACTGAACAGGTTAAGAAACGTTGCCAGGGTCAAGAACAAATTGGGTCCTGGCTGTGTGTGGATACAGAGAATGAAGTCTGCCTGCCCCCCACTTCCCTCTAATTTCAGTTCCTGCTATAGACTCAATGTGTGTGTCCCCCTAAAATTCCCATGTCGCAATCCTATTAGGAGGTGGGGCATTTGGGAGTGATCGGGTCTTGAGGGCAGTGCCCTCCTGAATAGGATTAGTGCCCTTTTAAAGGGACCCCAGAGAGTGACTTCCCAGCCTTTAGGACAGTGAGAAATAAATTTCTGTTGTTTATAAGCCATTCAGTCAATGGTTCTTTGTTATCTAAATCCAGATGGACTAAGGCAGAGCCTTCAGTCAAGATTTCCCTGGCCCATCATCAGCCCCTAAGACAGCTAGATAGGACTTCCCTCTCCCCCTGGACAACATTTTCCTTAGAATATAAGCTCAATGAAGGCAGGGCCCACCTGGTTAGCCACCCGAATTCCAGAAAGAGCAGTCTGGCACACGGCAGGCCCTCAGCGGAATTGGGTGGAATGAATAATGGCTCATGGCATGTGCTGGTGCAAGAAAGTGCTTACTAACCAGGGACTGGTGCTCCAAATGCAGGAAAAGTAAAAATTCAAACCTTTGTCGAATGTCAAATCAATATTAATTTACTCAAGGGCATGAGTAAATGTCTTAAACGAGGCTTTTTTATCCTTATTAAAGACAAATGACCAGGTGTGTCACTAAGAGTACACATGGGATTTTTTTTTAAGTTGCTTATTATTCTTTCCTGCAACTTACTGAAGCTTACAGTCTTTAGACATTCTAGAAACCAAAGTCCCTCCCCTACAGACCAACGGAGCAGGGACCCGCTTCTTTGCACAGGACCCTGATTTATCAAACCCTCTCCACCGGGGATGCTCCTTATTGCAGGTACAGAGAAGCCCAGGAGACATCCAGCCCCGTGTTCCTTCCGGAGCCCTCAGTGTGCCCCCTCGTGCTTTTCTCCCTCCCAACAATGCCAGGGACAAAGCAGCATTCCTGCTCCCCGCAGAGCCCTACCGTTATGCTCACCCCACCGGGACAACGCCCCCCACCCCGCACCATTCTCAGCCTGTCTGGGACATACAAAGGGGTCCCCTGGAAAGAGCAGCCAGCAGCTCCACCAGGAAGGTGAGGGCAACAGGTGGCGAGCCGACACTAATGACAGAGGACGCGGAGTCACCCCTGGGTGGCAGTGCAGGTGTCCCTGCAAGACCCCAGGGCCAGCACAGACTAGCCCCGCCCACTTCTCCAACAGAGCCCCGTCCTCTCCTTTCTTTTCTTTCCTGTTCAGAGGGCAGGGAATCCATGCCCGTCACTTACCAGCTAATGATGGAGAACGGTCCTGGGTGTTTTTATCCTGGCCACAGACGCCATTAGTCTGCCCCAAATCAGCTCTAATGCAACAAAGACGTAAAAGTTATTAAGCCCCTTTTAATAAAAGGCCTGTGGATCTCTCCATCAGCTGCAAATCCAGCCAGCAGGTGCTTTTGCCAATGCGCAGCTTAAAAGACAAACGGTAAGATTCGTGGTGAAGGCGGACGAGAGGAAGCCCGCCGCCCGCAACTGCTGGGGGGCTTACAAACTCTTTGGGATATTACAATTTCAGATGTTCTATTTTCTATTTACTTGTAATCCTAATTAAAGTTGCCGCAGAAAGACATGGATACAACTGCACAGGCCGCTACGTGATTACCTGTGTATAAGCACGGGGCCGCAGAGACGAAATTTCAACACCCCAGCCCAGACAGGCGTTGCTGGAAATACTCCCACTCCCAGACACGCAGGTCTAACTCCTCACAAAGCGAGGCTGAGGAGGAAAGACCGGGGCCCTCGAGGCATTGTTCTTCTTCAGGAATTTCCTGACTCTTGCTCTGTTCATTACTTTCAAGGGTTTCTCCATCTCTGCTTCATGCTTGGTGACAGTCCCAGGACCGGCGAGCCAGCCACGGGGTGATGGACCCACTCCGGAAAGCCAAGGGGCTTCCGGCCCTCACAGGGACAGAGGCAGGACTGCAAGAGGGGCCGGTGGCCTCTCCACCCACCACACCTGGTCCCCGCCGGCCCGCCCAGTGCCCCTCCCTGGATGCTGCTCGCGCCTCGCTTCGACCAACGCACATGGAGGATGTGTATGGTCTCTCTGGCGGAAACGCAGGGTATGGAAGCCCACGGGTGTTAGGATCATAAATATGTTAAATATTTGCATATGTGCCCAAAACGGCACAGAGGACAGACACTGAAACAAAAGTGGTAGCCGTCTGGGCCCGGCCAAAGAGCGGGAATAATCTTCCTTACATGATCCTAAATTTCTGGAAGATTATTATAATACAAATTATTATAATACAAATGAATAAATTCATAATATAAAGTAATCTTGCAGAGATAGAGCACAAACCAGTGGTTTGAGACAGTGAGTGGGAGGGTGGGGACGGACAGAGAAGGGGAGGGGGAAAGCTTCGTGGTGGGGAGCCCGTTCTGGATCTTGACACTGGGGGAGGTCCCATGAGTCTATACGTGGGACATGCAGAGACCAGACAGATACACGCCTTGTATCAACTCCAGGGTCCAGGTTGTGGCCTGGCATTACAGCGGGCGGAGATCCAGCCCCCCTGGGGGGCTGGGCGAAAGGTACACGAGGCCTCTCTGTGGCATCTCGGCAACTTCCTTTAATTTTATAATAATTTCAATATAGAAAGGTTAAAATAGATCTAACTATGGTCCACATACAACATGGAGAAATGCAGATGAAGCCGAAACTGTGGGGTGACGCTGGTTTTTAAGGCCAATAAACAGACATCCAACCTTTGCCTCATAAACGGAGAGACCAAGAGCGCGCACTGTCTTACGGTATTCAGCCCCCAAGTCATTCCCAAGGAAAGTCACCGGATTACGGACGAGGATGCTGAGGCAGAAAAAGTGCCCAGAGCTAGAACCAGCCCCTCCGGCCGCAGTCTGCCTTCAAGCTCATCTCAGGTTGGGCCCAGCACAGCCGCAAAGCAGGGGTGATTATCCTTGTCTTGGGGTGGGGAGCCTGGCTGGATTACGGAGTAAGCAGCAACACAGCAGCTGGGGTCCAGAACTCTGGCTGCCAGGCCCGACGCCTCCCCCATCTGGCCACCCCCCTTCTGCAGCGCCCCGACCCCCATCTGGCTCCATGAGGTCACATGCATCTGGTCGCTGCCTCCAAAGACCACAGACACCACCTCCTTCCTGCCCAGACTCCAAGTTTAGGCCCGTCACCCACATCCTTTTCCGACACTGCCTAGTTCATCGTGGCCCAGGTGAAGGGGACAGTGTACTCGGCAGGGGAGGAAGACACTACTTTAGCCCTTGCTGCAAACGCTCAGGGTGGCCAAGCAAGGACCCCCTGTCCCTGCCCCCACATGTCTCAGCTGCCATTCTTGTCCCCTTTGATCCATTTACCCCCATGTAGTCTGGAACTCTCTAAGGCAAGACGGGGCCCCCTGCAGTGGCTCTTCTCTCATTCAAGACAAAACCCAATTTTTCTATATATCCCCCAACTTGGCTAGATGGACGAGGCCCTTGAAGACTGAACTCGGCTTAGCCCACCTCACCACACCTCTCCCAGACTTGCTCCATCCTGTGGCCACACTCACACCCTGCATTCTCTCCTCAAAGCCACTGCACATTCTGTTCCCTCTGCCTTGCGTGCTCTTCCCTGTGCCCTGTCCCCACCTCCACTCTCCATCCAGCCACCTCCCCTTGCCAGGGTGTCTCCAACTCATCCTCAGGTCTAAACTGACAGAGCATTTCGTCCAAGAACTCTCCCTAACCCACCAGGACAGGATTATACGCCCTCAACAGGTGCTCCAGTGACCCCCCAATGCTTCTAATACACACATCGGTCGCATTCCTATCACTGCCTGCTGGCTTGTCTGTCTACCCCAGCAGACCATCAGCAGCGAGACAGCAAGGACCATATGCACTGCCCAGCGTATCATCTGGCCTGCAATAGGTACACAGTAAATACTTGTCAAATTAATGAATTTCGGACAAAGAAGCTGGTAGGACTTCCCAAGGCCACACTCACGAGTGGAGAGCTGGGACAGGAACTAAGGTAGTGGCTATGATTTTTTCCAACTTAACCAAGGATGAGAGAAGGTCAAGGGCAATCCCTCAGCTGATCTGGTCCCAGCACAGACAGAAGCACGGGGTAAACCAGGACACGCTCAAGAGAGTTCAGGATTCAGGAGAATACACCCAGAGCCATGTGAGAACAGTTTGCTTAACACACAAATGAGGTAATGGGCTGCTCCTGACGGTGCCACCTGGGACAGGGGGAGCCAAGGGAATTCTTGGATTCCATGATTCAGGAGATGGGGGTGGTCTCAGCAGCAAAGAGAACGCGCTGCCCAATGCTTCAGGCTCAGTTTGGCAATTCGTCGATGTTCTTCGAGTTAATGCATTATTATGAGTTTGCATATTTATAATGTGCCCTCTAGTTATTAACGGTGATATAATGCCAACTGAGAAAACCAAGAGACCTCAGAAATATTTACATAGCAGCATAATTAAGACTCAGAGCTGAGTCACTGAGGAATCCTACTGATTTTCTGGGAGAGGAAAAAATAGGACGTTCTGTCTTCACACCCTGCCCTAAGACCCTCCCTAAACATGGGCCAGGCAGAAGCCCACTGTGCCTCCCCTGGAACCACCCCCGACCACCAGCAGAAGACAGACCATCTCCGAGACGTACAGTTGTTGCCCTCCCCCAAAGACTCAGACCAGACCTTCAAATTGGTGGATACCCCGTGTCTCCCGCCTCCTCCACTTCATGGGGAAGAGGAGCCAAGGCAGGAACACACAATCATTCCATGCCCTCAGTCCAGACTGCCGCACAGCCCTCTCCACACTGATGTCCCTCGTCAGAGAGACTGAGGGTCCCTTTCAACATACAGAAAGAAGAGTAGGAAAGTGCCCCGAGGACCCCAACATCAATTCTGGGTCAGAGGCAACTGACCTATTGCTGAGTGAGCCCCTCACCAGGCCAGAGGGCAAAGAATCAGCTCTCTCTTTTCAAAAGGACCCACAGCCGCCCCCCCCCCCGCAAGCATCTCCTCCCATCCTCTGCTTTTTCCTCCATCCAGAACTCTACCTTCCATACAGAAAACCCAAGCTGGTTCTGATGGGCTCAACCAGGGTTTGTTCATGTATCTTTTAAAATGAAAAAGGAAAGAGATTTTATACAAGGGGGAAATCAACTGCTGAAAACCAGCAAAATGTGCTCCATCCCTACAACGGAATGTTACTTGGCCACGAGGAGTGACGCCCTGCCACACGCTACCACATGGATGAGCCCTAAAACATGATGCCGTGTGAGTGAAGCCAGACACAGGCGTGTGACTCCACAGTCTCGAATTATCCAGAGTAGGCAAATCCCCAGAGACCGAAGGTGGGTTCGTGGTCTTCTAGCGCTGGAAGGGGTAAGGGGATTGGCGTGATGGCTAAGGAGTCAGGGGTTTCTTTGGGAGGTGATGAAAATCTTCTACAATTAACTGTGGTGATGGTAGCACAATTCTGTGAATACATTAGAAGCCACTGAATTGCGCATTTTAAATGAGTGAATTATATGGTATGTGAATTAAATCTCAATTTTTTTTTTAAGATTATTTGGGAGAGGGCGCCTGGGTGGCTCAGTTGGTTAAGCGACTGCCTTCAGTTCAGGTCATGATCCTGGAGTCCCCGGATGGAGTCCCACATCAGGCTCCTGGCTCAGCAGGGAATCTGCTTCTCCCTCTAACCCTCCCCCTTCTCATGCTCTCTCACTCTTTCTCTCATTCTCTCTCTCTCAAATAAATAAATAAAATCTTTAAAAAAAAAAAAAAAAGCATTTGGGAGAAACTCCTTTATCTCCTGAAATGGGGCCTGAATCCTAGAATGACGGTCTCCCCAAGATCAGCCTCCAACAGGTGCCCAGGCAAAGTGTTACCCTGCAAAGCCCCTCCCCTCCCTCGGCACCCCCCACCACCACTCCAAAAGTTCTGGCTAGCTCTCGACACAGGAAAGCTGCTGCACCAGGTCCCAGAAAGATCCCAAGACTGAAAATCTACATTCCACAGGACACAACAAGCAGTAACTAATGCCAGACACGCGGCATCGAGCTTGCAATAAATGTCATCCTGTTTGGCTTCTGAAAGGGTCTCTGATATGCAGTTAATGCCGCATTCAGGCTCCATCCAGCCTCCATCACGGGTGATATGCAAATGCGGCTTTTGTCACAACCGGCACTAACTCTAATAACTCCCAAAGTGAAAATGTTCCCATAAAAACCGCCATAAAAAGTCCCTTATTTTATTGCCAGCTAAGTTTTCTTTACTTGTTGTCAGGACTTTCTCCTCACTGTTGATTAGCTAACAGGCGGCACGTCATTTTTTTTCCTTTAGAGAGACCGGGGCACACAATCATCACCCTGTCCCCTCCCTCCATCTGGAGTACGCCTTGCTTCAGCTGCCACTGCTGCCCAGCCCCCTCTGAGCTAAAGGGGCTTATAAACCACATTTACCTTCCCCAACGGGCGGCTGAAATGCATTACCTTTGGTCTGCTGCTTGCACTCCTTGCTCAAGTGGGAATATAAAAATCAGCCTTATTTATAACAACAGAACACCTCTGTTCCCCGGATTAGACATGGCTTTGTGCCATACACACGCACACGCGCGCGCACACGGCACACACATGCACGGACACACACCCATGTGAGGACATATAAACACAGGCGCACACAAAGTACTCGTGGGCATGCGCACAAGGGGGCTCAAACATATATGCAAGCTTGCACACACATACAGAAAAACACACGCACGCGCACACGCACATACACGTCATGCTGTTTTTCCCAAAGCAGGATACGTCCCGTTCATCCCACAAGAAAGGGAAAGAATAGGGGTACCTGGGTGGCTCAGTGGGTTAAGCCTCTGCCTTCGGCTCAGGTTGTGATCTCAAGGTCCTGGGATCGAGCCCCGCATCGGGCTCTCTGCTCAGTGGGGAGCCTGCTTCCCCCCTCTCTCTCTGCCTGCCTCTCTGCCTACTTGTGATCTCTGTTAAATAAATAAATAAATAAAATCTTTAAAAAAAAAAAAAAAGGACAGGGCCAGGCCCTCCCACCTAGGCCCTGCCTTTCTGGGCCTTGGTGGTGAAGCAGGCCCCTCTTCCAGCCCAGCTCCATACACCCAGGGCAGAAAGGACTGGGCAGGTCTCCAGTAACAAGACCCTCCCTCTCTGTGCGAGAACACAAATAAATCTCCTCCTTAAGGTTCTTGGAAGAGGCCTCACACCTCCAAAAGAAGACAACTCTTTCCCCAGCTGACCTGGCCTCCCCTCCCTGAGCCTCTACAAAGATGACATGACGGACGACAGTCCCCTGCTTTTGGCCACAAAGGCCCACAGGCCTACCACCGACTGACTCATCTCTGCAGAAACCTTCTAATCCTCCTTCCAGAGGATTGCTGGTGGCATCCCACAAGCAAGTCACAATAGCCACTTCCACCAAGAGGCCCCTTGGAGAGAAGAATCCGGTCAGCCCTCTGTGTACCACGCAGGAACCAAAGTAAACCAGGGTCTGCCAAGGATTCTTGCAAAATGGAAAGAGACGCTGAACTCTAGGAAACAAACCGAGGGTTGCCGCTGGAGGGGAGGTAGGTGATGACTGGGTGATGGGCATTAAGGAGGGCACGTGATTAATGAACACTGGGTGTTATATGCAACTGATGAATCACTGATCTCTACCTGGTACCTAGTAATATAGTATATGTTACGGAAATTGAATGTAAATAAAGAATTAAGAAAAAAGGAGAAAGGAAGGAGTGAGTCAGTCACCTATTTATGACCATTTGCCTTAGGGGACAGCAAAGTGAGAAAATGGAGCCCTTTTCACGTAAAATGCCCGTATGGACCTACACAGTAGCCACTGCCAAGAGTCTAGGAACCCCGTCATGGGAGGAAAGCAGTAGCGACCACCACATTTTCTGCCCAGGCAACAAAGACCTGAAGTCTCAGATGAAATGTGGGTCCAGGGGTTGCCCCAGGCTCTGTGACGTGCAGGAGGAGCACCCGGAGCAGCCAGGACGCAATGGCCCTACCCAGGGCAGCCTCCAGCCAGCTAGGATAACCTCAGGGCTAAAGCGAGCCACCCCACCTTCACGAGCAGCCCACCGTCCCCCAGACGACCCTCTCTACCCACTAAAGCCATCAGGGGTCCAGACCGTGGTGGGGGACGTTTCCACTCACTCCATGTCCGCCCCTCACGCACACACCCATGGGTGACCGTCAGGGTACAAGCCGCCACCTCCCATCCCCAAAAGGGCCCTCCAGCGCCCCGGGTCCCTACACCCGGTGGGGTCCGCAGCACTGCTCAACCCGGTCGGGGGGGGAGGTGAACCCCGCGGGCAGGCGGAGCCCATCTTAGCGCCCTCTGGCCCCATTCTCCTCCTGGCAGTTCGGATTCCTTTTCTTGGGGGTTTTAAAGGTCATGTTCTCCGTCGGCGGAAACATTCTACATGACACTTCTGAGGCAGAGGCTCCTTTCAGAGGCATTTAATCCAAGAACAGGCACCCTCTGAAGAAAAGGGTTTATAGGTCACCGCTCAGACGGCCCAACAAATCACGGGGCCTCCTGCGGGCTTGGGCGGGAGGCGCAGTTGGAGTGGGGAGGGGCGGGGCGCGGCCTGGACGCCTGGGGCGCAGAGGGACCGAGGAGGAGGGGCGACAGCCGGGGGCGTGGCAAAGGGGAGGGCGGGGCCCGGCCAGGAGGGACAAGGCAAAGGAGAAGGGCGGGACCACGGGGCGGGGCGGGGCCAGGCGCCCCCTGTACCGCCTCCTGGGCCGGAGACGCGCGCGGGCCGCTCACAACCAGGCCCTCCAGCATCGGGACGAGCTGACCTTGACCTGGCGAAGCGAGGCGGCCTCCGAAGAGAGTTTGCGGAGGGGCTGCCTGGCAGACAGTGGGGGAGGCGGTGGTACCTGTTTGTGTCTGAGCAGAGACCCTGTGCCCCGTCCCCACTGCTCTCTGTGCCCCACGCAGAGCCGACAGACGGTCTGAGCGTGTTTGTGCAACCACTATGGAAAGGCGCGTGGGAGAGGCTTGGAGGCCACCGGAGCAGCAGGCGCTGATGCAGCGGACGCTCCCTCCAGCAGACACTGCAGAGAAAGGGCACAGCGACCTGGTCCCAGGTCGCATCCAGGGGAGGGGTGTTAGTGAGACCATGGAGTTTGTGGGACCATGGAGAGGGCCGACTGAGGCGGAGGACTTCGACCTGACAAAACCGGGCAAGGTGATTCCTATCCCGGAAGACTGAGGACTGGCTGCAGGGCGCCACGCACAGCCACCTGCTCTCACACCCCCGCACCCCCGGAAACCTGGACCCCCACCCTGCCTTGAACCAGGGCAACAACCTGCAACAACCTTGTGAAAGGTCCCCGCTGTCTGCTCAGCTCTCCTGGGACGCCCAGCCAGATGCTACCTCCCCTGTGCCAGGGTCTGGTGCCATCCCCATGAGAGAGACAGTCTTAACCCCAGTTTATGCCCATTTCCAAATCTCCAAGCTGGCCTGGCCTGTGGTATTTGTGTCCCTTGGAGCCCCACAATGAATGCGCTCGGATCAATTGGATCAATCCGCTCAAAATGTTAAAAACCTGAGAAAGGTCACTGAGAGTGAATATTCCTTTCAGGAAGAATCATCCGACCCACCCCACCCCCAGCTCTAAGAATATGTCTCAAGGAATCATGACAGTGAGCCTTGGGCCCTCGTGATCTTCAGCCCCCTGGGCCACAGCGGGTGGCCGCAGGACCACTGAAGGCACGGGAAGAGCAGGAACCCACAGCAGCAGACAGGCAGCTTCTGGCAAAGTCGGCTACACCTTCCTGGCCACCCAGCACCCACCCACAGTCAGTCTTAACAGCCCCCTAGTTTTGTTTGGGTCTTCCCCCTCTTTACCGCACAATCAGGTTGGCAGTGGGGCCCCCAGGAATCGGGGGGTGGGAGTGACAGAAGACTGGAGACGAGGGAGGACATGCCCACAAGCCTGCCCTCCAGGTCCTCTTACGTCCATCCCAGCTCCCCAGAGCCCTTCAGCCGGTGCACGGTTCCGCAGGCTTCGCCAGAATCCAGTTTTGCTTAATTTAGCTACAGTTGTTTTTTGTGGCTTACAACAAAGGAGCCTTAACTGCATCACAGCCCAAACCTCCCTAAACTCAGAAAAGTTTAAAAAAAAAAAAAGTGCAATAAGAATTAATTCCAGAGATTCCCTAGTAAGAATCACTGCTCACAATTGGAGTACGCTTCTCTTTAAGACCGCCTTAAGCAGCTGTGTCCATCCCAGACTACCTGGGATTTAAAAGTGCAGCTCCACCACTTGCCAGGACAAGATATGAAGTCACAAAACCTCTCTAGGCCTGTTTCCTCACCTGTAAAATGGAGACAATAGAGCTGATCCCCCGGGACCATCATGAAGACTAAGTAAATTCATCTGTGTAAGGGGCTCAGGGCAGGACCTGCGTGTCATAAAGGTTCTGTCACTGTCTGTTGAATTAAATCAAATTCAATCACCTAACAGTCATTTACTCACTCATTTATTGAGCACCCACTGCATGCACAGCACTGCCCCAGGTGCAAGGACACAGAGGCAGAGTAGCAGGGGACCTGCCCTCGAGAAGTCCCTGTCAGCTGCAAAGGGAGACTTGTAAACACATAAATCCGAGTCCGATGTGATAAGACTATTCTGAAGGTATCAACAGAGTGCTGTGGGAACACAGAGGAGGGGTGATTAATTTTGCTTCAGGGGTTGGGGGAGTCTTTGCAGAGGAGGTGACATTTGAGCTGGACTTTGAAAGACGAGCTCTCCACAGAACTAAATCTGGACCCAGTGCCAAGAGAGTCAGCCTTGGAAATCAATCCAGCCACCGAGGGAGGGGCAGTCAGCCACAGGCTGACTTCCCACAGACTCCCTGCCCCCAGGACAAGGACAGACAGGGCCTCAGCTCTCCCAGGCTGTGAGAGTCCACACTCTCCCTGGGAGGCCGGGCCAGGCCTCTGTTTATAAACTGCTGTCTTTTCCCTCCACTCAGCGGTCTGCTCACCTCCGGGTAAGAAGAACTCTCTGCCCCTTGCGAACTCCCCCAGTCTCCACCTCTTGAATGCAACTTGCATTTTCTTCCTCCAAGAATGAAAATCACCATGATTGCTTTTAAATTACATCCCACTTTTGCAGACTGCTTTACAGATTTCAAGACAGAAGAAATACAGAATATCTGTCAAGGCTAGAGCTGAAACGCAGCTCTGCCATGAACTACCCAGTGACCCTGGGCTTATTATTTCATTTCTCAGGCCTCAGTTGCCACATCTGTACAATGGAGTAACAAGGCTGCCGTCGGGGATGAAATGAAGTTTTCAAAACAATATCCAGGCAACAGTGGGCAAAATGGAGAGGGTTACTAAGGTAAAGCCCACCATGCCCTTCATACCTGGTATGTGAGATGCTCTTACCACTATTAGCCACACTCCCTTTCCTGGCACCTGACTTTTCTGTGCCTTGTCTCCCAAGTAGAATGTTACCCTCGGGAAGTCTAGGTCACATCTCACTGGTACTTAGAGGGCTGACATTCTAGTTCTGAGCCCTGTGCCCACTCTGAGCAAGCGGCTTCCGGCAGGCTGGGCCCAGACAGGTGAGCGGTTGTGCCAATCCTCCCCCCAGCACTTCCTGCAGACCCCGTCACAATGTCCCCCGACACAAATCACCACCAGCCCCAGCCTCCCCACGTACACATGCTCGTCTCTTCTTAGCGCTATTTGAACTGCCTGTTTGAAGGGGATTCTGGTCACCCTCTTCTCCCAGAACACACTGTGTACAAATCCGTAATTTCCCCCTGGATATCTATATAATTTTTTTCAACACAGACTGAACCAAGGATGAACATGTTTTCAGGACTCTCTGTAGAACTGCTGATGTTATTTTCCAATTGTTGGCAGCAAGGACTCCACCAAAATACTCAAGGTCAAGAGACCAGCATGGTTCTAGGCAATCTGTACCTCTTAAAACAGTGACAAATATGTTATTTAATTTTAATGAGCTTTTTTGCATCTCAAATCTAATTACAGCATTATCAAGTACTGCTTTGAACTGCAGGTGGCTTCTCATTACGTGTGCAAAGCCTGCCACGAGCATTTTTCGTGAATACTAATAACTGCTTAATTTTACTATCCGCTTAAAAAAAATAAAGACTTCCAGCAACTTAGAAGGCTGGGCTTTCTAAAGCATCTGCGGAGGGTGAGCCACACAGCAACACGGCTTAATTAAAAAAAATAAATACTGTATACGGCCACCCTTGAGGATGACAGCTCGGGAAGCGGCCAAGGCCCGGCGGACGGGGGCGGGGAGGAGAAGCGCTCCGTGCGCTTCTCGGAGGCTCTGTTTTATTGCAGGCTTATTGCATCACATTCAAATTTCCCAATTTGCTTGCAGTTCAGAGAGAACGGTTCCGTCAACAGATTTTCTGGGTGACGGACTTCAGTAATAGGCCTGGAGCTGGAGGTCCCGGAGGACACGCTCCAGAAATCTGTTGTGCGGACAGGTCCGGGGAGATGCCTGAAAATCATCACGAAAGCGGTCCGAGAGGGAGGCCAGCTGCCGGCACTCCAGGAGAGGGTAGAGGCAGCCCGCCGGTCCAGGCTCTGCGTGGAAGGCTTTGCAGCCCCAGAATGGAGAAAGTTATCGAGCCCTGGCCAGTGGGTCTGAGCCACGTCTGGGGTTTGTGTGTCGTTCAATTATTTTTGGAAAAGTGTTAATGCTGAACTTCATCTTTTAAGGCCAGCTTCCTGATTTGCACCTTCTCCAGGGAGGTGGGCTAGGAGGGAAAGTCTGTTACTGTCCACTACCCCCACCCCTCGTTCGTGATTTTCATTCAGGAAGATGCCAACAATCTGTGAAGCCACGGGTGCGTCTCCACCTGGGTTTGGTTCACACACATCCACACTGTCTCTGACTAGGAGTTCCTAAACCTGCAAGTCCCATCTGCAGTGTAGGCTGGTCACCTGCACTGACAGGCCACACCGTTGACCCAGCCACGCTTTCTTCTCTTTCTCATTTCCTGGAGGACCAGCTCAGCCATCCTTCCTCACGTTTGAGCCCTGCCTGTGCCTTGCTCAGAAGTTGCAAAGGCCAGATGGACCACAGCCCTGCTCTCCACCTGCCTCTGGCCAAGCAAATACCGTCCCCCTGAAGATGCCCACATCCTAATCCTCAGAACCTATGAATATGTTCTGTCACATAGTGAAGGGCAACTAGGATTACAGGGGCCGGGAAGGTAGCTAATGAACTGATCCCAAGATGGAAAGATTATCCAGGTGTGCTCAGTATAATCCACACGAGGCCTTAAGAATGGAAGAGAAAGAAGGCAGAAGAGCGGGTCGGAGAGCTGTGACATGAGAAAGACTCCACCGTCCTCCATTGCTGGCCTTGAACATGGAGGCAGGGAGGCCTGCAGGCCAGGAACCTCGTCGGCCCCTTGAAGCTGCGCTGCCCACGCCTCAACTTCAGCCCCTTGGGACTAGGGTCAGACTTCTGACTTCAGGGCTGTAAGACGACGCAGGCATGTTGTCCGAAGCTATAAGTCCGTGGTCCTCTGTTCTGGTGGCGACAGGGAGCGAGCACAGTACTGGGAGCTGTTCTGCAGAAGGGCAGCAGGCCCCTGGGAAAGCGTCGCCCCATCAGGCCACCAGCAGGAGCCGGGGGAAGGACAAACAACCTGACTACCAGCCTTCGTCCTTCTCCTGAGACTTTTGTGGTCCACAAGGTTTCTTTCCAGAGAGAAGTCGGAAGCAAGCCTACATCACTGCCACTGAACCTCGGAGTCCCGCCTCGGATTTCCTCTTTCCATGTGTTGAGCTGAAGAGTGGCAGACCCCGGGGAATCTCGCTGCCGGACCTTGACTTCGACTCGGGCCGTGATCTCGGGGTCGTGAGCTGGAGCCCCGCGTCAGGCTTCACACTCAGCATGGCATCTGCTTGAGAGTCTCTCTCTCCCTCTCTGTCTGTCCCTACCCCCCCCCCAAAAAGTAAGTAAATTAAAAAAAAAAAAGAAAAAAAGAGTGGCAGACAGCACTGGCACACCCAGGAGGACGGCAGAAGTTCCCTGGGCCCCACCAAGGCCAAGCTCACCAGCCGCTACTTACTATGGACCGCATCCCACATGGCCCCGGCACTCAGCCTCTGCCTGGACCCGGAGAAGGCCCCGCCTCAGGCAGGACAGGATCCCTGTGGTCAGCTCATCAGCCGGATGCTCTGCCACCAGGGCCCTGAGGTCCTGACAACAGAGGGAGTTAACAGACCAATACTGGGCCCTTTGTTTTTATAAGAGAACAAGTGGTTCATGACAAAGAACCAAGTTTCCTTCTTTCCGAGGCCATCCTTGGTGCTCCCTCTCTGAGCCCATTACAGCCTAGTTATCTCGCACACGACTCTGCCGCATAGGTACCCTCGCCACCGACAAGTTCATTTAGGAGGATTTATGGCCTGATTGTGCAGCTGTTGCCTTCTGAGTCAGTTTTAAGAGATTGTTACACAAGCAGTGTCATAATTTAGTCATGTTTTCATCTCACAACTGTACTGTAATTACTGCTGTTAACAGCAAATGGTAAACAGGAGTGTGAGGCAGGCCAGCCAAAGGGAGCCTAAAACACTGTGGACCAGCAAGGCAGAGGGAGGGATGACTGCGGGGACCCCACACCGCCCCCAGGGAAGCCCACGCCAACCCAGCAGGCCCCCAGGTGCACCACAGTGTGCCCCGGCGTATGCAGGCGCCTGGAGCACGTGAGGGGTGGAGCTCTGCCTGCCTCCTCAGTTCCTACCAGGGTCTGGGGCGCCCACGGGGCTGCCAGAGGCAGAATGTGGCAGGACCCAGGATGGTTCTGGATGTGGGGGGTGGCAAGCTCCAGGTAGTGTGCCTGGAACAGTGGATGCTCAAGACAATGAACTGTGGGTCCCCAGATGAGACCCCGCTGCAGCACCTTCTCGAGCAGAAAATGCTGCTGCAGGGAGCTGGGGGGAGACAGTGGGGGACCACAGAAGCAGCACTGAACCTTGCTTCCCCTGATGTGCGGCTTCCCTCCTGGCTGTTGCCTGCAGGATTATTTATTTGCACAGAAAGACCCACTGGAGCAAATCTCTCTGATGTTTTGGGTCTTAACCGCTAGCCACGGGGAGGATGGAGGCCAGACCCCACCGCCCTGGCAGCTAAGCTCCGCCCAATACAAACAGCTTCTTCCCCATAGGCGGCAAGATGGGGAGCGTCTGGCCCCAATGGTGATCTAGATGTGGTACAATGGTTAGAGACACAGATAGGGTCCAGGCAGGGTCCTTGGGGAAACCAGTACCCACTCCACGGCCACAGCAACAATCATGTCATCCTGAGGGCCACTCCCACAGCAGCATCTGCCCCCAGTGCCCTGACTTTCCCCAGTGTAGAGAGAGCCTAACTAACTCATCTGGGGCCACAACGCCAGGTCTCCGCCTAGATCTAACCAACCCCAAAGCTCTGGCTCCATCCCACATGCCATCTGGGCCTGCCCTGGGGCTATCAACAAGCAGCAACTTCTCTCCCCAACCCCACATCTGCCTCTGAACCAGGGCAGCCCCCAGCAGGTTAAAGGACACGTGCCCATGACCCCAGGGCAGAGGAGGCATGGAGGTGAGAGAAGAGGTGGGAAGATAGGCAGCAGGTGCAGTGTCTGGTGTCATCTATCCTTGGGGGAGGTCCTGTGGGCCTTCCCTGCAACCAGCCCCAGCCCTGTGCACCCTGTCCCCCACCCCAGCTCGCTCAGAGCCACTGGCCATGATTAGTGGGACCTAATTTGGAAAAGGTCGGATGCTCTGCAGAATCCAGGGGCTAACAAGGCTGGAAGACTCATTTCCAGATTACCGAAGCTTCAGAGAAAAACTGAAGGTCTGGAGACAACAATCAATAAACACGAAGCCCTTCTAACAGAGAGGAATCAAGACCGTGAAGTGAACAGGCATCAAAAGAACGACCAGGAAAGCAGGTGCAGACTGAGAAAGGGCAGGGTCAGAGCCTGGCAGCCTGCCCCCTGCAGCCCACCCCAGTCAAGGAACTGCCCTGCCCCAGGCAAACAGAGAGAAGGAGGCGGAGGTGGAGTCCCAGCCTCATGTACTCGGAAATAGGCACCCAGGGGTGCTGTTCCAACTCCCAGCTGCCCTGGGGGCCCCAGTGAACTTTTAAACAGGCTCACGTTCCTGAGGGGCTTGGCCTTAGAGCCGGGCTGCTGAGCTCAGAGCCTCTCTCCTGTGTGGTATTGGACAAGTGACATGACATCTCTGTTTCTCATGCCTTCAGTGGTAGAGTTCCCACCGCTGGGCTGCTCTGTACCCCCACGAGCTGGGCACAGTGACCAGGCCATAAACAGGAACTCTCCTTCCTATTCCACAAAGCAACACTCAGACCTCACCCTACAAAACATCTGTTGCAAAATACTTGTTTGGACGTTCGAGAAGTGATCTGGGAGATCCACTTTGGAGAAGGAGATATTGGGACTTGTGGCACGGAGCTGTGGCCGATGAGAACACATAGAGGAGTCATGGGTCTGAAGACAACACTGGAGCTTCCCTCACCCACATCACACCTTGGGCGCAAGTGCGAGGCGCCTTCAGCACAGCACCGGGCACCAAGCAAATGCCCCAACCCAACAACCCTCTGGGGTCAGGGCTGAGCCGGCGCCAACCTCCACACACCGCGCCCAGGACTTTTGCAGACAGCCAGCACCCCTCACCGGCCTAGGCGCTGGTCAGCCATGGAATTGACATTTAAAAAGCTGCAACATGGGACCAGCTCTCCCCGGCTAGCCAACCAAAAATGCAAAGCCAGCTTCCGAAAAAGAGACAAGCACAAAACAGCGTGGGTAGCTGGCTCTGGAGGTCAGGGTTCAATCAGCATCATTGCTGATCATCAGCATCACTGGCCAGGAAGGGGTCTGAGCCTCGCACCCCAAGGACCCAAGCACCCGTGTGCTGCCCTCAGGTCAGTGAGGGCACGTGTTGGCCCTGAAATCCGGAACCTCCTCAGAACCGGAGGGCTGCGGCTTCTCCCCCAGAAGCCAGCCCCCACCTTCACGGACTCGCACGTCGGCACTGGGTTTTTATGCCGGGATAACGCTCAGCCATTTTATGTGGGATTATACACTGTGTGTACCAAAAAGCTCATAAAAAAAGAAAAAAATTGAATGAACATTGTTTTTAAAAGGCCCTTAAAAGGCTATAAAGTGCAGTGACTTTCATACCCTTGGGTTTTTTCCATCTTGTATTAGAGAGTTCCTCAATCAAAGCAGACTCTGGGCATAAGGAGGTGACAAGGAGGTGAGGAAAGTGGATTCCAAGGTCAGGGAGCCGGGAAATTCTGGAGCAAGCTGGCTCCCCATGGGCACCGGCAGGCACACGCTCGGGTCCCACGCCCATCCTCCATGAGAGGTCAGCCCTGAGCCAGCAAGGCTGCATCGCTGGGTGGGGTCTGCTTCTCAGGCCTAGGGAGGTCTGCAAAGCCACAGCCTTGGAGCGTGATGGTGACAGTGGCCCCCTCCCCAAGCCCAAGACTGACAGCAGCTTGCCTGAGGGTGGGGCCACGGAACAGGACCCGGGACCGAGGACACAGTAACATGATCTGGACCGCGAGGTCACTGTGGCCAGGTCCCCCAGGCTGGACCCCTGCCCCACCTCATCCCTCAGGGCTCTCTCTGCGCAGCTCATAAGGGCCTGCAACAGGCCTGGTGAAGGGAGAATTCTGCCAACGGTTTCTAGCATCTCTCGGCCTCTCAGACAGGGCCAGGCTCCACAAAGGGAATCTCTGCTGGATTCCTCGAAGCTAAAAGAGCGACAGAGAGAGAAATGATGGGAGCCGTGCGAGGGGCTATCAGGCAAACATTAAAAATCATGTTTCCAAAGAATATTTAATGACTAGGGGACAAGCTCACAATATGTTGTTAAATGAACAATGAAGCTACCAAAACTACGATCCCAGGTATGGAACAAACAAACACATGTCCAGACGGCAGGGGGCTGGGAGGAAACAGACCGCAATGCCAACAGTTGTGACCTCTGGAAGGGGAGCTCCGCGGGTTACCCCCGCTTTTCCTCCAAATTCTTTTCTCTATTTGCAAAGTTCCATGCAATGATTAATTATTTTTAGAATGGGGATTGATGATGGTAGAATAAGTTAAATATTTAAATAATAAATATTCCTTCCAAAGAAAACATACCATTTTATCCCATTTGACACCAGAAACACCTAAACGGGTCAAAGTTACGTTTTCCTCTTCTCCACAGCCGCCCCCACAGACAGAAGGCACCAGAGGGTGTATGTAGCAATGGGGATCCACTGGACAGAGGCTGGATGGTGGTGCAAGAGAGCAGCAGGTGCGGCAGGGGCAGGGAAGGGGGAAGCCAGCCCGGACACAGCGAATAAAAACCGCACTTCATGGCCATGGGCACCCCATGGGTACCCTGTGGTGTGTGAGGCACACTCACCCTGGACCCTCCCAGGCTAACACCAGGGGAGGGGCCTTTCCCAGGACAGGGCAAGGCTGTCTGCCCCAGCCACAGGACAGGGCTCAGGAAGCCCCAGTGAGGGCTCTGGAGAGCTGCAGCCTGCCTGGGAAGGAGGGAGAACAGCCCCTCCACAGCCCCCAGCCCCGAAGGCCCAGAGGACACTAGGGTCCCTCAGGGGCCCACACCAGCCTGGGGTTTTGCACAGACTGTCTCTTTTGGTCTTCCTAATAGTCCCATGAGGTAAATTTGCTTCTTATGACACCTATTTCACAGACCAGAAAACTGTGATGTGTTCCTTCAGCTGGAATCTGCCGTGTCCAGTGTGTGCCAGGCCCATGCCAGCGATTCCCACGCAGATCCCCCAGAATCCTCACAACACCCCCACGGGGCAGGGAATGGGTCCCAAATTTTAGAGATGAGAAAGCCAAGGCCCAGCGAGGTTAAGTGATGTACCTAAAGGCACAGAGTTAATAAGATGAGCAAAGCTAGCCTTCAATGACGGATGGATGGATAGACAGATAGAGCCCTTCTGACCCAGCCCTGCAGCCGCCCCTGCGGGCAGCTGTCACACTCCTGTCTTTACTCGCCATGCCTCCCAAGCCCGTCCACTGCCTGGCCCCACAGAAAAGTGGGAACAAGCACATTTCCTTCTTCTGAGACCTTGTCCTTGGGCCCCATCCAGATTCCTGACCCCTAATCAGCTACAGAAAGTGTGTCTGCAAGTCCCAGCCCACAGCCATAAGGAAAAATAAGGTGAAGATGATTCTCTAGCCTCTGCCTTCTGTTCCAGCACAAAGGCCAGGCCCCTGTGTGCAGTCTCACCCTCAGAGACACTGCAGAGCCCTGCAGGAGGTCAGCACAGGCCTTGGGGATGCTGCTGGACACCTCTGCTGTCTGGACAGCCCCACAGCAGGAAACCCCTGCCCCCACCCAGAAGAGCTCTTGTCCCACCCCTCCTCTCCCGTGATTACTTCTGGGACACACTCTCCCCATGACAGCATGTGGCAGGATTGCCCCTCTGTGCCACACCAGTTGGGGGTGGGAGGCAGGGGCCATGGAACTAGTTCTGTCTGGTTGCTTCTGGCTGGAACATTTAGTCACCAGGCGAAGACCCCACGGCTCTTGCCTTCCCTCATGCTTGAAAAGGGGGCTCCATCGGCCAGGTCCCTGAGTAACCCCAATGAGCCTACACCGTGGCCACCCACAGTGAGCCTGAGGCAGGAGTGGCAAACCACGCACTGCTGTCCCAAATCACTGAGACTTGGGGACCATTGTTCCCACAGTCTGTTCTGAAATGCAGTTTGTAGGAAGCCTGGCTCAGAAGGCACTGGGCTCCTTCTCACCAAAGTCCCAAAGCTCTCAGCCTTGGAATCCCGGGGAATACCTTCCCATCTATAATTTAAATGTATAGCATAGAACACTGCGTCAGGACTGGAGGCTGCCAACACGTCCCAGGAACCGACAACCTCCACGAGTCCCAGGCTCCTCTTCCCAGTTAGGCTCACATGCAAAGGGAGAATGTGGGAGATGGTTTGGGAGCAGAATCGCCTCCCTCACCGCCTCCTCCCCAGGCTCTCCCAACCAATGCTGCCCCCTGCCCCTGGGCAGGTGAGGCCACTGCTCAGCGCCCCAGAGGCAATGGCTGGTGGCTGAGCTGAGAGCCAGCCAGCAGAAGGGTCCAAGGACGTCTCCATCTGGGGGCTTTGTGGGACCCACACGGGGCTTGGAGTCAGGCCCACATGGATTCTCCTGCCCTGCTGTGGCTTTGCTGTGCCTCGGCTGAGTAACCTTTCCTGGCAAGTGGGGTAGGAGAGCACCAGCCCCTCTGAGAACGGTTGTGAGGACGATGAGATGCCCAGTGTATCGCTGACAATCAGCACATGTCACTGCCCTTCCCTCTGTCCCTTACTTACGGTGTGGCATTGGGGACAATTCCAAAATCCAGTGCCTTCTTTTGAAAAATGAGCGTGGCCTAAGTGAGCTCTAAAATGAGAAAATTGAGGATGAAAAATACTAAATCATACACTAAAGGTCATACAGAGAGCGAGCTGCCAGGGGCTTGACTCCAACATCCAGGCTCTGCACACCCAGGGTCTGAGGGGCGGGCTTCCTGGCAGCAGCCCCTCCCCCACGCTCCAGCACTTGTCGGCTTTGGCAACTGGGTCCCTGTCTTCGGGGACTTTTGTAATCTGGGAGCAGAATGTTGGCTCTTTGAATAAAATGGGGAAGGAAAGTCACAATAAAGCAACCTCCTCTTCCCAGAATTCTCGCCCACAGCACCTTCCAAATAGTCAGTACCAAGGGGACCCACCCTACATGTCCCTGTCCCCAGGACATCTGGCTCTGCCCTGTGATGTCAGCAGAAGAGGCCACAGTGCCACATGGGACCTGACCCCAGCCCCACCCACTGGAAATTCGGAGATCCCGATGGTTCACACACACCCCCCAACACCCCACAACACCCTAACCCACTCCCCCCATGGAACATCCAGGTGTGGGGCTGAAATGGGAATGATTTAACCCATTTCAGTTAATCATCAGTTCTAAAGATAAAGTCGGGGAGTGGATTAGTCACAGGGACTGGATTAGTCAGACTTCTCTCAGAAAAGGCAGGAGTTTCTGTGAACAGGTCTCTGCTTTTCCTGCAAGATTATCCAGCCTCTCTGGACAGCAGTTACACCAAAGGGGCAGGGCGGGGGGAGGGGGCCCACAGCGAGGGGCCACGTCTCCGGGAGCAACAAAACCTGGCAAGGCTGGCCTTCTGGGAATCGTGCTTTTTCCATGTTTGTTTCCCTTTAATGAATTTCCTTAATCATCTCAGGTCTCCTGGTGCAGGGACAGCAGGTCCAATTTCTGGAGTCAAACGCCTAGGTTTGAGGGGAGATCCTGCCATTTATGAGCTGTGTGCCTGGAGCCACTCCTTTAGTCCCTATAACCATCCGTTTTCAGAGCAACAGCAAGGGGATAGTGATACCGAGTGAGGATTAAAGAGAACCTCGTATGCGAAGCGTTCAGCTCCGTGGCTGGCCTTGAGAAGATGTTCAGTCCCCGGGACATCCCACCCCATCCCAACCACGGCAACATTTCCCAGAGGCCAGGCAAGCCACTTGAGTCTCCAGAGTACCAGCTCCTCCTCAGTGGAATGGGGACACTAGGACTCATCCCTCTCATACCAGGGCTGCTAGAGGCTGAGGTGAGGGACTGGAAGACTTCGGTAGAATGTTGCAGCTTCTGTGTTGCTGACTTGCCTTATGGGTACCTCACGGGGGTATCCGGCGCACAGAGAGGAGCTTAGTCCTGCCCTCAGACTTTCAGAGCTTGATGTTAAACCCCCCGAGTGTCATCAAGCGGGTTGGCCTTGGTCTGTCTCCGAGTCCCCACCACATACAGAGATGGTACAGCTCGAGGAGGAAGGGCTCTAACAAACAAACGTAGGTAGCAGCTCCGGGCGGGCCCCACCGCTCCATCATTTGCCACCTGTGTAACCTCAATTTATTTCATCTCTCTAAAGGCAGTTTGTCTATCTGTCAAATGGGAATAAACATTATAATTACCATACTGAATGATGTGAGCATTAATTAAAATTCATTTAATTCTGGGTGCCTGGGTGGCTCAGTCGGTTGAGAGTCTGACCCTTGATTTTGGCTCACGTCATGATCTCGGGGTCGTGGGATTGCTCCGAGCTCGACACAGAGTCCGCTTGTCCCTCTCCCTCTGCTCCTCCCCCACTTGCACACATTCTCTCTCTCTCTCAAATAAATAAAATATTTTTTAAAATAAAATAAAATTCATTTATTCCTTCCATTCAACTTTGTACTTGAGGTTCTAGCCAGAGAAATTAGTAAGAAAAGAAAAGCCATCCAGATTAGAAAGTTAAGAAGTAAAACTATCTCTATTTGCAGATGAGATGACTTTATATATTAAAAATCCTAAGGAATCCACACACAGGAAAAAAGAAAAAAAGCTATTAGAATAAACAAGCTTGGCAAGGTTGCAGGATACAAGATTAGTATACAGAAATTAATCCATTTGATACACTTGCAATGAACAAGTCCAAAAATGAAATTTTTTTTAAAATTCCATTTGTGGGGCACCTGGGTGGCTCAGTGAGTTAAAGCCTCTGCCTTCGGCTCAGGTCGTGGTCTCAGGGTCCTGGGATTGAGCCCCGCATCGGGCTCTCTGCTCAGCAGGGAGCCCGCTTTCCTTCCTCTCTCTCTGCCTGCCTCTCTGCCTACTTGTGATCTCTGTCTGTCAAATAAATAGAATCTTAAAAAAAAAATGCCATTTGTAATAGCATCATAAAGGATTAAATACTTAGGAATACATTCAACAAAAGTAGCGTAAAACTTATATTCTGAAACCTTAGAACATTGTTGAAAAAAACTAAAGAAGATCTAAATAAATAGAAAGACATCCACGTTCATGGATCGGAAGACTTCACATGTTAAGATGACAATATTCCCCCAAACTGATCTACAAATTCAACACAATCTGTATGAAAATTCCAACTGGCTTCTTTGCAGAAATTGACAAGATAATTCTAAAATTCATATGGAAACACAAAGGATCCAGAATAGCCAAGACAATCTTGAAAAAGAACGAAGTTGGAAGTCTCACACCTTCCAATTTGGAAATTTGCTACCAGGCTATAGTGCGCAGGACAGTATGGGACTGGCCTAAAGACAGATGTACAGATCAGGGGACAGACCAAACAGTGTGGAAACACATTCTCCCATTTACGGTCGACTGACTTTCAGCAAGGCTGCCCAGATCATTCGACGGGGAAAGAACGGTCTTCTCAACAAATCATGCCGGGACAAGTGGATTTCCACCCAAGAACGAAGTTGGACTCCTACCTCACACCATATACAAAAGTAACTCAAAAGGGATCAAAGACCTGAATGTAATAAAGGACAAAGAAGTTAATTTTAAAATGGGCAAAGGAACTGAAGAGACATGTCTCCGAGAAAAGATAACCAAGTGTAAGATACACAAACATGCGAGTGGAAGATGTTCAGCATCGTTGGTCGTCAGGGAAATGAAAATCAAGACCACAGGGAGATCCCGCCTCCCACCCAGTAGGATGGTTATAATCGAAAAGAAGGAGAGCACTGTGAGGCTGTGGGAAAACTGGAATTCTCACACACAGCTGGCAGGAATGGAAAATAGTGCAGCCACTTTGGAAAACAATCCGCAGTTCCCCAAAAGATGACACACATAAGTGCCACATGACCCAGCAATTCCACTCCTAGCGGTATACACAAGAGAAATGAAAACATGCGTCCACGCAAAGAAAGACCGTGCATGAATGGTCACAGCAGCATTAGCCACAAGAGTCAAAAAGTGGAAACAACACAAACGTCCATGAAATGAGCCGTGAAGAAATTGTGGTCTATCCATGCAATGGATTATCACCCAGCAAGAGGAAGGGAAGAAGCGCTAATACACACCACAACATGGCGCAACCTTGAAAACGTGATGGGAAGGGAGGGAAGCCGGTCAGAGGAGACCGTATGGTATAGGTCTCCACTTACATGCGATGTCCAGAATAGCGAAAACTCTACAGATAGAACATGGGGCCAGGGGAATGCGGAGTGACAGCTGAAGGGTTTCTCTGGATGGTAATGGAAGTGTCCAAACACCCGTGCCGATGGTTGCACAACTCTGTGAACATGCAAAACACACAGAACCACGCACTTTCATGGGTGAGTCATGTGCTATATACATTATATCACAGCAAAGCGGTTACCAAAAAAAAAAAAAATCATGTATTCAATCAACAAGTATTTATTGAGTTCCTATGACCCACCAAGCACTGTCGTAGGTGCTCGGGAAACCCCTGAATGGAGCAGAAGAGATCCCTGCCCCCTGAGAGTAGGAGACATAATAAACACACTAGAAAGGTGAATTACATAGCACGGTAGAGGGTGATGAAGGCTGTTTATGAAAGTCAGGAGGGTCTGAAGGGGGCGGTATGAGGCAATGGGAGTAGGGTGATCAGGGCAGGTGTTCATTGGAACAAAGATTTGAAGGAGACGACAGATGAAGCCAAGAAGCTCTCAGGGAAGAGTGTCCCAGGCAGAGGGCACAGAGGGAACAGCCTGGGGCTGGGCCACAGGGCAGGAGTGAGCCCATGTGTCTGAGGAAGGAAGAGAGCTCAGTGTGGCTGCAGGGCTGCACGGAAGGGAGGGGTACAAGCGGTAGAAGAGGCGGGCTGGACAGGTCCTCGTGTGCCATCCTGCGGGCGTGGGCTTTTCAGCAAGAACTGGAAGGCCACAATGAGCAGAGGACTGTCATGGTCTGACTTGTGTTAGAAGAATCGCTCTGTCTCTGTCCAGCCACGTTCACGGAACATTATTCTCAACAGCCCAGCGGTAGAAGCAGTACCTGCTGGTGGATAAACAAAATGTGGTAGGTCCATACAATGGAATGTGATTTAGGCTTCGGACGCTGAAGGCAACGCTGACCCCTGCTACAGCATGGCGGAACACGGAGGACAGTATTACGCGCGGTGATGCAGGCGGCCACAAAAACACAAAGGCTGCACCATTCTACTTACATGGCAAATGGAGAGAAGTCAAATTCAGAGACAGAAAGTAGCATCGTGGGCACCAGGGGCTGGGGGAGCGGAAAGGGACTTAGTGTGTAATGGGCGCAGAGCTTGAGTTCTGCAAGTCCAAAACATTCTGAAGAGCGACGGTGGGGAAAGTTGCATGACAATGTGAACACACTCAATCCTACCAAACCGTCCACTTAAAATGGTAATTTTCACATTACACATATTTTACCACAATTTTTTTAAAATTAAAAAAAAACAACACCAGACTCACTCTCGATGCCAGGTTGAAACAAGTCCGAAGGAAGACAAAAGTGGGAAATGGGACTGGAGGCCATTAGCCGTGTCCATACCTATTTCTGGCACAGGACAGGTCCCCTTTCCCTGCCCTCCAGAGGTGGGTGTCACCAGCATTTGATGTTCCCTGGCCTCTTCCCCACCACCTCAGGAGCAGCAATGTTTCAGAGTCCGGCAGCCCAGAGGGAGTCGGCGGGAAGGAAGGGGACCAGAGCTGAGCCCTGAGGCCTCCAGAGGAGACTGGGAAGCAGCCGTCACCAAGGCGAGAGGAAACCTGCTAGCCAGGCAGACTGTTCTAGGGAGGAGGCAGGAATCAGCTGTGTCCAGTGCTCTGGAGGCTCAAGCGACATGAGGACAAACCACTACATCAGCCATGGGCAGGTCACTACGACCTTGACAAGGAGTAACACCTGCAGAGCGGTCCGCACATTGCCCAGCACACTGAGGGCCTCCACAGAAATTACCAGAAGGTGGGAGGGCTGAGCCCTCTGCACTAACATTCCCAGGCCCTGCCAGAGAGGAGCAGGCTGCCCCAGTGTGGACTGGCAGCATCTCCAGAGGGGTCCACCTCGTTGGCACCACGCTGGGTCAGGGTGTGCCCACCACCACCCAGCTAAAGTCCATGTCCCAGCACACACAGACACTGCCCAGCGCAGCGCCACGCCGGGTGGGCACACTGGCATCAGTGGCAAAGAAGGGCAGCCGTTGGGCCTCTGGGGACGGTGTGGCCGACAGGTCACACTCTGCCTTCTGTGCTCACTCCTTTCTCTGCTGGTTCCATGAGAAGCCCAGGGTTTTAACTCTGAGGTTTATCCACCAGCCAAATAAAGAGTATTTTATAAAATTGTAATACTGCATGAAATTGCTAAGTACATATATAAGGCTAATGTCACTGTAATATTAAAATACTAAATTCATTTATATACTTTTTATTTAAATTGCTGGGGCAACTTGCCAGAATTGATTAAAAATTCTGAACAGGGTATATTGTATGGGCCAATTATGAAACAGGGTGTAACCACTATGAACAGCACTGTAATATGCAGAAGACCATTTATAAAATGAGTTTCTTTAAAAAAAAAAAAAAAAAACCACAGGTGAAGAGAGAATCAGAGGCCCAGAGGCAGGCTTCCATGCAGCTGAGTCGTCACACACTGAACCGGGCAGTTGAGGCCCCCCCAGAAGGCAGCACAGCCACACCCACACACCGTGGCCAGTGGGGCTGGCTTCTGTCCTGTCATTCACATGCCTCCCTCCTTTTCAGGCTCTTTGGTGGCATGAATTTATCATGACACAAGCCTCCCACCTCTCCTTCTGGAGCCCCGAGAAGGAGCCCTGGCCACACATGGAGTGGCCACACCTGGCTTCTGGTCTACCCCAGGCACCGCCTGGCTGGGCAGAGTCACAGAGAGGTGTGACCCACCCGTACTGCCTCCGTCCAGCCGGAAGTCACCTACAGACCTCCCTGAACCTCTGACCCCTGCTTTCAGATGGGGTCAGTCAGCCTTCAGGACGGCCCGGAAGCGCCGGGAAGCACTAACACTCCAGGAGCGCCTCTCGGCCTGTGAGACACGGGAGCTAGTGGATCCACACCCTGCTTTGTCAGCCCCCTACCGGGACCGCTCTGTACCGCGCTCCCACATCTCTGAGCCCAAGGTGCCAGCTGCTCACTGCCAGCAGCTCACCTTCCAAAAGACACAAATCTGTGCCTCGGGGTCAGCTTCTTGGGGAGCCACACGCAGACACCAAGTCTCTGCACGTTCTGGGTCATGGCGTCCCTGCTATGGAATGGACACCTGCACGTGACCCCTGAGGGACTGGGGTCAGGGAAGAGCTGCTAGAGCACTGGGCACACGTGCACCCCAGGAGGGCCTGGGGCTGCAGGGTATCCTTCTCACAGGGACACTGTAGTCTCCCAAAGGCGTCCTGTGGCTTCACACACAGCAGTGCCCTGTGCTCATGAACAATGAAGCTGGTTTGAGAGGGGCTGCTGGGAGCCCCCATACGGTTGTGAGATACCGCCTGGGAGGAGGTGCCCAGAGAGGCAGCAATGGAAGGAGGCAGGAGACAGTTCTAGAATTCTCCATGGCCGCCATTTACTGGCCCCATGGGCCCCTGCAGCACAAGAATAAGACAGACCACGCCCACCTGTCAGGATGCCCCACAGACACCGCGGGCAGACAGGGGTGATGATGGTGACTGACAAGGAGACAAATCTGACAGCAACACTTGCAGAGTGGACACCTACTGTGCCCTTCCCTGTCCTTCCTGCCAGGATCCATGGCATGCCATCACAGCCCCGATTTCCTCTGCCTCTGGAGACCTTGGATTGTCACTCATTTTGGACCCTCGGCTCCCCAGAACGCCCATCGCTTCTATGTACTGAGAGATCCACAGCCCCTAGCCCAGCACCAGCCCCAAACTGGCCTCCAACCCTCTGGTCGGACTGTCGAATGTTCCACACAGACGGAAGTAGAGGCTCCAGGATGCTCGGCACCAGCCATGTGGCGGAGGCGGGGCTGGGGCTTGGGGAGGAGACGTTCATCCACCCATCCATCCAGTAACTAACTGCGGCTGCCTGCTGCGTGCTATGTGCTCCCTGGGTTGAGAGACTCCCTGATCTCCTGGAGCTCGCGTGGGTATGAGGAGGCAAGCACTGAGAAAAGCCCTCGGAGAGTAAGTGAGGGCCAACGTCTCAAGAGAAAGCCTTGTGATGTGATAGAGTGACGGCGGTTACCTTAGTCTGGGCCAGTAAAGAAGGCTTCCCCGAGGGGAGGCCTGAGCAGCAAGAAGGCCCTGTATGCTGTGTCCAGCGACAGAATCAGAGAGTCCTGGACAGAGGAGGGCTGGGAAGGAAGGACTTGCCACAGGGACTGGGGCTGACGGGGGCCAGGCACTGCCCCAGGTGGGGGTGAACTCCACATTCCACGCACGGGGTGGCACTGGGCCCAGAGCCCAGCCTGTGGGTGGTGCTGTTCCCCGACACTCATCCACACATCACCATGGTGACTCCCTTCCACTGGAAAACAACCGTGTTTATTTTCTCTCCTACATTCTGGACTAAGGCCATATGATCATTACGAAATGCACAATCATAATGTGTTCTAAACTGTGTCTGCATACTCTGTGGTTTTGGAATAATACATAAAATGCTTAATAAAAATTAATGTGGAAAGGAGAGTCATCAGCCTCACTTGGAAATAAAATCGGCATTAATTTCTTTGCACATGGTTACCCTGATAAGCTAGTCACGACGTATCTCGTCTCCCCAACCTTTGATACAACCCACATGGGACGCACGTGCTCTTCCGGAGGTAACCTCCAGTTCCGACGGCCCCGGGGTCTGGGAATGACATGCATGAACATGGGGGACAGCCCCACGGCTTCCGGCACGCAGGGGACACGCGACAACTGTTTGCTGAAAGCTCTTTGCTCAGAGACTCAGGGCAGGCAGGCGCCGTGGTCGTGGAGTGTGTCCACGCAGCTCAGCCACAGGTATGAAGACACAAAGCCAGTCGGCCGGCACCATCATCGAGCCCTGGTGGGCCACTGGGTGCCAGAGGAGGGCACGAAGGACCAGAAATACAAAGGTCAGGGCTATGCTGCTTGTGAGGGGTGGCGGGTGCCGCTTAGGAGACCCGGGGGGACAGCATGGTTGAGTGTCTGTGCCCAAGGCCCGCCAGCAAGGCCTTCAAGGGACCTGTCCCCATCCCCCTCCAGCAGCCGAGGCCCCAGTGCTTCCAGGACAGAGCAGAAGCTGCAGCTCCCCTGACGCATCCCACCGGGGGCTATGACTCCGCCCTGGGACCCCACAGCCCCTCCTCTGGGTCCCCACACAGCTCTGGCTCCTCTCAGGGACCCTGTTCCCTGGGGCTGAGAGAGTGGCAGCTACGGCGGAAAAGGAATCTCTAAGTGTTAGTCTTCAAACTCGAGACTACTGACATCCTCAGACTGTTTCTTGGCAAGAGCGGAGCGGTCTTTCTCGTTCCTTCCTTTACCGTACGAGATCAAGCACAAACATTACACATACTCTGTTTGTATGGTACACATTACAGCTCCTGACTGAAAACGCAGGCTTGAGCTCCAGGGCCCGGCTTCGGGTCCCAGCTCCGTCACTTATGAGAACCTCAGTTTCCTCACCTGTAAACTGGGCAGAATAGTATCTACCCCATGGGACAGGAGAGGATGAACATAAGACTCAGCCTTATGTTGAGTCTTGGTGCGTGATACGCGGTGACGTGATGATGAACGCGGCCGTGCCGTCACGGTGGCCGTGGTGGTGCTGGTGAGGATGGACCGTCTCTCTGGCTTTTGGGCAAAATCTTGCATGAGAGCTCTGCTCGCCGCCCCAGTCCATAAGCCCGAGCTCGCCTTCCTCCCTCAAGCCTCAGGTCCCGCAGGCTCAGCAGAGGCCGTCGTCGTGCATCCTGATTCATCAAAGAGAAGGTCAGAGGAAACGCGCCCCTGCCTGAGCCAGCTTGCAGTCACAGAAACCTCATCCCCTCCCGCCCCACGCAAAGGCGCCAGGCACCTTCAGAAACCCTCAGCGTCATCTCTCCCTGTGTCCCGACTGCTAAGACAGTTGCTGTGTTTTCCTTTCAGTGGAAATTCCATCACTTTGTACTAAATCCCACTGTATACAAAACATCGAGTGGCTTCTACTGATAAGAGATACCGCAGGAAAATTGCCACATTATATACTGCCTATCATCGGGGCTATTTTTGTTGAAACCTGCATCATCTTAGGCACAGGCTAATGGCCCAGACTCCCCACGGCCTTCACTCCACAAGAGCCAACACTCTCCACCGCTTTAGGGTGCTGCCGCTCTGTCCAGGGTTTTGCTTTCAGGAAGGTTTCAGTGCCAGAGAAGTAGGAGGCAGATCCATGGGGTCAACCTCGAGGCTCGGGCTCATCACCCCAAGTGGCTAGAGCTCTCACAGCCGGGGACTGCAAGAACACAGGGGCTTCCATCCCAGGCCTCCCGCCCTCTGCGGCCCTGAGCCCACCCCCTCAGGCGCGGGGCCGGGGGTGGGGGGTCCCCATCTGGTGACAGAGAAGGCCCAGCGAGGGGCTCTCTAGCTCTCTCGGGCTCTCCCTCCCTGAGAAGCACCCTACAACGGCGTTTTCCATGCCGACAGCAGAAACGTGAGCATCCGCCATCAGGTGGCACTTTACAATCCAGGAAGGAGAATTATTCATTTCGGCTCCAAAAGGCCACAGAAAAGTTTACTTCTTGCAAATGTTTTCTTTACAAAAGCCAAATCCCAAAGCTAATATGATGGGGGGCGGATTAGACAATTAAAGCAGGCACACGGAATACAAATCTGCATTTGTTCAGCTGGGTCGGCAGGAGATCGTCATTCCCTTCCTCCCACAAGTCAATTTACTCAGAGAGCAGCCTTCGCTCCAGATAAGCACATTGACTTTAAAATAAAGTGCGTGCCAACAGCTGCAGCCCCGCGACCGGAGCAGGCAGGGATGTGGCATGGAATGATAATTAAATATATTTTCATCATCCGTCATTTTTTTGCTGCAGGTGCCAGGGTAATAAATCTGGACTCGCCTCTTTTGTCAGCTGGCAGTGAACACATTTGAACGTGAAATCTCCCGGGAGGAATTAAGAGTCACTTGGCCTTGTAAAGGAGAAAGGGTTTTTACTTCCAAACTGCCAAGTGGGGAGCTCACAGCTGATTGGTTTCATAATACTTTATTATTTGACAATATATGTGCGTCGGGCTGTATTTCAGAGGACCACACCTAAGGGATAACCAGCGCTCCAGGAGATCTGTCATCAAATTGGAGAATAAAAACTTATTTGGGGAGATTTTCACCATTTCTTTTTATGAATCCTAAATTTAATGTCTTATTGACTAGGTATATGCCCATATTTTAAAACTTTTCCTCCATTCTTTAAATCTCCCAACAGCCTTCCCCCGATCTCCCCACCCCTGTAACCCATTGCAAGGAAATCTGTTGCCTTTGTTGCCCGTCAACTGAGTTAAGTGCTTTCGATTGGCCTAAGGAGTTTAGTTGACTTTTTATTTTGACAGTTTAACAGCTGCTTCTCCCCAGGGGCGACCTCCGGTGAGCAGTCCTCAGAAAAGCCCAAGGAACTGGTACCTCAGAGCTCCTTCAGGGCTTTTCTTTCCTCTCCAACAACACATCCCCTGCAAAATACCTTCACCGAAAAGCAGATCTGGGGAAAGCCAGGGCACCTGCCTGGGGGCCTCAAAAGGCTCCTGCCGGCCACACACCAGCCCTGGAAGAAAGTCAGGGACACCACGGTGCACACTAACAGGCAGGAATACACAGAGACACATGACCAGCCCAGGCAGGGCCACAATTAGTGAGCCTTCTTCTCTTTGCTTCTCAAAGGAATGTTCTGGAAAGGAAAGCCCTGCCCAGTGCCTACTAGCAGGTCACCTGAGGCTCCGCACAGGGTCACCATGCATTCACACCTGTAGAACCACAAGCACTAACAGTTAAGGCAGATGAAAGGGTCAGAGTAAAGAAGAGACCCACCTGTGCTTTCCCAAAGGATGGCAGATTCCTTGCCAAGCCTTGACCCAGGACCATAAGCAATGGAAACTTCCACAAGCATGTTTGAATATTTCAGCTCTGCATTCCTCAGCAGGAACCTGGGCTCAGCCAAAAAAAAGTCAGATCCTCACCCCCTAAGGTCAATGCAAAATGTCTCTAATTATAAATACGAATATCCTCTCTGACTGACAACGGGGGCCTTCTCGTCCAGCCACTCACTTGACCCCACAGCTGCCCAGTGTGGGGCACTGCCAGGTGACAACTCCAGAATCGAGGACGCACAGAGAATACAATCTGAGCCTCGATCCTAATCACAATCCCAGCAGGCCTTGTTTCAGAAACTGGCGAGCCAATTCTAAAATCCATATGGGAATGCGAAGGGCCTAGAGTATCCAAAACGATCTGAAAGAGAAGAGTGAAGTGGGAGAGCTAATTCTACTTTGATTCAAAGGGTTTCAAGACTTGTTATAAAGCTATAGTGGTCAAGACAGTGTGGCACTGGCAGAGAGAGAGATAATCAGACCAACAAATAGAACAGAGTCCAGAAATAGACCCTCGCATATAGAGACAAATGATTTTTACAAAGCAGCAAAAGGCAATTTGGTGAGGAAAGGGGGAGGCTTTTCAACAAATCGTGTGGAATAACTAGCCATCTCCATGCAACAGAGATTAAAGTGGACCTCACCCCATACCTCACACCATATATAAAAATTAACTTAAAATGAGCTGTATACCTAAGTTTAAAATCTATAACACTTTGAGAAGAAAACATAAGAGAAAATACTTGTGACCCTGGGTTAGGCAGAGACATGACACCAAAAGCACCATCTTTAAAAACAAAAATTCAATAAATTGCACTTCATCAAAATAAACTTTAGTTCCTCAAAAGATACTGCTAAGAGAATGAACAGAGAAGCCCCAGACTGGAAGAAAGTCTTTATAAAACATTTATCTACTAAAGGACTATCTGAAACCTACATAAAGAATTCCCAAAACTCCATAACAAGAGCACAAATAACACAATTTTTCCTTGAAATGGACAAAAGATTTGAACAGACATTTCACCAGGAAGATAACAAGGGGTAGCCAATAAGTACATGAACGTCACTAGTTATTAGCAAAATGCAAATTAAAACCACAAGCAGATGTGACCACATACCCAGTAGAATGGTTAAAATTAAAATGAACGACCACACAAAGTGCTGGGGAGGTGGGGAGGGCGGGGAACTCTTGGACCCTGGGAGCAGGAAGGTACGATGGTGCCACCGCTCTGAAAAGCAGGTTAGTCACTTTCAGGTGATCTGCCCATTGCACTCCTAGGTATTTACTCAAGAGAAAAGAAAGCCTATGTCTTTACAGAGACCCGTACACAAATGTTCCTAGCAGCTTTGTTCATAATAATCAAAAACTGGAAACCACCCAAATGTCCATCAACCCTGAACAAACTGTCCCACATCCACACAGCAGAACACTACTCAGCAATAAAATGAAGTGAACTGATAGACGCAACATGAGTGAGTCACAAAATAATTGTGCAGCCCCAAAAGTGAGTACAGACTGTACGGTTCCAATTACATAAACTCCAGAAAATGCAAACTAACTATAGTGACAGAAAGCAGCACAGCGGTTGCCTGGGGGTGGGAGGCAGGAAGGCCTGAGTGACGGATCACAGGGGCGCTGGAGGACACTTCTGGAGTGGCCTGGACCTGTTCACTCTCTTGAGTTAGCGACGGGGACGTCAACACCCACCAGGCTGCACGTTTTCAATCTGTCCGGTCTCGCGTGTGTCAATTACACCTCAGTGACACTGCCCTTAGACAGAGACCAGAATGTGAACGGTGCCCCTCAGGCAGGGGCCATGAGCCCGGGAGAGAAAAGAAAACACATCAGTGGAAGGAACAGTGATTTGCCCGTGACTAGTGGTGAAAAAGCTTGCGTTAGAGCTCAGAACATCCCGTCTCATTCAGTCAGTCAGTAAATGGGTGTTGGGAGCCCTGAGGACACAGAGAAAGATAGGGTTACTCTGCTGAAAGAAACGGGGACAAGAACACTGGTTGTTCTCGATCTTGGCCATAAACGCGCACCCCCTCCTGCGGGTGTGCGGGCTGAGTACCTGCCAGGCTCCCAGCTGACTGCGCTTCGGCAAATTACAGAAATGCTTTGTGCCTCAGTTTCTTCACCTGTAACGGAAGGAGGACAGTACCCTCCGCTTCACAGAGTTGTTCCAATTTAACAAAACAGCATCGTCTTCGAGTCTTAGGCGGATGCCTGGCCCGCTGTGAGCGCTCCATCCGCGCGAGCCCGTTTCGCGCTACAATCTCTACTTTTATCACTGAACTGTCTGTAGGGACACACGCCGAGATAGGAAGAGGTCTCCAGGGGCTGAGACAGACCACTGTCTCTATCTGCTTGTCTGTGTTTCCTTACTTTTCCTCCTTGCTGCTGTATCACTTCAAAAACGGAAAGTCTTAAGTAAACAAACCCACCAAACAAGCTAGAGCTCCGTACTACCGGGCACACTTCAAAGGAAGTCCCCCGCGGGCGCTGAGCCCACAGCCTCTCCCCTTCCTCAGATGCCCGAGAAGCCCCCCGACAAGAGCCCAGATCAGAACCTTCACCCACAGTGGGTTAACATGTTGGAGGTGTGACTACAGGTCTCTCTTCACCCCCCATTTCTTGTAGCCTATAATTCTGACCCGACCAAGGGCATCTACATCCCGGGGTAAATGGTGTCTACACTGGGGGGAAGGGCTGCTCCGTCAGCCAGAGAACCCAAGAACGGAAGCCACGATCTGGACGTATGCTGAGGAGGTACAAGGGACACCTCACCAGCGGGGGCCTTTTCCTGCCCATAGCGGAGCTGGAGGGAGAGTGGGGACTGCACATCAGGGGCCCGGGTCCCACCCCCTCCCCGCCCTGGTGATGGGTGCCATGAGAACCCCACAGAGCCCTCATCCCCCAAGTGGAGCTGACAGCATTCACCAAAGAACAGAGATGACTGCTGGGGGCACGGGGGCAGCTGAAGGACGCCTCACCTACCCAAGAGGGCTGCAAAAGCACCTGAATAGGACCCGGCCCTAAAGAGGCCTTGCATGGGGTCAGAGGCCCACAGCAGTGACTAGTGTGGGGTGCCAGCCAGGGGCCTGAGGAAGCGGCAGTCACTCAGGACCAGACCCCTCACCCCCACGCCCTCCTCACGCACCAACAGGCCCAGTAATGGATTAAGGAAAGCTTTAAATTGACTTAGAAACCCCAGAACTAAATGAGATTATGTTCCTGTGGCCTGGTGGAGTGAAGGATTGAAATAGAAATTAAATTCAGTTAGCGAAAGAGAGAGAGAGAGAGAGCGCTCTGTGTTGCAGGCCCCTGAGTTGTGGCCCGAGCTAGGTCCTGCTACACACTTGAACATAGTCACTGCCAGTTCCACACACAAAAGCAGAGCCAAGTGCACAGGGAGGGTCGCAGCCCACCAGGCCCCACACACACAAGGGAGGGAGACCTGCATCTTGTCCCCGGGAGCTCACCCCCACGGGAGACGGGTGTGCAGACAGATGATGACAAGGTTCTAGATTACCAGGGGAAAGGGGGAGGTAAATCCTGTCCTGCAGAGCCTCCAAAGAGGGCGCCAGGGCAGAATCTGGAAGTCTCCTGGGATGGATGAGGGCATCTGAAGCAAGCGCAAAGGCAACTTAAGTCTGAAAGGGGTTCCCCCAGGGGTGCCTGGGGGGCTCAGTCGTTAAGTGTCTGCCTCCTTCGTCTAAGGTCATGATTCCAGGGTCCTAGGATCGAGACTCACATATGGCTCCCTGCTCAGCAGGGAGCCTGCTTCTCCCCATCCCTCTCTCCCTGCTTGTGTTCCTGCTCTCCCTGTGTCTCTCTCTGTCAAATAAATAAAATATAAACAAACAAACAAATAAATAAATATTAAAAAATAATAAAAGAGGTATCCCCCAGCAGGAGTCTACAACTTAACGAAGGACACACATACCACGAGGATGGCAATGGGGTCATCACTAAGTTCCACAGAGAGTGAAAGTGGTGGCCCCCAAGTGCTCACTGATGGACTTATATCTTTTTTTTTTAAAGATTTTATTTCTTTATTTGACAGAGAGAGATCACAAGTAGGCAGAGAGGGAGAGAGAGAGAGAGAGAGAGAGAGAGAGAAGCAGGCCCCCTGCTGAGCAGAGAGCCCGATGCGGGACTCGATCCCAGGACTCCGGGATCATGACCTGAGCTGAAGGCAGAGGCTTAACCCACTGAGCCACCCAGGCGCCCCTGAACTTATGTCTTTTGTGAGGGTTTCTTTTTCTAAAAAAAATTATTTATTTATTTGAGAGAAAGAGTATGCGTGGGAGTCAGGGGAGGGGCAGAGGGAGAGACTCGCAAGCAGACGCCTTGCTGAGCGCGAAGCCCAACACTGGGCTCGATCTCATGACCCTGAGATCATGACCTGAGCCAAAACCAAGAGTCAGACGCTTAGCCGACTGAGCCACCCAGGGGCCCCTTTGACCCATGAGATGAGAAAAGGGACAATGCAGCACATTTTCAATAAAGCTAAACTGATTCCAGTTAAAGAACTGTCCTTTATTCTGAGACTGTGTCTTTCTAGCTTTTCTTTCATGAAATGTTAATGATACACGGTTGCTAGACTTTTTCTTTCTTCCTTGGCAAAATTAAAAGTTGGTGACCCTGTAAGTCCCTCCCATTTAAAAAAAAAAAAAAAGGCAAAAAACAACCGGCATTGTCCTCTGAAAACACTCAGCAGGATGTATCTGCTGGGTACCCATGATGGCCCAGGCCAGGGTCCAGGTACAGAGAAAACAACAGTGAACGGCACAGATGCAGGTGCAGACATGGTCTCCACCTGGATGAAGCTCGTGTTCAAAAGGCTGTGAAGAGTAAATCATGAGGCTGGCGTTTTCTTGAGAAAGGGTCCACACGGACACCTCACTGAGAAGTGAAATGTGAAATGAGGCCTGGAAAATGAGCTGGTGCCAGCCATGGAGTGGCTGAAGACAGAGGGTCCCAGGTAGAGGGAGTGGCAAGTGCAAAAGTCCTGAGGTGAGATCTTAAACGGACAAAGAGCCAGTGAGGAAGCCACAGTGCAGAGGCACACAGCTAGAACCGCAGGGAAGGGCCTATCTGGGAACAAGGCAGCCAGAGGCATCTTCCAGGGGCAGACAGAGATAATGAACTCTTCCTTGGGGAGGGTTCAGATGGGAGCAAAGGTAAAAAAGAGGTCTGTGTGAGAGCCAGAAAGGAAGAAGCAAAGCCCTTGGCTGAACACCTGTTCAATGAGACACAGCCCTGCCCACCTGGGTTTATACTTGGTCTGCACCTAAGACACAGGCACCTGCTGAAAAGGAAGGGACAGAACACTGGTTCCTGCTCTGATCCCCGCAGAGTGGGCACGGCATCTCGAAAGCCTTTTTAGACTCCCTATCTTGGAAGTCCAGTGGTTTGGGGAGCTCCCTGCCCCCCGAAGCAATGGATTTCAGTACTTTAGGCTGAGACCATGTACCCACCAAAACGACAATGAGTATTCTCAGCTCTGAACGACAAATGTGATTTTCCTGAGTGTCAGCAGCACAGCCACAGATCAGAAAGCACTTTGGTGAGAGGGAGGGTTTTCTTAATTCCTATCCTGGAGGATTCGGACCATCAAGTTCTTCCGTGAGTGTGGAGAAGATGCCCTTCCATCCCCACCCCTGCTCCACAGCTGATGCCCCCCGCAGGAGAACAGGAGACAGAGGGAGCAAGGGTGTGACGCCCACTCCTGCCTATCCCAAGAGAGGAGGGAGAAGATGGGACAGAGGAAGAAGGTGGGACGAGATCCTCATCCTCTCTCCCACACCACCCCAGAAGGGTATGTAGGACTCTGAGAGCCTGAGGCCTAATGATCTGCTTCCCGGAAATGAGGAACGTCACAGGCTCTAGGAACATGGTTCCCAAACTGTGTACTGAGGCACCCTGCAGTACCTCAGTAAACTCCCGGCAGGCCAGCAGTTACTGAGCAATACGAAGTACCCGTCAGACACTGCTGGAACTACTAGCTTGGGGTGGTTTACAGTTTCACAGGCACATCAAGTGACATCCCTTCTGAGCGAGTGATGTCACTACGCAGCTGGCTTTTTAGGGCTTGCTGGGATAAGCCAGTGCCTTGCAAAAATCAGTATATCACGACGCTGGTGACACCCACTATGATTCCGGGATTTGAGGAGATGTCCACTGACCGATGGACACACATATCCCGTTAGTAAGTAATTTGGTTATTTAAGAACGAAATAAAACCTTATGAGTATTATATTTTCAAGCTGCTATTAAGTTGTTGGGACACAGCTCTTTATTAAGATATTTGGATCTAACTACTTAATAAACAGAACCATGAAGTATTTCTTGCAGCCTAGGGACATACGGAGGCACATGGGAGGTCAAGAACCAAGAAAGTTTGGGAACTTGTGCTCAGGGGGGAACTTGGCCCAAGGCCCCTCCCAACACTGAGCAGGCAGATGGCCAATAATGAGTAATCAGTGCCACCGAACATGCCAGGTGCTGTCCTAAGGGACTGACTTGGTGTGGAAGTGGAGGCCGCTGCTCCACTTGGTAGTGTCACTACTTGGTAGTGATTGGTCAGCGGCAGTGTCATCACTGTTGTATTATTAGGGCTTTTCTTCTCAACAGGACACCGGTCGGTGGTGGGGGTGCGGAGGGAAAGGAAGGTCCCCACTGCTATTCATCTGGTCGGGGGGAGGCACCCACAGCGTGCCTCTCACACCACACAAGGTCCCCAGGGGGAGGGATCAGCAGAGGGCAGTTTAATGCCTTGTTGAGAAAAGCTGAGGGCTCTGATGGTCAAGGCAGAAAGGTCTTGGCCTCTTGGTCTCCCAAGATAGAACCAGACTCCACCTAGGAGGACTCCTTCCCCAAAGTCCGGATGGGGCCATTGCTCCTGGAGTACACGGCTCTCAGCAGAAGGGACCCTCATCCTCAGCTACCACCAGGTCCCAAGGACACACCCCTCCCCGTAGCCCAGGGTACAAAGGGGTCTCTGAGAGGCACTCCGGAAGACTGAACATGGACCCAACACAGCCAGGCAGAGACAGAGTAACAGGACGGGCCGCAGCAAGCCATTGGACTACTTGCCCGAGTGGAGCCCTCCTGTCTCACCAGCAAGCTCAGGCCGCCTGGAAAGAAGCTACATGCTCTCCGAGGCACATGGGAATGACCGTGTGATCCTGGGACACAGTGGGCAAGGCATCAGAGGTGAGGGACACGGGAGAAAGTGAGGTGTGGGCTGAGGACTGAGCAGCCCCGTGGCCCGGTTCCACGGAGGAAGGCAAGGAGCAGGTTCCAAAATAGCTTCCCCAAGTCCCCAGGCTCCGGGAGCCCACCTTCCCTTCAGCCCGCAGCCACCACAGGCCCAGCACGGCCTGGGGCCAACATCTGCTGCCGCAGGGCAGGCCCCCACCCTACCCAAGAAAGCTAGTCTGTGTTCCAGGGAGAAAATGCCCAGAGAAAGCAGACCACAAGGCAAACTCAGGCTGCCAGAGTTCATCAAAATCGCTATTTGCAAGATTTCTATCTGCCCGACTCGAATTGTTTCAATTCCAAAATGCTAGATTCCCCGGTATAGTAGCAGAAAGGGTATTCATAGGCACTCCAGCTTCCAATAAGATGTAAAAACTTAGCTCACATTTTTTAAAGTTTATAAATAGCCTCGGAAAAGAAGCTGGAACACGCTTCTTAGTAAATACAGCTGACCCATTTTCCTCATTCTTCACCAGGAATAAAGCGACTGTTACCACGGAAAGTACAGGAGAGTCTAAATATACATTCCCCCGCACAGGCACCCAGATCAGACGAGCGGAGTCGACACCCAGGCGCTGAAGGAGGGAGAAGCCAGGCCAAGGAGGGGCAGCCCCCGGCTACCTCCCCACACTTGAGAGGCCAGGGTGGAGAGACGGGGGGTGTGGAATGCCGCGTCCCAGCTCTGGAAGGGGACAAGCCCTGGCTCCCGGCTCTACGGCCCACTGCTCACTGCTCCAGCCAGGCTTTCCCCCGACCTGCGCCCTCCCAGCAGCTGGCTTCTTCTCCAGCATCTCATGTGTTTCTACAGCCTATCCCCCCAGCGAGCAGGGAAGCTCCCTCTGGGCCCACCTTCCATCCAGCGCCCAGAACAGGGCCTAGAACGTGATAAACAAACATTGATCCACTGAACAGATTCGTGTCTGCGTGGCCAGGCCTGACCTAGCTTGTGTTCCGAGCACTCTTTCCTGATTACGGGCGGGCTTCTCCCTCATCCGGGGGGCTGCAGACTGGTCTGTCTGATGGAAATGGAGGGAGTCCTCGTTTCTGATTAATTTTATACCCAGGGAACTCTTTCTGCCCCTCCTTTCGGCAGCAGCTGGTATAATAAAATGATCCACCAAACCCAGCAGGTCTGGCTGACTCGGAGAAGGAACGTACGTAACTCTCCGGGCAGTCCCGTGGGGAAGGTAAGAGGGTCTGTCCACTGTTCTGTCCCAAGGACCGGGAGCTGCGCCCAGCACACGACAGCTGCTCAGTCACTATCCATGAGGGGGCTCCCCAGGCAGAGCCACTGGTGGGCGTCTGACAGCTTCCTGAGGACCCTCAGAGGTGGCCGTGCTTCCCGCAGGGCTGGGAGCAGACCCACTGCCCCAGAAGAACTGTTCTCAGAGGGGCTGCAGACAGGGCAGAAAGGCCAAGCCTCCCAGCTCAATTCTTCCAAGGAACCCCAGGAAACACAGAGAAGGGGTCCACTCTGGAGGGCCCCCTAGGGATGGGGCTTGTCACCTGGAGAGAACCAGAAACTTCCCTCAGACATTTCAAAGCATCAGAGTCTGCAGAGTGTCTGCTGCCCAAGGACGGAGGCAGGAGGGGCAGACACACGGCCCGTGGGCAGAGGCGGAGGATACGCAGGGAGGCTTTACAGAGAAGCTGGGAAGCTGGCAGCCGGGAAGCCCGGCCAGACCCAAGGGGAGGCACCTGGCTTCCGGTCACCGGGAAGCCAATAAACGGCACGTACTCCCACTCTTTGCCCTGCCCCTCCTGACGCTAAACGCACCCCAGCGGGCCAGCTCGTCACCGGTAGTCGGTAGTCGGCTGCTTCTTGCATTCGAGACACTTCCCAGCTGGTTGAAACCTGTTTCCCTGCCCCATTTCACACATCTGACCTGGGACAGTCCAGGCTTTGTGACAGAGACCAGCGAGGGCTGCCGGCACCATGCTGGGGACTGGGCTGCGTGGTTGGCGGGGGAGGGTCCGCTACTCCTCCTCACCCTCCTGGGACCCTTACATAAAACCTCCTGGAACACAGGAAAGTCCAGAGCACCTCTGAGAACCAAAAGCCAGCTAGCCCACGAGCCCATTCGCCCACACCAAACAGAGCCCCTCCTGCACGCTGGTCCTGGTGGGGTGACATGGGGCCACTCCCAGCCTGACCACGGGCATCGAGGGGCACAGGTCCTCCAGAGCCCCTCCTCTCACGTCACCGGCCCCTGCGTGCCGGCCCGGCGCCTTGCACGTAGCAGGCGCTCACCCAGGGCTAAAGGCTGCCCTACCGGAAAGAGTGAGCAGGTGCCTAGGATTCTGCGAGTTCACGCCGGATTCCTGAAGTCTCTGTTCCTTTACTGGTTGTTTCTCTAGATTGACTTCAATTCATCATCTCGGTTATGATCATAAAGGAGCTTAATTGATACTTAGTTGGTGGAATCTACCTTACCTAGGAAATTTATTACTCCAGAGAAGTGTGGGCAGGGACCAACAAGCAGCACTCGCCACCCATCAGCAGAGAGCCGCCGACTTTCTCCTCCCTCTGACTTGTTCCTGAAACACGTATGGAGGGGAGGGGAGTCCCAGGATCTCAGCGCCCCAGATTAAAACCTGGCTTTCCAGGGAGCTTGGGAACCATGCAGTGCCTTTTTTTTTTTTTAATTTATTTATTTGACACTCAGAGATCACAAGTAGGCGGAGAGGCAGGCAGAGAGAGAGGAAGGGAAGCAGGCTCCCTGCTGAGCAGAGAGCCTGACTCGGGGCTCGATCCCAGGACCCTGGGATCATGACCTGAGCTGAAGGCAGAGGCTTTAACCCACTGAGCCGCTCAGTCGCCCTCCCCCCCGCCCATGCAGTGCTTTTAAAACATGTCTGCAAACCCCTTGGATTCCTCCCATCGGAAAGTCGAGTCTAAGTCCCCTCTCCTTGAGCAATGGCACATGGGAGGGACACCGTGTGCTTCCATGGTCTACCTGGTTCTCGCGGGACACGCACCTCTGGGGCCCACGTGCAGGCTGGCTGCCCGGAAACTGCCGTGGAGACCATGTGGGGAGGGGGGTAAACCCCGAGTAGCCCCCACTGGGCTAGCCATTTGCATCTTCCCAAACACACGAATGGCACCAGGCCCCAAGCGAGAGCCCCCTGGCCACACCCAGCTAGCCTGCAGCCCCAGGAGAGGTGACAACAACAAATGAATTTGCTAGGTCTGCTGCGATTTGTGACAAAACCAGAAACGCTGGAACGATACAAAGACCTCACAGGCTCTGGGGCCCTGGCCAGGCTTCCTCCCTCCTATTACTCATCTGAAATGGAAATGGGGACCAGGAACGGATTTTTGTCAGCCTTTAAATAAACGAGAGAAAGAAAGAAAAAAAACAAAAACAAGTACCGCGGAACAAATTCCTCCTAAAGCTAACTTTATTCCATTTGAAGAAATACTCTTTGTTTTGAAATTACGTCCCTCTTATATGGTTGGTGCTAACGTAGTCTTCCTTTTACGAATGAGGAGATAGTAGCTGGTGATTGGCTTTTAATGGCCTCACTCGGTCAAATTAAAAAGTTTTTAAAATTGGCCCAGCCCATGACAACTAGCGACAGGGAACCCGCACGGTTAGGTGGCCTCAGATCACTTCCACATCTGATAGGCTGTGATTTATGAAATTCCCTACAGAAAAGAGGGAGCTACCTCATCCCCCGCAGACACACTCTACAAAGCCCAGCCCCGGCTCATCAGCTCAGACACCTGGCTCTGCTTTAACACAGCTTGTCGGTCCTGTGACGGGTCCTTAACAGGCTCCTGCAAACCATTCCGCCAAAGGCGGCAGCCTCCAGCCTGCCTGCCCTGCTTCCGGGGGCCCCTCCTCCCGCGGGGCCCTCCCCGGCTCGAAGGCCAGCCAGTGGGTGGAGAGCGTGAAGCTCCCACAGAAAGAATCCCGCCAAACCCCAGCACAAAGCGCGTGGCTTCTGAGCCCAGCATCTCTCCAGCAGCATCTGGCCTGTCCGAGGCCGGGGCAGCTCGGCACAAAGAGAGAAACAACAAACCTCCAGAAGAAGGTGTCAGCAGATCTGCACTTTCCAGAAACGGAGTGTTTTCAGGTCACGGAACACAACGATGCCAGCCAGAAAACACTGTGGACTTCATTTCTAAAATGGAGAAGCGGCCTGCAAGGTTTCACTCTTCGGTTCCCGGCTTGCAGGGTCTCACCTGGCCTCCTGCACCTGTGTGACTCTGGGGCTGCCACAGCTCAGGGGGAGGCCACCACAGCTGCCAGCCAGACTGGCCCAGGGTCTCGGGCTCGTCTCCCCTGCAGCACGCAGTCTGAGGCCAAGGAGGAAGAAGGGACAGGCGCCTACAGCGCCGGGAGACCGCCTGCGGTAACACAGTGGGGTCCCTGAGCACGTGTGTGTCTGACTCACGCCACTGTCCGCCATGGGGCACCCAGGAGCCCAGCCTCCACCCTCTGCCCGGCCCGCGTGCAGACACAGAGATGGGCACGACGCCTCTGGGCCGCCTCCCGAGAGGCTGCAGGCAGGACCGGCTGGTGCTGATTATTTCCCGAAGCCAGATAAATACCGTTTTGAAGCCACAGTATTTCTCGAGCACAAACAGTACAGTAAAGCCCAGACATTTATATGCAATTGGGAGACATTTATCCTGTGACAACATTCTATTCCAATGACTTTTCTATTACCGCCAATGATTAATGATGTAAATTCTGTCACTTGGGATGATGGATGCCGGGCAGCCGAGGGGCCTTTGCATAGATTACCCAAACCCCGGCTTCCCATTGGCTCCCAGGACAAATGTGGTCTGTGCTTCAGTCAAGCATAAATGTAAAGTTCGTTTAGATTAAAAAAATATTATTCTTCCTCAGTGCTCTCCAGTAGCAGCTCAGGACTGGGTGGAAGCCTTCTCCTTCGGGAACGTGTTTTTGCTCTTCAGCATCAGGGCTGCTGAGAAGAACTGCGTAACTTTGCAAACAGGAGCTGGGAAGGCTTTCACCACTGGGTGCCACAGCAGGAAAGCTGGAGCCAGGAGAGCAAGGCCCAAGGTCTCAGGCATCTGGAGCCCCATCCAGCCTAGGTCCCAGGCAGATGGGCCCCATCCCTCTCGACCTGGCATGCTGGTCGGTGACCTGGACTGTCCTCCTCAGTTCCCCCTGGTCTCCATCCGCTAGGAACTGCCATCATTCTGCACCGGAGAGGACGTGCCAATGTCCCTGATCCTGCTTTGTGGTCCTGCCTCTGTCCTCCCCTTAAATGCGGTGCCTCCTGGAGCTCTTCCAGGCTTGCTTCCCTCTGGCTCCACTCGCTTGGGGGTTTCCGTTTACCTCCAGGGCTTCAGTTGCTGATGGCTCCCAAACCTGTGTTTTCCAGGCGCATCTCCACTCTGAGTTTCATGCTCCCAGATCCTACTGCTCACGGGGGTCTCCTTAGGGCTCCAAATGCAGCCTCCCATACTCCCCTGGGTCCTGCATGGCGGAGCACAACCTCCTCCAGCCCAGCTGGCCAACACAGAGAGCCGGGAGCTCCCCTGCACTCCTCGCTGGCCTTACCCTCCATCTCTGACGGATGACCAGCTCCTACAGATTCCTTTCCTTAACAACCTCTGGACCTGTCACTCCAGGTGCACGACCCCAGTGTGGCCCAACTGTCACCTAGACTAATAGAAGCAAGTTCACGGTATCTACACAGCTCTCCGAGCGTCCATCACGGCCTTCCCCTCGGAGCAACAGAACTCTCGTCAGCTGCCCCTCTCCTGGGCCCTCCAGAGCCTTCCTAGGCGCGTGATATAAATGCTCCCCTCCAGCTGACGGGCTCTGTACCACCTGGCACCTGCGGACGGCTCCAGCAGCATCCTGGGCGCACCTCCCCAGGCTGCATACTTTCTGGACTTCCTGCAGTTTCTAGACATGTCATGCTCTCTGGACACCACGTCTCTCTACAGGGCAGCTCTCCGGCACCCCTTCGGCTGGCTAACTCATCCTCCAGGTGCCAGCTTTAACGTCACTTGCTCAAAGAAACTTCTCTGATCCAGCCCCCACGCCCACAGGCCACACAGTCTCTGCTGTGGGCCCTGGGAGGAGCCTGTGATTCTGTCCTCCCACCTCTTGACACACATCTCGCTTCTGCACAGGGCGAGCACAGGGCCCACCCGGCCTGGGTCACCACGGGACCCCTAGCACTTCCCACAGCGTCAGCAGAGAGACACGGTCTGGCACACGGGGGCGCAGCAGCCGCACCAAGCGGAGAACTCATCTGCACACCCGGCTTCTTCCCATCCCTCCCAAGAACACAAACTCCTTGAAGCCCAGAACTGTGCCACGTCCGAACTGGACCCCTGGGGAGTCTGCTACGGTCTCACCGCAGAGCAGGCGTTCAGAACAGGTTATGGAGGAGCTGGGAAAGAAGAAAGTTAGAAAACTCATAAAAGCACAAGGAATTCAGAAAACCAGTGGCCTCATTCATAAGGCAAAGGCTTAAAAGTTTAAAGAAGGAGAGAGAATTGATGTGAAGTGTGCAGCCAACATGCGGGCCTGTAAATCAAGCTGTTGTCAAACCCCGGGGAGAGCTGCCCAGCTTCCCTGCAGACTCGGAGAAGCAGCTGTAATTCAGGGGCGGGGCAGGCCTTACAGGAACTCGGGCTGCTCGCTGGGCTGGATTCCTGGCACTCCTAACTCAATTTGGCCATCTCTCCCGGTGTCCTTTCTTGGAAAATGGATGGGCTCTTGACTCTGTGAGGCCTGGGAAAGGCCCCGGGCTCTGCGCTGACAGCTGGGGGATCCGGATGCAGGCCAGCCAGGAGGATCCCCCCTCCCCCGCCACCAGGGGGCAGGGAGAAGCACGGGGGAAGATCCCGGACACTGCCTGCCCTGGCTCTCCTCCGGACCTCTCCAAGGCACCTGGACCTGGGGCAGGAAGGCATTCACAGGGCATACCCTGGGGCTCCACTGCCCATGTCCAGCGTGCAGGACCCACAGCCAAAGACTTGGTATGCACAGATGGGGGACCAGTCCTGTGCTGGAGGCTGGCGACCACAGCCTGATGGTGGGATCAGACGCTCTGTTGAAGGGCGGAGGGCCAGGGAGGACTCACTGGGGCCCCCCTGCCTGCAGGCCCCAGGCTTGGTCAGCAGCTGTGCTGATTGTCCCTGTCTTAGCGATCATGAACATCACGGACTCCATGTTCCTTCCCAAACCCGTGGCTCCAACCCTGCCAAGGGGCCACCGTGGCGGGAGCTGGAGGCTCAAAGCTAGCCACTGCCTCTCACACGACTCCCCAGCTCGGCCCGACATTCGCACCCCCTCCAGCTGCCCCAGCTCTGCTCCCACCCCAGGGACCCTCCTCCAGCAAGCCTCTTCTTTCAGACCACTTCTCTGACCCCTCCCGTTCCCTGCTGACTGCACTGGTTTCTCCCATCTTGAAATGTTCACGTGACTCTACCAAGTCTTTTCCCCCTGGGTTGCTCTTCTTCCTCTTCCTGTGAAACCTTGAGAACTATAACCCCAGTCAGGAGCTGGGCAGGGAAGGAGTACAAGCCCAAGTCCCCAGGAGGACAGGGCAGAGAAATGATGAAATGCAGAAATTCAGAGATCTTAAAAGACTGCTGCATTTCTTGGCTGAGTGAATGCACATACCCCACTACAAAAATTATTTTCCAAGCTTGGCTTTTAGGTTCCTGGAGTGGAAGGAGTAAAACATCTAATTTTTGAAATCTTCATAAGTATATGCATTTTTTTTTTTTTTATAAAACTACTTAAATGAATCCACTTTTGCCTGACGAAGTAGAGAAATCCAAAGCTCTGGGATTTTAAAAGCTTCCATTAAAGCAGCTTTTCTTTTTTCAAAAAATAATGAATTGAAAACTAAATCAGACGGCTTCATTAAGCCCAGTGCCAATGAGAGGCGGCCAGGATGAGCCCCGGACCAGCCCAGGAAGCTGGAGCAGGGCTGTGTCTCTCCTGCTTGTCTTACTTCTGCAGCAGTGCTAGCTGAAGGCATGCTTTCGAATCGTACAGAATTAGAATTCCGCTGTGTTTTTTTCGGGCAGTACAGTATGTCTTCATTGGTGCTCCAGCAGGCTCGCAAATTAAGATAAAATGCTGGCGAGGTGGAGACAAGAACGTGTTCCTATGGAGGGGAGAGAGCACAGAGCAGTGCCCTGGACTCGGGGGCGGCTGACACCACCCTGGCCAACAACATGGGCACCGCGTTTCCACGGACCTGCTGAGCTAAAAGCCTCAACTTGCCAAACCAGGCCTGGGCTGGCTGCATCTTGAAGCGAGAAAGGTCCAGGGCCCAACCATGCACACGTACCTCTAATCCCTGAGGGCCAGCCTAGGATCAGAACCTGAGAAGGGGCAGACAGTGCCTGGACAGCCAGGCCACTAGCCAGAGGCCACAATAAATGGCCACGGGTGGCCACAGACTGGGGCATTCTGTAGCTCTGTGTGTGACTTCACCTTAACTCATGTGCCTACCCATTCATCCGTGAGCTTCCGTATCCCCTGTGTATCCATCAGGCCCTGTCCTCACACCAGAGGTACACAGTGAAAAGGTCAGACATGGGCCCTGCCCTTTTGTAGGCATCAAACCGAACCCCTCCGAAATAATCAGCTGTGACTACACTAAGAACCCCAGAGGCGGTATGAGACCATTTAAGGAGACTTCCTCTGCCTGGTGCAGCCTCTCTGCCCCCTCTCAGAATGCTGACAAGCCCCTGGCTTTTCACGTGCCCTCACATCCATCCTTGCCTGCCCCCGAGCCTGCATTCTGCCCCACAGGGCAGGCCTCCCTCCCTCTCAACCAGCTCCACCCACCTCCTGCGGGAGCCCCCCAGTCCTCTCCTCTCCCCCTCACTTGTCTCCTCCGCAGTCTCTGGCTCTGAGTACACAGCCTGGCACAGCACGGAAATGCTCAGCCATGAAGCAACTTGAAAACACTCAGGAAGAGTGCAAAATCCAGTGCAAAGAAGGTTTGTTGATGGAAGCTTCCAGAAAAAAAGCCCAGCTGGGTCTAGGGTGGAGGACGCTTAAGTTTGGTGGTGGGGGGAGGGAGCAAGGTACACAAAGGCCAGGCCAAGGGCCCCTGGGGGCCAAGCAGTGCGCCTCCCTTGCTCCGACAGTGTTCTCACAGGGAGGGCCTCCCAGGGCAGCTGGAGGAATGGGAACCACAAAGGCAGGTCTCTCTGGCGGCCCCTCAGCTGAGCGCTGAGCCACCTGGCAGACCTGGTGTCCAGCGTGAAGTCACAGGAGCACAGGTGCGAAAGGGGGGCTCGCAGCCATGTGGGCCGGCTAAGAGAACCTTCGCAGGCATCCAGGCCAGGGCTCGTGGGGCCAACCGATGGCAGGCAGCAAAGATGCAGGCACACACCTGGAGCACAATGGGAGAAACTAGTCCCTGAACTCCAGCCCTGTCCTCAGTGACCTTTGTCCTCTGGAGTGTTCACACATGAGAGGAAGGACTGCATTTGGCCCCTTTATAGAGGCCAACAGAGGCACAGACAGTGTGACTCACTCCAGGTCACACCACATGGAAGGCAGCCTGGGGAGGTCAGGTCTGTAGCTGCAGGCGGGAGGTGCTGGGGAAGGCCACACAGCACGGTGGCTCTGAGCCCAGGCACCGGCATGCTGCGCACAGGGCTGTGTTCAAATCCTGCCTCAGTGACTGACCGAGGCTGAATCTTTGGACGGGCCACATACCCTCCCTGAGCCCAAGCGGGAACAGAAACACCTCCCCAGCTGCCCAGCTGGGGGGTTGGGAGGATTCTGCAACACATCCGTGATAACAGGCAGCAGGCCCGGTTCAGTCTGGAACACCTATGACAGCCTATCCCCTATGAAGTGGCGGTCACATCTTCTGTTAAAAAGAATGCAGGGGCGCCTGGGTGGCTCGGTCATTAAGTGTCTGTCTTCAGTTCAGGTCACGATCTCCAGGTCCTGGGTTCTCCCACGCAGGCTCCCTGCAAGGAGCCTGCTTCTGCTTCTGCTTCTCCCTCTCCCACTCCCCCTGTTTCTGTTCCCTCTCTTGCTGTGTCTCTGTCAAATGAATAAATAAAATCTTTAAATAAATAAGTAAATAGATAAATAGCTAAGTAAATAAATAAAAAGGAGGCAGAAGTGGGGCATACGGGAGTTGGGAAAACCTGTCAGCCTGGGGGTCTAGTTGCTGGTAGAACCAACCCAAAGAATCCTCCCCAGGTCTACCACACACACACCCACAGAGGGAGGGAGCCTCAGCCCAGACAGACAACCACCAAACATACACAAAAAACTTCTCTCTTATGGCAGCAGAAATACCAAGGTTATCTTGAAGAGTACTAAGAAATGTTAATTCCCTGGGGCTCTTTATGTAAAGATGACTAAAATCAAGAGGATAGAGTAGCCCCCAGGAGACAGATAGGAAGAGAGACACACTTTAATATTTCATTAGTGTCCCATTAGCAAGACAACACACATTTTCACACTTGGTGACTTCTTGGGAATAACGTCTCATTCAGACACAAACAGGGGACACGGCTGCTGCTTACCCCGCTGGGCTGCAAAGCATCCTGAGGCAGCCAGTCAGAAAGAACTTGACCTTCAGCACTATGGCTCCCGGCGCCAATGAACTCAAGAGTGCAAGACTTTCTGGGTGCCTCCTACAAAAACTGCTAATCTGGGATTGGGAGCCGGGCTGCCGAGAGGAAGGAGGGAAAACCTTTCTGATGCTTTTTAAGGCAGGCTCAGGAGGCCTACCTCTCCAGGCCTGGCACAGCACAGCCGCCGCCCCCCCCCCCCCCCCGCCCGCTGCCCCGCACCAACCAGGGCATTCTAAAATCTGAGCCCTGGACAGTGGAGGGCAGGGATGAGGAGGGGAGGGAGCAGGGATTTGAGAAGACAACCGGTGGGGGGGTCCTTAACTATTATTGTGCAAATCATCGTCACATTTGATATGTCCCAGGCTCCCAGTGCGGGCCAGGAATGAGCCTGATGCTTGGCCCAGGGCAGGGAGCACACAGACCTCAAACGAGGAAGCAAAAAGAAATAATAAAGTTGTGGATTTCCGTTCATGACAGACCCAGGAGGCGGGACCACCATTCCCATTTTCCAGATGGAAACGCTCAGGGAAGTTAACTGACCTCCGCAGCTCAGGGCCCTGGACTCAGACGCCCCTTCCTGTGGCTGGAGACAAGGGCATGGCACAGGGAGGGGCCCGGCCACCCCTCTCTTGGCTGAACCGTCACGAGGATTCGGACATGACAGCACACGGCTGCAGACCCCGTGCAGAAGGGTTCTGTCTTCAGGCTTCTAGACTTGTCACTACCTTCTCTGGATGGACATGAACTGCCAACAGGCAGGACGACCAGCACAGAAAGTCAAAGGAAATGACAACAGGCAGTGTCCTTTCCAGTCAAATGGGCCACCTTTGTAGAAGTGGCCTCCCGGGCTCCTTCACTCCCTCCCAGACCTTCTCCCAGGGCCAGCCTGCGGGCCCTGGTCCTGAGAAAAAGTCAGCCTCCACATCCAAGGAGCAGAGGGCATCTGGCCTCCAGGGACACCCTCCCCGAGTCCCTTTAATTTGGTCTATTAATTTAAAGCAGAGGAAGCTGGCCAGGAGTGGTAGGCACAGGGGATGTCTGAGAGGATGTAATTAATGCAGCTGCTCCACACAGAAGGTAACGCCTTGTCTCCTCATTAGCAGATGTACGGCAATTTAGGATGACGTCCTGGAGGACAGCGACGGGGACACACAGCTCCCTTCAGGTCCACGCCTCGCCCGCCACTTCAATCTCCTCACTGCTGGGCAATTACGAGGTGCTCCCAGCACAGCCTTGCAAGCTGCTGGCAGCCGGCAATGGGGTGCTGGCGCTGGAAAGGCCTACGGCCCGGGGGCCAGGCCCAAAGCACCCGAGACTCAGCAGCCACGGGTTCCCACACAGAGACCTGCGAGGGGACAAGAGCACACAACCCCACCTCCGCAGCAGTCCCTCATTCGATATTCAGCGTGGGTTCCTGACCCTGTTTGCTGAGCTGTGTAAACACGGAAGACACAAGACGGGGTCTGCGAGGATGTGAAGGCTTTCCCAAATCATGACATGTCGGAGGGCCACAGGCTCGCAGAGAGCGGTTTCCAACAAGCACACGTCAAGTCGTATTAATTTTCCCCTCAAACAACAAGACCAGCAATTTTTTTAAAAGCTGGTTTTTCCTTGCAAAGCTCAAATGTTGCAGAAACATTTCTGTAGTGAGGGTCAACCCTACAAAGCAATGCTCTGGCTCTGGCCCCCCCCCCCCCGGGGGACTAGCTCTGCAGAAGCTGGGAGTGGGAGGCTGGGGGAGGGGCGGGGGAGAAGTGGCCATATCAGAGTTTGGAGATCTGGAGATCGCGGCTCTTCTTTCCTCCCCAGAGACCACCTACGGAAAGTCCACGGCAGCTCTGGAATCACGTGGGGTGTGAACCTAATTACGACCCAGCAGAAGGGCGACAGCGTGCCCCTTCTGTCACCGTGCGACCCCCTGGGCCGCCCGACAGGTAACACTGCCTCAGCCCATCTGCAGCAAGGGCTTTTGGCTGGATGCCAGGACCTCATCGACACACAGATAAAGCCAAAAGCCAACACGGGACAGCTGCAGGGTCCTTGATGGCACACTGTGAGAACGGCCACCAATCTGAGGACTAGTCGAGGCTGGCTGCACAGAGCTCGACACAGGCCGGGCAGCCCTCGAGGCCAGCAGCTGAGGAAGATGCAGGAAATCTTCCTTGGCCTCAGGTGAATGCAAGCCCCTCACATAGCGGAGTCTGAAAAATGGACCTGGAAAGTTCATTCGGGGGGTGATTTTGACATGTCTTTTTGTGCACATGGATTAGGTTTACCTGGTTACAGAGATAAGCTGGGTGGCCAGTGAGTGTCCCCCCGTGGCACACTCTACCCACTGTACTTCGATCCACATTGCAAACTGTCAGTACCCCAGCTTTTTAGGCAACTAGAACCTTCTACACTCCACACTCTCTCCCACACATGTGCACCTTGCCCAGGTAAAGCTCCACCCCTCTGACAGGCCAGCTGGCCCAAGTGTCTGCTCTAGGACCCACCTCAGGGTAGAGCCCCCATTCACGGGAGAACTACACCCTTCTGGAGAGGCCTCAAGACCCAGCAGCCCTGGGATGGGCCTCTGCGGGCTGTGCATTTCTAGGTGATGCCTTTTCCCAGTCTCCCCCAGGGGCCAGCAGCATTTCCTCGTGCATCATTTCAGGAAGTGCCCAAGAATGAAACAACTACGATTTTGCTTAGAAAGAACAGCTACAGGGTTGTTGTTTTTCCCAAATGCAGCTGGAACGGGGAGACAAAACTGACCTTTCACGTGTATTTTGAATTAATTCAGAAATACTCTATCCAAGTATAGAATATTAGGTGACTTTACTTCTTGTGCCCTTTCCTCTAAATTATTAAAAGACTCAAGGATTCTCCAGTCTGTGGCTAACATTTCAGATGACCAAAGCAGACAAATAAATTGAGTTCTCTTTTAAGGCAAGGAAATCTGTGTTCCTGAAGAGTAAAAAAGAATGTGGCAAGTTGACCTGCTTCATCCTAACGGCCTCCGCTGAAAAACCGGGGTAAGGGTTAGGGTATAAAGGGACCAGGATGCTTGTGGTTATTACTATACTTTTCCATGTTATTCTTTGATTCAATACCTTTTAATTAAATTTAAATTGATTGAGCAGTTTCAGCAACGATTCCTCAATGCTCATGTGTGATTCTGAAAATGTCGGAATCTGGCTAAATTACGCTGGCACACTTACCTGTCAGCGACAACTCCCGAGAAATACGGCGCACTCAGGAGCCCGGCAAGGACTCTGCCCCTGAGCGGGGCAGGGGTGGGGCGGGGGGGGAGGACAAGGCACAGGGCACCTCAGTACACACCCCCAGTGAGCTGTGCAGCTTGGTCTCATAGTCACGGACCCCCAAGGCCTCATGAGCAGTATTTTGGCGAAGTCGAATCAAAGCGTACTTTATTAATCCACCTTCCAATTCTCCACCCCAACAAAACAAAACAAATGAGGACTATGGTTCACCACTATGAATTCTGTGTCAAATGTGGAGAAGGGGACAGGGCCACTGTCCCAAGAGGCTTGGATTTACGGAGGAGAATGAGGTGGTGAGTGAGTTGCCCAACAGCGGACACAGAAACCTTTTCTTGGGAAAAGGACCCGACACTTGACTTTCAATATGCTTCTTGAATATTCTAGCTTAGCATCTGCAGTGAGCAGTGAACAGCGTCTCCCGTGCCAGGAAGCAGATAAGCCGTGGGTAGAAGGCCTGGCTGGGGAGTGTGAGACAGAGGCCCAGCCGTCAGCCTGCCTGCCACCCGGGGTGGCGGGGCGCCCTCAGAGGGCACGGGCACCCACTCAGTGCCGGCTCGGGAGGCCAGGGGCCACAGCAACAGCGGACAGCCAAAGCCCCTTCTTCCTGTCACGAGGGAGATGGAGGACACACAGATGAGGAGATGCCACCCAGCAGGCGTCTGAAGCACATCACAGGAACCCGGCAGGCAGAGGGGTGAGGGAGCGCTCGTCAGATAAGGCGGCCACAGACATCCCCCAAAGGGCGCATCTGAGCACAGCTGAGGGAGAAACGGGGAGGGAACTGTGGGGGGCTCCTGGGAGAAGGAACAGTAGGTACACAGGCATCGGGAACGGGGGCGCTGTGAGCCAGACCACCAGAAGCCTGGAGGTCATGGGCCGTCTCTGGATTTTACCTGCAGTGTATTAGGATCCGAGCGGAAAGGCTAGCTGCTCAGCCCGTCGCCAGGAACTCTGTCTCTGAGGGGCTGGGAGCATCAGGTCTCACGTGTGCCCGAGGCCAGTCCTGGTGTGACGGAGGGCACTCCCAGCTTACTCCCTGTGACTGGGCCCAGGTGGCTCTGGCCCCTGGGATGGGCACCCGTACTCCCCTGTTGGGTGGGCCTGGTACCTGCTGCTGGACCCAGAGCCTTCGGTGTGTCACCAGGAAGGGACTGTCAACCCAGGGAACAGCACAAGCTCTCGGTACGGCAGGAGGCACGAGCCCCGAGAGGTGCCGGGCTTACGCAGGCCCCAGACCAGCTGTTTGGAAGAAACTCAGGACCCCTCAGCTGCCCGCAGTCGAAGCTCAGCCCGAAGCACAGAGCCCTGGACCTAAGCTGCCCAGACCTGCTCTCACCCTTTCAAAGCTCTGCACCCCTTCCAGAAACATGGGCTGTGGGAAGGCATGAGGGGGCCGCAGGGACGACAGCTGCTGAGGCTGCGGGTCAGCCGGTCACGTCTCCTTACAGCAAGAGTTCCTAGAGGTCAGGGCCCGTGTCCCTTTAGCTGTCCCAGATGTCTGGCGAATCAGCAAACAGTGACTGTTGACGATGCTGCCCAGGCTCCGGACATCCTAGAACTCTTACCGTTTCGCCAACTCAAGGACACAGTGGAAACCACACACCGGATTTTGAAAAAGCAAACAAAATGAAAAGCAATTAGTAAAGACAAATCACAAATATTTAAGCGTTGAGGCCTGCGATGGATGTCTATCTTGAAGACGGATCTCCACTTCCTCTTCAGACCCAGGGGGCCCTGCTGGAGCACAGCGAGGCCGTGTCTCAGGCACGGACGGCTCCGGCCGCCTCTCAGCTGGGTCACGACCGCTCCCCCTCAGATGCCCACAGCAGCATGGGCAGCAGGGGCTCAAACTTCACTAAAATGAGTGTTTTGACTGGTGGAAGAAAGGTGCACTGGCCCTGGGCAAGTAATAAACTGGACGAGGACATGTCACACAGCACCTTCCTCTTCCACCCCCTCTAGGGAAAGGACTGGCGTGCTCGAAAATGAGGGGGAGGGAAAATTAAATACAAAATATATTCAAATAACAGCCACAGAGCGGGGAGGGGAGGCACGGATTTCTGAGCCAACTTCCAAACTCCTGCTGCTCTGCTTTGCCTTTGAAACAGTCTCACTTTGCCTTCTGTTGCTTAAACAGTAATTATTAAAGGCATCAATTAAAAATGCCCAACTCTGCCGTCCCCATGGCCGCGGTCCCTGGCACGCCTCCCGCCCCGCCTGCAGCACCTGCCACCACCCTTGTTTTCTGTGTCAGTGGGCTAGCACCAGTCCAGAATACAGGCTCTTCTCTGGGTCCACGGGCCACTTTATTTGAGGTCAGGAGCGGAATCGCCGCCCACCCACAGCCCTGCCAAGAGAGGGAGGAAGGAGCAGGCCTGACGTGAGCCTTTTCCATCTGGAATTAGCACGCGCAGCACAGACACAATGCCATGAGTTCGGCACGTCAGACACAGTCCTCTCTGCTAGGAGGCTGGCATCTTCATCTCCTATAGAAAGCCCCTCGACAGTGTGTTTCTCCCAGCCCTTCTTCCCACCCCTCCCCGGGAACAGGAGAACCCTGGGAGAATCACACCACCAGAACCATTTGGACAGGACGTGAAAGAGGAAATCCCTCTTCTTGGCACCAACACTGGACAGCTTCCAGATCACAGAGTGGTCCCTCCTGGCTTGTCTGAAGAAATTGTGGGTGATTTCCGCTCACACTCCCAAGCAGGCAACGGGCTCATTTGGCCAGAATGTCAACATTCAGCTCTGCCTCCCCTCTGGGGCATCTGGAGGGACAGGGAGAGTATGTGGGAACACAGGGGCAGGGAGGGATGGAAAAGCTGTCTGGCCCCAAAACACACACAAGATATCCAGGTATGATCCCCAATGTGTACAGACACATTCACAAATTATTACGAAGAAAGTGTATGAAGAGCCACATGAACCCAGAACAGGGAACCAGTCACTCTGCCGGGGGGCGATGCCAACGCAGAGAGGAGGGGAAATTTAATTGAAACTTACAGGCGTTCCCATCACCCAGGTTCAGAAGGGACAGGTGGGGCATGGACAGAGGGTTTCACAGTTATCGAAGGAGATGAGGCTTTAACCTGCAGAGTAGGGGTAACTGCCTTCAGAGGAAGGCAGAAGGGCGGTGTAGGAACAGGAAGAACAAGGCAGGGAGACCCAGGGATAGTCCAGGGGTCACAAGGGCCCACACTGCGGCAGTGGCTGGGAGAGATGGAAAAGACAGGCAGAACCTGTGGATCGCCATTCAGACTCCAGGAGCACCAGAGGGCATCAAGGAGGACGCCAGAGCTGTGAGCCTGGGCTAGCTATGAGACCTCAGTGGGGAGGAACAAAGGATCAGGCGGGGAAAAAACAAGGAGTCTGGTTTGGGACACAGGGAGTTTCACGTGTTAGGTATGCAACATGAAACAAAGATGTGAGACTCGGGCAAAGGGTAGGGCCTGAAGATCCAGATGTGGTACCATGGGTGTAGAAGTGGAAATTTAAGCCACCAGATAACGGAACACAGGCCAGAGTTCTCGCACAAGAAAAAAGAGGGCCAGACACACAAATTTAAGGCACTGCAATCTCAAAAGATTGGCAAGGAGAAAGGCAGGATATGTGCAGCAAAGCAGGAGAGAGAACTGTGACCCGGACACAACCAAGGGAAAGGAAGATTTTTTTTCCCAAGGAAAACAAGGAAAGCCAACATTGACAAATGGCACACAGAAGCCAGGAAGGAGGACGGCTGAAACCAGGCCACAGGCCTCGTGCTGAGCATCCTCAGTAAATCCTAACACAAGTTTCTATTGCATGGGATGTGGACGTCAAGGCCGGACGTGTGTGTGACGCAAGGGCGGGAAGGGAAACGCAGAGAGGAAGCAGCTGCAGCAAAGGTCCGAGAGAAACTTTACACACAAAGAGAAGAGCGGCACACCCGCAAGCAGAGAGGGCGGAGCAGTAGCGCGGGCACAGCTGGCGGGCTCTGACCGGGAAGAAGAGCACAAGCTGCAGGTCGCTGCGGACCAGCAACACACCGGTGACGGCAGAACCCGTGCCCACGGGCGGCGCTACCCACGCAAAGTGGAGCGAGGAAAGACCAAGAGCCCCGATGTTTAACGCGAGCTGGAGGAAGAGACTCTTTTCCAACCCCTCGTCCCACGCCTCCAGCTCCGGCCACGGCCTGATTTCCAGCCCATCAGCTTCCAGAAGGGCTCGCCCCTCGTCAGGTGCGTGGGGGTCTCCAAGTCCTCCGCAGCGCCAATCCTACACAGGACAAGCCGGTCAACAAAAGCAGATCCGACAGGACAGGGGCCAAACACACGGGGTTACTCACCTGTCCCTCCGACACTCGGAAGCCGTGGCCAGGCCAAACCGTACGATCAGAAGCCGAGCCTTTCCGCCTGCCCCAGTGGGATACTGCACAACGTCAACGACACGTACCACACAGAAAGCCGGGCTTACACAAAACGCATGCAATGATGACCAAACAGAATAAATGGCTTAAAAAAAAAAAAAAAAAGGATTCAATAAGATGTGTATAAAACTGAGTGAAGATAATTTTATTAAGGTGTAATTAACATACAATAGAAAGTAGGGATCTGAACCTGTTTGATGTTTTAACAAGGACACCTGCTCACACAATTACAACCTAAAATGGGATTTAGTGCACCTACGTCGCCCTACTAAGTCTCCTCCTCTCTTTCCAGTTACTTCCCCCACCCAGTGTCCTCAAGAACCACTTTCCATCACCACAGACGGGTTTCACAGAGCACGCACTTCTCCTGTTTTCGAGATCCATCCAAAGGGGTTGGACCAGTAGTTCATTCTTTTTATTGCTCAGCAGAATTCCACAATTTGTTCATCCGTTTTTCAGATGATGGATATTTGGGCTGTTTCCAGCTTGGGGCTATACACAAACACTCTTGTGCAAGTCCTTCTGTGAACATATATGGGAGCACCCCCTTATGCACAGGAGACTCCTTCCAGGACCCCCAGGGGATGCCTGAAATCATGGCTAGCACGGAACCCCATATACACTAAGTTTTTCCTATACAGCCAAACCTGGAATAAAGTTTAGTTTATCAATCGGGCACAGTAAGAGATGAACAGCAGCAGGTAACAAAACAGATCATAACAATACACCACAACAAAGTTAGGGAACTGCGGTCTCTCTCCCTCTCTCTCATCCTACTGTACTCCCCCTTCTTCCCGGGATGGTGTGAGGGGATGAAATGCCTGCGTGCCAAGATGAAAGCGGTGAGTGGTGCGGGCGGGTGACACAGCATTAGGCTACTGCTGACCCTCTGCCGGACTGGATGACGGAGGGTCATCCACTGCCGGGAACTGAAACCACAGAAAGCAAACCTCCATGTCATACACACGCCCAAAGGCGTCCCAAGAAGCTGTGTAACATGACGTACTGACCAGCAACATACAACATGGCACTTTACGGCTTGAATCCACACCCCCCCTCACGAGGGAGGATGTTGAGCAGCTTTCCACACGTTAACTGGCCTTCCGTATGCTTTCTTTTGTGAAGTACCTGTTCAAAGCGTCCCGGTCTATACAGTCTGACAAAGACATATAGCTGTGTGACCACGACCGTAACCAAAATTCAGAGAAGTTCCCTTGTACCCATCTATGGCCAACTCACCCCACCTCCAGCACCAGCAACCACGATCTGCTCCCTGCCGTGTAGTTTTACCTCTTCCAGAAAGTCCTATAAATGGAATCAGGCAGAAGCAGCCTTCTGAGTCTGGTTTCTTTTTACTAAACAGGATGCGTGTGAGGACCATCTGTGTGGTATCGGTTTGCCTCTTTTCCCTGCTGAGTAGTGTTCCACTGAGCTGAGAGTCGTTCGACAGCAGAATGACACGGGGGGTTGTGCTCTGGGAAGTCATGAATAAACCCACGGCTCCCATGCGAGTTCTTGTACGAACACAGCCTTTTATTCTCTCAGGTAAATACCTACAACTGGAACTGTGGGGCCATATTTTAAGTACAGGATTAACATTTTTTTTTTAAGTGCAGGTTTAGAGAAAACTCACATTTCTTTCCAAAATGGCTGTACCATTCTGCATTCCCACCAGCCTCATATGAGAGCTGGTATACCACGGTTTTTGTTTTGTTTGGAAGACAGGTGTGCGCTGGGTAGGCTCACTGTGGTTTCTACTGCACTTCTCTGGTAACTTTTGACCCCGATGTCTCCCATGTGCTAAGCTGTAGATCTTAACGTGGCTATTCAAATCTCTTCTCCATTTTTAAGCTGGCCATTTTAATAACTCACGTTACTGAGTTTTAAGGAGTTCATATATTCTGGATGCAAGTTCTTTATTAGACACAGGCTGGGCCTATATTTCCTCCCAATCTGTGGCCTACAGTTTCATTGTCTTGACAGTATCTTTGGAAGAACAGAACTTTTAAACTTTTGATGAAGTATAAAATCCATTTTTTCTTTTAGGGATTGTGCTTTGGGTATCTAAAAAAAAAAATCTCTGCTTATTCCAAGGTCACAAAAACTTTCTCCTGTGTCATCTTCTACAAGTTTTATCAAAGTTTTAGACTCTAAACTTAGATCCATTTCGAGTTAATTTTTGTATATGATACAGGGTACAGGTCAAGGTTCATGTTATTTGCACAGGATGTCCAATTGTTCCATTACCATTTGTTTAAAAGACCATCCCTTCTCACTGAATTGCCGTGCGCCCTTGTCAAAAATCAACTGCCCGTGGATGTGTGTCCATTTCTGACCTCTTTATTCTGCCCCACTGATGTATGTGTCTACCCTTGGCAATACCACACGAGACTATTGTAGCTTTATAAGAAGTCTTGAAAATCAGGCAATGAAATCTTCTAGTTTTATTCTTTCTCAAAACTGATTTGGTTTTCCCTAGGTCCTTTGCATTTCCATATAAACTACAATCGGCTTGTCTAACTTCTGACTAGGATGGCGCTGAATTCCTAAATCAATTTAGGGAAAACAGAAAGACATCTTAACAATACTGAGTCTTTCAGTCCACAGCCTCGGTGCGCGGCTTCTCTCGTCTCTCTCAGCAGCACGTTCGTTTTCAGGGCAGAAGTCGTACATGCATCCTCAGTTTTTTGTACTGGATGTTTCCAAATTTATTGCCAATGATACTGATTTTCTAATCTCACCTTTTGCTAATATATGGAAATATAATTACTGTATTTTGTATCTCACTGAATTTACGTATTCTTAGAGGTAGAATATACAGATATATACTCCACAGGATTTCTCATAATCATGTTGTTTGCATATAAAAGTTAAATTCTAGAGCTGGGTTTATTTGACTATCTGAAACTCCAAAAGATAGCTTTTCAATGACTAGAAAAGTGTCCAAACTTTCATGGGGGTGGGGGGGCTGAAAGAAATTCACTGTAATTGCATAAATTGAGATAGCAACATTTCCACCTCAGAGTTTTATTTCCTATTCTTACAAGGGGTGGCAGCAGGCTGGGTCACTGCATGGCAATGGGATGCCATCACCAGGGAACCACAGTGGCTGTGCCGGGCATGGTTTCCCTCCCCGCCCCCCTCCTCCTGCGCGGCGCTGGGGCTGGCAATGAGCCTGAAGGAGCCAGTGTGCCATGGGGCAAAGCAGACGTTCTCGTGCACCTCCAACTCTCTGCGGCCCGGACAGTCCCCATAAACATCTGCCAATATGACCTCCCTCGGCCTGGTAAACACACTTGGATTCTGCGTGTGACTTCTCAAAGAGCTCTCAAGTCCATCTTCTGAAGAGCTCCAGGAAGTGGGGCTGTCAATAGCATTTTTCCCACCGCACAAGAGCCACATGAAAAGGTCTCAATTATAGGAGACCGACAGTCCAACAATCCCAAACACACAGCAGCGCCTGAAATGTAAATACCAAGACCCCTTGTTTAACGGGGAGGCGGCACCAAGTTCACCAAGTTTATGGCTCAATTAATTACTGACGTGCAAAGAAACAAGGAACACATCACCTGATGAAAGTCTTGACGGGGGCTTGGGTTTACGATGTACTTCTGCCACCATCTGATTCTTCTCCATCCTGTAACCTTATACAATATGACTCAGGTCCTCAGTCACACCTGTGGTACCGACTGCTAGGATCTGTTCGCAGCTCATTACTGCCTCCACCACTAAAGTCAAGTAATGATTTTTCACACTAGCGTTTCTGACCAGTGGTTTCAGACACAACTTCTCTATTATGAGGCGGTAGAACTATACACGAGTGCACGTGCACGTGTGTATGTGTGTTATATATGTAATTTTTTAACGGAGAAATAACTCCAGACCACTCTGCTGCCATTCTATCAAACGCAAGGCAAGTGATTGCTGAGTTCCCAATTATGTTCAACCTTAAATCACACTGTTTGGTCTGGTTGTATATCCAGCCCTACAGGGAGTTGTGCGAAGGCATATACTTGGCAAGCTTTCAAACCCTGGCTACAAAACATGTGCTGAAGAAAATGATTCAAAATATTAAGAAAGCAGTCATTTATTTTAGAAAGCCTGTTCACGTGAGACAATAAGCTGCTTCCCAGAATAGGCTCCATCCATCAGGAAAACACTACAACCCAGCACACACTGGCTGGAGCCTGCCTTTCAGCAATCACATGGCCATGATTATTACTTATCAGCCGCAGGGCATCTCAGATGGGTAAGCAGGGTGGGCACACTTCCACGGGGACAGCAGTGTGTCGGGGGCAGCAAACCCACCTTCACCCTGGAAAAGCACTCCAGGTAAGATGACCTCACAGACCCTCCAGGACTACCTGGTCTGTCCTACAGATCCACACAAGGGCAAGCCGCAGGCATCCGGGTACATGAAGGGGATGCAAGGCAGGGGTACCCCAGTACTCAGTCTAGATCATCCAGTTCACCATTAAAAAGATCATGGTTCAAACAGAGCAAACCAAGGGATCTCCGTCAACCAGGCACCTGTGTGGAGGTCCACTAGGTGACAGGAGGGCGGGAAGTCGGTCTAGGAATCACGGCTGAAGCAAAAAGGAGATTCCCCTTGAGACAAGACTTGGGAAAATCCCTTTGCAGTGTCTTTCCAGAATTCTTCCCTGGAAACCGTGTGTACCATCCTGAGGGGCCAACTCAATACGCCAATGCCACGCGAGAGAACTGCTCCCCGCGGCTGGCGCCTTCTCTCACCGTCTGCGAGCTTTAACTTGTCTGCCTGAAGGACAGAATCCTTAAGCCTCATCATTGCTACAAGCCAAGGAATGGGCAAAAGATGGGTCTTACAAAGTATACACAGTAATTCGTTTTCTCTAAGTCGGACACAATGAAATTTAACAAATATTTAAGTTTCTCAACCAACTTGAAGGAGTGAGTCAACCACCATCTCAAGACAAGGGAAGTAAAACCCCACTGCAGCGGCTGAACCGCTGGCTTCCCAGCTTTCCTGAGGCAACAAGTGTGGATTTCTGGGGCTCTTCATGTACCACTAACCACAGCATCTGCAACGAAGAGGAAAGTTACGGACGGCTGGTTAGCCAGAAATTTCTGCAAATATCTTGGCCACGAAAGGAAAGACCAGAAAAAGAAAACCAAGCAATTTACGGGCAGGAAATCATTTGGGCTTTTTTAAGGCTGGAAAAGGAGATGGGAACAACAATAAACAGGCACTTGTCCCTTGCTCGCACCCAATGCCAGGAAAATGTAACCAGGATGCCCTTCCAGAGGGGCAACCTCACTTCTTCAGGCCGGACCAGAGCGCCCTGGTTCACGCTCAATTACAGAGTAACCGCCACATACATGGTGTGTATGTCAAGCACAATGTCAAGCGTGCTAATCGCCCGTGCAGGAAAGTCAGTGCTCTTCAAATACTTACCGGCCAGGTATGGACGGCAGAGTGTTCCAGATATTCAGTTGACCAAGCCATCACCTGAACTTCCACAGCAATCAACCAAGAAGGACCAAATCAAAAAAGACATATAACTCAGGGGTATGCAGTAGACGGCTTCTCCCAGTGTCTGTCAGAGAAGGAAATGGCTCCCAGGAAAGACAGGCGTACGGAGTTTCCAGTAACTAGGAAATCAATGACGGGTACAATTCTCCCAGCTCTTCTCTCTGTCCCCAGGTGGCCCTACGCACACCCCAGTTCACCAGCTTCATTATCAGGGGAAATGACCCACTGTGGTTGCCTACTTTTTACCTGCAAGACCTCCCAGAAGCAGCTCGAAACCCATTTTCCAACCCTAGCAACCCCACCGCCCCCGTGCACTGTGTACATCTCTGGCTCAGGCAGTCCAGGCCTTTTCTTGACTCTGCCTGCCTTCGTCCTGCTTGTTCCCTCCAGCTCGAGCCTGTTCTCTAGCCGGGCAAGTGGGGGGCCGGGCAGTCAAGACACCATGCCATGGGTGGCACGAGGCTCCAGTCACACATGAGAAGGGGTGGGGGGGTTCTCTTAAATCCAGTCTAATGAGCTGATGCTCAATCAAAAACAATGCAAATGCTCCAGCTCAGGGGTTCTAGCCCTACGTCTTGGGTCTAAGAAGGTCCATTTCAGGATAAGGTAACTGAGAAGTTAGTGTTTTTACTGAAACAACCCAACAGCATAGTAACGTCCAGATAAAGAGAGCACCAAGAATGGAAGCTTGCACAGTGGGGCTTTGCTCCCTAACGAGCCTATGCGGGACCAAAGTCAATGCTCTGACAGACAGCCTGCAGGCGTCTATCATATTTGAGACGGCCACGGGGTGGAAGCGGGATTCTCTTCCTCCCTGGGAAAGCTGAACATGCAGCTGGTTCAACTGAACGACCCTCATACACTTGCCAGCTATCTAGCCTCACCACATTTTCCTCCTAAAAATCTAAGACGTAGCCAAGAGGAGAACCAGGGAAGCTAAAAGCTACTCAGTGAAGTTTAGACTTCTGCAAATAACTGGAATCTTCGGAGACTGGTCTCCTAACCCCAGAGAGAAGGTGGAACGTACCAAGTGTACCCACAGCGCTCACAAGAAAGATGCCCTGGGCAATCACAGAAAATGAGGTCTAGCTCTCAAGCTGGGTGTGGGTGAATTCAAATTCAATCTCCGGCAAAGTCAGGCAGTGCTGTGCCACCACCCCCAGCAAGGAGGCAAAACCCCCCACTAACGAGCTTCCCCGAAACACGAGCACTGGGAATACTGACTTTTCGTCTCACTAGCAAAGCCAGGAGAGCGAGGTCTCCAGCTCTCATTGGACATGGGCTGAACCATGTTCACAGCCGTTCTCTGAACCCCCAAATGTCAACTTTCAATGTGCAAAGGCAATGTTTAGAAGTGGTGTTTTCCTAAACCATTCCAGAAACCATCTGGGGAGGAGGACTTCAGGACTGTCCCTCTAGGTGCCCAGTTCCACCAGGTCAGCCCCCTCCCTGGACATGAGTGCTGTCTGGGGCTCCTCTCCTGCATTCCCTTCATCAGTGGCAACCTGTACACTCATAGGCACCTGTCGCTGCTGAGAATACAGCTGAGGAGATGGACTAGGTCCCTGCCCGGAAAGAGCTCACATTCTAGAGGGGTGGGGAGGAGAGCAGAGAAAGGGAAAGGAATACAAGAAACAATTTCAGACAGTAATAAATGCTACCAAGACACACTACATGATAGAGTGACAGAGCACCATGCTAGCATGGGTTGTCTGGGAAGGGCCCCCCTGAGGAGATGACAGCTGAGGTGAGACCTGAGAGGCCTGAAGAAGGCAGCCCACAAACACGGGGTAGGAGAGGACACCACTGCACGGAGAGGAAACTGCAGAAGAGAAGCACACGGGGTGTGTTCCAGCCATGGGAAGGGTCGATGTGCCCTGAGGAAAAGCAAAAGGTAGGGCCTGAGAGCTGTCCCAGGGACCAGGTCACATGTACCAAGTACACTCCAAATGGGCAGAAAGTCGCTGCAGGGCTCTGAGGCGAGCTAGTGACCTCACCCCGCTTGTATCTTTCATAGATCACCCCGGTCCCTGCACGGGGAGCAAGACTGGCAACTGGAGTCCAGACAGGAAGAGGGGACGGACGTCAGGCAAAGAAAACAAGGACAGCCCAGACTCCAGAGGTGCCAGCAGAGACATACACAGCGGGCCACACGTGAGAAGGAGAAAGGAACTTACAGGGGGTCCCGCGTGGGGCAGGGGACAAAAGGCAGAGTCAAAGACACACCTGAGCTTCCAGCTGGAGGTACTCACTGACTGCCCAATCTGGACAAGGCGACACTGGTGTTTATTTTCACAAATACCCTCCCAGGCTCTTTTCACCAACACTGAACTTCAACCTCACCAGACGGCGTTTAATAGTGGACAGAGAATGCCATACCCGCTTCCAAAAACGAAAAGCAGATTCAGGAACCAATACCTACAATCCTGCTTCGCAATGAAAGGTTGGTGAACTCAGGCAGAGGGACAGCTCACGGGCGGCTCTGAGCAGTGGCCTGAGTTACCTGCCTCCTCCCGTGACACCACCCTCCCCACGGAAAGGTTTCCTTCCCCTGGCTTTGCAAAGGACCTCTGCACAAAGCAGCTGCTCACAGAGCTTTTCAGCTTCCTCTTACCAGGCTTTTTTAAACAGATCCCTTTTCTACCCTGCGTTTGTCACCATGTAAAATGTTGTGCTAGTTAGCAGTAATTATGTAAATGCAAGCAGCCATTTCTAGTTTTAAAAGGGAACCCCATTTAGCATTCTCACATCCTGAAATGTTTAAAATAGCTAGTCCAGTGATGTTTTCACTTTATTCCAACTGTTTGTGTGGATTTAAATACAGGTTCAGCAGAAACCAAAGCAAGTCAAACATTTACTTTCTATTAAACGTCTAAATCAGAAGATTAAAAACCTATTTTACATTTAACAGGAAGAAGCCGTCAGATCAGCAGTGGCTTCACCGTGCTTACTGCCAAGCGGGGCTGGTGTCTGAGAGGCAATCAGTTTAGGAAGGGAGGGATGGATTTCTTTAAACTCTTCAAAAGGGGACAAATACATTTGAGCAAATCTTTTAATTATAGTATCTTCCAAAGAACCTCCAAAGCCTTTATTCTTTCCAAACTTAATGCTTTGTAAAGGCAACTCCTGCCCCTTAATTCCACATGAAATATTCAGCATAGCATAATTAAATTTAATTCCATGCTATTTTTATTGGGTTCACAGAAATAGAGGGTGGCATCATTTCGGAAACAAACTTCCAGCAACTTTGCATTCACCGTGAATGGTTGGTTCTCAAAATTGAACTTAAAATGCAAAACCTACTCCAAATGCCTGTTTCAGTCCAGGACAGATGGGCGGGTATCAAAAAGATAGGCTCATTCATATGTCACACCCAACCTTCAAATAAACAAGCGCCCCAGTTCTCAGCTTACTTCACTGTGCTTGCCACAAGACGCCTCTGGGCATAGATCTTAATTTCCAACAAGCAAATACTGGAGTCTGTTTTATTTTTCAGTGTGAATCTATCTGGTGGGGAAAGAAAACAGAAAGGAAAAAGACAAGGGAAAGAAAGTGCCCTGTGGCTGAAAGAAATTTATAATGTGAATGAATATTTGGATAATTGGATGGTTTGTGGAGAGCAGGCTTGAGGTTTTTGGTCATTATTGTAAATTACAACTGAAGTCTTCCTCTTCTTTCCAGTCAGTGTCAGAAAACCCCAAGTGAATACAAAACACCCCCGCTTCTCAGACTGAGTCACTCAAAGAGGGAAGCGGAACTACCGTGGGCAACCCACAGCCAAGTCTGCCCACTGGCGGAAGCACAGCGGCCCCCATTTAACCTTCTCGGGGTCAGTCCCAAAGGACTCCCCCTGATGGGACATAGCCTATCACGACACGCAACTTCCCCACGACGTGTCCGAGAAGCTAAAACTTTATTGTGACTTGTGCCCACGTCAGCAGGGACAATCTCAGGTTGATGGTTACCCAGCCTCTCCGACCGACCTGCCGGACAGCCCCATCTGTTTTACAACTTCCTGAAGAGGGTATCTAGAACACCAGCAAAGCCCTCTCCCACAGGACATCCGAAAGGGAGCAGCACGCCCACCCACATTAGAGGCGTGAGGAAAGCCACCAGGGATTTACCCTGATGTGGCTCCAGAATGGAGGTGCCAGGAAGGAACGAGGCAAGACTTGGGGGCTTTGTCAGCTTAAAAAAAAGTGGTTCCTTAATGAGACTCTTAGAACTTGAAAAGATTAAAACGTATCTTAATTCTTCCACTTGACTTTGGCTTTGTAGATTGGTCTATGTTACTGATTAGAAAACAAAACAAAACAAAGAAAAGCACCCACCAAACTCCCCAATGTGGACAGCGAGACTTAACCGGCTGGGACTAAGTACCACAACAGCCACCATCGTGTGGCTGCCTCTGACCTCAGGGTTTCGGAAAGGTCAGATGAGACACTGTTAGAAATGGAGACCTAACCAAAACTAAATAATGACAAAATTAAGTTTTATGCCACAGAAACAGATACTAGAAGACATATAAAAGCACCATATTTGAAAAAAAAAAAAATTTCTTAGGAGACTCATTTCTGTTTTCTGATTAGATCTAAATGTGTACATACGATATTCTGCTAGCTTTTCAAGAACCGAGTCAGTCCACTTATCACTTTTTCAAACTATATCATCTTCTGACTCAAATATTTCTGCGGTTCTTGTAAAAAAAAAAAAAAAGAAGAAGAAGAAGAAGAAGAAGAAATGTCCCATGTGTCTCCACGGCCAAGGTTCCCCCCAGCACAATACGCAGCCCAGATATCACACGCAGGATGCCACCTCCAAGGAGGCCGCAGGTACCCCAGGGCCTGCGGGTGCTCGGTGTCAGCACAGACCGCGACTTCCCCTCATGGCCCAGGATGGTGAGATTCTGCTAAATCAAACCTAATTATGCTGATCTGATATTATTCAGAAAGAATCTGGGTTGAAACAAAATATATAAATTGTCAACTAGGTATCCAAAAACTGCATATTAGAAGCACAAATATGATCACTGGGGGTGGAATTCAGCCAACATAAAAGAGGGAAAACAGCATTTTCAAAGCCACGTTATTGCAGGAGTGCTGGGGGAGGCCCAGGTGAGAGGTGTTCAGTCATGGGTAGAGTGGCTCTAATGAACTTGGCCTCCGTCAGTCACCCCCTGGCCTCCCTTACTTCATCCAGGTACACAATCTCTCTCAGGGTACACAACCTATCTCTCAGGGTGAAGAAACCAAATGAGACGCTGTCTGTGAAACCACGTTCTTAGACCATAAAGGTACAATGTGAGCTGCTACTGCTTTGTGTATACTAACTGCAGACTCTCTAGATAGTAGAACTAGCTGGTGGGCTTTTGATTAGGAAGCCATGTCAGTTCTACTTGTATTTCCAAATATAAGAAAGATTTTTGGGATTGGGGGGGTTTGGGGGGAATAAACACATGTTTCTACCTTGACTTAAGCTGTGGTGGTGTGAGAAGCAGCCCAGGGTGCCAAAGTGCCTCGGTGACATGGTGATGTCGATCACCCATTTCGTTCTGCCTGTGGGGGCGCAGCTCACTAAGTGCATCAACGGGGAATCTATTTAGGTGTTAAGATCCTGGAAAACCAAAGACTACTCTATGGTCAAGTGGTCACAGACATGGACCGAGATAAAACCGAAGGATGATCTGGAGACAAACGCCACATCTTGAGCAGAATTCGGGTTTTCAGGCAAACACTGCAGCCTCATAAATGCTCAACTGGCACTTTAAGCCAAATATGGTCAGAGTCCACAGGGGTCACATATTAACGTATCAGGAAATCTCAACAGGTCCAAGTGAGGCCCGCACGAGAAGCTAGATGACGGCACTATGCAAACTCTGTACCACCTCTGCGACTTGGCTGTAAATATAGAATTATTCCAAGATTAAAAGTTCAGCTTTTAAATGATCTTTTAAATTAAAAAGGAGGGAGGAGCTTGCTTTGGGGAAGAGAGGGAAAGTAAAACAATGTAATGGCTATCTGCACAAAGGTTACAACTTGCTCACTTCCACCACAAGGCAGCCTCCTGAAGCGGCAGCAGCCAGATCGCACGGCTAGAGACTCACATAAGACAGAGCGACTGTCCCGGGGTCCCCCAGCTTTTCAGAGGTGGGGGTGGGATGCTGTTCCCGGTCCGCCCGACCCTAAAGCCCAAAGAGTAATCGAGTCTGGCCAAAGGACCCAGGCAGGAAAGGCGGGCCCTGCCCTCCAGGGAAGAGCTAAATGAACAACAAATGCCCACCTGCTTCCAATCGGTTTGTCTCAAGTGGCACTACTGAGTCACCCAAAGGCCATCAATCAAAGTGAGATGGTCCCCTCTTCAAAAGGCAAATTAAGAGATGCACCTGAAAATGGATGTCCTGATCCACCTTGGAAAATCTTAACGTTGGGAGACCCTCCTCCAGCACGTTCACCTGAAAATCCTCTCACCAGGAAACCCATCCTAGCCTGTGCTGCCAGAGAAGTCTCCCTGTAAGGCTGTTACTAGCCTACCCCAAGGCTACAGCTTAATGGAGCAGGGCATTGAGGAGCTCCCAACACGTGAAAGATAAGTCACAGACGAGTATAATCAACCACCGTAGGTAGGCCTTTTCAAAACCCACCAAAAAGAAAAGCTCTCAGAAAAGAACCAATTACAAGATGGCTCCTGCTCACAAGAGCTTTCTGAGGCGGGCTCCCAGGTCAGTCCCTCCCTGCCTGATGTCCTCTGTGTGCCACCAGAGGGCACTAACTCATGTAATCACTCTGGAAAAACTTCTGTCACATTTTAAACTGCAGGAATGTTGAATGAAAACTAGATTTCTAATCAATGCAGCACTAGGTATGTCATTTTGACAGCAGCTTTAAGCATCTACTGGTCATAAATCTCAATTTAATTCCATAAAACTTAGAAGTACACACACACAGCAACAGGGCGTACTTAAAAAAAAAGTCAATCAAATCTTCAGGTTTATGAAATTAACGGATTTCAAAATACATCTAGAGTTACACATTTGCTCTTGCATCTCTCGCCTCCAGGGCTGTCCTCTGGGTAACCTGTCCCAGGATGTCCTACATGGCGCACATAAGAGCCCGAAGAAAAACATTTCAGCATCTTCCTTGCTTTGAAAGCCACTCTTGATTGAGTTAAAGTGGACTTTCACCAGGCTAAATTACAGTTCAGTTTATTATGCATGATTAAAACATGATTTAGTCTTTTGTACTAAAATCCTTGTGAAGAGATAAAGAGCACACATTTCCTAGTGCTCACTACACCCTGGGCTGCTATTCTGAGCACATTACACTTATTTAATACTCACGACATCCCTCAGAGAGGCTGTAAAATTCTATTTTAGTAAAAAGTTCAACCTTGCATTTCTTGAACGCAATCAAGAATTTTTCTTTACATCTGTATCCTCCACTGATGATTTATTTGCCCACAAAACTATAAATGCAGATTTGTGAGTTCTGCCTCATTAACCACCTTCTGCAATTATTTCTTCACCCCAGAAAATTCACACTTCTTATACTTTCATGGAGGATAAGATTACATAATCAAAATAGTTCAGCGGTGAGTTTAATGAAAAATGCATTATGCCCTGAAAGGTTTTTTTGTTTTGCCTTGTGGTACATAAAAATCTGCTCTTTGCTTTTCACACTTTATTTAAAAGGAAGTGAAACATCTTTACTGATTTGATCAGAAACATTGGGTGCCTCTCTATGTGACAGAAATTCAAGCTCAGTTGGGCCTTTGGTTTTCCGGGTTTCCGTGACTCTCTCAGTGCATGATGAATAACCGAAACTCACGAGGGAATGGGCACGATCTGACAGTGCAGTGCGCTGTCCCTAGGCAGCTCAGGTTCTTCCACGGTCTGGCACAACTTAGTGCCCCAAATAAACTCTCCTTGAGGTGACAGTCTACGTCACAGGATACAGTTTCCCTGGGTTTTGACCTCTGGACTAAAAACAAACCAACCAATCCTCCTCGAAGGTTCTCAAGGACATGTGGGTACTGTGGCCTACACCAGCACACAGGAATAGAGAGGAACAGCTGCAACACGTGGGTGTTCTAGAACACAAGTACTTCTGTTAGTACCATCGGCATAACTGCCTCTGTGTCTTTGTGAAGGCCCCTTTGATCTAGGAAATATTTTGGTTTCTCTGGTCTACTTGATGCCAAAATCTACTTTTTAAATTGTTAAATATTAAGAAAAGTTAAAAACTATCTACTTTCTCCCTAATTTTTTTCAATGCTTCTTTCCAGACTCTCACTAGATATCTTAGTATTAGAATAAAGGAGCTTGTTTTATGGCTTTGCTTTCCGCGGCTTCACAGGTATTGAGTTTTACAAGTTGAGGGTTTGTGGCGACCCTGCGCCAAGCATGTCTATCGGCGCTATTTTTCCAACAGCATTTGCTCACTTTGTGTCTCTGGGTCACGTTTTGGTAACTCTTGCAGTATTTTAAACTTTTTCATTATTATTATATTTTTATGGTGACCTGTGATCAGTGATCTTTGATGTCACTACTGTCATTATTTTGGGACGCCACAAACCACAAACATGCAAGATGGCAAGCATTACTGATAAATGCTGGGTATGTCCTACTGCTCCACTGACCAGATGTTCCCTGTCTCTCCTCCTCAGGCCTCTCTGGTCCCCGAGACACAACAATACTGAAATTAGGCCAGTTAATAACCCTACAGTGGCCTCTAAGTATTCAACTGAAAGGAAGAGCCCATGTCTCTCCCTTTAAATCAAAAGCTAGAAATGCTTCAGCTCAGTGAGGAAAGCATGTCGAAAACCGAGACGGGCTGAAAGCGAGGCCTCTCGTGCCAAGAGGCCAAGTTGTGCATGCAAAGGAAGAGTTCTCGAAGGCAATGAAGAGTGCTACTCCAGCAAACACATGAGCACGAAAGCAAAACAGCCTCAGTGCTGATACGGAACATCCCAGTGGTCCAGAGAGAAGATCAAACCAGACCCAACGTCCCTTAAGCCAAAAGCATCATCCAGAGCAAGACCCTCACTCCCCAGGTCTTGAAGGCTGAGAAGAGAGGACGGAGCCGCGTTAGAAAGGTCTGAGGCCAGCAGAGGTGGCTTCGTGAGGTTAAGGGAAGCCGTGTCCATCACCTGAGAGAAGGCAATGACACCAAACAAGAGATCGTCACTGTACACAGAACACCTGCCGTCGGAAGGCTGACCCAGCTCTTCCACAGCTAGAGAGGAGAAGTCAGCGCCCGGCTTCAATGCCTCCAAGGACAGGCTGCCTCTTCTGTTGGGGCTAATGCAGCTGGTGACTGGACGTGGACACCAATGTTCATTTACGATTGTGCAAGTTCTAGAACTATGCTAGAGGAACCACACTAAATTTACTCTGCCTGTGCTCTGTCCATGGAACAACAAAGCCTGGATGACAGCACATCGTTGACAACATGGTTTGCTGAATATTTTAAGCCTACTGCAGAGGGAAAAGATCCCTTCCAAAACAGTACTGTTCACTGACAATGCTTGTGGTCGTGGAGAGCTCTGGTGGAGATGTACAACGAGATTAATGTCGTTTCCACGCATGCTAACACAGCATCCATCCTGCAGCCCACGGGTCAAGGAGTAATTTCAACTTCCAAGTTACTATTTAAGAAACACATTTCATAAGGCGACAGCTGCCCTAGATACGAATTCCTCTGACGGATGTGGGCAAAGTCAACTAAAAACCCCTGGAAAGGTTTTCACCATCTAGATGCCACTAAAAACATTCATGATTCATGGGAAGAGCTCAAAATATCAACACAAACAGGAGTTTGGAAGAAATGGACTCCCACCCTCATGGATGACTTTGAGGTGTTCAAGACGTCAGTGCAGGAAGGAACTGCTGGTGTGGTGGGAGCAGCGGGAGAGCTAGAGTGAGAGGCGGAGCCTGGAGGTGGGACCGAATCCCTGCAGTCCCGGGGTAAGACTTGAACAGATGAGGAGTTGTTTCTTACGGACGGGCACCTTCAGATGGAATCTGCTTCTGGTGAAGACTGTTGAAATGACAACAAACGATTTAGAATATTCCATAAACTAAGCTGACAAAGCAGTGGCAGCGTTTGAGGGGACAGAGTCCAATTTTTAAACAAGTTCTACCATGGGGACAATGCTATCAAACAGCATCCCATGCCAGAGAAATTTGTGAAAGGAAGAGTTGATCTATGCAGCAAATTTCATTGTGGCCTTGTAAGAAATCGCCACGGCCACACCAGCCTTCAGCACCCACCACCCTGAGCAGTCCGCAGCCACTGCATCGAGGCGAGACCCTCCACCAGCAGGAAGGTCACCACTCGCTGAAAACTCTGGTGATGGTTAGCATGTTTCAGCAATATTTTTTAATTAAGCTATGCATGTTTTTTTAGACGTAATGCTATTAACACATTTAACAGAGCACAATACAGTGTAAACTTAACTTTCATACGCATCGGAAACAAAAACTTCCGTCTGGCTCACTTTATCGTGATACTCGCTCTCTTGCAATGGTCTAGAACCAGAACTCAAGGTCTCTGAGGTGTGCCTGTATTCCAGACACAGGACTCCCGTCTCTCCTACATCTACGTCCTCAGCTTCTTCACCAGGAAGCATGGATACCAGAACAGAGAGTAAATTTGTAATTTAATATCCTAAAGCCGTGATTTGCTCTGGCATCTCAAAAACACCCCACACCGCTCATTTCAATCACAAAACAAAATTTTTATATTTACCCTCAAGTTTCACTGTTTTATCATTTTAAAAAGTTATATATAAAAGGCAAATTAGAAGCAAACATTCAGAAAGGAGGCCATGCCAGGGGAGCCATTTACACACTCGACGGCATTTATCCACACAGAGCCAGGCCCTGCCCCACACACCGAGGCCAGGAACAGCACGGAGGCCCTATCCTCATGGGACTTCAGTCCTGTAGGATGCAGATGGTAACAACACATAACTGTATCTGCGCTCCAGAGATGACGGCTCTTAGGAAAAGAGAAGCCTGCGAAGGGGACCGCGAGCGGCACCTGGGCATGAGGATGATCACCGGAACCTCTGTGACGAGGTGGCACGTGGGCAGAGACCTGCTCTCCCACAGACAGGGAGGACTGTGAATTTCACACATTTAACAGCTGTGGGGAAAGCAAGAGCGGGGCACTTCCGTCTACTCCATTTCCAGTAACGTTCGGTTCAAATTAATTTGGGGTTTTAAGTGCAACCACTTCACTAATGGAATAATCTTGGAGCCAGATACGGGGCTACAGGATGGCAAGATCCCCCTACGAGTTCTGCCAGCTCGGAGTCCCATGTGCCAGCGCTCACGGCTCCAGCTCTGCGGGGCCCTCTTCTTGCTGCGCCCATGAACAAGTGTGTGGTGAGAGCCTGAAATAAAGAAGTGTAAAATGGGTCAAGACCATCGCTTCTATTTCTGTTTTTAACTGAAGAAAATGTGCCCCATTTCCAGAGGCAGAGGGAGAAGGAGACGTCTGAATAAAGACAAACTACGGTGCGTATTAAACACACACATATGTCTGTGTATGGGTATGTACACATATAAATGGACCACGTCCTGTTCACATATATATCCCCACAACCGACTCGCTTCCCTACAGTAACTCGGCCTTTTTACAATCATTACAGCGTAACTTTTATTGGTTGTATCTTTAAGAGGTCGCATGAGTTTTTTAAAGGATCGAATTAAAAATTAAAGGTTCAAAGATGATCAAGGTTCAGATTCAATTAACACTAATTTTAGAAGAATTTTTTTTACTGACTCCGCATATTCAGGAAACTACTTAAGTTTTTGTTTTCTTTTTTTCTACCACGGCATCCCCAAGGAGTCATTATGTACAACCAGCTCTCTAATTCCGATTAGCGTGCCTAAGTACATATTGATGCAACAGAGCACAAGGCTTCGAGAGGCTCCCCTGCTGGACACCACGGGACGCCGAGGCCTGAGAAGGCGGACGGCTCAGACCGAAGCCCCAGCACCAACGCTCGGTCCTTCCAGCAGCTTCACGGGTCAGAGGATGTGGTACTTGAAAGAAGCACCGAATGAGGAGGAGGAGAACCATTTCCTTAATTACAAAAGATCCTACGAAACTACAGGCGACTTCTACAGTGGCCCTTAAGCCACCAGACGCACACTGGTGCAGAAGGACACGCAGAAGGTCTGTTTTTTCCAATTGGTCTCACTCACCTCCCCTTGCTTAGGTGCTACCAGAGAGGAAGGAAGAGCCATTTTAAAGTGAGCAATTTCGGGTAAAACACCGAACACCATGTTAATGAATCTTTGAGGGGAAAGTTGGGAGCTGGTTACAGCGGGAGGATGTGTGACGCTAATTTGTTTTTCTACCATGGGAATGATTTCCACCCAAGCCTCAAATTGACGTGACAGAAGCACGACTAGTGAATTCCCGCGGAACCAGGAGCTTATGAAAGAACCATCGTATTCAAGCATGTGTCCAATGCAGAAAGGCAGCTCAGTGTCACAAGCCTCTAGGAGGGTGCCAAAAAGGACACATCACAGAGAGAAATGTGGGCTCCTCACAAGGGAAGTCCTCACATGTATGATCTACTCCTCTAGTTGTTACTCAATTAAATAATTAGTTAAGACGCCAGAACAACAAACTGAAGATTTCAAGGCGATCAATGGCAAATTACATTTTTTTAATATAAAACGTGACTGTCTCTGTGGAATCAGACAGCAGCTTCTGACTGGTTCTCTGCATACTTGCTTTCTGCCACCCAAATTTTAAGACCTCTATAAACAAAAACAGTATTCATTCTCTTCCCCCAAAACAATTAAAGTTTACTTTTTTGGCTTGAAGGGGCATTACCCCACTATCCCCTCCCCTTTCATCCTCCCACACTCATTCACTCACAGCCATGCACAGACACTGGGATAGCCTCTAGGGAAAGAACAATCAGTGAGGTCTAGCACCTGCCCCGAGGAGCTCACAGTTTAGGGGATTAGAAACACCAATAAAGAGACAACTTAAAATATGCTATGGCAAGGGTCCTCAGAGGGACACAGAAAGCAGTGTCCATTAAAAGTGAGCCAGCAGGACAGGCTGTGCGGAAAGGGCACACGGAGAAGTGACATCCCGGCTGGCCTCCAGAAAGAGCCTGTCTGCCAGCACAAAACCGGGAAGAGGCAAGAGCAGAGGAGGAGGCCGGGGCTGGGGAGCGGGTGGGGCAGGGTGTACCTGTTCATGAACACCTCCACCGACTTCTGCAGACCAGGGGTGGGGGGGGGCATTTTGAGCTAATGAATGTTTACTAATAAAGGCAAGTCCAGATGCCAACACAGAGAAGCATCCACAGAGCTGGTTTGCACGCGGGTTCTAGGACAAGGGAGGGCAGGGAAGGGCGCGCCCACTACAGAACAAGCGGCCGCCTTGGTTAGGGTTACGCCTGCCAGGGTGGATCAAGTTTCAGTGTCAGCAGTAAATTTCTGAAGGAATAAAATACAAGTTTAAATGTTATGCTTTGGACTTTTTTGAGGCAAGAATTATTCTGAGAACATGCTAGTGACCCAGATCTAAATAAAAAACAATGAACAAATGTCAAAGCACTCACTTCCCTAGTCTCCTAGACACTCTGACCTTCACTTTCAAAGAAACTAGAATGGTGTGTGGACCGAATTAAGTAATCATGCTAACAGTGCTTTTAAAAAGCTAATGCTTTGGTTCTCTTACTGAACATGTGTTATCATTTACAAGTAGCATCATAAACTAGCTCCTCTTTTGTTGGAATAAATTCCAGTCCATTCGTCATAAAGATTTATGTGTGAAGGAGTGACTTTGTAAGCAACCACCCTTTGGTGGAGAGAAAAACCTCAAAACGAACTACAATAAAGCCATCAATGTTCTTTCAATTCCTTGCTTAATTTCCAGTTCTTAGTATTTACCTACGTCCCTACTAGATGGAAATGTTTTAATTAGAATAAAGAGAGCTTAAGAAAACTTATGTAATGAGTAAGCTTTCCTTGTTGCTAACTTGTGTTTACAGGGTTTTCTTTCACACAAGTACACCGCTGCCAGAGGATGTCCTATTTGCAGAGGATGCACAGTCAGGGACCACGGAGACTCAGTGACACCCTCACGGAATTACTAAAGTCTGGATGTTAACAAGACAAACAAATAGACCCCACATTCTCCTAACATTAATTCACACGAAATGAAGCAATTGCTCCTCAAAACAAAGGTCAGCCAAGAACACAAGGTTCACAAGTACAGGGCTCTAAACAGACTCTTCCTAAATACTGGGGCTGGTAGGACTTTTGAGTTTGGTTTTTTTGGTTTGTTTTTTTGTTTTTTTGGTGGTTTTTGTTGTTGTTGTTGTTTTTGGTTAATCTTAATAGAACAAGAAACAAACTAAAGAGAAGCTAAAATAATTCAAACTTGATAAAGGTACGGGACGGGAGTCCCCATGGCTCTTTTCCCCAGGGGCTCGTTACCGGTGTGGAAAACAGCAAGAACACTTGCGCTGCTGCCGGCGGCTGAGGCGTTCCCGTTTGCGCTTTCAGAACAGCTCGATCCTCCCCTTACAAAGCTAAACAACAGCCACCGGCCTCACCGTCGATTATTATTCGTCTTTAAATAAAGGCATCTTGCAGATCAAAGCCGACTACAGAAACTGACCTATGTAAATCCTATACACACGCATGCAACAGAGCGAGCACGTGCACCGTGTATCTGCGACTCCGGCCACTGCAAAGGGCTGACCACGCCTGCCCTCTCCAAAGCATCAGAGGACAGGCAGGCTCCGCGTGCTGCAGCTTCTACCACATGGGACCACCTCAAAGCTACCACATGCTGGCTTCTGCAGGGATCCCAACACACTTAGGATGAAGTGTGACTAACACTGGAGGCACCTGAGGATTATGCCAAAATAAAGACAGAAATCTAAAGATATGACAGAATAAAGATAAGAATCTAAAGGATATTTTTTTTCCTGGATTGGGGGGGGGCGCTGTAATGAGCTGTCCACATGGAGTTAACATTTTTATCGGTGAGTCAATGAAAAGCCTTCTGGATGAAAATAAAATCCCAAGTAAAAAGCTGCCATTTGGGGAAGAATTTGTCAAAATTATGGCCTTGTGTTCTGATTCTTCAATGTGACTCAGAAATCTTGTCCCAAACCCATCATCCCAAGGAGGTACCACCTGGATTTTCAATGATGTGAGAGCAATGCCTCAGAACCCAACAGATGCTTTGAGAAGCAGGACAGAATCAGTCAGGAAACACTCCTTGGCAGGCAGGAGGTTAGAGCAATGGCCACTGAGGCACAGATCCTACCAACAATCACAGCATCGCCCTTCTGCCTCCCCAACCCTGTTACTCTCATCAGGAATCATAACCTTCCTTAACACTCGCCTGTTCTCCAGTAACTCTGAACCATCCTTCCACGAGCCTTCCTAACCTGTCCAAGATGGCAGCCATGAGCCACATGTGGATAACAAGCACTTGAAATTGTATCTGGTCTGAATGAAAATGTACTGAAAGTATAAAACCTATATCGGGTTTCAAAGACTTAGTACAAAATAAATGTAAAATATTGCAATTTTTACACTGATTGCACATTCACATATTTTAGACATATTGAGCTAATATATCATTAATTTCATTTGTTTGTTTTTACTTTTTCAAAACATGGCTTCTAAAACATTCAAAATGACACATGTGGCTCACATTATATTTCTATCGGACAGCACTGCCCTGATGTTAACCACAGTTGCACTCTTTCAATATCAAATTCAAACATCCCTCTCTTTGACTATCCCTATTCTAACCATTCTTTTTTTTTTTTTCTAAGAGAAAAGGGGGTTAGTCAGGGAGAAAGGAGAGAGAACCTCAAGCAGGCTCCATGCCCAGAGCAGAGCCCAACCCTAAGATCATGACCTGAGCTAAAATCAAGAGTCAAGAGTCGGACGCTTAACCAACTGAGCCACCCAGGTGCCCCCCCACCCGCCGACTCTAACCATTCCTGTTCCTTGAATCCCCCTGGCGCCATGGCCTCTCACTGCCCTCATCTCCTTCGTGCTTCCCTTTTACTACCCGCCTGGCTTAGAGTATGCAGTCCTTCTTCACGCCAGGCCCAGCTCCCTTGCCCCTTCCCCCACCAGTATTCCCCTGGCAAAAGCCCAATCCCAGGTTAAACCCTACTCTGCCCCCTCAGAGCCTGCATTTGGGCAGCAGAAAGAACTCTCTGAAAGCAGCAGCTCTGCTTCCTGTCCCCCCTTTCTGCTTGAACCAGCTGGGACAGGGCTTTGGTCCTCACCACCTCTCTCACCCAGCTCATACCGAAGCCACCACTGACCTCCCTGCTGCTGATCCACGGTCAATTCTCAGTCTGCATCTTACCTGACCTTGAGCAGCATGTGAACAGAGGATCACTCTCTCTGGTCTGAAACACTTGCTTCCAGCAGACGTTGCTCTCCTGGCTCTCCTTCTCTGCTTATTCCTTCCCCTTCTCCTTTCCTTCCTTCTCCCCCTTCCCCTTAATACCCCAGTGCCCCGTGTTTGAACGCCTCTCCCTATCCACACCCCCTTCGGGATTCCATGCAGCCCAGAGCAAGTAAGAACCTTCTATATGCTGAAAACACTGACGAGTCTGGCTCGAGCCTAGGCCTCTCCTCTAGATTACAACTCGTCTATGCGGCTGCCTAGTCAACACCTCCACTTGGCATGTCAGAGTTAACACGTCCAAAACACAACTCTTGCTTTCTCCTCACCCTTTCTCCCCAACCTGCGGCTCCCACGGGCTTCCCATCTCAGCAAAGAGAAGCTGCATTCTCCCAGCTGCTCAGTGCAAAAACACTGGCATCCACCCCAACCCCTCGTGTTTGCACACAACCCGTCAGCTCTTCCTCTGAACCACATCCAGCGTCTGACCGCCTCTCACGGCCCTGGTCCGGGCCACCATCAGCCCTCGCGACTGGTCCCCTCACTTGCATCCCTACGGTGCTAAACCAGGGATCAGCAAACTTTTCTTAAAGGGCCAGAGAGCGAAAGTTTTAGGCCCCGGGGCCAGATGGTCTCTGTGGCAACCGCTGCCCTTGGCCGTTGCACCTCAAACGCGGACTCAGACAATACGCAAACGAATGAGCGCGGCTCGATTCCAGTAAAACTGGAACCTCAACGGACACTGAAATTTGAATTACGTATAATTTTCAGGTACCACAAATTATCATGCACCTTAGTTTTCTCAGCCATTTAGAAATGTAAAACGCGTCTTCGTTCGCGGGCTGCACAGAACAGGCGGCGGCTGAGCCTGCCCTCGAGCGCCCCCCGCGCCGCACTCGGAGTGGCCCCTTCATCCGCTGCCGCTCTGCTCAGCCACCTCGGACGGCTTCTCTCCTCACTCTCGAGAACCAGAAGACGCCACCGTGGCCCGTCAGGCCCCGTGGACACGGCCGCTGGCCACCTCCTCCCACTCTTCTCACCACACACACCCCGAGCGGCCGCCCCGGCCTCCCCGCTGCTCTCCTCACTTCTCTCCCGCTTCTGCCAAACCCACGTCCAACCGGGGCGCCTGTGCTGCGTCCTCCCTCTGCTTGGGACACGCTCACACCCGGACCGCTGCGTCACCGCCATCAAGTCCCCTCAGCAGACACATGCTTGCGTCACACTGTCACACAGCACGCACTGCACACCCCCGGCCGGCAGCCGGGGACCCTCCCAACGGCCACTCCGCTTCGGGACTCCCCATCACGCCTGCAGCAGCGACACCGTCGGAAGAGACTGATGAGGCCGCTGTTTAAAAGGGGAAAATGGGGGGCGCCTGGGTGGCTCAGTGGGTTAAAGCCTCTGCCTTCGGCTCAGGTCGTGATCCCAGGGTCCTGGGATCGAGCCCCGCATTGCTCAGCATTGAGTCTGCTTCCCCCTCTCTCTGCCTGCTTGTGATCTCTGTCAAATAAATAAATAAAATCTTTTAAAAAATAAAAAATAAAAAAAAGGGGGGGGGATGACACGGTGTGAAGAGCAGGGAGCCCGGAGGCCGGTCACCGGCCGAAGACCAGCCGCACTGCGTCCTGCTGCGTGACACCGAGTCACTCCCACCTCTTTGTACCGCGCTTTCCGCGCCTGCGCGACGAGGACGTCAGGCGCACCCGCGTCCTGCGCGCTCTGGGGAGCTACGAGGGAACGAGCGCTGCACAGGTCATCGCTCCGTCACCGCTGCCTGGTTTTGGTCGGTTGCGGGACGCCTCTCCCCGCCGGCCAGAAAATAAGCCTCTGAGGGGAATGGGCTTCTTTGTTTACTGCTTTGCTCCCCGCAACCAGGACAGCACCCGCTACCGGGCATTCAGTCTGCACCGAACCAGCGAGAAAGTGCTCGAACTGAAGTCCTGTGAGGGCAGACAACGCTCCGCCGCCCGCTCCAGCTGCACCAGGTATCAGGGAGAACGAAACTCTCCTCAAACCCACCACAGAATCAGAGATTTTAAAAAGCTCCTATCCCGGGGGTTTGTTTGCCGAAGTTCCCTTCCCCGTGTGGAGAAGCAACACTCTACTACCCTGAAGGGAGACGCTCCTGCCGCGCTGAGCAGCAGCACGTGGCCTCCCGGGAAAGCTCCCACAGCCCACGCCATGCTACACGCGCAGGGACTCCCTGCTCGGGTCTCTGACCGGAGGAGAGAAGAAACAGACTTCAGCGCCAGCCACATTCCAATTTTGCACATAAAATGGCAACTCACTAGCCAGGAGCACTTCAATGCGGGTGTGACAACATCTCCCAGCCACCAACACTGAAGACCACTTGGTTCAAAGCAGCTTACGCTGCACCGGCTTCTTCTGAAAACGAACAGCATCTCCCCCGATCACTGAAGTCTTCCCCAGCAACACGACGATGAAACCTCTCCCTCCCTGTCACACACACACACACACACACGTCGCTCACGGCACATCACGCGTTCATAGATTTGGCATTTCTGCTCGGGTGAGAGTCCGGACTCACAGATGGCGTGAGGACGAGTTAAAGTACTTGTGGGTTCTACCACTTCGTGACACAGTCTTTAATGTGGGGACACCTGTATACGCCCCGATGTGGCACGGGCGAGAGCCCTACTTGCTATGAAAGAAACAGGGAGGGACTCCTGGGGGGCTCAGTCGGTTAAGCGTCTGCCTTGGGCTCAGGTCATGATCTCAGGGTCCTGGGATCGAGTCCGGCATCGGGCTCCCTGCTCAGCTGGGGGCCTGCTTCCCCCTCTGCCTGCCGCTCCCCCTGCTTCTGCTCTGACAAAGTAAATAAATAAAATCTTTTCAAACAAAAAAAAGAAAGAAAGAAACTGGGATAAGGTCCCCTACCATCAAGCAAAATAGAAAACTACTCTCCCAACCTCTAAACTACGGTGTTTCACCGTGAAATAGAAGACGAGCATCTTCAACGCTGGTTCTACCAAGCGGATAACAACTGGGTGAGACGTAGGTGTTCCAAACACACCTACATGAACGGCCATCTACCGAGCTGCGGAACCAGCAGTGCCGTCGTGCCAGGAAATCCGGAGCGTGCAGGGGTCAACGATTACGAGGAAGGGTGAGAAACTTGGGGCTGAGGAGTGGGTGCATCTGTCCCAAGAGGTCAAGGTCAACCAGCAGAGACCTCCAGAAGCCTGTGCCCTGCACCGCTCAGGCCTCCTGCTAACAGTGGCACGACCTGAACGAGTTCATGGGGCTCCCTGGGCAGAGGCTGTTCTAAGTGGTAAGACCGGAGGGAAGTTTTTTTCTGTTATCCCCTGCGGTGGTTTTGTTTTTTAAATTCTGCACTTGGTCGGTCATTAAGGTCACTGTGACAGAAACAGCACGGAGGACCTGCATGGGCCAAGCAGGCACACGCCCCGTATCTCAATACTGCATTGCTCTACGGTGGCAAAAGCCGAAAAATCAGGCTGATGGCACTCTAATACTGTATTTAGCTGATGATCCTAAATAACACTTTGTCAGCTTTTGTGATCTAGCACAAAACCACATGCCTTGTGATATACCAGCTGGGCTGTGGTAATGCCCTTGACTGGAGGCTTAAAAGCTTTGGTTGGGACATAACTCTGATGTATCGTATTTCCATTTCAAACTGCAGTGATTATCCCTGGATTTGGCATCACATAGACTACTACCAAAATTAGATTATGGCTAGTTCACAAGAGTCCCCCTCCCCTCCGGTGCTGTCCGCGAGTGATGCTAGTCTCCCCTTTGCTTGTTTGATCGAAAAGCCATGGCTGTTTGGTTTACAGGATGCAGGCAGAAGAACCATCTGCCTGGTCTGGTGTTTCTTTAATTAAAACTTTAATTACAGATCTATCTCTGCACAGATACATGCGGTCTATCAGCTCCTGTTCTTAATTACCTGTGCTAATGAGAATGGAAAAAGCGAGTGTTTGCTGAGCGTCTACTACGTGCAAGCTCCTGTACCCGATGCTGGCACGTGTGCGCGAGCAGCCCAAACCATGCCGAACGGCCCAGCCTGAGCACCAGCCCTCCTGCCACCGGAACGAGGGAAGTGAAACACTCACTCAGGTCTCTCCTTGGAAAAATGAAGGGCGGAGAGGGGTCAAGTACTCGGAAGGACCAGCACAGCAGAGAGAGAAAGGACTGGATGATCGAACCCGAATAACCGAGTTCCAAGGGAGGCCCGTGTGCTCTCTGTCATCGTGCAGGGCATTCACGAACCCGGGGGAAGACGTGGGCGCAAAGCGCGAAGTCCGGTCTAAATCCTAGGATTCGGAAGCATGTCACACAGTCCACGGTAACTGTGGCCACAGTCTCCCAGGGAAACAGAAGCACAAACGAGAACACACAGGAGAGGTTCCCCGGGATCTCCTGACTGTGCAGCCACACGCTGCTGCCTCTCCCCCTCTAACTCCCTCTATGGCTAGAGCTGACTGCCGCTTAAGAATGGCAAACCCATCTTCCTGTCCCTGGAGCAGGTTTCCCGGTCTCCGCGCCGCCTGAAGAAGGGCTATGTTAGCCCCTCTGTGGCCACAGCTCCTGCGGCGGCCCAGTGGGGGCCACGAGGAGGCCCTGGGTCACCCCCAAAGCACTCTGTCCCGCAGAAGCTGTTCACAGGGCGGGAGGGGGACCAATGCAGAAGGGCTGGCTGCTTCCCCACCATCTCTCAAGGCAGACAGTAAATGACACACATGCACTTGTGTCCCAGCTTCCGCTCTGCTCCCCTTGGTCAGTGTGACAGAGTGGGAGGTGCTCTGAGCAGCACATTCGGACCAGTGAAGCACCCTGAGGACAGGCCTTTCCCCTCTCAGGAGTAAAGTGAGGGGTCCAACCCAAATGGCCTCACAGTCCAGCTCTAAAAACTACATGGCAAACACAGCAAGAGCCTCATACCAGCGCCTTGAGAACAGTCAAGTCCATCCTACTGTGCAACATTCTGTCCTAGTCTGTGAACCACCAATGAAAGCTGACAGTGTACAGGCTAATGAAGGGTAGTGCACACCCCTTTAAAAGATCGACATGGGGCGCCTGGGTGGCTCAGTGGGTTAAAGCCTCTGCCTTCAGCTCAGGTCAAGATACCAGGGTCCTGGGATCGAGCCCCACATTGGGCTCTCTGCTCAGCAGGGAGCCTGCTTCCCTTCCTCTCTCTCTCTGCCTGCCTCTGCCTACTTGAGATCTCTGTCAGTCAAATAAATAAATAAAATCTTAAAAAAAAAAAAAAAAAACTCAGTCAAAAGAAAAAAAAGAAAAGATCGACATGAAGACAAACCAAGAAATGCTGATGTGAACACCTACTTTGTGCTAGGCCTCCTGGAGGACTTCAAGTGCTTTGGGGTCCAAACAAAAGACACACCCAGAGGGATCTGGCCCATGGATGGAGACAAAGAAAAAGAGAAAGTAGTTGGGAGCTAGAGGAGAAAGGAGCTGAGAGCTAGAAGAAAGGAGGGAGGGGAAAAAGCACAAACAATGGGAGAAAAAAAGAAGTGAGAGAGGAGGAAGGCAGAGCCCTCTAACTGTATTCAGTTCCAGGACCAACTTCAAACCTGGTCTGGGGGATGGTCAGATGCCCACTTCCAGAGCACTATATGCTACAAAGGGGATGGCTGGGACTTTGGCCACAGAAGGGGTGCCGACTACAGGTGGCTGAATTACTAAACTGGCCCACTGAACTTACAGCTCAGCCAACTAGAGAATTACTAGCACCAGCCCATGTTCTGGAGGCACAGGTCTGTACTGCACCAGTTACTTACATTTTTTTCTGTTTATGACATAAACCTCCTATATTTCGGAACCTACCAATTTTGCCAGAATGGCCAGATCAGAGCCTGGGATGCCGCCAGGGCTCCGTATTTGAAAGCTGTACAGTGATCCTAGACGAGCGGCCAAGATGGAGGAAGCTGCTGCTACGGAGCCCCGCTAAGTGCCCCATGGAGGAGGGAGCCTTTCTGGCAGTGGTGGTGGCAGGTCACACAGTCAGCGTTGCTACAGCTATGGGGCAGTAATGCACACGGCGGAGTCCCCTGCAACCAACCGGCTGATCCGTTTCCTATCAGGGGTCCAGCCTTGTCTGCCAATAAAATAAGGAAGCAGGTGCCAGGAGAAGGACAGCACCTCAACTGAAGTCCCAGTTCCATTATTTCCTAGAATCTGACCCTATGAGGGCTGATTTAACCACATGATCACCAGTGTTCTCAGGTGCAAAATAGGGTGAACATGCCAGTCACTTCACAGATAAGCTGAGAGAATTAAAAATGTACAGAAAGCCCCTAGACAAGTATGTGGCCCCCAACAGTGACTTCCTTCCACTTCTTCGACTTAGGAGGAAGCACTGAAGCCTCATACGATTTTTCGGACTCCTTGGGAGCCAGATGAGCGGTGAAAGATGGGATGTCTCTCCCACGGGTCTCTTTTGTTGTATCTCTACAGCCAAAAACCACTAACAGGAAAGGGTTAACTGCTCTTCCTCATCTAAGCTTTTCTTCCTACAGGGTTAGGTGCCCAGACTGACCTTTACACACCTGAAGTCGCACCCGCTTCAGAGGCGCCCAATCACCACCAGCACCCCATCCCCTCTCCCCGTAAGTACGGCGGCTCTCCCTGAGAATGTCGGGAGACAATGGGGAAGCTCCCTGAAGCTTCGTTTCCTGCAAGGTGTGTGCCCCCCTCAGAATTCCATGTCACTGAAATCCCCCCTTGCCTGGGTCTCTCCTGGTGTGCAGGATCTGACCGGGTCACCACAGCCACTGCCACCCCTTGTGTCACTCTTGCTCTAACTTCTTTGCAGACATTCATCCCCAGAGACGCACCAGGACCCTCTTGGGCAAGGGGCTATTATTATCAGCTCCATCTTAAAGAGGAGGAAACTGAGGCACAGAGAGGTCAAACCACTTGCAAGGGGCCAAGGTGGGAGGTGGCACTGGGCCCAGGAACCTGGCCCCAGAGCCCATGCTCCTGGCCATTCACCACAGACTTCACTATAACTGCCTCTCAGCATGACGGTCACAGCTGCCAACAGCACAGCCACAGGATGAAGTTTAAGTTCAAAAGCACCTTCCTTCTGGGTTCCCAGGGTGTCCAGCATACAGGGTTTCATTTATCCTGCCAACAACCCTAAAAAGCAAGTAGGAAACATAACAGCATCTACATTTCACATAAGAGAAAACTGAAGTCGGATCCATGAAATGTTTTACAAACTCCTATATTGTTAAACTGAACAACTGACTTCAGTGTTTTTAATAACGTCAACGTGAAAGTCTTTCGAGGCCTTTCTATTCCAGTTGTTCAGTTTTGCAGAACTACCTTAAAAAATACAAATGACACATCCAGATACCCTAGTCAAAAGCATGTTTTTCTGACTCTCAGACTAGAGTCTTCTCTGGATCATGCTTACAGACACTACATCCATGTGGCTTACAGCTGACTCGAATCCCTAAATGCAAACCAAATAAGCAATGTTTCTTGAAAGTAAATAATAAATATGTGCATACACTCGTTCTCTCAGAAAAATTAAGTTACCTTAAAATGCACTAAGCAGAAAACTTTAAAGAAAACCTAATTGACCTAATTGCAAAATAAAATACCACAATGAAAACATTTCTCTTGTGCCCCTATTTATGTCTCTTCAGCTCTTACTAGACTTGGGAATAAAGCAGCTGACTATCTCTAGGAGCCACGGGAGCCTACGGGGAAGATGTCAAGAGGCCCTGATTCTGTCAACAGGGCGCCGGTGACTCTCTGGGGACCAGCAGCCCGCTCCCCTCAGGGGCTTCGGCAAGAGGAGTAGAGCACACTCTGTGCAGTAAACCTGAGCTGTGCACTATTCCTTTGGGGCAGGAAGGATAACACATCAGAGGAACAAATAATGGGTGGGATCTGGAAAACATTCCTACACAACTCCAAAAGCATTCTCATTTAAACAAAACAAAACAAAAAAACCTTAAGATGCAAGGCAACAAGTAAGTTGCTCATAACTACTGGGACATTCATTCCGTGTACTTTCTGGCTTTGTAATCACAGCATTTGTATTTCTCAGCTCTTGGTATTCTGCGATTCTTGGAAAAGATAGCCAAGGTCAAAGGCAGTTTTCTAAGTATGTGAGTATAACAGATGAAAACAAGCTAGTAAGCCTGAAGAAGCGTTCATGAGAGTCCCAGTCTCCAACGAGCAGCTCACTACAACTAATTTTAATATGTGGTTCTAATGAATGACATAAACTTTTATAGGTATCAACAAAGCTCAGAGAGGACGTCAACCCATTGCAGTGCTCACTGAGCAGCTTCAGCTATGTGCAATTAAAGCATCAGCATTAAATGTTAGAGAATAAAATAATGAGACACTTAAAAAATAATCTGTGCTTCAGCAGGCCATGCTAAGAAATTCCACAGGATTTTTTTTTTTTTTTTTTTTTTTTTTAAGGAACATGATTTCTTGGGAATATCCTGCCAGTTCAAAGAACTAACTGAAGTTTGATTTTTGTTTTTAGACTTTGGTTTGTTTTTGCTCTTGAGTAAGAATTTTCTGAAAAGCAGAACACAATTAAAAATGTCTCAACAACAGTCACAAAATAGCACATGTCATAAAGCAATCAGGTATACAGACCACTGAGCTGAGTACCCGGGCTTCAGCAGAGACAAAAGCACATTTCTGACCATGTTAAAAATGTTGCTTGTCATTAACTTACGCCTCAAATAAAGAAATAAATATTAAAGGAGGCGAAAGGTACTTTCTGGGGAGAAGATGGCTTTCTTATCTTCTAGTCCATACATGGAATTAAGGGGCTCAACTCTCTGTCCCAATAATACTTGAGAATATAAAATGTAATCTGAGGTTGTACAATGTGGCAGCTAAGACTACTAAACTCAAGTTGCCACTATTTCTGAAAGAAAGAGGAGGTAATCTGCATGGGAAGGGGTGCGTGCTGACAGGGCGGGGGTGCATGTGGAGAGGAGGTGGCAGCTGCTGTGCGTGTGAGTTACGTGTGATCAGCACGGTGATCTGGCTGTTGCAAAACATAAATATAAGAGGAGATCTATTGTATAGGGAAATGCACTCACTAAACTTAAATTTTAAAAGGATGAAAACACAGATTACACTTTATTTTAAAAACTGAAATGAATTTTAATACAGAAAATGAAGACAGCATTTTGCAAATTTATCGCTCAAAGGGGTATCTCTATTTGAGGAAATCAGCGTGTTACACTTTGAGAGATGAAATGTTACAGCTTGTACACCAAAATTAAAAAATGAAATTAAATTAAAAAATGAAATGGTTACCAAGGTAATGCAGGTCAGGGGATCAAAGGTGAAGGGTCACACATTATTAAAAAGAAATCCAAAAGGACGGCTGCATCATGATCTCTGCAAAACAAAGGAGCTCTAGTAAGTAAAACTAATATCTCTGAGAATTTAAAATCAAGTTCTTGAAAAGAAGACTCCCCTGTAATTGAACACAAGTCATTCCTGACTCCGTGTAGAGCCATTTTTATTTAGGCACAAAACCAAATTTCAATTACCTGTTACCAACAAAATTTCTGTAAAAATTTAACCACACAATCATATGAAACCCAAAATGTCTCCAATTATAAGTGACTGAGAAGTACTGACATTTCCACTGGACCCCACACCCTGTTTTCTGGAAATGACAGTGTTTGAAAAGTTGCCAATATATCAGAAATCTAATTTGGTCACAGTGTGGTGAGTTTTTTCCCTCTCCTCAAGGAATGAGTTCCAAAATTGAGTTTTTGCAAATTTGTTTCATTTGAAGTAGCTGCATAAAATTTCCATTATTGGAACATTTAGTGTAACAATGTTCTAGAAGACAGCAATAAAGTGATACACGATAAAATAAACTGTGTAACTCTATCTATTAAGATCCGTTCTCACATTCAGAGGGGAGAAAAAAGCCATTTTAAGCAAAATAACTTGCAGTTCTGCTGGAATTACACAGAATTAATAGAAGCTTGACAAGATGAGTCTCCAACAATGAAAAGTATCTGACAGGTCAGGCTTCAATTTCTTACTATTTACTCATCTTCCTCATTAACAAATTAGAAGAGTTTGCTTTAAAAAAAGACAAAAAGAGCAACACAAAGCTACCATCTAAGTCACGACAAACATACTTAACTTTGCAGCAATAGTGAGCGTATTAAGAGTTACAGCAAATAATTTCCATACTCCTTTCGCTACCAAAGGAGGTGAACGCAATCAGCAAGCAGTAGTCTTTAGTCTGCTCTCTGAACCCAACCAGAGAAGGCCACATGCCCTGATTTCAGGCTCCGTGGTCCCCAGCACTTACTGGACCGCAGGCTCTAACCGGCAGTGCAAATGAGGGCTCAAGGGTGGGTGGGTAATGGGGACATAACTGGCACCACAGGGAGCAAAACAGGACCTGATTTAAGCACCATCCTTCTTCCAGGCCCCTAGTTGTGCTCCATCCCACAGTATCCAACATCAGAGTTTACCTTGTTAAAATCAAATTCCAACAATACTTATATATTAAAATATAGAAAACTGCCCAACAGGATTTTATTAAAAGGAACAGCATATTCTTTCTGATGGCTCAGAGCAATCGATAAATAAACAAACTCTATAAACGTCAGATTTCTGTTCCCCCGGTTAGGTTTTGTTAAAAAATAACTTGCAGAGCTTCATGCACTAGATATAAGTGTGTTAGTGCCTTAAGGCCACGATTCTAAAAAACATGATTTCTTTTTTTCAGTTCCACAGCTACTGAAAAGTAAACTAGCATTTCATTTCTCTGGAATGCTCATCTCACGTAAAGTCTGTCACATATGTGTTTGTTGCTGGGAGGCATGCGAGCAATTGGGAGCACTAGGCAGGAATCGATAGCCCATCCAAAAAGGCGCGCGTACCGCTCCAGCCAGTCTGCAGGCGAAGGCAAGCCGGCGGTGTAACGGGAGTCAACTTGTTTTACTAAAAGATTTTCTATTAAAATGAGAAAAGGGTATCAACTCAGATCAAGTATCTACACTAACCCCTTCATTAACCAAAACACACGTACTTATTAATTTCTTCTTCAAACAAGAGGATAAAGCCACTAAAGAGGCTGCTTCTAAAGTCTTTTAAATCACTCCTAAAATTCACCAACCACCAAAACATGTTAGCCCAAATGCTGTACCAGTTTAGCCCCTGCCAAAGTTGTTCCAACGTGACAGCAGCCCGAGCAGTCAGGAACCGCTCCAACTACAACCAACAGGACTCCCACAGGTGACTCCATGGAAATGATGACAATCTAAGCTAAAAAAACACACAAACAGAACTCTCCCCGAGTCCTGACAAACAAGTGGCGCTGAATAAATCTGTGCCAGCAAAGAACGTTTTAGGTGACTCAAGAAAACCTGCGAATAATTTTGCTAATTGGGATGGAGGAAAGTAAAGGCCATCAGGAAGTAGGACGGCCCTAATCAAGGGTCCTGGAATATAATTTAATGCCTGAAAGCAGGGGTCAAGGACAGGGCACGCCTGGGGAGCACTCGAATTCAGCTTCAACAATCATGTGTTGTCACCAGAGCCCCTCACTGAGACAGGAATTTGGACCATACATACGTTTTCCCACAGAAACAGTCTGGCAATTGCCTACTTAACCTGAAATCTGTTGAAGCGACAGGTTGGCTCTGAATTCCAGAAGCTACGGGACCCGCACTGCTTTTTTTTTTTTCCCCCCAAAGGACTGGCCCAAGCTGAAACATGATGTATGCAATGGATTTTCCTAGATCCCTTCCTGGGCCCCAGATGGAGTGGCTCAGGAACCAAATGACCATCTTCAGGTCTCCTCCAGGAGCCCCTCTCTTTTCTCCCATGAAGGCCAAGCACTAGGTGACTACAAATGGACTGAATTTATACACGCCAGTGCATGCAAAGACTAAGGAGGCTTCTTCAACCCAAAACAATCCCTCGCTGGTAGAACTGGCTTTTTTTTTACATCAAGGGGCACAGAAGGCTCATATACTGCAAGACGGTCCCCTTCCAAAATGGTGACCAGTCACTGAATTAAACAAGAAATGAGCAAAAATCCTAACCCCCCAGAACTTAAGGGGCATAACTAACATGCATGCTATCCTCGATCTAAACTGCAGACTATGTCGCGACAGCGTAGACTAACAACATCATGGAAACACGCAACCAAGCTTCACTGTCACGAGCCCATGGGGTCATCAGAGTTCCAATGAAGAACACTTTTCCAGGGAAATCCTCATCCATAGTAAGCTCTCAATGTCTGGATCACTTTTTTGAGGGACATGTTCTCCAACACACTCAATTTGTATTCTAGATTCGTTTGTTTCTGTTTTTGTTTTTTGCCAAGGACCTGCCAGCATTTATAAGCACAGAGAATTGGTTCATTTCTCAACTAAACAGACACAGGACAAAGAACATAATTTCTAATGAGGTTAAATCATGACACAAATGCTGCCATGTTTACCTCAAGCATATTACTTACAAAACAAAATACATGGGAGAACCGAAAAGAAATGAAAAATAAATAGCTGAGAAAATTCAGAGAGTCAGAAAGCTAGGCGACAGCCAGAAACAAACCTGACACTAGAACCCGATCTACCTCACTACTTCCTTACCAGAAGTCAGTAACTCGGCAACATGGCGCTCAGTGCAGACCAACCTCTGCGACTGCACTCAGAGATGAAAAAGAGAAATGTCCAGACAAAAGTTTCTTACAGGGAGCAGCCAAAAAAAATCTGAAAGCATTTGGTCCTCCGTGCCCTTCCAATAGTCACCATCTCTACCATCTCTTCGACCTTTCCAGAAATGCATCTCTGCCAAGCTTCTCCGAGACTGTCCGTCATACAAGATAGATGTGTCTTCTCAAAACTTTGTTCCCGTGACAGAGCAACCTACAGTTACAGTCATCACATCACTTCCACTAGTCCTCAGGAAGAAAACAAAAGCTAAAAACTGCAGGTTAAATGCCTCTCTGCCTATGACTTTATCCTCAACAGTATCATTTTTTTGGCCTAACAGATTCCAAAAAAGGAGGACGAGAGTGGGAGGAAAGGACAGCAAAGAGCCCCCATGAACCTTTCAGAGCGATGAACACGTCCGTCGCAGCGGGGTGCAGCTGGCCACGCAGGGCGTGCGCGCGCACTTACAACCATACACTCTAAGTGCCGTTTGTTAAATGCCAATTATACCTCCAAAAAGTCACTTTCAGAATGAGTGGGCACACAAGACAGAGACTCTGCCCTTCCCTGCACCCTGTGAGCCACGCGGCCAGGCTGCGGTCCCCAAGCAGAGAAAGCACAGAGTCACGGGGGAGTGTGGGAGAGCCACTTTTGCTGAGCCGCTGAACCCCAACTCTGGAACCCCATTCTCTAAGTCAAAAATCAAGGCACCCTGACCCTGACCATCCTCTGAGAATACAAAACCAGCTTTAGACAACATACTCCTAGCTTTACAATGATAAGTAAATTCACCAAATATTCTCACATTTTTTTGGTCAGATTTGAAATTTCTATTATGTCAATTTGTCACAGCCAAGACCCATTCCTTTCTGGTACTATCCTCCACCAGGGGGAAAGAATAATATAACATATGCCAAGTTCCCCCAAATACAAATTGATAAGAAATAAACAAAAGGAGAACAGACTCGTCCACTGTGTATTTTGCTCATACATTACCTGTTCCTAAGCTGCCTAACCACACATGCCCAGGCCAACTGCTCTGTGGCTTCCTGCACACCAGTCAAGATCATTAACACTCCTACCTTCCCCATCTCCTCTATTCACGGATTCTCAAACTTCAAGCTGAATAAGAAAGAACCCCCCTACTTAAAACAAGTCATTGCAAAAATTGTTTCCCAAGACCTGCCACTAGGAGATGATGATTTAGTACACCAAAAGAGGAACTGAGGCCTGCAGTTTTGGTGAGTCTGACCATAGAAGCCGCAATTCTCACTGTAAGAAAAAGTGCCCAGGTGGGTCCAACCCCACCTTCCAGTCCCCCCCACACACACCCTGCCTCCCGCAGGCATGGAGTCACAGATGTTAGAGTGGCCAAAGTGTATAGTTAAGGAACAAATTCCAGCTGACAACAGCTTAAAGCAGTTCTTCCTCCCAAAACTATTAACATTTTTAAAATGCCAACTGATCCCAAAAAAGGCTTTAAAATCCAAAATGAAGCTGCACTAGAAGGTCGGTGGCTTCACAAAACACAGGGAGTCCTTCCTGGGCTCTGAAATCAGGTCACGCGGTTCTGGCTTCCAGTAACAGTTCTACCACTTACTTACTTCCATGACCTTGGACAAATTCTTTAATTTTTTAATCGAGTCTCTCACTTCATTTATAACATGAAGATAATGTGAGCCCTACTTCATAGGGCTGCTGTGAGAATTTATGACATTAAGTAATATCAACGGCTTAGCATAGTGCTTAGAACCTAAATAGCAATCAACATCAGCTGTGTGACTGCAATGATTATGATACTGATCATATATTCTTTTGCTTATCTCATTCTTTCCAAGACTTACAAGAGGAATAATGCTATTATCACATTTGCAGATGGGCAAAGCTTAAGTTCAAGACACAAATCTTGGCAGAGCTGGAATTCAAAATACATCTATCCAGATCTACCCTACTCCATGACTTAGCGCCCGAGGGAATGGAAGATGTCCCACAGGCTCCAAAAGTACCATCTGGGCTCTGTGCAGGGCTCTGTACACTGCAGCTCTCAAAAACATTTGGAGGATGAGGCAATGAATGAATAGGTAGGTCCTTGAGGTGCATACACACTTCTCCATCCACTGCTACAACCATCACAGGACCTTACACAAAGCATTTACAAGAATGCAGATAGGATCCAAAGCAGTGGAATGCCAGAATTAAATTCAAAAACTTACTGAAATATTTGCATGCTTAAAACAAGGAAGATAAACTGGTTTCCATGTGCAGTTCTACCCATTATTCTAAATAAAAGATAAATTCATTTACTCAAATACTGAGCACAAAACTCTGGGGCAGGCACCGGGCACACAACGAAAGGCAGAAGGAGTGCAGGAGCCTGTGGAGAACTACACTGGGGAAGGCCCTCAGCCCAAGGGGGCCTGCAAGTTCTCCCTAAGGAAATACCACACAGCTGCGATCTGAAGGCCAACAAGGTGGCTGGTGACCATCTCCTAGGCAGAAGTGACATGTAAAAGGCAAAGTGGCAGGAAGCATCTGAGCATGCAGAAGGGACTCGGGGAGAAGGAGGGGAGAGGGGCTTGTCCAGAGACGTAAGATCCCACAGGCCTTGCAGATCGCGCAGAGAAGTTGGGATGGTATCTTAAGTACAACAGGAAACCAATCAAAGGATTGTAAAAAGGGGTACAGTAACACAAGCGCATTTTTAAAAGACCTCTTTGGCACCTGGGTGGAGACTGGTTGGTGTGGGGGCGGGGAGCAAAGTGCATGTAGGACAGGAGCCAGGAGATCCCTCAGAGCAGTCTGGGCACAGGTAACTGTGGCTCAAACAGCAGTGGTCGTTGTGAAAAGAGAGAGATTTGGACAGAAAGGACGTTTATTTGCAAACAGAACACGTAGGTTTGGATTCCCTGTGGAGTAAAAGAAGGAGGGGTCAAAATGGCCTCTAAAGGGGGAAAAATCGTAACTTTACAATGGAGAAACCAGATCAACACCACCCCAGTGGGTGATCAAGGTTAAGATGGTCAGCAGGCAGCCATGCTGACAGCAGCACCCTTGACAGGCTGTGAGGAGGATGGCAGCACACCTCTGGGGTCTTCTTTCCCAAAACCCATAACCCCGGCCTAGTGATGAGAAAAACAGCAGACAAACCCAACTGAAGGACATCATACAAAATAGCTGATCTGTCAAGGTCAACAAGAACAAGAAAAGTCAGAAACTGTCACGGTGCAGAGGAGCCTCTGGAGACGCAATGACTAAATGTAACATGGCATCCTGGGTAGGGTCCTGGAACAGAAAAGGACTTCAGGGGTTTAAAACCAAGGTAATCTGAATAATGGGCAGAGTTTAGTTTATAATAATGGGTTAGGACTGGTTGACTGGTTGGGACCACCATACCAAAGTAATGTTAATAGGGGAAACTGGGCGGGGGGTACAAAGAAGCTCTCTAAAATCATCTTGCAACTCTTCTGTAAACCTAAACCTGTTCTGATTATAGAGGTTTATTTTAGACAGACCCCCAGGCCTTACTTGAGCACCTGGGACAGGCCCTTTATTGAGACAGGAGAGACAGAGAGGAAGACAATCGGGTCTATTTCAGACACGAAGCAGAAGCCCGTCAGAACCTCCAGCAGAGATACCTGCAGGCAGCTCTTGTGTGGAGCTCGGCAGAGTGCTGAGCTCACAAAACAAACTAGGGAGCCTGGACAGGCTGAGACTGTGGAAGTGGGCTGGGGGTAGCATGCGCGGCGGGTGGTCACCGCAAGAAAGAATGGAAATCTAGAAGTAAAGGCCCTCAGATTCCCAGAAATGCCCACATTTAACAGCCACACAGGAAAGACTAATTTCAAGCCCCAAGGAAATCTCACCGTTAGCAGGTGGGTAAAGATCAAGAACGAAGAACCAGCAGTGGGAAGAAAACCCAGGGACGTACACCAACCCAAAAACCGAAGTGAAAGGCATGGTCAACTTGCTTGACTACATCTGAGAAACCAAACCAAGTCCTGAAACATGCTCCTTACGTTAAACAACTTGAGGTCACTGGTGATTTAAGAAAGAAGTTTCTGCAGAATAACAGAAGCTAAATTCAGACTGGAGTATCTGAAGAAGAGGCAAAAATGGGCAGGGGGGGATACCTCTTCTAAGAAGTCTGGCTCTCAGGTTTATACACCCATGTTCACAGCAACATGAGTCCCGACACCCGAAGGTGGAAGCAAGACCCGTGTCCCTCAAAGGACGGACGCATAAAGTGTGTGTATATGTCACGGAACATCATTCAGCCTATAAAAAGGAAGACATTCTGATCCACACTACAACACGGGTGAACCTTGAGAACATTCCACTAAGTGAAAAAAGCCAGTCACGAAAAGACAGATACTGCGTGATTCCACTTGTGAGAAACTTGGAGCAAATTCAGAGAAACAGAAAGTGGAAGAGAGGCGGCCAGGGACTGGCAGGGAGGAAAGAAAGGGAATTAGTGTTTAAGGGGAAGAGAGTTTCAGTTCTGCAAGAGGAAAGAGTTCAGGAAGTAGATGGTGGTGACAGTCACATAGCAGCGTGAATGTACCTACTGCTGAGGAACTGTATACTTAAAAATGGCTAAGAGAATAAATATTTCTGTGATGTATATTTACCACAATTTTTTTTTTTTTAAAGAAGTCTGGCTCTCAGAATGTTAACTCTTTATGAAGCTATAATGACCTACAGTGAAAAGCCTGGAGCTCAAGTACCTCTCCTAGGCCAGCACTTCCTGATGACACAAGGAACACCACGTGCAGCTTACAGATGCTGATCCCCTCGTGCTCTGCCAGGAGGCTGGGACACCCACACCCCTACCCAGTGGGCTCTGACCTCAAGAGAACCCACCCACTAACCCAGCACACCCCAAAATACTTCTACTTTTGATGTGTGCCAAGACAGGAAGAAAGGTCGAACACAACAGCTAGAGAAATGAAGGCTAGAGGGGCGCCCGGGCAGCTGCCTTCAGCTCAGATCACGATTCCAGGATCCTGGGATCGACCCTGGCATCGGGCTCCCTGCTCAGCAGGAGACCCTCCTTCTCTCTCTCCCTCTGCCTGCCGCTCTGCTTACTTGTGCTCTCTCTCTACCTCTCTGTCAAGTAAATAAATAAAATCTTAAAAAAAAAAAAAAAAAGAAAAGAAAGCTAGAGATTATTTCAACTCTATTTTCAGTGGCAAGAAAAGTTGCTTTCATTCATTTTCTTCAACAACCCACAACATTTGCTGCCAAAAGGAAAAAAGGACTGTGACCTCCGTTTACAGAAACTGCGGTCCGGTCAGTCAGAGAGGCCGATGAAGTCACACTCTCTTTTTTAGAAAGATCTTTAAGACTAGAATAGGAGCAATAATTTTCAAAATACCTTAGACTGATAAAAATTAAATGTGTGTGTAGGAAAAAGCACACAATGTGGGACGGACGAAGATCAATGAAGAGAGGCATCAAGATAAAGAAAATTTGTGAAAATTTAGCACAAAGTGATCAGGCAACATTTCCAATCAGTACAAAAGGATCAATGACTCAATAACCAGCATGTATTGGGAGGGGGATGAAATTAAGAGTTCTACCTCACTCTTCTCATTTATAAAAGTGTTTCTCTGTATTAAACATCTCAGGATAAAAATACGTAACAGATAAGAAAATCTAGGGAGAATAATGAGTAAGTGGGGTGGGGAGACTGTCCCAGGGATGCTTTCTGGGCCAGAAAGACTCAAAGTCTGAGTGCATGATTCACAGGACTGCCACAAGACGTATAACGAGTTAAGAAAACTGACAATGAAATACAGGTGACTAGACACAAAAAATTATACCCACACTTGTTTACAGAAAAACACAGAGAAATCAGAAAGGAAAAGATGAAGAATGTACTTTAAAAGCCGGGGGGAGGGAAGGGGCGCCTGAGTGGCTCAGTGGGTTAAAGCCTCTGCCTTCGGCTCGGATCATGATCCCAGGGTCCTGGGATTGAGCCCCACATCAGGTGCTCAGTGGGGAGCCTGCTTCCTCCCTCTCTCTCTGCCTGCCTCTCTGCCTACTTGTGATCTCTGTCAAATAAATAAATAAAATCTTAAAAAAAAAAAAAAAAAAGCCGGGGGGAAGGGGGGAGTAGAAGAATGATCAGACAAGTCAGAAAAGTAACACAACCGGCCAAAACATACCAAATCTTAGGGATATGCAAAGAAATGCAAATTAAGAGACATCATTTTTTCATCCGAGAGAAGATTTTAAAAACCTAGTGTTGGTTAGGGTTTGTGGAAATGGACACTCTCAGCTAGTGAGAAAAGACACTGGCACAACCTTTCTGGAGGGCACATGACAAACGTTTCCACTCTTAGATGAGCAACTAACCGCATGGTAGGCCTCTCTCCTACAGAAATAACTGGAGAAGTGTGCAAAAACACGGGAACAAGAACGTTAAGTACATCACTAATTACACGAGCAAAATGCTGAGGCAACCAATAAAGGGCTGGTTTAAAATTTTTACAGAACATCCCTGCTCTGCGGTTATGCATCCACAGCCATGCACCTGTGCGGGAAGTAGCGGGGCAGGGGGGCGGGGTCAGGCAAGAGGCACACATGATTCCTCAGGGCGGGTGTATACTCACACACACAAATACACACAGAGACTTATACACATGCAAACGTGCATATATACATACTCACACACACACACACACTGCACGTACACACGATTTACATATGCATTTTTAAAGTCCAGGGAAGGATATAAATCAAACCATTGACAATGGTTATCTCCTAGGGTGTATAATTTTAAGAAAAAGTTTCCATTTTTAATCTCTATGTGCCTTTGTTGTTAGCATGCTTCCAACGACCATTCATTATTTTTATAATAAAATACATGTGCGCATACCTTTTTCAATATTTTATCTCGAGAGAGAGAATGCGTGCAAGCAGCGGGGAGGGGGGATCTTAAGCAGGCTGCATGCTGAGCGCAGAGCCGGCACAGCCCTGTGATCATGACCTGAGTCCAAATCCAGAGTCGGACACTGAACCGACGGAGCCACCCGGGCACCCCGTCTATACACTTTCATAACAGAAATATAATAAAGTGATTTCTACGGGAAGGGGAGCCCACCTATGGCCAAAAGGATGTAGGCAATTTAGTGCACTCCGCATCGCTCATTCAGAGACACAGTCCTTCGAACGTAAGCCAGCTTCTGGTTGTGGCTGAACAAGCTCTTCTCAACACAAGAGTGCCCCATGCTTCTCAGCCAGAAGCTCTATCTTCTTGTGCTCTGACATTATATACGACACCGGAACCCTCAAGCAGAAAGCGGAAGACTCGACAAATAAAGGGCAATCTTCATGCGCACCTAAATTGGAGGGAGTTACGGTCTGTCAACAGGATTTCAAGCAAACAAAAGGATCGTCATGAGGCTGACCCCAGCAAAGGCTACCCGAGAACTCCCCGAAGGGTCCGTCCGATTGACAGACCAGAGTGACCGCAGAAAGCGCAGCCTTAAACTCAGTTTACAACCACTGCCACCCTGCTAAAGTCCAGCTAGCCTGGCTGAAGTGGCATAGAGCCACCACCCCACGCGCACCTGCCGGTACCACAACCTTACGGCAGTATAATGCAGCAAGACAGGTGGTAAAAAAAATTTCAACCCATAAATCAATATATCACACCAATTTGATTTTAAAATTACTGAAAGGAGTCCCCTTTCAATTGGGTAATATCCCAGGGGATAAGAAGATCTGTAAATTATTACTAATACAACTGAGAAAACGTACAGTGGAAAAAACTAATGCCATGAAACAACATTAACTCCAAGAATTCAAAATAAAATTGAATAGTCAAATCCTTTGAAGCAAATATAGTTACAGTAGTCCCCCCTCATCTGTGAGGAATATGGTCCAAGACCCCCAGTGGCTGCCTGAAAGCACAGCTGGTACCGAACCCTATATAGAGAGTATTTTTTCCTATATATACAAACCTGCCATAAGGCTAAATTTATAAATTAAGAGATTAACAATAATTTAATAATAGAACAATTATAAAAATATACTGTAATAACAGTTATGTGAATGTGGACTTTCTCTCAAAATATCTCATTGTCCTGTACTTGACCTTCTCCCTGTGATGACATGAGAGGATAAAAGGCCTCCCTGAGGACGTAGAGTGACGTGGATGGCACAGGCACTGTGACAGAGCGTCTGGCCACAACTGACCTTCTGGCGGCACGTCAGGAGGAGCAGTGTCGGCAGCTGACCACGTTTAAGTGCTAATATCAAAAGCAAACTGGTTAAGGAGTGACTACTGTACTCTGAATTGAGGAAATCAGTATTAATACCCCTACAATATGCATACCTTCCCTATAAGATATCTTCATCCATGACTAATCTCATTTTGGTCTCTCAATGGGAGAGAACAGAAAACACGTACTATTCTCTGGCCCCATGCATGGCACAGAGCTCCCAAAACCCTCACGATTTGCCTAAGTGAGATTATCTTTTTTCCCAGTGTTTGGTATTCGACTCTATCCCCGACACAGGGCTCCTACACCCCCCATATCTCCCTAAATGAAAAGAGCACGTGAAGCGTCTTTTGTTCTAACAAGGCACCTTCACATGGGTTCCGGGCTGGCTCCTGAGGCCGGCGGGTCACAGAAAAGCCAAGCCAGGATTGGAAGCTTAGAGCCTTCAGCCCGCCCCACCCTCCAGAGAGGGGAGAGGGGCTGGAAATGGAGGAGTTTCTCCACTCACGAGGAGCTGAGGAAGCCTCCCTAAAACCCCAGCAGTTCGGGGTTCTGAGAGCTTCCAGGCTGGCAAACACATCCATACAGGAAAGCTGATATACCCCGCGCCCTCAGGGACCCAGCCCTGCCCTCAGGACCTCCCAGACCCTGTGTTTCCCCGAGTTCTGTGAGCACTCTGGCAAATGAAATGAACCTCAGATTTACAGCCCATCAGAAGCACAGGAGCACCTGCACTTGCCACCGGCATCGGATGGGGGCCGGTAGCAGTCTCGTGGGACTGAGCCCTTATTGTGTATCTGATGTAATCCCTGGGTAGACGGTGTCAGAAGTGAGATAAACTGTAGGACACCCAGCTGGTGCTAGAGAGAACAGCTTGGTGGGGGGACACCCCACAATGCCTGGTGTCGGAAGTGCTGTGAGTATGGCAGTGGCTCGAGCGTCAGGGAGACACAGGTGAATGGATTTTTCCCACAACTCATTCCTTCCCATCCTCGGGATCCAGCATCGCTCATCATTCATAGAACATTCACTGAGCACCTACGATGTACCGGGCACTCCAGCCTCTGGGGTTACAGCAGTGAGTAACACAAGAATCTCTGCCCTGGTGAACGTCACATTCTAGTGGCATCAAACCCAGCCCCCAACTTACAACTACATCCCACCGCCCACCCAACCTCCGTTCTTGCGTCTCCCTGTTAACAGGTTCTAGTTTTCTTTTTATAATACATGTAGCACCTTATTTTGTTTATTTTCAGTCTCCTCCTTTAGAATGTAGGCTCCCTAAAGACAGAGATCTCTTTTTTTGTTGTCTTATATATTCCAAGAGTGCAGGATACTGCCTCATGTAAGACACTCAAATAATTGTTGGGCCAAAGAGTGCCCTCTCCTCGAAGGTCTCTCCCTCCCAACAGAAGGCACTCACATCCCCCACCTACACAACAGAGCACAAGGCTGCCCACTCTACACCCCACCCCAGCCTCCACCTCATAGCCAGGCTTCTTTCAAGTTACAGAATGGTTGAGGCTTGCCCTTCCAGCCAGCCCTTTCAGCCCGAGTTCCACCTCTCCTAGCCCCGGCCCCTCCCTGCTTCTCCCACCACTTCAGATGGGCCCACACTCTTCTTCCCGCTGTCTAGAAACTCCTCTGATCACTGATCTCATCAAGGTAACTCCTCCTCATCCTCCTGTCTCCTGTCATGAAAATATCACTTCCTAAGAAAGCCTTTCCCTGGCTTCCAGTCTAAATTAGACCCGAGACCCTCCTCTCATCCAACAGCCTGTGTTTCTGCTTCCTCAGCCTTTATCCGACTTTGTAAATACATACCTATTCTTATGACTATCTGCTTAATGGCTGTCTCCCAGTGAAGGCAAAAGGTGGCCGGATCACCGCTACAGATACAGATAATACAGATCCCGATACAGACACAGATAGAGCCTTCCCCGGGGACTACAGCAGGGCATGAACCACTGCCTGTCAGAACGGCTGGTTATCCAATTTAGACTTATAAAACGCTGCAAAAAGTAAGTTTAATGTCTATTTTGTCCACTCAAGTATCTGGTAACAAACACATTTCTATATCTGGCATAGAGAGAATGTTTAACATGTATTAAATAAATGCTGAATGAATACCAACGCGAGACACCAGAATCTTAACTGCTAGGGAGACAAAGCAAAACAAACAAACAAAAACCAACAACAACAACAAAAAACAAACCACCAGCGGCATCTTGATCTATACAGCTTTCTGAACACTTTCACACAAGCATCCAGCTCCTTCAACACAGGTGGCTTCTCCACATCTACCTCCCGCAGCACACACAGCTCCCCAGCGTCCACCCAGCGCCCATCCAGCTCCTGCTGTGCATGCAACAGCTTCTCTGGCCTCCAGAGACTGCAGCATACAGAGGCCAGCATTGCCTGGCCACAGCAGCTTCCCCCAGGACCACCACCTTGGGGGATTTGAGAGCAAATATCGTAAAACAGTTCCCCACAAAAAGCTTTCCTACGATGCACTAGAGAGCAACTTCTGCCAAGTTCCAGCGGGCGGATTTCCATCACGCTCCACCAACATCCACCAGCACGGCACCAACAACCATGGTTCTGCCTCGCATTAAGCCACAGAGTCCCGGTCCTAGGAGTAGGGGACTTTACCTTGGGCTCTCTCTCTTAGCGCTAGAGGGAGCAACTGTTCTCCAACTGCTACTCTTATCTTCTTTTTTTTTACTAGCCAATCTCTCCTTACTTCAATTCCCCGTTACAGTTAAAAATTCTTCATATTAAACTTTTTCTTTCAACTTACTGTTTGGCTTCCCTTTCCTGATTGGATCCAGCCTGATACAGATTTGGAATTAATTTCTATGTTTGTAAGGTACAGGGTCACATTTCCTTTCTTTTCTTTCCCACCTGAGTATCTAATTAACCAAACACCACTCAGTGAAAAGACTGTCCTTCCTCTACTATCCAGCAGTGCCTCCTGTGCAATCAATCCAGTGTCCAGATCAGAATGGGTCTCTTTCTGGGCTAGTTTGGTCATTTGGTCTACTTACCTAAACAACACTCTTCATTACTACAGCTTGGTAAGTCTTGCTATCCAGTACAGTAAGCCAGCCCAGTTTGTTCTTCGGAATTATTCTGGCTATTCCTTGCTTTTTACATTTCCAAGAACACTTCAATATCAGTTTATCAAGTTCCACAAAAAAGAAAAAAAAAATAACCTGCTAATATTTCCTCTGGTATTATATTAAATGCACAGATGGACTTCTGAAGAATCAACATCTTAAAATATTGAGTCTTCTTCTAATCCATGAACATGGTACATCTATTTAGATCTTTAACTTGTCTCAGTATTTATTGTTTTCTGTATACATGCCTCATATTTCTTTGGATTAATTCTGAAAAATCCAACTATATTATTGCAAATGATATTTTTATTACATTTTTTGTTAGTTGTTGATATGTAAAATTCCAACTGTGTCCAGCATTTATTAATCATAATTAACTTAAAAGGAAATTTTTTTTGGACTTTCTTTATATACAATCATGTCACCTACAGAATCACTTTTTTCTTTACTTTCTGACTGTTGACTTTTTATTTTTCTTGTCTTATTAAATTTAGTAGGAGAAATGGTAACAAACAACTTACTTCTTTTGCAGTCTCAGAAGGAAATTCATCAGCATGTCACCATTAAACATGATGCTTGCCATAGGACTTCTCTAAGTAATCTCTATCAAATTAAGGACTGTTACTATTTAGTCATAATGTGTCATGGGACTGCATTTTAAATTGTTAGTTTTCATTATCTATTGACATTATCACATTACTTTTCAGTTTTATCTCATTAACTCAGTGATTTACACTGATTTTTCAAATAGTAAGCCTATGTTTATAAGTCTGATTTTAACCTTTTGAAATTTGTCAAGAATGACTTTGGGGATCAGCAATCTTGATAAATGTTCCATGTTTGTATGAAAAAAAAAAGTTCAGTCTACAGATACTGGATACAGTGCCCCATTAATCTCGTATTTCATTTTATTCTATATTTCATTTCTAATATTTATCATTTCAGTTTACTAGTTATCTGTCCTACTGTGTTCAATCTACTGATAAACCCAGTAAGATCTCAAGTTTGTTAATTGTGTAACTGAGATCTCTTATACCATGATTCTTTATTGGTTAATAAAGCGTATTTAAATCTCCCACTACGACTGTGGTACTTGTCTATTCTTTGTCAATTTTTGCCTTGTGTATTTTGAGACTATGTTTTTAGGTGAATATAGATGTAGAATTGTTGAGTTGACTATCTTATCATTATGTCTTTCTTTATCCCTATTAATGCTTCTCTGCCCTAGGTTCTACTCCATTAATATAGTACACAAGTTTCCTTTTGGTTAGTGTCTAAGTGATATGTCCTCTTCTACCATTACACTTTCTACTTATCTGAACCCTTGTGAGCAGCATGAAGTTATGAATCACTTTGTTTTGTAAACTAATCTGTCAATCTTTGTATTTTAAGTGAAAAATTTAGTTCATTTTTATTTCATATAATTACTAGTGTCATGGTTTAAATCTATCATCTTACTGTTTGCATCCTATTTTTCCCAAATGTTCTATGTTCCTTCTTCTTTTTGCCTCCTTTTGGATTAACCAAATTTTACTTGATGATAACTCTTCCTCCTCTGTATTTCCCCTCTATTAGTTTGTTAGGTATACATTCTTTTACTATTCTTTTAATGAATATCTAGAGATTAAAACATGCAACCTTGATTTACCAGTCTTAAGTATATTACTATTTTTACTACTTCCTGGACAGTGCAAACACCATTGGATACTAAATCTGTTTACATCCCCACAACTTATGTTACCTTAATATATATGTAATTTTTACGTATATTTTAAACCATTCAAGGCATTATTGTTGTCCTATATACATCAAGATTCATTTGCATTCACCCTCGTGTTGTTCTTCACTTTCCCTGAACCTTAAAGCTGCCCTACAGGATTATCTCCCTTCTGCCCAAAGAAGAATCTTTACTATATTCCAGTGCAGGTCTGGTGAGATTACTTCTTTCTACTTTTTGCTGATCTGAAAAGGTGGTATTTTGTCTTTACTTTTGAAAGGTTTTCTTTCTGGGTATAGAATTCTAGATTGGCAGTTTCCTTTCTTGTTTACTTTTTTTTTTTAATTTATTTATTTGACAGACAGAGATGACAAGTAGGCAGAGAGGCAGAGAGAGAGAGAGGAGGAAGCAGGCTCCCCGCTGGGCATAGAGCCCGATGCAGGGCTCGATCCCAGGACACTGGAATCATGACCCGAGCTGAAGGCAGAGGCTTTAACCCACTGAGCCACCCAGGCGCCCCTTGTTTACATTTTTTAAAATATCATTCAATTGTCTTTTAACCTTTGCTTCTGTTGAGAAATTAGCTGTCACTATTATTGCTTTCTTTCTTTTTTTTTTTTTTTAAATAAGAGAGAGCACATGTGCGAGCCTGGGCGAGAGGAAGGGGGATACAGAGGGCGATGAAGAGAGAATCTTAAGCAGGTTCTACGCCCAGTGAGGAGCCCAGCACAGGACTCAACCTTATGACCCTGATATCATGACCTGACCCCAAATTGAGAGTGAGATGCTTAACTGACTGAGCCACCCAAACACCCCTATTGCTCTTTTGAATGTAGTATGTAATTTTTCTCCACCTACTTTTAAGATTTTCTTGTTATCTTTGGTTCTAAAAGCAACCTTATGTTTCAGTGAGATTTTATTTGAATGTATCTATCTAGCTTAGGGTCTACAGTATTTCTTGAATCGGCGGTCTGATGCTTTTGTCTGTTACAGACAATTCTCAACCATTTGCTCTCCAAATACTGTTTTGGCAAGATTCCTCCTCCTCCTCCTACTGGGATGTCAATTACATACTCATTAAACAACTTCACTGAATCTCACATCATACATACATTCTTTTATGTGTTTCCTACCCATTTTTCACCACATTTCTCATCATTCTGAATATTTATTTTCAAATTATTACTACCACTATTCTGTTAAGCCCATCGATTAAGATCTTAATTTCAATTCAGTTACAATCCTTCAATCTAGAATTTACATTTAGTTCTTTTTTTCTCTTTTTTTTAAAAGTTCCAGTTCCTTGATTCTTAATCTTGTCTTTTATTTCTTTAAACATATTACATACAACACCATTCTCTAAAACTTCATTATCTGGATCCCTGTGGATCCACTTCCATAGTCTCTTGTTTCTTTTGGTTTCAGTCAAATTGTCTTAAATTCTCATCTGCTGGATGAGTGCCAGTCATTATAAATAAATGCAGATATCATTTGAGGTTCTGGGTGATATTATCTTCTTCCAGAAAGAATTTACATTTATTTCTGTCAAGATCACCTTGATCCAATCAAAAATTGAAAGGATCTGAAGTTGGACTTCAGCACTTCTGAGAGACTATTATTCCTAGGATCCAGGCCTTTGGGATCCCTGCTCAAAGCCCAAGAAGTTTTCCAGGGTCCCTCCTCCCCAGTCTACATGTATCAAAGTATAATTTCTGCCCCTCACCCTCCAATTTTTAAGTCCATCAAAATCTCTATTTGGCTTTCCAGCTTCTTGCTTGCCTGACTCTTCTTAATTAGCAGATTCCTCTATGACAGAAGTAGATTCAAATCTGATCTCCTATCTATGAGCCTCCCTCCTCCCACAGATCTTAGCCCCACAAATCACCATTTTCTAGCTCCCCATTACCTTCAACATAAATTTTGGGTTAAATTGTATCTCCTACTTGCAAGAAGGAGAGCCCAACCACTTAGTCTACCATTAACAAAAATTTTCCCCACTCCCATATTTTCTATCTTTGCAGATTTATACCTCTTGTGATTCTCTTCTATCATTTTATCAAAATTTTGGAAGGAAGTAGAGATAAATCCATTTTCAATGAGTAACTGCTTAGCCAGAAATCTCCAGTTACTCATTTTATTAATAGATCTTCTATATATTAAGGATATTAAACCCTTGTCAAATATGTGGCAAATATTTCTCCCAGTTTGCCATTTACATTTTAATTCTGTAGTATTTTTAGCACACAGAAATGGTTGAATTTATATGCAGTCCAATTTATAGCCTCTTCCTATCTAATTTGGGTGTCATCAAAAAACTGAATACTTTATAAATATAGACCCACATTTTCTTCTAGTATTTTTATTATTTCCCCTTTTTATATTTAATTTTTAAATTTATTTTGCATAAGGTATGAGATACAGACTTACCTTATATTTTTTCAATTGGTAAGCCAATTGTCCCAAATCCATTTAAATAGATAACCCTCCATTTCCTCCTCTAAATGATATCTTAATATCACAAACTAATCACAAAAATTGAAAAATATTTTCTTAATATCTAAAGAATTTTTCTTTGCAACATGGTACTGCTGATCCCTCTTGCTCATTCTCCTTACTCCTCTAGCCTCCCTTGGCTTCTGTGATCCTCCCCGTTCTCTTCCTCTCCAACTGTTCTTTCTGAGTCTCCTTCACAAGCTCAATTTTCTTCCCATTCTCTCTTCCTATTCATCTGAGGATGCTCTCTTACTTTCCAGAGAGGATGGGGAAAATAGATCATTTCTCGAACTTCCCTTTTCTCTCATTTTTCCTACTCTCCTTGGAAAATATCACCTTAGGTCAGTTTCTTCAAGCTCTCTCCTGAGCACCCAAATCTATATCCAGCTGCCTTCCAGTATCTCTGTCCAGGTGTTCCACAGGTGCTCTAAACTCGACTGTACAAATACTAAGTTCAGTATCTTAAAACCTGCTCTCCTTCCCATATTTTATTATCTATATTATCACTCAAGCCAGAGTCTCAATAATTTCTCCTCTCCTTTGCCATCCTATCTTAGAGGTCATGGTAATTCCTCTGATTCTAGCTCTCAGGTCAGATCCTTCTCTACTGCCCTGCCTAGAAACAGGTCTTAATTATCTCTGGTATGGATTACTCTCCAGATTTCCAGCCTCTAAACTGCCCACAGAGTGACTGTATAAAATGAAAATATGATCATTTTGCTTTTCTGATTAAAATCTTTCCATTGATCCCTATTGCTTATGAGATGAAAAATATAAACCCGGCATGGCATATAAAGTGTTCTGTGAGCGGGCTGCTGCCTCTCTAACCTTCATTCATCCATCTCTCTCCTTAAACCCTACGCCAGCCATTCCTGATTACCCAAGGAAATCACTCCTCCTTCCATTCCTTGACACAATTAGTTCCTTCCCCTGGAAAGTGGTCTTGCTGATTCTCTTTGCCTGACAAACTCCTAATCATCTTCAAAATATACCTTGAGTGTCATTTTTTATACAACAGCCACCATTTATAGGCCTCAAATTTACCTTGTACATACACACTTCATAATTTCATTATATCCTTTATTGTACCATACTGCAATTATTTTTTATGTATGTCTTCCAACATGACTGTGACCACCTTTTTCCTTACTTCCACATGGCTAGGCTTATCCCAGAGCTTGAGGCACACAGTAGGCACTGAAAATGATTACTGAACAAACGTATTAACAGACAAAATGCTTAATTAACTAGCTTATAAAAATTATCAAAAATGTATTTCTTGGGGCGCCTGGGTGGCTCAATTGGTTAAGCATCTGACTTCAGCTCAGGTCATGATCTCGGGATAAAGCCCTGCATTGGGCTTCCCACTCAGCCCCTCTGCCCCTCCCCCTGCTTGTGCACGCACACACTCTCGCCCTCTGTCAAGTAAATAAAATCTTCTTTAAAATATATTTCTTTTTTAATATTTTTTTTAAAGTAATCTCTACACCCAACATGGGGCTCGAACTCACACCCCGAGATCAAGACTTGCATGCTTCCCCTGGACTGAGCCAGGCAGGGGCCAAAAATGTATTTCTTAATGGAAAACTATAAAGTGTGACATTTGATTCAAAATAAAACCCTAAGAATCTCATTATGTAACAAATGTACCTCTGAAGTTTTCCACATAGTCCAGAGGCATTATAAGTAACAGTAACAGTAATGAGACTTTATATCATAAATTTGACCATGTAGAAATAATGGTTTGGGGGCTCCTGTTAGTTAAGGAGTTAAACTGTTTCACTCAAATACCCTGCTTTTTATGTTCTACACCAAAACAGCAAAAAGCTGAAAGTCTAGAGCAAAAATTTTTCTAGCCTTTGCATACTAAAGGTACAAGATACTCTTTGTTTTGAACTTCTGTAAAAACCTTCGCACCCATTTCCTGACTGTGGTACAACTACAGCCCCAGGCAGGAAAGCTGCAGAACTTCCTTCATTTGAGCAATCGCTGCCTCACTACAAAGAGGATAAAAAGAGCGAGAGCAAACATTCAAATAAAAAGTGGCTCCGTGTAAATGAAGAGTGGATAAGGGCATTTCCCACTAAGTTTTAGACGACGATAATGTTTTGATTTCTCAGATTATCAAAACAGATTTGTTATGAATGCTTTAATGAATCTGTATAATCTACTTTTAAGTACAAAGAAATCTTAGTTGAAATTCTAAAATCAAATATACACAGGAAAATGACAAGAATATCCTATTAACCTATTTTCAAAACTACTCACGGACATGTCAGGAGCCCTTGGAGGCCTTGTTCCCCACAGTCCCGGTCACCACCCTAAGAATAAGCCTCACAGTAACACTGACACAGATGGAGAAGCAGCAACTACTACCCTGAAACTTCCAGATCCCAAGATGGAACACTGAAATCATTCACGTTAACATCTTCTAATTGTTAAAAAGCTAGAAATCGCAGGCTAGAACACACTGTGCCCCCGTAACTTGATAAAGCACCCCGCTGCACCACCACCTGCACGGGGCTGCGAACTCCCAGGCCCCCGGGTGCACGGGCTGCCACAGGCCGTCTGCAGGAAAATGCAGCCACAGGACAAAGTGACGGAGCCCGGCCCACAACAAGGAAAGAGTCCCTAACATACCACCCTTGGGAGGGAACCAAACTCCTGATTATTGAACTCGTTATTTCCTAGCTTTTCTTTGGGCTTTTCAACCTATAGCAGGCTCTGTTTAGACACCAACTTTACAGAGGTGTCATTCACATGCAACAGAGAGTATTTTACGATATTCACAAGGTCGTGCAAACACTGCTGTGGCCATTTTTACCTCAATCAATTTGGTCAAGCTGGACTTTGCCAGGATCCCTTCCATGAATCTGCCCAAGATTTAAAAGGGGGAAACAGAAGAGCCTCTGCTCTCAAAAGGTGGTGACAGAAACAGGAGCTAGAGTTTCCAGCTTATCCACATTTCTTCCTCCAACACTAGCTTTATTCCCCAACTAGTAGCCATGATAACCAAGAGAAGACACCCTCTTGCCTTAACCACCAGCCCCGCTCCAGGCCCCACCTAGCACCAGATGCCAGGCAGCAGACCTACAAAGGCAGCAGCCTGAGGAACCAGCGAGACTGTCGGTTGGTTAAGCGTGTGACTCAGGTCATCAACGCAGGTTCTTGGGATTGAGCCAAACCTAGGGCTCCTTGCTCAGCACAAAGTCTGCTTGAGATTCTCTCTCTCCCCCTCCCTCTAGCTCTGCACCTCCCCCCACTCATGCAATCTCTAAAATAAATAAATAAATCTTTCAAGAGGGGGCGGGGCGGGGAGGGGAGAAAAGAAACAGCAGCAGCCTGGCGGAGGTGACAGCCTGTCCTGCCTGGCCTCCCAGAACCCTGCTGGCTGCCAGGCCACTGAGGAGCTGATTCCTGATGCTTCTCCAACCCTCTAACTCGTCCACTGGATTCTGTCTCCATCTTCTCCCACAGCCGCGTTCAGTCTATTCTTATAGTAAGTAAATCCCTTATTCCCTAACACTCATAGTTCTGCTGCCCTGATACCCACCAGCACTTATTTTCCCTAATGATGGCTGAGCATCAGCTCCTTCCAAACTTTACAAAAATAGTATCAAACGCTGCATTTCAAGATTCTTCCATGCCTGCAGGTGGCTGTATTTTGCTCATTTCTCACTGCTCCGTAATAATAATCTAGTTTACATTATAGGCCATTTCAACAATTTTTTACTGAAATATTATTTACAAACAAAAAAGCACAAATCACAAGTATATTCTTACGGGTCCGTGTATACGTATCACACCCACGATCAAAAACTAGAACGTGACCAGCACCCCAGAAGCCCTAACTGACCCTCCCCTACCCTCCAAAGGTATCTACTTCTGACATACAACCTGTGATTAATTTTCCTGCTTCTCAACTGTTTTGAACTTATACCCAGAATCACACGATATATAAATTTGCAAGTCTGGTTTCTTTGACACCACAGTATGTTTGTGAGTTATTCATTTCCTGAATATAGCATAAGTTCATTCATTTTCATTGCTGCTTTTTACATTATATGAATATAACACAATTAATTTTTCCATTCTGTTGTTGGGGAGCCTTTGGGCTATTTCTGGCTTGGGGGCATCTGGAATCACATTCCTGAGAATGTTCTTATACGTATCTTCGGTATACATATGCCCATTGCTGTGGGAATATACGTGAGCAGCGGAACTGCTGAGACGCGTGGCGTGCGTGTCGGTAACCCTAGTTTTGCAGCACTAACCTGGGTGCCCCTCAGCAGTGTATGAGAACTCCCACTGCTCTGGTCCTTGCCAGCACCTGATGCTCTCTTTTTTAATTTAATCATTTGGGTGTACAATAGCATGGTGCCATGGCCTTAGTTTTCTTCTCCCTGATGACTGATAAGGACCTATGTATACTGACCACCGGTGACATGCCTGTTGTCATGTTGACATGTCTCTGGCTCATTTTCTACTAGGTTTCCTCTCTTTTCTTCGTGACTTTCAGGACTTCTCAAAATGTTCTGATTATAAGCCTCTGTTGGTCAATCCTACTCTATGGACTTCATTCACTTAATGGTGCTTTTTGATAAACAGAAGTTCTTTCAATGTAATCCAACATATCAACATTTTATTTTACATAAAGTTGGTGCTTTTTGTTTTATTTAGTATTTATTTACTATAAATAGGGGCAAATGAACTAAAGCTTTATAATGTATTATAGTGAGTTTTAACTGTTAACTCATGGAATTCTCCAAACCATCTGAAAAAGTAAGTAGAGTCAGAGAGCATGGGTGGCTCAGTCAGTTAAAGCATCTGACGCTTGATTTCGCCTCAGGTCTTGATCTCAGGGTCATGAGACAGAGCCCCACATCGGGCTCCATTAAGATTCTCTCTCTCACTCTCCCTCTGTCCCTCCCCGTTTGTGCACATGCATTCTCTCTTTCTCTCTCTCTCTCTAAAAGAGAAAAATAAATCAAATAAAAATAAATAAAATAAAATAATTAAATAAATAAAATAATTTTTTATAGAAAGTAAGTGGGATTATCTTGGAGGCACACAGCGCCGCAGGTGCAACTGAGCTGAAGAGGAGGCTGCCAGCCCCAGCAGGCTTGTATGACCTCAGCACTGTGTGATATACAGGCCTACTGAGAGTGCTTTCCGACCACACCTGACCCTCACCCACATACATACACAGAACATACACACACGTAACATGCACTCACACACAGAGAATACACACATGCATACATCACACACATATTTACCCACGTACAGAGCACATGCATACAAATAAATTTATCCACGTGTACAGAACACATACATACATACCTAGGACATTTACCCACATCAATAGACAGGCACACATACATTAACACATGCACACAAAACACACACACATATATAACATTCACCCACATACAGAGAATACACCCATATATAAAACATTACCCACATGCCCAGAACACACATACACACATAAAACAAACATGTAACATTTACTCACACATAACATTTCCAGCCCACATTTCAAAGATTAAAGAAGTCAAGAACCAGCGGAGTCAGCCTGACTGAAGACTAGTGTGTTTCCAGTGAATTTCATGAAAGGAAGAAAAGATACAGGCTAAACCGTTAACATTAGCATCAATCCAGAGAGAACCACAGGCAGAGAATGAATTTAGTGGTACAGATGAATAATTCAAAAAAATGAAACATTAAGAAAACTGAAAATTAATGTGTGGGTTTGAAGGAAAACAACTTTTTTGGCCAAAGAAAGCAAAGTGAGATTAATCCTCATTACATATTTGTGAAGTATTTTTAAAGCCATACTAAATTTGCTGTCATTGTGAGCTTATGTCGGTGTCAGAGAGGAGGAGCACAGTGAAAGAGATCTGCAAGTGTACAAGGATGGCTTCAATTACTCTCAATAACACTGTTCTCAATGGAACAATTATGAGAAACCATCAGTAGCCAACACCTACTCTGAGAACTCCCTTTGTAAGGTCTGAGCTTTTCCAGATCCTTCCCTAAGCCAACAACATCAGTTTTCTAACAACTTAAGTTTCTCAGAAACTTATCATCTTGTGAAAGACCCGATGGCCACTGTATCAGGAATGATCACTGTGGTCACAGTGTCTTGGGATTAGACAGGAAATGGAACAAACTCTGAAAAGCCATGAAGTATGGAAAGAGAACAGTAACTAAGCGATGGAAATGGACTGCGGGAGGAAAAGAAGAGAGAAAAACTTGTCACAAACAGGTGCTTCATTACATTAGGTTAAAATATTCAGAAAGGAAAAGGATAAAGAAGGCAACAGGGAAAACAGAAAGAGAGCGCCTCTGCCCAGACAACAGACTCTGAGTTGCATCCACCGCTTGAATCTTAGTCCAAATTCAGAAGTGTCAGCTGCTTCCAATGATGTGTGCTCTAATAATGTACTTGTACATTTCATAAAGCCCACTTGACTATTACAAATGTTCCCCTCCAGATTTCCTTTTGCTTACTTTTAACCACAGTCTGTTTAATTACAACGAAGGCTCCTTCTGAAAGCAGTCAACGGTAGAGTTGAGGTGGTGATTCTCAACCCTGGCTGCACTTACAATCTCCCAGGGAGCTTTTAAAAATCCTAAGCCTGGGGCTCACCCCAGAGACCTCCATTTAATTGGTCAGGGGTGGGACCTAAGGCCCTGATATATTTAAAAAGCTGTCCAGATGATTCTAACATTCAGCTAAGGGTAAGAACCACCAACATAAAGAGCACTGGGAGCAAAAGCAGGGACCAGTTTCTCTAAGCTCCTCCACAAGGGCATTTTCACCATTTGTGCAGAATCAGAGAAGACCTACACATACACTGACCATGACACCCGGAGTACTCCCACTTGTTTCTGAAGACCCTTTACAGGGTCAGAAACAGCCCCAGGTGGGAGCCACTGATGCAGATAGTGAACGGGTCTGGTCTGTCGGAACTTGGTCTCCACCCCTCCAGGCATCAGGCTCCGGAGCCAGCATGCTGGTCTGTCATACTCCAACCTTGCTTCCGACACCCCAGGGCCCAGACTGCACCGTGGCAGCCGCCTGTGGAGGGCACCAGAAGCCCACCAGGCGGAGCAGAGCTGCTCCCCGGGTTCAGCCAGGCCATCTCTACTTTGCTCTGTTATACAGATTTAAGTTTCCCGTAAGTTTATGTTTGGGGGGAAAAAAAATGGTTCAGCTGCTTAAAGAAATTTTTTCAGTTTGAAAACTGGCAGACCCTCCAGTTCCCAGGTCCTTGCATGCAGCTAAGAAACCAGGGAAACACAGGGCCCCGAACAGCGAGCTCCTGTCTCCCTCCCCCTGCGTCCAAGCCCAGAACGACCGCGACACTCGGCACAGGGCAGGGATTCTGTAAACGACCAGCTAGTGAGCAGAAGAGGAGGGCTGAGAAGGAGCTGGGAAAGTGGCTTTCTCTCCCATCTCCATCTACCACCTGGACAACTCCTCATGGACGCTTCTGAGACTGCAGATTTGTTAAGACACAGACTCAGCTCCCGTATGTCCTGTGTGGCTTGGCACATAGTGACCACAGGCCCTTCTGTGAGAAGGTCCTCTGGAGAGACATGTGGAAATTGTGTGTCTTCTTTTAAGGATAAAATGTAGATGCCTGGGGTCAAGGGTCAGGTGGAAGGGGACTGACCAGCTCTAAGATCGCTCCCACCATCCTGGCCTCCAGTGTAAACTCCCTCCCCTTGAGTGTGGGCAGGAGGACCCACACCTGTGGACCTGAGAGTTGCTTCTATCAAACAGAACACAGCCACATGAAGGGATGTGGGTGACCACACGTGTGATTACATCACTGAAGACTGCAGCATTAGGCCTCTCTGTTCCCTGCTGGCTTTGAGTCAAGCAGCCACGTGAGGAAGGCACAAAGAACGCGGAGCTGATGGCTGTCTTTAGCTGATAACCAGCAAAAAACTGAGGCCCAGAGTCCAACAGCTCACCAGAAACGCCACGTGCCAACAAGCCCCATTAGCTAGGAAGAGGATCCTTCCACCATCAAGCCCTCAGATGAGAATCCTGTCCGACACCCTGACCAACGCCCCAAATGCAGCCTCAGGAGACCTTAGAGCAGAAAGCCCAGCCAGGCCTTGCTGCACAACGAACCCACAAAACCTGTGAGACAGGAAACACGCGGTGTTTAAAGGCACTCAGCATATGGGAATACGGTCATGCAGCAAGAGATGACCGCGTGTAACAAGGACACAAACAGCCCATTCCGTGGTCTTGCGGGTTGGGAAGAGCGAGGCAGCACAGCAGAGCGGAAAGAGCATCGATGAGGCTCAACCACCGTGGGGTCGAGGGCCTGAGATGAGGCAATAGACGGAGGGCGGCCAGGTGGGCCAGAGAGTGCCGGCCATCTGTTTAAATTCATATCCACACAACAGTGGAAAGCACTTGAGGAGTGTAAAGTGGGGGGAAAACATGACCTGATTCACGTTTCACTATTTTAAGAAAGTACCTCTGGCTGCCTCAGGGGAGTGAACGAGAGGAGGTCGGAGCAGAGGCAAGGGAGTGACACAGGAGGCTCGCACAGGCGTCCAGGGAAGCAGTGCCAATGGTGGTGCTAGGACTGCGCAAGGGTCACAGTGAGGACGGAACCGGGTTCATGAACTTGAATGAGAGAAGAACCTCCAACTGAAACGCAGCATTGTGTCTGATTGAGAGTGCAGGAAACAAGCCCCAGTGACAGCGGCTGTACCTGCAGCGTATAAACCTCAGATGTTTCCATGCCGGTTACTGATGTCCTGACACAAAGTATCATTTATGTGTATCATTTCTTCAAATTTATGAGAGTCACAGACCCACCGCTAGATCCTGTTCTTTAAGAACATTTAAGGAGTATATATGTTGTCATATCACAAATCAGATCTGTGTTTTAGTAAGCTTTTGATAACTATTTCAATATAGTTGGTTTCCTTTGTAACCCCGTAAACAGTCTGCTTTGAGACACCTGAGAAGGTATCCACAGGCTTCTTTACTCTGCTGCAAAAAAAGTCCAAGAAAGCCCTGGGCAGGGGGCAGGGAGAGACACAGTACAGTCTGGTGCTGCACTCGATCTTGGGGGTGGGAGAGAGGGACAGTAAGGATGACTAGAGAGGGAGCAGAGCTGGGGAAAGATCCAGAATTCAGCTGTGGACAAGCTGCATGAGGTGCCCATAAGCATCTGAGAAGGTGTCTGAGGAAAAGCCAGGGCCTGTAACTGGGGGCACACGGATGTACCGCAAGCTATGTGGATAGATGAGAATACCTCAAGACAGTGTGTGGTGTGAACAGAGACACTGAGGGCAGAGCCTAGGGGAACCTGACCCTTGAAAGGCTGGATGAGAAGAAAGACGGGCGTGGGGAGCCGAGAGGCAGAGGTCCAAGAGGAAGGAGCGCCCAGAAGACGCTCAATCACAACCACAGAGAAGCGTCTGGAACAGGGAGGGCTGTGAAGAGGCTGCAGAGTGTCTGCGGGGTTTGGCAACTTGCATGATGTTGGAAAAGACAGGCAGTTTCACTGGAGCAGGGGGTGGAGGGTGTAGACTGGAGCTGGAAGAGGAACTGGGTAAGTGAGCGCGCAGAGGAAATTTCTCATGTTGAGGACTTTAAAATCCCAGAGATGGGAAGGGAAGCTGGGGAAGCTGGTTTTGTGGATATTAAACTGAACGAGCTGGCAGAAATGGAGGGACCGAGGATTCAGGAGAACGCAGGAAGACTGCCAGACTGAAGTCCTGGGGGAAGGCGCTGGCGTCCAGATCTCCCGGGACCACGGGCCTCTGACAGAGATTAGAAGACTCTGGCTGACGGTGGGAGGGTCTGCAGTGAAGCAGTTAGGCAGCTGAGAGGCGGGGGCGGTGGTGATGGTAAAGGGGGTGGTCTGGCGAGAAACCCGCAGAAAGTAAGAAGTGGTCAGGGAGTCAGAACAGGCTTAGTGGGCGGAGAATCCTAGAGAACTGTGGGTGGTGCTCGGTGCTCACTCGGTGACCAAGAAACGACAGAGACAGAAGTCTGACTCTTCATCCGTCTTTCTCCAGCGACACTGAGCCGCTGCGGTGCGGCACACAGAGGCCAGGAGACGGGAAGGGTTCGCTGGGAACGGGGATTTGTCCAGGTGGGTGCAACAAGAGGAGAGAAGGGCGGGAGAGCTGAGGACATTTTAAGAGCGTGATTACACACTGCGGATCAGGAACTTAACCTGCAGGAGGAACAAAAGGGAAAGAGGACGCCTGTGGATGGAGGTCCAGGGAAGGCCTGTCCAAGGAAGGGTGTGAGGTGCACTCAGGACGCCCCCGAGGGATGTGAGGGGGGATGGCAGGGGGCCGTGGGTGAGGAGCAGGAGCTCTGCCAACAACAGCAAGCGCAGGCCCGCTCCAGGCAGCGGCCAAACAATGAGGTTAAGAGAGGGTCCACCAGCTGGCAGAGCACCCAAGAGCCCGAGAAGAGCGGCCCGCACAAACTCAGCGCCTCGCCTCCCAGACAGGACAGCCCTGGACGTACGTACCAGTTATGAGACGGGTCCTCCCGAATGCAAGCTCCACAGGACGGGGCTCTGTTTGGTTCGTGCCTACTCTGCCCAGAGCCTACTGTTCAAGAAGCACTACTGCGTACGAATGTTCTCAAAACATACTGGAGTGCGGGAGGAAACGGAGGCAGGAAAGGACTGCGCTCCGCGCCGCAGGGAGGACGCGCTCTCCCCCATGGCTCTGGGCCAGACCACTGTGGGTCACGAGGAATGAAGGGCAGATGTTCTACACGGACTTCGGAGATCTGGCCAACAAGGTGGCATGGTAGGGACCCTGCAGCAGCTGCTGACCAACATCCTGAGCACTGACCCGGGCGCATGCAGACGAGTCATCAGTACGTTCTGCTTGACTATAAATAACCACACTAATTCTTTCAGGTGTCACCAACTCTGTAAACCGTGTCTTGGTCTCAATCTAGGTTCTTGGCTCAGGTAACCCACTCCACCTGACACCAGACTTGGCCTCTTGAGTAGAGGTCTTCCCTGAACCTCTGCACCAAAGAAGGATCCCACTTCATTCTCTTAGAGCTATGCTCTGTTCAATGCTTGTAAACTGAGCCATAAGTCCCTTTCCTTCACAGCAAAACTCACATCAGAAATCACTAACATCGGGCGCCTTGGTGGCTCAGTCGTTAAGCGCCTGCCTTCGGCTCAGGTCGTGATCCCAGGGTCCATGGATCAAGCCCCACATCAGGCTCCCTGCTTGGCGGGAAGCCTGCTTCACCCTCTCCCACTCCCCTTGCTTGCGTTCCCGCTCTCGCTGTCTCTGTCAAATGGAGAAATAAAATCTCAAAAAAAAAAAGAAAAAAAGTCACTAACACTTGCAGGCCCCACATCCTCACCCATTCGTCCTTCTCCCCAACTCCGGTGGGGCCTCCACACCCACCACACCACTGAAACCATCCATCAAGGTTACTAAGAGCTTCCAGGTGCCCAAATCCAATGGCGGCTTCATCCTCATTTTACTTGACTTCTCAGTAACCTGTGACTATACCTTCTGTGGCAGGAAGATTAGCACCCCCAAAAGATAGCCACATCCTAATCTCCAGAACCTGGAAATATGCTGTGTTACATTGCAAAGTTGCAGGCAGAATTAAGACTGAAGGTTGCTAATCAGATGAGCTTAAAATAGGGAGATTATCCTGAATTATCTGATGGAACCAATATAATCGTAAGAGTCCCTAAAATTGGAAGTGGACACAGGAGAGGTCAGAGTTCGAGGCCATGGACGCGGGGTCAGAGACACACTCTGTGGATGGCTCTGAAGACAGAGGAAGGGGCCGTAGCCAAGATATGTGGGCAGACTCCAGAAGGTAGCACACGCAAGGAAGCACTCTCCTCCAGGACCTCCAGCGCCGACCACAGCCCTGCCCGCACTGTGACTTTAGCCCAGTGAGACCCAGATCAGATGTGTGACCCACAGGTAACTTAAAGATAATAAATCTATGCTGTGTTAAACCGCCAAATTTGTGGTAATTTGTTACAGCAGCAAAAAGAAAACTGATACAACCTCCTGGAAACACATTCTTCTCTGGGCTTCCATCTCACACTGGTGTGATTTCCCACCACTCCGGGGCTCTGCTGCCTCCTCCTGCTCCACTTAGGGCTTATCTCATCCCTTCTCCTAAAATTTCTTTTGCCCCCAGGGTGATCTCATCTAGTGTAATGGCTCTCCAATTTATCTCTCCAGACAGGACCTCTCGCAGACTCCCAGACAGCTGCCTACTCAATGCTGCCACCTCAGTGTCTAACAGACATCGCAAAATCAATGCCTCCCAAAGAACACTCTCCACCCACCCCACCTCCCCCAGTCTTCTCCGTCTCCATCGTGAGCACCAGCACCAAGTTCGGGCCTGAGGCCACAAACTAGGAATGGTTCCTGACTTCTTTCTCCTACCTCCCACGTCCAGTCCCCCGAGTCCTAACACCTCCACCTCCAAAATACAGTACACTCCTCAGCCTCACCCTTACCACTAGCGCCTGTTACTGCACCAGCCTCCTCCCTGCTCTTTCTGCTTCCCCTGTTGGCCACAGGGCGGCCAGAGAAAGACTTTGGAAATAAAAAATCCATACAATATGCCACTCACTTCCTGAGAGCTTATCCTCCAATGACTGTTACTCTTAAAATAAAATTCCAAACCTTTATGCCTACCAGACACTTTGAGAACTGCTCTCTGCCCACCTTGCCCATCTCACCTCCAGATGTACTCTCTGCTTCTCAAACCAAATGCACTCCCGCCACAGGGCCTTCGGACTTGGCTCTTGCCTCGCCTAAAATAAAATGTTCTTCCCCGAGATCCTTAAGCAGCTAGCCCCCTCTCATCATTCAGATCTCAGCTCAGAAGTCACTTCCTAAGAAAGTCAAACCACCCAACCAAAGGACTCACACCTCGGTACCCTATTTTCTTCTTAGCACTCGCTGAAATTCTTGTCGCCTTGTTTACTGAGGTACTGTCTCTCCCTCTAAGCTATAAACTCCATGGGAACAGGAACATGATCCTCAACCTGCGCCTGGCACAAATGAGGCCCTCAAACACACCGCTAAGCGTAACTGACAGCACGAGACACAACGGAACACTAACACACAGTCAATAACACGATGTCATGGGTCACCGTCAGAAGAAGCCCTAAGACAGACACAATCTATTCAGAAAAAAAACAGATTACAAAACCACATGCCCAGTAAACCTAGTCTGAGTTAATGAATAAAATGTACAGCCACATCAGCACAGAAAAATGTCTGCAGAGACTTCTATCAAAAAAGTCAACTTTTGGGGCGCCTGGGTGGCTCAGTGGTTAAAGCCTCTGCCTTCGGCTCAGGTCATGATCTCAGGGTCCTGGGACGGAGCCCCACATCAGGCTCTCTGCTTAACAGGGAGCCTGCTTCCTCCTCCCTCTCTCTCTCTCTCCTCTGTCTCTCTCTGCCTACTTGTGATCTCTGTCTGTTGAATAAATAAATAAAGTCTCTAAAAAAAAAAAGAAGGCAATTTTCTTTCTGATGGTAGACTTTGGGGTGATGTGGCTACCTTTCTACGCGGGCCATACTGTGCAAATTAGCTGCGGGGGTGGGGGGGGCAGCGGGAGGGTCCTCCCTCTCCCTGGTTTCATTTCCCACATGGCCAGAGCTCCTCCACAGAGGACAGTCTTGGCTTCCTGCCTCACCTTCCCTCCCGTGCTGGACAGACTAACTGACTTATCTGCCTGCTAATTTTGACATAAGGACTGAGTGTGCTTGCCTCGACCCTTCTTTCTATGGATTTGAGAACCTGTGGGCAAGCAGGGAGCACCCATTCTGCTCTTCTCCACATCACAACTTTTTTAGGGGTAGCTCCCGCGAATCGGTTTGTCACTACTAGTGACTATTACTAGCCCAGGCTGTAGAATCAGAGACAAAGTATTAGCACACTTGAGTAGCAAACCTAAGCAGTGTCTGTTGGTCACTAAACAGCCACTACATGCCAGGTACTGTTTCAAACTCTTCGGATCCAACAGTAAACAGAACAGATGAAGATTCCTGTCCACCTAGACCTCATAGTCCAGCAAGAGCACCCAGACGATACGCAAGAAAAAGAAGTAAATTAACAGTATATTAGATGATGTTACATTAGATGACGTTACATGCTAATTCTAAAACACTTACTTACATCTCACCATCTTCATTTATGAAATAAAAAATACATAATCACTCCACAGCAGGCTCTCTGAACTGCAATGGACTGTTAAAAATTACCAGAAAACCTATAAATATAAAAATTTTGATTAATAATGATTAAAGCATCTAACAAAACTGATTCTTAAATGGAACAATTAGAGTTAAGAAGTTGAAATGTTGTTCAACAGTACAAAAATAAAATAAAATCCTAGTATGCAAATTAACAACGGTCTTCTGATGCCGGGAAAGGGGTGTCTGTCACTACATGGTTTAAAGATAGGAAAAATGGAAAATGACTCTACTCTGACCTCAATTTTATAGATCCTGCTTAATTTCAAGCTATTTTAATGTATCCTTTCTCAGAAATGGGAAGCAATTGCCATTGCCCCTTTCTGTCGAATCTTCCTTAACTTTTTAAAAACACAAATATATTGGGGTGCCTGGGTGGCTCAGTCATTAAGTGTCTGCCTTCGGATCAGGATGTGATCCCAGGGTCCTGGGACTGAGCTCCACGTGGGGCTCCCTGCTCAGTGGGAAGCCTGCTTCTCCCTCTCCCACTCCCCCTGCTTCTGTTCCCTCTCTCGCTATGTCTCTCTACATAAATAAATAGATAGATAGATAGATAGATAGATAGATAAAATCTTTTTTTTAAAAAAAGGTGAATATATTTAAGTGTTTTCTTCCCTTCTCTTCTGAGAAAGCAGCTTTGGCAGCCCTTTCTAAATAAGATCCCAGCTTCTAACAAAATAGCATTTGTCTTGGCCAGCTTCTCTGAACAGGCCAGGTCTCCCACCCAGAACAGGAAGAGGGTGTGGCCTTTCAGACTCTGTCCTTGACCTTATGTGTTGGGCCTTTCCTCCCTCCCTAACGTGCTACATACCCTTTCTTTAAAAAGCAAACTTCTTCAGGCATGAGTTACACACAGAATGTGGTCCCTCAGGGGAAATTCTCAAAAGGCTTTTGGTAACTGAAGACCGACTACGTGCAAAGTACTGTTTCAAGCTCTTCGGACCCATCAGTAAACACAGATGTCTACTCTGCAGATGCTAGGCCTTTTTAAAAAAAAAATCACAGAACTAATAAGCAATTATAGAAAAGTCTATTGCCTTCCAATATACTAGTAATGAACAAGTGGAATTTGAATTTTAAAATACAATCTTAGCATCCCCCAAAAATGAAATAACTAGGCATAAATCTAACAAAATAAGTACATAATCTAATGAGAAAAAACACAAAACTCTGATGAATGATATCAAAACATTATGTAAACAAACAAAGAGATAGTCCATGTTCACAGACAGGGAGACTTCATACTGTCAAGATGTCAGTTCTCAACTTGATCTATAGATCCAATGTAATCCCAACCTAAATCCCAGCACGTTATTTCGTGGATAGCAACAAAATGACTCTGAAGTTTACCCAGAGAGGACAAAGACCCAGAATAGCTGAGTCAATACTGAATGACAAGAACAGAGTCAGAGGAATGACACTACCCAACCTCAAGACTTACTATAAAGCTACAGTAATCAAGACAATGTGGTATCATCAAAAGAGACAAATCAATGGAATGGAACAGAAAGCCCAGAGACAGACCACATAAATACAGTCAACTCATCTTCGACAAAGGAGGAAAGGCAATACCATGGAGCAAAGACCGTCTTTTCAACAAATGGCGTTGGAACAACTGGCCATCCACAGGCAAAAAAAAGAAAGAATCTAGATCTACATCCTTCACAAAAATCAAATAAAAAATGGACCCAGACCTAAATGTAAAATACAAAACCATAAAACCCCTGGAAGAAAACACAGAAGGAAACCCACCTGGCCTTGGGGGTAGCACTACTGTACCAAAGTTGGGATCCATGAAAGAAATGACTGATAAGCCGGACTTAATAAAATAAAAAACCTCTGCCCTAGGAAAGACAAAATCAAGAGAATGACTGGGAGAAAATACTTGCAAAAGCACATCTCCTGAAGGATTGTTGTCCAAAGTTACAGAGAACTCTTCACACTCAACAGTAAGAAAGCAAACAACCTAATTAAATGGGCCAAAGACATCAAGAGACCAAAGAGAGATCTAGAGGGCAGAGGAGTACTGAAAAGAGGTTCCATTTACCCATCTTCAGGGAAGTTAAAACAACAAGATAACCACTACACAACTATTGAAAGGGCCACATCTGGAACACCAGCACCACCAAATGCCGCGAGAATGTGGAGCCACAGGGACTGTCACTGTTGCTGGCAGGAACACCACCAGTACAGATACTTTGGAAGAGTTTGACAGCTTCTTATAAAACTAATCATACTCTTACCATGGGATGCACCAATTCCACTCCTGGGTACTTACTTAAAGGAGCTGAAAACCTATGCCCACACAAATTCCTGCACACAGACGCTTACAACAGCTTTATTCGTAACTGTCAAAAGTTGGAAGCAACCAAAATGTCCTTCAGTAGATGAAGAGACAAACCATGGTCCATCCAGACAATGGAGTGTTAGTCATCACTACAAAGAAATGAGCTACCAAGTCATGAAAAGACATCTTAACACCGAGAGTGACCCATAATGTACACTAGGGACTCTGGGTGGTGGTGATGTGTCAACACAGGTTCATCAATTGCAAAAAAGGTTCCAGTGTGGTGGAAGGGCGCTGGTGGTCGGCGAGACTATGCATGTTTGGGGGCACAGGTTGTACGGCAACTCTGTGTACCTTCCTCTCAGTTTGCTATGAACCTGGAGCTGCTCTAAAAAAAATTAAACCTTAATTAAGGAAAAAAAAAAAGTAAACAGAACAAGTAAAATGGATGGCCTGGATTCGAGTGCTCCTGCTGCAGCATCTCTGGAGGCCAACCCCCTCCATCACATGCTCCCTCTGACTTAAGGCACAAGGGTCTCTACTTTCTAGCCCAGGTCAAGCTACTTTTAGGCTTCCTATTCTCTTGGACATGGAATCTTCCTTTTTTTTCCCACAAACTCCTTTGGAATCACAGGAAAATGAACTTAAGGCAAAATGAAGCTTGCCGCAGAATTCTACCCTGGTTCTATCACAGCTGCCCCACGAGGATGGGTGTGCACCCACGCCAATGTGCACACATGTGCACGTGTGCGTGCACACACACACACACACCTGTTCAGTCCTGTCCAATTCCCCAGAGTCCCAGCTCCTCCTTTCCTCCTTTCTCCCCAAATGTAAACAACAGGTTCTGTAAGCTTTACATTTATTTCAACTCTAACACCCTTCGTCAGACCAGAGAACACACAAGCATACGAGAAAGCCTCATGAAATCCACACATCCTGCCCATATATTCTCCCTTACAGAGAAAACACTCTCCCAAACACAAATTTATCTTCATCACATCCACCCCAGCCCATCTGTGGTTTCTCAGGCATCTAGAAAGGACTCCTTTGTATGTGTTTTTCTTTTCCATTTTTTTCCAGCTTTCTAAAAGCATTTAAACTGGAAAACTTAGGTTATATTTTAGGAACATCTCTTAAAATCTTCAAGAGAACTTCATAGTTACCAAGATAACAGAACTTATCATTAGAAACATATGGAAGGTAGGATTAACAAGACAGGAAGGTGGGCAGACAGGTAAGTAGGCAGGCCACGAAGGTCACCTTTAGGGTTCTGCTGTTTTCAGCTATTTGGGCCAAATGGAGATGGGAAAGAAAGGGGGAGTGAGATGATTCCTCATGCTAGCTTTTCAAAACAAGGTCACAAAAATTAGGATATGCCTCCACATACCCCTACCATCACCCATACTTTAAAGGGGCTTTCTAATATAACAAGACATTAACCAATACTTTAGAGAAATACCAAAAAACTAACTGCATTCTCTTACTTCTAAGTATATGAGAAGACCCTAGAAAGCTCAAGTGTACCCCACATAGCCAAAGTATATCAAAATACACCTGAACGACAGAAGGGTAGCAGAGCTGAGACTGAAGTCAGGTGACTTAAGAATACGATTCTAAGGGCCTGAGAATCTTCATCTAGAGAAGTTTCACAAGGAACCTGTTAAAAATACACATTCTTGGGCCCCACCCCAGACCTATTGGCACAGAAACTCTGGGGGTGCAGCCCAGCAGTCTGCGTTTTAACAAGCCCCTCCAGGTGATTCGGACACCAGCTCAGCTTGAAAGCTAGTGAGCTAAAACGAATGCCCCGCTTTCCACAATTCCCTCCTTTTTCCAATCTCAGCTGACTTCCGGCAGGGCTCAGCTTCTCCTTATGCAAAGTCACGGCCACAGAGTCTCCCACCATTACCAGAAAGAGCGGGACACTGCATCCCCAAGTCACCCACTAATGGGAGTTTGCAGGGCACACAGTTTCAGTTTTCAGCCAAAAACTCTCCCCAAACCCTCTTCTTCTCTCAGAAAAACAAGGCCCCAACTGGATCCTCACCGGCACTTGAACATTCTGAAAACAATCTCAGGACACAGAGCTCTGTATTAAAACCTGGACAAAAAGACAATCTACTCTGATTTCAGCTCCAGCTCCACACAGGTATAGAAACTTGGAGGAGATATCCAAGAAGAACCCTGAGTCCCCTAAAAAGAGGCTGGCCGCCCCTTGACGGGGCTGACTCTGCCAAGTCCGGAGAGATGGAGAACCCGAGCTGCTGGGGTGATGAAAATGTTCCAGAATTACATGACAGTGATGGTCGCGAGACTGTACTAACAACCACTGAATCACAGACTTTAAAAATAAAAACAAAGGATGATTAACAGCAAAAAATGAACACACAGCCCAGCTGGACCCAAGCCTGCCCTGAATGCCCTGTGCTCCCTAACAGCTCTGAAAGCAACAGTGATTTAGCCTCCAAAACTGGAGGAGGGGGCTTACGACACCTCTCTAAAGACCACTCAGCACAATCACGGCAGACTCAGACTCAGGACAGGCCAGGTGGGTGGCTTACCTAGCTAGCACTCAGCTGACTGGTGGCAGAGCCAAGACGAGACAGAGCCAGTTCCTGATTGCCAGCTGTGAGCGCCTTCCAAGATCTCAGTGGTCCTTGAGTTCACTATGAAAGTTCTCACTTCACATCTTAATTTATAACCTGAAAAAATAAAACCTATAACCAATTTTCTAACACAGAGATCCACTGCTCAAGTCTGTGGGCTATAATTACAACCGCCTGGGAACCTGTTTAAAGTTGTTCTCGGACTAATGAGAAAATCCAGAAGTCAACTTCAGACTAAATCATGTATTTGCACCGAGGTCTGACAAGAGACTTACAGAAATGCCTCCTAAGCCAAAATCAGTTTCTAAATAGTTCAATGGGGAGAGGGGTGGGATCATTGCAGGGCACAAGACAGTGTTGTGTGCCAAATTCAAAAGACCCTGCCTGAGAACAGTCACTGTTACATTCACGTTACAAGAGACAATTTGGTTTTGGCAAAACATCATCCATCACACTTAATTAATGTTGTTAACATAAATTTTATTAATTTTCTAGTCTTTTTTATGTAACATATATACATTTGAGTCTCATATCTACATAAGAACTCCCAACAGCTCAGAAATATACACTGAGTTTTTTGTATTTTTACATATTTCATTCATTCCACAAATATTTACTGAAAACTGACTATGGGCCAAGTATTCTTCCAAGTGTTCCGTTCTTAAGTAACACAATGTAATAAAAACAACTGGGGGCAAAACTGAAGCAGGTCCACAGGAATTTTCATCCAAAATTTTTTTCTAGGGCTCCTGGATGGCTCAGTGGGTTAAAGCCTCTGCCTTTGGCTCAAGTCGTGGTCCCAGGGTCCTGGGATGGAGCCCCACATCGGGCTCTCTGCTCAGCAGGGAGCCTACTTCCCTTCCTCTCTCTCTCTGCCTGCCTCTCTGCCTACTTGTGATCTCTGTCAAATAAATAAATTTAAAAAAAAATTTTTTTTCTTTAGGATCTTATTCAAACGTTATGAACTTTACTCTCTGCAGGTAAGATCTGCTTCTTCTCCAGCTGCTCCCCAGAGCTAAACCCACTTATCTTGACCTCTCCTCACCCATCTTCCCCCAGAGATGCAGAAGGACATCCACCCCAGCATTTCAACACAGCCACTCTCCGTCTGCTACCACCACAGCTAAACTGACACAGGCTCTGATGACAGGCGCGTGCTCATTGGGACTTCAGTATCCGTCTACCTGACCTCATACTACTCAGTGAAACAGACGGGTTATAGTTAACCCAACTGCTACAAAATCATCACACTTAGTTTGAAATCTGGTACCATACACTGTACTCAAAAATCAAATGGCCTCCCTCTTAAAACCTGGCTCTCTGTGGTGCTGTTCGTATCTGCACTTTCCTACCTGCACCTGAACCAGAAGAGCCCCCGCCTGGACTCTGAGAATCACCTGGGACCATTCCAACTATTACCAATGCCCAAAGCCACACAAAACAAAGGCCAATCTCAGGGTTAACTAACCTTCGGAGTCATCAAGGCCAAACACCTCACTCACCTTCACAACACTAATGCTTTTCGGTTTAGCTTGAGAGGTGGAAATCTGCAGAGTGCTAAGTGATTATCCCCCCCCAGAATGTGGGTCTGTCTTTCAAAATGAGAACATATAAATACACTAGAAAAACCAATCATTGGAAAAAATCACAACCCTTGAAACTATGACTCTGTAAGGTATACCAAGAGAAAAAAACACCAAAAAACACTCAAGAATCTATGCCTACACACACACACACACACACACACACACACAATGACTAAAGAAATTTTGAAAAGGCAGAAGTATTCAGGCATTAAAAAGGCAAAGTCTCTCCCTATAAAAAGCTTTCACTTAGGGGTTCTTTTCTTCCGGTTCTTTGGCACGACTTAGGCTATACCAGTGGAAAGATACACGCGCTCTACACAGACAGGTTTACCATTAAAAAAGATGCATGTAAGGGGCGCCTGGATGGCTCAGTGGGTTAAGCCTCTGCTTTCAGCTCAGGTCATGATCTCAGGGTCCTGGGATCGAGCCCCACATCGGGCTCTCTGCTCAGCAGGGAGGCTGCTTCCCTTCCTCTCTCTGCCTGCCTCTCTGCCTACTTGTGATCTCTGTCTGTCAAATAAATAAATAATAATCTTTAGGGGAAAAAAAAGATGCATCTAATATGAAAATCTCTGACACTATCACCAACTGAAACTTTTGATGCAACTTTCTTTACAATCAGTACAAACTAGAATTCTCTTTTGTTTACTTCCTCCAGAGAAACTTTACATTAGAGGAAAAACAAAGAGCACTAACAGTTCAAAAACAGCCGCGCACAGAAGTGACTGGAACACTGAAGCAGAACATTTTCGCTATAAAGGCTTGTCAGTGCGGTTTCAGCCCGGCTTCGGAAGAGTGCCGTGTGAAATCCAGATCCAGCGACTGGGGGGGATGCAGCAGTTGTATTTTAAGTCAAACAGCTAATTAATGGCTAAACAAAAGAATTTCGGTCTGGACAACATACATGGAGTACTAATATGTGTAATTATGGATAGTCATTTGTGCAATCAGAAAGTTGCATTAGCATAATCATTTCTGGCTCTGGGCCTTAAAAATATTAACTTAAAATGCAGAAACCTTCTAACAGTTCACCTAATGAAGACGTGAATGCCAAACTGATTATGGAGTAAAGAGCTGGGTCTTCAACAATTCTGCTCTGTTTAATACGCTCTTTCTCTCCTGCCCTGGATATAAAAATCAAGCCTAACCCTCAAGTTACACACAGGTTCAAAATTTCTACTTTTAATATTTTTTCATTATCCAGAGCCTACACATTAATATTCATTAAGAACAAAACTACTTCCCTAAGAAATGAGTGTTACCTTTTTTTATCTCTTTAAGTTGGCTCCACACCCAGCACGGGGCCCAACTCGGGAGCTTGGATCATACCCCCAAGATCAACACCTGAGCGGGGATCAAGAGTCAGATGTTTAACCGACTGAGCCATCCCAGCACCCCGAAATGAGTACTACCTTTAAAAAATACTTCACACAGAAGCCTGGGTGGCTCAGTCTGTTAAGTGGCTGCCTTTGGCTCAGGTCATGATCCCGGAGTCCCGGGATGGAGTCCCACATCCACCCTGCCTCGGGCTCCCTGCTCAGCGGGGAGCCTGCTTCTCCCTCTGACCCTCCCCTTCTCCTGCTCTCTCTCTCTCTCTCTTTCTCTCTCCCTCTCTCTCTCTCATTCTCTCTCAAATAAATAAATAAAATCTTTAAAAAAAATACAATGCAAAACTATATTAAGTTTATGTACAATATAATACTTGAAGACGTAAATAAATAAAGCCAAACAATTCTATACAACAAAAGGATCAGAAGTCACTAAACAGCTGTGAGATCTTGAGAAAGTCTATTTGAAATTGTTCTTTGGGACAGAACTGGAGAGGAAATGGGCTCCAAAATCAAGCCGCATGTTAGACTCCCGAGTCCAGCACTCCTGAGCACGTAATTGAACATCTCTGTGGCTCAGATCTCTTGGCTGATACCCTACGGATAACCACACAGTCTGCCTCACAGGACGAATTCCAGGAGTAAACTTAAGTACTCACATCAAGGACCCTCCAGTGCCTCACAGCGCATGCTCAGTCCATGCTGGCTGCCGTCATTACTGCCACCACCAACATCACCCCTCCTTTACGCCTGCAAGAACATGGGCTAAGGCTGTGTGTGGCTAAAAAGCCTAATCCGAAGTGATTTGTTTCTAGACACAACATTTATTTTGCAATTGCAAGTAACATTCAGGAAGTGCAGGAGATTTTATCTATTCCAATGCGTTAAGAAAGGTTACAGGAGCTTAGCTGGGCCCTAAGACCTCCTTATCTTCTGGTAGCCTTCCTTTTTAGTGACGTTCAGCTTCACCAAATATTTGCTTATGAACCCACACAATACTAACACCCCACAATACTAATCCTATGTTAACTCTTTTTAATCCAAAATTAAATGACAGAATGGATTTGCCGAGCACACTAATGTGGTTAAGAGTTGTGGGTCTTTGATTAAAAGCCAAGAAAACATAACAACAGAACTAATGTTCCTAAGAATTAGTAAGCAACATACAAGAAATCAAGCTTAGAGAGAGACTGGCCCTAACAAGTATGCTATCTTGACCAAATGAGTTAACCACTTTTTACCACTGTACCCTCATCAATAAAAGAGTAAAAGGAAATATGGCCTATCTTGTAACATTATTTTAAGGCTCAGAAGTAATTACACACAGTGCCCAGCCACCAGCACAGACAAGAGGGGCTCGATAAATGGCAACATGCGATGGACACAATCTCACTGTCCCTCTCAACAAAGATACAGTAGCACCAAGCCACAGCCCTCCCTCCCAACCAGCGGGAAGCGGCCCTTCCTAATGGCGGTATGACTAAACAACTCCGTGAGCAGTTCAACAGACCTCATGGGCAGCTCTGACTAAGCATGACTCTGCCGTAAACAGGACCAAAAGCCCCAGCGAGAGACAAGCCGCCCCCAGGTTTAGCGGCAGCACGCAGGACGGCCGGCTGCAGAACGGGGGAGAATGCCAATCCCCAGCTAGACCGAGGAAGGAAGTGCTTTAATAGAAGCACTGATTTTGTTCCCGTTATCCAAGCCAGTCTAAAATTTTTTTAAAAAGGACCGGTTACCATCACCACGTAACACTCTGCAGAATTAAGGACTCCTAAGACTTCGGCTGTCACTCCAAGAGTCCCCTATTTTTCCTTAAGCCAAAAATAAACAAGAAAGAAAGGCAATGTCCTCTACATTGAAATGAAATATGGGCCAGCCTTTAAATTCAGTTCTCTCCTAAGAGTTTTTGTCAGTGTTGAGCTGACAAATTACTGAGAGAACAACGGGTCACAAGGGAAAAGGGTGTGAGAGCCTCGACCCCTGCCAGCTGAGCCACCTGTCCTGCCTCCAGCCACCCTTGGGAACACACTTTGTTCACTGGCATTTCCAGCAGCAGTGGTAACTTGCACAAAACAATCCACATGTCTCAGACCCCCATTTTATGGTTTGCCAGTCAGAGAGGGGGCCACAGTTTCCTGTCTAGAAAGGGACTTTCGCAACACTGTGACCTAAATCAGTGGTCTCCAAGGAGCTGTGAGGGCCGGGGTCCTAGAAGAAAATACGGAACAACCCCGTATTTTCCTTTTAAGCTCATCCTCCATAAAAACTCTTTATTAGGTGTTTTATAATGTATCTGAACTATGAGTAAAGGGGAACACGTCAATAACCAGAGATAAATAAGTTAGAGGTGAAGTCCTATGCAAGGATCTGAACCGTCTACCGACCAGCTTCAGGTTCTACGACTCCATCTCCAGAAGACCCTAAAGACCACAAATTTTAATTAAGCGCCTGCTGTTTTCAAATATAATTTCAAGTCATAATTAAAAATAAATTGCCAATTTCACAAAAAACATAATATTGAAAAATAGATACCAATTATGTACTTTGCTTCATTTATAAATAAACTGGAGCTAACATACAATAGTAAGGCAGCAGAGCCATGTTTCAGGGAATACTAAGAAACACACTGAGTTTTTAAATAATTCATGACCTAGTTATGACCTACTGAATGGCTCCCAAACCATACTATTTTGCTGACAGAGTAATGATCTATGATTAAAACTAATTGTCAGCATATTTACTTTGTTTTCATGTTTAAAATAGTTAATCAATGACTGATTAAAACAACAGGCCTCTAAACTACCTAATGTTTGTTAAGGTAGAAGTATTCTGTCTAAGGGGGAAATATAATTAATGCAAATAATCAAAATATACATACCTTAAAAGAAATATAAAATCAGTTGAGACAAGGTATCAAAGCTATGAGGGTCTACTAAGTATTTAAATCTGCAAACTAGGATTAAGTAGACAGAGTCTCACCCATATAACCTCTTAAAATTCAAAACAAAAGCACTCTAGGTCAGGAAGTTAGAGCAGAATCATCTTTAAAAGGCAAGGATAAGTAAGGAGCACTACTGTCTTCTTGTGTCTTTTAACAAAACTGAGGGCCCAATACGGGGGGCAGGGGGAGGGTATTTAACTTAATTTGGAAGCGAATGTTCAACCACCAACACAAACTGACTTAGATCAACTTCGGAAAACCAGTAATCACAGCCATCTGAACTAAAGGAATAGAATTCCCAGATCGATGGACACATACCCAGTTCTCATCACCACACTAAATGGGTATTACCCTATGTGGAAATATTCAGATTTCAAAATTAAAAAGATTACAAGCAATCCACCCTTAATATGAAGACTCCCAGGCTAAGACTTACCAAAAACAAGAAACATCATCCAAAAAGATACTTTCATTCATTCTACTTTACCAATCTTCTAATCAGATGCCAAATACACAATCTGTCATACAGCCTCCATTCCTAATTTAAAAAATCCTATCATTAAGGTAAACCCATCAACACTCCATGCAAACTCTTTTCATCAGAGAGGACTGACAGCTGTTTTGCTAATAAGAAGCCTGCCCTTCCCAGTTCTACAGAAACTTCATACTGTCACGACACTGCATGTCTTGTGGAACACTGGAGCTGTCTCTTTATTAATTCATGACAACATAAAAACTAGTGTTTAGCTGAGATGCAGGCAGAGTTAACCACCAAATGCAAGACGCCAAAATGCAAGAGAACACAAGTATAGTAACTCATGCTACCTTAGTAAGTCAGCGTGCACATTTTATATTTTTCAACGCAAGCCAAGCAGATTACAGGTAGTTCAAGAAACAGAGGTTTCTGTTAAATCCAGATTAATATTTTCTCATTTACAATCCCCTAGTTCAGTATTCTTATTTTAAAACTAGTAAAAAGTAGTATACTATGCCAAATGACCTAACAACTTTGCCCTTAAAATAATTATACCCCTAAAAATAGAAATTTATCTACCTCATTAGTGTTCCAACGGTGCCTCTCTTTGGGTAAACTTGAACATTTCGGCAGACATTCAAGCAGCTTTTTCGGTAAAAAGATTTTTACATGACTACTATTGCTGTTCCCATGATCATCTATAAAGAAGAAAACAATAGATTCAGAGAAAATAATAGAGGAAAATCTCCTTTTAAGTATACTGGCAAGGTCAGAAACGGCAGCTTAAGTTTGGTCACCGTGAGACCAAAAGCACCATTCCTCTCGGTTAGCAATGCTCATTTACACACTGATCAGATCAGGGGCAACAGGGATCCGGTTGAGAGGCTCTAAAATAAGATCGAGCTTTTCTGCTCCGTGACAAGCGAGTGGACAGGGAATATCCCAGCAGCTGCCCATCCCCAGAACATTACTCTTAAAGGGTCTCCCACCAGGTTTCCATGAAGTACATCCGAATTGCAAAAGGATTTAACCTCACAAAAACCAGAAATCTTCTATCAACCAGTTGAAAAAGTTTTAAGTTTTTTAGGGAAGAGGAATTATAATAAAATATGACTACTTTATTCATAAGCTAATACTACTTCATCCCCAAGAATACAAATGAGACTTGTCCTTTCAAAACCAAATTACAAATCTTATAAATATAAGGAATTTACACCTACAGGTAGTTACCTAGGTAAATACAGAGGCTGGTCCTTCTAGCCTAAACCTAAAAACATACCATGTTAATTAACTTGATTTATATATACATATCTATATAAGTAGTATCTTTCATCAAAATGTAACTCTCCTAAATTAGTGAGAGCAAACAAAGTTCATTACTTTCGGACAAGATGGTATGTCTGACTGCCTGATAATCAGTCTCCCAGATACCTTCTAGAAGAGATCATTTCCTTTATGTATTATTTCATTCATTCATTCATTTACAGGTCATTTCTGAGTTCATTCCCATAACAAAGTCCCTTTGCCTTGCTCAAAATTTCTTGCCAGTTTTGGCACACTTAGGTCAAACTTTTGAATTACACAGTCCAATTTTTCTTTTGTAATGCTAAAATCATAGTTAAAATAACTTTATTCTGATATTAAAAGGTATAATAAAAACACTGAACTCCAAATCAAGAATTCAAGATTCTGACCCAGTTCTGCTACTTTCTAATTGTGTGACCTTGGGTAAGTTACTTAATATTCTCGGTTTTCTAAATCAAGGAGAATTAAGTAATCTCCAATTCTCCTCCAGGCATAAATCCCTATGAAATTTACTGCCATTCAATAAATTTAAATGCCTTACAATTAAAGAATCTTACATAGGCATACAGGAATTAGTTAATATTATTAAAAGTTAAATACAACAATATATCTTTCCAGTCACTTACTGTAATTTTGTTTAGCATAGCCTATTTTTTGAACATGTGAAAAACATAAAAGAATAAAAAATTTTCTACAATCACAACAAAATCTTCTCCAAACATTTTTTATCTGATTAACACATTTCTTCTCAAGGGAAAGACCTTAAAAGAAAAATACTGGGCACAGCAATAAAGTCTGAAAAAATTTACTACATAATATGGAAATATTTTAAAGGGAGGAACTTAAGAGAATTGTAGCATACTAAATCTTTTTTTGGTCCATGAACTACACAACCAATTGAATTATAATGCCCAATCTTCTATTTCTAGAGGCAGTATAAAAACTTGAAAAACTTAAAAACTGCTTAAAATTTTAACAGCAAAATAAAATTAAACTTTTTAAAAATCTTGCTATGAAACCAGAAAACAAAGTTTCAACTAAGAGAATGTTCATAGAAAGTTCTGTATTAATTACCCTCTATAAAACCACTGTGATATTATGTGCTTATGCACGCTCCCTGCACCTCATCCTCCCCAGGGAGGCACCGTGGGCCATAAAACTTTAAAGCACAGAATACCAAATCACATGAGCCAATACCTCCCTTCTCTCTTCCTTTAAAGAGGTTTTATTCCCTTTTTTTTTTTTTTAAATCTCCCATGATGTGTACAATTCTGGAAGCAGAGGTGAAATTCTAAAATCTATACTCGATTCAAACCATCACCATTTACAGGATGCCTTTTACGAAAACAGTATTACATGGGTGCTCAATCAATGGGCTTACTCTGAACTGTACGGGACTAGTCATATCTCCGAGAAAACTTCTATTTAAAGTATAATTTTGAACAATGATGAAGAGAAGATTAAACCCCAGCTTCTATTTTTGTTTGTGATCACAACCTGACATTAAGTATCTATTCCTGTAAGCCTCCTTGAGGGACCCAGCTGTCCTGTGGCTATAAAAAGCGCACGTGTGTGTACGCCTACGTGTGTGTACATGTGTGTACATACACCTAGACTTGCGTGCTCCCGCCTGTGTACAGACACACGTGTGCACACACGCGGGTGTGCGTGCGCACAGGTCGCGAGAAAGAGAGACACTCTTCTCCACGGCACAACTAGCTGCCACAGAAGCGGCTTCAGTCTTCCACTCTGATACCAAACCAGGCAGCAGAGAATTGGCCCAAAGGCTCTTTTCAAGAGGAAAAGGAGAGTGTCTGTGTAAGCACCGTCTCAATCACGACTCCAAATACAGCACTTTATAGGGATGTGCAGTCATGGGTTCAAAAGGAAGAGGAGTATGACAGGCCAATGGGTTACCCTGAATCAGTTTTTAAACTGTGCTATTTCCAGAATTTTAGGTTCATGCTGAATATAAATTGGATGTTTTTTAGAAATATAACAATGGGTAAATTTTCCCACTATGTATTACGAAGATGGCAATTTTTATACTGGGGCAAGAATATTAGGAACTCAAACAGGAAGAATCTTAAATTCGTATTTTCCAAATTTCATTTTTTCCAGTTACAGTGTGATGGGAGAGTAATTCTGCTTTTCATACTGGAAAAGAACTGCTCGCTTGGCCATACTGCACAAGCTTGTGTTTTTTAATTAAAAGCTGCTTTTTAATGTTTTTGGAATAACTATAAATGATACAGTAATTAGACAAGTCATTGGGCCAGTTTTTAAAAGTTTGTCTCAGTACTAAGACTATTAAGAATATCTTGAGTTAACAGTGAAAGTAAGGTATATACCAGTTTCAACTGCGTCTGAGCATTTAATCCAAATAGTTAAACTTTGACACTGCAACACTGAAGCGTCAACCAAAGACAGGAAAACATTTCATTATCATTATCTAGCAAAATATGTGTGTATGATATATGACTTCGCAAAATAGTTTTCTAACCTACTTCACAGTAAAAATAACTAGTGAAGCTCTTGAAACTGACAGATGATGTGGTTGGCTGACAGCTGTAATTCTAGAGAATAAACCATCCTTTCCAGACAACCTTTAAATATTTTCCAAACAATAATTTTAGAGGCATCATACAATTTAACTAAAACTCTCTAAAATATGCAAAAATGCTCTTTCACTTAATTAGGCAAAAGGTAGAATTCTTATTTTCATGTTTTATTTCAAAAAACCAAAACTCACATTACCAAATCCTTTATCTAAATCAAAAAAGATATATAGAACTCTCTCCTTCGAACACCCTTATTGACTCCTGTACAGGAAATGTTAACTATATTAACTCTAACCTGGAAATGATAATATCCAATTTATTTTGATTCATAATTAATAAAAATTAAACAATTTTGGTTCCATGAATAATTATGAACACTGTTATTCAATCAAGTCAATTATGATTAATCTCTCAACCTCTAGACCAAACTGTTCAAAAGAAGTTGGTATAACAGTGTATCCAATGCTGAATCTTATTGGGAATATATTTGATCAACAACTTGGAATGGTAAAATTAAAAGGAAACTCTACAATTTTTCTGTTCAGCTCTAATTATTATGTGCTTAGATTTAATTAGTAGGATAGGAACTGATTCAGGAAAACATAAGCACATATTGTTATATTCAAGTCAGCACAGCATTCACAGCAGCAATACAGCCGTCACTAACCTAAGACCTTCAAATCACTATGCATCCAAAATAAATATTAATTAAGCAACAATGTGCTTAATTATGCACCAAGCATCAGTATGATAACTCTCTAAAAGAAATTCTCCAAATGAATTACTCAATTGTAATTATCCAAAAGACTTTTGAAGTTAAAAAAAAAAATAGTTTGGGTTTTTTGGGGGTTTTGTTTTGTTTTGTTTTTTTCATAGAAAACATAACTAGTTTTCGCTATTTAACAACCCCTTTCCCTCTTCTTTGAGTGCGTGATCATCAAATCTCACCCTGCCTTTTTTTAGGTGGCCCAGGTTTACCCGCTCTCCCTGTCAATCATACCACCAAATCTCTGGTCTGAGTTTAGGTCAACTTCTAATGCAGGTTCAATAAACTTTATCATTATTTCACTTTTTCACTATTTAACAGGAATTGACATTTTCAATTTAAAAATGTGCGCGCAGAGGCAGATAAAGTGGGAGCACAGAAGCTGTGCAATCGGCAGCTTCAATTTAGGTCCCGGGGCGTCCTCTCGTGCTTCATTCCATTCAATTTCAATTTGAGCTGCACGTGATCAAGTAAATTTATTTTCAACTATTTATTAGGAAGTAAACATTTGCGGGACTCTACATCAGGCATCCAGAAAAGATTTTACATTGCATTCTCTCACTTAATTTTCACAATTACCCATCAGGGCATAATTACCCTCATTTTACAGATGAAGAACCTGAGGTTCAAATTCCCTTGCCCAGGAGCCACAGCGAGTGACTCAAATGGGATTCAAATGTGACCTGTTGCTTTTCCCACAATACCACACGGCTCCTACTCGAAGTCACGGGAATTAGATACTAGAATTATAGAACTATTGTATTAGTATCTAGCATTTGCAGAGTGCTTTGAATTTCCCATGTGATTAAATGCTTTGCCTTTTTGAACCCTCCCAGAAACTTTACAAAGGGAGTATTATTTTGCTACCCCCAGAAGGATTAAGTAACTCATCTAAGATCACACAGAAAGTTAAACGCAGAACGCAGGTCCCCTAAGGCCCAGCCACAGGCTAGTTCCACTGCACTATCATGATGGAATTACTCTTACGGCCAAGCCCACCCCTTCCTGTAAGTCAAAAGCTTTTCGAGTCCTACCTTCTAGAGGTGGCACGGTGTTGAGAACACAGTAGGTGCTAGTTCCGCAGAATACACTTTGGGAAACGCTCTAAGGAAACAGAAAATAAAATGTAAAACTAATCTTTGAAAAAGATATATACTGGCTCTTCTGTGATATTCCTACCGAAGGTGCAAAACCTGAATCTAATCATGAAGAAACATCAGACAAATCCAAATTAAGGAACATTCCACAAAATGACCGGCCTGTAATCTTCAAGAGTGTCAAGGTCCTGAGAGTCAAAAAGGACTGAGAACTCCTCTGTATTAAAGGAGCCTGAGGAGACAACAGAGTGTGACCCAGGGTCCGATTGGACCTTTCTCTACTAAGGTCACCGTGGGGTCATCTGGCCAGCTGCAGGAGCAGTTGAGGATCAGAGGGTAGAAATGCCTCCGTGTTAGTTTCCTGATTTTGATCACTACAGTGGTTACAGAGGAGAATGCCCTCACCTCTGGTTTGCAGGAAACACGTAAGCAAGCCCGTGAGGACATATACCAGCAACTTATGCGCACAAGGTTCAGAGGGCAAAAAGCTCTTCCCGCTACACCTGCAATTTTTCTGAAGGCTTCAGAGTGTTTCACAATATAGGTGTGTAGAAAAAAGATATGTGCTGGTGAACACGTATCATGTGCAGGATTTTTTAATAAGGACCATATGTGCTGTAAATACAGGAAATGTTTGCTAAGAACCAATGCCATATTCATTTTATAGTCTAGTCAGTTTCAACAACATCGCTAACCATTTCCCAACAGTGCGCCCAACCCCCGGCTCATTCCAAAGGACTTAACGGGTGCCAACTAACAGTACGGCAGTGCAGTAAGTCAGGAGGAGGTTGGAAGACCAGGTCTCTGCTCTCGGGCTGCTTCATGTAAATAAAATTAAACTTGTCATGTAAAAATCTACAAAACAGTACATTTAAAAAAAGGAAAACAATTTCTGTGAGTCTTGCCAGTCAATTATTTTGGTCCTAAAAATACCCTTCTTCAGGTGCAGTATTAAAAAATTTAGATTATTCATCCTGCATTACAAACCACATACGTGTGGACTTAGGAAACCAAGGACAGTTTAGAAGTTCAACCACCACCCTTCGCATTTTATATTTAAAACAGGAAAGGCTCAGTTCTCTCACTAGCAATCCTTGGAAAAGTAAACTGACCCCTCCATATGACCTCATCAGAAAGGGGCAGCACTGGCGCCTCTCCTGCCTCACAGGGTCATGTGGAGGATCGCAGGGCATGATGTGCGCAAAGTGCTTGAAATTCAAAACCACAACAGGAATATGAAGTGCCACTGTTTCCATGCTTAGTAAGAATAATCCTTACCAGTGTTAACATTTCCTAACAACTGAGGGTTCCCTGAATTTTTTGTGCCAAAGAGAGTATGAAATCTTGAAATCTGACTAAACTTGACCTCTACGAATTTTTAATTTTCCTCTCCTTACATCCATGATCAAGCGCTTCACCACAGACTAGGTCTTTCTCCACAATGTGACTGCTAGCTATTAGGATAACCATCAGCTCCCTAATTATTTACTGTTTCTGGAAAATTCTTGTTCAAGGGCTTTTAATGTCTCTTTGTTTGATTTAATCAACAGTGGTACTTACTGACTAGCAACCTGTGGTAACATCTGAGCCTAAGAATTCTCCCTATAAACTAAGGACTAAGCTCAGAATTCATGAAACCTTTGGAAAATCAACATTCATCTCTTCCCGTGACTGTGCATGTGGAATTACAGGACATTATAAGGAGTGGCTGATGGAAAGCCGACAGCAGTCTGACTTCGAGTAACATCTGTAAGAGCCGCCAGCAACAGCCTTCTAACCACAGAATTCAACATCTCATCTTAATGTCCTTTTGGAATTGAAACTTGAAATTTTATGATGTTGAAAAGGATGTGCTACATTCAAGGCTTAACATTTTCTGGCTTCCTATTACCCAAAAAAGACAGAATAAGTTTACCACTTAACAAGACATCTTAATAACAGTCTTAACGTCAAAAGATTTAGAAATGACTCACATACAGTGGGACACACTAATGAATGGCTTCATAAAAAAGGACTTTTACACTAAACTTCAAAGTTCAACAACAGGTAAATGAGCAGTAAAACATACCAAATAACAAATCAGAAGAATTAAATGCTAAAAAAAGAAAAAGTAACAGAAATATCACAATCAACCGTGACTTCTCTTCAACACTGGCAAAATGAAGTCTTAATTTAACCAGAAAAGAAACTCACTCACATAAACTGAGAGTGAAAGCAAGTCATTCTATCCTCAAAAACACCAGGTTCTCAAGGGAAAAAGGCTAAAACACAAGAAAACTTCCATGAGCAAAGGCTATCTTATATTGAAGACCCACAGGCCAGACTCTGGGATAGGCCTTTCATCCCGAGGACCCTCAGATCGCTTTCCAAAACCTGTTCAACACAACACCAAGCCAGAGGTGGCTCTGGGTAGGAGGGGCACCCATCTGAGGGTCTGCAGAGTGGAGCCTCTATCCCAGTCCCACTAACTGCTGAGGTCTGAAGCAAACGGCTGGCCTCTCTGCCCCCAGGACAACACTCTATAAGTGCAAGTTCAAGGGCAGACAGATCTGGGTCCAAGACCACCCTCAGCTTCATGTCTTCATGCCGTCCTTCCTGGCTGACTCTTGAAGTCAACCATCCTTCGGAAGCCTTCCAATGACAGGTCACCCTGCTGGTGCCATCTGAGCAGCCCGCAGTTCCCTCTGTGTCACAACTCCTTCTACCTGTCCTACAGATATTAAAGGGGCACCTAATGTGTGCCAGACACTGTCCCAGGAGCTGGGACCTAGCAGCAAACAAGTCAAAGAGCAGGGCCTGCTCTCATGGTGCACCTGCCAATGGGGGAAGTGAGTGGAAAGCAGGGTAAATGCTGTGGATATACAATGCGTGACGCATGATGATGAGCAGTCGGGTGGGGAAAACATCTCTGAACGGACACCCATGCGCAGAGTGAAAGGCCTCCTCCACCCAAGCATCAGGAAAGCCAGCTTCTCGCACTACCAGGTGAGCAGCTCTCAGCTCGGCAGCAAGTCAGTCATCCAAGGAGATTTTCTGAATGCTGATGCCCAGGCTGCAAGCCTGACCAGCTAAGTCATACTGTGTGGGGCTGGGACCCAGGCATCAGTAGTTTTGAAATGTTTCCAAGTGATCCCAAGATGTATCCAAAGATGGGAACCACTAAAATAAACAGCTGTGTGACTCTGGGCAACTCCCTACTTTAACCAGTTTCTTCAAGAGTAAAATGGGGGGACTGACCTTCAACAGAGACTCTCCAACTTTTATGTGCGGGTCACCTGAGGACCTTATTAAAAATGCAGGTTCTGACGCACAGGTGTGAGTGTGGCCCCGCCCTGTGCCTCTATCGGGCCCTGGGTGATGCCCATGCCATGATTCAGGGCCATACCCTGTTTACCAGGAACTAGAAGTTTTTCTAAAAGATCAAGAATTCACTTAAAAAGATCCTTCCAGTGGTAACATTCCTCCATAATTCTAAGAATTCCTTACAGACTAAAAAAGCACATTTGTCTGTTAACACAAACTATAATACAAAACTATAGTAGAAAATTCAAGCAAAATAATTAAAAGAAACTACAGGGATGGTTACTCAATTAACAAAGTGTCCAGCATCTCTAGAAGTGCCCAAGAGGGGAGAAACAGAAGCTCTATTAAATATATTCCCTGCCTTCAAAAAGTACTCTACCGACTTGCCAGCAGACAGTACTAAAAAAGTGTAATGAAGAAACAATGCATGATTTATTAAAGGCTAAAAGGAGCAGATGGTAGCAGTAGAGAAACTCCGTAACTATCTGCATACCTAGCACACTCTCTGGAAGTGTGGATGCCCTTCGGCAGCCCAGGTCAGGGGGTGACACAGAGTTTTGGGATGCTGGAATAAATGAAACAAAATGCTACATAATAAGAAGTGATTACAGGCTTTTGAACAGAGAAGCTGCATGATGAAAACTGTATTTACATTTCTTTGAAATAAGGACTCTGAATGTTTAAGTCTCCATAGAGTCCCTTTAAAGCCAAGTGAGGCCCCACACAGCTCATTAAATCAAAGACGGAGAGAGGCCACACTGAACAGTAAGAACTTGTATCAGCAGAAATGATACACTCAAAAACTTTTGCCACATATCTTATCATGACTTCAACTGATTCTTAAAATTCACTGGTCGTTGCATATAACATGACATATAAATAGTCAAAACTGAAGCAGAGTCCGAAATTCTTAGCACTCCACTACACTCACCAGTGCTGACTAGATTAGTCAGGAAGGCTACTCAGAGCAAACTGTATCATGGCTCAAATACCAAAAATATTTACTTCTTGCCGGTGTGCAGTCCAAAACAGGTGTTCAAGATCAGCAGAGAGCTCCCTTCCAAGTAGCAGCTCTGGGAGCCGGCACCCTCCTCGGGTCACCAGGCTCTTCTGCCTCAGCAGGGGCAGGCTGTACGCAGGGCACACACCATGCCTGGAGGGTTTTCCGGGCCAGGCCTAAAGTGGCACACTTCTCTGCTCTCGCGCCATTGGCTAACATTTGGCCACAAGGCCACGCCTAATTGCAAGAGAGGCTGGGAAATGTGGTCTGGCTACATGCCCAGGAAGAGGAGATGGATTTCTTGATCAGCTAGCAGCCTCTTGCACAATGCCATTTGCGTGGGGTTTTTTTTAATTACAGAAGAAATCACTCCTTTCAGAAATGCCTTCTGTTAACCTACAAGTCCACCTTTAATCCCTCAGGCTATTCAGCAGCTAAAACCAATCTACTAGTTTTTCTTGTCTGGTAAGTATTTTTCTAACATACTCAAAATAAGACTATCTCAAGGGCATCCTTAAAGGGATGTCTGGCTTTTGGTCCCGGTATCTCTAGTACTTAACACTTAATGTCTGGCACACAAAGGAAGCTCAAATGATGGTTGAATTCCCAGACAAATGACATTCCCAGAAGCTCATGGAAAAGAGAAAGAGTGGCCCCATGTCTTACCATGGTGATGGTGGGATTTAGGACGGCCACCCTCTCTCCCACCCCTAATGCTGCCCGGAATTGCCATCCACCCTCTAGTCCCCTAACAATCGAGCGATAAGCAACTTCAGACCCTTCAGAAAGAACTGAGGGTTAAAAATTCTCAACAGAGTTCACAAACACCAAGAGAGCTGATACTGAAACATTTCTGACGAGAGCACAAGCCTGCCACACAAGAAAGAGCACAAGGTCTGGCAAAGGCCCTGCTCTGGAGACAGTCCATAAAATCGGGCTAATGATCTCTGAAACTGTACCCCTAAACACAAGTGACTTTACCCTTTTTCTGAACCACAAAAGGCTAGTGGGGGGAAAAGTAGATAGTGCAGGACAAAAATATTTTGTGCTCACATATTACCTCTTTTCAAGAAAATTAAAATATACCATAGGTGCTACTATAATAACCCTTAAAACATTCCTGTGGGACAAAGACAAAATTAAAGTATGTACTCAAGTTAAAAGGAAAGCCATCTGATGATAGGTGGCTGACTCCCTACTACCAGGGCCGGCTAAATAAAAAAGTGAAGCCCTAACCTCTGAGGTAATTGGGGCACAAACCATTTTAGGCTCTCAAATTGAGTTCAACACCTAGAATTGAGTTCAGAAGCAAACAACTAGCTAAAACAGACCACAAAATAGCTGAAGTTCTAAGAAGCTTACCCAGGAATTAATAATACAATATATCAAGCCTGATTTATGACCTGAGAAATCACATTAATTGATTCGCTATTACCAGAGATTCATGTAAAGTGTATTTAAAGTGATTTCAGAATGAAAAAAAAAAATCATTCTTTCTAGATGTGAATCACAGTATCATTAGAATTTTCATAAATTTAATTTGGCTAGGAAGCCAGTATACTCAATATTCTGAAAATAATCAAAGAGCACTTATTAAATGTCCACAGTTGTACAAACAGATTCTAATAGAACATACTCAGAAAAAACTACATAAAATTTTAAATTACACTGTTTTAGCAGCACTTATCATTACTAGCACTAATGATAACAATTTTTTTAAATCCTCAAAGACAGAGCACTATAAAATACCAACAAAATCAGCCCAATAAACTAGGCATTTGATATTACGTACGAGAAACATAAAATTCTGTTTTGGCCCCAGCAGGTAGCAGAGCAGACAGGACGCCTATTCTAGAAAAGGAGACACCACAGCATGGTTACAGACACTTGCCAAGGCCACTGGCTACAAAGGAGCAGAGCAGGAACCTGGAGCAGGTCTTCCCACACACTCCTGTGCTGTCTCCACGAGAACAAAGGCTTTCTCCCTAAGGATCCAGTAAGGCTTCTCCACGAAGAGACAGTGCAGAAGTTTGGGCAGAGAAAGTCACAAGACACACTGACAGAAAAGCTAAAGCGAACGCAGACTCTGAGAGATACCCCAGCATATCGAGTACCTAAGCCGGGCGTTCAGCATCCCAAAGACTACCGAGGAAATGCACCACAGGCCCCCACAGGCCTAGATGTTGATCCAGTGGAAAGATTTTTTACCATACCCCCCCTTAAGTATTTTTGGTCCATGAACTACAGACCACCCATCACCCATCACCACTTGCTACTGCCCCAAAACTAAAACCTCATCAAAACTAAAGGGGAGAACGACAATGTTTCTCATAACAGAGCAATGAGGCGTATGCCAAAATGGCAGCCGCACTCCCCCGAATGGAACTCAGCTATGTGGGAACCTCACCTAATCCGCACACAGCCAGAGCTAGGAAGGAAGCCAAGACACACTCTGAGGCCAAAAGAGCTTTTTTACAAAGTCCACGCACAAAAGCTCCTACACCTCATTGTGAGGAGAGCTCTCTGATCCGTATTCCTAGCTTGATTACTATTAAACTACTCACAGTTCTAATAAGCTTAATTATCAGGTTGCCAAGCCCTGAGAAGATCAGAAACAACAAATGAGAAGGGGAAAGGATACCTAGAAATTGACAGATCGTTAGAAGCAAAAGAGTGACAAGGGACAGCAAGGACAGATTTTTCACAAACAATAAAAACTGGATACAAGGGCTTGAAAGGTACAGCAGTTTGGGGTCATTTATCACAAAAGCAAACACTACTCTAAAGGCCCTAAAAATAGCATAGTATTAAATAAAGCCCAGTTCAATAACTTAGGTACAACATAACAAACCGTGTTAACAAGTAAAATGTACATTAAAGTCCGCACATCCTACTGAACCTGGGGGGGGGGGGGAGAAGGCACAGTTTAATAGCTTTGTCTGCATACCACTCTACATCCAATAAAACACTTCCATGTGAGTTACCTCGCTAACATCCTATGGCGAGCAAGGCAGGATACCGCCACTGACCAAGAATTTGGTGGTAAATTATTCAATCTTAGCAAGGCAGAAGGGTTTATCGGTGGCAATTATAACTCGGTCTGTTAATCTGTCTAACAGGAAAGAGCACTTCAAGAGGCACCTACCCACCTTGTTAAGGGATAGAGAGAGGACAGGGAAGGTCTCCTGAGAAATGTCACCAACAACTGTATCCAAACACTCACCTGGACCTCCACCTCCAAAACTTCCCATCCTGCCATTTGCATCCTATAGGCCACTTTCTGAAGAACAGCCCTATGCCTTCTAGTGCCATCGTCCCTCCGCACTGTGGTGGACAAACTCTAGGGTGGACCCTCCATGACCCCATCTCTTGATGTTAACATTTAACACTCACCCTTGTGTGTGCAGCTGAACTAGTGACCTCCTCCCGCCCCACAGGTCAGGGAAGAGGTGACAGGATATCACTTCCGTGATCAGGCGACACAGACAGTGTCTTCTGTCTGGCTAGCAGACTCCCTCCCTTGCTGGCTCTGAGAAGCAAGCTGCCACAGCTGGAGAGGGCCGTGGGGCCAGGAACGGAGGCCCTCAGTGTAACTGCCCACAGAGAAGGGAATCCTTCAAACCGTGTGGACTTGGAATTCTGAGTTTCCTCCCGCAGTCGAGCCTTCAGATGAAACCATAACCCTGGCCAAACCCCTTGGCTGCAGGCTTGCGAGGCAGCAGACGTAGCAGAGCCCTAACTGAATTTGGGATCCACTGGATCATAGAATAAGGGTGCCCTGTTCTATGCCACTAAGTACGTAGCAACCATGATAGCAGCAACAGATAACGTATACCTCTGTGGTCCACCAGGTCCCAGGGACCTCTCTTCTCAGCTCAGACTTCATCTCTCGTGTCACTCTCATGTTCACCAACACTCCACATTTATCACCACAGCCTCTGAAGGGATTATCTGCCCCCCCATCTCCTTCTCATTCTTTCACCTCGCTACCGAACTGACAAAAACGGTTAACTTTTTCTAGTCGTCTTTCTGCCCAAACTCTCTACAGCATCACAACCTATAACCTCCTCCCAAACCTCTGCATGTATGTTCTTCTTATTCTGTTACCGCTGACCTTTCTCTCTCAGTGGCCACTGGTCCTCTCCCCTCTGGTGGCACATTTCTTTTCCTACATCCCTTCTTCTCCCACGACAATTCCACTCACTACTATGTCTTCCAATTCTTTTGAACTGATTCATTCATTCTTTCAACCAAATGGCACTGCTCTTGGGCAAAGAGATGTAACAATGAACAAGACAAAGCAGGTCTCTACTTTCACGGAGCTTATACGCTCTACCAGAGGCTGTGCCAGCATATCTCTACTTGCCACTCCAGGTCTACCACCTGCCTTGTGCCAAGGAGGCTACTCCATCACCAGGGCCCCCTTGCCCTCTGAGAGTTCAATAAAGAAGAAAAAAAAAAACACAGTGACAGGAATGACTGCCTAATTTTGGACCCACATTTGAAATGTCATATTGTTTAGGTATTGCATCTAAAAGATTACCGATACATTTGTATCCAGTCTCCCAAAACACATCCTCCTGAACTGCCTATCTTGGCTAGTGACCTTCCCTAGTCTCAGCTGTTGAAGGCTCAAAAGCTGGGAGTCACATTCAACTATTCTCATCTTTCAAGGCCCACAAGACTCTGTCTCTCACAAACACAGATAGTTTAGTCACACTTAATCTTTTCTGCTACGGACACTTTTCTGCTACGGACACTCTTGCCGGAAGCTACTTTCTCCCAGCGCCAGCCCTTCTTCTTCATTCATTCACTCATTTAACCAACAGACATTTACTAAGCCCATTCCATGTGCCAGGTACTGCAGTCTCTGCCTAAAGATGCCTAATGGAGGGAGAAAGGGAAATAAAGGAGCAACTTCAATACAAACTCGGATGTGCTTAAAAGAGAAAACCGCAGAGTGCTGTGGGTGCACACAGGAAAGGCACGCAGTCCCATGTGAAAAGAGAGGGACGCTCAAAGGCGCTTCTTGGACAAGCTCCCTGAAGCTGAAACCCAGAGCACGAGGAAAGCCAGCAGAGCAAAACACATGTCTGAGTTTGTGTACATGTATGCTGGAGGAAGGTGCAGCTTCTCAGTCCAGGCAGTGGCAATGTCCAAGTACAAAAGAGAAAACATTATGCCCCCACCAATCAGAATCTACAAAAACATCCCATGGCCGGAGACTGGCCAGAAAGCTGGAGACGTAAGCAGGAGGCCCTTCTTAGCACCTTAAAGGAGAATTGACTTTATCTAGTCAATCCCACTCTACTGTTAAAGGGAAAAACAGAAACAAAAACAAAAATAAAAACAAAACTCTCAAAGCCTCTCCCAGAGCAGACAAAATAAAAACCAGACACTGCAGTCTGACTCACCACCCCCCTACACCCTGACCCCTCCCTACTTTTCCAGGCTCATCTACCCACATACACACAGAATTCCAGCCACCCCTTGTACTCTCCTGGCTCTATGCCTTTTTGTTTCACTCCCTCTGCTCAGAATTTCTCCTCCAACTACCATGTTTGCCTGTCAGTGATGCCAGGTCAAATTCTACCTCTTTCAAGAAGTCTTCCCGCTCCCCCAGTGCCTGATAACAGCATTCTTTATGACTTGCCTTGAATCAGTCACTTTCATACCTGCTCCTCTGCAGACCAGAGGCTTCTGGAGTATGTATGAACTGAAGTGAATCCCAATTCCAAAGACTAGGAAAAATGTTCAGGAAAATACTCACTTTACTAGTCCTGCATTCCTAAGTAATCAACAATGGAAAAATGACCAAAAAAAAAAATTATTTTTGGATTCTATAAATACAATTAATCAAAAGCCTAAATTTAAATTTTCATTTAAGTATTTCTAAATAAAAACGGTTATGCACTCCCTCATAAGATTAAAAAACGTTACATAAATAAGCTCAGAAGGGTTAAGTTACTTGCGCAAAGTCACAGGGCAGAGTCAAGTCTCTGCATACTCTTTCTCAAAAGCTATATTAAAAAAAAAAAAAAAAAAAAAAAAAGACTATAACCAGCTCATCCGATTACCAGAAACTTATTTTCCTCATTCTTCCCTCAATTAATTCCCATTTTCCTCCAGAGCTCAGCTCAAGAAGACTCCCCCAATCCTGCGGGTCAGTCAAATCCCTTTATGATACACTCGCCTTCATAGCAGAGTTCTTCATGGCACACCGCACCTTTACTGTCAGTTTCCCAGCCAGGTCCATGAAGACAGAGGCCGTGTGTGTCCTCTGTGTCTGGCACTTTATTTATTTATTTTTTTAAGATTTTATTTATTTGACAGACAGAGATCACAAGTAGGCAGAGAGTCAGGCAGAGCGGAGGCGGGGCAGGGGGAAGCAGGCTCCCTGCTGAGCAGAGAACCCTGATGCGGGAGCTCAATCCCAGGACCCTGGGATCATGACCTTAGCCAAAGGCAGATGATTAACCCACTGAGCCACCCAGGCATCCCATGGCACTTTATTTTTACTTGTCGAGTAACCAAACTGATTTAGGAGAATTAACAGTAACTGATGGTTACATGGCCCCCACAGGACTTCGAGACCCTAAACTATCTCCTGACAGACGGGATAATGACAATTACATAAATTTTAACGTCACAATCTCATTGTAATATGCTCTAACTCTTGGGTAACTAAATATTCGTATCTGGGATCTGTTAATTCTCTATTAATCATGAGTGTTATGCAGAATACCACATCTTTTTCAAAACATGCAAGGTATCAGCAAACTTTCAGACCGAAAAAATACAAACCCAAGCCAACTATAGCTTAAACGAATAGCTAATTGTTCTCCTGGAACCTGAAGGGTCCAATTCCAGCCTCACAGGGAATTACAATGTTTCCAGCAAGACAGCCTACTATATTAATAAATTAAAACAATATTCTTTTTAAGGTAAGATGCTTTGCTGCTTGAGTTACCAGTAGTTCCCAAAGCAAACAGCAGAGCTGGATTCATAAAAAGGATTTGAACTCCCCAAGTTGACCCACAGATTTAACATAATCCCTATTGATATCAAAACTGCTTTTTTGCAGAAACTGACAAGCCAATCCTAATATTCACATGGCAATTCAAGAGAACCAGAATAGCCAAAACAATCTTGAAAGAGAACAGGGTTGGGGGACCGACACTCCCCAATTTCAAAATGTAATTACAAACTTAACCGTAACTTAACCAGTAATCAAGACAGTGTGGTACTGGCATGAGAATGGACATACGTATCAATGGATCAGAATCAAGACTCCCTTGGGGCGCCTGGGTGGCTCAGTGGATTAAAGCCTCTGCCTTCGGCTCAGGTCATGATCCCAGGGTCCTGGGATCGAGCCCCACATCGGGCTCTAGCCCCACATCGGGCTCTCTGCTCTGCGGGAAGCCTGCCTCCTCCTCTCTCTCTGCCTGCCTCTCTGCCTACTTGTGATCTCTCTCTGTCAAATAAATAAATAAAATCTTTAAAAAAAAAAAAAAAAAAAGAAGAAGAAGAATCAAGACTCCCAACTTAAATCCACACGCTTATGGCACACTGGTGTTTGACAAGAATGCCTAGAAACTGCAACAGGCAAAGTACGGTCTTTTCAACAAATGAGGCTGCGACAACTGGACATCCACATGCAAAAGAATGAAGTTGGAAGCCTACCTAACCTCACAAAATGACAAAAATTAACTCAAAATGAATCACAGACCTAAATGTAAGAGGTAAAACTATAAATCTCAGAAAACACGGTATAAATCTTTATGACCTTCAGTTAGGCAATAGTTTCTTATGATACCAAAGGCCCAAGCAACAGAAGAAAAACCAGATCCACTGAACTTGAAACTTAAAAATTTTTGTGCTTCAAAGAACACTATCACAAAAGTCAAAGAACAATCCATAGAATGGGAGAAAATATCAGCACATTGCACATCTGGTAAGGGACTGCTATCCAGAATATACAAAGAACAGCTACAACCCAAAAGCCAAACAACAAAGAACTCAATTCATAAGTGGATAGAGGACTTGAACAAACATGTCTCCAGAGCAGATACACGATGGCTGATGAGCACATGGAAAGATGCTGAAGTCGTTACTCATTAGGAAAATGCAAATCAAAGCCACAAGAAGATACAACTTCATATGTACAAGAACAGCTATAATCAAAAAAACAGATAATAACAAGTGTTAGCAAAGATGTGAAGAAATTGGAACCTTCAAACACTGCTGGTGAGAATGTAATATGGTGCAGCCACGTTGGAAAACAGTCTGGCAGTTCCTGAAAAGTTAAACACAGAGTTACCTCATGACCTAGCAATTCCACTCCTGGGTATATACCCAAGGAAACCAAAAACTTACATCCACACAAAAACCTGTATGCAAATGTTCAGAGTGGAATTATTCACAATAGCCAAAAAGTAGAAAAACTCAAATGCCCACCAAATGATGAATAAACAAAATGTAGTGTAACTGTGGAGTACTGTATTATTCCCCCATAAAAGGAATGAAGTTCTCACATATACTACAACATAGACATACCTTAAAACCACTGTGCTTTGGGAAAGAAGCCAGTCATAAAAGGCCACACATTGTAGGATTCCATTTATATGAAATGTCCAAAAAAGGCACATCCATAAAGACAGAGAGTAGATGAATGATGACCTAGAACAGGGAGGAGGGAGGAATAGAGTTGCTACTAACAGGCAGAGGTTTTCTTGTGGAGTGGTGAAGATGTTCTAGAATTAGATAGTGGTGACGGTTGCACAACTATGTAAATATACTAAAAACCACTAAATTGTATATTTTAAAGGGTGAATTTTGAATTTTATCATAGATGAATCAGATCTCAATAAAGTTGTTATTAAAAAAAGGAATCAAATCCCTTTAACTACTAAAAACTACTTTGATGGTTTTATGTTTCTTTAAAACATTATATACTAGGCACCTGGGTGGCTCAGTGGATGAAGCCTCTGCCTTCGGCTCAGGTCATGATCTCAGGGTCCTGGGATCGAGCCCCGCATCGGGGGTCTCTGCTCAGCGGGGAGCCCGCTTCCCCCTCTCTCTCTGCCTGCCTCTCTGCCTACTTGTGATCTCTCTCTCTACCAAATAAATAAATAAAATCTTAAAAAAAATAAAAAATGAAACATTATATACCTCTGGGTGCCTGGGTGGCTCAGTCAGTTAAGAGTCCAACTCTTGATCTCAGCTCAGGTCGTGATCTCGGAGTCATGAGATGGAGCCCCACATCAGGCTCTATGCTGGCATTGGAGCCTACTAAATCAATCAATCAACCATTACATACATTACTCTCTTGTTAAGCAGAACATACCAAGTACTGCTTTTCTCAACATACTCAACGGTCATCACCGTGAGGCGTCCGTCACTAGGCAAGGGCAGAGCACTGAGGGCATGCGCACTGCGGGCCCCTCACAGCCGTGCCCCTGCCAGCATGACAAACCAAGAAAAACCAGCTCTGAGGCACCATGGACAGATCAAGGAAAAGCCAAACAAGTGTGCATCCCGGCGGCCGCACACACTTAAAGAGAGGCCGTTCTGTTTCCTTCCCCCACACCACGTAGCGTCTCCCTTTCTCACTAAGGATGTGTGTTTCCAGGCTGTGTAGTGGAGTGGTTCACAGCGCAGAGAACAGGGAGGAAGCCCACCTGAGCATGTGACCAGTGGAAAACCCCAGATGACACGGACATCCCAGGCTGCCTTACTCTACCCGAGAACCACACGAGGCAAAGACCGACCACGGGTCACAGCACGGGCCCTGGGGCAGTTCCCACGCCCGGGACTGACGGACTCCGCACACCTCGGCGGGCAGGCTGAGGACGCACCGTGAACATTTTCTCTTCTAAAAGTGTCCTCCCGAGAGCAACCGAACAAAAGAAGTCCATTTGGGAGTCAACAGCCTTTCTCCTTACGCTAACGGAGACAGAGCTGGAGATGCCAGGGCCCGGTGCTACAGAATCTTCTCCCGCGATTCCCTCCACCCGTCTGAGCAGTCCGCAGACCCTAACCACCGACACACCCTAGCCAGTCGTCCTTCCTCCGCCAGGCCAGGACGAGCACCTGGCCTGTGGAAACAAAGCGACTGGCTGAGAGGAGTCAGTCCAATTCTCCGTCCCGAGTATTCCCAGTACGAACCCTCGGGACTGGCGCCCGGCAATGGCGAGCACCGGCCCACGCGGGAGCCAACCTTGGGGCCGCGACAGGCTACGGCGGAGCAGGGAAGCCACGTGCAAGCAGAGAGAGCTCATCCGCGAGGAGAAACGGAGCAGCAGAGCTGGGAGCTGTCGCATCCCAGCAGAGACCCCAGCTCAGCCCGCGGGGTCTCCGGAGGAAAAGCCTCCTACCTCAGAGCCTCCGGGCGCAGCTCCCGAACCGTCTGGCTGCACTTCCGTTTCTGTCCTGGGAGGCAGAGAGCGCTCCTAGCTCTTATACAGAATCCACCTTCCCTGAACTAACCTCAACGGCTTGTGTTCCCTGCCCTCAAAATGGCTCTGAAGTAGGGCATCCAGTGTCCTAGCATCCACTTTCCTGTAGAAATGAACTCAGGGCCTGATTACCATCATTTACTTACTCTGTGTGTCTGTGTTTGAGAGACAGATTATGACACATTATTTAAGGCACAACGCCTCACCTTGGGATACGAAAATACTGTCAAATATTTCCTGTTAGGACCTTAAAGCTACTTTTCTCATTAGGTTTTGAACCCATCTGGAGCGTGGTGTGTGTGCCCGTGTGTGTGTAGTAAACTGTACCTAAAACTTACCAATTAACCCTCTTTGAGGACACCATTTAGTGGCATTAAGTACATTCGCACTGCTGCACACTGTCGCCACTCACCATTGTTGAATTTTAAAAGCGTTCTGAAAATCATGACTTGTCCATTCTTTGTGAACAAATGGTCTCTATTTATGCTCCTTCACCAAATGATAAGGGCGAAGCCGCTCATGGAGGTGGTGTTGAGGCAGGCCGGTGAAGCAGGTAGCCGGGAACACCCACAACCACTCAGAGCAGCACCAGAACAGCTAAATCCAGACATGGCCACGGAGGCTTGAGACTAAAAATCCCTGGAGAGGACAGATAACAGCTGTCAAGGAGACTCAGCCAGCCAGAAAGGTTGCCACTATCACCAGATTTGCATCAGAAGACACCCGGACAGGCAGCAGTGGGTCACACGTAGAATAATCAGGCTCCGTGGAGAAAGACAGATACTCCCTGCCTCCCAGGACGCTTGGAATAAATCTCTGGGCCTTGAATTTGGTCAAGTAATCTATGATCAATTTCTGGAGGACCCCTAGGAAGATAAACAAGTACTTCAAAAATGTTGAGTGCCCACTCACCACCTTCTGCTTGTTATAGCTTTCTTTTCAAACACAATGGCCACTATCAATAAAATTAAATCAGGAAGAAACCTCCATCGGAACCTCTGTCAAGGCAAATGATACAACCGGCACACTTCCTAACAGCAGAGACCGTAAGGATAGGGCAGAGAATGTTGACAAGAACACCAGGAACTTTAACTTGCCCCTCAGTACTTTTAAATATGAAAAAAAACCTTCTAAAACACAAATGATGTTCGAGGCCTCTCCAAATGCCAGGCCTGCAGCATATGGAAGAGTATGCCCAGGAGAAGACCCTGTTCAACGGATTCTAGCAGACTCGCCGGAACTCCCCAATCCATGAGTTTCTTTTCTTTTTTTTTTTAAGATTTTATTTATTTATTTATTTATTTATGTGAGAAAAAGAAAGAGAGCCTGAGCAGTGGGGAGAAGCAGAGGGAGAGGGACAAGCAGACTCGGCACTGAGCACAGAGCCTGACACAGGGCTCCATCTCTTGACTCCGAGATCATGACTTGAGCCAGAATCAAGAGCTGGATGCTCAACGGACCAGGCCACCCAGGTGCCCCTCCAGGAGTCTCTGAACAGGAAGAGTCATGTTTACTGAATTACTGGCAATCCATACATTTCATAAAAGTTTTATCGACCAAGTCCAGAAAATCTAACTAGATAAACATTAGTAAGACTACCTTAAACATAAGAGTCTGGGTTAGCAGACACCTCTTCACCTGTGATCACGTCATGTAAGTCTCCTTCTCCCAACTGTGAACTCTCCTCCACATGAGAGAGCTAAATGTGTCCTAGGGAACAACCGAGCAGAAGGAACATTTCTGAGCTGTGTATCCTTAACAAATTTAGTCACTTTTTTCCATTTTTTAAAGTAAACACTTGTGACCGGGACTAGACCTAAAAAGTCAAGGCGGCTACATACGCCCGGAAGAAGGCCCTTCGGTGACCACCGTTCACATTCCTCCTCCACAGCCCGAGCCAACGATGGTAACCGTGGACCTGGGGCAGTACCTCAAAAAGAGGAGACACGGTCGCGCAGGACAGAGCAGCTGCGCACCAGCGAAGCAGCCAGACGGCAAACCCCCGCGTCCGACTTCACCGTCTATCAGCCTAAGTGAGGACGAGAAGAGACTTCAGAGTCGGCACCAGGACAACCCTCTACCCAACACGTGAATCGTCTCAAACTTATTGTCAACCAACTCAGTACACGAGACCTCAAGCGGAGGACAGCAGGATGAGAAGCTGCGCCAGGTCCAAGAGTAATGAAGGAGAATGTGGAGAGCAGACAGGGCTGCGGGAGCCCGGGGCTAAGGCTTCTAGCGGGGCCTGCACAAGCGGCGGCAAGAACAGCCGGAATCACATGTCAGCTGGGCTCCCTGGTGCTACCTGCCAGGTTCCCGGCTGCGAAAGAGAAGAGCAAGAGCTGGGGGCCACCGGCGGGCTTGTGCTAAAAGCCACGCAGGACACCTAAAGCCTTTGGGAGCAGAGGACTCATCTAGCAGTGCTCGGTCCGGGGCACGGCGGAACCGCGGCGAGGCTGACAGCACCCACGCGCTGTCCCGCGCGGCCCGAGCTCTGACGTCAGAACCCGGAACTGTCCGTCAGTCCTGCCGCAGAACACAGGGCTGAACGTTAGGGAACGTCTGCAGAGACCCTCTACCATGAGACACTCCTTTCTTCAACAGTATGTGCAATCAGATTCCTTCACAGAAATTATATGGAAATAATTTTAAACAATTTTCCTCTTAATCCTGAGGAAAAATTACGATAAACACGAAGTCATCTTCAAATGCTTGTTCGCATCTACTTGCTCTTACTTCTTCTCTTCGAGCACCTAAGGACAGAGGACGAAGCTCAACGAGAGACCACGCGTCTCTGCTCCCCGTCAGCCAGCGCGACCTAAAGGAGCCCAGAGCCAGCGAGGACGCGGGAGACGCCACCTCTGAGCAGCCCCGGGGCTGAGGAAGCCGCCTCGCGAGCAGCGCGAGGCGTCAGTCAAGATGGCCGCCGTCTGACTCGGCCACTCCACCGCACGCTGCAGCCGCGCCACACGGGTTTCTAAATAGAACACGCTTTACTTCCGAAGGTTTCTTGGCAATTAGATATCCAGAAAGTCAACAAACCCCCGAGAAAGCAGAGAAAATGAACTTTCTGAAAGCTCACGATTCATCAACTACAGGAGGCTTGAAGATGCTCAAACCCGGCCCTGCAGAGGAAAACTCCGAGTAAGATTTCCGCGGGAACTGCTCCCTCGCAGTCCGAAATGACAAGCAGCGACCTCCCTGCAGGAGGAACGGGGGTCCACAGCGAGAGGGAGTCCCCCGGCGTGCTCTGGCCACCGGCGGGGAGAGGAGCCGCCTCAGACCCCCTCCCCGGCGGGCCCCCGGGGTGCAGAGCAGCAGCTCCCGGCCAGCTGGAAAGCTAAGTCCCCAGCAGCGGAGTTGCCGAAAATATTGCAAGAACACCGCGCCCTCCTCCGCTACCCCCCAAAAGCATCCAAACGCATTCCAGAAGCCGTCGGAGCAGAACCTAACTTAATGCCGGGCCTCACCTCTCCGCAACAGAGCAGCTGCTCCGGGGCACCCGAGTCCCCGCCGAAAACACTACTTTCACCAAAGGAGCCGCGGCAGAGTGCGCCGAACTTCAGGGAGAACCAAACTGTAGTGTCAGGGCGCTCACAACGCAGCTCACCCACAAAATCATGAGGTAATTAAACCGACTGTTGTTAGGTTTCAATCTGTTTCGCCAGAAACCCCGTCCAAGCTACACTGATGGAAATCAGCAGGAGCAACCAGAGCTCCATCAAAACAGCCCCGTATCTTATCATCTGCGTTACCTTTTATCGCTGATTTATGGGCTGACTAATGGTAAACTGATCTGTGCAGGTGCCAGAAGTCAGTTCAGGAATACAAAAGGAGAAAAGAGAGTTAGAAGAGCAAATTCATGAATGAAAATGCTGACGTCATAGTTCAGCTCCCAGCAGAGCTCAGGGGAGTCTGTGAAGAAACAGTGGACCTTTTGGGATGTTAAATCAGCACTCATTTAGGAAAGGAGATGAAAGAGAAGAAGCCCTTGCTCAGGACAGGGAGGAAGAAAAACAGAGAAAAAGAGAAAAAGCTGTATTGACCTTGTCCCCAGACCAAAAATGAAAACCGCACAATGTGTACGCCACAAACAAGCATAACTTCTAAACCACGGAACAGCTTCATTGTCTCCTTAAAAGTATTATTTTGTAAAAATATGGTTAGCGCGTCTCTAAATAAGGAAAATACAGTCCCATCCCCACCTTAAATCTTCCTCCATCACATTCAAAAAAAGAGCACATGAGAACAGTTTGAGTTCTTCACTGAAAATTACCTGGTACTGCCACACACCACACCTAATTTTAACCAAGTCTGAATATAATGGGGTGGGACTCAATGACCTCAGGCAAGCTACTAGAATTATGTGCGAGGGGGGAAAAAAACGCTTTTATCTAATGATGTGATATAAACTAATAAAAAAAAGAGATTATAAAAATCTGATTTACTTAGAACTATTAAAAGCTGCTAGTGGTGCGGATTGTTCACATTTTTCATCTCTTGGCAGGGCTGAAAATACAACCGGTAATATAAACTTATGTAAAGTTTAGACACCATTTCCCAAAATCCTTTTACTAAGGACCCGTAAGTCACTGATTCCTAGATGCCTAACACTTCCCAGGAAATTTATTACATTATTAAAATCTTAGAAAATAAGTGACCCCCAGATCCTTGGTAACCTCTGCAAAGCACAACACTACAAGGACATCCTCTCTTCCTTACCATTCATGTGGCTTAAAATAGCCATTCACCCAAAATGGGATTTTTTTTTTTTTAATTTAAGCAATAAACAATTTTGCCAATAAACATTTTAAAAAGATCTTATTAAGTTAAAATGCAAACAAACCGGTTTTATCTGTAAATCTAAAATGTTAAAAGAGATCATCTCACATTTCCACCACAAATATCTTTGATAGAACATCACTACCCCCTTGTGGATTTGCAATAAAAAATCCTTATCTTTTATGTTCACTTTTTAAATATTTCATTCTGAACTTCCATTAAAGTTTACATTTTCTTCACTAAGGAGGGTTATTTTATTCCAATTACCTTTTTAAAAAGAGAAAAAAACATCTAGCATTTTAAAATAATCAATCCCATCAGCTTCTTTATCTTCTAAGCATCTCCATGTTGGGGAGTGCTCTTCAGACAAAATCTGTGTGTGCCAATTTCAACATGGTACCCATGCCAACACCCCATTTTTCCTTAGAATATCCAAAATTACACTTCCTATCATCACTGTAGATGATCTTCAATGATAAATGGGTAATTTCTTCACTAGCACATCATTTTTCTATTTTATAATTTTACACTTTATACCAATTTCTTATTATCACTTCCAAATGGTTTGATATCCAAGTACCCCAGAAAACCAATGGGGCACGTACATCCTCAGAAATAACTTTCAAGAATTAAAAATTTGAGTTTCAAAATGATTAATTCTTGATTGTATTACTATACTTTCAAAAATGCTTCCTGGCACTCTAAATCAACTCCAATGAAGGGGGAAAAAAAGGTAACACCTGTTTTTCAAAACTAGAAAGAAAGGCTTTGTTTTTCTCTGTTTTTTAGTTGCAGTTGTATCTGCAGATCATTCTAATAAAACACACAGATACATCTTGTTAAACGCATATTGTAAAAAAGATTAAATAAACTTAAGCATCTGGTTTATCACGTGTTACAGACACCAGGCTTTGCTTAGAGTAGAAATCGTCTCTAAAGCAATGTGTCAGCTACAGAGTAAGCCTGAGCCCTGCCTAGTCCCAGTGCCATTACTGGACAAAGTGAGCTCCCCATCTGCCCACAGACAGGAACACAAAAGTAGGGAAACAGTAACTTACTATTATTATGAGAAGTAAAGCCCAGTTTTCGTTCCAGTGGTTAGATGAAAATAAAGGAGGAAAACAACCCACTTTGCAAGTGTTCTTAAGTAACTAAATACACAGTCTCACCTCTGGGACCGATAAGAAAAAAAAACGAAAGATACAATGTGTGGTCTGCAGCTAACTGACTGAAAAAGCTATGTGTTTCAGAGACTTTCTCACAGGGCTGCCCCACTAAATACTGTATACATAAAAAGCACCAATTAAGCAACACGTCCAAAGCTAGTGACACAAACTGTACAGCAGAGGCAGTCAGAGTTGGCCTTCACAGTTGGCTTTTTTGGGATTTTGTTATGACTGTGGTTTGGGGATTTTTTTTTTTTTTTTTGGAGAGAAGGTCAGAGGAAGATACTTCAGATGACACTAGAAGTAAAATGAGGGGTGAGAGTAATGCCACTTAATTGGTCTCCAAGCAGTAATGTATTTAAAACCATTAAGAACTCAGATCCAAACAGTTCTTCAAGGCACATCATTTTGTACACGTGGAACTACAGGACCACACTGCAGAGAACAGACGGAGGAACACAGCCCCAGACCAGCACATCTCCCTCGCAGTCACTTTCTGGGAAGTCTCAGGCAAGGATAGGTTACGTGACTTGAAAGGCCTGGCTAAATCTGAAAAAAAATAAAATAAAACGTGACTGCACTTTTTCCAAATGAGTAAAGGACTCATGTATAAGAGAACATCCAACTCTATTAAGAATGACCAAAATACTAGGGTGAATAAAGAAGAATCATTTAAAAAATATCTCTGGCCATTCCGTCTTATGACACGTCTATCAGTTGAAAGTAAATAAACAATCTTCTAAAAAAAGAGAGAGAGACGAAAGGGAAGTAATATGGCTGACACTTGGCCTCTCTTTGCAATGGGGTACCTAGTATTTTTCAGTCCAGGGTAATGAGCTAAAAAAATGCTCAGGAAGCATTCCCAATCCTTATCCAAGAAGGCCCGTGACCTTCCACAAGCAATGGCGCTCAAAGCAGAAAGATGCAATACATCCGCAGAAATACACAGCCATCATCCTGATGGGGGGGACGAAAACAACTTTTACTTTGTCCTTCCATATACAAAATTAGGACTGCTGCCTATTGTCAACATACACAGAGAAACACTGTCCTTACCAACACAGGACAAATACCATGGGATGGAAGACCATCACATATGACAGAATGGCAACACATCTTAATGACAGGACTGATGGACACTATGTCCAAGGGTGGCACAAAATACAGGTATCGGAAAATGTCTGGTCAACCTATATCCTGAACCTGATCGGGTGCGCCAAAAAAAAAAAAAAAAAAAGCGGGGGGTGGGGGGAGAAGAAGAACAAGAGGAAGAAGGAGACAGAGAAAGATTACACACTATAAGCTGCAAAAGAGAGTGAATGACCATGCAACCCTATTCATGTTATGTGGACAAAGGAGGCGAACACAGGAACTCTCCACAGTCTCACCCTCAAACACCAAAGACTACAGCTAATGTGACAGCAACATTAGAAGACCCCCATCTCCTTGTGAATGAAGGTCCCAAATGAAGTAGTGTACTTGTTGGCTCTGCCCAAAGAAATTTACGATTATCAAGCCAAAGAGACAGAAGGAAAACTGGCTAAATGCAGCAAAAACCAATTTCCAAAATCCTACATGAGGAGTCCCAGATGCCAGAAGGACACAGTGTTTCACCCTGGGATGCTATCCACTTACAAATACTATCAACCCTGGCCTTGTGGCTTAAACCCCATTTCATCCCTCTAGCCTTAGGGAGACAGAGTGACGCTGCCCCTTACTACAGGACAAAAGGAATGGTGAGCATCACCCTTTAGTAAACACAGAAAGACTACAAATACAGGAGACCTGCAGGTACTTTTTTATAATAATAACAAGGGCAATAAGGAAACTTCATATGGGAAAGAAAAGGAGGTAGGACTTAGGTCATCTGGAACATCAAAAACAGGCAGGATAAGTGATTCTAGAAGATACAGAACATTTTAGAAAATGATCTGTTATAATGGAAACAAACATCACCTGTCACCACAAAAAAAACCTTCAGTCATATATTCACATGAATAAAGGACACTGCCAAACCACATACTGTAACAACCCTAAACGAGAGTTCTTAAGCGTGAAATACTAGAACTGGTTTTCTACAAACATTGTGGAGGGGAAATCCGATTTAATACAGAATGAAAAAAAGTGCATTTCAGGTTAATTTTTTATTACTATTGTCATCATTCCGTATACCAAACCTACATCCAGAAATAATCAGAGGCAATTTACTCCCCCCGAAAGACAAGACACAAATAAAAGTACTACTAAAGAAAGCATAAAGTATTAGAAGTCACATAATAAACAAAAGCTGTCATAATTTATATCAGATACCTAGCCTAAGAATGGTCACTGCAATTAGGCATAAATTTAGATATAACACTTGGCAGCAAAAATTTAACAGCATCTCATACAGTTCTTACTATCTGAGGATATGAAACATACCAGTTCATCCTAGGAGGAAATTATTTTTCTCCCCCTTCCTCCTATAAAGGATGCATTTCATTTTATGTTCTACACAATACCTAGCACGTTCTACACAATACCTGGTATGCTGCTGTTCAAATGTTAAACAAGCATTCCAACCAACCGTGTATCTAAGTGACCTAAAAGTTAAGCCTAGCCATTTTAAAAGATTGACCTTACTTTTTTCTACATACACCCTACACATAGTCTGAGGGAAAGCTGTTAAATGCCTCTCACGCTGCCTTCCACCCACTCCAACACCCCCAGTCCTACAGGGAGGGGTAAGAGTTCAGTGGGATAGTACACCACTCGAGTATATTTTTGTAAGATTACAATCCAAACAATTAAAGTTCAGAAAAGAATTCCTTAAAAGAATATATGAAAAGACAAGCACAAGAAACACTGAAATGTCATCCACCCTGAGACCTCAAGCAGTCACATCACCACCACAGGTCCCTGCACAGAACAGACGCTCAGCGACCGTCTCCAGAATGAATGCGCCCAGTGATGGAATACGGGGGCCAAAACAGCTTCTCTCCAGAAGGACAAATTCAAAGATCTCCCAAAGGAAGCAAAAGACACAACTACAAGGAGAAAGAAAGAGAATATGAGAATCACCTTCCATTGCTTTTCCCAGAGAAATCGGGACAACTGCACACAAGGAGGTATTTTCCTGAATGTTGGGAAGTGGGAAATGAAGAACGGCCCGCAGCAATGAGAGAGTGGTTAAAAAAAAAAAAAAAAAAAGTTAAACCACAAGATGGGCTACCTCAGAAGCAGTCAGAAAAACTGTAATCCCACCAGGCACATGTGCTACATCCAGCACAAAAAGAGAACTAAAATAAGGCCACCTGACACTGAACAGGCTACTTCAGAGGCGAAGCCTAAACACTAAAGAAATGGAAACACATGGGTAAGCAAGATGTATAAATATGTCTCGGAGAACAAGAGCAGCCCTACCCTTTCGGAAAGGAAACTCCAAACCAACCTGACCTTGAGTAGAGGCTGCTGTGCGCATGTCAACACCAGGAATCCGCTAACCGGTGAGACAGAGAAACCCAACATTTAGGAGCAGGAGAAGTCAAGTCTTCAAGAAGACAAGGGAAGAGAGGTCTCGTTAAGTCACCCAACCTTGTCCGAAAAGCTGGAGGTGGAGGAGAGAGTGATGTTCTAACAAAAAGATGTAAGAAAGAAAAGTCCTTAAGAGAACCCATCTGGCAGGCCTAACGCCCAGAGAACAGCATGCAATGGAAGAGGAAGAGGGAAAAGCTGATTTCCCGTAACCAATGGGGCGAATGACACGGAAAGCACAACCACATTTAACTCAAAGAGTCCAACTTTACACACTAACCTCAAGTGTGTTCCTGTAACCCTTACATTGTCCTCCCACTGCCCGCTGTGCAGAACACCTGATTAGCAGAGGAGACCCAGAGAGGCAGACGGCGGTAGGCAGAAGGACAGGAAAGGATCCACGACGGGAAGTGAGATGGGAACACTCACTCTCCTATAAACACCCCAACATCTACAGCAGGTACTCAACTGTCTTCTTCCAAAGGTCATTAATACCATACCCTAAAAATACACAATTCCATCAAGCTGAGTATAGATACAGACACAATAACAACAGTATAAAAACTTAGGGAAAAGGGAAATCGAGCTTAAAAGTGCTACTTTGGGGCAGTGGGTTTTATGCCCACTGGGTAACTCCATATTACCTGAAGGGCAAAGTCTCGAAGTCAAAGCCTAATGCTGACCAATTCTCCAAATCCCCTTGCCTCCCTTCCTTAGTACTCCAGGTGGAGAGATTCCTTGCTCCAAAAATGCTTAATGGTCCAAATGCTCAGTCTGACGAGCTCGTTGGGGAGGATGAGACTCCACACTCAGCCTGACAAAAAGTAAGACTTTTTGCTGCTGAGTGACAGCAGCGAGCAGCCATTCCAAGCTCAGTGAAGGGAGTGGGGCCCTACAGGAGGCTCCATCATGGCCCTGCCCCAGAGCCAAACCTGCAAACTGGGATATTCAAGACAAACCTGGACGTCAGCCCCTCCCACCCTTCAAGTGTCACAGGCCTTCCCAAAGGTACCTTTTCCTAATGTGTACAACCTCTCTCAATTATTTAAATGGCCAAAATAAAACAGTGCCATGTTTATGGCTGCTCCTTCCTAGTTCTGTCACAGAAACACATATTCTCATCCCCTCCTATGGCTGCCCCAAATACATGAAACCTCTTTCCCATACCCAGCAGTAAAGACATCAAGATGAGAACTTTTCACTCTACGAAAAATCAAGCAGAGAATGCTGCCCCTGAATTCAGAATGCCCAAGTCGGGGTGTGCGTCGGCGAGGCTGTGCACTTCTGTATTCGGGGACTTCGTGAACGTTCAGGACGGCGTTCTGCTTTTCAGTGCAGTACAAATGACAAATGAGAGAGTGGTAAAAACTAGCCATTTATCAACGAGTTTTCTGATTCTTCTAAACCAGAAGAGTTACCAACAACAGTAATATATATTCATACTGGTACACGTCAAGGTCCCCACGTACACACAGAATGCAGAGCTAGCCATGTAACCCTTCCTACTTACGGTGTGTAAGTGACAGATGTGACTTTGTCTTTTAATGCATACCTACATGTGTATATATACCAACAAATGCATGGCATCGTGTTTTTCGCCAAAAGAGAACCAGAGCAGCAAAAAAAAAATAGAAAGCACCCAAATTTTCCCTTCACCTGAAAGCTACAAGATTAAAAAAAAAAAAAAAATGTTCAGATCCCATGAGAGACAACACGAGGCCAAAGGAAGGTTCTAGTACAACAAGAAGCACACTAGCAACCCCTTCCCGAACGGCACGTGGGCGACATGAGTGTCTACACTCCCTTTTCTAGATGGAAAGGCATATGGCTTCTTCTTACCCAGCCAACATGAATACAATTTAAGAAAATCAGAAAAAGTCAAGGTAACAGGCTCACTAAATATGGCTGACTGGGAAACAGAAGCCATAAGGAGGATATGGGTTCTCTTAAAAAAGAAATGGGAAGTTTATTTCCAGGGAAGGTTCAAAAACTCTTGAATGCAGGATGTACAAAGTCAGGTTCTTACTGCACAGAAGACAGTGATGGGAACACCAAAAAACAAGGGCACAAGACCACATTCTTGGTGGGGAAGCGTCAACTGGTGAACGCTGTCCCTACCTCAGAGGCAAGAGTGAAATGGAAGCAAAAACAGACCCTCGTGTGACCACCGTATCCCCCTCTTACCGGAGTACTAGGCACAATGGAAGCTCTGCCCTACATCCGGTCAGGGCCCCTACCCTCACCCAGACAAGAAACTCTGAGGACAGAGAACATGTTAGGGGAGCTAGCCAAATGGGGAAAGGAGCACTAGAATGTCCACTTTCTCCCCTAAGAAAAAGAGGGCAACTCAAAGGGTATTCAGGAAATGAGCTCACCCTAACCCGGGAAAGTGTGCAGAGAGTATGCCTAATCTGTGAGAAGTATCTGCTTTCCTATTTAGAAATGACTTCAGAGCTGCACAGGCCCCCACTACCCTCTGGGTGAGAGAAGAACAGGGGGAGCCCGAGTCCCCTTGTCCTGGCTAAAGGGTCAGTAGACGGTGTGCGGAGGCCCCAAAAGATTGCACAGAAGACAGGAGGCTGAGACAGACCCCTCTGCCAAAGAAGGATCAGGGTCACAGAAGGTAAAGGGCAAGGGAGTATGGAGAGCCTCACTTGCCATAGAAACGGAGACCCCACCCTCCTGGCTGTGAGGGGTGCAAGGGCAGGAGTAGCATGGGAACGGCTGCTAGGGGCGGGGATGCTGCGCAGGCCCCCTTCCCAGGCAGGGAAGGGGGAGGGGTCACACGAGGCCCTTCTGCCCGGGGACGCTCAGGAGGGGGTCCCCCTGGCGGGGAGAAGCACGGGGACCCCCGCCGGCTCTGGGAGGCGCCCATGGGGCTCCACGGTGATGCTGGACGGAGTCCGCCTGGCCCTGCCGCCCGAGAGCCACCGGCGGCGGGGCTGAGCGCCGACCGTGCCCCCGACGGGGACCGGCCCGGGGCAGCGGGGCGCGGGGCCGGAGGGGGCCTGAGGCGGATAAACTTTCCGCCCCGCGGCCCCCACCGGGCCCGGCTCGGGGGGCGGGGAACGCGCCGGGCCCGGGAGCGGCGGGGATGCCCGGTCCGGGTGGGGGAGGCGCCGGCCCTCCCTCCGCCGGCTCCTCCTCCTCGCTGGGCCCGGCCCCCGCCCGCCGGCCCCCCGCCCCTCCGGCCCCAGCCCGCCCCCGGGTGGGGGTGTGCGGCGCCGCGCTCCGCCGCCCGGCGAGTCACCTCAGGACCCGGCCGCGCTCCGCTCCCCCACCCACCGCCCCCTCCCCGACCCGGGGCGCCCGCCCGCCCGCCGCCGCCGCCGCCGCCGCGCCCCCGCGCTCCCGCCCGGCGCCGCCGATGCCCGGGATGTCCGGCGGGGCCGGGTCCCGCCGCCCGCCGCGCCGTCCCCGGCCCCTCACGCGCCGGCTCTTACCTTCCGGCTTGTTTTCGGCAGCCATTTCCCCTCCGCGCGCCACATCCTCCTCCTCCTCGCGACCGGGACCCCGAGCGCGCGCCTCGTACCGCCGCCGCCGCCGGCCCAGCCACCCCGCCGCCGCCGCGCACCCGCCCTGGCCCCGCCCCGCGGCCCACGCACTGCGCCTGTTGGGCCGTGCGGCTGCCACTCATAGTGCCCGCCACCAATCGCCCCGCACCAGGGGTCTCACTACTCTCCGGGAGGAGCGTCCTATCCGCCCGGCCCATTGGCTGGTCACCACCCAACGGAATGAAAGGATTGGTCAAGAATCAACGCCCCCTCCCCACCCACTCCCAGGAAAGCCCGCCTTCCAGACCTAAACAAAGCTTCCCAGTGGCCAGAGCCGGAAAGAACTGCCCAGTTAGGACAGAGCCGACACGGAATATTTCCTCGAGGCCGAGACGTGGCGCTTTGATTGGGCGTTACTACAGTGTTTCCCAGGCCGTCCAGACCAATCAAAGGGGGTTCCCGGAACTCGGGAGCGGCGAAGGGAAGCCCCGCCCCCGAGCGTGACCGTCAGGAGGAAGGCGCTCGCTCATTGGCGCGCTGGGGCTTTTCCCGCGTGCTCCCGGGGCTGAAGGACGTTCCCGGGGAAGCCGCTGCCGGCGCGTGGGGTCCCTGTGGCAGTGGAGGACACGGCGGGATCTCGGGAATCCCTCGGCCTGCCGCCGCCCGCCGGCAGCGGGGCCCGGGGCTTCGGGGCGGAGGTCGGCCGGGCGCCGTGCTCGGAGCCGGCGGGCCCGGGAGTCCGGGCGTCGCTGCCGGCCGTGGGGGAGGGGCTCGTCTCTCCAGGCCCCGCCCCTTCCCCCTCCCCCCCTCACCCCGGCCCCGGCGCCCCGCCCCCCACCCCGGGCGCCCGCGCCGCCGCGGCCCCTCGCGCGGGTGCCCGGCACGCCCGTGCCCGCCGGTGCCCGCCTTCCGCTGCCCGCCTCCGGTGTGCTCCGTTGTCCCCTTTTCTAGCGGCTTAAAATACTGAAACTTTATTTTGGTCACGTTGGCCATGTGACCCGCAGAGCGGATGACTCATAAGTGCCTGTCCCAGGATGAGGCCGCCGGAGGCGATCTCGGAGCAGCGCCGGCCCGGAGAGCGACACAGGCCGAGTCTCCTTCCGTCCCGGGCGCACGGTTGGGGCTCTTCCCCGCGAAGCTGCCGGCGCCCGCCGCACGCGCGCCGCGGGGAGGCCCGCCTGGAAGAGGTCGGGAGCCTCCTGCGGGGGACGGACGCGCCGCCGCGGCTGCCCTACAAGTCCGAGTCCGCCCCGCGCTCCGGCGCTGGGTGCACGGAGCAGCCCGGATCCGCGCAAGGTGGCTGGGAGGGAGAGGCCTCGGGCCGGAGAAATTCAGCACCGGCGCACGTGGGCAGGCGGTGCCAAGAAACAAAGGAGAGGGCAGACACCTGCAAGTTCGAGGGGGGAGAAAAGTTGCAGAAGCAGAACTCCAGCCCCTCTGGGTGCGTCTTGTGTGGTTGGCAGTGGGAACGTCGCATCCCTCCGCTGTGCAGAATCAGCGCAAGGTCCCCGTTGGAGGATTTGGGCGTTAGGATCTGAATGTCAAAGTGAATTCTGTGCCGGTCCTAACAACATGCGTTCTTTTTCTAGTGTTCACAAGTACCCAAATCTCAAGTTTTCCAGAAATAAAGATGTCCCAAAAGAATATTTTGTATTAGACACTCGCTCTTCAACAAACTTTCATTTCATGAGCCTCAAAAAATGCAAAATTTTGACAACTAGGGTACAATACTTTACTGATCGACATTCTTAATAGTGCCTATGTTGACGATTGGGGTAGTGAAACGTTCCTGAAAGCGCTGGTGGCATTGAAAATTAGTATAACCCTTTTGAAAAGCAATTTTACTGTAGGTATTAAAAGCCATAAAAAACGTCTGCATCTTTTGACCCAGTAATCTTACTTCTGGGAATCTATTTTAAGGAAATAACACTAAATGTCCAAAAAGCTGTATGTGTGAAGGTACTCACAGGATCACTGTATTTATTACAACAACGATCTGGAAGCATCCTAAGCGTGCTAATGTTAGATATTTACTTAGGACGTTGGGTTAGGGCCACGGGTTGGATATGCAGTCACAGACATCAAAAAGAAAAACTTAACCATTGCTACCTGAGGGGAAAAAAATTATTCAAAATTATGATGTTCATTTATTGTATGTGATATAGTACTAGCTCCAAAAAACTGTATTTTGTAAAAAGACCGATACAAAATACACCCAAGACATAATATTTGGCTGATGGGGAGTTTTGTTTTCTACTGTCCCTATTTCCTATAATATAGTGATAACTATACAGCTTTTTTTTTTAAGATTTTATTTATTTGACAGAGACACAGCGAGAGAGGGAGCACAAGCAGGGGAAGTGGGAGAGGGAGAAGCAGGCTTCCCACCAAGCAGGGAGCCCAATGCCAGGCCCCGGGGCTCGATTCCAGACACCGGGATCATGACCTGAGCCGAAGGCAGATGCTTAACGACTGAGCCACCCAGGCGCCCCAGTAAATATATAGCTTTCAAAATTAAAACATGTATTTAGACTAAAACATGAATTTATTCGATGCCTAATGGAGGCCAGACACTGTGTTCTCTCCTGAGGATATAAAGGTGAATAAAATAAAGTTGAGTGTCTCCCTCCACTGGGCCCACAGCCTAGCAGGGGTTGACAGACAATCACAGGAGGTCGCAGGTCAAGGTGCCATGGGGACACAGAGCTCATGAATATCACCAGAACTTCAAAGAAGGAGTGTCGCAGTGGAAAGCACCTATGGGAAGCACCCTAGACTCGAACAGAAATGGCAGTTCTCAAAGTGCAGCCTGGAAACCTGGGGAGGTGGGGGAATCCTCAAGACTCTTGCGCTAGATCTACAAGATCAAAACTGTCTTCCTAATAACTGTATCAGCCCCTCACGCATGTACAGTGAAGTTTTCCAGAGGCCACATAATGTATGACATCAAAACAGACTGAGAGCAGGAGCAGATCAGAGAATCTAGCTGTCTTCTATTAAATGAGGTATTAAAGAGACGTCCAGGACGGTAAAACAATGCCACTCTTATCACTTAACTTTTTTGTTTTGGAAAATTTCGTTTTTATTTAAAAAAAATATGTATGTTAATATGTAGTCGTTTATTATTTTTAAATGAACTCAAATATTTTTTAAATTTCTATATAGTACATAAGCTATAAATAAACATATCACACGGAGTCTGGGTGGCAAGGTCAGTTAAGGTCCCAACTCTTGGTTTTGGCTTAGGTTGTGATCTGGGTCCTAAAATCAAGCCCCACATGGGGCTCTGTGCTTGCTCCGTGCCAAGTCTGCCCAAGATTCTCTCTCTCCCTGTCCCTCTGCCCCCCTCACGCTCTTTCTCTCTAAAATGAATCAATAAATATTTAATAAAAATAAACATATCAGATATAAAAGTTCTTTGGGAGGCGGTGCCTGGGTGGCTCAGTCGATTAAGTGTCCACCTTCAACTCAAGTTATGATCTCGGGGTCCTAGGATCGAGCCCTGCGTCAGGCTCTCTGCTCATCAGGAAGTCTGCTTCTCCCTCTATGCTCTCTCTCTCTCTCTCTCTCTCAAATCAGTAAATAAAATCTTTACAAAAATAAAATAAAGTAATAGTTCTTTGGGGTCGTTAATAATGTTTAAGAGTAAAGGAATCCTGAAATAAATGGCTTGAGAACTGCTAACCCTGAGATGTTAGGGGTGCGGTGTGGCTGATGTTAGGGGTGGGGTGCGCCGGTTGGCTGTGCTGGTGTCTCGGTCACATCAAGCTCCTACAACCAGGTACTGGCAACTGGTGGCTTCTAATAACAGAAATTAACTTCCCACAGTTTAGAAGTCTGAGATCACCGTACCTCCTCCCACTGTGGAAAGCAGAGAGGCGAAGCAAGCCCTCTCATGACTCCTAAAAGGGCACTAACCCTATCACAGGGCCCCACCTTCACAACTTCATCCCAATCTCCCCACAGCCCCACCTCCTAATACCACCACCTGGGGTGTAAGACTCCAGCCTACAAATTTGGCCAGGGGCAGGGGGTGCACAGAAATATTCAGTCCGTAACAACAGGTGTTTGTCTTTGCTTGTTTCCAACACGTGAGCATTTACAGTATGGGACACACCACTTAGAAACTGGCTAAATGAGCCCATTTAGGAAGGGGAGGAGTCAGAAAATATGCTGGACACCCTAACCCTCTGAATCCTGGCCCATTTTGGTCCCAATGTTCTTCAAGGAAAGAATGCTACTGTCCAGGGACAGGTGAATATTAAATTGTTACTTTTTGCCTCAAAAATAATTGTAAAAGGGGGCGCCTGGGTGGCTCAGTGGGTTAAAGCCTCTGCCTTCGGCTCAGGTCATGATCCCAGAGTCCTGGGATCGAGCCCCACATTGGGCTCTCTGCTCAGCAGGGAGCCCGCTTCCTCCTCTCTCTCTCTCTCTGCCTGCCTCTCTGCTTACTTGTGATCTCTGTCAAATAAATAAATAAAATCTTAAAAAAAAAAAAAATAATAATTGTAAAAGGCTATTCTTTCCTGGTCAGCGTTCTGCAGTAATTAAAGTGCTTCCTTATCATTGCAGTTGATGAAGATAATAAGAGTGCTAAGACTTGCCTCCTTAAACCAGAAGTTACTGAGACTCCATGTTAGCTAGTTGGCAGAGAAAAGCACGCACTGAGCTCTTTCAGAGGCGTAAAGGCTCCTGTTCACTCTTTCCCAACACAGGACAAGAAAGAAAGGAGTTCCTCTGCCTGCGCCTTGTTAAAAGCTGCATGGTTAAAAATAATACTATCCCAAAGTTCTACTTTCAAAAAAAAGTTTCTCCTCTTGCTCTTTTCTTTAAATTTTTTATTTCAAGATCACTGTAAATTCTCATGCAGTTTTAAGAAATAATACAGGAGATCCCATGTCCCCCTTGCCTTTATAAGATAAAACATGATGAAAACTTGTAAGCTTTGGGGTGCCTGGGTGGCTCAGTGGGTTAAGCCTCTGCCTTCCGCTCAGGTCATGATCTCGGGGTCCTGGGATCAAGCCCCGCATCAGGCTCTCTGCTCAGCGGGGAGCCTGCTTCCCCCACCCCTCTCTCTCTGCCTGCCTCTCTGCCTGCTTGTGACCTCTCTCTCTGTCATATAAAAAAAAAAATCTTTAAAAAAATAAAGAAAGAAAATTTGTAAGCTTTGTTAGAACCAACCTTTCCCTAGATATCCCATATTCCCAAGCCTGCAAACCCTCCTTCCTCTTTCCTCCTCTTCGCGCCCCACCTGCCTCTGTACACAGCATCTCGGCCGTTGTCTTCTCCAGGGTATACTCTCAGGGAGCAAGAGTACAGACTTGTCAGAGAGTCTACACATACTGAGATCTTCAGAGCTAGTAGGGCTGCATTTCAGCTCATTGGAAATGTAATGGATTTCAAGAGATGTTGTTTAAACAACTGTTTTAATCGTAAAACCTTTCTACATTGACCGGCTATTACATGAAACAGACCTGAGGGCACCTGCTCTCCATGGACCCTCCTTGGGAGTTAAAGCTGGATGCCTTTGACAGGATGTATCTCAGCTTCATGCCTAACTTAAAAAATCAATCCAGTTTTTTTCTGGACTTTCCCTTTAAAACTAAAGTCGTGGAGTGCCTGACTGGCTCAGTTTATAGAGTACGTGACTCTTGGTCTCGGGGTTGTAAGTTTGAGCCCCACATTGGGTATAGAGATTACTTGAAAATAAAATCTTAAGGGGTGCCTGGGTGGCTCAGTCGGTTAAGCTGCTGCCTTCAGCTCAGGTCATCATCTCAAGGTCCTGGGATCGAGTCCCATATGGGGCTCCCTGCTCAGCAAGGAGCCTGCTTCTCCCTCTCCCTCTGCCTGCCTCTCTGCCTACTTGTGCTCTCTATCTCTCTGTCAAATAAATAAATGAAATCTTTTTAAAAACATTTTTTAAATCTTAAAATAATTAATTGAAACTAAATTCTCTTCCCTCCCTCTTGAGCCTTCTGGTATTATAGCCTAATCAGTCTTTATTATTATTATTATTGAATTTGAACTTGGTACCAAAGAAATGCCTTCTTTTTTTAAAAGAGGGAAAAGCTTAAAGAGATAGGTTTGGCTGGTTCAGAAGGGCACGTATGCAAAGTGAGGTATGACTCCTGAAGCTAACAGATTTATGAGACCAGGACACTAGCTCTGCTTCCTGGGACCCAGAGAGACATTAGTAGGGTTCCCAAACTCCCCAGAGAGCAAGGACTTGCAGGCAGCAAGCAGTCTGATCGGAAGGAGAGGCAAATGCCCTTAGTGTCTACCACGCAAGCCCCCTGCTTGCACATTCCTTGTCTGTTTGGATGGTTCCAGGAGGGGAATAGAAATGGGAAGTTTGCTCATCACCACCTGGCCACCACTGAAGGCTGAACAGAGCATCCAGAAGGCTCCTGAGTTCTCTTTTCTTTGTTTTCCTATCAGCATCAGCATTCTCCGATGCAATTTATTTTGACTCTCAGTCTTCCAAGGAGACTTTATTTAGTCGTTGAAAGTAAAATAACCTGTCAAAACACCTGAAGGAGAAAGCAGCTGAGGAAGGTATCAGTACCGTGGTCTCTGATGGGCACCCAGGAACACCGGAGAAAAACCAGACCACTGCCATCCACTGGAACCCGAAAACACAGCGTGGACTGGCCACAGCATCTATCTGTCATTAAGTTCTCCATGTTTCAAATGAAGTGAGTAGTTTATTTTTCTCTAAATATGAAGCTGTGGTATATTACACAGCCATTAAAAAGATGGAGTGTCTGTCACCAAGTGCTATTATGTAAGTTTCTCCAGCTTAACTGTCGAACGGGAACAAAGTCACCGGGCACAGATGTATACTACTCTCAGAGGGACACAGATCTAAGCCCTGTTGCCCATTTAGATATTCTAGCACATATAGAATAGGTTTCTGGAAAGATAACAAGAAACCTGCAGTTTCCTTTGAGCCTAAAGCAGAAAACAGAAGTAAGGCTTCCTCTTCTTTTGATATGGTTTCAATCTTTTTCACATGCATTCACCCAACAAATATTTTTCAGGTGCCTATGGTGTATCAGGTCCTGGTTCTTGGTGCTGGGGATACAGCCGTGAACAAAACAGAAAAAAATGCCTACCTTCATGGAGCTGGCATGGAAGTAGGAAAGACAGATGATAAAGAAACATATAATTGAAGGTTAGAAAATGATCAATGCTTGAAGAAAAATGAGGTAGGATAAGAGGGTGAGGCGTTGAGGGTGCTATTTTAGATAGGGCGGGGTCTCTGAAGCCTGAGAGGGAGCCATGCAGTTATGGGCAGGGGTAGAAGGACATTCTAGGCGGAGGAAGCAGAAGGTGCAAAAGACCTGAGGCAAATACGCACTTGGTGTGTGGGAGGAGCTACGATGAAGCCATTCGGGAAGAGTGTGGGACATGAATCCAAAGAGGACTCTGAGGCCAGATCCCACAGAACTTTGAATCCATGGTGAAATCTTTGGATTTTATTCCAAGGTCCTAGAAAGTCGATGGTGGGTGTTGAGCTGGGAGTATATCTCAGTGTGTTTTCAAAAAATCACTGGGACATGAGGTGGAAAACAGACTGCAAGAGGGTAAGAGAGAAAGCCCAGAGTCTCGCCAGGAGATGATGGCAGTCAGGATCCGATGGTGGCTCAAACAAGTGTATTAGGTTCCTGTGGCTGCTGTAACAAGTCACCCTAGTGACTGAAAACAACAGAAACTTATTCTCTCACAATTCTGCAGGCCAGAAGTCCAAAATCCATTTCACTGGGCCAAAATTAGGGTGTTGGCAGGGCTGTGCTCCCTCTGGAGGCTCTAGGGAAAATCCATTCCCTGCCTCTTCCAGATTCCAGTGGCCGTCAGCATTGGCTGCTGGCCACATCTCTCCAATCTTCCAGGCCAGCATCTTCAAAACTCTGTTCCGTCTTCATATTGTTCTCCCATGTGTGTATGTGTGTCTGTGTATGTGTAAGAGAGACAGACGGGAAGACAAGCAGGCAGAGAGACAGAGACACAGAGAATCTCTCTCTGTTTCTCTTTTACAAGAACACTTCTGACAGCATTTACAGACCACCCACATAATCCAGGACCATCTCACCTGTGTCAAGATCCTTAATTTAATCACGTTGGCAAAGACCCTTTTTCCAAACAAGGTAACATTTATAGGTTCCAGGGATTATGACCTGATATCTTTGGTGGCCATTATTCAGTCCAAGGATTAGCAAATTTTTTTCAGTAAAGGACAAGTTAGTAAATATTTCAGCTTTGAATATTTGTGATCTATCACAACTACTCAACTGTCTGAGCTGCCGCGTGCCAAAGCAACCACAGTTGGGGCCATGGTTAGACTCCTAGGATATCGACCTCAGCAATGGAGTTGGTAAGTGTTGCCCCTTAAAGACTGAGGAGAAGCACGTTTCAGAGAGACATCCAGAATCCCATTTAGGATGATAATTCTGAAATGCCTGTCAGAGAGCCAAGTGGAGACATCAAGAAGGCAACAAGGATAGGTGCATGTGGGGCACAGAGAAGTTGTGGCTGGAGATACAAATCAGAGAGAAATCAGCCTTCCACGGTGTCTAAAACCACAGGACTAGCTAAGGTTCCCTAGGGCAGGGAGTATAATTCACCTTTTGACTCACTCATAATTTTCAAAAAGCTTATAAAAATCATGACTCCCACACAAATATAAAGTGAGTCTGTGTCAAGAACTGTCTTGAGCTCTTTAGATTATGAGGGAACCAGTAAGATGTTGACCCCAGCTGGAAGGAGAATTTGAAGAACGGAGGCATATTTATACACAAGCAAGAATGCTTGCTAGAAGATGCAAAAGTGGTGCATATCTTTTAGGGCAATAAAGTTCCACATGTGGGGTCCTCCTTTCCATAGGGCAGAACGCAGTTGCGTCCACCGGCAAGAATCATCTGCATTCCTCTGAGCATTCTGCTTCTACCCCGTCCACAGAAAGGCAGTTAGAGGTGTTCATTCTGATAGAATCACATCCTCCCAGAGGGTCCTCCAGGCAATGCCCAACACTTTGCTGAATGGACAGGCTTGCTCCTTTCCAAATCTTGGACAATTTTCTCTGATACAGGGATTCAATATTTATTGAGCATCCTACTAAGTGACAGGTACCGCTCTGTGCAATGGAAGTACATCTCTGAACAAAAAACACGGATTTCTGTTCTCTTGGTGCTCACCTTCAAGTGAAGGCAATAAACATAATAAAGAAAATCTATAAGATGTGGGAACTCCATAAGCGTTACGGGAAAAATAAAACGTGCAACAGGTCAAAAGGGATCAGAAACACCAGAGCTGGGGAGATGTAGTTTCAAATAGAAATGGTCAGGTCCAAGGCCAGTTAGCTCAGCAGGTTAGAGCGTGGTGCTGACAAATAGAAACCATCAGGGAAGACATCATTAAGAAATTGACACTAGGGGCTGTGGGGAGGGGGAGGGGTGGCGCCTGGCTGGCTCAGTCGGAGGAGCATGAGTGTCTTGATCTCAGGGTTGTGGGTTCAAGCCCCATGTTGGACATAGAGATTACTTAAATAAATTAAAAAAAAAAAAAAGAAAGAAATCGACATTTGAGCAAAGACTTGTGGGAGCTGAGAGAGTTAGTCTCACGGATACCTGAAAGAAGATTGTGTAAAATAGAAAAAAAGAGTTCGGGATTTTTTAAAAAGAAGGTTAATTTTGTTTTTAATTAGTGAAGGAAAAAAATGTAAGCAGTCAAATTTGAGTCATTGATTGAGTCAAAACAGTTTGTTTCCCTGCCTGCGACGCCTTCTTTCCAATTCTAAGCAGACTGTGATGCTGCGGGTACAAGATAAATGTGAAATCAGAAGAATGATTCTAACAGTCCTGATCTTTTCGCCCTTTCTGAGTGAGAATTGGCTCTTCCTTCTTATTGGAGAAGAATCCCATCTGCCTTGTTATCCCACCCACAAAGAATTTGACTGCATGTGTGACAAATACTTAAAGGAAAAATTAAACTTTTAGTAGTAAATAGCAATTCAAAAATAGGTTTCTCGAAAGAGAATTTGCTAGTTAATGGAAGTGCTGGCTGGAGTAGACTGAGAACTCCTGATCTGATTTCTAAAACTCCGCTGTAGTAAATGTATAAAAATGAAGTGTTGTTTCTCTGCTCTTTATATGGGAGAGAAAGGGGGCTGGGATTATTTCCTTTCTAATTTGAACTGCGTAAAGCAGAGTCTTAAGACTTGGGCAAAGATTTCTCAAAGTACAATTTTCCACTGTGACAAAAGATTTCTTCCTTTTTTCATCTTGTCAAACATAATCACTCACAGATAAAGTCAATTTGCTCTTTTGCCTCCACGTTGGGCTGTTTCCTTTTGCCCGCTAACGTTTTTGAGGGCAGGTTGGACTTAATCATTCAGCACCCCGAGATTTTTCAGACCATCTGGGGCCGAGGACTTGAAACAATAAAACCCACAGTCCGCCCTCTGACAAAAGACCTCATACTTGGCCAGGAGGGAGCCACAGAACACCTCAGAAAGAACAATTTGGAAAATTCTACCTAACAGCCCAATTCTGCTTCTCCAGATCGGGAAAACGCATTCATTTGTCACCCTAACTAGAAGTCATTTGGTGCTAATTATTCCAGAACTGGTGGCCGTTTTCTGCTTCCCCAAGAGGCCTTCCCGTCAAGTGCAAGCGCACTTCATTGTTTTATCTCCGAAGAACCCCAATCCTGCCTCGCATTTCCTTCCCGGCAGCTCTGTGGCCGGCATGTGGGTTCTCCATCCAGCGTCTCTGGGTGACCTGAAACGTCACGTTCTTTCCACTAGGGTGATGTCTTCCCCTTCCCCTTCCGCAGAGCCAGCCTCAGTCTGCCCGGGCTCCAAACCCCTGGCCACTTGCCTTGCTCACGTCTGGAGCTCCCGGACCAAAAGGCACAATGCGGTCACCAGCACAGAGGAGCAGCGGACTGGGAACAGGGGCCGGCCAGGGTGCTAGCTGAATGTCAAGGGATGTTTGCTGCAAAGAGGCTCCAGAAATAATGTAAAATTGTTCTGTCCTTTTAAAAATGGAAAATGCCTTGGCAGGGTGATATATTATTTGCCTGGCTGCATTTTCTCTCTGTCTCCGTCAAGGCTTGGAAAGTACTGGCACTTCTGCCTTTTCATGCAGAGCTCAGTGTAACTGGACCACATCTAATGCTTGTACGATGCAAATGAAGATTGAAAGTGTTGTTTCCTTTGATGTGTGTGACTAAATGCTCAAAGGGGATATTTTCTTTTCGATCCTCCGGTGGATAGAGCCTCTTTAAAGATACCTGTTGGCTCCTTCTTCCCATTGGCAATTGAAGTAATTCCCCACACTGGAGATGGGAGGTTGAGTTCGGTTGTGATGAATGTCTTTCTCTGGGAAGGATACCCTGCTCGGGTTGGCGATGATTGTGAAAGCTCTGGGGGGAATTAAGAGGCGTGAAAGGCACGTTAATGATGGGTGTCTGCAATGAGCCATTCGGGCTTGCCTGAGAAAGTCCAGAGAGCACATTTGGAGAGCGAAGTTGGGGAGATGAGATGAGTCACGGCTGGGCTTCGCGGTGACGCTAGCTCTTTCTGACTCCCGGTAGCTTAAAGGACCTGGGAAGCTGGGGGGGGGGGGGGTGCTGCCGTTGGCCTGAGAGGCTGACCCACACCTCAGCCATTCAGTCTTCCCACCAAGAGGGGAAGCGGTCCTCACCTGTGCTGGGAGGATCCTAGCCCTTCTCTGAATCCGGGTGGTTTCTGAACACACACAAACACCCACAAGGAAATTAATAGCTTGGAGCGTTGTCAGAAGCGGCCAGCCTCCAGGCAGGCTGAGCTCGATGCTCTGAACCGCTCTCCCTATGAGACGAGGCGTAACCATAATCCACCTCAGCAACTCTGCCTTGCACGCCCATGTTCAGCAAGGCCATCGACAAGAGAAGCTTCTTTGTGAAAGCAAGAACAAACAAACATTTGGATCCATCTATAAATCATGATCTGGGTCATTGGATTTACTTTGGATGCCACCTCTTCCCCCTTTTTCCCTGGTAGATGTTAGCTGTAGCTCACCTGGGGAGGAAGCCGGAAGCGCGTATCCTCTTGGAGCCGGGAGAGGAGATGGGAGAAGATCTGGAAACTCCAGGATAACAGAGGCTTGGCAGCGGCCACTGCTGCGAGCCTCATGCCCAGACTGGTCCAGGCACGGGACAGGTGCAGTCAACACCGAATGATGAATGAATGCTCAGGCCAGCCTTATCCAAAGGAACCACACTGTTTGGGGCACGGGGATGGGGGTGGGGGTGGGGAGAAATTCACACGGAGAGGAATTAAAGAGAGCCTTTGGACTAATCTGCTCAAGCAGCCATAAGAAAGTGCCACAGACTGGGGGAGCTGAAACAACAGAAATTTATTTTCTCACAGTTCTGGAGGCTGAAAGTCAAGAAGCAGGGCATCGGCGGGTTCAGTTTCTCCCAAGGCTTCTCTCATCAGGTTGAAGATGCCACCTTCTCCCCGTGTCCTCATGTGGTCTTTCCTCTGCACACCAGCACTCCTGGTGTCTCTCTCTCTCTTCGAGCCCAAATTTCCTCTTCTAACAAGGACGCCAGTCATGTTGGATTCGGACCCGTCCCAATGACCGCATTTTAACTTAATCACCTCTTCCAAGGCTCCATCTCCAAATACAGTCACATTCTGGGGTACTGGGGGGGGTAGGGCTTCAAACTACAAATTTGGGGGACACACAATTCAGTCCATAACCGGTCCAGACTAGTCTCACACTGAAGCTCAGTACTTTGGGGCTCCTTAAAATAAAAGAACACTGGTCTCATTTCCTGCCCTATTAGCTAAGGCTTTCATCCCACACTCCGCAAAGCATGTTAGACAAGTATCCCTCCTGTGTAAACCCTGCTGCACTTTGTTTTCTAGATCCTGGTTTTCCATCCGCTTTCCTCTGAATCCGGAGAGGCAGTGTGACATGTTGTCAGGTGCTGGTGCCTCCTGGCTGTGCCCCCACAGACTTGCCTGGGGCAGCTCCCTCGACATTGCCGAGGGCCACCTCGTTCTCAAAAGGGGCTCAATCATCCTTGTCCTGCCTGCCTCACAAGGTCACTGTGATCACCTTACGATGTCATGTCTATGTGTCCAAGCAGGTACATGTGCCCAACGAGGTATATAAAGTCTCAGAATAAACAAAGTCCTTCCTCCCAGAGCATCACTTTAAAAAATATGATCGTTATATTAAAATAAGCACAGATGCATTAAGAAGCCGAACAAAACATTGGCATGGAATGCAAATAAAACTGAAGCTTTCCAATAAAATGTGTCCTTGCTGCAGCCTATGTGTTTCTGCCATCCCAGGCTCTTGGGTGGGAAGTTGAAGCAGTGCTGGTCATGCCATGAAGATGTATGAGCTCCTCTCCAGGTACTGATATGGAACAGTTGCCAAGATCTATTACACAGTGAAAAAATTCAGGTGCAGAACAAGGTGTTACCATTTGTTTAAAAAAAAGCAGGGGGCGTGTGGGTATTTATAAAGGCTTGTGAATGCCAAGCATAGTTGGGCATAATATAAGGAAACCCACAACAGGGGATTACCTCCAAGATAAAGACCTGGGGAACCTGGGCGACCCGGATGGGAAGGAGACTTCACACCAAAACCTTCCTGTATTATCTGATTTTTAAAGATTTATTTATTTATGTGTGAGAGAGACAGAGAACATGAGTGGAGAGAGGGGCAGAGGGAGAGAAGCCTCAAACAGACTCTCCACTGAGCACGGAGCCTGAACAGGCCTCAGTCCTATGACCCACGAGATCATCACCTGAGCCAAAACCGAGAGTCAGGCGCTTAACCGACTGAGCCCCCCAGGTGCCACGACCTCATTTTTTTAGACATATGGAGTACCTATGCGTAAATTGTGTTGTTTTTAAAAGCCACAGTCCTGATTTTAAAATTAATTTATTATCATTATTCAAATGATAATCATATGTGTTACATGGAGTACACGAGTTATATGGAGTATACGAGTATACGGAGAGTATGAATATGGTTACACAGATTACATGAGTTATATGAACTATATGAGTCATATGGACACCAGGAGTATATGGGATGTAGGGATATATGGGCTATATGAATTATATGGAGTATGAGTTATATGGAGTATATGGAGTATTTGAGCATGTAGAGTAACAAATATTTGGAGTATGTGAATACATGTGGTGAGAGACCTTACATGCAGCCCCGGGCAATGCTAACATTGGACAACCAGAGAAGCAGAAAAGAAAACCCAGGAAGCATGTAGGAAATGGAGGAAGCGCGTTTTGAGAAGGAAGTGTCCATAAAGTCAGATGCCACGGAAAAGTCATGTAGAACCATTTCCCATCCGCTAGGATGACTATCATCGAAAGAAAAAAACAAACGAGAATAGTAAGTGTTGGGAGGGTGTGGAGAGCTGGAACCCTCGTGCACACCTGGTGGGAGTGTAAGATGGTGCAGCTACTGCGGAAACGGTAGGGTGATTCCTCAAACAGCTAAACACAGAACGACCATATCACCCAGCAATTCCATTCCCAGGTCTATACCCCCAAAGATCCGAGAGCAGAGACTCGAACAGATATTTGTACACACACGTTTGTGTGTCTACACTGTGAATGAGCTGAAAGGTGAAAGTGACCCAGACGTGGGCAGACAGATCAGCAAATACGGTGTTCACACAATGGAATGTCGCTCCCCTCAACCAGGGAATGAAATTCTGACCATGCCACAATGGGGATGAACCTTGAAGACAGAATACACTAAGTCACAAATAAACCAGTCACAAGACAGCAGATCCTGCACGATTCCACTCACATGAAGCCTCTAGAACCGTCATATTCGGAAGACGGAAGGAACGGAGGTGCGGGGGCGGGGGGCTGAGGGCGAGAACGGGGCATTAGTGTTTAATGGGGGCAGAGTTTCAGTTGGGCTGCATGAGAAAGTTCTGGAAGTAGGCTGTGGTGTCGACTGCACAGCCGTGTGAACTCACTTCCTGCCGCCGAACGGTGTGGTTAAAATGGTGGATTTTATGCTGAGTGTATCTGACCACCACCACCAAACATCCAGTTAAAGGACGGAAGTGAATCCGGCCTGGAAGTTACCAGGGATTTTGATGAAGGCAGAAGGGCGGAAGCCAAACAAGACTGGGTGTGGGTAGGGCAAGACTGAAGGGCTTGAGGACGCGAACACGTTGACAAGGAGCCTCTAGAAAGTGGGAGAAAGCCGGGGTGGCAGCTAAGGAGTGGGGACCACGTTCGCATCATCCCTGGACTTTCCTGCACCCTTAGCCAGGCCTGGGCTCTAGAATCATTGCTAATACTGGGGTATGAGGAGGAGACACCCCGTGCCCACGCCAAGGGACCCTCTGGCTTCTTCCAAGCCAACCTGCTCCTTTCTCTTCCGTTGTGAACATTCTTCAGTTTTCTTACGGGTTTAGGCCTTCAGAAACAAGGGCCAGCGTCTTGCAGCTATCCCCACAATCTGCCAGTCCCAGAGCTTGTTGGAGGCCTCGAAATGCAGAGCCAGCTGCCTACCTGAAGTAGCGGAAGGAAAACGAGAAAATACAGAGAGGGACAAAACCATCAGAGGACCTTACCTAGTGTACATGCTTCCTGGGTTCTCAGAGTCCGTGTGCAGCTTTTTGGTTGCTGAAATCAATGAGGTGAGTGGGTTTTCTACCAGCTCCCCTTCACAGACCTCACCGTCCGTCTTCCTTTCCTCTCCTGTGTCTCCTGTGTGGTCTTCCCAGTACCCTCGTGCCATGCTCCACCTCCCCTTACACTTGACATCAAGTTCATGCAACACATTGTTTATTAGCACCTGCTACCTGGCAGGCCCTGTAAGCAAGACAAGAGGGCATTCCTGCTTGTGGGTTTTAATTTTCTTGCCGTGGGAGATGGATTATAAAGTTTAAAAGTTAAGTATGTATATGAGATAGTGGTAACAGCTATGTGGGGGGAGCGGAGTCCAGATATGGGAAAAAGAGGGAACAAGAGTGAGGAACGGAATTGCAATTTCCAAAAGGGCAATCAAGGAAAGCAAGTGAACAAGGATCAAAACAGGTGAGGGAGAGCCCTACAGGTCTCTGGGGGAAACGCATCCCAGGCAGGAGGGAGAGTCAGTGCAAAGGCCCTGAGGCAAACACTTTGTGGATTGGAGAAAGAACAAGAACGACTGCATCTAAGTGAGCAGAGGAGAGCACAGTGGGAGACACGCTCAGAGGGAAGAAGTGAGCAATCAGATCTGATGGTGGGGGCTCCGAGCAATCAGATCTGATGGTGGGGGCTCCGAGCAACGTGAATACTCTGGCTCTCGTTCTGAGTGCAAGGGGAAGCCATCAGAGAGGATAGGAGCACTGCGATGTGACCTGAGAACTGGAGTCATCCATCTGCCCACAGTATGGAGAATAGACGGTTGGGGTTGGGTAGCGAGAGCAAAAAGGCAGGAAGACCAGTTACAAAGCAACTGCACAATCACACGAGAGGAGATGGTGGGTTGCACCAGAGTGAGATCTGTCGGTGCGAGGAGGAGTCAGGCTCCGGATCGATTTTGAAGGCAGAGCAGTCAGGATCTGCGGGCAGAACGCATGTGGAGTGCAAGGGAAAGGAGAGTCAAGAATGATTCTGAGAAGGGGAAGCATGTTTGTGGGGGAGGATTAATTAAACTCGCCACCGCATGGCTGCCTCATCCTCTGGTCCAGTCCCCTCCCCGGGTGACCCAGCTCCTTCCCAGCACCATCCGAGTGGCCCCACCCAGGAGACGTGAACTCGGAGTTTCTCTGCTATATCACAAAGCCCAGAATCCAGAGTTTGCTTCCCACCTATTCTGCTGCCGGTAGGTAGAAAACGAACCTGTTACGAATGTTAATAATTTAAGAACAAAATATTACTAATTAAGTTAAGAATAAAATGTTAACAATTTTGTAGCCTGTCCCTTTTCTTAGAGAACCAGAATGCAGGAAAGCGGAGTCCTATCATTTCGTGATTATCAGAGCCAACGTCGATGTGGCTTACGTGTCAGGAGACTAAGGGATTGATCTCAGTTTGTCTTTGTTAATGTGGACAGTTCTGTAAATATCTGTCTACCTTCCGAATGTCGAGAAGTCAGATGTGTCAGAAGTGGGGGTGTCCCTCGGTGAGTAACGCACCCACCCTTTTCTGGTGGGACACACTGCTGGATCAGTGGTCCTTCAGGTGGGGGCTCCTGGATTAGCTGCATTTAGCATTTCCTGGGATATTCTGAGAAATGCAGATCCTGGGGTGCTATTCCAGACCCATGGAGTCAGAAAATCCTAGAGAAGAGTCCAGCGCTCTCTGTCTCAACGAATGCCCCCCAACCCCGGTGATTCTGCTGGGCTCTGAGGCGCCGTCCAAACCATCAGCAACGCCCCACCCCCTCCCCACCAGTCTCTGCCTTCAGGAGGGGTAGACCCTGGAAAGCTGGAATAGGAAGGGACATTGCTTTATGCCTTTATCTTCTAGGTTCCTTCTCTGGAGTATTCTTTATTTATAGATTGTCTCGACTTATTTGAGACGCACACATGCAAGCATCAGGGACCGCATCTAAGCATTTTTGTCGTGGGCTCTCAACCACTTACACACATACACGTCCCATGGCTCCGCACACTCACACAATCAGATGCCTTGTACCCTTTCTCATGGTAAGGATGACAATATTGAGACTTTCCCCCCTTGTGCCAGTTACAAAGTTTCTCTGCAGAGGAAAACAGCGATACAAATGCCAAGTGATGTTGTCTGTTGAACACTAGTCAAACATGAGGCTCACTTTTTCAATGTTTGTGTGATCAGGATAAAACCGACTGTTCTTTTGGCCAGCACCTTCTCATGTATCGTTCTTCCTAAACAGGGCAGAGGGGAAACCCTGCTAAGCTAGCCTACCTCACAGTCTGAAGCACAAACTCAGTCCTTTTTTTTTGTTGGAATAAAAGTTTGAACCTTGCCACTACCCAACTGTACGCTCAATGAGACCCTGCCTCGCTTACCAAGTATGGGTTCAAAACCACGGGGAAATCCCTATCTCTCCTGACAGCCCCGCAGTCTGGTGGCCCATCCGTCTAACATGAGTGTCTTGCCATCCACTGATACGTCCTTTTGAAGGCAAACAGCCACGCCAGCAGCTGCAGAAGAGCAGTCGGTGCTGAGTCAGCATGGGTGTGGCATTTAATATTTTTCTTATCGGCCTGATGAGACAAGTCACCAGACTATTTCCTACCTTCCAGGGCTGGAAACCCTGCATGAGAAAGAGAGTCTGCCTGTCCCAGTGCACACAGACGTTCGGTGTCGAAGGCAAGGAGAAAATTCCCTCATTTCCCACACTGTTCCTCAGAGACTACTTTCTCTGGGTAAAAATAGTCCCCGAGTTACGGCAGGTCTGGGAAGAGGGAGGGAAGGTCTCTGTCTGAGCTCTCCCTCGTCGAGGGGCAAGCTGAGGCTATACCTGGTCTCAAGCACCAGAGAGAAAGGAGAAGCTGCCCATGCAGAGGGGCAATGTCGATGAGCCCCCAGACCTAACATGATGGTGTTCAGCCGGACACAGCGCTGCCCCATCCCCGTCATGCCCCGGATGAGCTCCCAATGCCAGACCCAGGATGAGGGCGAGGAGAGAGAGCTGCCCCCCACCCTCCCCCGCTCCCCGCCGGCGCGTGCAGGCCCTGGCAGCAAGCCCCTTCTCGGTCTGCACCCAGGCCTCCCCAAAGACACAGTGAAATCCTACAGAGGATTATTGAACAAGACAGGCTGGAGCCAGTACCCAGCACAGTTCTTCGAATCATCACAGAGTTAGCAGTAAATGTGCAAGACGGGAAAGGAAACGGAGAGAAAATTCGAGGGAGCTTGCTTCCAGACTCTTACTTGGCCATCGGCACTGTGAGCGAGAGAAGTCCTCAGCTTCCCTCGCTGTTCCCAGCGCTGCCTGGCAACTTGGGAGCATCTGCGAAAGGCTCTGGACCAAGGGCCTGCCTCAGTCAAAGCGACACAGGGGCACTGAGCGAGTCACATGGCTTCTGTGAGCTTCGATTTCCTAGAAAACGTGCATGACGCCGACTACGGCATCCCATGAGCTATGGGTTTCAGAGAACACCTGTAAAAGTTCCTTTGAAAATGCAAGCTGTCTCAGGGGCGCCTGGCTGGCTCAGTTGGTAGAGTGTGCAACTCTTGACTTCGGGATCGTGAGTTCAAGCCCCATGTTGGGTGTAAAGGTTACTTAAAAATCAATTTGTTTAAAAAAATGCAAGATGTTTCATAGAAATGAAAGACACAATGGTTGCTGTTCACTCTCTTCTGTTTACAGAAGAGGTACGTCTCTGTGGTACGTCTCTGTGGTACGTCTCTGTGGTACGTCTCTGTGGTACGTCTCTGTCCAGCCAGTCATCCTCATTCCAAACTGCAGAAGCCCGGTTTGAGGTTGCAGGAATTTAAGAAGCAAGACCCAAGACTCAAGTGGAGACATTCAGACACATGTCATTTATTGATTTTGTCAAAGTTATTTCATATTGGTGGGGCGCCTGGGTGGCTCAGTGGGTTAAGGCTCTGTCTTTGGCTCAGGTCATGATCTCAGCATCCTGGGATCGAGCCCCGCATCGGGCTCTCCGCTCAGAGGGAAGACTGCTTCTCCCTCTCCCACCACCATCCCCATTTGTGTTCCTTCTCTTGCTGTGTCTCTCTCTGTCAAACAAATAAATTAAAAAATCTTAAAAAAAAAAGTTATTTCCTATTGGTGTTCACAAAGCGTATTTAGCCCATCACACTGAACTAAGAGAACCAGCCTGCCTGGCTGCTGGGTTTGTAAACGAGGAGGTAGCGCAGGCTCGTATACGGTACCCTCTGAGTAAAGGGTGGTTTGAACTAGAGTCACCAATGACGCACACACGATTCATGAGGAGAAATGCTTTTCACAAATTCCAAATGCTCAACTGCATTCATTCAGCTCTTCTTTGTTCATTCACTGCCTCCCAGAAGCTCCAAGGATCCTGCAGCCCATTAGGGTGAGGGAAGGAGCTCCAAGTTGCCCTCCAGAGAGGAAGACTGAAGGGCCACGGTATTAGAGTTCCCCAGGGAAACAGAACAAGCAGGAGATATGGAGAGAGAGAGAGAGAAGATGTGTGTGTGTGTGAGGGAGGGAGGGAAGGAGGGAGGGAGAGAGAGAGACATTATGGGAGTTGGCTCAAGTGATTACGGAAACTGAGAAGTCCCACGATCTGCTGTCCGCAAGCTGATGACCCAGGAATGTCCATGGTGTAATTCGGGCTGAGTCCAAAGACCTGAGAACCAAGCATCCGATGATTTAAATCCCAGCCAGTGCAAGGAATGGAAAAGATGAGATAAGATGTCCCAACTGAAGCAGGCAGGCAGGAAGTCAAAAGGGGTGAATCCTTCCTTCTTCCACCTTTGAGTCTATCCCGGCCCTCCATGGACGATGGCACCACCCACACCAGAAAGTGAAGGTACATTGCTGAGTCTTCCCGTTCAAATGCTCTCATCACTGAGAAATACCACTCCCCAAGACACAACCAGAAATAATGTTTAATCTGGGCATCCCCCCTGCCCCACCCAGACAAGTCAACACATACAATTAGCCATCAAAGTGTCACCTCCGTGGGAGGACCTCAAGGTGGCTTTACTGGAGAGGGATGACCAAGACCAGCCTTGAAGACCAGATGGGCATCACCATCCCATAGCATCATAGTTGCTTTCAGAACGTTTGCCCCTCTCTGTATTCATTCAGTGACCCCACAAATATCTGCGTTTCTGTACCAGCCCAGGCCCTGATGATAAGGTCGGAGAGGACAGAGACAGTGTCCTGCCCTTACAGAGTGGGAGATGGACGACCAGAGAGAGAACAAATAAGGGCAGTGTGCCATGTGACAGGTGTTCTGAAATCGACAAAGCAGGGAAATGGGACAGGGAATGCCTGATCGGGGGTTTGGGACCATGGGTGGGGGTGCCGTTCTGGCTGGAGCTGTGACTCTCTGGAGGAAATGCATACCAGCATGAGAATAGCCTTTTCAATGGCCCTGGGGATAGAACAAACTTGGTCAACTTGGTCGAGCTGATATGAACACCAGACAGGAAAGGAAGGAGCTGGAACTTAAGGGTGCTTGTTGGCTGCCTGATGAGGAGTCTGGGTTCTATTATAAATGTAAAAGAAGTCCATTTGCAGGATTTTCAGTAGGAGAAATCTTATGATCCAAACTTCTAGGGAGCCAGGACTTTGTTTCTCAATGGTTTCCAACCATCTATTAAACTAAACTGAATTTCATCCATTCTCCCAATATTAGCCAAAGGACCTTGACCAAATTCCTTCACCAACAACCAGCCTGCAGAATCTTCTTTGAACTTAGAAGGCATGACCCCAGCATGTGTTCCATGAAACCCTGGGTTGCCCCCCTGTAATGGGAAGGTGGCGGATGGTGACTCGGGTACTTACCAGTTCCACAAGTTCCATGCATGAGCCTGTGACCTCAAAAGACTGATAAAGTCACAGAGTTACCCGAGCTCCTCCTGGTGCTAAGTTCCCATTGGATTACAAATGCTCATTTTCCTCCAGAATGACCCAGACCCCTCCCTCGACTCTCTGCCACAAAGGGAAAATTAACAGTAACAAAAGTTAAGAAGGTGAAAGGACATTATCACTCTTGTCAACAATAAAATCTGCGGCTGGCATTCAGTTGTGAAGACGGACACATCTATTATTTATAGAATACAGATTGTTAAATATTAAATACTTGAACCTAGGACAGGGTGAGGGTAAAACCAAGAGTGTGAATTTGTCAAAATCGTAAAAATGGTAACTCTTTGCAAGGGTGGAGTGCATCTACATTTATAACCGCTTTTACTGCACTATAAATTAAGGGGGGAAACCTATGATGTGTCAATTCCAAGTTCCAAGCGATGTGCATTGTCTTTGGGATAGCATCTGTTTAAGTCAGCTTCACAAACCGCTACGAGCCCACCTGCGTAGACCTTTTAGCTGGTTTGGGCTAGGAAGGTGGCAAAGGATAAGGTTTTCTTCCTCATTTCCCACATGAGGGATTGGCAGACAAGTCAAACGTCTCATGAGTTGGCAATTTTTCTCATATCACTTGTACATCTGATCTAACATTTGCCCAAAGGTTTGCATTGATGAAGGCAAAAATACGTCTTAAAAATCTTAAAAGTCACATGTGATGTCAAACATCTTAATTTTTATATGATTTTGATGTACTCTAGTTTACCCTACTTTCTTTCTGGCCTGAATTTTTTGTGCAAATTTTAAAACTTGAATCGCTGCTATGTGCTTTGTAATAGGATGTGAGATACCGTGAGATCTGTCACAACCCGAGCATCCACTCAGCCTACCCCTAACGTTCACAGGTGTAACAGCTTGATTTCTTGATTTACTGCTCGTAACAAAATGATTTTTCTGTCTTCTTACAAAGAATATTTGCACATCCAATCTGGTTTTCCTTTAAAAAAAAAAAAAATGCGTTGAAGTAGCCAAAAAATTTCCAGTGAAGCACCTGATTCAAATACAAATTCGGCCCACTACAAGCAGGCAGTCTTGTGTTTAATAAGTACTCAACAAGGATTGTGCATTAGATTATCTTCCTCAAAAACTTGCTGATAGACTTATCAATATTTGGCTTAATTTTAACGTGAAAGAAGCAAATTCTTAATATTTCCAGTTTAGGAGGACAGGAAACCTATGACTTAATTGTACAACAGTTTTAACCTTGATTATCCCTTTTTCTGATTGAACACTATACAATGATATTAAATTCAAAAATTAATCTAGCCTGCAGGATGGACAATTAGTCAAAAGCAGGGAAAAGTCACAAGAAATTAACAATGAAATCAATTCCTTGATTTTGTGTCACACCTCTTTCTCCTGGGCATTCTGAGGCAGATTTTCAATATAAGCTCATTTCCTTCTTCTAAATTCTGCTGAAGTTTTATTATAGAAAGATCTAGACTTTTCCTTTTAGAGATGGGAAAACCAAGTGAAAGCAAAGTTCCACGGTGATAGGAAGAAAAATCAGAAGGAATGATTTAGAAAGGGTTGAAGCAGGAAAAGGGAAGAGCCAGAGATCAGAGCTGCTGACATTATTGGGGAAGAGCAGAAGGGCCAAGTGGTTAGGACTGGAGCAGAAAATTGCTTCCAAAAGCTGCTGGAGACCCCACGAGCTACCATCTAGTTTGGAACAGGAAAGCAGGGATCTCCAGGACAAAATCTCTGGTGGAAATAAATGGAATAAATGAGAATTTGAAAAGGAATTGAGGGCACCTGGGTGGCTCAGTGGGTTAAGCCTCTGCCTTGAGCTCAGGTCATGATCTCAGGGTCCTGGGATCGAGCCCTGCATGGGGCTCCCTGCTCAGCGGGGAGCCTGCTTCCCCCTCTCTGCCTGCCTCTCTGTCTACTTGTGATCTCTGTCTGTCAAATAAATAAATAAAATCTTAAAAAAAGTAATTAAGAATATGATTAAGGCAAGTCACAGGAAAGAAGAAAGAAAGGAAGGAGAAAGAGAGAGAGAAGGAAGGAAGGATAGAAGAAAGAAAGAGAGAGAGGGAGGGAGGCAGAGAAAGAAAGAAGAGGAAGGAAGGAAGAGAGGGAGGGAGGGAAGGAGAGAAAAAGAAAGAAAGAAAAGAAAGAAGAAAAAAGTAAGGAAGGGAGGGAGAGAGGAGAGGGAGGAAGGGAAGGGAAGGGAAAGGAAGGGAAGGGAAAGGAAGAAAAGAAGGAAAGAAGACAATTAGACCTTGGGAAAAAAACAACAGAAAGTATACAAGAAATAATGGTTGGGGCACCAAGGTGGCTCAGTCCACCAGGCGTCTGTCTTCTGCTCTGGTCATGTTTCTGGGGTCCTGGGGTCAAGCCCCACATCAGGCTCCATCTCCCTGTCCTCCCCACTTGCTCTCTCTCTCTCTCTCTCTAAAATAAAAATAAAGTCTTTAAAAAAATGGTCCAAAAAAGAAGCAAACAAAATGTGTCACAGTTTTAAGCAATCAATGGACTATGAGGATAACTTTTTTAACATTTGGAAAGAAGGCACAGAGTTCACTCTTGAAGTCAAACACTCCTGAGGATGTCATCATGACGTAAAGCCATTCATTGGCTCTTGGCTTTTCAGTTCACCCCATAGACCAGGCTCCCGAGAGCTAGTTGTGTTGTCAGAATGCAAATACTACCCTATTGTTATGAAGGCTGATGGAGAGAACAAGGAAGGAGGAAGGAAAGGATGAGCACTAACGTCCTTATCTGACTAACTGGAGGGCCAAGTGAAGTTGCGGACAGCTGATGCACAGAAAATCGAGATGTTGGCCCATTATTTAAAATTAAGAAAATGACTTTTAGAAGTTTTAAAATAATAATGTAAATACCAAACATTTAGAGGGAAAACTCAAAAAGGGACTCGAGAAATAGAAAATATGGGGCACCTGGGTGGTTCAGTCAGTTAAGTATCCAACTCTTGATCTCAGCTCAGGTCATGATCTCAGGGTCATGGGATGGAGTCCCATCGCAGGCTCCGTGCTGGGTGTGGAACCTGCTTAGGATTCTCTCTCTCTTTCTCCCTCAGTCCCTCCCTGCCTGCTTGCTCATGAACGTACACATGCCCTCTCTCCCTCTCTTAAAAAAAAAGAAAAGAAGGGGTGCCTGGATGGCTCAGTCATTAAGTGGCTGCCTTCAGCTCAGGTCATGACCCCAGAGTCCTGGGATTGAGCCCTGCATTGGGCTCCTGGCTCAGCGGGAAGTCTGCTCCTCCCTCTCCCCACTTCCCTTGCTTGTATTCCCTCTCTCGCTGTCTCTCTCTGTCAAATAAATAAATAAAATCTTTTCTAAAAAAAAAAAAAAAGAAAAGAAGAAATAGAAAATACAAATAGACCTACAAGAGACTGAATTAGTAGTCAAAAACTTTCCCACTTTCCACCCTCCCACACAAAAGCCTGGGCCTGGACGGCTTCACTGGTGAGTTCAACCACATGTTTGAATGAGAATTAATGCTATTCCTTCACAAACTCTTCCTGAAAATAAAGCAAGAGGGAACACTTCCCAACTCATTCTATGAGGCGAGCATTCCCCAATACCAAAACTGGATAAACACATCACCCAAAAAAACACACATCGATAACCTTTTGGAAGATAGATACAAAAATCCTCAATAAAATATTAGCAAATAAAGTCCAGCAACATAGAAAAAGGCATACTTGACCATGTGGGATTTCTCCCAGAAATGCGATGTTGGCTTAACATATGAAAATCAACCATGTTGGGGCGCCTGGGTGGCTCAGTGGGTTAAGTCTCTGCCTTTGGCTCAGGTCATGGTCTCAGGGTCCTGGGATCGAGCCCCACATTGGGCTCTCTGCTCAGCGGGGAGCCTGCTTCCCCCTCTCTCTCTGCCTACTTGTGATCTCTGTCTGTCAAATAAATAAATAAAATTTTAAAAAAAATCAACCATGTTAATAGAATAAAGGACAAAGGGACATAATCACCTCAGCAGGCCAGAAGAAGCAGTTGCTCAAATCCAGCAGGTCCTGCACGTAACAAATGGAAGGGAACAACCTCGGCCTGGCGCAGACAGCAGTGGAGAGCCCACAGTTAACAAGACACTTCATGCTGAAAGACTCAGTACTTACCCTGTGATCAGGAGTAAGACAAGGACGGCCATTCTCACCACTTCTGTTCAGCATTGAACTAGAACTTCTAGCCAGGCGATTCAGAAAACAAAACAAACAAACCAAAAAAGCATCTAGACTGGGAAAACAGAAGTAAAACTATTCACAAATGATATGCTCTTATATATAGGAAATCCTAAGGAGCACGCATGCACACACACACACACACACACACACACACACACTGTTAGAACAAATAAACAACATCAACCAGGCGGCGGGATATAAAAATCGATATATAAAAATCAACTATATTTTCGTACACTAACAACAAACAATCTGAAAATGAAATTAAGAAAGCAATTCCAAACCAGGTGGTGGGTAATAGAGAGGGCACGGATTGCATGGAGCACTGGGTGTGGTGCAAAAACAATGAATACTGTTACGCTGAAAAGAAATACAAAATTAAAAAAAAAAAAGGAAAGAAAGAAATTCCACTTACAACTACATCAAACACTGAAAGCCACGGGGCGCCTGAGTGCCTCAGTGGGTTGAGCCTCCGCCTTCGGTTCTGGTCATGATCTCAGGGTCCTGGGATCAAGCCCCGCATCAGGCTCTCTGCTCAGCGGGGAGCCTGCTTCCCCCTCTCTCTCTGCCTGCCTCTCTGCCTACTTGTGATCTCTCTCTCTGTCAAATAAATAAATAAAATCTTAAAAAAAAAAAAACCTGAAAGCCACGAAATATTATTGAAAGAGATTAAGGAAGACTTACATTTGTGGAACCCAAGCTTATGGTCAGGAAGAGTTAACATCTTTAAGATAGCAGCTCCCCAAACTGGCCCACAGATTCAACATAATACCCCAGAGACCTAAATGTGAGGGCTGAGACTATAAAAATCTTAGAAGAAAGCATAGGAGTATATCTTCATGACCTTGGATTAGGCAATGATTTCTTAGATATAACACAGAAAGCACGAACAGTAAAAGCAAATATAGATGCATTTGGTCTCGAAAAATTTAAAGTATTTGTGATTCAAAGGACACCATCAAGAAAGTGAAAAGACAACCCCATAAAATGATTAAAAAAAATTTTTTTTGCAAACCATGTATCTCATAGGGATCTAGTACCCAAAATACGTAAGGAATTCTGTCACCCCAACAATAAACAAGCAATCCAATTTAAAAAGACAAAAGACCTGTGGAGATAGTTCTCCAAAGAAGATCTATGAATGGCCAGTAAGCTCACGAAAAGATGCTCAAAATCATTAGTAATTAGGGAAAATGCAAGTCAAAACCAGAGTCACAAACCACTTCACATCTACTAGGAAGACCATGAGAAAAAAGACAAATCTTTTGTGTCCGTGAAGATGTGGAGAAATGAGTAGTTGCCCGGCTGGGGGGTGGGGGGGTGTTGGGAGGAGGGATGATGGAGATGGGGTTTCTTGGTGGAGGGCAAAAGGCAAACTGTGCTGGCTTTAGAAGTGGTTGCACAACTTTGTGAACACAGCAAGGAACCACTGAATCATGCCCTTGAACATGATGAATTTTATGGTATGTGTCAGCTCAGGAAAACAGTTATCAACGTAAGAGACAGAAGAGGGTGAAGGGGAAAGGATGGAGTTAGGTGAGCTCAACCTCATCTTCCCCGTTAGGAGTCAAAGGTAAGTGGCCCAAATTGACAAATCCAGCAGTAGGGGCGTAATCCTAGAGCAGCGCGGTGGGGGGTAACTCCGGAAGAATTAAAACAAGGAACAGGTAAAGTCACTCTGGGGGGAGGGCTGGGAGGTGTGGGGGGAGAAGTTTGCTTTTGAACATTATCTCTTTTCTACTTATTTGTTGCTGTGTGTGTATGTTATTTTGACAGAACAGGAGGGGAAAATATCTTAAAAAGGCAAGCCTCTTTTCAAAGCTCCTGTAGGTTGAGGCCAGGGAAAGGGAAGCTTTGCAAGGTACTCATGGGACGCAGAGATGGAGCTTCTGGACCAGGCGTCTTCCAGGAAACCACCCTCGTGCTGGAATCTTGTCTCAGCTTCAAGCCCACTGCTCCATGCCGCTGTCTCCCTGCTGCTGCCCGATGACCCTGTCTTGGCTCCAGCAAGGGTAATGACCGGCACAGACTTTTCCCAACCAGCTGAGAGATCAGAGAGTGACAGTCAAAAGAGGAACAGTGAAAAGAATTAACTGTGAAATTAATTAAATGTCATGCATCAAAATCACCACAAGATTGGAGCAAGAACGTGGCTATAGTTTAAGCAGTCAGCGCTCAACTTTTGCATACGTCTTGAACAGCCTCCCAAATGTGCCAAGAAATCGGGGGTTCACACCATCACCTGTGGTCTGTATGACTTTAATTCCACATCATTCTTCTTCTGGGTCAGATCTCTGTTTAGCCAGCACACGGCTCAGAGAACTCTCCAACGGATCCAACACTCAGGAAAAGAAAAAGAAAAAAAAAAAAATCCCCACAACTGTGTGTAAGGTAATTTTGTCCCAGATCTTTCCCTCCAAGTCATGAACATAATAGATTTGACTTTTTACATCGTGTGCCCCCCTAAGAAGCATAAAAGAAAGGTTACACTGGCAGGCAGCTAGAAAAGAGTTTAATTAATCCCAAAGTGTGCGCTTCATTTGGAAAGTGCATCACAAAAGAATCCTGTGTTTACTGAACTAGATCCTTAGGGCCATTATCCCTCCACCAATGGTGAGATTTTTCTGAGGGAGCCTTGTCCCTTGTGGTCTGGAAGGTACTGCCATTAAAAATAAGATCCACACGGGGAACCAAAATTGAAGATGCTGAGGATGCAGGCACTTTCCCCTTGGCGGAGGTAATTGGCGTCTTGGCATTTGTGGAAAGATCTAAACCCTAATCCTGTGGACTTTGATGGGGCCAAGGCAGCTTTCCCCAGACCATGCCCATGGAGGCGCCGAGGGGTGGTCTGTGCTCGGTATCCCCCTGGCTGGCTATCCCTTCTTTGAAAGCAGAGCTGCCCTGTCTTAGCAAACATGCACTAGCCTAACCAGAAATTCCTGGTTTAAAACAAAAAATGCAGTTGTGTTAATTTAGCATTGCTCTTATTACAGGAGTGCCTGATTTAAACGCTTAGGACACTAGACGTGGGAACCTTGAAAATTATTACGCTCCCTGGAGTGTGTCCCTCACAAGAGGACAAATACTGTGTGATTCGCCTCTGTGAGGTCCTAGGGGAGTCAGACACAGAGACGGAGGGGAAGAAGGGTGGGAGCCAGGGGCTGGGGGACAGGGATGGGGAGGGAGCGTTTGGTGAGGACTGAGTTTCCCTCTGGGAAGATGAGAAAGTTCTGGAGACAGAGGGTGGTGATGGGCTCACAACACTGTGACTGTACTTAAAATGGTTAAAATGGTACTTTTTCTGTTGTATTTACTACAATTGAAAAAAATTTTTTTTTTTAAGTTGGGGCTCGTTCTGTTAAAAAAAAAAAATAACACAGTGTTGTGCTTTGTGCTACGTGGTTTGGCTTCATGCTGATTCCAGGGGCGGCTCCAAAGCCAAGGCAAGGGACCCTCGGTGGGCATCAGAGGGCAGACCCAAACTCTTCTGGAGACCAGGAGGAAGGAAATTTGCCCTGCTCATGAGTAATGACTGTGGTTTTCTGGCAAACATTAAGGAGGAAGGAACTAAAAATACTTAGCGGACGCTCTGCCAAAATTCCACAGTGCTCAGAACGTACCAGGCCAACATGTAGAAGCACTTTCAGAGCAAGAGGGATCGGACTAGGCACCAAGGTCAAAGTCATTTCACACCTTCTCCTCTGCTCTTGAGAGGCTGGGGCAGCCAACGAGGGGCCAGGTGCCCAGCACTGCCCGAGCCAGCCGTCTAGAACCACGGCCCAGGGGAGAGGAGGCATAGGACCGGTAGGGCCCCCAGGTCGGCCAGCCGCGGTCCCCACTCCCACCCAGCTGCAGGGCGAGCCCTGCCAGGCAGTACCTTGCTGCTTGCCAACTCCCAGAAGCTAAGACAGAAAGAGCCACATAGACATTTCCCTGATGCTTCCTCCAAGCTCCCGGAGTCAAAGCCGCCGACACCTGCAAGAGGGGGTGGGAGAGGAGGAGACACAGGTGTGGGAGCCGGCAGCCCAAATGGGGTCTGCCCTCGAGACCCATGCCTCTCCCACCTGAACACGCACTTGTTCGCCGGCGGAGCTGGTTAAAACGCAGTCTCTGATTCAGCAGGTCTGAGTAGAGCCAGAGATCCTGATTTCTAACAAGCAGGTATGTCGACGCCGCTGGCCCAGGGACCAAGACCCAAAGAGAAGCCCATCAGATGCAGGGAGCGAACAGGGGTGGGGGCAAGGCTAACAGCAATGGGCTACTCCAGTGTGGCAAGCTCTCCCAGTTTGGAAGGCGAACGTTTTCTAAATTCTGACTGTGCCCATGCGGGTTGGCACATGAGCCGATGGCCCATGTTTTTGTTTCTGCCACAAGGGAGAATTTCACTCAGTGTCCACGCTGTCCAAGAGCCCTGTGGGTTTGGGGGGAACAGGCACCCACTAACCACGAGGAGAAGTATGTCCCTGCAGACACACTGATCCAGATGGGTCAGTCGGGGAGTGTGACTCAGGGGTTCAAGGTCCAGATATTACTAAATGATGACCATGGAATCCTGCTTCCAAGCACTTCCGATGTCCAGAGTTCAGACCATCTTGGGGGAAGGGGATCTCCAAAGCGAAGACTTTAGAATCACTGATGAAGCACAAAGGAGACATTAGTCCTGACGATTCTAGCTGGCATCACGCACTTCCCTTTAGCTAAAGATTAAAGTCCACTTTATAAAAATCTCTATACCTCCACTGTAATTTCACAAAGAAATGCCATTTTCGGGGTGGGGAGGAAGGCGTGTAAAAGGGATGATGTCCAGCCTGAGTTTCAGGCGGATGCAAAATGGGGCGACATCGAACTGAGCCTCCCGGGAAGGACTTGCTCATGGAGACCGTGGTCACAGCCCTAACTCCCGACCGGATCTCAGGAGGCTCCTGGATTACCAAACCTGGACCCAGGCCAGGGCATAATGGATCATAACTATGGAGTAAGTTATTCAAATTATGATCATTTCAGGAACCATTTTTTATGAGAAAATAAATTTTAAATAATAGCATTTTAAACTTTTTATGGTTACATTTGTCATGTGACCTGAGACAAGGTATATTTTTGCACTAAAATGGGACACATTAATTATCTCCAAAGTAACACTCACTCAGTAAAAATACCAGCAGGATGAAAGGACAGGCTTATCCAGACAGCCGTTCCTTCTATCTGAGAGTCATGAGTGCACATGCATGTGTGTGCACACACAAAGGATGCAGGTAGAACGGTTCAGCCGCTGGGTCCAACCCAGGTCACTGACGGGCGGAGGAAGATTGCGCACAGGGCAGTGGATTTAATGGAGATCCAGAAAACCTCATAGTGTGTGTGTGTGTGTGTGTGTGTGTGTGTGTGTGTTTGCTCTTCTTGCTTGTTTAGCAGTTAAACAATTAGCTTAACTTTGGCCATATGCTTCCCCAAATTCCTAGAAATGGAAAAGAAATTGCTATCAACAATGACTCTCCACCTTTCTTTCCATATTCCCGTGGAAGCCCAGAGGATCTGAGCCCACCTACTGCCTGTGCAGGTTATCGGGGGTCTGGTAGCAGACCATCGGATTGTGTGAACAGGGGCTTTCCTGGCAGGAAGAACAGTGACTGCACATAGGGGGGTCCACACAGCAGCGTCGGTCCCTGGGAGGAAGGAGAGGAGGCTTGTAAATAATAAAAAGAATGTTTTCTATAGTGTTTACAGTTTATGACTCCTTTTCCATACATTGCATCACCTGCCTAGGACTGCCTGTATAATTTGTGGGGCGGGTGTAAGATCGAAATGCAGACCTCCATTTAAAAATTCTTCGGAATTGCAAGACAACGACGGCAGAGCATTAAGCCAAGCACAGGACCCTGTGTGATTGCCCAGGTCCACCACCTGTGAAAGTGGCCCAGCCACACCGCCCCCACCCCCCCGATTCATTTGAGGCGTATGTAGGACCCGTTATCTCCCATGCCCCAAGACTCCCGCCACCTCCCCTCCCCCTCCTACCTCTCACCCCTCCACCGTGTGCTTTCAGCTGCAAAATACAAACACCCAAGGCAAATTGGCTTCCGCAGCAGTGAAATGTGTTGGCTCCCACAGCTGAAAGCCGAGAGAAAGCTTGGGCTTCGGGACCTACCTAATCCGCTGGCTCTAGCTCAGTTTCCCTGCCTTGCTCTGGGTTCTGCCCTCTTGGGCAATGACATCATCCTCAGGGCAGAAGCAAGGGTGGCTGCAGCTCTGGCCCAGCCCAGCCCTGGATTCTCCGAGAATCCAAGAACGCCGGAGGTAAAATCACCTTGATTGGCTTCAGCCGCCCCTTCCCCACCCCACTGAGCTTCAGCCCCTGAATCACATTGAGGCTGCTTAGCCCTGGGTGTAGGTGAGATGATGCCACGTGACCACAGCCCTGCAGGCCCATATGGCTGGGAGAAAGCTCTCTGACCCACCATGCTTTCCAGCCTATGACGCTGACCTCTAGCCATGTTTGTCTGGGACAAGGGTACCCCTCACTGAGGACCGACCAATCCGTTGGTTATGTGTTGCCCTATACAGGACGATGGGTTGGACCAGGTTGTTGCTCTGGGCATTTGAAGGAAGAAACTATAGGAGCAACAGGGAACGGAGACTAGTTAATGTTCAAGATTGCAGTTTAAACATTACAACACAAAAAGAAGTCAGAGAGGCCAGCATGGGTCTTGTGCAACCGAAATCGCGTGCGGGAAGCGGGGACGGCAGAAGCCGTGGAACAGAGAGGTCGAGTGAACGGCAAGAAGCTGGCAGAGTCGCCACCTGAGTGATGGGCAGAGGGAAACCCGAGAACTCCGGCTCCCAACAGCCGGCCGGCAGCCCTGCATCCAGAGTAGCCCTACGTCCCCGCGCTGTTCACGTGCCCCTCGCTTTCCTCCCGTGTTCTCCCAGCGGGTCTTCATCCCAGGCAGGTCTCAAACGAGGGATCTCAGATTTAACTGCTCTTTTCGGCTAAGAGGAGAAACGTACAAGAAAAGAGCCCTTCATTCATTCAACCCATACTCCGAACTCGGAGCCGAGCCGCTCCGCCAGGATTCGGGGATGCGGCAATGGGGGGGGTGCCCCCTCAAGGACCTCAGGGTGTCGCCTTGGCGGAGGGGAGCAAGCAGACAGGTGAACAAGGAATTATGCTATGGTCTGAGGAGCATGGCAGGGAGAGGAAGGAAATGGTCCCAAACTCCACCGTCTCTGAGGGAAGTGTCCCCAAAGCTTCCACCATGTTGGGAATGAACGCCCTGAGCGAGGCTAAGAGGCGAATGTCGGATAATAAGCAAGCAGATGGCCAAATCCTTCAGTTCCCCTCCCCACCGTTTCCCCTGGATCTGTCGTCCTTCTACTTCCACGAAAAAGAATTAAAAACAAACAAATAACCAAGGCGCCGATCAGTCCTTCCGGTGGGTGAGGCCCACAGAGTCCAGCTTGCAGTCACGGAGAACTCTGATAACCAAAACCATATCCATGGTAACTGATCAGAAACATAGGAAATCTATGACATAGGCATCTCGGATGAAACCGAGTAATCATACGGATGATACTGACTTGTGAATCTAGTTACAGGATTTTATGAGAAAAAGCAGCGGAGAGGGAAGGAAGAGGGTCACATCTCAACAGGATATCCATCTGTGTCTGAACAAACCAAGCACCTTGATTCCAAGGGACTTGCCTTTCTCTCTGAAAATAGCCGGGGGTCTGAGACTCAAGAGCTGGGGGTGTCGGCAGGGTGGGGGTGGGGCATGGGGAACGAGAAAGAACTTGCGTATTTCCACGGGAAAGATGGAGCCACACGGTCCTGACTCACTTATCCCATGGGCATTTGGCACACCCGCTATACATTCACAGGTGGATATTTGATACTTGATATTAAAAGCCTGGTTGAAGAAAGCGTTAAGTCCTATGGGTGGGAAATCTTCTGGCCAGAACTCTGAAACAGAAAGGTCCAAAGAAATGTGCTCCAAACTTTGCAGAGGGACATTAGCTTAATTCAGAGAGGGACGTCATTACAGCCTTTCCCCCTTCTTGCCTCATTGAGACCTCCCTAACATCTAAGACGTGCTGTTGAAATCTGAAAGAAATAGCACTGCATAAATCATAAAGACTGAAATTTAATTTTTAGATTACAATAGAGAAAAGCGAGCCTGAGAAGACAGCCCTAAGGTCAGCCGAAGGGGACAGGAATTGATTTCTTCATGAAGTCATTGTTCAACAAACCCCCGGCCACATGTGACCTGGCAAATGTCCACATCTGTATCAGAGAATCCAAACGGCCATCCTTTCATACTTAGAAAATAGATTAATAACCAGGCAAGTCATGATTACATTAACAGTGTAACGGCTGCCTGTCTGATGAATTGGAATGGGCAATAGTATTTGGAAGCTACATTCTTGGAGTCAATGAGTTTTGATAATTGAGTTTACCCCTTACAACGAGTACAGTTCTAGGAAACCTAGACAAAAGTGTTACGGGCTTTGTGTAGCCTAAGTGTTTCCTGACCAAGGACTGTTAGCTTTGTATGACTTTTTTGGACATTTTGTTGTCATTCCACCCAGGATAGATTTTTGGTGGTGCTCTCCAGCATCACAGAGCCCCCCCCCCTTTTTTTTTCAAAAGATTTTATTTATTTATTTGACAGATAGAGATCACAAGTAGGCAGAGAGAAAGAGGAGGAAGCAGGCTCCCTGCCAAGCAGAGAGCCCGATGAGGGGCTCCATCCCAGGACCCTGAGATCATGACCTGAGCCAAAGGCAGAGGCTTTAACCCACTGAGCCACCCAGGCGCCCCACTGAGCCCTTTTTTAAATAACATGTGGAAAAGCAAACAAATCACACAGAAAAAAGTCCAGCAGCTCTCTGCTTGGTGGATGGCTGGAAGGGGCTGACCCTTTTCTGTTGCTGTCACCCGCCCCCCCATTACAAACAGTAGCCCCGAGGGGGACCCTGGGGAGCCTAGTTTGAAAACCTCAGGATCCACCATAAACCTCTATGATTCTTCCCTAGTTAACGGATTATCACTGAAGCTTTAGGAGGATCTGGGCTTGGGTTGGCCTTGGTTTGGGTCTGCATTTGCGGGACGAGGAGAGAGCTGTCTGGGAAGACAGTGCTCTGAGGAGGCAGGGATGGGAGGGAATCTGGGGTAGGAGGAGGCTGGGAGTCACCCAGATAGGGTGCCTGGAGGGATACGATAAGAAGGAAGGAGACAGATAGGGAATTTGGGGTGAGACAAGGACATAAAGGGTCTTGAACACCAAGCTAAGAAATTTGGGCTTTGTCCTGTGTCACTAGGCTCTGTGATTGGTGGATCAGACTAGTTGCCTAAGGCTCCTGTAACAAAGTGCCACAGACTGGGGGCATACACAACAAGAATTTATATCCTCACCCTTCTAGAAGCTGGATTTCAGAGAGCAAAGTGTTGGCAGGTTGATTCTTCTGAGGTTCTCTGCTTGGCTCATGGCTGACCACCTTCTCCCTGTGTCCTCACGAGGTGGCCCCTCTGTGTGTCTGTGTGTCTCACCCCCTCATCTCATAAGGACCCCAGTCCTGTTGGATCAAGGCCCACCCTAATGACCTCATTTTGACTTAACCACCCTCTTAAAGACCCCCCTCTCCAAATACAGTCACATTCTGAGGTGCTGGGGGCTAGGAGTTCAACATGTGAATTTGGGGAGACATATTTCAGCCCATAACATCGAGATTTATATAACACACACACACACACACACACACACACACACATTTTTTTTTTTTTTTTTTAGGCTTTAAAAAAAAAATCATCTAGCAATAGTGCAAAATAAATGGGCTGGCTCCAGGCATAGCACAGAAGTGGCGGGAGAGAAAGGGGAGAGAAGCAGGAAGGGCAGGCCTGTGGCAATGCTGGCAAACAGCGCACACACAAACACAATGAGAGGTGGTTGTATCCAGCGCTGGCTGGGACGGTCCATCCAGGGTACCACAGGGGTTCGGGGAGGAGAGAAAAACCGGCGTAGAGGGCAGAAAGTGTGGCGGGGGGGTTGTGGAGGGATTGCACCTGCAAGTGTGGGTAGATTCGGGCTAGGAGAACGGAGGGCGGGTCTGTGTTAACAAAGAGGTGAAGACAGAGCCACTGGACAGGCTTTGCAGCTTGGAACTACAGGTCAGACCTCCTTGTGCAAGATCTAGACGGGACCGCATTGCTGGGCTCTTCGTGGGCAAACTCGTGAGCTTGGGAAGCCGCTACACAGAGCACGATATTTAAATATGAAGGACTTTGCCCTTGTATCTTCATTGATCCTGAAGAAATGCCCGGAGGTAATGCTGAGAGCCCCAATCCTCAGAAAACACATTTCCTTCCTTCCCTGATAATGTCGTTTGCATTTTTATCCTGTTGCAACACGCTAGGCAACCTCTCGTTGCTTCCAAAGCCCTCCTAGGCACTCACCCCAGCCCCCCGTTGGAGGATAAGGGAGGGGTCCTCCCAATCGAGTCACAGAGAACCTGACATCCACCATGGTGCGTGTGTGTTTCAATGGCACTGGTTTTTAAGCAATTTTTAGATGGGCTCAAATACCAATCTAGAAAAGCCAGATTCCAGAAAACAATGAGAAAATGTAAAGAAACCAAATATAAAAATACTGGCACATGCCAAAGAAAAGAAAAAAATCAAGTCACTTCCCCAGATTACAGCTGGAAATTCCCAGAGGAACAGGTAGATTTTTGGAAGAGGAAAAGAGATTATATTTTATGGGAAGAGACACAATAACCATTCTCTTCCCATAAAGCAAGTGATGGAAGATTGTCTCTGCCCCATAGACACACACGGCACATTTTCCGAATAATACCAACAGGAAATCAATAGGATCTTTTATATGTGAAAAGACATTATCTCTCCTGAAAACTTGCCACTCACCATTAATCTTGGTCCTGGGACAATAAGTAGCCTTTAAATCCAGATCTTTGTTTATTTTTAAATTATCCTTATTATTTATTTGTTTAGAAATAATCACGTTCAAAGCTTCACCCTTCGTTAGAGACAAAGAGGCTTCGGATAAACACTCTCTCTGACAAGTGTCTCCACCATGGGCCGGATGCTCTCCAGAAAGCCCCCTCCCAGTCGCATCCATGCAGGTGAACGGCCATATCGTTAGCCACCAAAAGCTTTATCAGAGCATAATTTGGCAGCCATGACAGGTTCAACGGGATTTATGGGATCTCCTGGTTTTTTGCCTCCATTGATCTGAAATAGAACCAAAGTTAATATTAGCAAAAAGCACTTTGTGCTGGGGTAATTTTCCCATGAAAGGTTTTGGCGACGGGTAGCTTTGAACATCTATTATCCAAGTGCTCTTGGCCGACTCTAGGTCATGAGCTTCGTAATACCTAAAAGACGAAATATCCTTGTCTCTCTGCCCATATGAGAGTCTGACCACCATCTTGGTGAAATCTCTCATTTTCCCCCAGCGCTAATGTAATTGTCACAACCCCATTAGTCTCAGGTTTAGGTTTAGCACTGGTTCTGCCCTTGGGTTAGTTTCCTGGGGCTGCCCTGACATGGGGCCAGAAACCAGGTGGGTTAAAACAACACAGTCAGGAGGCCAAGGTGTGGGCAGGCGTGAGCTCTACCCTAGGACCCAAGGGGAGAGGATTTTCCCCGTGGCTTCCAGCTTCAGTGGAAGACGGAAGTCCTTGCTGTCCCTGAGCTTGAAGCTACATGGGTCCGTGGTCTTCCGTGGGTGCGTGTCTATGTCCAGGTGTCCCTTCTTTATAAGGACTCCAGTCCCATGGATTAGGACCCACATAAGGACATCATGTCAACTTGATGACCTCTGCAAAGACCCTATTTCCAAATAAGGTCACGTCAGGAAGTACTGAGGATTGGGACTTCAATACGTCTTTTCCTGAGGACACGATCCAGCCTAAAACAGCCCGAAAGGAACTCACCTGTCACTCTGTGCAGCCCAGACAACACTCGCACGGATTAGGTTGAACATGGGGGTCTCAACCTCAGCATAGGTGACATTGTGTTGGGGTAATTCTTTGTTGTGGGGAGCTGTCCTGCATCCTAGCTGTCCAGCTAGAGGTACAGGGACACCCCTCCTGCTCCCTTGTGATAACCAAAAATGTCCCCTGACAGGGACACCGGGGTGGCTCCGTAGGTTAAGTGTCTGACTCTTGAGCTCAGCCCAGGTCTTGATCTCACGGTCGTGAGTTCAAGCCCCAGGCTGGGCTCTGTGCTAAGCGTGGAGGCTACTTTAAGAAAAAAAAAAAAATTAAATTAAATAAATAAAATAAAAAGGTCTCCTGACAAATGTCCCCTGAGGGGGCACCACCACCCTGAGAACCACAGACTTAGATGAAAAGTAAACCGAGCTTATGAAGTTGCTTCAAGTCCACTGAACATTGAAGAGATTAGGGCATTCACATCCTTCAGAGTCCAGTCCCTGAAGGAGATGGGCCCTGAGCAACTGCCCCACCAGATTCCTTCATTAATTTAACAAATACAGATTGAGTCCTAGCTACATGTTGGGTGCTGATCTGAGCCTGGGGTTGGGGGAAGCTGGATTTTAAAATCCCTGCCTTAAACAACATACATTTTAGCGGGGAAACGGAAAATAAACAGGATGAGTGAAACATATGTTAGCTATTGATGGATGTGAATGAGAAAAAGAGAAACCAAGCAAGAAGGATAGGAAGGGGGGGCGGAGGGGGAAGACGGGGAAGGGGAAGGGGAGGGAGGACGGGTGCTGAAAGCTTTGACGGAGTGACCTGGGAAAGGCCCACTGAGATAGGGGTGCACACCTAAGAAGGTGGGGGCTGGGGACCAGGCCATGCAGATTTGGGGCAAAGGGCGCTGCAGGCAGACAGAACAGCAGACTGGGACGTTCCCGGGTGCCTGAGAAGCAGGGGGAGGCCTGTGCAGCAGGACAGATAACGCAAGGCCTTCGGGTCAGAGCCAAGACGTGCCATGGCTGCGGGCATGAGTGTGGAGGGGTGGTCCGTGGCGCAGCGTGCTGGGCGATATGGCAGGGGTGAGGTTCTGGACGGTACGGGCGTGCCGACTGTGGACTGCAAGAGCACGGAAAGGTCTTTGGCATCAACAAATGGAAAAATCAAGTTGGTACGAAGTGAGATGAAAAGTCCTCAGAAAAGGAGCAGGTTTGAAGAAAGCGGCAGAAGAGGCCAATTTTCTTACAAAAGAAAATGTACCCTTGCGACCGTCTTGAACGCTAGAGCTCGGTGGCACTTAACATGTTCCTTGTGGTGAAACCACCACCGCCATCTTCCTCCAGAACTTCTACATCTTCCCCGGCTGATACTCTGTCCTCCTCGCACCCTCCGGGGCCCCCTAGCTCCCGGCAGTCCCCACGCTGCTCTGTGTCTAGGAGGTGATGCCTCTAGGAACCTCCCATCAGTGGGATCGCACAACACTTGTTCTTCGGCAACGGGCTCGTTCCACTTAGCAGGAGGGACGGACTTCAAGGCTCATCCCCAGGGTCGCAGGCCAAAATCTGCTGCTTTTTTAAGGCTGAATCGCACACCCTCTGGGCACGGACCACCTTGTGTCTATCCGTTTGGCCGCTGATGGACAATTGGGCTGCTCCCACCTCTCAACCACCGTGAATAATGTTGCTGAGAACACGGGTATCCAAACATCTCCTTGAGTCCCTGCTTCTGGTTCTTTGCAATACATGCCTGGGAGTAGAATCCTCAAATTCTACAGTAATCCTGTTTAAGGTTTTAAAGAACTGCCCTATCATTTCCCACAGCAGCTGTAGCATGTTATGTTCCCATGGGCAAGTGCACGGTCCCCATCCTTGCCAACACCTGCTACTTTCTGTGTGTTTGTTTTTGAATAGCCACACTAATGCATTCCAAGTGGTATCATATTGTGATCAGAAGGTGAGTTTTGGGGTGCCTGGGGGCACTCAGCTGTTACAGCTTCTGCCTTCAACTCAGGTCATGATCCAGGGGTCCTGGAATCAAGCTCCACGTCGGGCTCCCTGCTTGGTGAGGAGTCTGCTTTTCCCTCTCCCTCTGCCCCACCCCCAAATAAATAAGTAAGTAAACTCTTTTTAAAAAATATTAAGTAAAGGGATACCTGGGTGGCTCAGTCAGTTAAGCTTCTGTCTTCTGCTCAGGTCATGATCCCAGAGTCCTGGGATGGAGTCCCGCATCTGGCTCCCTGCTCTGCGGGGAGCCCGCTTCTCCCTCGGCCGGCTGTTTCCCCACCTCATGCTCTTTCTTTCTCGCTCACTCACTCTCTCTCTCTCTCTCTGGCAAATAAATAAAATCTTTTTTAAAAATTAAATTAAATTAAATTTTATTTCCTTAGTTACATGAGCTACACTTCAAGCACCCGATGGCTGTATTTGACTAGTAGCTATGATATCGGACAGCACAGAGACCGAGCATTCCCAGCCCTGCAGAAAATTCCATCAGACAGCGCTGGTGTGGGTAATATGTAAGAGTCAAGAAAGAAAGAAAGAGAAAGAAAGAGAGGAAGGAAGAGAGGAAGGAAGAAGGAAGGAAGGAAGGAAGGAAAGAAAGAAAGAAAGAAAGAAAAGAAAGAAAGAAAGAAGAAAGAAAGGAAAAGGAAGGAAAGAAGGAAGAAAGAAAGGAAGGAAGGAAGGAGAAAAAGAAAGAGAGCACAGTCCAAGCACTAGGTCACAGGGCACGTCAACCCTGAGATCATTAGCAGAACATGGTACAGGTTGGCCTAAAGGTAAGGTACCAAATGTCCCTCTTTTCTGGGGACAGTCCAGATAGTGCCTCTGGGCCTGATATAATTAAGAGCAGCTCCTTTCAGGGCCACCCAGGTGGCTCAGTCAGTCAAGCAGCGACGCTTGATCTCACCTCAGGTCTTGATCTCAGGGTCCTGAGTTGAAGGCCCACACTGGGCTCCACACTGGGCAGGGAGCCTACTTTAAAAAAAAAAAAAACAAAAAACAAAACAAAACAAAACAAAACCAGCAGCACCTTTTGTTCTGAAAATCACTCTGGTCTGGATGATAATATGGTCACCCTGGGGTACCTGGGTGTCTCAGCAGGTTAAGCATCTGCCTTTGGCTCAGGTCATGATCCAGGGGTCCTAGGATCAAGCCCCACATTAGGCTCCCAGCTCAGTGGGGAGTCTGCTTCTCCCTCTCCCTCTGTGTGTATGCTCTCTGTCTCAAATGAATAAATAAATCTTTAAATATATATATATAGTCACCCCACCTACCAAGGTGTGGGCAGGTAAGGGTCTAAGGTAAGGGTCAGCTGGTGGTGTCTCCTGTACGGAGAGGGTGCAGGGTTCCAGTGATTGGGAATCTGCCCCTGGCTCCTCCATCCAACCACATCAGTTACCAGGAGCCAGGTAGGGGACAGGTTACAGTCTGCTTCTCCCTGTGACTGACCCTTGGAGAAGTCTGTGCACGGGTACTGGCAGGAGGCAGGTGTGGACTCCTAGCCCCTGTCCTCAAAGTCATGAGGGCCATCCCACCGCCCTGGGTCTGCCTTCCCCCTCTGTGTGCTGGTTCTGATGCCCTAAACCAGAGGTGAGTTTCGACTGGTAAAGTGTTGGCTGCGATGTCTCCCACTAGGATTTCCGCCTCGCCTGCAGCCTACCCCGTGGGGACCATCTGGTTATTTACAGCAAATCTCACCTTCCTTGTTGACATTTCCACGCACAGGCAAAGCTAGGAGAGAGCCTGAAGAGTGAGGTGCGTGAAGACCCGAGGTGCTCCCCTGTCGCTCCACATTGCATTAGCCAGGTGGGCTGGAATATGGCAGAAAATCAGGAAGTTAGGGACACACATTCCAAAACCCCCCCGTGACATCTTCGGAATGAATGAAACCCCACGGCTGGCAGAGACAATAGCCCTTGTTGAATTCTAAAGTTCAGACACACATTGGCACCGTTCTATCTCAACCTTTCATTTCCATGGAAACCATTCATGATGCCACAGAACGGGGATTCTGACCAGAGTGAGAAGGGGGTAGCAGCACGGATCCAAGCTTTCCAGAGAGCCTGTGGCAGTCGGAAAGACAGGACAGGCCAAGGAGCCGGACCTAGAGTTTTTGTTAGGGACAGTGGCACTCTCGGGGTCCCCAAGTTGAGCACCTGTAGACCAGGCAGAGCCCACAGACCCCAGAGTGGGTTCTGATAACCCAGCCGGCTGCGTGTTCCACCCCAAATCTGCTTTCCCTTTTTTGCTTCTTTTCTTATGCAGAAAGTGTGCTCTCCAGTCAATGGTAAGGCTCCTTGGCTAGAACTCAAGCACAAAAAGGCATGGGATGGAGGGAGCAGAAGTCACCCATGATCTGAGCTTCCCGTGGCCACTGTAACAAAGTGCTACAAACCGTGGAGGGACTCAAAGAACTGAAATGTAATCTCTCACCGTTCCAGAGGCCAAAAGTCCCCATTGTGGGTCTCAGCAGAACCATGCTCCCTCTGGAGGCTCCAGTCCTGCCTTTTCCAGCCTCTGGTGGCCCCTGGCATCCCTTGGCTTACAGACACATAGTTCTGACCTCTGCCTCTATCTTCACAGGAACTCTGTCCTGTGTGTCCACGCCTCAAATCTCCCTTGTGTTCTTGTAAGAACACAGGACTTTGGAATTAGGGCCCACCCTAAGCCCAGGATAATCTCATCATGAGATCCTGAATTACATCTGCAAAGACCCTTTTTCCAAGGAAGGTCATATTCACAGGATCCAGGGATTAGGACTGAGACTTACATTTCTGGGAGACACTATTCTACCCACCACCCACACATACCAGGACACTTTGCCGGGGAGAGGCAGAAATTCTCATTCTTGGCCCTGAGTGGGCGACCCTGCAGGTCTTGAGGCTTTGGACAATTTCAGAGGAATGCCGTGACCAGTTCCTCTCTCTGAAACCTGGGCAAGGCAGGGAATTTCAGTCGTTGCCATGGTGATCCCACACCTTGAAACTTTTGTCCTTTCGCATTGTTTGCAAGGACCTAATTACTCTAAAATCATGTGCAACACCTGAATCCAAGAGGTGGGCTGTTTCTGGAGGAAACTCGTTGCTCAGAGGGGGGCCTTCCTCTTCCTTCATCAAACAAACCGAAATCTGTGACATTCTTTGGATTTCTTCCCAAACAACCATTGTACTAGGCTTAGCAACAACCTTGAGCGTCATCAGGCACGTCCGTCCGGGAGTGAAGGGGGAGACGAGTTTGAAAAGGAAGGAGAGAGGCTCCTATTACCCACGTTCCAGCACTCTGATTCCAAAGAGATTTTGAAAACGCTCAACTCGACAGAAATGCGGGTGGTAACACGGACAGGAAAGGAAAGCCTCCGCCCGAGCAGCTTACCATGATTAATATGGCTCTGCCAGGCACGTAGCTAGTTCTACGAAGAGCTAGCAGAAGGGCCAGGCAGCAGGGGAAAGCGAGCTTCTCCGGGAGACGGCACAAACTTGGAGAAGTTTCTGTTTACCCTCCCTGCGGTTTCCAGGCAGGTGAACATGGGAGAATGAAGATTTGGGTAAATTCATCAGAGGTTCAGCCCAGATAGAAGTTTGGCTAAAAGTTCTGTGGGTAATTTTCTTTTTCATAAAATAAGGACCGGCGTACCTGTCCTCTCTGAAGGCAGCCGTCCCCTTCTGGATTCAGCATTCCGCTGGGGGTAGCACGCTGGGACCTGAACACATGGCCCCACTGAGCCCCTGAGAACCTACCAGCTAGGAGGACGCAGAGGAAAACCCTCTCCTTCTTAACGGTATTTCCCAGCGGAGACAGATCTTGGTCCTGTGACACTGTCACACAGACCAAGATCAGCTTAATAGCCGATAACTCAGGGAAGGGGAAAGCAAACTTAAGGGGGTCTTTCCACTTTACATTATCATTATGGAAAGGAGGTGGTGCATTTTTTTAAAAGGACAGGACAAGGAAATGCCCTGCCCACAAAAATATTTAAAAAACGGCCCCAGCTCTGGACGAGCAAAGGATGCAGCTGCCATTTTCCCAAGCCTTTCCCCCTCTGTTCCCAACCTCCAAGAACAATTTTCTTCGCCCACTGCTTTCAATTGGGACCACAGGTCTGCCCTCTGCTGGTTAAGGGATATTCAAGCAGTATTCCGACCGGGAAGGGGATAACGTCGGGCCCCTGAGCCACCTGTCTCGCCAGGGATGAAAGAAGGTACCTATAACCTAACTCACAGACACTTGATGTGGGACTCAGGGCCATTGAGTGCGCAACAGAACGTTCCCCGCCCTCGAGGGTCCCCAATAACATCGTCTCACACCGTATGACCCAGGGAAGTGTAAGATAAAGCGGACATTACCCCCTGTACGCACAAAGACCCCTGAAACATCATTTTACAAATTAATCTAAAAGAGAAAAAAACAATTAAACATCAAGGCAGTCATAAACAGAGATAGACCTGTGTCTGAATCCTGGTCTCACCATTTTCTAGCTCCAAGGGTTGGGACAAACGCCTGCCTGAGCCCAGCTTCCTTCTCAGTCAAGTGAAGCTAATAACAATTACGTCAGAGAGGGAAGCCTGGGTGGCTCATTGGGTTAAGCCCCTGCCTTCGGCTCAGGTCATGGTCTCAGGGTCTGGGGATCAAGCCCCGCATCAGGATCTCTGTTCAGCATGGAGGCTGCTTTCCTTCCTCTCCCTCTGCCTGCCTCTCTGCCTACTTGTGATCTCTATCTCTCTCTGTCAAATAAATAAATAAAATCTTTAAAAAAAAAAAAAAGAATTACATCAGAGAATTAAATGAATCAGTTAGCACAATGTCTGGCACATAGGAAATATTCCATAAATGGTAGCTTAAATATTTTTTTTTCAATTCATCAAATTCTAGAAGCTAAAAATTTTTTCTCCGGGTGCCTGCAGGAAGAAAAGCCGATGTTGGAGAAGAGGGTCCTTGTGGTTCGTGACCAGTGTCCTCACCTCTAACCCAGAGTTCTCAATCAGAGTGACTCTGTTCCCCAGGGGAGTTCTGGAGACATTTTTGGTGGTCACAGCTAGGGAGGGTACTGCTTATCTAGTGGGTAGAGGCCAGGATGCTGCTAAGCTTCCTACAGTGCCCAGGACAACCCCACAAGAAATTTACCCAGCACCAGATATTGATAGCAATGTGGTGGAGACCCTGCTCTGGTCTTCTGGAAGTATCTTTGCTTTAACACTGAAGAATGAAGGCTTCGGCCAGCCACTATCTACAACTGAAGTCATGCCTCCATCACGTTGAAAACTCATTCAGAAATGCAACATGAGTCCTCCCAGTGTGTCAGGTTGGCCTTGAGCAGTAGTGACTCTCAGCTGTGTTCCGGAACTTTCCATCTTTAACTGACCGGCAACATTTCTGCTTACTGCTTGGCTTTCTTGATGGCAGTGAGATCAGGAATAAAATCTCTGGATTTAAAGTCACCCAAAGTTAAGAGGTCAAGACTCCCAACATATTTTTAAAATGTTTTTAATTGTGATAAAATACACACAACATAAAACTGACCACCTTCACCATTTTTAAGTGTACAACTCAACAGGGTTGTTTTTTTTTTTTTTAAGATTTCATTTATTTATTTGACAGACAGAGATCACAAGTAGGCAGAGAGGCAAGCAGAGGGAGAGGAAGGGAAGCAGCCTCTACACTGGGCAGAGAGCCTAATGTGGGGTGGATCCCAGGACCCCGAGATCATGACCTGAGCCGAAGGCAGAGGCTTAACCCACTGAGCCACCCAGGCGCCCCTCAACAGGGTTAAATACATTCACTTCATTGTGTAGCCAACCTTCAGATTGGTTTCCATCTTGCAAAACTGAAACTCTATACCCATTAAACAACTCCTCATCCCCCCCTCCTTACAAGGATTCCTGCTATTTTTGTAAGATTAAGTATTCTTGTATTTTTTTTTTTAAAGACCTACAGCAGCCATCCAGGCACTGTAAGAGGATCCAACTCCTCAAGAACACCAGGAACAACATGGAAACAACATGGAAAGGGCCTTCTTCCTTCATGGTATAGTTGAGCAGCTGATCTGTCTGCTTCTGCAACCATCTAGCCTTGGGCCTCTTGTTCAGTAAAAAGTTCTTACTGTTTGGGGGGGGGGGAAGAAACACGTAAAAACAAAAGAAAATGAAATAGGGACCCCTGACTGGCTCAGCCGGTAGAGCTTGCAGCTTTTTCTCTCAGGGACCTGAGTTCAAGCCCCACACTGGGTGTGGAGCCTACTCAAAATTTAAAAAAATAACAACTTTTAAAAATAATAAAATAACCACCCAACCAACAAAATACCCAGACATTTTTCTTTGAAGTTGGCACTTCATTTAAAAGAAGACATTTCTTCAAACCTGGCTTGACTCTGTGGTCACGACAGATCCCCACTCGCCCATCCTCTGTGACAAAGCCACCTCCACCTGGCTCTCCAGGGAAGGGAGACGGGCAGCTAACCACACTATACGGCCATGCACTGAGACCAGGGATGTTTGGAGAGAAGGCTGATCGATCCCAAGCCAGAAAGACTCGGGGCTTCCCTTGGCTCTGCTCTGCTCTTGGGAACCCTGGCAACCCAGGCTGAGCTCTGTCTCCTTGCCTATCAGTGGATGAAAATGTCTCTGCTTCTCCCCTTCCATCTTGTTTTGCTTTGAACTCTCTTTCCTCTTGGTTTCAAGACACATTAAATACATGTATGTAACTTATTATATATAACTCTTATTATATGCAAGACACACAATGCTGTTGGAAATATAAAGACAAACTATTTCAAACACTTGCCTCAGGAGCTTACCGTCTAACAGAGGAAATAAATGTGTAAATGATGGAAATTTGTCACTGGAATATACGTGGTACAAATGGACATTACGTTGTACAAAGAGACTGGGATTAAAACTGACAAAAATCCCTCCAGAAATCCCAATAAAAGGATAATAAAGGAATTAAACAAGTATAAGCACCTATGGACATAATGCATGGGAGAGGAGATGACATGGGATGAAAGACATGACAAAAATATTACAGCTTTCTCCACTCAGCCAAATACCTATGGAGTGACAACAGAAAAGTGGACTGGTTTGTACTACGGGATCCAGGAGTGGTTCAGGAATTGGAGACTGGGCAGGGGTATTGCTGGACTACATACAGGATAGTTTAGAACCCCAGGTGTCTTTCCCCCATCTACCCAGGCAGGCAACTAGTCCCCCATCCCCACCCCGTAGGAGGTTTATTATCCAGTGAGGCTCACCAAGAAAGGCTCTGGAGTCTAGACATCAGAGCATCACTACTTACTGGGTATCATACTAAAATGCTACTCCCTTCCCTGCGGAGCTTCTACCTACCCCAAGCCAGGGAAAGTAGGACTCCTCTCTGGGAAATCCAGTCCAGCCAAAAGAAAAGACCTACAGACCCGACATCTGGGGGACCTTACCTGACAACTCTCCAAGAAGCCCACCAGAAGAGTAGTGTTGAACATGCATGTGGAGGTCCATGAATAGACAGCCAAGGGTCACCAGAGATTTGAGGAAAGTACACACACGCGCGCACACACACACACACACACAGGAAAAAAAACTAGGAGGAATACAAAAAGTGAGAAGGTGGAATAAAACTTAGATACATTCTCAGATATGTGAGAGAACACACTGCCTGCACGAAACTATTTTAACGAAAAAATAGGTGCGCCTGGGTGGCTCAGTATTTAAGCGTCTGCCTTCAGTTCGGGTCATGATCGCAGGGTCCTGGGATTGAGCCCCTCATTGGGCTCCCTGCTCGACGAGCCTGCATCTCCCTCTCCCTCTGCCTGCTTGCTTCCCTTGCTGTGTTCTCTCTCTGTCTCTCAAATAAATAATCTTAGGAAGGAAGGAAGGAAGGAAGGAAGGAAGGAAGGAAGGAAGGAAGGAGACTTCTGGAAATTTATTTTTAAATATAATATAATGTGGAGCACGGGGTTGGCTCAGTTTGTTAAGCATCTATCTTTGGCTCAGGTCATGATTCTGGAGTCCTGGGACTGAGCTCCATGTTTGGCTCCCTTCTCAGTGGAGAGTCTGCTTCTCCCTCTCCCTCTGCCTCTCCCCCCACTGATGCTCGCTCTCTAGTTCTCTCTCTCACAAATAAATAAACAAAATCTTTATATACATATATACATATACACACACATTATGACAAACATTTTTTTAAATCAATAAAAGAATTGGTAGATATAGTTGGATCTCCAACAAAGATCAAAAAGACAAAAGAATGGGAATCAGTCCAAGAGGTCTGACATCGCAATAAACATAGATCCAATGAGAACAGACAAAAAAACCCCAATTGAGTGGAATTCAGTTATCAAGCAATCAAATATACTTCTCCAGAGTGATGGACAGAAAAGAACCCACTAACTGCATAGCACCATAAATTTTGGAAGACCATACAAGGCACATCACCACGGAACTTCAGAAAACCAGGAACAAGAACAGTATTTCCAAAGAAAGAAGAAAAAAAAACAGTTACAACGTTGTTGGTATTAGAACAGAATCCATCTTACTGACAGCAACATTGGGAAACAGGCTAAAGGCTTTAGCAATGCCTTTAAAATTATGAGGAAAAATCATTACAACCTAGATTTTTGTACCCAGTCAAACTATCTACCTAGCAAACTCACCATCATATATAAAGGTAGGATAAGGGCATTTAAGGTCTCAAAACACAGGGGAGATTTACTCCATCAAAGCCAAGGAATGAAACAAATAAATAGGAAATAGGGCATTCAGGAACCAGGGGTGCCCACAGTGAGGACAAGGGAAGGGTCACTTGCAGTGAGAGTCTAAGCATGGGGCAGGATGTATGTCCCATATATAAAATTCTAGAAAATGCAGACTAGTCTACAATGATAAGCAGTGGATTTGGTAGTTCATCGTCTTAATTATAATAATGGATTCATGGGCATACACATGCCAAAACTCATAAAATTGTTCACTCTAAATATGCATATTTTCCTGCACATAAACTATACCTCAATGAAGTAGTTAAGAAAACTTACAAAAATGAGAGAATCATAGAGAAGTGGAAGGTTGTTCATGTGGAACTATCCACAAAGCCATAGAGATAAAAAGAAGGAAGACACAAAAGAGAGAATAAAATGCATAGAGAATGGGGCTCCTGGGTGGCTCAGTCGGTTGGGCATCTGGCTCTTGGTTTTGGCTCAGGTCGTGATCTTGAGGTCATGATCTCAGGGTCTTGGGATCAAACCCTGCATCAGGCTCTATGCTCAGTGTGGCATCTGCTCGTCTCCCTCTCTCCTTGTTCTCTCAAATAAATAAATATATAAATATATAAATAAATCTCTTTTTAAAGAAAGCATACAGAGGAGTATCTGAATGGCTCAGTCAGTTAAGTATCTGCCTTCATCTCAGAGTTCTGGGATCGAGCCCTGCACCGGGCTCCCTGCTCAGCGGGGAGTCTGCTTCTCCCTCTCCCTCTGTCCCTCTTGTGCTCTTGCTGTCTCTCGCAAAAAAATAAAATCTTTTTTAAAAAGTATACAGAACACACTAAGAAGGTCTAACAGGCTTAACTGAGATTCCCCCAAAGAAACAAGAGCGTCCCCTCACAGCAGCACCTGCAGACGCCTGAAGGAAGGGAAGTGAGGCTGGAAACATGTGCTGGAAAACAAAATAATTGCCAAACTAGCTTCCTCTACCCTGAGGGGAAAAAACCCTTTAATACTAATAAAGAAAGATAAAAATCTTTTCAGATAGACAAATGCCGAGAGCATTGTTCAACAGCAGAGTCCCCCAACCCACCCCCCCAAAAATTTTTTCCACAAGGCTGTTTTTTAGGCTGAAGGTCAATGACCCTTCCTGGAAGCTCAGAGATGCAAGAAAGGATGCACAAGTTCAAGAATGGTTCAGAGATTAATTTTTCTTTCTAGTTAGAACCAACACTCCATGAAGAAAGTTGAGAGGCATAAGGCTGGGAGATGTGTGCACCCAGATCGCAGAGGAAGAAAGGGGGTTGGATGCAGAGAAACACGGAGGTCAAGAGAGAGAGACCGAGAAGCAGAGGTGGGGAGCTTACAGTGAAGGAGGGGCGACGTTGTTACCAGCTGCCTGAGGTCCAGGCTGTCTGCATTCGACAGATGCCACTGCATCTGGGGCTCAGGAAGCCACCCGAAACTTTGAGGAGGGAATTCTAAAGAATGATGGGAACAAGGGTCTGATGGCAAGAGGTGCAAAGAGCGAGTGGAAAGGAAGCAGAAGCAGCAGGTACCACCTCCATGTCAAGGTCTAGCAAAGACGTAGCTCTACGTCTCCCAAAAAGAACTCTTTGTGACACCCTCCAGAATCTTCCCTTGCTTCCTCAACAGCATCCATGGTCTCACTACCTAGCAGCGCAGACCAAAATGCAGGAGTAACTGCTGATGTCTCTCTTCCCCGACTCCGTCCCCCAGACCCAACCTATTGGCAGTTCCTGCTGACATCAGTGCAAGGAGCAGTCTATGCCTGCCAGCCCCACGCTTCTGTCTCAGTGCAAGCCCACCACCATCTCCTCCCGGAACACTGCATAACCTCTAACGGGGTCGTCGGGTGAGGGGCTGATTCCATTCTTGTTCCTTCTAACCCCACGCCCCTGGAGTAATCCTTGAGTGGGGTGGGAACTGGACCATGTTACTTCTCTGCTTAAAGTCCTTCGATGGCTCCCTGTTGTGTTTGGAATAACATTTAAATTCCTGACTTCTACCCTCCATGAGCCTGTCCTGACTCAGCTCCTCTAACATCTTTTCCTACTGCTCTCCCCAACCTGCATCACCTTGTGCTCACGGCCTTGCTCCCTGCTCCTGGAGCACACCAAACCTCATCCCATCTCTGAGTCTCCACACCAGAAGGTTCTTCCTTGAGGTCTTACAAAGCTGGGTCCTTCCCATCATTCAGTTCAAAATCACCTCTTCAGATAGATATTTCATAACCAACCAGCCCACTTAATGTGATCTCCCTCCCTCTGACATGTCCCACCATTGCATTACCGTGTTTTAATTTACTTGTAGCCCTTAGCATCGGACATTATCTTCTTTATTAACTAACTGATTTACTGCCTGCACCTCACCACCCGCCAAACCCCTTTAGAGTGTCAATTCCACTAAAATGGAAACCATTTCCTTCTTATAAATTGCTGAAACACCCGTACCCAATTTGGAGTTGTCTCCAAATTCAAAGATAAGCTGAGTAGACACTGTGGGGAATTTATAGAGTGTAAATAAGAGATGAAGGTAATAGGGTTGCCAAGTAACACTGGGGGCCCATTGAAGTCAGACAGCATCAACTTTGTATTTTCCAAGACCTTCCCCAGCTACTTCCGACAGCCTGGGAGGAGTGCAGAAAGGGAGATAAGGAAGAGAAACCAAACTGAGAATGGTTGCGGTGGACAGAGCCAAAGGTGAAAGGATTATGCTATCACCGAATGACCAAGAAAGCAGATCCGAAGGGGACCCCAGCAGGGAGCTGATGGATTAGGATGGATTAACACACCGGGACCAAGGACCTAAAGTTGCAAACAGCAGGGAAAACCCAAACCCTTGGCATGACGGGTGGATGACATTATGGGTAGAATGCTGAGTTCCAAAGGCAGAAGCTCTGGACTGGAGATTTTGGAGATGCACATTGTGTTGGGATGGTGAGTTCTAAACCTGGTGAGTCGCAAAGCCCCAGTCCATCCCCGCCAGAGGCTTCCTCAGCAACGATCTCCACACAGCAGGTATGGCCCTTCCTCTGGGTGCCTCAACCCTTCTACAATTATCATCTTGGCCGAAGATGTAAATGACAAGTCCCTGAAATGCTAAGGGAGGAGATCCCATTAAGAAAATTAAATTCCTTTTTTTTTTTAAAGATTTTATTTATCTGACAGAGAGAGAGAGACAGCGAGACAGGGAACACAAGCAGGGGGAGTGGGAATGGGTTCTTTCTGAGCAGGGACCCCAACACGGGGCTCAATCTCGAGACCCTGGAACCATGACCTGAGCTGAAGGCAGATGCTTAACAACGGAGCCACCCAGGTGCCCCAAGAAAATTTAATTTTTGAGTGTCTGCACGCTGTCCCTTCTTTTCTTCAGCCAAGGAACCTTTTCCCCCAAACTCCTCTGAACAGGGTTATCAGAGCTCACGAGGGAAAGGGAGAACAGGCTATGAATGGCAAGCAAGCACTGAATCTTAATCAGGACTCAATGACAAGAGAATAATAAAAAGATTAGAGGTAAATTTTTCCTCCTGAATTATAGAGAGGGGGTATGGATTCAGCCCAAGTGCAGAAGGGGCTGGGTCAGGGCTGCTTAGCTCATCTCTTACAAGTATTACTCAGGAAAAGGGGGAAGGAGTGAAGGGTTTCCAGTTGAGGTTGCTAGATGTGGCAAGTAAAAATAGTTAAATTTTAATTTCAGGGCGCCTGGGTGGCTCAGTCGTTAAGCGTCTGCCTTCGGCTCAGGTCATGATCCAGGGGGCCTGGGATCGAGCCCTGCATTGGGCTCCCTGCTCGGCGGGGGGCCTGCTTCTACCTCTCCCATTCCCCCTGCTTGTGTTCCCTCTCTCGCTGTGTCTCTATCAAATAAATAAATAAAATCTTTTTTAAAAAATTTAATTTCAGATACACAGTGAATTTTTTAGTATATGTAAATGCTCGTGCAATATTAGTACACGTATACTAACAATTATTCATTGCATATCTGAAATTCAAATCCGAGCGTCCTATATTTAATACTAGAAGGGAGCCCCCCCAACACAACTACATTAAGCCATTGAACAGAGGAAGCTTGCTTCCTGATGGTTGTGCCGGGAAGGTCAAATATTCTGGGGTCATTCTGAATTCAAATGGTGGTGAAGGAAAATGTCCTTATGTTTTCTATTTACAGCTGAGAGAATTCAAAAATTATTATCTGTACATATGTATAAGACATACACACGTAGCTATATAAATATATTATGTAAGTGTATCAGGCTTGGCTTTGCAGCTAAGTTACAAATTGCTTTGTGGCTTTACCCAATAAAGAGAAAACAAAAATGCAAGGCAGTGAGTTAATGTGGCTGAGTTTCGGCGGCTGCCCAGGCATGAGTGGTGGCTGGGTGGGTGTGGTAACTTATCAATTTGTGCTGCTCCTGCTTTCCATTATTTCGCCCATCAGAGATGAAGGCTTTTGGAGGGAGAAACAAAACAGCCAACCTCCAAAATAAATTCCCTCTCAGGCCTGTGGTGTATCTAAGCTTATCTTCCATTTGTCACATTCGCTTTCCAAGTAACCGTAATACAAAGTCTCGTGCGCCCAGAAGGGGACAAATACAGAGCATCCCTGAGTCACTATTTATTTCGTTTGAGTGGCGATAAAAACCAGGTCATTCTCAATCATAGAAACACAGACCTGGGCCCTTGGAAACATATGTTGGGTTCCGTTTATAGAATTCCTACAGTGTTTTCCAAGGCAGAGGGAAGATGGCAAGGAACTTCTCTACCCAACTGAGCATTATGGCCCAATTAATGTCTACAAACCGAAGGAAAAAAGGAATGTCTCAACGTCGTAGTTTTCTCCCCCAGCTTCTCTGTAAGAAATTCTTTTAAAGACCAGCAAATGTCAGCAAGCAGCTTAGGCCTAATCACCGCTCTGCAAAGGAGAAAAAAGGAAAGACCATAAAAAATTGCTGCAATTGCGGATGGCATGGGAGCGTCTGTGAAAGCTGTTGTGAAAAAGTCTCACCCAGCTGAAGAAATAGCTCTTCCTCCACAACCTGGGCTGAGGTCGGCTCCAGACTGACTCAACACTCCTGAATAACCTGTCTCAGCTCACCTACTTGTCTCACGCCAAAAGGTCCTAAGAGGGCCGAGCAACTTGGAAGGGACCATACACAGGCCCAGATGGTGAACATCTGGCCAAAACTGAGGAGGAGAAAGAAATCAGCTTCTCAAATGCACAGACAGGTGTTTGGGGCTTCCCAGCAGACCTGCTTAGGAAGGGCAACAGGGATGGTTCTAAACCGATCGTTAGTCAAAGCTCAACAAACGGTTCCTGAGAAATAATGAGGGACTGGTACAGGTCAGCATGAACCAAACAGGGGGCAAGAGCATGGAAGCTCTGCTGTCCACCTCCTCTTGATAACGGCATCATTTCGAAGACATTTAAATTATTTAGGTGGTTGTAACCGAGACATCTTTAATAATGCACCAAACAGCAGGCACCAGGTTGAAATCAATTAGACTCCACTGCTAAATCAGAAGGTAGAAATTTACAAGAGGAGGGCTCTGGGATAGGGACTGGAGGTATAGATGCCTGCCAGAGGCAATTCTATTAGGAACCCAATGGGTATTGCCTGGTCAGTTAAGCAGCAGAAAAAAATGGCCAGATGCTCCTAAATATAGGGCAATTAAAAAAAATTAAATAAAAAATTTAAAAACCCGACATTGAGGAGGCTCGTCCTCTGGGCAGGGTTCTGGATGGGCAGGAATAAATACCAATTTGGAGGTTTCCGGTGCAAAGAGAAGTCAGCCAGTGGGGCCTCGAGGAGTCTCCCGCCTGGGTGGACTCCGCGTGGGGTATGTGGGCGGGGCTGTTTGGGACAGAATGATCCCCGCACTGGGATCCGGCGTGGGGGACAAGGGAGGTGTCTCAGGGGACAGAGGGACCACCCCTAGCCTCCCTGCCGGGTCCCATGTGACCCTCAGGGAGGCCGGCTGAAATTTAGGTCCGCGAGCAGCACGTGGCGGACCCCAGCCGCCGCGTCCCGCCCTCGACCGCGCGGGGGCGCAGGGCGCAGGCGCGCTCCTGCGGTGCGCGGGCGGCGGCGGAGCCCCTCCGGTCCGCCAGGGGCCGCTGTGGCGAAGCCGGGCGGGCCCGTGCTGTCGGGGTCGCGGCTCGCCGGTCCCTCTTGAGCACGGCCTTGCCGGTTTGGCGGGGTGAAAGGTTGCGAAGATGGCGACGGCCTTGAGCGAGGAGGAGCTGGACAATGAAGACTATTACTCGTTGCTGAACGTGCGCAGGGAGGTGAGGCTTTCGGTGGGACGCCCTCTGGGCGGAGGCCGTGCCCCGTGGTTCGGGAGGGCCGGGCTGGCGGCCACCGCTCCGTCCCCGCCACGGGCGGCCGGGACCCGGCGGGGAGGCCGCGTGACCCCGCCCGACATGCGCGACCGCCCGCCGTCCGGGCGGTCCCCACCGCCTCGACTCCTGCATCACGGGTGTCCCGGCCGGCCTCTGCCCCTGCTCCCGGCGGCCAGGGAGCCGCGTCCTGGCAAGGCCAGAGGCTCCGGTACCCACAGGAGGGAAGGGGTCCCCGAGGTAGAGGCTCCTGGAGTGGGGTTCCCGGTCCTCCCGGATCCCGTGCCGCGCCCAGCTCGCAGACTTGCCTCGGCCGAGGGGCTGTATCATCGCCCCTGGCCGCCAGAATGGGAAACTGAGTCTCAGGCACCAAGGTCAAGGCCACAAGGGAACCTTCCCGCGGCGTCTGTCGGGTTCCCGAGTATTCATGGGGACGTCCCGCTTTTGAAATGAATCCAGGCCCAGAGGCACGTGTCTTGTGCCCTCCTCTTCCCTGAGCCGCTGTCCAGAAATTCAGGAAAGAGCGTCCCGTACCTACAGCCTCTATTCGGAGGCCACAGGTGAGGACGCCGCTGTAGAGACAAGGAAGCCGCGGTACCCCAAGCACGGCCTCAGCATACGCGCCCCTCTCCACACTCGAGGGTTTGCACCCTGTCTCCTCACTCAGTGAAAGAAAAAGTCTCACGCTGTGTCTGGCATGCAGTAGGGCCCAGTCCGTTTCGTAGGCTAGGCCAGCTGATACCAGCGTGAAGGGCAGGAAGGCTTCCAAGGTCAGGTCCTAAGGTGGATCGTTTATCTGCAAGCTGCTGGGCTCAGTCTTCTCAGCCCTGCTAGAGAACCTTTCATGCCATCTCTCAGTTTTCCCAGTGACCACAATTAGCCAAGTTTGACTATTTTAGGCAAAGCCGGCCAAGTATGTGCTGTCCGTAAGTGTTGGTGTGCACGATGTCCGTGAGAGCTAACATTTTTTGAGTGCTGCTTTGGGCAGGGCCACCAGGCTGAGCGAGCACTTCCTGTTACATTACCTTGTTTAATTCTCACCCCAGCCCCTAAGGTAAGCATTGTGATAATCCGTGATTTATACCTGAGAAAACCGAGGTGGAGAGAGGTGAAGTTGCGTGCCCAGAACAACACCAACAGAAAGTGCAGGAACCTGAATTCCGCCCTCAGAAGTCTGACTGGAGCCTCAGCTCTTGACTTCTACACTCAGTGTCATTGCCAGCCAGCCCACAGAGCTGCCAGTTCTGGTCTGTGTCCTTGGGCACCTGTATAAAAATCCCTCAGATGCATTAGCCCCCTCGTATTAGGAAAACGTCCAGTGACATATCTGGGGCGACTGCAAATCGTGTGGGCAGCTGGAGGTTCTTGTAACTAATAAACATTAAGGCTTTGGGTAAACCATTTCTTTGGCCTTCGGTTCCTTTCCCCTTGAATGAAGCTGTTTGACTAGTTACTAACTTTTCTCCAGTTCTGAGAAGCAAAGCAGTAAATGAAACTAGCTTTTCTGAAACCAGCCTTTTTTTTTTTTTAAGGTTTTTTTTTTTTTTTAAGATTTTATTTATTTATTTGACAGAGATCGCAAGTAGGCAGAGAGAGAGAGGAGGAAGCAGGCTCCCCGCTGAGCAGAGAGCCCAATGCGGGGCTCGATATCAGGACCCTGGGACCATGACCTGAGCCGAAGGCAGAGGCTTTAACCCACTGAGCCACCCAGGCGCCCATAAAAAGATTTTTTAAAGATTTTATTTATGGGGCACCTGAGTGGCTCAATCGGTCAAGCGTCTGCCTTCAGCTCAGGTCATGATCCCAGGGTCCTGCTCATGCTCTCTCCCTCTCTTTGTCTTAAATGAATAAATAAGTAAATAAATATCTTAAAGATTTTATTTATTTGAGAGAGAGCACAATTGGAGGGGGACTGACAGAGGGAAGAGCAGATCCAGCCACCTGGGCTGGATCGTAAGTCCCTGGGATCACCACGCAGGCGCCCCGAAACCAGCCTTTCTTACCACTCATTTATAGTCTGGGTTATCAGTAGTTGAGTGGCAGTTTGCCCATTTACCAGGCTTACTGAGTCTTAGGCAGATGTATATGGTCAAAAAGATCTAGAATAATAGGTTTGGCCAGAGTCCTCGGTAAATGGTAGTCAAAGGTGTACCTTGAAACTGCTGGAACCTTAAGACTTACTGTTATTGGACTGATGAGCGGGAGCCAAATAAATATTTCTTTTAAAAAAGATCACTTTTCCCAATGAGTTATGGCACTTCTCCTATTTATGGCTATAAGTGAAATCCCCATGAAACACGTTCTCTCGCTGAAGTCACTTTGCGTTCCCTTTGCCAACAAACTCCATGTGAAATGTCAGGGTGTGCAGATTTTCTCTCTCAAGATTCTACTGGAAGAGAAGCTCTCAAGGTGATCTCTGGACTTGATATTTACTAGGATTTTGGGGGGCGGGGGGATCAGAAATCAACCTGAAGTTGAAATAGCATGATTTAGCTGGAGGGTTAGAGGAGGAGTAGAAGTAATGTTAACTCTTACACCTGTGGATATATTTCTTGTCAGTTCTATTCCTTCTATAGCTTGATGCCGTTTGTTTACCTGTGGGAGGCAGGATCCCCTTCCCGCCAGTATTTCAGAGTACCTCAGCTCTGTGTTCAGAGAGTTCAGAGACTGGGGCACCTGGAGGGCTCAGTGGGTTGGGCCCCTGCCTCCAGCTCAGGTCATGATCTCAGGTCCTGGGATCGAGCCCCACATCGGGCTCTCTGCTCAGGGGGGAGCATACTTCCCCCTCTCTCTCTGGATTCCTCTCTGCCTACTTGAGATCTCTCTCTCTCTCTCTCAAATAAAATCTTAAAAAAAAAAGAAGAAAGAAAAGAAAGTTGAGATACTTTTCCCTAGAAATCTCAAATGAAGGAACCTAATGGAAAACCGAAAGTTCTATTTAAAATTTTTAAAATTACAAGCCTACTTTACGGTTACCGTTGGAGTAATACAGAAATGTCAAAAATCAGCTTGCAAATCTCTTTTCCCAGGTTTTAAACCTCAAAATATCCCCTCATACTGTATTTCAGCAAGTGAAGCAGGCAGTTAGGCCTAGATGCCTCTCTCTAAATGAGACTTATGTGATCTTTAATGTTTCCCTTTCTCCACTGTTCTGGATTTCCTGTTTACAGAGTAGAGCTATTGTCGCACTGAGTGGAGGGAGTAATTTATCATTAATTGGGCACATTAGAAGCAGATTGACATCTCTGGTTTAGTGTAGTCAAATGCATCATCAGGGGCCTAAAATCTAACTGATCTGAGATTTCTGAGATGATTTTCCAAAATTTATTTGGATAAAGGATTCCTGACCAATCAATCTGTGAATTTTTCTTGGTCTTTATACATTTTATAGACATTTTATTTATTTATTTATTTATTTATTTATTTATTTATTTATTTTTAAGATTTTATTTATTTATTCGACAGACAGAGATCACAAGCAGGCAGAGAGGCAGGCAGAGAGAGAGAGAGAGGAGGAAGCAGGCTTCCCGTTGAGCAGAGAGCCCGATGCAGGGCTCGATCCCAGGACCCTGAGATCATGACCCGAGCCGAAGGCAGAGGCTTTAACCCACTGAGTCACCCAGGCGCCCCTTTATAGACATTTTAATTGACACCTTCTAAACGGAATTTATTCCTAATCTACTCAAATTCCTACTTTATCAATGTTGTATTACCATTAAAAGAAACTCTTCGTTTTCCTGCAGGACACTGAGCAGTGTTTATAACCCATTTTAAGATCTTTGGCCCCAATCAGGTTAGCTTCAAAGGGGCAGGTCTCTTCAGGTTTTAAACACTTTTAAAAAGAACAGTGAAGGGCCCTAGGTGGCTCAGTTGGTTAAGTGACTGCGTTCAGCTCAGGTCATAATCGTGGAGTCCCAGGATCGGGTCCCACATCAGGCTCCCTGCTCAGCAGGGAGTCTGCTTCTCTGTCTGACCCTCACTCCCCTCAGGCTCTCTCTCTCTCTCTCATTCTCTCTCTAAATAAATAAATAAGATCTTTTTAAAAAATAAAATAAAAACACAGTTAGGTAAAAGATAAACTTAATGTGAAAAGGTTTTTTCTTGCAGTCCATATGGGGAGGTCAGTATTCTGGGTTTTTCCATCTTTCCATACCAGCCTTCATTGAAACTAGAATTGCAAAATTGTCAGCCCCCAGAAAAGTTTCCACAGAGTCCCTGCATTTTCATTCCTTCCCTGGTTTAGGGTGTGTTGGTGCACACTTTTGCAGTTTTGGGTTGTCTGGATTTCTCTGGCTGGAGGTTGCAGTCACAGAGTGGGACTAAACGTTCAAGTTCAGACTGCAGATGGAATGGGCTAGAGCATTGGAGGAAGGTCCACTGTCCGGATCGACCTAGGGGGACGTCAGGCAGCCCAGCAACCAGGATGGCTTGGATGTCTGTAGAAGTTGGGGCGTGGGCGTGTCAGCCAAGCCAGGTGGACACCCGGGTTCCTAAAGTAGCGAGGTGCTGTGGGTGTCTTCATCCGTTGCTGACCTATCCTTGTGATGGGCGGGTAACTTAGTCTTTAGGAAGGATATCAAGATGGGTCTGAGAAGGTCATTGCTTCGGTGAGTTTCCCATCAACTGCATTTTGCTCAGAGTTCGGTATTTATAACAGTGAGTCTGCTTAAAATGTGTGCATTCAGCAGGTAGTGCTAAGCCTTGGTTATCCAAAAACTGAACTTAGGCAGGTGTCCCCTAAGCGAAGAGGCTGAGGAGCAAGGTCAGTAGGAGCAGGAGCAAGGTCAGTAGGAGCAGGAGTCGCCAGCCACGCTGCCCCCGGGCGACAGGTCATTGAACCGCTGCAGTCCTTCCGAGCTACTGAGAGTGGGAGGCCACACTGTGCAGCTTTGCCAGAATGTCCTGGGTCGCAGTCTTTACTTTGGGGGTGGGGAGGCTCGGGTTCATGCCTCTGGGCCAGTCGTCTACGCTTTCTGCTTCCCGTTTTTTTTTTACATTGAAATGGAGGGAACAGACAGTAATGGATTAGGCGCTGACTTACTGTGAGCCCGAACGCTGTGTGCTGGAGTGTTGCCATGTGACAGGGGTCTGTGCACACAGCCTTGTACAAGTAGATGTTCGTTTAATGTTTATTGTTATTTCTTGAATTCTGACAAAGCATGAGGTTTTGCTTATTTTAAAAGACATACGTGTACATAGAAAACTTGGGTTAAACCTGATCCTGGCTAAATTTGCTATCCGACCATTAAATATTAATTTAAAAAAACATAGAGCCAGGGGCGCCTGGGTGGCTCAGTGGGTTAAAGCCTCTGCTTTCGGCTCAGGTCATGATCCCAGGGTCCTGGGAACGTCGGGCTCTCTGCTCAGTGGGGAGCCTGCTTCCACCTCTGTCTCTGCCTGCCTCTCTGCCTACTTGTGATCTCTGTCTGTCAAATAAATAAATAAAATCTTTAAAAAAAAAAATAGAGCCAAAATCTATGCTAAGCATCAGGTTATGAATTCCTAAAGGTTTCTTTTCTCTTTCTGTTCAAAATACTGAGTTTCTTATCTTCAAAAGGCAGTTATCTCTCTGAACTCTGCTTCCTGCAAAGTCATGAGTTTTCCACATGGAGGGCTCGGGGGAGGAGCTCCCAGAAGGCCTAGCTGAGTTCTCAGGGTAGGAGGGAAGGGATAGTCCCTAAAGACAGTGAGTGTCTGGGGTAAAGGCAGAGTGGGACCCAAAGACGTAACTCTTGTGAGCTGTCAGCTCCTAAGGGGCCAGGCAGGGAGGAGAGGACCTCCCTGATCAGAGCAGAGAGACAAGACAGCACTGGGGTCAGGAGGGTACCCAGCAGGGTCCGGAGAGGCTTCTGGTGATCTTCCTTCTGGGTGGGGACAGAGTTCTTAGGATACCCAGTTAGTTCCAAATGTCATCCTGTAATAGGATTAGCAAACACCATGAGGTTAAATTTTACTTTTTTTTATTAAATTTTTTAAAAAGATTTTATTTATTTATTTGACAGAGATCACAAGTAGGCAGAGAGGAAGGCAGAGAGAAGGCGGGGAAGCAGGCTCCCTGCTGAGCAGAGAGCCCAATGCAGGGCTCGATCCCAGGACCCTGGGATCATGACCATGCCAAAGGCAGAGGCTTTAACCCACTGAGCCACCCAGATACCCCGAGGTTAAATTTTAAAATGTGTTTTCTTTAATGAACCATAAGCTAGTTATTACTTTTCTGCTTTGGGCATTTTAAAAAATTGCTTCTTGAAATTTTAATGCTCTAGTTCTGCATTTTTTTTTCCTTTTTTGGTTTGTTAAAGAGAATTCAATTGAAAGGTTTTATATTTGCTGTGAGTTTAGAAGTAAACAATAGATAAGGAAAATACGGGTCACACAAGCAATATGTTTTGCTTGGCTGTGGAATTCTAGTGTTTACTTTTATTAAACTTTCATTTTGATTTTATTTATATCCTGCCTTGTTCAAGAAAGGATTTAAGACAACTAACAGGGATGAATAAATAAAATAGCATAAAAGTTTAAAAGGGGGCACCAGGAAGGGAAAAGACCATTGGGAACACTGCTGCTTTATTACTACCGTTGTGCCCCACACTTTACAAAGCCCGTGTTCCCTTGAAGGAGCTTGGAGCCTCCTCCAAGTTCATGTCCCGGTAGCTGGGTCCTGTTTGGCTCTTGGACTGTTGGAACGACTTCTGCATGCAACGAGTGCACAGTGTCCCCTCCCTAGTTTGCAGGAGCCGGAACATTCTTCAGTAGTAAAATGCCAGCAGACATCAACCACTAGAAGTCTGCATGAGTGGGCAGGGTATAACAGATGGACATGGACGAGAGAAAGTATAAGGTCAGGCTTTTTAGGAAAAAAAAGCCAAGCTTTCTGTGACCACCACTTCTGACCCAGAAAGGAACTGGAGCTCATTTTCCTAAGATGCTGGCCTTTTTATTTACTGTTGTGTCTCAAGGGCACCAAATACACATATGGACATGACGAGGAAGAGAAATGAAAACCAAATTGTACAATGATCAGACAATCTCTCCTCAGCCCTTGGAATGACCTCTGATCAGGAATCAGACTTTCTGCTCCTCTGGCTCCTTTGGTCTCACATTCTGTCATCAGCAGAAGTGGACATGGAGGACAGGATTCCCCCCACCCCCTGAACATTGAAGGTGACCGGGGCCTACCTTTTTCTTTGTTGGTATGTAGACTTCTGTCATTACTGATTGCCTCATCTTTTTCTTAATTTATTTTGCCATCTTGGGGGTAAAGAGTTCTGTCAACTTTGTAAGTTTTTTCCTTCCATGTAAGACAGCGGACTTGGGTCACCTCTACGTGTAGAACCTGCAGTTGCTTGATCAACCTCATGTTTAGCTTTTCTGACTTACTCATGGTTTAATTGTTCTCTCTCAAGCCTGCCTTCTCAAAGCAGAGTCTGAAATGTCTGTAGGGGGGAGCTGAGTGGCACAGCCGGTTAAGTGCCTGCCTTCGGCCTAAGTCGTGATCTCAGGACCCTGGGATCGAGCCTCATGTTGGGCTCAGCGCTCAGTGGGGAGTCTGTTGTCCCTCTAGCCTGCCGCTCCCCCCCACCACCACTCGTGCTCTCTGTCTCTCACTCCCAAATAAATATTTATTTTTTAAATAATAAAATGGTGGTAGGAGCTTGACTTTTCAAAATCACATGACACAGAGTGTATCCACTTGACCCCTGTACTCCAGAAAGCTGTGACGGCGCTCAGGGGTTTTCGAGAAGTACACCGAAACCACTGAGCCCAGCACCTTCCATGGGGAGCCCCTGTACACCCTCGTGGGTGGTTCTTTGGAAAGGCGGTGGAGCTTCAAAAGGGGTCGGCGTCTTAAGGAGCGAAGCCCTTGTAGTCAGGTTTGAGTCATACTTCCTAGCAGCCTGGTCCGGGGCAAGCCACTTACCCTCTCTGAGCCCGTCTCTTCATCCATAAAATCCAGACAATAATTTCACTGTCCTAGGGCTTTGGGGAAGATTAAGCAAGAACGCACGAGAGCGCTCCACAGAATAATGGGCACGTTATTAGGTAAGGTAAACACCGGTACATTTTTGTTGGTGTCCTGAGCATGAAAGTCCGCAAGGACTGCTCTTAGTGATGTGTCCGAGAGCTTCACAGTCTGGATGAGCCCGCTGTGTGCTAGATGCTTCCTGAGTACTGGCTCCTTCTCTGTGACCAGGCTTCGGTCTGGGCGGGGCCACACGGACACTTAATCTCCAGCCAGCTTTTGGGTCAGGGGGCCAGAGGGAGTTCCTTCTCCCTCTCAGACCAGACTTTTATCTTTTTGATCCTCACTGCTTTGACCTATAAAATGGAGGCTCCAGTGCCAGTCTCCAGGTGTTCTGTGAGTGTTAAGCCTCAAATGGGAAAATACCAGCCTTCTGGAATGATCTCTTTGTATCCTTCCTTACCCTGTCAGGTGCTCCTTCTCGCTCCTCACAATTCCCCCAGGTTTGGGCCTCTTGAGTTTGGCTGGTTTTATAATCTCTTGCTTCTCCTGCATCTCCCCCTGCCTCTGGGCCTTGTACTTAGGTGTTCAAATTTACCTTTTCCCCAAAGCCTGATGCTTCCAGTTTCTCCCCAACCCATGCCTCTGAGCCGAACCCCAGGTGTGCTCTTTGGTTTGTTTTCTCTATATTGTACTGAGCCCCTTTCGATTGTCCCACAGCCCTGCCTAGCTCGTGAAGGCTCCTCCTGACCCCAGCCAGCCCTGATGCTCAGTTTCCGCTTTGACTTCTGGGCAGCGAAGGAGCCCTCCTGACCTACCTTTCTGCCGGAGTTTTCTCTAGGTCTCTGGTTTTGATTTTTGTCGGTTATAGTCAAGCTGTACCAAATTAATATTAACGAACAGTACTGATAACATTATTTCCCTACCCAGACGCCTTCTGTGGCTTCCCGCTGTTTATTGGGTAGGGGTCACATTCCTGGACCCATTTGAAAGTCCCTTATAAATCAGTTGTTTTATATGTTTTCTGCGTTCCTTGTGGTGATGCTCTGCTTTCCTCCACTTCAGAGTAAGCGTCCTGTGGTCAGGGACCATGGCTGTCTGATTCACCGTTGTACCTCTTAGGGCAGGGCCAGTGTTTACTGAATGAATGGGCAGGTGGACGGATGCCCAAGTTCAATTCCAGCTGGCGTTCGCTCTAGTGTCGGCCTGTTCCTTAGGACGTTCTTTTCCCCTGAAATGCCCCAGCCCGTCTTGGACACCAGAACGTATCAAAACCCGCCTTTCTCGTTCCCATTTAGATCCCGCCACCTTCATGCGGTTTTCTTTCAATCCTGACTTCCCTGAACTTACTTCGCCACCATTCATATTAGCATTTTTGTGTTCTTACTGTTTAGTTAAATCCACGTGGGTTTGGTTTTGTTTTGTTTTAGGGGAAACACATATGCACACCTAGTTTGTAATCTTAATACTGCATTTCTGTTGTACCTCCTGCGGCACTCAGAACAGGTCAGGTGCTCGGTCAGTGCACTGACTGGAAGAGTTCAGTATTTGCTGGTGTCATACCCGCCATGTCCGGGTGCTTTTTGCTTTGTGGAATGCCTGTGTTGAAGATCACATTGCAGTTTTGGCAACAGATCGTTCTAGAGGACTTTATTGGTAGGAGTTTATCAGTTGTCATTTGGCAGATCTGAATGGCCACTTGTCAGAATTGTTCAAAGCCAGATACAAGAGGAAGAGCGCAGATTCGAATGCTCACCTTTATGCCTGCTCCCGGAGTAAGCCAGACACAGGACTGGGGACTTGCTGAAGAGAGCAGCCCCTGCTGGGCTCGTCCCTTTTCGTCTGGCAGGCTTTTGTTCCTCTTCTGTTCCTTTGTTGCGGTGGGAGAAGGTTACTTGTTTATCGCCTTTTGTACGAGCATCAGTAATATTAGTAAAAGTACATTTCAGATGGATTAGATTGTTCTTGGAGTTTTTTCTTTTGTCAGAGCTGAATGTTAAGGACAGACTACATAGGTTAGTCTCACTAGAAGTCGTGTTCCACTGGAGGTGCTCCTTACAGCGATGGGTCAGGCAGGACGAGTTAGCACGGTCCACACCGTGCTCGAGGTTGCCTGTGAGTCCACGTACGTTGTCGGAGTCCTGCTGTTTGCAGATCAACCCCAGCTTCTTTCCAGACCCTCCATCTGTGTTCAACATGAAAATGAAAATTGTAGAAGGCTGTGTTGAGCAGGGAAAATGGCACCAGAAGGTACCAAGGCTGTGGGTGAGAGGTTTTATTATGTGAAGCTTCGGGCTGTGTGGTGGGAACCTTTTCAAAATGAAGTGGGAAATTTTTCCAAGTCCAGTTAGTGCCTGATGAGTACATGCCTTGGTCTCCTCGGTGACACCAAGTAGTCTGTAACCCCTCCTCTCCATGAAGCAGCTCTTACTCAGCACAAAGCACCCATGCTGGCTTGGTGTTAATTAGCTCTGAAATCTGCTTTTTCTTTTAAATTGTATGAGCACCAAGTATTGTAAAAAATTACAGGTTTTATTAGCTGATGCAGTTTATTTCAATCAGATTGTCACGGAACATACGGACAGTAATGAATCTTCAATTGTGGTAATTAGGCAAACTTCCCAAAATCCAATAGAACGTAGTTTTGGAGCTTTGCTGAAGTACAGCAGTGTAGACACAGCTGGAAGTTTGAGCTGGAAAGTATGGGCTTCAGCAGCAACAGACCTAGTGACTTTCCTGTTCCTCAGATGGATGTAAGCGTGAGGTGTAAGTTGCTGCTTGCTGGCTCTGTCGGGTCTTCTAAGAACATTGGTTCTTTGCTGGTCCGGCCCATGGTGGGACTGCACTTGCCAGCCCCCAGTGTTGAGTGAGGCCCTGTGACTAGTTCTAGGCAACGATATGAATGGAACTAATATGTATTCTGCTGAGACGGAAGCATTTAAAACAATACAAAGGAAAAAATGGGTTATTTCATAAAAAGTTGTCCAAAATGCAAATAAATACATGGAGAAATGTTCATCCTCAATAGTAAACAAATCACCTTTTTTTTTTTTTTTTTTTTTTACTATTTTATCCATTTATCTGACAAAGAGAGATCATAAGCAGGCAGAGCAGCAGGCAGAGGGAGAGGGAGAAGCAGGCTCCCTGCTGAGCAGAGAGCCTGACACGCTCAATCCCAGAGCCCTGGGATCACGACCTGAGGCAAAGATAAACACTTAACCTACTGAGCCACCCGGGCGCCCAACAAATGCAGTTTAAAATAGTGTGCCCGGTTATGTCTACCATGTTGACAAAGTTTGTTTTCTTTCTCATGGAGCACTCAGTGCTGAGGAGGTGAGTGTGCTGACCCGCCCAGCCAGGAGACAGGACGATCATTCCCTGCAGAAATTGAACCAGGAAGGCCGTAGGCACAGGAGAGGCGAGAGTGGCAGCCTTGCAAAAGCAGGGAACACATGAGCGATGACATCCTGCGTGGAGACTTAGAGCTTTTCCTTGTTCTCTGCGTCCTTCCGTGAAGAAACTGACGTATCAAAGAGAAAATACCACCAAATGACACTTCCGGGTGCTCCCGTAGGCATTTCATAAAGGAGCTCATCAGACAACAAGGCCTGTTCACATAGAGCTTCCAGATAGCTCCTTAGTGCCTTACTGTCGGGTATGAATTGGTACCAGAGAACGTAAATATTTGAAGGAATACCACAACGTGAGTTTCTAAGATCATGCGACAGCAGAGAGAGATGACGGAAGCAGACAGTGCAGGGAATTTGAAAGCTAGATCGTCTTCCAAGAAATAAAATATTACATGAAAGGAATAAGAACAAAGTGATACTTTTTTGGGAAAGATTTTATTTATGTATGTGTGTATTTATTTAGACAGAGAGTGAGCACAAGTGGGGGGAGGGGCTCCCTGCTGAGGGCTGAGTCTCAGGAAGGGCTTGATCTCATGACCCTGAGATCATGACCTGAGCTGAGGACATCAAGGGTCTGCCGCTTAACCGGCTGAGCCACCCAGGCACCCCTGTATATGTCTCTTTTAAAATGATCACCTTGTTCTGGGTCACCTCGGTGGCTCAGTGGGTTAGGCATCTGATTTGATTTGGGCTCAGGTCATGATCTCAGGGTCCTGGGATTGAGCCCTGTCTCAGGCTCTGTGCCCAGCTGGGAGTCTGCTTCACGATTCTCCCTCCCTCTGCCCCTCCTCCCGCTTGCTCACACTTTTCTCTCTCTAAATGAATAAATCTTTTTAAAAAAGAAATATAAACAAAAGAAGGAGATCTTGGAAATTAAAAATAAGATAGAAATGAAAATTCTGTAGAGGGGCTGGAAGATAACGATGAGGAAATCATCAAAGTAAAATTTTAAAATTAGAAGACCAACTCTTACATATTAAAGTAAAATGAAGAAGAAGAGGGGCGCCTGGGTGGCTCAGTTGGTTAACCGTCTGCCTTCGGCTCAGGTCATGATCCCAGGGTCTGGGGTTCGAGTCCCACATCAGGCTCCCTGCTCAGCGGGGAGCCTGCTTCTTCCTCTCTCTCTGACCCTCACCTGTGCTCTCTCTCTGTGCTTTCTCTATCTCAAATAAATAAAATCTTTAAAAAAAAAATGAAGAAGAAGACATTATATTAAACAATATGAGAAGAACTCTCAGAACTAAAAGATAGGAGACTGTAGATGGAAAGGGCCAATTAAGTAACGAGCACCGTGGGTTGGAGAAAAGATCCATGCTAAGGAAATCATTGGTTAAAGAGAACATGCTACAAGTTTCCAAACAAGTCACAAAGAATTGGAAATTGGAATGACATTAACCTTTCTCAGCTCAGTACTATAAGCTAAGAGACAGTGAAACAAACAATACAGTAAAAATTCTGAGGAGAAAATATTTCCAAGCTAGGATTCTATCCTCAGCCAACTATTTATCAAGGGTTAAGGCAGAATACAAGAAAAGAACATTTTGAGGGGCCCCTGACTGGCTTAGTCAGGAGAGCATGTCTCTTTCAGGATCCTGAGTTTGAGCCTCACAATGGATGTAAAGCTTACTTTAAAAAAGAGAAAAAGGGGCACCTGGGTGGCTCAGTGGGTTAAAGCCTCTGCCTTCAGCTCAGGTCACGATCCCAGGATCCTGGGATCGAGCCCCACATTGGGCTCTCTGCTCAGCAAGGAGCCTGCTTTCCCCTCTCTCTCTTCTGCCTGCCTCTCTGCCTACTTGTGATCTCTGTCAAATAAATAAATAAAATCTTTAAAAAAATAAAATAAGGGGCGCCTGGGTGGCTCAGTGGGTTAAGCCACTGCCTTCGGCTCGGGTCATGATCTCAGGGTCCTGGGATCGAGCCCCGCGTCGGGCTCTCTGCTCAGCAGGGAGCCTGCTTCCTCCTCTCTCTCTGCCTGCCTCTCTGCCTGCTTTGTGATCTCTCTCTGTCAAATAAACAAATAAAAAAATAAAAAATATAAATAAAAAAATAAAATAAAATTAAGGATATAAGCATATGATTTATGAAATATAAATAAGGAAAATGCTGAGAGATTTTAAAGTACTTATCACCTGAGGAGTGGGGATGAATGCTGTTTTGGTTGTAAGTCTAATAGTTCCATTTATAAACTGTTTTATGTATCCCTTTGATAAAATTAAATTTTTAAATTTAAAATAGTTAAATCTTAGACAATAGAGAGTAGTTCAGCAGATTAAAACAGAAATCTTACACCCTTTAACCCAACAGTTCTAGAAACTTCTTTGCAAGAAGATAATCATGGATGCACATAAAGGTTTAGCTATAGGAATGTCCACTCCAGCCTTTTGAAGACACATGGAAATTGTTCATAGGGAATCCTTATATAAACTGATAATGCCATATTTGAAATACTGTGCAGCCATTTAAAATGATGTGGAAAATACTTGATGACCAATAAAAGCTGCAAAAACAAAACCTCACAAAGACTTTTAACTGAAAAAAGGGGGCATTATAAAATTCTATTAAAAAAACAAATTTTTAGGGGTGCCTGGGTGGCTCAGTGGGTTAAAGCCTCTGCCTTCGGCTCAGGTCATGATCCCAGGGTCCTGGGATCGAGCCCCGCATCGGGCTCTCTGCTCAGCGGGGAGCCTGCTTCCTCTTCTCTCTCTACTGCCTCTCAGCCTATCTCTATCTGTCAAATAAATAAATAAAATCTTTAAAAAAAAATTTATTTTAAAACCTGTTATCTCTATTTTCTATTTTATCCATGAAGAATATGTATACTTTTCTAATAAAAATAGCAGGTTTTTTTTTTCAAGATTTTATTTATTTATTAGAGGGATGGAGAGCACAAGTAGAGCAGCAGGCAGAGGCAGAGGGAGAGAGAGAAGCAGGCCCCCCGCTGAGCAAAGAGCCCAATGCAGGGCTCAATCCCAGGACCCTGAGATCATGACCTGAGCCGAAGGCAGCTGCTTAACTGACTGATCCACCCAGGCGCCCCAAAGTAAAGGTTTTTTAAGGTAATTCAACTAGCAAAAACATAGCCATTGACTAATTTCTTTAACCTATTTTGACTGTTAGAATTGATGCCATTTTTATCTCTCTGCTAATGACAAAGCTTTTGTTCATATTTTTGAAAATGATGTTTATTTTGCTTCACATCCTCACCTACATTTAATATTCTCAGTCTGTCATTTTAGACATTCTAGTGGTTATGTGGTATCTACTTTTATTTTTAATTGGCACTTCCACAGTGACTAACAATACTGAATGTCTTTTCATGTACTAACCAGCCGTTCCTGTATCACCTTTGGCTGAAGTCTCTGTTTAAATCTTTTACTCGTAATTTTATCGGATTGTCTTCTTCAGTAAGAGCTCTTCATATATTCTGGATACAAGTCTATTACATACATATTTTACAAGTATTTTTCTTTTATTCCATATAGGAGATCTTTAACTCAAGGTTAGAAAAATGATGTTTTTAGAAGTTTTATGGTTTCAGCTTTCACATTTAAGTCCTTTTTTTCTATTTTGAGGGTTTTTTTCCCCAATTACTACTATTATTTTTTTAAGATTTTATTTACTTATTTGACAGAGAGAGCACAAGCAGGGGGAGCAGCAGGCAGCAGGAGAGGGAGAAGCAGACTGCCCGGTGAGCAGAGACCCAGACTTGGAGCTTGATCCCAAAACCCTGGGATCATGACCTGAGCCGAAGGCAGACACTTACCCAGCTGAGCCACCCAGGTGCTCCTCAGTTGTTTAAAGTGTCAAATACATATAACATAAAATTTACCATCTTACCCGATTTTTACAGTGCCATGGTGCTAAGCACATACCTGATGTTGCACAACCGTCCCCGCCATCTGTCTCCTGAAATCTTTTCATCTTGCAAAACTGAAATTCTACCCATTACACAATAACTGTCTACTCTCCCACCCAGCTCCCTGGCAAGCATGATTCTACTTTCTGTCTCTGATTTTTTACTACTAGATTCCTCATCATAGAATCTAGAATCCTACAGGATTCATCATTTTGTGACTGGCTTATTTCACTCGGTATGTCATTTTCGGGGTTCATCCACGTTCTAGCACGTGTCTTTTTAAGACTAACCATTCCATTGTGTGTGTGTTTGTACCACATTCTGCTGATAAGCATTCATCTGTGGATGGATGCTTGGGCCGCTTCCATGTCTCAGCTGTTGTGAATAATACTGCTGTGACCGTGGGTTTACAGATACCTCTCGGAGACCCTGCTTCCAGTTCTTTTGGCTCAACGCCCAGAGTGGAATTGCTGAGTCATCTGGTAAATCTGTTTTTATTTTTTTGAGGAACTACCACACTCTTTTCCACGAAAGCCATACCATCTTACATTCCACCAGTCGTGTACACGGGTTCCGGTTTCTTCACATCCTTGCCAACGCTTGTTATTGCATGTTTGTTCTGTAGTAGCCTCCTAATGGGTGTGAAGGGCTGTCTCATGGTGGCTTTGATTGGCCTTTCCCTGATGATTGGTGATACCGAGCATCCTTTCCTGTGCTTATTGGGCATTAGTATATCTTCTTTGGGGAAATGTCTGTTCAAGTCCTTTGTCGGTTTTTTAACTAGGTTGGTTGTTTTTGTTGAGTTTTAGGGGTTCTTTATGTATTCCGGGTAGTACTTCCTTATTAGGTAATATGATTTGCAAATATTCTCTCCCATTCTTTAGATTGTTTTTCACTTTCTTGATAGTATCCCTTGATTTACAAAAGTTCTTAGTTTTGCAGAGTTCAGTTTGTCTATTTTTTTCTTTTATTGCCCGTGCCTTTGATGTTATAACCAAGAAATCATTGCCCAATCCAGTGTAATGAAACTTTTGCCCTGTGTTTTCTGCTAAGAGTCTTACACTTCTAGCTCTATGTTGAGGTCTTTCATCCATTTTTAGTGAATAAGAAGTGAAGTGAGCGAAGTTACATGATACGGAGTCAACACAAAAGTCCGTCGCATTAACTTTTCTATATGGTACGGAAAAAGGGTCCTACTCATTCTTTTAAAAACAAATATCCAGTTTTCCCGGCCCCGTTTGTTGAAAAAACTGTCCTTTCCCTATTGAGTAGCCTTGGCACCGTGTCAAAAATCATTGGACCATATATGTGAGTGTGTATTTCTGGACCCTCTGTTCTATCCTATTGGTCCACACGTCTGTCTTTATTCCAGTACCACACTGTTTTGATTACTGTAGCTCTGTAGTAAGTTTTGACGTAAGGAAATACAAATCCCCCAACTTTGTTCTTTTTCGAGATTATTTGGCTCTTCGGGGCGCCTGGGTGGCTCAGTGGGTTAAGCAGCTGCTTTCGGCTCGGGTCATGATCTCAGGGTCCTGGGATTGAGCCCTGCATCGGGCTCTCTGCTCAGCGGGGAGCCTGCTTCCTCCTCTCTCTCTCTGCCTACCTGTGATCTCTGTCTGTCAAATAAATAATAAATAAAATCTTAAAAAAAAAAAACTACCTCCTTGGTTAACTACTAGGGTTTGCTTTTTTTGTTTTATGCTTTTGTACGTGGAGCTGTTTTTCTTTCTTTTAAGATCGTTCATTTTTACTGTATAGAAATACAGCTAATTTGTGCGTGTTGACTTTGTATCCTGCAACTTTGCTGAATTCATTTATTAGTTTGAAATTTTTTTTGTGTCGGTGGAATTGTTTGTTTCCTTCATATAAGATTATATAGTCTGGGAACAGAGATTATATTACTTTCCAATTTGGATGCCATTTATTTCTTTTTCTTATCTAGTTGCTCTGGCTAGGACCTCTGATACTATGTTGAATAGAAGTAAAAGCAGACATACTTGTGTGGATCCTGATCTTAGAGGAAAATGTTTCAGTGTTTCACCATTGAATATGATGTTCACTGTAGATCTGTCTTCAGTTGTAAGAGCTCTTTATGGCTTTTATTATGCTGAGGTAGTGTCCTTCTGTTCCTAGTTTGTTGAATGTTTTTACTACGATAAAGTGTTGAATTTTGTCAGATGCTTTTTCTGCATCAATTGAGATGACCGTGTGGGGTTTTTTCTTTTCATTCTCTTAGTGTAGTATATTATATTGATTTGTGCTGAACTATCCTTGCATTCCAGGAATAAATGCCACTCAGTCACGGTGTATAATAATCCTTTTAGTATACTAAATTCTGTTTAGTACTCTTCTGTTGAGAATTTTTGCATCAGCGTTCGTAAGGTTTTCTTCTGCTATCTTTTTCTAGCTTTGGAATGAGTTTGGAAGTGTTCCTTCCTCCTCAGTGTTTTGGAAAATTTGGAGAAGGATTGAGATTAACTCTTTAAATTTCTGGTAGAACTTGCCAGTGAAGCCATTAGGTCCAGGGCTTTTTCACTTTGTCAAGAAGTCTTTGATTAGTAGTTAAAGCCAGGCTGCGATTCCGGTCGGTACTGTGTTGGGGTTACCTGCAGACATGTCCTGAACACAGTCGTTACGTCCATCCCTGAGCAGGCCGTGTTTGTTGATGGTACTTTAAACAGTATTGTCTTTTTAAGTTTGTTTTTAGATTGTAGAAATAAATTGATGTTTGTGTAGTGACCCTGTACCCCATGACCTTGCTAACCTCACTTAGTAGCTTTTAGGTAGGTTCTTTATGATTTCCCATGTAAGTGATGTCTGCAAATACAGAGTTCTTTTTCATTTCTAATCTGTGAGCCTTTTATTTTTGTGCCTTATTGCAGAAATTTCTTTTTTGTATCCTGTAGCATGAAATCCAACCATTTTAACAGACCACTAAACTCTATGGTCAGGTCACAGAGGACCTTTTCACTGTGAGTTTTATGATCTATGAGGTTGAATTTATAATAGATTGACTTTACATTAAAAACAGAACCAGGTGGGGGCGCCTGATTGGCTCAGTGGATTAAGCCTCTGCCTTTGGCTGTCATGATCTCAGGGTCCTGGGATTAAGCCCCACATCCATCTCTCTGCTCAGCAGGGAGCCTGCTTTCCTGTCTGTCTCTGCCTGCTTGTGATCTCTCTCTTTGTCAAATAAATAAATAAAATCTTTAAAAAAAAAAAATGAAACAGATGATTGAGATGATGAAACTTTTCAGACTTTTTTTTTTTTTTTTTAAGATTTCATTTATTTATTTGACAGAAAGGTAGTGAGAGAGGAAATTCAAGCAGGGAGAGTGGGAGAGGGAGAAGCAGACTCCCTGCTCAGCAGGGACCCCACGTGAGGCTCCATCCCAGGATCCTGGGGTCATGACCTGAGTTGAGGGGAGAAGCCCAACAACCGAGCCACCCAGGCGCTGCAAAACTTTTCAGACTTAAAAGCACAATACACCTCTTTATACAGGATTTTAGAAATGAGTGTGCAGCTGTAGGTTTCATTTTTAATGATATCACAGATTTTGAAATAATACCAGTTTTTTATGATAAAGAGTTTATCATTTATGAAATATCGACCCAGTGACCTCAGCTCTTCAGTTATGATGAAAGGTCCAATCTAACCTTCTCCTGAATGTAATATTTATTAAAAATGAAACTTCTCATTTCTATTACTTAATCGATAGCACATTAAGTCATTTATTAATATGATTACAGAAGGTCTTTCAGATTAGATATCCCCCCTCCCCCTTTGTCATCTCATTTAATTTTAACAACTAGGAAACAGCAGCCTAAGCTAGAAGTCAGCGGGCCTGTCTAATCATGCACTTGTAACTTATGAGATGCTGGAAAGAACGATTGAAATTGGCAGAAAGAAAATAACCTGTAATTGCTGTTTAGGAAGGAACAAGCCCCCTTTACGTCATTACGTGGGTAAACCTACGTGGAGGAGATCTGTTTTATTCAGTTAACTATTATTTGCTTAAAACAATGAGTTTGGTACAGGGCGCATATTGGCCAAGTGTGGCAAGAAACGCATTGCATGATTGGTGTTGGCAGGGAAAGAAATCAAGGGTAAGAAAAAGAAAAAAGACCTGCAGACACAGGAATGTTGACTGACGTACATGTCTTCAATGGAGTCTCGTGTTTTTTATTGAAACAGAATGTATATCTAGAAGAGGGCGCGTGTCGTAAGTGTGCAGCTCAGTGGATTTTCACAAATAGGGACTGCTTCACGATTGAGCGCTCCTGCCAGCCCGTGCTAGAGTGACACCTTCTCTCTGATCTGTTCTGCTTTCCGGGGGATACTGAGCTACTCTTGGGGTTATGATAGCTGGAGTGATCAGATCCCTACTGTGAGCACAGCGTTGTTGAGCACTGTACGGGTCTTAACGTCCTTTACTCCTCACAGTGACCTTGGGGAGAGAGGTACTAGTGTCCACAGCTGCAAGGTGAGAATACAAAGAAGGTTTTACAAGATCCACACTTTGTAAGCTGTGCTCTGTGTCGGGCACTCTGCGAAAGCCCCGTGTGGTCACGCTCTCATTCCGTTGTCTCCCCATCCCGGAGACTTTCTCCCTTTTGCGGATGAGCAAGCTAGGAGTCAGAAAGCTCATTTGCCCCAAAAGCCTGTGTTCTTCACCAGTAAACTTGGAGGTCGGTGTGTCACCACAGAGGAAATCTTGTAGGTGAGCAGATGGAGAGAAAGAGGGAAGGCAGCCAACTGCAAGTTGTTGGACAGTATAATTCTCAGAGGCCGCACCAAAGAGAACGAACGCAGGCAGGGGAGCTAGAATGGGGCAGAAGTCTGCCTGATTCCAAGAGGACAAGGGATACTCAGTTAACAAGGTCTTTGACCCTCTTCAGGGAGCTGCTGATTTAAAACTACGTGTAGATGAGCCTCTGCCCAAATAAGCAGTGAAGGTCTGTGTCTGGTTTAAAGCACAGGCTGAGGGGCTCACAGATAGCTCTTTCTGGATAACAGATCATGTGAAGTCAGCTGGAAAGGCCCAGAGAGGTCAGCCAGCCAGCCACCTCCTTCCCAGAAGAAGAAGCAGTGGGCCTAGAAGTGAAGACATTGTCCAGAAGGCACTGAGGGGCACTGGGCACGTGTGACTGACACATCTTACCAGTCACGTGCACAGTCTTCCTTTGGAGGCCTCCAGAATTTCTTGTTTGAAACCTCTAGTGGGGGAGCTCCTGGGTGGCTCAGATGGTTAAGCGTCTGCCTTCGGCTCAGGTCATGATCCTGGGGACCTGGGGTTGAGTCCTGAATCGGGCTCCCTGCTCAGCGGGGATCCTGCTTCTCTCTCTGCCTCTCTCTCTCTGTCTCTCGTGAATAAATAAATAAAATCTTTTTTAAAAAAAGAAAGAAAGAAAGAAACCTCTAGTAGGGGAAACCTGGGTGGCTCAGTCGGTGAAGCGATTGATTTCAGCCGAGGTTATAATCCCAGAGTCCTGGGATCAAGCCCCGAATCGGGCTCCCTGCTCAGCGGAAAGCCTGCTTGTCCCTCTCTATCTGCCCCACTGCTCCCCCCCCCCACTCGCTCACTCTCTCAAATAAATAAAAGTCTTTAAAAAAAAAAAAAACTTGCAGTAAACATGCTCAGTGTTGCCGATTTTCTGCCGTCTGAATAACATACTCATATAAAGTATTTAAATTTTGTGCCAGAAATTACTACTAAAGTACATTAAATTTTTCCTTTTATCCTTAGTGGGAAAAAAAAACTTCATGAGTCCTGGAATTGGAAGATACTGAAAAGTTGTAGAAATTACAGGAAAATATGCTCAAACGTGTTTCCTTGTCACCTTGATCCCTTGATGAGTCCCTGTGGTGGCTCTCCCTGCCGATACAGGCTCTGAGACTTGGTCCCAGGGCTCTGCCCAGATGCCTGGTTTTTTGGCCCCCTCTGGCACGTTGTCGACAACCCAGAAATGGGCTTCTGTGATCAAAATGGTGAGGGAGTTGCCTCCCAAAATAAAATGTTCTTTCTTGGGGCGATCATCTGGATAGAGCTGCCTGTTAAGCATCGCCTCTGATGGACCAGAATGGTCCCTGAGGCTGATACAAAATCAGATCTAATACTGCCTAAAAAACAGGCCTGAGGGGCCAGCCACATAGGTAGCTCAGTGTGCTAGGGCCTCTGAGGAAGGTTGTTCCTGCAAACTTCTCAGTGGCTGTGTGCCAGGCAAAGCAGAATGTGGGTTTTGTCCTCACCCCCATGTCCCTCCCTTCTGTGTGGCTGAAACACGGAGTCCATTTTATTTACTCCGTGTCATCTCCTCCTCTCATGGTGCATGTTCTCCCTCCAGCTGAGGACTTGTGAGGACTGGGGCCTTGGGGGCAGGGGGGCGTCTTTTGGATTTGGGAAGGAGGGCTTTGGTTTCTGCTGTAGGGTAGCAAAGGATTTTTGCCTGCTTTCTGTGCTGCCTTTTGGAATTAGAAGTTGAACCGGGGGCGTGTGTTGGCTTTACAGTTTTATTTGTCTTTGATTTTTTTATTTGTCTTTGATTTTTGTTGGAAAACTGCGTAAGATGCATGGCATTGCTGTCTAGTGGTGTATAGCTTTTTCCCTTTCTGAGCCAATTTTCTGTTAGGAGTACTTTGTTATGATTTATTTCAAATAACTTAGGTTAAAAAGTAAGCGGGTCTCTGACGTTTTTTGTTTCAGCTCAGAGCACAGTGAACCAGTATTAGAGACACATCTGATTGCAGCATTTCCCAGCAAAACACAGTTGCTATTGATGTCCATAATTGATCACTTTATTAACTGGGGGAAAAAGAAGCCTTATTGAAGCAATAAAGCTTAACTTCATTATGTCCCGGGTGCGGAGAGCAAACACGTTGGAAAGTGGCTGACAGGCTCCCATTTCAAGGCTGATTCTGATAATGATAATATTTAAGGAGCATTGATTGTTCTCTAATTGGATTTTTCTTTCCGTAGGCCTCTTCTGAAGAGTTGAAAGCCGCGTACCGGAGGCTGTGTATGCTTTACCATCCCGACAAGCACCGAGACCCCGAGCTCAAATCACAAGCAGAACGACTGTTTAACCTTGTTCACCAGGCTTATGAAGGTCAGCGGAGGGCTTGGCTTCCCGCGGACGCCCTGGAAGCAGCTGCTCGATTTTTAAGAGACTTGATTTGTAGAGGACAGAAAGAGAGTCCTTAGACGTGTATAAGAGAGGAGGGTTAGGTCAGTGCTTTTTTACTGACAGGGTCCTTTGAAAGAGCAGTATTTTGCTTCAGAAATCAATATGTGTCCAGTGAGTGGGAAGCGCGAGTGCGGGCAGAGCAGCGGACAGGCTGGGCTGCGGGGAGCACTGGGGCAATGAGTCGCTCGCTGGCTTTCTTGTAAAGGGAACTCGTAGTAAAAGGCTGATCGCTGCCGACAAGCCCCCTTTGTTCTCTTGTTATGAGAAGATGTACGAGAACATTTTTTTTGGCCCCGATTTTATTGGCTCCGGAGCATTCAGTGAAGGAAAGGTTCTAACAGAAGGAGAACGATCTTAAGGCCAGCAGGGAGTAGAGTCACGTAACGCAGGGTTTTCTGCTTACATCTCAGGTACTAGAGAAAGAAAATTCTGTAATGTCATTGGGTGTAAAACGTTCAAGTCGCTGATAGGTCCCCGGTTTCTGCCAGAGGTGGAGGCGAAGCTGTTGGTCACGCGGTGGTGTTGGTCACACAGCGGCGCAACTGCCCTCAGTGCCCCGGATCGTACACTTCAAAGTGGCTAAAATGGATTCTCTGTTATGCATATTTTGCCACAGTTTTAAAAAGAAAGATTAAAAAATATTAATTTACTCCTAGGACACACACCAGGTAAAACAGGCTGTTTATTCCAGAGCCATTTGGTCATTTGCTCCTTGGTTAGACCAAAAATTAGTAACATGTTTCTTTAGAGAATAAAGACTTCTCGTTGCAGTCGTAAGAGCATATGCTGTATTTCACTTAGTGGTTTTACTGTAAAATTAGATTTTTCTGAGGAGGAACACTCGGGCCGTGGCACGTGGCGTGAGTCTGGCTCAGTGGCGGGTCTTCATCGCCCGTAACTCCGGTGAGACCGCTTCCACGGCGTCCTGACCAGGAGCCTGCTCCTTCTGTCGCATCCAGCGGGCTACACGGCCGTGATACTTTGGCTCTCCAGATCACCCGCAGCCCATTCGTGCGGGTCTAGAGATTCAGGGAAGAGTTAATAGAAAACTCTGGCGGAGCTGGTGGAAGCGCTGCGGCGGCAGAAGAGCCGGCCCCGGTGTTCACCCTAACGGGGAGAGCAAAGCAAAGCCGTGAATAAGTAATTCCCTGTGAAATCCTCGAGAGCAGCTCGAGAAGTCTGCCTCCCACGTTTTCCAGCGGTCAGCATTTCTTTCTTCCCCATTAGATTTGAATATGGATAGAATCATGTACATCGTTTTTTTAATTAGGCCTAAAAATACATGGGAAGTCTCAAGGGAGAGAAGGTTCAGAGGTCTTGAACAGAAACTGGCAGAGGAGAAGAGGAATGACCGTTCGCTTTCCTGACACTTGTGTTCATTCGGACATCCTTCCAGGGCTTCGTCCCTCACTGAAAGACTTTGATGTACTGAGTTAGGTGACATGGGCCCCACCATAGTGTCAGGTGTTTGTGTCCTTAAATGATTTATAAAAAAAGGAAAGATTGGGTAAAGAACCTGTCTTCGGAGCTAGTGAGACTCTGTAATAGAGCAAATAATAAATCAACTTTTTCTACAATCAGAGCCTGTCTGAACAGGCTTTAGAGACTGGAATGAACAGCCCGGGCACGTTACGGGCTACGGCAGAAACTGAGCTCTGTTAGAAACAACTGTTCTTTAGGGACACTCGGAAGCAGCCTCCTATAAGGTGAACCTCACAATTTAAGAGTAGCTGAGACACAAAAAATCCAGTATTTCTCATTCGTGTCCACCTTTGAGCACATCCTAGATCAGATCTAAGAGGCAGTTAGGAGGAAGGACACACGGGATGGAAGGTTGGGGCTGGATAGGGAGGAGGAAGAGGTGAGCTTACCAGGTGATGTTGCCTCCAGCTCCGACGGGAGAATTCCGTGCTCTCTTAGCATGTGTCATTCTGAATTTGCAGTGCTCAGCGACCCCCAGACCAGAGCCATCTATGATATATATGGGAAGAGAGGACTGGAAATGGAAGGATGGGAGGTAAGAGAAACTGCGCATCCTGTGTCCCGGAAGAGCCCTCCAGCTCCACACCCTGTGATCGTGGGTTGTAGAATACCGAGAGGCGCCAGAGTCCCATCCTCATTGTTCTTTTGGTCTCAGAGGCTGAGTTCTAGGCTCAGCTGTGCCTCTGCGTACCGCTGTGTACCTGGGCAGGTCAGTCACCCAGCTTGTCCTCAGTGTCCTGACCTGTCGGGTGAAAAGCTAAGGGCGTAGATGCTGCCAGTAATTCCTAACCCCAGGGAGGGCCCAGGCCAGTTGTGGGGTTGATGGAAGACCGTTTCTGCAGAACACAGTTCTGCCTTCACCTGCATTTCCTGCGGCCCCCCTCCCCCGCCCCCCGGGCGGCACGGTTCTCTGCCCTCTCTCCACCCCAGCTTACCTGCAACCCCGTCTGGGACGTGTTCCTGTTGGTCACGTGCTGTGCATGTGAAAGAAACAGAAGCACAGCACAGATTTGAACGGCCGGGCTAAATGGCCCTTCGTGAAATAAGCTCCCCCCGGCAGCCAGGCTGTATGAAGAGTCACAAAAGTCACACAATTCTGTGCTCCTTCACGCCACCTCCGCCCAAGCCTCGTGCACGTCCGCGCTACCATCTGCAGCAGGAAGGCCCGAGGCTTGAGTGGGAAATCGAATATGAGAATTAGCGGGAAAACTCTTAAGTTGCTGTAAGAACATGTAGGTGTTAGAATTTAATTTCATTAAAGAGACTTGGTTCTGATGCCCGAGAAATGGTGGGAGGCTGTTAGCGTTAAATTGGCCTTCCCTGGCTTCTATCTCATCGCATAAATTACAAGGCATATGCAAGGGCATAAATTACCCTTGAAGTTCTCTCGGTACGTAATCTCGAGCTGGAGGCCTCTCTTCTAACTAGTATTGGAGCCTTCTCCAGGCCTTTGGAGCAGGAGTGCAAGAGAAGCCACACGGGTTCTAGTCCCTTGCCACTGCTGCTTCGTATTTATGGCCACTTATGGGCCATCTTCTGCCTGTGGCCAGGTTTTGGATGCCCACGCAATAAATTGTAGTTGCTAACATTTATAAAAATGGGAGGTTTTACATAAATATCCAGTTGTCTGTCTTCTCTTGGAAAAATCGGAAAATCTGGTAGCAGCATATCTGAATTGTCCTGTGAGGAGCCTCCCCCGTGGGCGGGCCGTGCTGTCACCATCCCAGGGCTTACCGCCTCCTGTCGTCTGACCACTGGCCCACCCTTCGTCCGCGTGTCCCACCTGGCTCCAGCGGGCGTTTGGATTCTGACGTGTGGCTTGATGGAGGCAGCAGCGCTTCACGTCACGTTAGTTCCTTGTAGCAAAGTGTCAGGTCCGATAGCTTCACATTTTTCCATTCCTGAAAGGAAAATAGAATCCCGTCTTTTTACTGACTTTCTCCTCATCCTTTGTGCACATGGTCAAGCTCCCTTGTGTTTTGAACACGTGGGTCAGTTGTGGTTTGGATGGGTGCATTCAGGGCCCCTGAAAGGCCAGAGGCTCCCCCTTTGGAGTCTGGGTGGTTAAATCCCAGCACCATCAGCCCATCTAATGGAGTGGCGGGGTAACGCCTTCCTGACAAAATACTGCCTGGTTTCCTCTCGCCAAACCAAATTATCTCCCCATTAGAAACAAAGCAAAACCACACACACAATAATGATTATAAAAGTATGTAGGCAGTCACAGATGGTGAATGGATAAGCTTTTCTATTCATGTATTTTAGTAAGCTACTTTATAAGGAAATTAAGTTCTCATCGATCAGAATTGGCTTTTTTTTTTCATTGATAACTAAGCTTTTTTGCATTTTGCTTTTTTTGCATTGATACTAAGCTTTCACTGAAGATAAAAATGCCTTCAAAGAAGAGCCCATGAAGATAACTCCCCGATATTTACTAAGAAAGGTATGGGTGCCTGACATAGGATAGAAACGGAGCCCGTCGTCCATGTCACACAGGAACGGTCTCACTCCAGAGCATTCTGTGTGGCTGGCGTCCTGACTCCTTCAAGGAGACCGTCGCACCCCTGCTGGTTAACGTGCGGATTCTCTGGCTTCAGCTGAGTTCCCTTTGCACTGTTGCTGGTGTTGTTCAACTTTTAAACTTTTCTAATTGCTGACAGTATCCGCTTGCCACATACCTGTTAGTCTGACCATACAGGCAGTGGATGAGGAGGGAGGGCACTGTCAAAACCATAGCACCTGAGACGCCTTTAGTCCCGAGATGTCAGAGCCCACCTGGCGGGCCCTGGGGAGGAAACCTGAGCTTGTTCAGGCTGCACAAGATACAAGCCCTGCTTTCAGCCATTAGTCCGTTTCAAGTTTTGTTTTGTTTAGTTTTAGAGAGAGTGAGAGTAAGCAGGGGTTTGGGGCAGAGGGAAAGAATCCCAAGTGGTTTGCATACTCAGCACAGAGCCCGACAGGGGACTTGATTCCACGGCCCTGAGATCATCACCTGAGCCGAAATCAAGAGTCAGATGCTTAGGGGCATCTGGGTGGCTTAGTCGGTTAAGCATCGCCTTTGGCTCAGGTCATGATCCCAGAGTCCTGGGATCAAGTCCTGCATCGGACTCCTTGCTGAGTGGGGAGCCGCCTTCTCCCTCTGCCTGCTGCTCCCCCCGCTTGTGTGTTCTCGCTCTCTTTCTCTCTTTATGACAAATACGATTTTTTTAAAGGCAGCTCAGATGCCTAACCAGTTGAGCCACCTGTGCTTTTGCCCTTTTTTTTTTCTTTTAACCTTCGAGAGGCTTTGTCATTCTCCAGCAGGATTCCGAAGGAAGAAGTGATCGCCACTTGTGAAACCAGCCATTTTAGTTACCCAAGTTGGTTAGTAGTGTTTGTGCAATACCCATGTTGAAAATGAACTTGGCTTGAGTGGCTAGCTTCACCTTTGAGCTGGGAGTGCTTGGTGGCATTGAAGCTGGTAACCGTGAGCCGGTGGAGAGGAGAACCCGTGATTCAGTAGCACTGGGAGATGTTCCATAACGTCCTTTGGCTTACACTGCCCACGGTCTAGTTTTTGTCCGCAGGCCCTGCCGATATCCACATCTCACTCTTCCCTGTCTCCTTGACGTCCATCTTACAATGGCTACGCGACAGCAGCCCGCATTAGGCAGAGCTGCAGTATGGTCAAGGTCATGAAAACAAAGACTTAGAAGCTCTCACAGACTAAGGAGATGGGATGGCAAAATGCAAGGCCAGAGCCTAAACCGGATCCCAGAACACACAAGGGATGTTAGTGGAAGAGTTGGTGAAATCGAGAATGTCCGGGTTCCTTTCCTTGGAGTGCTCTAGGGTTGGCTTTGAGATTTGGCCGCTGTCCTGGGGCTGTGTGAGGTGTTAACATCGGGGGAAGCTAGGGGAAGGGTGTAGGAGAACTTCCTGTACTGTCTTTGTAATTTTTCTAAAGTTCTGAATAATTTTCTAAAATTGTTCCAAAACCAAAGTCAAGTAGCTGGACTCGGGATTTTCAGACCAGACAACCCCTCAGGAATCCTGTAGTCTATCCCCATCACTGTGGCAGGGATCCGAGGCTTAGAGAAGTGACGTGACCCTCCCCACACCCCTGAGGCTGCCAGGAGGTTAGAGGCAGGGTGGGAGAGCCTGCCTTCTGTCCTTCTACCACGCTGCCTTGCTTTTAGGGATCCCTACCCCCTCTTCCACAAGGCGGCTCCGTCTTCCTGGCTAGCGCAGGGACGGACCTCATTGGTGAATGGACAGTTAAGGTGAACGGGACAGGTGTGTAGAGTCAGGGGCTGCACGTGATCTGCCCTGTTAACGGAAAGTGTCTGGTATTCACCAGCTGGCATATGGTTCTGGGCACTGTGTTCCTGGGTACGTCTATCTAAGGGTAACTGAGATGGAGGAAAGTGACGTGTGGCTGACTCGGTCTCCTTCCCTTCTCTGCCGTGGTGCACTGCGTGTAAAGGGCAGAAAGGACAAACTGTGTCGGGAGCCTTGGAAGCGAGACTCTGCCCTGCGCTACCCAGCTCGTCACCGCTCTGGAGGTGCCAATCGTCTTGACTTTGTTGTCCGCTCTAATTATGCACCAGCTGTTTGCCAAACCTGTGTAAAATTGACTAGAAATGGAATGACTTCACGCGTTTGGAATATGTGCCTCTTCAGCTTCTCACAGAGTATGGCAGAGAGAGGGATTTACAGCTATTAGTTCAGTCAGCAAAGGTCAGACAGCTCTAGAATTTCTAAAACAAATCTTGTTTTGCTCTGGCCTCTGCAGAGCCTGACGCTTTCCAGTCTTTTAACTCCTGAAATCTTACAAATCTGTGTATTTAAAAAATATCAGGAGAGAGGCATATTCACGGAGTCTGTGTTGCTGGTTAAAGCTTGGCTTGTCAAACTTGTGCTTTGTCTGCAGTATCAACACCGGTGTCCCGCTGGACAGAGTATTATTCGGTGGGAAACCTTCTCGTCCAGGCAGAACAGGCAGGTTATTCCGGGATCCGTGCGGCAGGCGCTTCCCATCCAGACCCTGCTTGACCTTGGTAGTGCAGCACTTAGGTCACCACTGGCAGGTTCCACAGTCATAGGCTGGGATTCAGAGGTCGTGAAGAATTTCTAAAATACTTTAAATCCTTTTTTCCTGATCTTTCTTGATCTTCATGGTTAAATGGAGTAGTTGGTAACTTCTATCTCCCTGAAGCTCTTTGGCTTTTATTCTCTGTGCTGAAGGGAGAAGCTGGTGGGAGACAGGGATGCGATAGAAGCTGAAGCCCTGAGCTTCCCTGCCCCGGTTCTGCCCCTGGCTCAGTCCGGGGTAGGGACGCAGGGTGGGTGCTCACGCCTCAACTGCAGAGAACCAGCGGGCTGAGCCTCTGTATCCGTTCAGTACGACCGAGGACGGTGCTGGGAGGCCACAGAGCAGTCACTGGTGCCACTGATTTATTTGTTCTTGGATGATTTTTATGTTTTTATTTTAAAACTTCCTTTAAGAGAACTACTGCCGCCTTTTAGTAATTCTTGGTTGTATCAGGTTATGAGAGGAGAAAACGTTTTCTTTATTTTTTTCTCTTTACTTCCAGAGAGAAGTAGTAAACACATTTCTCAGTGGTTTTTTTGTTTGTTTGTTTGTTTTGGATAAGCCAGTTTTTATATTACTTTTTCTTTAATGCTGAATAATAAAACCAAGGTACACAAAACCTAGACTATAACCCATTTATGTGTTAGAATACACATACACACACGTATGTGTGCACAGACATGTCTAGAAGACACAGAAAATACACATACACACGCGTATGTGAGCACAGAGATGTCTAGAAGACACAGAAAAAGTCGATGTTAGCCTGTGGGAGGGATGGTGGGAAAGAGGGTGCTATAGGCAAGTTGCACTGTTTGCTTTATATCCTCCTGTACTATTTTGATTTTTTGCTGTAAGTGTGTATTTTTTTAAACAATTTTTTAAACTTGTGATTTCCAGGATTGCTTCTTCTCACATCACCTCCCTTTTTAGCTGTTCTGTGAGCAGCCTCTCAAGGCTCCTCTATGTTTCTCCCACTGCTACAGGCAATGTGCTCTCGGGGCTTCCCCCCGCCCAGCTCCTGACGCTGTCCCACCCTGATCTCGGTGTTTCTCACAGGCCGTGGCATCTTGGACCCTAAAATCACATGGTGCAGTTTCTTCTTTCACAGATATGGGGCCTTAGGCCCACAGTGGCCTTCCGTTGCCTCTTGGAGATCTCTGCTTCATGACGTGCTAAGAAAAGCCGCAGTGGGAGGCTGTATTTCCTCATCGATCTGACATCATTGTGTGGCCCCCAGTGTTCAGGGGGTCTGCCCGTCAGTATGAGAACTGTGGGTGCAGAAGTGCACCCGACATCCTACGTCCTCAGGGTCCTATCGTACTGTAGTGCGGAAGGTTGCAAAAAATGCCCAACCTGATGGCTGAAGACCCCTTGGTCCAAGCCCAGAAGGCATCTCTAGCGATGGCCCTGGCGCGCTGGGGAGAGACGGTCGGGCTGTGTGGGCCCCTTTGCCCTTTGCTTCCGTCTTTTAGGTTTATTGTCTGTGCTGGGACCGTTGGGAAATTTAGACCATGAGACTTTAGGTGATGTGTTCTTGGGGAGCCTGGGTGACCCAGTCGGTTAAGTGTCCGACTCTTGATTTCAGCTTGGCTCATGATCTCAGGGTGGTGAGATCGAGCCCCGAGCAGGGCCCCAGGCTGGGGGTGGAGCCTCAAGATTCTCCCCCTCCCTCTCGCTCTGTCACCCCCTGCCCCAACACTTGTGTGCGAGCTCGCTCTCTCACCCTGTCTCTCAAAAAATAAATGAAAATTTAAAAATAAGGTGATGTGTTCTTTGTAAGGTTCGCGCAGCCTCGCATCAGCTACTGAAACCAGGGAAGTCGTGCTTCCGTCTCTCCGGAGAGCTGAGGAGAAGCACGGCCGCGGGGACAATGAGGGCAGAGCTGAGTGGGTGTGACCGTGAGCCTCGCCGCACCAGGGCCCGTGTCCGCAGGAGAAAACCGCACTGGTCGTCGCTGGCGTTGTTAAGTCCTGGGGAAAGGAACACGACCCCAGGCCACACGGACTCGCCAGTTAACCATGTCAGCTCTTTGCGTCTGTCTGCCTTGCTTTCTGGGTCCTTAACTGTCTCCTCCTACTGCGGCCGCAGGTGGTGGAGCGGAGGAGAACGCCGGCCGAAATCAGGGAAGAGTTTGAGCGGCTGCAGAGAGAGCGGGAGGAGCGGAGGCTGCAGCAGCGCACCAACCCCAAGGTGAGCAGGCCCGCGCGAGGACGGCGCAGGGCGCGCAAGGCGGGAGGCCAGCCCGAGTCCGTGGTGCTGCTGGGGTTGGTTGGTTGGTTGGTTTGTTTTTAAGGTAGTAACGTACAAAACTGGTGGAACAAAGTTTTGTTTATCCGGGTGGCGTCTTTTTATGGAAAGCAGCTCCCGGTGGCTTTCAGCAAAGCTGTGGCCGAGGACCGAGAAAAGGGTTTTCAGCCGTGTGCAGGGCGGCAACACTAATCCCATGGTTCCCCAAAGCCAAGGCGACATCCCAGACAGCAAGCAGCACAGGCGGGTCCCCGAGACCCTTCCCTGTAGTCGAGCTGCCCGCACTCTTGCTGGGTGACAGTCAGGGGACACTTGCTGTCAGGGAGAGGGCGGCCACCTGACCACACTGAGGCAGCTGGGTTCCCTGCATCGCTTGGGACATGGGACACTTCCAGACTGCCTTGTGCAGGGGCCTAGGCTTTTATCCTCTCCGGACAACAGGGCCGTGAACACCAGTCACTGGGCTCTTGTGGCAGCGACAAGATGACCCCCTTTGACTCGGTCAAGTCCCCAGGGGAGTTTGAGTCCTGTGACCTAGCAACGTGCCTGAGTCTGGGAGCTACTTCTCAGTCCCACGTACCGCATCTCTGTCCTTTGGTTTGTTAGGGAAGTGCGTTCGGAGTCCGTGTCCCAGCCCTGCGGCAAATGGGACGCGTCAGTCAGTCAGAGGTACCAGATGTGCAAGTGGCTAACCAAATGCGGCCCCGCGTTCCCATTCAGTGCGTGGGTAAGCGGGGCTCGGCCTCCGTCAGCGTGACCAGGGTGGCCTGGCAGGCGGCCGGAGCGTCTCCTGAAGGAAAAGAACAGATGCTGGTGTACAGCTGGGAGGGGTGATAATACGAACTTTTGATCAAATATATTCCAGAAAGTGGATTTTTTAAAGATTCCCACAGCAGTTAGAGGACTGTATATTCAGAACACTGCCGTCTATTTGAAGCCTGCATTTCAAAGTATATTTATAAATGCCCACACCTCTCCTTTCTACCCAGCCTCCCTGCAACAGATGATGGCGTCAGTGGTGGCGAGCGGCTTTTGGTCACAGGCTGGTGGAGAATTGAAACACCGGCCAAACCGACTCAGGGCGGGTGACATAGTTGAGGGCACTAAAGATCTCGGGGGCGCCTGAACCGTGCTCATGGGGGACCTTCGCGGAGCCAGCGGTCAGGGCCGCACACTGTGGGGAGGTCTGGTTTGAGGGGTCGGCGCTGGCAGATGGAGCGAGGGCTGGGGAGATGGGCTGGGAGCCCGGCGGGAGCACGCTGTTGCTCTGGTGTCTTTGCTGCGCTGGCTGGAGCTCTGCCGCATTCAGAGCAGCGAAGGGGAAAGAGAACGTCACAGTAGCCTGAGCCTCTGTGTCCTGCAATAAAATTGGCCATCTGGGTGTGCGCAGTGATTGCTTATTGGGATTCTGTGGAAATGTGTCTCCGGGCCATGTTTCTGTGGAATGAGGTAGCACAGCTGTGACCGTTTCACACAAGCGTGCAAGTTATTGTAAAATTCCTAATACTGCGTTACTTGCATAAACCACTTCCAAATAAGACGTTTTCTAACCAGAAATAGTGAGTGATAGCCAGATGTGGGCTATGCAGCATTTCAAGGGAGAGGTTTTGAGCTGGGTCTTTTATTCCATTTCTGAGGGTTTGCTTTTCATAGTGGAAGGGTTTGGAACGTTCTCATCCTAAGAATACAGTGCGATCTCCTCTGTTAAGAAAACCACAGAGGAAGGACACTGCCGATGACCATCAGGCTGAGCACTGACCTGTTCCAAGGGACTGGCAGGCAGGTTCCGTTTTTGGCACTGCCGTCTGAATCTTGGACAGGCATTTCTCTCTGTTGTTACCAGAAAGAGTTTGTTGGGCGGGAATTTTCTAGTAGGATGTATATACCAAGAACAGGCAGAGAGGTCAGGTGAGAAAAGTCACAGATTGGAATTCCTGACTCATACAATGATGCGGGACCCGGAGCAAAGCATGTGACCTGTGCTTCGTCTTCTTGTCTGTAAAATGAAGCCATCTGGGGGCATCTAGGTGGCTCAGTCGGTTGAGTTGTCGGCCTCTTGTTTTCAGCTCAGGTCATGATCTCAGGGTCGTGGGATTGGGCCCTGTGTCAGTCTCCATACTCACGGCAGAGTCTGCTTGTCCCTTTCCCTCCCCTCTCTGCACCTCCCCTCAGTCGGTCTCTGTCTCTCTCTTTTTCTCTCTCTCTCAAATACATAAAATCTTAAAAAAAAAAAAAAAGAATGAAGCTGTCTGGCTTTCCTGTCATACAAGCTGGGAAATGATTTAACCTTTTTTTTTTTTTTAAGATTTTATTTATTTATTTGTCAGAGGTAGGGGAACAAGCAGGCAGAGTAGCAGGCAGAGGCAGAGAGAGAAGCAGGCTCCCCACTGAGCAGGGAGCCCAGTGCAGGACTCGATCCCAGGACACTCATGACCTGAGCTGAAGGCCACTGCTTAACTGACTGAGCCACCCAGGCGTCCTGGGAAATGATTTTAAAAATAGGAAATAGGAGTTAATTTATTAGAGACAGACAAGCCTGCTAAAGAAATGCATAGTGGTACTTATCAGGTACTAGTGAGGTTGGAACTCAGTTTCATTTTTATTTTGCCTCCAGCACTGCATGGGAAACACTTGGTTTGGCCAGGCAGTTCTGGGCCCGTGGTGGTTGGGTCTGGATGGGGTCTGGCAACTGGGATTTCAAAATGGTCCTCTGACAACACCATCAGCCTTCTGCTGCGGCCTTGGCCCAGTGGTGTTCAGCGTGCCCAGCTAGCTGTGAGTCCTGGCTTGTACGAATGAGCTTGGGAAAGCACTGTGGGGCTCAGAAATGACGAGCGCAGCGCCCAGCTCCGGTGTGCGAGCCGGCAGCGGAACGCGTGTAGACACGCTCACGAGCAGATGCCAGAGACGGTGTAGTGGAACCTTCCACTTGGAAGCAGGAGCTCTGCACAGGGATTCAGAGTCCTCCCTCCCATCCTGGGCCCTGGCTCAGGCTGCTTCTCCTGTCTTAGCTCAGTTTCCCCTTGTGTGCAATGGAAGGTTTGCCCCAAAACCCACTGCTTAGGGTCAGAAGACCCCAAAGTCCTTAGTTTCCTCGCCTCTGTTTTCTGTGTTTGCTGCATGAGAGGAAAGTCCTCTGGCGGAGACCCCCAGGCTCAGGTTGGTGGCATCTGAGGACCTCCCGGGCCCCGGCACTGAGCAGCTCTGGGAGGGTGTTCACGGCCGGGCCAGACGGCAAGGCTCGTCCCCATCGAGAGCGCCACGTGCGACTGGACTGTCGCTGCACTGCCCCGGCCACCCTCCCTCCCTCCATCCTCCGGATCTCTGTCTCGTTGGCTCAATCCGTCTACAGAGCTTGCCTTTTAAAGACTTAGGATCCCACCATAGGGTTGTTCGTGTTGCATTCACTTGAGGTTGGTTCCCTTGATTCTTTCCTTTGTTAATGCCCGGAAGCCGTCCCTCCCTGCCACGGCGGCCGCTCTGGGGTCAGACAGCGGACATTACTGCCGCCTTCTGGGGACCTTGTTCCCATTCTGTGCGAAGCAGAGCGCTAAGTCACAAGCCGTTGGGGAGCCGTTGGGGGGGCCTCCGGGGGTAGGCGGGCCGCCTGCTGATCCCATTACGTTACAGTTCAGGGGCTCGCTGCGTCCTGTCCGTTTCCTTTTCGCCGTTCAGAGGTCCACGTAAGCTCCCTGGCAAGACCTCCTCTCTGATTTCAGAAAGGCCGGCTTATCGGCCTGGCTCCTGCGATAGCTTAAAAATAGGATTCAGCTTTATCGGGAAAAGAATTTAAATAATGTATCAAGGAAGACATGTAACAGTAAAAATATTTTTAAATCCCAAAACGTTTTCATAAAGATGCAGGATTACATTACTCAATTATTTTTAAAGGGTTTTTAAAAAGCTGTGTCTCGGCTGCCGCGGCTGACGGTCGTAGGCATTCGAATGAGCCCGTGGCTATGACTTCAGTCTGTTCGGGGGAAATGGCTCTGATGTCATAAACCGACTCGGCTTTGCTGACAGGAAAATTGTGCCGAAGGAAAGCTCTTTGGACCCATATGTTTGTTGTGTTCGATGGCAGGAGGGAACAATTTAGCGTTTGCAGAAATAGGCAGCCACCGCAGGGGAAGGGACTGGGAAGTTGTCGTAGAAGATGGGACCGAGTGAGGAGGCAGAGCCTTTGCGGGAGGCAGGAGGCTGTCCTCCCTCATCCTGTCAGCGTCACCGCTCCGAATCAAGGTGTCCAAGTGAGAGACTGCTGTTTGGGGGGTGTGGGGACACGGGGGTGGGGGCATCCTTGGAAGCTCCGGTGAGTCTGCGTTTGATCCTCGCTGAGCTCAGGCAACACAGGTTCCGACTCTGATCCCACAGCGACTCTGCGGACACGACCTCAAGAGCCACCCTGGGCCCAGCAGCTGGAAAGCGGCTGTACGTTGCTCTTAACGCACTTGCCTCCTGGGGGAAGTTTCAGTTAGTCACTGAGAATGCGTTTGACAGAAATTTCTCACGTTATCCTTATGGCCAGATAAAATACAAACATGACAATAATTCAGAACGGAGCATTCCTGACTGAATGAACGACTGATTCCCCTCAAAGAGGGTTGATGAATGCACCATCTCCAGCCTGGTGAGAAGCTTCTCGTCATGGGAGAAGGGCTGTCACGTGGCATGCTCAGAATTTCTATGAATGATGTCAGTGAAGATGTGTCTGTCATATTCTCCGGTGACCCAAGGCTGGAGGACAAAACCACAGTTCTAGAATATCGCAGTGAACTAGAGTGGAAAGGTGACCCGGGCTAGCTCAGAGAAGGGGAGCCGGGGAGAAATGGTGGTCTGCACTGCCTGGGCTTACTAATAGCAACAGCAGTTTAGAGCAGTGGTGGCTTGGGGGTGGGTAAGCTAAAGGTGACTCGGGTTCACAAGGCGGTGTAGACCGGGTGCCCGTACCCGAGCCAGGCCCTGCTCCAGATGTGGGCATGCGGCAGAGAACAGCAGACAAGCCCCTGCCCTCTGGGATTCGAGTTGAGAGAGACAGATACTACACCACAGACGCAACACGTAAATTATGTACTATGTTAGGAGGCGATGATGCCAAAGCGGGGAGATAGGGCGAGGTAAGGGGGGAGGACTGCAGTTTTAAATGGGGTGCTCGGGCCTTGCTGAGCAAGCGACACTGAAACTAAGAGGAGAGGAGTTACCGTGTGGGTATCGGGGAAGAACCTTCTGGATGGAAGGAGCAGCCAGTTCAAAGGGATAAGGTGGGTCTGGTATGTTCGAGGAATAGCAAAGAGGTGAGTATGTGCAGCAGTGGTGGAGGGAATTAGTAGGAGCTGAGGTCAGAGAGGCACAGCTTCCCCCTCCTCGTGGAGAAGCAGCGACTGGTCTTAATTTGTGGTAGTTGCGGAGAACAGAACCAACAGCTCAAAGACGATTTTGGCTTGGTGCGAGGAACAAGGCGGGCTGCTGGGGACTAAAGGAAACCACACTTTTCTCCACCATCTCATCCTGAACACAGAGCAGCAAGGACCTACATCTTCCAGGGGGGTGGGGGGGTGGGGGGAGTTATATAATTAAGATAAAAATAAGTTTTCCCGGCTGTTCACAGAGTCAGTGTGGGAGTGGATTCCCGGCCGGCAGGTGGTGCTCCCATCCGGGCTGGGTGGAGTTCTCTGATGACCTCTGAGTTGGGGTGCAGGGGGTCTCTCACTCCAGGCCCTGCCTCTGAGTGATGGTGTCATTTGGTTACGTGGCTCTTCCCAGGGAGGAAATTTTTGACACTTACAGGCACAAGAAGTCTACTGATTGTTAAATATGCATAAGGCCTTTTTGAGATTTTAATCACTTTTAAAGATTTATTTATTGGAGAGCATGAGTGGGGGGAGCAGCAGAGGGAGAAGCAGACTCCCTGCTGACCAGGGAGCCCGAGGCGGGGCTCCATCCCAGGACCCCGTGATCATGACCTGAGCCAAAGGTAGACACTTAACCCACTGAGCCACCCAGGCACCCCAAGGTTTTAATCGTTTTTAAGGAGACTCTAGTTTTGAAGTCTGAGGTATGGGAACATTTTTCTCAGTTTTTTTGTGGTCTAAGTAATACGCATAAATAGTTGAGAAAGTCAGTTACTCAACCTACTACAAAAACAAGCTCTCGCCACTCCCCTCTGGTCTTTCCAGGCCTCGCTGCTGCCCCTGCCCTAGAGGCACCAGAGAGAGGGGGGAGTGGGAGCGGGGAAGCAGGCTTCCCGCAGAGCAGGGAGCCTGACGCGGGGCTCGATCCCAGGACCCCGGCATCATGACCTGAGCCAAAGGCAGACGCTTAACAACTGAGCCACCCAGGCGCCCCTGCTCTTAGGTCTTCTGTCTCTCACCCATCCTGTTGGCATCCTCTGAGGCCCCGCTTCACCCTCCCCGGTCCCACTCCAGTCTGGACCCCGCTCTCTGGCCTGCTGTACGGCTGGGGCCCCACGACTCTCCTCACTGGCTTCCTAGGCATGTGTTTCTGTTCTCTCAGGCAACACCTTGTTCCCCAGGAGCAGCCACAGGGGCACTGCTGGGCCCGGGAGCCCGGAACAGCACCCCCCTCCCCTCGGTGGGCTCCCTCTGTCCCTTCCTGTGGAGAAAACCCATCTTCCAGCAGCTTCATGAAGGGAAATCCTGGAAGTCAAATTTCTTGGTTCTTTTCTCCCCCATTTTATTGTCTCTTGAAAGAGAAAATAATAACGTAAGTACTTACACATACACATGCGTACAGCGGATCACGTGTGACGTCTGAGCGCTAGCAGCGGTCAGGGACGTGGAGGTACACCCCGCCTGACCCCGGGACAAGAGTCCTGCCTGCACCGGGCGTCTGCCTCCGTGGCCCCCTCCTGCCCCATCTCTGGGCTGCAAAGACACACCAGCCAAAGGGGGTCATTCTTCTGTTGCCTTTTAAACTTTGTCACAAATTGGATATGTGCTTGAGTGATCCACTGTTTGGTTTTTATTGTTTTCGAGCTTCACAGAAGTGGTCCGTGCTCTAGGTGGGCCTCTGGGACTTATTTTCTACCCACACCTCCTACTCGTGCAGACGTCTGTGCGTTTCGCGAAGTCGTGACTCAGTCATTTTCGCTGCCGTCCGCAGTGTACGCCTTCCCCTGCGAGTGGGTGTCTGGTCTCCGGGTTTCTGCGTCCACGAGCTCCTCGGTCTGAGCTCGAGGGGTCCCAGGACGTGTAGAAGTTCAGCTGGGAGAGATGGTGCCGCAGCATTTTTCCGGAGGTGAAACGCGGCCTTCCCCTAAGTCGGAAGGTCTCGATTGGCTCTTCAGACCTAACTAAGCGTAAAGCTCGTGTCGGGTCTTTCTCAGTGTGTGTATAGATAGACACGCACACGGTAGGAAGTGTGTCTCAGCGTTTAGTGAGAGCTCTGTGTTTAATGTTAGAAATGGCTGCTCTTGATCTCTTTTAGACCGAAAAAACAACAGGGTTTTTGTGTGTGTGTGTTTTTTCCCAACCTACAGTTCAACAGGATGTGAAGCTCCAGTTTGGAAGTCCTCTTTCCTCTGAACTTGGAAGACCTCATTCCAGTGTCTTCTAGCTTCGGGGACTGGTGTTGAGAAGACCCGTTCCTGTTCTCATTCCCATGGGGTGGTCTTCTCCCCCTGTGGAAGCCTGTAGGGTTTTCCTGTCTGGGCCGGCGCAGCTGCGTGTGGGAGGCCTTGGGTGAGCTGCTCAGTGGAGTCCGGAGCGCGCAGCGGACCCACCCCCCAGCCCCACGCCCATGCCGCAGCCCTGGCGCGTTTTCTCACGTTCACGCTTCCGAACTCTCCTCTCCTTCTGTCCACATTCCTTCCGTTTCACATATTGGGCCCTCTGGACTCATCGTCTCACTTGCTAATGTTTTCCTCTCTGTTTTGCATATTTTTGATCAGTTCTACTTGTTAGAGAGTTTCTTTTTATAGGTGGTTTTCTTGCCTTCCTATCAGTGTGAAAAATCCTGCCGTATTTTTTAATAGCCAAGAACTTTATTCAATTTGTTGTTTTCCAAATTCTTGTGGAGGTACAAGGAAGGGCTTTGGTTCTTGAACCGTGTAGAGAGTTGCCCTGTGTCCTGTCCTATCTCTGACACCCCGCAGCTGCGTGGCCTTGAGCAAGACACGTGGCCTCTGTTCTTGGTGTCTTCATCCGTGAAATGGAGACAGTAACAGTACCCACCTCGTTATTAATGGAAAGATTCAACGGAGTAATGCATGTCGAATACTTCAGAGTGTCCCCAACACTTACTAAGCGTTCATAAATGCTGTTTTTTATGATTAATGCAGTCTCTTTTCTTTTACTGAGCGTATTACTTAAGTCATTTCCTGCCATTTTCTTTGGCATTTGTATCCTCCGCTTCTTTCTGGTTCTTTTTGATCTTTACTTGGTTTTAGACTTCCGTGTTGGAGGTTTTCCTCAAATGTCTGCTAATCTCTGGCCGGCTGCCCTTGAGGCAGTGAGACTCAGGGAACAGTCATGGACTTGGCAGGGCTTGACACCGATAACCTTAACTCTGGGGTGTTTGGAAGGAGACTCCCATCCCCCGCACACACACAAAGGTTGGTGTTGAAAGGCTTTTTCTACCTACCAGGTGGTACTTCTCTGGAGAGGAAACCCCCAGTCTCTCACCTGGCTGCCGGCAATCTTGTTGCTGAGGGGGTGGGAAGTCGGCAGCTGACCATTCCGTGTGAGTCTCACTTCACCTCGTTCCTTGCTTACAGTACCTGCCTCACCCGACCCCACCCCACCCCACTCCACCTCCGCTGGACCTGGCATGCCTTCCTGTGATTTCTTCAGAGAGCAAGCCTCTGTCACTTGTCTCCTTTGAGTGGGCGACTGGTCCCTCTGGTTCCGGAGCCAGCAGAAGCCTCGTATCTTTCTCTGCTCAGTCAATGACCACCTCCATTCTTTTCCAGTTTCTAGTAAGGCTGGGTTCGCATCTCTTATCCTGTCGCTCTTGGTATTCCTTGAGTGTCACTTTGGGAGGGAGGAGGGTTTCAGGAGAACAATCCTATTGGTTTAACCAAAAATCCAAATTTACTTATTGGAGATAATTGCACCGGAAGACTGATGTTTGTCCATAATCATGGAAATAGAGCAACCAAAAGTGGCCACAACTCTGCAGATGCAGTGTCTTCGAGTTAAAAGACTGTCGGGGGTAGGGGGCGCATGGGTGGCTTCATCGGCTAAGTGTCTGATTCTAGATTTTGGCTTAGGCCGTGATTTCGGGGTTGTGAGATCGAGTCCCATGTCAGGCTCTACGATCTGTTCAGAGTATGCTTGAGGTTCTCTCCCTGTCCTTCTGCCCCTCTGTCTCTGTCTGTCTGTCCGTCCCTCTCCCAGACAAAATCTTTAAAAGCCTGTTGAGTTGGAGAGCAGACCTGGGGTCACCAGGGGTTGGGTGGAGGGGAGGGGAGGGGAGTGGAGGACCGTGGCTCTAAATGGGCAGCACAAGGATCCCTGTGGCGGTGGCAGTGTTCCATATGCTGGCTTGTTCTGGAGGCATGAACCCAAGTAGGTGATCAGGTTGTATACAGTTAAATGCACGTGCACAAATGAAAAAGTAAATAAAACTGAGGAAATCTGAACAAGAAGGTTGGATTGTATCGATGTCAGTATCCTGGCCGTGATACTGTACTGTAGTTGTGCAGGACGTAGCCATTGAAAGAAATGTGATGCATCAGATCTCTCTCATTTCTTACAACTGCATGTGAATCTACAATTATCTCGATAAAATTTTCAGTTAAAAAAAATGGGGTGGCTCAGTCGGTTAAGTGTCTGCCTCTGGCTCAGGTCATGATCTCCGGGTCCCAGGATGGAGCCCCACATCGGGCTCCCTGCTCAGCGGGGAGTCCACCTCTCCCTCTGCCCCTCCCCCCACTGGTGCTTGTGTACACACATGTGCTCTCTCAAATATATACATAAAATATTTTTTTAAAAAGTGCAGATTCTCAGGGCAGCTGAAGGGTAGTCTTGGGCTGCTACCTGGGTATGTGTATTTGAACAAGCTCCAGAGGGAATTCAGATGGTGGCTTGGATGGGAACTATTAGTCTGCCCGTGGCGCTCTTTTTATGTAATGGTTAAAGAAAAAAGAGTTGACTTATGAGTGGTTCGTTGGACGCCAGGAAGATGATGACCCAGCGGGCTTGTAGTTTAGAGGTTGGACCAGATGCTTCAAAGGCGATCTCTCCAGCTACGGCCGCTAGTGTTCAGCTCCTTAAATCTGTGATTTTTACTGAAGACCTCAAAACCTGAGACACTGAATAAATCATACTCACTTGACAAGTCGTTCTACATTGTTATTACTGTTACCTTGTTGCTTGAAGACAGTTTGAAACTTTGGGTTTCTGGGTCGTGTGCCCCGGAGTCGAGGTACTTTGGCAGGGGGAAGGCAGAAACTGGCCTGTATGACAGATTGAATCCTCCAGCTCCTACACAGTCACAAATGTCTCAGCTGGCAATCTGTGGCTGTTGTGTGTCCCACTGACAGTTTTTCAGTGCGTCATGACGGTATGTAAAGAGCTTCATAACTGTCATCGTTGTTTTATATGCTGATAGCAGAGTTAAGTACCGTGGAACGAGGGTCAGCCAACTGAGGCCTACTACCTAGTTTTCTCCAGCCCGTGAGCTAAGAACCACTTTTATTACATCTTAAATGGTTTTTAAGAAATCAGAAAGGGTAAGGGCGCCTGGGTGGCTCAGTGGCTTAAGCCTCTGCCTTCAGTTCAGGTCATGGTCTCAGGGTCCTGGGCTCGAGTCCCGCATCAGGCTCTCTGCTCAGCGGGGAGCCTGCTTCTCTGCTTACTTGTGATCTCTCTCTCTATCTCTGTCAAATAAATAAATAAAATCTTTTAAAAAGGGGCGCCTGGGTGGCTCAGTGGGTTAAGACCTCTGCCCGGCATTCTGGGATCAAGTCCCACATTGGGATCCCTGCTCTGCTCTGTGGGGACCTTGCTTCCCCTCCTCTCCCTGCCTGTCTCTTTGCCTACTTGTGATCTCTGTCAAATAAATAAATAAAATCTTTAAAAATAAATAAAATCTTTTAAAAAATCAGAAGGATAATTCATGACACATAAAAATGATATGAAACTGAGATTTCAGTGGTCTTAAATATAAGTTTTACTGGAACACAGCAACACTCATTCATTTAAGTATTACCTGTGGCTGTTCGTGCTTCCCATAACAGCACAGGATTGAGCAGTTTCAACTGTAGTTGCCCACAGAGCCTCACGTGCTGTCTGGTGCCGGACTGCGAAAGTTTGATGACCCTGCTCTACTAAAAAAATAAGGTGACATGTGTGGGTATTTTCCTTTGTAAACTCTTTTTATTTGAAAAATGGGATTTAGTAGTAAAAGAACACGAGCCTGGCTGTGTTCAGTCAGCAGGTGTTGGGAGAGCTCTGGCGCATCGGTTTGTCTAGCCTTAGATCTGTTTTTTCTTTTTCCTTATCTTTTTTGATTTTCTGTCAAAATTCGGATCTGACTTGCATTCCTCAAAGTTGAGACTTCTCGTATAAAAGCATTTTGCCTTGAAAGTTTTTGAAAGTGAGTTGTAAGTTGCAGCCAAACGCCTGGTTAGCGCGTAGAGAAGAAAGCTGTCCAGTTCTGGTGCTGGGGCCAGTCCGTTTTCGAAAGGTTATTTCCTTGAACTGGAAGAACAGCAGAAGGCAGGCATCCAAACCACTCCTTAAAATATTAAAAGCCATGTCCTTGTGAGCTCACAGTGACATGATCGTTCATCTCCGGGACAGTCTGTTTCATCAGCCGTGGCTGGCACTGGAGCCTAACATTCTGTGTGGCAGCTCTCATGACCTTTCTGGGTTAGTCCTTTTCCGTAGACTCGGATCAGCACCAGAGGCTGTTGAGTCTCAAAAGCCACTGGCTGGTTGAAGTGGTTGGTTATTTTGGCCTTGTTTAAAGAAACAAGATGGTTGAAAAAGTGATGACGTGAGCAATATTTTTTTTTACTTTTAAAGGCTGTTCTGGGCGCTTATGAGTCATTTGATAGTCAGTGCAGAGTTAACACAAATATCTATCACTTTAAAAGTTTTCTTTGGGAAAGGAAATAAAACCATACTGAACATTATTCTGGAAGTTTGAAGCCAACGCAATTTGACAAATTGTAAAAGAGATGTAAATGTTGAAAGGGCTGTGATTTTCGGTGTAAGATATGATTGCCTGCCCGTAGAGAACCAACCGTAAACTCTCAGGACTAACACTCTGAATGAGGCAGCCAGTTATGAGACCCGCATACCTAGGACAGTGGGTTTTTGCCGTTCCTGCCATCAGCACCTTGCGGATTACGGAATAACCTCTCCTGCCTGCTCTCCCTGCCTCCCTCCTTCCCCCTCTCCGTCCCCCAGCACAGCAGCCAGACTGAGCCTGCAGAAACTCAGGTCAGACCCGGTCACCCTGCTTGCAGAGCTCAGAGGCTGGCATCGTTCACTGTCAGCAGCATTCTGCCCGTGGCCCATAGGTGCGGCGACTGTCTTGCATCATCCAGACCAGGACATTTTTGAGAGTGTGAAGGGGTGCTTAAAATCATTAAAATTTTATAGTTTTTTGAAATGTTTATTGACCAAGGCACCTGGGTGGCTCAATCAGTTAAGCATCTGCCTTTGGCTCAGGTCATGATCCCAGGGTCCTTGGATCGAGCCCCGCATCAGGCTCTCTGCTCCGCGAGGAGCCTGTTTCCCTTCCTCTCTCTCTGCCTGCCTCTCTGCCGACTTGTGATCTCTGTCTGTCAAATAGATAAATAAAAATCTTTTAAAAAATAAAATAAAATAAAAAATAAAAATTATCTTGATTATATGAAAATTAAAAGAAGAAGCAGTGGCGCCTGGCTTGCTCAGTTGGTAGAGTATGCAACTCCTGATCTCAGGGTTGTGAGCTCAAGCCCCACGTTGGGTGTAGGGCCGAGACAGAGGGAAGAAGGAAGGAAGGGAGAGAAGGGGGTAGGGAGGAGAATTCTTTTTGGCATACATTTGAATAGTTTTAATCAGCTTATCAGTTACATTTGTCTCTGATATTCTGTGTTCTGGTTATGCATAACCAACCACGCCAGAACTCGGTGGCATGAACAATTTGATTTTCTCTCATGGTCCTGTGGGTTGACCAGACTCACCTGGATGGTTCTGCTGGGGGTCTCCTCATGCGGGTGTAGTCCAGTGGCAGCGGGGTCATGTTGAAGATGGCGCCTGCGCTCCTGGGCCTCCCACGTGGCTCTCCCCACCCTGGCTGGCTTGGCCTTCCTCAGAACATAGCAATCTCGGGGGGTTGGTGGAGTGTTCTGTTAGCTAGCTTCCCCAGAAAGCACCTCCAGGGGCGCCTGGGTGGCTCAGTGGGTTAAAGCCTCTGCCTTCAGCTCAGGTCATGATCCCGGTGTCCTGGGATTGAGCTCCGCGTTGGGCTCTCTGCTCAACAGGGAGCCTGCCTCTCTGCCTACTTGTGATCTCTCTCTATCAAATAAATAAATAAAATCTTTTTTAAAAAGAAAGAACGAACGAACGAAAGCACCTCCAGAGAGGCCTAGAAGAAAACTGCTTGGTGTCCCGTGACCTAGCTCCGAAGGCCACACCAGTCACACCCACTGGTCTGTAGGACAGGAGCGAGTCTCTGGTCCTGGGCAGAATCAAGGAGAGGGCTCTACAAGGGTCAGATGCCAGCAAGCGGGGCTCGCAGGGAGGCCTCCTCTGGACCCTCACTCCTGCCTTGCGGCACTGCTCTTTTCTTTTTTTTTTTCTTTTTAAGATTTTGGGTTTTTTTAATTTATTCAACAGACAGATCACAAGTAGGCAGAAAGGCAGGCAGGGGGCGGGGGGAAGCAGGCTTCCTGCTGAGCAGAGAGCCCGATGCGGGGCTCGATCCCAGGACCCTGAGACCATGACCTGAGCCGAAGGCAGAGGCTTAACCCAATGAGCCACGCGCAGGCACCCCACGGCACTGCTCTTTTCCCAAAGAATGTGCCTTCCGTGTGGTGGTCTTTCTTCTGTAACATTGCCTACCATCTTTTTGCTTGTTTGTTCGTGTTTTTTTTAAGATTTTATGTATTTGAGAAAGAGAGAGAGCATGAGAACAAGCAGGGGGAGGGGGCAGAGGGAGAAGCAGGCTCTCCGCCATGCAGGGAACCCAGTGTAGAACTCAGTCTCAGGGCCCTGGGACCATGAGTCAAGCCAAAGGCAGATGCTCAGCAGACTGAGCCATCCAGGTGCCCCCCTTACCTGCCATTTTAATACATTTGTATTTAGTAAATTTGAAATCTTTTTTTTTTTTAAGATTTTATTTATTTATTTATTTGACAGAGAGAGAGAGAGTGAGAGAGGTAATATAAGCTGGGGAAGCAGGAGAGGGAGAAGCAGGCTCCCCACTGAGCAGGGAGCCCGATGCAGAGCTCGATCCCCGGACCCTGGGATCATGACCTGAGCCAAAGGCAGCTGCTTAACAGACTGAGCCACCCAGGCGCCCCTAGTAAATTTGAAATCTTTAGCATATTTGATTCTTCTCTGTATGCCATAGTATTCCTTTTTTTTTTTTTTTTCTTTTTTAACATTTATTTTTCTCACCATAGCACGTACCTTCCCCAGTGTCCACCACCCAGCCACCCCATCCCTCCCACATCCCTCCCTGGAGAGCTACCCTCAGTTTTTAATCCTCAGAGATTAAGAGTCTCTTACGGTTTGTCTCCCTCTCTGGTTTCATCTTGTTTCATTTTCCCTCCCTTCCCCATGACCCTCTGTCTGGTTTCACCATAGTATTCTTAATTGAGAGTATTTTCTCAATTATAAATTTCGACTTTGCAGAACATATACTTTGGCCCAAGTGTTTTCATAGGGTATTCTCTTTTTGCCTCCATTTAGAATATTTTTGACACTTATTTTTTTTCAATAAATTGTCTTTCTTTATGATCTTTCGCATGCTTCATCAGATTTCCAGCCCAGCCACAAAGCCGCAGGCAGGCCTTTTCAGTTTCATTCCATTCCAAGACAGACTATACATTTAACTAAAGATGACAGTTCCACCAAAAAAATTCTTACCAAAAATTGAGATACTCCAAAGTGCTCTTAGGGAATTTTGAAATAAACTGTTGGAGCTCTTATTTTGTTTGTTCAGTTTGTCCTTCCTCGAGAGCTCAATTTCAGAGTGACACGCTTTATTTTTGGTGATTGCAATTTCTTAAATATTTTAAAAGCTACGGGGTTTATTTTGCCATTTTAAAAAGGAGTTCTTTAAAGGCCCAGATGTTCCTAATACTCAATTTGTAATACACAGACATGCTGCAAATTTTTTTGTTTTCAGAATCAGCTTTGGGGTGTCTTTGTGGCTTAGTGGGTTAAGCGTCTGACGCTTGATCTCAGCTCAGGTCTTGATCTCAGGGTCATGAGTTCAAACCCCACACTGGGCTCTATACCCAGTATGGAGCCTACTTTTAAAAAAAAAAAAAAAAAGGGAATCCGCTTCACAGAAAATTATTGTTACTCAGAAAACACAAAAATATTTGTACATTTTGATACATTTTGACAGCTTGAGCTTAATTTTCCCAGGTGGATTATCGGAGCTGGTTTTGACACAGTCGCGCATCCGTGTAAGCGTAACTAATGCTGAGGCTCTTTCTCCTCCGTAGGTTTCTTGCTTTAATAAGACACTTTTACCATAACGCTGTACTTTACCAGAACTGGCATTTGAGTATCACCACAAAAACAGAAGCTTACATTCACACTAGGACTTTTTGACTTTACAGTAACACTTTCTTCTAGGGTTCCCACTCAGTTCCAGCGTGGAGGATGGGGGCAGCTGCCATCAGCAAGAATCCAGCTCCGGTCCAGGGGTGCCTAGGTGGCTCATTCAGCTGAGGCCTTGATCTCAGGGTCGAGATTTGGAGCCCCACGTTGGGCTCCACATGGGGTGTGGAACCTGCTTTTAAAAAAAAAAAAAAAGGTGCCTGGTTGGCTCAGTGGTTAAGCCGCTGCCTTCGGTTCAGGTCATGATCTCAGGGTCCTGGGATCGAGTCCCGCATCGGGCTCTCTGCTCAGCGGGGAGCCTGCTTCCCTTCCTCTCTCTCTCTGCCTGCCTCTCTGCGTACTTGTGATCTCTCTCTGTCAAATAAATAAATAAGATCTTTAAAAAAAAAAAAAAGTCCGTTCAGCTCTGATGCTGTCTGCCCAGGGACTGCATCAGTTTCCACAGGTGGAGGGTTCAATCCTACAACACTGCTGCCACCCCCCACTTCCGATGCCCATCACAAGCCCAAGCCTTCTGACCCAGGGCTATAGATGCCAACACCCTCCTTCTCAGATTCCTTTAATTCACTAGAGGGGCACGAATCAGCAGCCGGTGGGAATATGCAGAGTGAAGGCTGGGAAAAGGTACTGGGTTTACGCGCCCTCTCAGACACCCTACTCTCCCTGCACCTGCACTGTCCCCACCCGTCGTGAAGCTCGCAGAACCCAGTCCTTTTCGATTTTCACGGAGGCTTCATTGCATAGTCAGACTGACTGGTTTCAACCTCTTGATCCCTCTCCCCTCCCTGGAGGCTGGGGGTAGAGCTTGAAGGTTCCAGCCCTCCAGTCACTTGGCTGGTCCTCCTGGCAACCAGCGGCCCCCTCCCGCCCCGCCCTTGGAGGAAGACGAAAAGGCACCTTCATTAACGTAACAGAAGATGCATTTATCACCCTAACCAGCAGAAATGTCTGGGGTCTTGGGAGCTGTGAGCCAGGATCCCTACAAATGAAGACCAAATACAAATAAGAAGTACGTATTTGGGTCACCTGAATGACCGGGCATACGTTTCTTACAAATCACAGGATTGCATGTGTTTTTTGTTTGTTTGTTTGTTTGTTGGTTTTTTGTTTGTTTGTTTAAAGATTTTATTTATTTGACAGATCACAAGTAGGGAGGCAGGCGGGGGGTGCTCGGGGGGCAGGCTCCCTGCTGAGGAGAGAGCCAGATGCCGGCCCCAATCCCTGGACCCTGAGACCATGACCTGAGCCGAAGACAGAGGCTTAGCTCACCGAGCCACCCAGGCGCCCAGTATTGCATGTTTATAATTCAAATCAAACCAGTATTAAGATTCACTGATTTTCTGTTTGAAGCATAAGGTAACGCTGATATAAAATGGGCCTCATTAGCAGCTGTGAGTTTCTCTTGCTAATAGAACAAACACATAAACAGCGATTGCCTTATCTTTCCTCTGCAGTACAAACCTTAGAATGGACAAATGAGTGAAATTAGCAGAGTGGAACTACTGTCTGATCCACAGTTACCTGGACAGTCCCTGCTGCCACGGCTCACTTTTGGGCGTGGTCTTTAACGAAGAGCGGCGGCTACTGACCAAGGCCCTGGACTTTGTTTAGCAGGTGTAAGACTTGATTTTCCTATGGTCTGAATTAGCGCTGTGGATGGATGATCGATATTGAAAAACGTTTCCTATGAGTTACAAATTCATCAGCTCTCTGAGAAAATGGAAATTGAGTGCTTATTTCATTGTTGTTAGACATACACTGTGTTTAATTTTATTGCTGCCTGAAGAATTTATCAGAAAAGAAAATATTACCCAAAAACACAAACGTCCTACAGATTTACATCAGGAGTTGCACATTTAGCCCACTGCCAGTTTTTATGTGACAAGCTAAGAATGGTTTTTACTTTTTTTTTTTTTTTAACAGTTGAAAAATCAAAAGGGGACGGCTGGGTAGCTCAGTGGGTTAAGCATCCGACTCTGGATTTCAGCTCAGGTCTTGATCTCAGGATCATGAGTTCAAGCCCCACTTTGGACTCCACGTTGGAGGGGGTTTTTTGTCTGTTTTTTTGTTTGTTTGTTTGAGACATGAAAATTCTATGAAATTCGGATTTCAGGATGAATAAACAGTTTTACCAGACAGCCAGGGTCAGTCCCTTGCTGGCTAGTTGGGCTGCTTTCCCTTCCAACAGCAGAGTTGAGTTGCAACAGAGACGGTAGGACCCACACCTAAAATAGTTCCTGTGGCCCTTCACAGAAAGTGTCACCTCCAGATGATACCCTTCGGTAGAGGAAAAACACTGCGGCAGGAATATTCAGACTGCTGTGTGCTACCTTCTGCCGCAGGACCGGCTGCCTCTCTTTCCCACCCTGTTCATACGCACCTGCAGGTTCCCGCACACACGGCTGCCCACAGCTTCACCCATGTCCCAGGCCGAGGAACAGGCCACCTGCCTGCTGTACCAGCCGGGCAACAGCATCTCCTGCTTCTCATACCAGCGGAGACTAGGAGAAGGCGACTGGCTGCCAGCCACCACACCAGCAAATGTCGGGGCTAGGCTGAGGGTGGAGAGAGGCGGTGGCCCCCGACACACCACTAGATGAGACGATGTCGGAGGCTAAGGATACGAAGGTCAGGCCTGAGCACCAAACCCGTCTGGCTTCTTAGCTTAAGGCAACTGTTGATGATGCTAATACTCGGTTTAAAAATGAAAACCTACACTAATTGCTAACCCCACCGAAACAGCAGGGTTCAACTGGTCATCTCCTGGATAGCCCCCTGCCCCACGCCCCCCACCATAACGTCCACAGATCACCCACACACAACCACCCACAGCCTTCCTGTCTGCCATGCGCTCCCTCTGCTCCAGCCCCGCGGCCTCCTCCCTAGTTTCCCGCTCACGTCTTTGTTCACATGTCCCCTTCTTGGGCAGAAAAACACATGCGCCCACGCTGCTTTTGGGGCGATAGAAATGTTCTGTGTCGTGATTGTGGAGGTTGGTTTTGCGAGTCGCGTGTCTGTCAGAACTCACCGAAATGGGCACCTCAGGCAGTGCGCTTTCTGTCATTATTTGTAAATTCGGCCTCGGTACAGTTTTTTAAAATGGGCTGCAGGGAACCGAATAAAAAATGTGTGTGTGGTCAGATTTTTATATGTGGGATTAAGATATATGCCCATTTGAGAAATCTTACGATGATAAAAAAAAATAATAAACATTGATTTTCTGAGGATGGAGCATTTTATATCAGCAAATTTTAGCTTCACATTTCTTGAGAGAATATGGTGTCCCATTTCTCATAGCTTAATTCTCAAATTAATTTTAGAAGGTGAAACAATTTTTCAATCTCCATTCATAATTGATTTTGTTTGCACTTCTTTTTTTTTTTTTTTTTTTTTAAGATTTTATTTATTTATTTGACAGAGAGCACAAGCAGGGGGAGTGGCAAGCAGAGGGAGAAGGAGAAGCAGACTTCCCACTGAGCAGGGAGCCTGACACAGGGCTCAGTCCCAGGACCCTGGGATCATGACCTGAACCAAAGGCAGACTACTTAACCAGCTGAGCCACCCAGGTACCCCAACACCTTGCACTCCTTGATCTTTGAAGTTACTTTATGTTTTAAAGAGTTTTAAGGGCACCTGGGTGACTCAGTCAGTTAGACATCTGCCTTTGGATCAGGTCGTGATCCCAGGATCCTGGGATCAAGTCCCACATCAGGCTCCCTGCTCATGCTCTCTCTTGCGCTCTCAAATAAATAAATAAAATATTTTTTAAAAGAAGGGTTTTAAGGTAGTTTTATAATGTAAAGGTGTTTAGAATCAAACATTAAAATGTTTAATTCATGTGGCTCGTATCTAGGTGGTTTCTGCATTCACAGGTTAAATCTGGAGGTGATCTATTTGGGCCCTAAAATTCATATTGTATGGGTCTTTTTTTTCCCCAAAATACTTGTCTTCTCATTTGCCTGCCGGCATGACTGGTTTCCCGACCCCAGCGGTCGGTGAAGCTCTGCTGCTGTTTGGCGTGAACTGTGACATTGGTGTTCTGTGGGCCGCGTGGTGGAGTCCCGCCCACAGCCAGTGTGCTGCTGGCTGCCGGAGTGTAGATTGTCTTTCATTCCACAAATACCACCCCTGCTGCTGACTGCTTGTTTTTCTGCCCCAGGGGACCATCAGCGTTGGCATCGATGCCACTGACCTTTTTGATCGCTATGAGGAGGAGTACGAAGATGTGTCCGGGAGTGGCTTTCCGCAGATCGAAATTAACAAGATGCACATATCCCAGTCCATTGAGGTAAAGCCCAGACTCCCCCCGCCGAGTGCAGTGAGGCTCAGGTTAACGAGGCACGGCGCACCGAGCAGATACGGTTTTTCTCATCTTTATTTATGAAAGGATGCAATTAGCCACTTAAAGAAAAAAAAGTAGTTCCAGGCACAACCTTGTTACTGCTTTGCTGATGCGTTAGCAACATGAGTGCCAGGGGGCACTTAGCTTCTGAGGTCGCTGGGCTCCCCCAGCAGAAGTGCAAGTGGTCTGGGAGAAGTAGAGACCAAGGTCAGGAAGATTTGGGGTGAGAAAGCAGACCTCCATGGGTGATTCAAAGAACCAGTCTCCATTTTAAGGCACACTCTGTTGTGTGCAGAAAATACAACATTCAGCTGAACCCAGGGTCACTAAAATGTCATCTTTCTGCACACTGGCGGGGGGTCTGCTGAGGCTCACAGAAGGTCTCTACCTCCTCAACTCTTTTTATTCTCAAGTGCATCAACCCAGAAGATGAAGTCCAAACTCTGGGAAACTTGCCTGTCTGGCACAGCTTCCAGGGTTGGCTACTAGGGCCACGGATTCAGTCCCTTCCCCGGTGCTGGTGGTGAGCAAGGACTGTAGAGTCCCAGACATGCCGCTGTGGGAGGGAAGGCACACGACAAAGCCAGTGTGCCGTCTGATCCTAAGAACCAGCATTCAGCCCGGTCTTCCCCCTGGAAATTTTGAAATTTGCCCAGGAAAGCTTTTGAAAACCATTCTCTTGGTGGCCACATGCAGTTCAGATAGCAAAGTGGGAGAGAAGTGAACCAGTTGAGGTCCTCGTGCGTCCCTAGACCCTGGAGCTGTGGTCACCAGCACCTTTGGCCATGCACTTGAAGTGTATTCCTTACACTGCTGTCCTCGTGCTTCCTCGTGCTTTGACTCATTCCTTACCAGCAAATATCATTTCCTAGGCACCCTTGACAGCTACAGACACAGCCATCCTCTCTGGAAGCCTCTCAACCCAGAATGGGAACGGAGGGGGTTCCATAAACTTCGCACTTAGACGAGTCACTTCCGCAAAGGGATGGGGAGAGGTAAGAATGTCGACGGGTAGGGTCATGTTACCCACTGCAAAGCCTGATTTCTGAACACTGACATTCTAAAAGCCAACCCTCAAAAAGACCTAGGTTGGCCACATCATTGTACAACAGGATACCGGATGTCAAACTTGCATCAGGTGACTGTCCCCAAGAGAAAAATGCGTCTCCTACTGGAGCCAGAATCCCCCCATCTGCTGGACAGCCCAGAGACAGGACAGAGCAGCAACATTGCCCTTGAGACGCCGACTCACAGAAATACAGCCGCGAGAAACTCCGCGTCTCTGTTCCCCTTCAGCAGAGACCTGTAGGTTCTTCCCTTTTCCTGCCCGGTTCGGAAGGCAGGTGCCGCGTCAGTGCTCCGGGCCACGATGGGCGGCCGTCTCGCAGCCAGCTCTGCTGAGCAAATGGACCTGCGTCAAATTAACATTGAAGAGGTCTTGAAAGTCACCCAGACTAGTAAACGAGGCAGCCAGCACTGGCTGGACTTCCCCGGCTGAGTGTGGGACTGCAGATGGGTTAGCTCCAGACCCCTGACGACCATCTCCAGTCACCTGGGAGAGCCGCGGGCCATGAAGCAGAGCAAGAACACAGGGCAGGGGCCCCCGCTCCGGACCGCGGCAGGCGGCTCTGCACGCAGCCGGGCATGGAAGCCAGTCTCCCCTTCTGACTGAGTGAGGGAGACCATCGGAGGCCAGCAGTGTTTTCTTTGGAGGGGCTCCCTTCCGAAACCTGCCTCCTTTGGATCTGTGGCAGCAGCCCTCCATTTGGTGAAGGTCTGGATGAGGTCTTGGGAATCTTCCAGGGGCCCTGGTGGCTCAGTCAGTTAAGCATCTAACTCTTGGTCTTACCTCAGGTCTTGATCTCAGAGTCGTGAGATCAAGCCCCACGTTGGGCTCTAAAATCTTCCAACCCCCACTTGCAGAGTCCTGGCAAGGGCCAGTGGCATTAAATTAAAAGAAGGAATTAAAACCAGAGGTGTTTCCCCGAGACCTGGGTTGCTGCTGTGAGAGTAAACACCACTAACTCTCTTTTTCTCTCTTGAACAGTTAGAATTTGGAGCCGGGGATCTGCAGGGACCTTTATTTGGTCTGAAGCTGTTCCGTAATCTCACCCCAAGATGGTAAATACAGAGAAATCCTCTTTGATGGTCTTTGTGGATTTAGCAGACTAGAACCTGTATATTTTTTTGGTCAAGGTCATCTGGAGTTACCTCTTCTCTCCTACGAGGTCGTCAGGGGCAAACCTGCGGCGTGGGTGGAGAGCCAAGGCAGGGTTCCCATGGCGCAGACACTGGACTGGTGGGCACGGGGAGGGGTCATCTGCTGCCTGTCTGCCCCGGGCCCGGCTGCTGCTCTGCAGCCCACAGTCTCCTCCTTTATGGGAATGAGGCTCCCTCCTGTTCACCCAGGGCTGTGAGCACCAGGGGAGTAGAGAGAAAGCAGCTTCACGGGGAAGCTGGCCAGTGGCCTGAAATACTGACGAACTTGTGGACATTTCTTTGTCCCCGAGAATGTGTTTGAAGTACCGGAAAGGGTGTGTGCTAAGCAGTGGGCGCTGCTGAGACTGCCTGGTCATCAGCAAGATGGGCAGACGCTGGAGCGTCGAGCACCCCCAACCCAGTCCCCTTCGTCTTTGCTGTTGCAGGAACATCCCACTCCTGGACCTGTAACTCGCTGCCCTCCTAGAACCCCAGAGGTGTCCTTAGCTCCCCTGTTGGGTTACGTTGTGAGAGCAGCTAAAGGAACTGGGTGGAAGGTCAAATAAAATTCTCTTTCCTCTGGGGGAGAAAGTAAAGGAGTCCTGGGAGGAAGTATATGTTTGGAAAGAAAGCTTTTCACTTCCACTTGGATGTGTATCTGCACACCTGCCCGGTCCCGCTGGTCAAGACCAGTCCCTGCTCCAGTCCAGTAGGAAGGGCGAGTTGCCGGGTGGGTGGGACACAGGGTATGAAAGGTCATGAGAGAACAGGTGTGGCCTCTGGGACAGGTAGAGACCAAGCTTGCGGATGTACAGGCTGAAAGCAGCAGCGACAGACGCTCTCAGTCCCGTTGTGGGGGATCACACATGCGTGGGTGAGAACACGGCTTCTCAGGCCTCTGCTCCAGGACTTAGGAGTCAGTGGGTCTGGGAGGTGATGAGGATTTGCGCTTTTAACTACTTTAGGCTGAGAGTATACACACACGTTGTCCTAACACCCTGGCCCAAGCACTCGTGTGCGTCAGTCTGTCTTCTCTGGTGCCGCCAGAGAGCACAGAGTCCTACCCTGCTCCCCACACCGGCTGAGTTGGGTGCTCTGGGAGGCCCAGGAATCTGTATTTATCAAGCACCTAGGTCATTCTTAAGCCCAGACACATTCAGGAGACACTTGACCGAGGGAAAGCTGTTGGCCATCTTATTCTGCCTGAGCCTCAAAGTGCTGAGTGGTGCCTGGGGAGGGGGGTTGGGGCTTGCTGGTCGACGGCCTTTGGAAATTGAATGTCCTCGTCGTGCCCAGAGTTCATAAGACTTGAGAATGCAGATGTATAAACGGATGCCAGTTGGTCGACGACTGCGCTGTGGGGTGCCCTGATCCTAGGGCCAGGGCATTTGCAAGTCCAGACTGGTGATCACAAGGTTGGGTGGGGTGTAGTGCCAGCCCCGAAAAGGCAGACAGCCTGTAGAGTGTTTTCTGTCTCCCCGGGAAGTGCCTGCCTTGCTGCTCTCTCTCTCCCTCCCTCTCTCAAATCAGTCTCTGGGACATGCTGGATAAAAAGACTAAGTCGTATTACTTTAATTAAATAAGGATCTCAGTCCTTCTATTTTGATTCTCTTAAATGCCACCATCTGTCTTGAAATTCTAGGGTGACTTTGGCTTCTCTCCTCCCTGCCTGCCTCCCCTGACCCCAGCGTGGCTAAAGCAGAAAAACACAGCTGGCACCCGGGGTGACTTGAGAGAAATGAGGGAACATTTGGGTTGGGGGCCCCGTGGTGGGGAGGACAAAGTTCTTAATTCGTGGGGAGCTGCTGAAGTTTGCAAGAGCATCGCCATCAGTGCTCTCTCGTTTGTCATTACTTAATGGCAAAAGTGGCACCCCCCGAGCTTAGGAAAGAGAGAAGGAAATCAGACTTTGGCGATCTGGTGAACATTTGGCTGTTTGCTCACCTTTTAACGCTTTGGGTAAAGTGGTGTGAATTCCTTTGTCGTTGACATGAAATACCCCTTTTTAACCAGAAGATGGGGCTGACTGTCTTGGAAACAAACTTCAGATGCCTTTCCGGGCAAGCGCTTCACTGTACGAGCTTTCAAGTGCAGGGCCATGGGCAGTCCTGAGGAAGCTACTGATGCCCCCCCCCCAACTCTGACATAATTGGTCTGGGGTGGTCTCTGGGTCAGGGGTCCTCCCGCTTTGCCACACGTCAGAATCACCTGGCAAGCTTTGAACACTCCAAGCCTGTATGTCGGAACTCCGGGGCGGGAGCCCAGCATCAGCGTTTTTTAGATCAGCCGCGTGCTGCCAGTGTGCGGCCTGCGCCCCACCCCAGGCGGTTCTGACCTGCAGTAGGGTTGGACCTAGTGGTTTTCGGTAACAGACATTCGGGTGCCTCTTTGGTCATAGCTCAAGGTGGAATGGGATGGTGGGCCATGAACATGAGCAGGGAGAGGCACTAGGAAGATGGCAGCAAGGCCCTCTCTCGATCCGTCTCACGGAGAGAGGCTCCGTGTCCTGTTTTCCTTGTGGGGCGCCGGCTCGGGGCTTCAGGGAAGGCAGAGTGAGCTGGGTCTTAGCGTGGCAGAGAGGAAGGGGCCAAGAGGAGCTGAGAACCGGGTGTCATCCAGGACCGTTTCTGTGTGTGTGTGTCCCCAGCTTTGTGACGACAAACTGTGCTCTGCAGTTTTCGTCTCGTGGCATCCGGCCTGGCCTCACCACCGTCCTAGCCCGGAACCTGGACAAGAACACGGTGGGCTACCTGCAGTGGCGGTGGGGGATCCAGTCGGCCATGAACACGAGCATCGTCCGGGACACCAAGACCAGCCACTTCACTGTGGCCCTGCAGGTGAGGAAGAGCTGCTCCCTCGTGTGTCCCTGACATCCCTCACCGGAGCCACCCTCCCCGGATCTCAGCGCCGTGGGGCCCGCAGGGGGCTGTCCCATGCACGAGCGCTCAGGGCTGCTGAGACACCGTCCTCAGGCTTCCAGGGAAGCTGTGTTCCTGTTACCCCAAGCCAAGTGGCCCTTTCACATCTAGTAGGAGCCCTCAGAATCAGGGTGGGAGAGAGCCTGGGGTGGTGAGTAAGCCCAGAGCGGAGTCATGTGCTCTGTCATGTGCCACCATGGTGGGCAGGGACACAGGGTGTGAGGGGCCCCGCACCTCAAAAGGCAGCTGCTCCCCAGCACCCACCGCTGGCTGGGGTGTCAGAACCCAGGCCCCTGGCCATAGAATGTTCTGTTTCTGTGAGCAGCCAGGAAAGTGGGTTTTTACGTGAATTCCCCCAGGTGTTAAATATTGGCCCCTAGTAAGTGTTCGCACACAGGGTGGGGCCCCGGCCCGAGAGGTCTGCCCGTGATGGGCGCTCAGCAGCGGGTGGGACACGGCACCTCAGCCACTAGCCGTGCCTTCCCTTCTCCCCCTGTGTCCCCAGCTTGGGATCCCTCACTCCTTTGCACTGATCAGCTATCAGCACAAATTCCAGGACGATGACCAGACCCGCGTGAAAGGGTCACTGAAGTAAGTCCCGGCGGGTTGCTCTCCACTTTGTGCACCTTGCGGAGGGGGGTCCGACGGTGGGGCCGTGGCCGCAAGACGCCCGCCGTTTCTGTGACGTTTCTCGAGCGTTCCTGCGGGAGGCCGTGGGCTGACAGAAGGGCCGCACTGCGGCTGGGCTGACTTCGCTCTGCCCGGGCACTGAGGGTGTCCGTCCTCATCCACTCCTGGGGCGGTGGGGGCCGAGGGCAGGAAGGGGGCCCCGGCCTGTGTTCTGGGTGACAGCTGCCCACGGGGACCGCGAGAGATGGAGAGCTGCGGGGCCCCGCGTGCTCAGGCCTCGCGCTCCCCCCAGGGCGGGCTTCTTCGGGACGGTGGTCGAGTACGGGGCCGAGCGCAAGATCTCCAGGCACAGCGTCCTCGGCGCGGCGGTCAGCGTCGGAGTCCCTCAGGGCGTTTCTCTCAAAGTCAAGTAAGTGGAACTGGGTCTTTCTGGCCGAGTGTCCTCTGGCAGCCTGTAGCCCACCCCGGTGAGCGTTAAGGATGAAACAGACTTGGCTTTGTAGTTTTGTTCTCAAAGATGCGGTTGCCTCTGTCTTCGGCGTGTAAGCCAGTGTCCGGGGTCCGGAAGCCCAGTGTTCCCCAAGGGTCTGAGGCTCTGCAGTCAGGGACCACCCACCAGCCGACTGCAACTCCCTTCCCCAGCACCCCGGGGCCAGCCCCGCTCACCCACACCTCGCCACTGCCGCTAGCGCACGTGACACATCCCGGGCCACCCCCGGCGTGTGCGGCGCCTGTTTGCCCCCTGCCCCCTAGCAGTCGTTCTCATCCGCACAGACCCTCCTCCCCTGCTCCCCTGCCCCAGTGGCGCGCCTTCCTGCCTTCTCGCCTCTCCGTGCCGTCTCTGTTACCTCACTGGCCGGTTGCTGTGTATGGTGGCGTCACAGTGGGGCCCGGTCCTTGTCCGAGTAGACGCCCCCCACCCCCAGGTGGCCCCACCCGGCCTGCTGGCTTGAAGCGCCTTCCTGTGCTGACAGCGCTCACACTTACAGCTCCGGCCAGGCCCGCCTGTCAGACCTCCGGCCCCTGTATCCCACTTCCTCTTACACATTGCTGCTTGGATCTCCACCAGCCTCTCAGATGGCCCCTCGCAACTCTGATGCTTCCAAATCTGCTCTCCCCAGAGCCTCCCTGTGCAGGTCAGGAGAGCCCCGGCCTTCCAGCTGGTCTGTTCCAAAACCTTGCAGTTGGCCTTGGTCACTTTTTCCATACACCAAAGTTTATGCACCTCAGAACCATCTCCGCTGTCCTCAGAAAGCATCTCCCGCACATGACCGACCCTCACCCCCTCTGCTCCCACGGTCCGGTTCTGAATGACTGCACTGGTAGCCTCCCGACCATTCTCCTTCGCCACCTCGTGACGCTGCTCTCCACACAGGCAGAGCCTCTGAACATAAGTCAGTGTCTGTCGCTCTCTGCTTAAGCCCTCGGTGACTCTCAATCCCGGGCAAAAGCTGGATTCCTCCAGAACTTCACTTCCTGCTGACCATCCCCTCCCACCTGCCCCTTCTCACTCCACTCCAGCCAGCCCGGCCTCCACGCTGCCCCAGACAACAGCGCGCGCACTCTGTGGCCACACTGTGTGCCTGCTGTTCCTCAGTCCCCAGAAGTCACCTGACTGCCAGAAGCATCCCTCATCACCCCGCAGGCAAATCCTTTCCGTTTCCCGCGTCTGTTCTCCACTGTGCGTCTCCCTCTGATCATCCGTTCAGCTCCCTGGCCCTCGTCGGAAGCTCTTTTAACTGTGTCCACTGTGTTCTGTACTGCACTCCTGGAGCCTAGAACGCAGCCTGGCACTTGACAGAGCTCTGTGAGAGGCAGAAGGAGGGAGGAAGAGATACAGAGACAGGGAGGAAGCAGATCACACCTCTTTGTGGTTTGGAGATGAGAGCCAGAGCAGGTCACCAGGACCAGAACCGCACCAGGCCTCTCCTCCCAGTGATCTGAAGACCCCTGAGATTTAGTAAAGGACACACAGAGAGCGACAGATGGTCTGCAATCTGATCCCTTGGATTCCCAAATTGGGACAACTAACAAGACACGGTTTTCTGATTCCGATTCTGTTGTGAAATACTTCTCATATGAAGATATTGCAGGACGTAATCTGAATTGAATTCTCATCCCAAGAATGCCACTCTCTCTCCTGGCAAGAAGCACCTTCACTCCTGCTCAGGTTTCCCGTGTCAGCGGGCTGAACTGTCCAGACTGTATCGCTGTATAAACCCAAGCACATGATCTTACTTTGCTAACTTTTCTCTTATGTTCTGCTTATTTGGTGAATCACAGTGGTTTTTGAATGTTAAACCAACCTTATATTCCTGAGGAAAACTCCCCTCGATCGTGACATACAGTACTTTTTATGTAGCGCTTGATTTCATTTGCTAATTAATACCTTACTAAGGCTCTTTGTATCTGTGTTTATAAGGGATGCAGATTACAATTTTCTCTCTTTATTATGTATTTGTCAGATTTGGGGATGAGTTACGGCAGCTTGATAAAATGATTTAGGAAGCATTCCTTCTTCCCCTCTTTTCTGAAAGGATTTTGTGCGAATGGTTTGTTCTTTTTTGAGAGAGTGTACACGCACAGGCAGGGCCAAGAGCAGAGGGGGAGGAGAGAGTCTCAAGCAGACGCCCCGCCGAGCGCACAGAGCCCAGCACAGGCTCCATCCCGTGACCCTGAGGTCATGACCTGCGCCGAAATCAAGAGTTGGATGCCCAGCCGACTGAGCCACCCAGGCACCCCAAGAATGGTTTATTCTTTAAGTTTCGTGGAATTCACCAGTGAAATGAGTTGAGACTGAATTTTCTCTATAGAGGGTCTTTTGATTTTGTTTTCAGATTTTATTTATTTGGCAGAGAAAAAGAGCATCCATGAGCAGAGGGAGAAGGAGAAGTCGGCTCCCTGCTGCGAGGGAGCCTGATGTGGGGCTCTATCCCAGGACCCTGGGATCATGACCTGAGCCAAAGACCGAGGCTTAACTGAGTCCCCCAGTGCCCCTGTAGGAGGATTTTTCATAATGGATTCTTTGATAAATATGGGGCTTCTCCAATTTTCTCTTTCATCTTGTGTCAGCTTTGTTATTTTGTGTTTTTCAAGGAATTTGCCCATTTCGACTGTCAGGTTGTTGGCATGAAGTTGCTCATAATATGCCCTTCCTTACCCTTTTACTGTTGTCTGTGGCAGTCTGGTGATGACCTCAGCCTTCACTCCTCATGCTGGTCATTTGTGTTCTTTCCCCCCTTTTTTTTAACCAGTCTGGATGGGGCACTGAACCTTTCAAAGAACCAGCTTTGGCTTTGTTATGTTCTCCGTTATTTAGCTGTTTTCTCTTTCATTGATTTCTGATCTTTTTTCTTCTTTCTACTACTTCAGTTTCACATTGCTGCCTTTTCTAGATTTTTAAAGCCCAGCCTTAGGTTATTAATTTAAAACCCTTCTTCTTTTATATTATAAACACTTAAGGCTTTAAACCCAGTTTTAGGGGCGCCTGGGTGGCTCAGTGGGTTAAAGCCTCTGCCTTTGGCTCAGGTCATGATCTCAGGGTCCTGGGATCGAGCCCCACATCGGGCTCTCTGCTCAGCCTCTCTGCCTACTTGTGATCTCTATCAAATAAATAAATAAAATCTTAAAAAAAAAAAAAAAAAAAGTTTTACCCCATCCCACAAATTTGGATATGTTACTGTATCATTGTCATTCAATTCAAATTGTTTCCTAATTTCACTTTTGGAAATGTATTGCTTAATTTCTGAATATTTGGGCTTTTCTGTATATCTGATCAGTGATTTCAGTTTAATTTCATTTTGGTCAGGGAACATATTCTGTATATTTCCAGTCTTTTTAAATATTTTGAGACTTCTTTATTTTATAGCCCGTCACGTAAGTGACCCAGCAGTCATGTGTGCTTGAACAGAACGTGCGTTCCACACTTGCTGGGCTTTGGTTCTGTAAATATCAGCAGGTCAGTGTGGTGGACAGCATTCACCAGAAACCACAAGTTTATTGATTTAGACCAGATTTCTGTCAGTTGCTGAGAAAGCGGTGTTAAAAGTTCCAGCTAAGAGTGTAGAATTCTGTTTCTTCCTTTGCCAGTTGTGGCTTTGTGAAGTCCATCTCTGGCAGTGCTCTCTGACTTGAAGTCTGCTTTATCAGGCACCGTACAGCTGCTACAGCTTCTTGTCCTTCCTGTGTCTGTGGTTTATCCTTTTCTGTTTACGTTTAACCTGTCTACGTCCACATACACAGGGTGTCTCATAGCATAAATCCATCCATCCAGTTTCTTGCTTTTTAATGGGAGCATTTGTTAGTCCATTAATATTTAATGTAATCGTTGGTACGGTTGGATTTAGGCCTGTTATGATCTGTCTTCTATTCTTCCCTTCTGGTTTCTTGTTCTTCTAACCATCCTCTGTCTTCTCTTAATGAATATTTCTAACATTCCATTTGGATTTACCTGTTGACTTTTTGGCTGTACCTCTTTGCAGCGGGGTTTTTCCCTTAGGGTTTGCTCTGGAGATTACGTGTCATTAACCTTTTATCAGCTGCTTAGACTTCATTCGTATCACTTCATGTAAAATTCAAGAACTTTGAAAATTTCTGGGGCCGTCTCCCCTCCCTCTGTTCTTTATGCTGTGCGTGCCATATGCATTGTAATTACACACATTACAGTCCCCACAAGAGTGTTGTAATTCTGGCTTTAAGTAGTTTATATATATATTTGTACATACATTTGTGTTAAATAAATTAAGGGGGGTCATGTTTGCCCCCCCATTTTTTTTTTAACCATTTCCAGTGTTCCTTATTCCTTCCTAAAAATCTGATTTTCCTTCTGATACTCGTTTCTTTGGCCCGAAGAACTTCCTTCGGCTTTTTTTTTTTTTTTTCCCCTTCAGCTTTTCTTATAGTGTAGGTCTGTCAGTGATGACCTCTTAGTATTCTTTACCAAGAAAATACCTGTATTTTTTCTTTATTCTGCTTTTATATTTTATTAATTTATATTTTATCTAGATACATCACTTTATTATTATTTTACATTATATTAATCTAAAATAGTTTCATTGTGGGCACTCCTACCCCAGAACTAAGCTGTTATCATTGCTGTAATTTTTTTTTTAATTTTATTTATTTATTTGACAAAGAGACAACAAGAGAGGGAACATGAGCTGGGAGAGTGGGAGAGGGAGAAGCAGACTTCCTGCTGAGCAGGGAACCTGAGCAGCTTGATCCCAGGACCCTGGGATCATGACCTAAGCCAAAGGCAGACGCTTAATGACCGAGCCACCCAGGAGCCCCCATTGCCGTAATTTTTAAGGTCAAGCTTTATTGATGTAAACTTTACATAAATTAAAATTCATCTGTCTCATTATACAGTCCTGGGAGTTTTGACAGTCACATAAGTTTTGACATAAGTTTCAACGATCATGTGAACACCATCATCATCAAGATATAGCACATTTCCATTGTCTCCCAGAATTGCCTCCTGGCCTTTGCACAGTCTCCTGGGCCCTTGGCCACAGGTCTGTTTTCACTCCCTACATTTTTGCCTTTTTCAGAATGTCACGTAATTGGAATCACACAGCATGAAGCTTTCATGCTTCATTTTTGAGCATCATGCATTTGAGATACAGCCATACAGTTGCACACGTCAGCAGTGTGTCCCTCTTTCTTGTTCTTTGGCATTACCTTGTGTTGATACACCACAGTTTATCTGCTTCTCAGTTTAAGGACATTTCAGTTGTTGGCAGTTTTTAGCGATTACAGATAAAGCCGGTACACATTCACATAGAGGTTTTGTGTGAACCTAAGTTTCCCTTTCTCTTTGGGTAAGTACCTCGGAGCAGGCGTGCTGAGCCAAATGGGAGGTGTGTGTGCCCCTGGGTAGGAAGTTACGAAGCTGCTCTTCCACCAGCAGCCTGGAGAGCCCTGTGGCTCTGCACCCTCGCCAGCCCTTGGTATGCCTGTCGGGCTCTCTCGAGCTGCTTTGGCCGGCGTGTGATTGTGTCCCACTGTGGTTCCGAAGTGCGTCTCCCTGATGGCCCAGGCGGTGGACATCTTTCCACATGCTTCTTTGCCATCCATATCTTTTTTTGTTAGTGAAGTCTCCCTTCACACCTGTTGTCTGTTTTACTGTTGGGTTGTTCAGTTTCTTACGTTTTGAGTGTTCTTTGTCAATTCTGATGTTGCTCTTCTTCTGAAGGATATTGTCCCCGAATATAGAATTCAGGGTTAATAGATTTGTGCTTCCAGCGCCTGACGGTGTTATTCTGCTGGCTTCTGGCCTCTCCAGTGGTCATTTGAATCATCATCCCCCTGAGGGTGATGTCTTTTTTTTTTTTTTCTGGCTACTTAACTTTTTGTTTTGCTGTGGTTTAGGGTTTTTATTTTTTTAGCTTTTTTTTTCTCAGCAGTTTGTTCTACAACGTACCTCCATGTGTTTTTTGTTGTATTTATGCTGCTTGGGGTTTGCTAAATCCCTCGCATCTGTAAATTTATGTCCACATCAAATTGGGAACTTTTGGGCCATTAGTTCTTCAAATCTTCATCCTGCCCCATTCTCTCCTCTCTGGTGCCCTAATTACTCAAGTGTAAACCTCTTAAGATTGTTCCGACAGTTTCCGAGGCCCTGCCCATTTGCCCTCAGTTCTTTTCTCTTCGTTCTTCAGCTTGCATAGTTTCTGTTGCCGTGTCCGCAAGTTCTCTGACTGCTCTCATCTCCTCCAGTCTGCTGCTAAGCCCCTGCAGCGAATACAGTCCTTGGGCATAAAGTGGCGCTCTAAAACCCTTCTCTGCTCCATCCAGTATCTGTGTCCTCTGGGGTTGGTCTCCTTAGCTTTTTCCTCTGTTGTGCATCTAGGTATGTAGAGTCGTTTGTATTGTACTTGGGTATGGTGACTAGTACCGTGTAGAGGTCTGTATTCCAACTGTGCCTAGATTCCCAAAACATGTTGATTTTTTCTTTTCAAAGGTGATTAACTTGGCCAGAGTCGGACTGTGACCTGGGACTGATGTGTGTGGCAGCAGCTAGAGTAGCACAATTATTTCCCCTGTAGCCGAGGCTGCCGATAGACCAGGGATCGGCTGGGGATTTGTGCCACATCTGTACAGAGAACTTGGGGCTCCCCGTCTCTGATTTCCCTTGTTGGGGGACCCCCACTTCCCAGTTGCTATGGCTGCCACTCAGTCTGAGCTCTGGGTCTTCAGTCTCTTAGGACTGCAGATTTCTTTCCGGTGTTTACCATCGAGGCAGCAGGAGCTAAGACTTGCCCTCGGGCTCAGAGCCGTTGACACAAACAGGAAACCAGTGCCTTTGTGCGCCCGGGCCCCTGAGCCCTCCTGTGAATCCACCGACCCTGGGAGTCTTTGTTGTCTGTGCTCTGAGTTGACAGTGGCTACCTGTGGGATGACTGGTCCAACAGGAGCTACTGGGCCGTTACCAGAAGCAGAACCTCCTTAACCTGCCAGCTTTGGAAATCTTCACGCACTTTTCTCGATGGATGAATTGACGGCGGAGAGGTCTCCGTCGCCAGGACCCTGGGAGGTGCCCACTTCTGTCTTCTAAGGCCACCTTGGACAAGGGGTAGTCCCTGCTTTGACCAGGAGGTTAGCAGGTAGTAAGATCCGACCTAGACGTCGGACCTAGCAGCTAAACTTGGGAATAGGGACCGGGAGGTGTGTAAATTTGGAAACTAGCCGTACCTGGCGCTCTGTATCTGAGAGTTCTCCCGTGCTGACACCTCCCCTACCCTGCCCTGGAAACCCGACTCATCGCAGTGTTCTGTTCCATTCTTATTTGCAGGTTAAACAGGGCCAGTCAGACTTACTTCTTCCCTATTCACTTGACGGACCAGCTGCTTCCCAGCGCCGTGTTCTACGCCACTGTGGGGCCGCTTGTGGTCTACTTCGCTCTGCACCGTCTGGTCATCAAACCATACCTCAGGGCTCAGAAAGAGAAGTGAGTTCCTAGCATGTCACGGGGACATCAGTACACAACTCTGTGCCTCAGTTTCCTTGTCTTTAAGGTGGAGATGATTATAATAGAACCTGCTCAGAGAGTCAGTGCGAAAATGAACTCCTACACGCGAAGCCCCGGCTCGGCGTCCGGCCCGCAGTAAGCGCTGGGTGGGCGCCAGCTGCGCTCGTGAGCGGCCCTGCTGCGGGCCCCCCTCACTTGTCCCTCCTACTTCCAGAAAGGGCTAGAGCTAGTTTCCAAGATTGTGCAGACAACACAGCATGACCACAGAAACGGGCCCCTGTTCTCTCTCCGACTGTTTCTTTTCCCGGCACCGAGTCCAGCAGCAGGGGCTCGAGTTCGGACACACAGGCGTGCCTTAAGCGCGGTCCTGGAGTCACCGAAACGTTCCTTTATGGTGCGGCTTCTCGGGGAAGCTCTGGCCGTAGCAGTCCCACGTGGTTTACGGTCGTTACTCCTCACCGTCCGACGGAATAGGTCGCGGAGCTCAGAGATGCTCCTCCCTGGGCCCCGCCGAGTTTGAATCCGTGGAGTGCGGGGCCCTGCTGCCCCGGGAGGCTTGAGGCCTAGAAGGAGGAGCGCGGGCTGGTCTGACGGGACAGGCGTACACTGCCCGGAGTCCCAGTGCTCGGCTACATAAGAAGAAAGTATATTTTGTACCTAAAGCAGGAAGCATTGCCCCCCGCCCAAGTGTTCTCTGGTAATCCCAGAGTGTGGCCTCCCCGGTGCTCCCACCCTCTCCTCCCACCTCTGCCGGGCTGAGAGTCCCCTCAGGTGGGGGCTGTTTGCCTCGGCCAGGGTCCCTGGGCGGAGGGGGAGCCATCTAGGGACAAAAGAATGGGACTCTGCCGAGGCCTGCAACGAACAGATTTGCTTGCGCCTGGCTCGGAAACATTGTCTGAAGCTCCCAAAGCAAGAGCGTGGCGGCCGCTCGCGCTGTGTGCCGGGCGCCGGGCCAGCGCGGGGCTCTGTTGCCTCACTCCGCACTAACATGTGGCCTGTGTTTTTCTCGCTTAAGGGAGTTGGAAAAGCAAAGGGAAAGCACAGCCACTGACATTCTGCAGAAGAAACAAGAGGCAGAAGCCGCTGTAAGTGCTGCGGAGACGCGACTCCGACCACGCCTGCCGGCGGCCCCTCACCCCATGCCGGCCGCACGGCGCCCAGCGGGGCTTGGGGAGCACGGCGCCCTCCGCACGTGGGCCTCCGGCCTCGCTGGGCACCTCAATCTTTCCGATCCCCGTGGGTACAGTACCGGGAACTCTAGGCCCGGTGCTAAAGATGAGCTCCAGTTAGCCTCGAAAGGCATCATGAGGCGTTTCTAAGAACGGGAGGGCCCAGTCCTCCTCTCTTCCCTTTCAGTGAACTGTTCTTGGGTGACAGAACAGAAATGTCCAGGAGAAAGGCAGGGGTACCCCTGGGTTCTTTGTGAACAGAGGAGGGTCTAAAACGCACCCTGGCACGGGGCTGCAGCTGAACCAGGAGGTGGGGCCCGGGAAGGACCTGACTGTGGTGCCCCCCCTTGTTCTTTGCAGGTTCGGTTGATGCAGGAATCTGTCCGGAGAATTATCGAGGCGGAGGAGTCCAGAATGGGTGAGAAGGCCTGGCCTCTCTTGGGGCAGGGTGGGCGCAGGGGGCTCCTGTGGTCCGGCAGTGCGAGGGGTGCCCAGCCGAGACCCCTGCCCCTGCTCAGACGGCGCCGGTCCTCAGGGCTCATCATCGTCAACGCCTGGTACGGGAAGTTCGTCAACGACAAGAGCAGGAAGAGCGAGAAGGTGAAGGTGATCGACGTGACCGTGCCCCTGCAGTGCCTGGTCAAGGACTCGAAGCTCATCCTCACAGAGGCGTCGAAGGTACCCGCGGGGTTCGGACCCGAGAGGCCTACGGGGGGCAGGGCGGCCTGGTGCCCGGAACAGCTGTTTTGCTGGAGTGGAACCACACGTCGCCGGCACCAGCTGTGTGACCTGCTGCCCGGTGCCCCAGTTACATTTGCGCCACCGCTGTTGACATTGTGCGTCCCCTCGGCAAGGATTTTTTGAGCACCTACTGTGTGCCAGGGAGAGCAGCGAACAAAACGTACATCCTGTCTCCATGGAGCTTACGGTCTCCTTACTCTGCCTTGTTCTAGAAAGAGTGTGAGATCCGTAGTTCGTTGGGACGCTCACGCTGGAGCCCAGCGCTGGGCATGGTAAAGGCCAACCAAACCATAGATTAGCGCGGGCCACATACCGAGCGCTCTTGGGAGCGCTGACGGGGCTTCTGCGAGGACAGGGGTGTCTAGTGGGGGAGAACGGGTCTGTCCTGCGAGGGGGGCCTAGGACTAAACAGGCAACTTCCTGATGTTCTCAGCTCTGCGGTGTGCAGCTCCCGTGGCGGCGGCGCCGGGCTCGGAGCGCTTTCTCGGGTGCCGCGGGGTCAGACTGTGTGTGTTACAGGCAGGGCTGCCGGGCTTCTATGACCCGTGCGTGGGCGAGGACAAGAGCCTGAAAGTTCTGTACCAGTTCCGCGGCGTCCTACACCAGGTCATGGCGCTGGACAACGAGGCACTTAGGATACCAAAGCAGTGTGAGTAGCTGTTTCTTGGCAGCCGCCTGCCCCGAGCACGGGGACCAGGGACATGGAGTGCGAGTGACAGCCACCTTCCCTCGGTTACCCACCTGGGAGCAAGTGACTTGCTCAGAGCCTGTGGGGCGCCCTGAGGAGGGGCGGTGGCGGACCCGGCTACTCCTGTATGTTCCGGAACCGTGGGATTCTCTGGTGTCCTCTGCCTCCGGTCAGGGGACGGCTGAACTCCGCCAGTGGGAAAAGGGGCGCAGAAACAGTTGCGTGTTGATACGTTGTCTTGTCTTTCACAGCTCACAGGATCGACACAGATGGATAAACCGCTTGAGAAACCAGATTTACAAGAGGCTGCAAAAAACCCTTTCCTAGGAGTCTACAAGTTCAGAAGCAGGGAAAAAACCCAGACATCAGATGTGTTTATTTTATATTATTCCTATAGAGGGTGGTACTATATCAATTATGTGGAGAGACACAGACCCCCGCTTTCTTGGGCGCTGTCGGTAGGACTGAGGCAGCCCCACCTGGACCAGACCCGCAGCACGGCCTGTGGCTCTTTTCCCAAGGATCATGTCCCTGGAGGGAAGGGCCCTGGGCCCCGGACCCCTAGGCTCCTGAGCCCACGTGCTGACTGCCGACCCCCGGTAGCGCCCGGTCTGTCTTGAGGTGTTTATGGAACATCTTGCCCTCACCCATAGGACTGAACTACTTTTCCTAAAACCCACACTGAGCATGGAAAACGAAACGGAAAGGAAGGAAGTTGTTCTCATGAGCAGAGGTCTCCAGAACAATAGTGCGTCTGTTCGGTCAACTTCCCAAAAACCGCTTTTTCCTGCTAAAATATTATTCAGTGAATCTGGAGGATTGTGTGGGTTTATAAATCTGCTTTTTATCTGAGAACGAATGGTTTTGGAAATTAGTGTCTTTTTTCGTCCTCCTCCCAGAACTTCTCGAATCATTCCACTGGCACGTGGCTTGGGACAAAGTGGTAGAACCCTCAGGTCCCAGGGCCCAGCCCTGTCACAGGTCACTTCCTCCCAGGAGCCACCTGTGTCCTTGCGGCAAAAGGCAGAGGTGAGCTAAGCCATGTCCCTCGCAGCCCGCCCCCCCGGCTCGGTCGGACCTGCCTCTGCGCCTCCACTGGAGCCCAGAAACCGAGAGGCTCTGAGGACAGGGGAAGCATGGGGCAGGGACTGAAAGGACCCTGGCTCAGGTACGTGCCAAATCCCCCTGCCCTGGGAGAGCAAGGCCCACTGGTGCCTCGCTTGCTCTCACAGGTGCGGCCGGCAGGTGGCTCTCGTGCGCCCAAACCTCCTCCCACCGGGCTCCTTCCTCGTGTTGGGGGGCGTCGGGGGACCTCTGGTGTCTGCTCCCAAGACCCTTTTCCTTCATTTGTCTCCTCTGTGGATGCAAAACATGTCAGGAGCCAGGATGCTCCTGAACAAACAGCCCAGTCTGCTGACTTTGAGTCACCCACGAGCCAGGAGGCCCTGGCCGGTCGTGGTTCAGACAGGCCCCCAGCCCGCCACCCCCCGCAGCTTTTGCTAAAATCAGGCTTTGCTCCTGGCGGCGGTACCGGAGTCATCGCTAACGCCCCCTCCCTCCAGTTTTCAACACAGTTCAGGTCGTCCGATTCTGTAATGTTTATCTCCATTTTAAGAAGTCTCTCGGAGCTGCTGCTCTGAATGTAAATCGTGCAATAAGCGTGGCGTGAACTCTCGGGCTCTGGCCGCAGCCGTGTGTTCCCTCCACGGCAGTGGCTCTTTGGGGCACCAAGTCTCTTGATTTTGTCTGAAACAGACTGTACGGAAGGCGCTCCCACCACAATAAACCTTTCCTGAGAACCGGGGACGGTGTCCGGTGCATCTGTGCGTTCGCGCTCAGGGCAGAGCAGACCCCGCGAGCGCTAGGGCCCTCCCCACGCCGCCTCCCCGCTCCAGCCCGCGCCCCGGAACCACGGTGCTCACCGGGAGGCTGAGCTCGACGCCGTGGTTCAGTTTCCACACGAGACTCTGCTGGAGTCAGGAGAGGACCCGGGCTAGGATCCCTGTTTTCCCAGAGGTGGTTTGTTTGCGAGTCCCCAGAGCCAAAACCAACCCCCTCTGGTTTCGCGGGCCCCAGAGGACGCGTTCACAGCGGCTGCGTGAACTCGGGCTGCAACCCAGAGGCTCAGCCGCTGCCCAGTCTCATTCCCAGGGAAGGGGGGGGGGGGGCCAGCCCGCAGCGAAAGAAACACTATTTCTGCTTTACGCCTTTCATCATAAAAGTGAAAATCCTCTTCAGGTTTCTTGAGGTCAGAGAAAACAGGCACGAACGCAGGTCTTTTGGGAAAGCAAACTCGAGAAACGGGATACCCGGGCTCGTTTTTAAATAAAGGAGGAAGAGCTGCCGCGGAGGAAGACACTTTATTCGGTCCGTCGCTCACAGCAGGCCGGGAGGGGGCCCCGCCGCTCTGAGCCGCCATCCAGGCGACAGTGTATCCCTCCTGCTGCCTGGGCGCCACTGTCAACCGCTCTCGTGTCCTTCCCTGGCCCGGCCACCCCTCAAGGAAATGCGCTGCAACCCCACACTGGCCGGGTCGCCACCCCACGCTGTGGTTGAGGACCCCCGCCCAGCTCTCCCCAAAAAGCCAGCTGCCCCAGTCACCTCCGGAAGGACCCAGTTGCACGCGCTCACGGATCCTTCCTGTCCCGGCCGATGCGGCTACACGTCCCCCGAGGTGGCGGGGGTGTGCCTGGCCCGCCTCACGGTCCCCTGACATGTCAGCGGCAGGACAGCGGGGTCCACGGCCCGAGCCCTGAGGCTCGGACGGGAAAGCCTGGCCACGCGGCTCAGCTCTGGCTCTGGCCGCAGCCCGGCCCGGGATCCCAGCTGTCCTGGCCTGTGGGCCCGCAGGCGACCCGACAGCCTCTGGATCGCCAGCCTCTGGGCCCGCAAGCGCTTTCGGAGCTTTTCGTTCTCCCTCAGAGTCACGAAGAGTTTGTTTTTTAGGGCGTCTAAGTCCAAGAGGGCGTAGCTGTGATCGGACGGCTGCACGGGGCCGGCCGGCTGCCCGGGGGCCGGGGTTCCCTGCGGTCTCGGCGCCAGGACCTGGGGACAGAGGCGCGTGCAGGCGAGGCCGAGCCCGGTGCTCCTGCTATCGGGGCCCTGTGCCATGGCGCTCGTGGCCTGGACACCAGTTTGCTTCAACATGTTTGAAGCGAATCCCTTGGTGCAGGGACCCACCAGCCCCGTGCTGCCTTGGGCCCCGGGGCCTTACCTGCTCGGTGGGGCCGCCAGCATTCGGGGGCGGTGCTTCAAGGGCACTGTCCGTCCTCCTCCCCAGGCCGCACTCTGCCCGCCCCACCTCAGGGATGACCTGGGGACAGCAGGGCAGAAGCGGGCAGCCCACAGGGAATCCTTTCTTCTCTCCCGACGGGGGCCACAGCCAAGACACCAATAGAAACCGAGAAACAGCCTCCCCTCCCAGGCCTGAGATCAGACCCCCAGAAACCGGGCCCAAGCCTGTCCTCCAAGCAACCTGGGCTGCCCGGTATTAAACAGGATGGAGGCATGGGAGGCCCTGCTTTCCCTTCTCTAGGAAAACAGAATCCTAAACCCCGGTTCAGGGGGCAAGCATGACAAAGCAGGGCAGGCCAGCCGGGGGACAGGGGCGGCCCAGCTGCGCGCTGTTTCTGCGCCAAGGACTTGGTCCTGACGGGGGCACCCGTGCACACTCACCTCCTCCTTGCGACCGTCTGCATATGCAGCCCCGCCTGCCGGGTCCGTGCTCTCCCTCACCAGCTGCAAGAGACACAGCACCGTCCGCAGCTCCCCAGTGGTGCAGTAGGTCACCCCGAGAACACCTGCTGGCTGCCCGGCCTCTTGCATCCCACACCCCACTGCTCAACCCCGTGGATCCAGCCAGATGGTGCTCTGAACCCGGCTCAGCTCTCATCACCACCCACCAGCTCACTGTCCCCAAAGCTGTCCCCAAATCAGGTCAGAGGCCGTTGAACCAGGGACCTGGTTCCTGTGTGTCCCCCCTGGGCCTGACATTCTAGGCACGTAGAAAGTGACTCAAATTTGGCTCAAGGAGTGGCAGACCTTGGAGAGAACATCTGACTCAGGACCTTGTGGTGGGAACCAGCAGCCCCCACCCCTAGCTCTGGGCCCCCCAAGGTGTTAAACTAATACCCCTTCACATCTCACCACAAGTGTGTGAGAAGCCATCAGGCTCCACTAGCAACGGGCACTGATAGAGGAGGGGGCTATTCAGAGGGCAGAGTCTCAGTCCCGCTGAAGATGAGGTTTTAGACCCTGCGGAGCAGCCTCAGGCCAGAGTCCTCTTTGTCAAGAGGCCAGATCCCATGTTAAGTCTACTACGTGTCAACTGAAAACAAAAGGCCTTCCGTGTTGACAACAGAATGTTCTGGGCACTGGGAGTAAAACTGGGAACAAAACCCTGTCCACAGGGGCCCAGCAAAGACAGAAGCTGAACCAGAGCAAATGTAAGTGTGGCCCCCCTGCCCTGCAGAGTGGAAAAAGCCAGCAGGAAGGGTATGCGGGCCAGCAGGGGGGAGATGGACAGGACTGGGAGTGTCCCTCCTCCAAGGGCTGTGAACCCGGACCTGGAGGGGAGGCCACGACCCAGCAGATGGGCACAAAGTTCAGATGGAGGGCAGGTGCCCTGACGCAGGGCCTGCTGGGCCCCCACGCCCGCGCTTCCTCACCCCTGTAACAGCCTTGCCTCTCGCTGCCAGGACCATCGAGCAGCGCAGGGACCTGGCGGCCTTGCTGTTTGCTCCACCGCTGCTTTGCCTTCCGGGTTCGAAGAGGTGCCCAGTGTGACACCCGCACTCTGGGACTCAGTACACCTTCAGGATTTATGAAATTCCAGATAATCCCCCTCATGGCCTCAAGGCCCAGCTGCCTGGGAGCTCTCCCTGGAGCCAAACCTGCACATCCCGCCCCACGGAGCGACGGCCACCCCAGAGTCCTGCTGGGAAATCCAACTCCAGACTCACAGGGCCAAACCCAGAGAATCCGGGCCCCCCCTCCACCTGGGGCTCAGCAAGCTCGGCCCTCACTTACCACCACCCTCTTAGCCCGCTGGGCCTGCAAAGGCCGTCCACTCTTACGACCTCAGTTCCCTTTAGCTCAGGCCACCACCCTGGCACCTACAACACCAGCCCAGGAGAGCCTCTCACCCCACCTGGCACACCATAGGCCTCTCTCGGCCGGTCACCGTATGGCCCCTGCAACCCTCCAAGCAGCTGGACGGACACTGTCTGCGAGCTCGATCCCATGGCACAGATCAGCCAAGAGCCAGACGCTTAGCCAACTGAGCCACCCGGGCGTGATGGCCTATAGCAAAGGTCATGGCCAGTGGGACAGCTGGGCTCTGAATCCCAGGGGCTTGGTGGCGCTGCCCTCCCTGCACTTCTCAGCCTCGGCCTCTGCAGCCCTGCAAACCGGACGCCCACCCCGACTGCCAGCTGCACCCCTGCAGCCTGGAGCCGAGGACACCAGAGGCAGCGCTGCGCTCACCTGCGCGGCGTCCTGAAAGGCGAACACCGTGGGCACGGCATTCTGCTTCAGGTTTTTGCGGTTTCCAAAGGCGCTGAAGCACTCGGGTCGGAAGTGCTCGGAGCAGATGACCGTGTGCTGCTTGGGCTTGAAGTTGCCCCGGCCGATGTTCAGCACCCATTCCTTCAGCAGCTCCGGGCGGCTGAACGGGAACCTGGGGGCAGAGGAGGGAGACAGGAAGCAATCCGCAAGGCTCAAGTGAGCACTGCAGAGTCTGGAGGCATTCTGAAAACGCCACGTAGCATTTTACTGGACAGCTTGGAGAATTCAGTGACTGCACTCTGCTAAAGCACATCCAATTTCTGGAAGCTTCTGTCATGCCTGTTTACAGCATACCTACTTCTGAAGGTATACTTGCAGGGTGAGCCTGCTGGTGCCCTGGGGAGTCAGCTGCATGCAGGCCCTGCCCCTGGCCCTGGGAAGTAGGAGTAAGTTGAGTGAGTCCCACCCTCACAGAGCCTACATTCTAGAACAGGAAAACAGTAAACCAAACAGACATGGGCTGCGTAGGAATAAAGAGTTAGTGGTCAGTAAGGCCTCCTGAGAAGTGACATTTGAGCAGAGGCCACAGGACGCAGGGGAGCGAGCTGTGTGGGCTTCAGAAGGAAGAGCGAGAGCAAAGGCGCTGTGACAGGAGGGCCCAGCAGGTCGGAGCACTGTCAGAGGCGGTTTGGCTGAGAGGAGTTTGGCTGAGAGGGCGGGAGCAAGAGGAGGGGTGAGGACCTCAGGAGGTGGCCCTGGGGCAGGTGGGCGGTCCCCGGAAGCTCTGGGCAGAAGGTGAGAGAGGAAGGAGGGCACCCAGTGGCTCTGGGACCTGAGTGTCGGGGGAGGGGTCATGAGCAGGCCTACCTGGAAGTATTTTGCAAACTGTGCAATAAGGTTTGCCTGTGAGCGGCAAAATAGAGTGAAGGAGTCCCATATGTTAAGATGGGACGCGGTTCTGCGGGATCAGAATTTTGGTTCTATTTGTTAAACCTGAGATGCCTTTTACATGTCCAAGTGCCGAAGTGGAGCGGCAGGGGACACGAGTCAGAAGATGTCAGAGTGGGGACCGTCCCGGTGTAAAGGGGGGTAAAGCCTAGGTGAGATGGAGAGTGAGTGTGGGTGGGGAGGGTACAAGGCCACGGCCCTCCCCCAAAGGGTTCCAAGGCTAGTGCTGGAAATGAGGAGGATCCGGCAGAGGAGACCGTGGAGGGGCACTGTGACAGAGGAAGAGGTCAAGGGGGCCCTAGAAGCCAAGTGAAAGAGTGTCGCAAGAGGTCAGTGGTTGGCCGTGCCAAACGCTGCAGAGAAGTCCCTTCGGATGAGGAGGGAGCAGCGCTGAGCGGGCCACCGGGGACTTGGCGGAGCTCCTCTGTGGGAGTAGCGGGGGCCAGGGTCCGGCTGGTGTGAGTTCCAGAGGCAACGGGAGGCAACTCCACTCCTGGGATGTGCCCCACGGAAACCAACAGAGACACAAGCACGGGAAGACTGGCCCCAGCAACACGGTCCACAGTCCTGTGCTTGTGATGGCCAAGACACAGGGCCGCCCAAACGCCCCTTAATCGTAGAACAAGTCAGTTCTGGTATAGTCACTGACAGGGCAGGTGCAGAGGAAGGACACGCAGGTGACTCACAGCTGGGGGCACAAGACATGAAGAAGCTCATGCCAGGTTCAACACAGGCCAAAGTGCCCCACTCTGACTGCCAGAAGGGAGCATCCCGTCCCCCTTGGGGACGAGAGGGGACAAGGGGCTGGAAGGGGGTGCAGCGGGGTCCCGGTGCTGTTCTGATTCACAGCAGTCACCAGTGTTCACTTCGCAGAATGGACTGGGCTGTGGGCTTTGAACTTGCGTGCTTTTCTGCAGGTCTTATACTTCAATGAAAACACTCTTTGAGAAGGAAAATGGTGATGGGAGGGGCAGTGGACACAGAGAGTGCAGCTGGCCTTGGGGGTCGTGCCTTAAGGGGCAGTGGCTGGACCCTGGGCTCCCCGGGGCAGGGACCCGGTACCCACCAGGGCCGACACACTGGGAGCGCTGGGAAGGTGACGACACACTCCCAAACCTCCCGCCAAGGTGGCGCGGCCGGCCCCACTCCCCGGACAGCCCGGAACGTTCTCCCTCCTCCATGCCCCCCTGCTTCCGGACAGGACGCCTGGCCAGGGCTAAGCAGGGTGACCAGCGCATGGCAGCCACACGGCCGGCCGCCACCACCGCTCATTCATTCGGAAATGCACTCGGCCAGGACGTGCCGGGCACCTGCCACGTGCCAGGCCGCGTCTGTGAACAGGCCCACGTCCCAGAACTGCCGAGGAGGCTGGGGGCTGCGGGGCGCGGCCTGGGGAAGGGGCGGCTCACCCCGGCCTCCTCCGCACGTGACCGCTCGGGCCGCCCGCCGGCGAGGCTGTGTGCCTTCCGCAGGTTGCTCGGCCTCTCCGACCGTCTCCCCACGCGCCCAGGCCGGCCAAGGCGGCGCCCGGCCGCCGGTCACCTCGCCTGTCCCCGGGCCGCGGGCCCCTCCGCGAAGGGCCCGGCTGCACGCCCTCCGACCTCCCCGGCGGCCGGGCAGCGGCCCTGACGTCCCCACCCGGCGCGCCAGGCCTCAGGCTCCGGCGGGGTCCACGGCCGCTCGGCCGGGCCGGGCGGGTCGGGAGCCGGGCCCACGCGCCCCACGGCGCCCCCGCCCCTCACCGGTGGAAGGTGAGCTGCTTCCTGCGGCTGCTGTAGCGGTTGCAGCACTGCCTGGCCGCGCACGACTTCGGCATCTCCAGACGCCAGGCCCCGCTGCCCCTAACAAAGATGGCGGCGGCGAGCCTGCGGGGCGGGCGGGGCCCAGAGCCGGTCGACGGGCGGGGCGGGGCCAGCGGGCGGGGCGGGGCGGGGCCTGCGGGACCAGGCCGGGCCTGCGGCCCCGAGCTGGACTGGCAGGGCGGGGTCAGCGGGCGGGGCGGGGTCTGCAGGCGGGGAGGGGCCTGCGGGACCAGACCAGGTCTGCGGACCCGAGCGGGAAGACCCGCAGGGCGGGTCTAGCGGGCGGGGCGGGGCCTACGCTACCAGGCCGGGCCTGTGGGCGGGGCGGGGCCGCCGGCAGGTAGAGGCGGGCCAGCCTCCGCTCTCCTCCCGGGTCACCTCCTCGCGCGTTCCCTGTGACCTGCATGGCCCGAGTCTGGTAGGCTCCGGGGTGCTTCCAGAGCCATCCCCGGCCCGACACCCCAAACACCGCCGCCAGTGCGAGCTCCATCTCTTCGCGAAAGCCCAGGGCCCTCGCCTCCTGGCTTAGAGAAGACACACCCCCCAACAGCCTTGGACGCCCCAAAACAGGAGAAGGGCTCGCAGCCCATCCTGGCCAGTATTTCCAAGACTCTAAGAGGTGTTGATGCGGGGATCTTGGCTGCTTGAAAGGAAGTACTAGTTGACTCTTAATGGATCCAGATTATAGGCGGGCAGACCCGGCTGAGAGACAGAAAAAGCACAGGGATGGGGACCCCCAAGTGTAAAGGGGCAAAATGAGCACCCCTGGGAGGCTGCAAATCGGCTTGCAGAACCTCAGAGGTAACCACTCACGGGGGCTCAAGCTAACCCACAGCGTGGTGCAACTGTGAAGGCCATTCCGGTCTGTTCGCACCGTGGTTTGGTCCTGCGGAGTTCACTAGGGCACTCCTCGTCCTGCTACACCAGACTGGGACTCGACCGCCCCAAGTCTCCATGTCATCATGGTTTGGGAGAGCTGATGACGGAAGCTGATGACGGGAGCAGAGACACCACTGTCCTCCCCCAGAGAAAACAAACACCTGAAGCTAGGAATGAACCTCAAAGTAGCAATATATTTATTTACAAAATATACAGTTTCACAGAAACAGCTTCGCTTTATACACATAAACTTTATAATTACACAGAACCATGTAAACGATGTTAAGTGTCTGGCCTGGCCAATGCCAATGAGAGGGGCTTACTCTTGGGATGACAGCTTTCCCTCCCCTCACTTTATTAGCCACCAACCAGGAGCCCCTAGATGGGCCACGCCTAATTTGCATAAAGCTGATTGCAGCTGCCCAGCTCAAGCTAACACAAAAACCAAGGTGTCCTGACTTCCTAGACACCACCCACAGGGATAGATACATCTGTTAAAAGAACAAAAGGGAAATGGAGGAAACAGATCGAAATGACTATCAAGCACCTTCCAGAGGAGTCACCAGGCATGGAACCTTCTAAGAGCAATACAGGAATCGCCACGCCTGGCAGTTCCACTCTAAAACCACACGTATTTTTAAATGCACTTTTAAAACTTCGTGGAGTTTTTTTAAAAAAGAAAAACACTTTGGAACTTTGGCTATTATCGTGGTGAAGACACTGGACAGGCAACGTCAAGGGGCAGATCTTTGGCAAATTCCTCTCCAACTTTTCCTGGACGTTTGCCCTCATCAGAGCCAGACAGCTGTCTGGGGAGAAAGTGGTTTCTAAGCCTGCTTCTTACTACTCTTCTCTACAGCAGAACTTCTCCCTTGGGGATCTTCACGATCAACTGGGTTTCAGAAACTACTTCTATTTCTGTGTTAATATAAGCAACAGAATTAAAAACAAAACAAAAAACAAAAAGCAGCTGGCTGGCGAAGCATGAATGATACTAGCGCAACACGGGCTCTGGTCAGCCAATTCGAGTTCAAGCCCCTTTGTGCCTCGGGGAGAGAATGTGAACAGAGTCCCCCGGCACCAGGGAGCCACATGAAGACCCCAGCAGGGAGGCTGGGGGTCCGCCCTGCTATAAATTAAATATGACCAACTTGGGCATTCTTCCCTTTTCATGCTTCAGAAGAAACCATGTGTATGAAAACACACCCGTCCACTTACCAAAAAATAAAAAATAAAAACAAAAACAATTTTGAGAAGAGTATTTGAACTGCTAAAGAGCACTGTCAACTTCGGAGAAAGTGGGAGCCTTCTTGTCCCTGCAGGCCCCAGAGTCTCCAGCGCCGCAGAGTCCACGGCCCTCGGACAGAGCCCTGTGGGCGCCGGAGGCAAACTTCCTGGCTTCTCCAGGCTGGCCTGCCCAGGAGCCTCCGCAGTCCAGGGCCCCAGTTCAGATCTAAACAAGTCTGCACGGCTCAGTGGTACACTCCTGGAGGCCGATGTTACCGTATCACTCACTCACCAATTTCAAACCAAAAAAAAACAAAACGAAACAAAAAAGCTTTCAAATCCTAACCGTGCCCTGTGAAACCACAGGCCAGCCTGTGTGAGGGCACCCTAAGAATCAACCACAGGCGAGGCCTTCCCCTCGAGTCTACCTCATGAAGCAGAGGAACGCTGTTGCCGTGACGGCCTAACCTTTACGTTGCTACTGGAACAAAGTGAGGGAAAGAGAGGACAGACTCCAGGTGCCCTCTCGCTTGAAAACAGCTCGCCTGGGCACCCCTAGGACCTCACACACCAACTGGGAAGGGCACCCCGGCAGAAATCTGCCAATACTTTTGGCTATATCGTGCAAAAAGACAGGTTTTTTACATCGTGCAAAACAGGAAACTGAGTTATGAACACGGGCCACCTCAACCCCCCAACCAACCCCTTTTCCGCCAAGAAACGGGCACATACTGTCCCTTTGAACAAACAGAAGGAAACCTAGGGATCACTAGCTAGCCACCGCCCCAGGGCTCCTCTCACAGTGAGACCAGACGACTCCAGCTGGGAGCCTGCGGGGACGGACAGGTAGCAGCCAAGGCAGGGAGAGGGCAGGCCACAAAGGTAGGGGCAGCTCGATGGTTGCTGTACAGACACTTACGGTCAAAGACTTACACTTGAGAAAAAGCTTACACGTATGGCTGTTCGTTAACAGGCCTGGGAAACTGAACATCTCCTCTCCCAAGACAGCGGAAGCAGGAAAACAGCACTGGTTCCAACCGGCGGGAGCTTGTTAACAATGATAGCAAGAATCCACAACTACCACGGCCCTCGCTCGCAGGCGAGCCGAACCCACTGGACTCGGGTGGTGAGTCCGCCTCCACTGCAGAGAACACAGCTCTAGCAGCAGCTTTGGCCAACAAGGATTTTATTCAGTCACTGGCTATGTACAGGTCATACCTTGGACAGCCTGTCCTTTGGCTTAGGCACCTGAACGGCAGGGGTCTGCCCGCACCAGAGCTGAGAGTTCTGTGCTCAACTAAGAGAGGGGCCAAAAGGCCCCTCGTCCTTTCTGATTCCTCGCCCATGCTCTGCTCGCTCACCAACAGTCAGTCCAGAAACAGTTTCCGCGAGCCCATCCGGGAGCGGTTGGAGCGGCGGATGTCAAACTTGGAGTCCCGGCACTTTTGGCAGACGAACACTTCCGGAACATTGGATTTCCGAATCTTCGCGCAGGACAGGTGGATCCAGGTGTGGCACTCGTTGCACTCTATCATAGGGCGGCCGGCAAACGGCTTCATGCAGAAGCAGGTGACGAGGTCCCAGGAGTCGTCATCTGAAGGGACAGACACGCGGGTGAAGAGGACAGAAAACGCTTCCTGCGCCCCCTCCCCAGCAGGGTCCCTCCCCCCAGCCCAGGCTGGGACGGGGCAGAGCAGCGGAGCCGCAGTGAAGCCTGATCCTCAACACACGCACACTCGAGGGCAGGCCGCGGAGTCCGCGCATGACGAGGGACACTGGACCGTGTGCGGCGCCCCCAGGAACTAGCTGTGAGACATTTACTGGGAAGCTGTATGTATTTTCATTTTTTTTGCTTAAGATTTTATTTGTCAGAGAGAGCGAACGAGCACAAGCAGGCAGAGTGGCAGGCAGAGGGAGAAGCAGGCTCCCCACCGAGCAGAGAGCCCGATGTGGGACTCAATCCCAGGATGCTGGGATCATAACCTGAGCCGTAGGCAGCCGCTTAACCGACTGAGCCACCCGGGCGTCCCTGTACTTTCATATTTTAAAGCCTGTCCCGGAACCTCAGCTGTTTCTGGCCGCAATCACCCCCTTCCTAAACACCTCGGTGTCCACCTTCGGATACCTGCCTTCCTAGGAGTGGGGGGCACACTGTGCTGTCACCCTCCAGGGAAGGGACCACCCTTCAGGCCCCCAGCCCCCCGCACGGCAGCCCGTCAGTGCTCACCTGAGTCCACCATGATGTCCTCGTCATTGCCAGTGCTGTCCTCGTCCCGGAATACCACCTGCTTTCCCTGTCGGACAATAGTCCGTTTGCCTTCAGTTTTTATTTCTTTGACCTGATCAGGCGACACAGTGATACAAGACCCGCTGGAAGGGGTGTCGGAGTCCCAGCCCGAGCAGGGCTCGCCGGGGGCCTGGGGGATATCCTGCAGGGCAGGACTCGTGGGGGTCTCCACGTAGGGGTCAGCGGCTTCCAGCTTCAAGAGGCTCCCCATGTACCCCTCCTTCACGGGCACATCGCTGTCCCTTCGCTTCCTCTTCTTCTTCTTCTTCAGCTTGTCTGTCTTCTTTCTGTCCAGCAGGAAGTTACTGGGCTTGGCCCGCTGCAGGAGGCTGGGCTGCAGGTGGCCAAAGCAGCGGTCGGAGACCGGCAGGGGCACCGCGGACGCAATGTCAGTGAAGCCAGCGTCCCAGCCGTCGCTGTCAATGGTGCCAGCGGTGCTGTTGGCAGGGCTGGGGCTGCTCCTCAGAGGGAGTTCCTGAAAGGACAGAAGCACAGGTAGCCGGGTCGAGGGGCGTGCCCAGTCCCTGGCAAGCAGCAGAGCTTCCCCGGGCACGCCCCCAGCCCACCAACAAGGGCGATCAGAACCGCTCTCTAAGGGGTGCTCTTTTGGAATGGTGTTCTGCGTACTTTACCACGACCTTCCAGATAGAATGCTAACCCACCAGGAGGAAAACCCTCCTTTGCTGAGCCCTCGGCCCCTGTCCCAGCGCCAGGAACTCATTCGACGCCCTCTAACCCTCTAGAAAGCTGCGAAGAATACCCTCTCCGACCCCCTTATCTTCCCCGACTATAAAATCTCCCTTCCATTTGCCCTCCCAAGGGGTGTATTTTTTTTTAATTAAATGAATTTAAATTAGTTTTGAGAATTCCTGACAATCTTTCTAAAAACTGCAGATATCCCAAATACTACAAAATCAAACTATATAATTACTGCCCCAAAGCAGTGAGCTAATCCCTACAGTTCCTTCACAGCATTCAAGCATTTTATTTGCAAAGAGTGGCAACAATCTGCGTGGCACAAAGGAAGCATTTACCCACGTACACAGCAAACAGAAAAGATAAGCCAGTGCCGGGGTCTGGTCTCTTCGAAATACCAGATTCCTTTCTTTTTAGCCCTGAACAAGACAAGCTTGAGCACCGTGACAACAGCGGTTCTCAGTTGTACCCATTATCTAGCACGGGGAAAAAAAATCCCTTAAAACATGGGATTTGGGCCACAAGTCCCCAAGATTCTATAATACGATGCACATAGCAACCGGCCAGTGGCTCACCAGGAAGGACAGTGAGGACCCTAACCACCCAGCGGCACCCCAGGCCTGTGCCCCAGCGTCCTCATCTGTAAAATGGGGATCGACACCCGTCCCAGATGTTGTAATACACCGCCCGGCCACTGCAGGCCCTCAGTAAGCCCTGGACAGTCAGGGCAGATGGCCACCATACGTGTCACCTGCAAACCAACACTCATAAGTCTAGTAAATCCTTTCTACACAAGCCCGCGTGTTCCGTCAGACTTTTAGGAACCACCTGCCAGGCTGGGCTATTTTCAAGAAAGGCTTCTACCTGACAGCTGTCTGGCGTCCCCCCACACGACCCCACCCAGACCCCCCCACCCCGCCACTGGTTTCACTGGCCACTGGTTTCACTGCCAGCAGAAGCATGAAAGATTTACCTCCTTTGGGTAAGGAATGTAGCCAGCATAGGCCAAGACAAAGGTGCAGAATTTGTTGAAATCCTCCACAGTCCTGCGCCTCTTGTAACTGGGGGAGCACTCCTGTTAGCGGGCGAGAAGACGGGGTGCATGTGAGAGGAGGCACTTGCAGGTGGAATCCAGAAACAAAACTAAGCCAAATGGAGCTTTTATTGTCAGCGACTCAAAAACACACCGCTACATTTACAAACACTCTCAGAAACAAGATAAGGTAGGTTTGGGTCAAGAAATAACACTGCACTCAGAAGGCTGAAAGAGGGGTATTGTGATGTTCCGCCGAGCATGCTGGGAAACCGTGCAGGAGATAAAAACACCAGCAAGAGTCTACTTCTTAGTGCTCCCGTGGCATTTTCCAACATTATCATGGTCTGCAGGCCTATCAGGAGCTCTAACAACTACTTTTTTGCTACAGATTTTCCATTTTGAAAACAAAGTCCAGCGGCAGCTGTAGCCAAGGTATCTTTCTAAAGACTTGTTTATTTACTCAACACAGAGAGAGCGCACAAGCAGGCAGAGCGCCAGTTAGAGGGGCAGGTGGAAGGAGAGGGAAAAGCAGGCTCCCAATGAGGAGCTCCATCCCAGTACCCCCTGGATCATGACCTGAGCTGAAGGCAGCTGCTTAACCCACTGAGCCACCCGTGCGCCCCTGAAATCAAAGTATTTTAAGTGATTTCGGAAGTCTACTGCCCCTGATCCTACAAAGCTCACTTACGCCTGACCCCTCCCCAGCCAGGGCTGCAGGCGGACCCCCTCCTCCTAGCACTTCCTGCTTCTCCCTCCCCTGCCGCAGCAGCACCCAACATCCAGGGGCTCAGCACCCAAATGTTCTGATTCAGAAAATAAACCAGAAATGCTCAGGCTGGGTTTACTTGCACCCTGAAAATGAAATACGAAGGGTTTGGCTTGTGTCCTGTCTCCATTCAATCTAGAAACACCCTCAACAAGAAGGGTTTTTCTTCTGAGGAAGAGCCGCCCTGGGAGAAAGAACCCTTATTTGCTACTAAGCAAAACAACTCTGCTTTATTCGGGCTTACTGGACTAGCGTATTTACCGAGGTCTCCTTTACGCACTTCAGCACCCACCCCAACCCCATCCTTACGTGCTCAGCTACCATTTCCAGGGCCCAGGGTCCCACTACCCCGCAAGGACGAACGCGGGACAGGAAACTGGGGGGTGGGTTCCTGGACCCAGCCCAGCCCCTTCCCAGGACGGAAGGCAGAGAAAGCGGCGGGCACCCGGCGTACTGTCCGCAGCTCTCCTTCCAAGGGCCCCACTTCTTATTTTCTCCGCTAGATTCTAGCCGACCACCTCCGCCTCCCACCCGCGGCCAAACGGACCCCGGGGGGCGCGCAGGTTGGCGGAGCACCCGCCTCCGAGCGGCCCCGGCATTTCCTGCGCCGGAGAGACCCTGCCCCCACCCCCGGGAAGAACTGACCGCCCGCGCTCCGGCCGCAGTGGGAGGGCCGCAGCCCTCGGCCCTCAAACTCTCGGGGAGAACTTTTATTTCGGCGGGGGACACGCACAAGTGGGTCGGGGGCCTGGACGCCGAGCGCAAGGCGGCGGCGCCCTCGGGCCCTGGGCGGAGGGACCTGCGCCGCCCCCGCCCCGCCTGCCTCGCAGCCTTTAGGAAAAGCAGATGGCGGTGCGGCCCCCTCCCCGCCCTCCGCGGAAGCCGCCCCCCGCCGACACTCGGCCCCGGAAGGTACGGGGCCCATCCCGCGGGGGAGGGGACGCGGGAAGCCGGGCGGGATTCGGGGTCCGGAGCTGGTGGGCCCCGCGAACCGCCGAGGCGGCAGCGCGGCGGGCGAACGCGCCCGGCGCCGCCTCCCCCACCCGCCTGCTGCTGGACCCGCACCCCGGCCCCGCGGGCCTCCGGAGGGAGAGGGCACCGGGGCGGGGGCGCCAGAGGGGCCGCCCGGGAGAACCGAGGGCCGATCCCCGGAAGGAGGGGGAGCCGGGGCGGGGCGAAAGAGCCCGCGGCCGGGGGGCGGGGGACGGGGGACTCGGAGGGGGTAGAGAGCGAGCAGAGGGTGGGGGGCTCGACTCGGGTGTTTGCGGGGGTGGGGACCCGGCAGGACGAGGCCCCCCGGCACCGAAGGGGGCGGGGGCCGCGCGGGAGTCAGGGGGCGGGGCGCGGACTACCGGGCCCGGGGGATTAAGGGAGCAGGCGGGGGCGCGCGGAGCGGAGTCCCCGTCCGAGGAGGACCGCGAGCTCCTCCGGGAAGGGGGAGGGGGCTCCTAAGAGAAGCGGGAACGCGAGGCGGCGGCGGCTGGAACTGAGTCCCCGGGGGCGGGGAAGGAGTAAGCCAAGCCGGCGGGGAGGGGACGGGGGCGCAGACGGGTCCCGGGGCTACGCGAGGCCGGGGAGGGGTGGGCGCGGCGGCCCGAGGGAAGGGGCGCCGTGAAGACGCGGACGCCCGCGATAGGGACGCCGAGGCGAGGGCCGGCAGGGAGGACGGGGCGCGGGCCCGAGTGGGGGGCGGGGTTGGGCGCCCAAGGGGGCGACGAGGGAAGGCTGGGGGAGGGGAGGGCGGCGCTCGGCCGGCGGGGGTCCGGCTGTGGGGAGCGCAGGACTGGAGTCGAGGTGGTCAGGGGCGGTCGGGACGCAGCCCTCACTCACCTCTGGGTGGAAGGCGGCGGCGCAAGAGTCGGAGTCCATGTTCAGGGTGGGGGGCGGCGGCTACGGGAGTGCAGGGGACCGGGATGCGGGCGCCGGGCCACCGAGCCGCTCAGGGCTGGGGGCTCCGGCGGCCGCGCAGAGCGAGGGCGGACCCGGGAGGGGTCGCCCCGGCTGGAGATGATGAGGGGGTTCGGCGCGTTGCGTCCGGGGCTCAGTGCTCCCGGGCCGGCAGCTCCACGGCCGAGCAGAGTTGGCGATGCAGCTCCTGCGGCCGGCGCGGTGGGAGAGGCGGGAGAGTCGCTGCGGGGGGCGGCGGCGGCGGCGGCGAGCGGGAACCCGACCCGCTCCCCGACCTGACGCCCAGTTCGGCTCGTGTCTCGGGAGGGAGGGCGGGAGAGCCGCGAGGGCTGTCGGGAAATGTAGTCTGTGGGCGACGGGAAGCCGAAAGCGCGGGGGTAGACGCGGAGCATTGTGGGAGTAGTAGTCCCAACTCCGCCTCTGAGGCGTACAAAGGCCGCCTCGCGGACTCCAGCCCCCATAGAGCTCCGCGGCGGCTGCCCGGTTTGTGGGGGCGGTGTCTCCGGGACCAGAGGCTGCCGGAGCGGGGGAGGTGCGGAGGCTCGCGCTGGCTCTGCGGTGGGGGAGGGGCGGCGCGAGCGGTAGCGCCGCGGTCTCCGCGGGGGCGAGGGGAGGGGGTCGCTGCGGCGGGTGGGGGCGGGGCTGACGGCCTTGGTCGAGGAGGGCGGCAGCGGCGGCGGCTGCCGTCTCCTTCTGGACTTGGGGGTTCGTGCCCCTTTGTGGGGCCGTGGTCGCCGCGGCGGGGGCTACGGGCGCTGACGTCGCGGCCGCCCCCTGGGCTCGGACCCGGCGGGGCCAACTTGTTTTCGCGGCCGGGATATTCTGGCCGGCTCCTCCTGGCCCGGGGGTCCTGGGACGGCGGGACCGAGGACCTCCCGGTGTCTGTAGGACCCGCGTGGGGGTGTCGAGGATCGGCGTTTCTGAAAACTGTGCCGGGGTTATCGGGGTTTGGAAGATGTTGGTCTTACATTCGCTTTTCCCCCTGTCTCCTCTGCCTGATCTTGGGACCACCCTGTTTTCTTACTTTCACTGGATTATCGGCCTTTTCCGCCCGGGGTTACAGCGGCGGGGTGAGGGGAGGCGCGGTTCAGGGATCTGGTACCGACTGGTTTTACTGGTATTTGACGGAGTTTGCGGTGTTCACTCGCTGGGCCTGCGGGGTTCCCAAGTTCACGCGTCGAAGGCCGACGACTGGCCGCCGGGTGGGAGGTGGTCGGCTCTGCGGAAGCCCCGGAGCAGGCCCGGCGGCCGAACCTCTGAGAACCGTTCGACGGGAGGAAAAGTCCGGGTGATTCAGTACAGGTTGGGCAGCTCCGAAGACGAAGGAACCGCGTTGAAGAGGAGGGACGTAAAATTTTAAATTCGAGTCAGAAAACTGACCCCCGGACCTGCTAAATCAGAAGGATGATTGGAAGAACCTGAGGGAGGGAAGCCCTCGCCGTTTCGATTAAGACAATTCCGAAGGAAACTGCTGGCGAAGGGACTGGGTTTATTTCAGGAGTACTTTTCTGAGCCTCAGTTTCTGAAACTTATAAAAGTTTGATCTAGTTCCTTTCTCCATAAATGGTCGTTTACTGTGGTTTCAGCAGTGCCTTCCGGGATTGGAGGGCTCCCCAATGTGGAAACAAACTGAGGGTCTCTAGAAAGTTAGTAAGATTGAAGACCGACATTGGACTTGGCCTGTGGAAACGTCACCGACAGCTTCGTAGAGAGTGGTCACATTCAGGTCATTTAGTCGCATTTAGAATGTTACCTGATCGCCGTGGCCAGAGCAAATGTCCTGAGGTCAGTCAGCGTTGTCCAGGGCCTGATTACCAGGAGCAGCTTGTTTTGCCTGAATAAGAAGGGCCACCACGAAGGATCCTTAGTTTTAACGTGTAAATGCTGAAAAGAATATTGATTGGAGGTGAAGTACAAATAAGGGACTTTTTTTTTTTTTAAGATTTTTATTTGTTTATTTGACAGACAAAGATCACAAGTAGGCAGAGAGGCTGGCAGAGAGAGGGGAGGGGAAGCAGGCCCCCGGATGAGCAGGGAGCCCAATGTGGGGCTCCATCCCAGGACCCTGAGATCATGACTTGAGCCAAAGGCAGAGGCTTTAACCCACTGAGCCACCCAGGGGTCCCCAAATAAGGGACTTTTTGTAACTTATCATTGTTGACTGTGATGTAATTTTTCACATAGTAAATACTAAGTCTCCTTCCCATTAAAGTGAAATAAAGAATTTGTTCACTATTATAATGGACTTGATGGGGGCACCTGGGTGGCTCTGCCTTGGGCTCAGGTCATGATCTCAAGGTCCTGAGATTGAGCCCCACATCGGGCTCCCTGCTCAGCAGAGATCCTGCTTCCCCACTCTCTCTCTGCCTGCCTCTCTGCCTACTTGTGATTTCTCTCTCTCTCTTTCTCTCTCTCTCTCAAATAAATAAATAAAATCTTTTAAAAAAAAGTAATGGACTTGATGACAAAACCCTAGAATTTGGGGATCTATATTGAATGGAACCACTCAGTCACACTGAGGAAAGAACATTCCAAACCTGGGTTGTGTCATGTAACAGTGATAACTCTTGCTCAGGATAGGTATTCAATAGGTTTTCTTTTTTTTTCTAGTTTTATTTACTTACTTGACAGAAAAAGAGACAGCACAAGCAAGGGAAGCTACAGACAGAGTAGGGGGAGAAGCAGGCTCCCCACTGAGCAGAGAACCCCACATGGGTCTCCATCCCAGGACCCTGGGATCATGACCTGAACTACCCAGGCTTCCCACAATACATATTTCTCGAATAAGTTATTCATTTACAGTAGTTCTTAGTACACAGATGTGACCAGTACTACCTGATGTAGTCTGCTTCAGTTTCCCTGCCCGCCACTCCAGTATTTTCATGGAGGACCTTCTTGGCCTCCTTCCATTGATTCCCCTTAGAAATTTAACCGTTTGGAGGAGATCTAGACATTATATGTACCAACCTATCCCCAGACTCAGGGAAGGACTAGAATACTAATAACTGACCCAGATTCAATAGCATAATATGTACACGTGGGAGAATGTAGTTGGTTTACCTAGTTTATTTCTCAGGTGTCCTGTACTACACCTGGGCTCTAAGGGGCAAATTTGGAATTCAAGGATTAATGCAAGAGCATTCTCCACAGTAGCCAGATTCTCAGAGTCTGTGATTCCTTGTTTTCTGCTTAAAAAAAAAAAAAAAAATCTGATGATTATAGTTCTTTGGAAAAGAAGAAAAAAACCAACGTTCACACAGGTTGTGACAAGTTTTAAAATACTAAGAATACCATAGTTTCCCAGTAAGTAACTTGAGAATGTAGTTATTTTAATTGGGTTACCAAATATAGCTTCACCTTTCTAAATCTCACTGGCCACACTACATTCATTTGGGGAACATTCAGGAAAGATTTCTGCCTCCCATTATAACTCAGTGCTTGAGTGCAGACATGAACATAACCAAAGGTTTGTTTTTTCCAGAAATGCTTGTTGGTGGCTCAGCTTTAATACTATGGAGTTTATATGGATCATTGCCAGCAGCAATTTTCTGACTTTTCCACTTCCGTCCCCAGGAGAGGAAAAAGAAATAATTCTCCCAAGTCTTGTTTCAACTTTTAGTAGCTTTACCACTGTATGAATACATATATGTATATGTATATATGTATGTGTGAATAGTTTTAAGTCATTAAACAATTTTTAAGCCATGTACTGTCAACTCTTTGTATAACAAGGGAAATAACTGGGCGCCTGGGTGGCTCAGTGGCTCAGTGAGTTAAAGCCTCTGCCTTCAGCTCAAATCATGGTCCCAGGGTCCTGGGATCGAGGCCCACATCGGGCTCTCTGCTCAGCAGGGAGCATGCTTCCTCCTCTCTCTGCCTGCCTCTCTGCCTACTTGTGATCTCTCTCTCTCTGTCAAATAAATAAAATCTTTGGAAAAAAAAAAACAAGGGAAATAACTTATGCACAGAGATCAAATGAATTTGCTGTGTTACCGCTCATACCGGTAAACCATAAAGATTAATAGCTAACGCTATGCCAGATACTGTTGAAATGTTTTGATCTAGAGTGTCTCCTTTACATATAATAATGCACTTAATAAATATACTGAATACTGTAGCGTTCCTTAAGGGAAATTTTACGTAGAGTAAGTTCATCACAAGCCACACTTTAGGTGCTCCAGAAACAGAATCAGGGTGTACCATAGCAAAGGAGCCACAATCTCTTTTTGATGGTATCAGTGTTGAAGTTTGTGTTCCTAAATGTTCTCAGAGGGGGGAGAAAAGGATAACAGTGGCTTTTGTAAAATGATCTCCGTGCCCTCTTGTCCTATCTGCCTAAAATTAGCATTCCAAGATCAAAACTGCAGAGTGTAAATGTTTAAAATGAAATGGTACCATTATTTGTTAAATCATGTTAAATTACATTATTATAAAGAAGTTACTCAGGCAGAGACCACTTTCCTGATTGTGGAAGAGGTAAATTTTTAAAACTTTTATCGTTTAAAGTTTAATCTTTTTTTTGTCCGTACCACCCCCAGCCCACCAGCCACCCTCTCCCCAGAAGTTTAATCTTCAAATACAAACATTTCCCCCTAAATCATGGGTCGTTGACAGAGTTAACACCTTTTTTACCAAACACTAGTGTTTCTACCATGGCTGCCTGTGGAATGACATTTGAAGAGTTTGCCGACTGTATCGATCACATGGTCCTACTTCAGTAAATGAATTTCTCACATTCCCATCTTGAACTCTTAAGGTTGATGAGTGAAAAAAGGAACAGATAGCATGCCTGGGTTAGTAGGTTCTTCAAATTTCCAAACACAGCTGATGGGGCTAAATCTGTTTCTTTATTTTCTGACTGCATTCCTTTGTTGACTTAGATATGTACCCATGCCTTCAAATGCTCCCCTTTTAGGTCCTGGATATTAGTATACCTTTTTTTCTCAAAAACTGAACCTTTAATTTTATTTTAAACTTGTATTATTATTTCCTTAATACACAGAACAGAAAATACAGGCAAGCCCGTACAAAACAAACCTAACCACCTGGAGAATATGTTACCTTCACAATTGTTTTGTAGGCGCATGAACACAGACAACAAACTGGGTCACACTGCGGGTAATCAGATTTTTTGCTCGACAGGACAGCGTGAATATCTTTCCATTTCAGTAAACATATGCATCATCATCATTCATCAAGCCTTCACAGTAAAGCTGATTTATTTAAATAGTTACACGAAATAGTTGGACTCCGTTCTTCACTGCCGAAACATTTTTGATTTAGTAAAGCTTTGCTTTCCGCAAGGTGGACGTGCTCTGACCCAGAGGGACTGGAGTACTTTTCCCTGCAAACATCCCACTTCCTGGCTACTCAGACTTTCTTGTCACAAAGCCTGTGCAAGTAAGCTATTGGCGGGGCTCCTGGGCCCAGGAATGCTGCTGTGTGAACAGTCCATCTATGGGCAACAGGCAGCTGCCTGGGTACCTGAATGTTTTCTTACTCAGGCCTGCGCTTCCCATGCCGAAATGTGGACCAGATACATTCTCATGGCAAGATGATGAGGTTCATGAGGACAAGGGAAAGCCTGTAGTTTGCATTTCAGAGACGGAATCAAAACAAGATGTCTTCTCCAAAGGTTGCACCCGCTTAGCTGGGACCAAGAAATGACAGCAAAGCCCCCCACCCCCACCCCGTGTGCCTGGCCCACCCGGGGACACATGTGGGCGAGTGGGTGAGGTGACGCCCAGGAATGTCTGCAAGGCCCACGCGGGCCTGGGTGGGGGCTATTGAATTACCAAAACCCAGGTTTCTTCAGAGAAACAAAAAGGACTGGAGTTGAAATAAGGGTCTTGGCTAAAGTGGGCAAAGCATACATTAAAGAAAAACCATGGCTACGTTGAAAGTGCAGGCACTGTGTCTCCTGGAACCAAAATAAGGAAGATTCCTTTCTTCACAGTCCCCTCACAAGTGACAGACGTTCCTGAACGCCCACACCCCTGGTTTTTAAGGCAGTCCCCTGTCTGACCTTGAGCTAAAGGCACTGTCCCAGGGCCCCTCCTGTCCCCTCTCCCGGAATAGGAAAAACTGTTTTCCCCGGAATTATTTACATTACTTGTATTATTATAATTTTCTGGTCCTTGAGCCTTTTGTTCAGCCTCTTAGTGGGTTCTTCTGAATTCTTGCCACCGCATCCTAACCCTCCGCCTCGCATTTCCAGGAGAGGGGGCCAGGAGGTCCTGGGTCGAGCCTGAGCAGGCCTGGCCCCTTCTCAAGGCAGCTCTGGAGCCCGAGTCTCTGTGGATCGACAAGTAAAACTGCGCCTTGTGCGCTGACGAAAGTTAATGACCGAGTTAGTCAAGTTTGAAACTCCTGCAGGAACACAGTGGAGCGGATTCCTGGCAGCTGGCCCCGTGTCACTTATAAATGCGCCAAGAAAAAAACTCTAAAAAGCTTATACTTGTTCAAGCTTTGGTCCTGAATCATGGAAATCCCGTCCTCTGAAATCTGCCCAGCGATACGGCTAACCAGCAACGCTTGGAACCAGTGGAATTCAAAACAAAACAAGAAAAGGGCACTGTAGCGAGCCGCCCAGGAGCTCGGGATGCAGTGGGGAAGTCTGGAGCGAAAGGGGTGGCTCGGTTCCGGGCGTGGAGCTCGCCCCCGCTGGCTTTCGCTCCGCAGCCGGGCCCGGTGGGCCGCGGGCGGACTCTAGAGTCCCCAAGCCCGGACGGAGAGAGGACTCTAGTCACCCCGCGCGCCCGGCTCGAGCGGGGGCCCGCCAGCAGCCCCGAAAAGGCGCGGACGCGGGGCGGGCGGGCGGTGACTCAGCCCCGGGCGCGGGGCGGGCGGCGGCGCCGGGCCCGGAGGAGTTAAGTGGGTGGGGGTCAGCGACGCCCCGCCCCCCCAGGGCCCGCCCCCCCGAGGCCGCGCCTTTCCCGGCACTACTTAAAGCGGCGGCGCCGCGCGCGCGGTGTTCCTCCCGCTGGCCCCGGCCGCGGCGCGCCCTAGTGCCCCCAGCGACGGCGCCATGGAGCGGCCGGCACCTCTGGCCGTGCTGCCCTTCTCGGACCCCGCGCACGCGCTGAGCCTGCTGCGCGGCCTGAGTCAGCTCCGCGCCGAGCGCAAGTTCCTGGACGTGACGCTGGAGGCGGCGGGCGGGCGCGACTTCCCCGCGCACCGCGCCGTGCTGGCGGCCGCCAGCCCCTACTTCCGCGCCATGTTCGCGGGGCAGCTGCGCGAGAGCCGCGCGGAGCGGGTGCGCCTGCACGGCGTGCCGCCCGACATGCTGCAGCTGCTGCTCGACTTCAGCTACACGGGCCGCGTGGCGGTGAGCGGCGACAACGCCGAGCCGCTGCTGCGAGCTGCCGACCTGCTGCAGTTCCCGGCGGTGAAGGAGGCGTGCGGCGCCTTCCTGCAGCAGCAGCTCGACCTGGCCAACTGCCTGGACATGCAGGACTTCGCCGAGGCCTTCAGCTGCGCGGGGCTGGCGAGCGCGGCGCAGCGCTTCATCCTGCGCCACGTGGGCGAGCTGGGCCCGGAGCAGCTGGAGCGCCTGCCGCTGGCGCGTCTGCTGCGCTACCTGCGCGACGACGGGCTGTGCGTCCCCAAGGAGGAGGCCGCCTACCAGCTGGCGCTGCGCTGGGTGCGCGCGGACCCGCCGCGCCGCGCCGCGCACTGGCCGCAGCTGCTCGAGGCCGTGCGCCTGCCCTTCGTGCGCCGCTTCTACCTGCTGGCTCACGTCGAGGCCGAGCCGCTGGTGGCGCGCTGCCCGCCCTGCCTGCGCCTGCTGCGCGAGGCGCGCGACTTCCAGGCGGCGCGCTACGACCGCCACGACCGCGGGCCCTGCCCCCGCATGCGCCCGCGCCCCTCCACCGGCCTCGCCGAGATCCTCGTGCTCGTGGGCGGCTGCGACCAGGACTGCGACGAGTTGGTCACTGTCGACTGCTACAACCCGCAGACGGGCCAGTGGCGCTACCTGGCCGAGTTCCCCGACCACCTGGGCGGGGGCTACAGCATCGTGGCGCTGGGCAACGACATCTACGTGACGGGTGAGGGCACTGGGGGCCCGCTGGGAGGACCCCGGGTTAGCCTCCTGCGCCCCTGGGGGAGGGCATTTTCCTGCTGGAGGAACCTGTGAATCCCGGGACCGCCCCGCAGTGAGAGCGGCCCCTTCCCTACCCACTCCCCGCCCCCCGCAGGCCAGTGGGTACACTTCTAGAGCTGGTGCTTTCGACCTAGAAGACCGTTGTGTGAGCGGGGACGAGCAGCTGCTTGTGGGCTCTTTGTTGGTGGGGGGGCGGCCTAGATGACGGATGAGCCCCCTCCTTGCCGGGGATGTGCCCCCACCCCCATTTGGCTAGCGGATAGAGGGGCATTCACCCCATACAATGGGTGCTTTCTTCTCCCTAAGGAATCCAGAGACAGGCAGGGGCTGGCGCTCCCTGAGATATCCGTTCCGGGTCCTGGGGATTTCTCCCGCCCAGCTGAGCCACATGGCCCCCCTGACGCACTCATCCTGTCACCAGTGACAGGGTTCCCTCGGGCTTGCACCTAGGCTGTGCGCTGGGGGTCACATGGTGTTTAGGCTGCTCCCTGCCCAGCGACTGTAAACATGGTCACATGCTAAGAGGTTTTCTTCCAGTTACTTGGCCCAAACCCCAAAACACTGCCGAGTCATGCTGGGCGGGTCCCAGCCTGCTCGGGTCCTGGGCATCTCCCACATTTTTCACTAAAGAGAAATCCCAGTTCAGACAAGGGGCTACCTCCTTCCCTGGGGTGAGGAGGGGCGGTGTCTGTGACAGCTATATAAGGAAAGAACCCTGCTCCGCGGAAGCCTGTTATCAGTCAGTGAACTGAGGCCGGCCCCGGCCATCAGCGCTGCTGTGCCCAGCCCGGCACATTCAGGAAAAAGCCAGCTCTGAACTCTGGTGCCCCCCACCTACGGTTGACAAGTGGAGGAATCCCGGCTTGAGGACACGCTCAGCTCTTCCCTGGCCTGCTGCTGAGTTTTAGCCTTTTCTGGAATATGCTGGAATCGGTCTCTTTCCGACCTGAGATCGGCCCTGTGTTTGGGAGCTCCGCTCTCCCAGCCCATGAAAGTCTGGCCGGTGAACTCCCTCCCAGAACTAGTTAGGCTCGCTCAACTTCGCACACCCCTTCCATAAATGTCTCAGCCGAGCAGATAATCCTTTGGGTTTAGACAGGTGGCTGGGTCATTCCATACAGCTGCCTGTAGGGAATTTCACGGGGGCGACAAAGCCGGCTTCAGCTGCCCCAGACAATTATCCTTTACAAGGAAGAAAGTAGGCGGAGTGCACTTCGTAAGAGCTTTGTCTTTTAAAAAGCTCAGGGCTATGAGACGGATAGAATGTCCTGCGTCCTCTGCCCTGTGGCGCCAGCTTTGTAGACAGGAGGGGATGTGGCCCCCAGAGTGCTTGGGGTCCCTTCACACTGTGGAAATTCTAATGTGCCGGGTAGGCCTGGTTTAGTTGATGATTATAGCCAGCCCCACTAGTGGCGCTGGAGGGTGGCGCGAGGGGTTAGCTCTTTTCTGAAAGAAACGTGGAGGGAGTGGGCGTTGTACTTGTGGGCCTTGATGCGTGTACCCAGACGGAGCATGTGTAGGTAACCTGCACCCGGTCAAGAACCAGAGCCCCCGAGTTCCACTCGTCCTGGCACTGGCTTGTTTGGGGCGGGGGGCTGCCCAGGAAGGCAAGAATTCCTTGAACCAGTCCCTGTGCTCCCTACCCTTCTGCTTTGAGGCTCCCCAGAAGTTTTGGCCCTGAGACGGATGCCCTGTTTCGGTTGAGGTGTCCGACAGTGTATGGGGGGTGTCTAGACCGAGGTTTCTGTTTACTTAGAATTCCGGCTACAGGGCCTTTGCTTGACCCACACAGATGGAGCGGTGTCCTTACGGCCTGAGGCTCTCTTGCCCTCCTGGGCTGTGGTCAGCAGGTGCACAGCCTTTACCCCCGCATGAAGCCAGCCCCCAGCCATGGCTTTGCGGGGAGAGGAAGGGTGTTTACATTGAAACCCAACAAAGTTACTTCCTCCCCTGGGAGAGTCCCTCGGGGGAAGTTCGCAGAGGCAGGGGCGGGTGACTCACCCCATGTCGGCAGGGGCTGACCTATCCCCTGCACGTCCTTGCAGGTGGGTCTGATGGCTCCCGGCTCTACGACTGCGTGTGGAGGTACAACTCCAGCGTGAACGAGTGGACGGAGGTGGCGCCCATGCTGAAGGCCCGCGAGTACCACAGTTCGTCCGTGCTGGATGGGCTGTTGTACGTGGTGGCCGCGGACAGCACGGAGCGCTACGACCACACCACGGACTCCTGGGAGGCCCTGCAGCCCATGACCTACCCCATGGACAATTGCTCCACCACCGCGTGCCGTGGCCGCCTCTATGCCATCGGCTCCCTGGCCGGCAAGGAGACCATGGTGATGCAGTGTTACCACCCGGACACGGACCTGTGGTCGCTGGTGGACTGTGGCCAGCTCCCGCCCTGGTCCTTTGCCCCCAAGACCGTGACTCTGAACGGACTCATGTACTTCATCAGGTGAGTCCCCGGCGGCCGACCTCTTCCCATCTTCCTCCCCAGGCCCCGTGCTGAGTCCCCTCCTCCCCGTGCTCCTCATCTCCTAGATGGGGAAGCAGCTGGAGCTGGGATCCCGGGCTAGACCTTTCTAAACCTGGAGCCTTTGTTCTGCCCCATTTCTTTGAACAGTTTCTGTGGGCTTCTGGGTGTTCTGAGTCCGGGGATCCAAACTGATGGAGTTAGATCTCTTGATTGACTGATTGGTTGGTTGATTAGTGTCAGGTCCTTTGAGAGAACTTTCTGAGATTCCCGGAAGCTAAATACAGTGTGTTGCTTTGCCTTCTCTTCCACTTGGAGGATCCTGGTCTCGGCCCTGGTGGTTCCCAGGAACCGTTTATTACAAAGAAACCTGTCCTACCTAAGGGGGATTTTGAATCTTAAAAAGTCTTAAGGGAGAGCTCACTTGAGTGGGGAGGTGCTGCCTTGTCAGAGGGACCCCGTGCTCACCGAGCAGAGTGTCGTGCCCGGCTGCCAGGTCCGAGAGCCCAGTGGGGGCTCCGCTCCACCCCTCGACTTACAGCAACACTTGGGCCTTCGGTGCGTGTGTGCAGGTTCTCTCCTGACCTGGCACAGGGGGCCTCACGGTTCTGTGGAGCCGATGCTCTTCTCTCAGGGTTCCACGGGGAGGGACCCGGGTTGGAGCAGGGCCCAGATCTACCTGGGGGGCACAGGGACAGTGACGATAGCACTTGTGAGGGCCCTGAGCTGTGCGTGGCCCATCTCCGAGTTGATCTGTGACTGTCCGAGGCGATGGGCATCGCTGGTCATTCCCGCTTCACGGGCAGCAGCGGAGGCCGACGGGATGGCACCGGGTCTGAACCAAGGATACCCAACCCCGGTCCTAGTGTGATGTCACTGTATCATGGTTTCCCAGGGCCAGGCTGTGTCCTTGCCAGTGTGGGGCAGAGATGGGCGGCCAGGGGTCTGGATGACCTGCCACAGCCAAATGCCCTCTCCTCGTGGGCCATTGGGCATCCCGGGGCTCCTGCCTGCTACGCACAGCGCGTGTGTGTGTGTGAGAGGGAGAGAGAGAACTTACAGGTGTGCGTCCCTGCTCCTCCCTTCTTGGCCCAGAGCCTGTCTGGAAGCTTTGGGACCAGGAGGGAAGGGTAAGGTCTGACTTGCGGTTTCCTCCATCGCCTTCTCCCCAGGGGCTTTGACTTGGGAGCCTCCGAGGAAGTATGTTAGCCTCAGCTGTAAGCCTTGTCTCGCGTTCTACGTTGCACTGGCCTTTTCTGCCCCTCCGCTCTGCTCCCCCAGACCCCTGGCTCCCTTCCCAGGCTTTCTTGGTGGGCACATCCAGAAGAGAGATGGCCCCGCTTGCCACGCATCCTTGTGTGCGCTGCAAGAACGCCCCGGGATCTCTGCCAGCTTCTATCCCGTTATAAAACATCCTCTGACCCTTCCCCCAGCTCTCCCTCCCCCAAGTCAAGGTAGATGTCTTCAGAGAGGGGGTGGGGCAGCTATAAATACTTCTCAGAGCGCCAGGACCTTGGCTTCAGCCCTTCAGTAGCAGTTCCAGCTGGGGCGCCTTTAGAGTGTCCTCCCTGCCCTGTGATGGAGAGTAAGACGGGCGCGAGGGCCAGTCAGCCCACCGAGGTCCCCTGCGCCTTCCTCCTTCACCTCCGAGCCTCTGTCAGTTACTAACATCCCCCCCCATGAAAGCATTAGGGTGCCCTCCATGCCCACTGTTCATTCTCCTTTTTATGTGTTCACCTAAGCCATTACAGCCTGGAGATGGGGGGCTCAGCTCTGCCCCAATCCCTCCCCCGGAGCAGGTGGAGAGAGTGAGTGGCCCGATTGTCTTCCAGGGGCACAGTGTGGGCAAAGGCCTGGTCTCGTTGTTTTTTAAGATTTATTTACCAATTTGACAGAGAGACAGCAAGAGAGGGAACACAAGCAGGGGCAGAGGGAGAGGGAGAAGCAGGCTTCCTGCCGAGCAGGGAGCCCGATGCGGAGCTCAATCCCAGGACCCCGGGATCATGACCTGAGCCGAAGACAGATGCCTAACAACTGAGCCACCTGGGCGCCCCAGCCCAGGTCTCATTCTGATGCACTGCAGTGTTTGTCCCAGAGCCACTGAGTTCATGAACCCCTCAGCCTAATTAGCCACGTAACGCCCTGCTCAGAATGCCCCCTGTCCGGGCGGCTTCCGTCCCCAGGCCACTCTTTCAGGGGTACCCAGCACTGGGCAGGGGCCTCAGCTCCTTGCCAGCTGCCGTCCTGGGCCACTCCCTTCTCCAGTGCCCTGCCTCGGTCCCTGGGTGAGGCTCCTTGCCCGGGATGCCCACTTCCCCGCAGGAGGAGGAGCTGGGAGCGGCAGCTTCTGCTGCTAATTGTCCTCATCATGGGGACTACAAACTAGGAACGGTTTTTATATCTTGAGATGGTTGGAGGAAAAAACTCAAAGCAGAAGCGTTATTTTATGACGTGAAAAGTTGCACGTAGGGCGCCAGGGTGGCTCAGTTAAGCGTCTGCCTTCGGCCCAGGTCATGATCCCGGTGTCCTGGGATTGAGCCCTGCGTCCGGCTCCCTGCTCGGTGGGGAGCCTGCTTCTCCCTCTCTGCCTGCTTGTGCTCTGTCTCTCTGTGTCAAATAAGTAAATAAATGGAATCTTTTAAAAAAGAAAAGTTGCGCGATGGGGCACCTGGGTGGCTCAGTGGGTTGAAGCCTCTGCCTTCGGCTCGGGTCATGGTCCCAGGGTCCTGGGATCGAGCCCCGCATAGGGCTCTCTGCTCAGCGGGGAGCCTGCTTCCTCCTCTCTCTGCCTCCTTGTGATTTCTGTCTGTCAAATAAATAAATTAAAAAAAGAAAGTTGCGCGAAATACAAATTTCTGTGTCCATAAGTAAGGTTTTTTTGGAGTACGTCCAGCCCTAGTGGCTGCTCTGTGCTTATGGCGGCAGGCAGCGGGAGGAGTGGCTGCAGTCCGCTCCCCGAGGCCTAACCTGTGCGCGGACTCGCCCTTCTGCTGAGCCCTGACTTGTTACTGTCACTGCCCTTTGGGGGTTAGTGTCTCTGCTTTTCGAGGCTGGGCCTTTGAGCCTTTTTTGGCGGGGATAAGGATATGTCAAGGTTGCAGGATCCTGACCCCAAAGGGAAGGGCAGCGCAGGTACTTCTCTCCTGTGGCTGTGGCTGTCCTGCCGGGCATCCAGGACACAGCAGGGAACAGGAGGAGGCTGGGAGGCTGACAGCGGAGGGGAGCGCCGTGGCCTAGGAGTAGTCGGGATGCATGGCGATGGGCAGTGAGGCAGAGGATGGCCTGGCCCAGTCCTCCATAGGAGGGAGGACGAGCCCAGATTGGAAGACCGAGAGGAGACAGGTGGGAAGAATTGTGATGAGTTCATATCTGAAGCCAGCCAGGGGGCGGCCGTGAGGGCAGGGAGGCCACATTGGTGTAGAGCAGTGGGGAGGGTTAGGCACCAGAAGGTGAGATCTTCAGGTTTGAGAAGCAGAGTCTGGTTCTGAGCTCAGAACCCAGGCCAGCTGGTATGGGCCTGAACTTGGACCCTGCAAACAAGGGCTAAGGTCCCACCGGCCTCTGGACTGCCAGATGGCATCAAAGAAGTTCCCACAGGAGCGGGGCCTATGTGGCCATCCTCTCCAGCTTCTCACACCCAAGGATGCTTCCTCCTGGCTCCGACACATTCCCTCCTCTCCTCCCACCCACAGGGACGATTCTGCGGAGGTGGACGTGTATAACCCCACGAAGAACGAATGGGACAAGATCCCATCTATGAATCAGGTAAATATACAAACAGGTTGGCCTTGGAAGCACAGGCTGGTCCTGTTTTCTGGCTAACGCGTTGCCATGGTGTGTTTGGGAAATAGGCCTGGGGGGGCCAGGGACTGTGTTGAGGCCTTTTTCACAGCGTTCTCTCACGTAATAGAGGACAGGTTTTTCCCTCAGTTCATACTGTGTGGCACTGAGACCTTAAATAAATCCCAGGGTCAGACAGTTTAGCAAGTTCATCTGCGCAGAACCGTATTTACTGGATGCCTGCTGTAAGTCAGAGAGTATATGGGGAGGAACATTCCACAGAGGGACAGCAAGTGCAAAGGCCCTGGGGCTGGGTGTGCCTAGTGTGGTCTTAGAAGAAGCCTCACAGCCCAGTGTGGCTGGAACAGAGTGAACAAGGGGATAGCAGAGGGCATGAGGTCAGACAGGAGTGACCCTGGGAAGTCAGGAAGAGGGGTGCTGAGCCCGACCCTGTGACGGAGCTGGGGAAGCGTGGCGGCATTTGGCCATGTGGGCAGTTTCCGTAGTCCCTGACAGTTGTATATACCCACCCCCGTCTTTTTGTCTTCCTTAAAATTTCCAAATCCGTTCCCATGCTACCTCTGCATGGCAGTTGTGACAATTGTCGCAATTCACAACATTCCAGTTAACAACTTTACGTTTAGGAAATGCAACTTTGTCTTGCCCTGTAATGACCTACCCATTATTAATGGCAGGTTTGGGAAAGGTGCGCCCGTCCAGTTTCGTGGTTCAGAGCCCAGACTTTGAGTCCAGTCCTGGCTCTGCCTCCATCAGCCATAAAGGGCCATTTTCCCACCTGTGTGATGGGGCTGAGCCTGCCTCAAGCAGAGGCTGCTTTGGCGACCTCCCAGCATCACAGGGACCAGGCGTGGCCTGGGATCCCCATGGGGCCTGTTTCCTGAGCTGGGCTGTAGGAAGGATGCTGGTCCATCCTGGGAAGGGTGCAGAGGCCACCTTGCCCGTGGGTCCCGGGCACCTTCTCCATGGACAGAGGCTGGTGGTTTCCGCCCTGCCCTGGCTGCCAGCCGCCACTTGCCCGTTCCCTGGGCCCACAGGTGCACGTCGGGGGCAGCCTGGCTGTCCTTGGAGGGAAGCTCTACGTCTCAGGCGGTTACGACAATACGTTTGAACTCTCGGACGTGGTGGAGGCCTATGACCCAGAGACCCGGGCCTGGAGCGTCGTGGGGCGGCTCCCGGAGCCCACGTTCTGGCACGGCAGCGTCAGCATCTTCCGCCAGTTCATGCCCCAGGTGCCCCCGGGTGGCCGTGGCTTTGAGCTGGACAGCGGCAGCAGTGACGCAGATGTGGTGCGGCCCCGGCTGCCGCAGAGCCCCGACGAGCTGCACTAGCCCTGGCCCGGCCCGGGGAGGGCCTCGGCACAGGTACTGCGACACGGCTGCGGCGGGGGGCGGTGAGCCCCCACCTCCGCGCACCAGGACGGGGTGGGTTCAGCGGGTGCAGCCTGGGCTCGGGCTGTGGAGTGAGCCTGAGGGTCTGACCCCGGAGACTTCCTGTGCTCAGAGAGCCTGATACGCAGCTGCGACCACGACCAGTGGCCGACGCCCCTCCCTGGGTCCAGGAAGAGCAGCCACCTGCGGGCAAAGGTCTCTGGCTGCAGCAGGGGACGACTCCTGCTGCCGCTGCCCCCACCTCCTTGCTCCCCGCTCAGAGAGGAGGGCCACCTGTGGGGTACAAGTCCTCCCCTGAGAGTCTGGGAGCGGTCCAGGCCTGTCCTCCCAGGCCCGCAGCCTCCGCTGACCTGGAGCATTGGGAACCAGGCTGGCGATGGCCGCAGTGGGGTCCTAGACACCGTGTCCAGTGCCAGATATCGCAGGGGGCCAGCTCCCCAGACAGAGGGCCTCTGCCTGCCTGGCTCCATCCCCCCTCGGGGGCGTCACAGCAGAACACTCCTTACAGGGGTGTGTGATCCCAGTGCCCGTAGGCCAGTGGGACCGGATAGGAGGGCGGCCTTGAAGAGGGGGCCCTTGAGGGATGTGCCAGTGAACCTGGGCTGAGGCCAACGCTGAGTGTCCCCGTCCGCCCACCCCTCCAGGTGGTGTGTTTCACCGGACTTGGAGACCTCCAGGACCGTCTTCCTAGATGTGTGCGGGAGAGGGCAAAAGCCCACAGATGTCAGGTTGTAGCCTCTTACTGGGCGGCGCAGCCGGGCAGATGTCTGCAGGTGCCCTCGCCCTCCCATGGGAGCAGAGAAGCCTGCTGCTTCCAGAGGAGACCCTGGGCAGGGCAGCTGTCATGGTTGGCTGCAAGTTTTGAAACACAGTGTGGCCCTTCCTGGAAGAAGGGGGTGGAGCTGGGGAGGGAGGCAGCAAGAAACAGTCTGGATTGACTCTTCTGGAGCCGCTTCTGCAGGGCGGGGTGATGCTCCCCGCTCCTCCAAAGCCTGGGGCTTCTCCAGGAGAGTGGCGGGGGAGCTCTGGGAAGCTCCACAGCTCAGCGGCCCGTTTTCCTCTTGGGAGTGACTGGTCTTCTCTAAAGGTCCCCAAGTAACCTTCAGTTGGATTTGTCTTGCTTCCGAAGAGGAGGATATTTGCATCTCCCTCCTTAGAAACATGGAAAGCAAGTGTTTGTTGAGTTGCCGTTCCTAGTGAACGGAGTTGGAAATGCGTTCGTACTGGCACTGTCCCTTCCTAAGTGGCACTGAAACACTTTCATTGGCCACAGGGCATGGGTGCTTCTGGGGAGGAAGCCCCATGGCCTCAAGAGCTTTAGGCTGGGGTCCCCCGCATCGTGCCCTGGTGGGGAGTCCTCGCTATCAGACCTGCGCCGGGACCCCGGGCTGGAGCGGCTCCAGCTCGCGGCCAGCCCCTCAGTCGTGCCCTGCCTTGTCACCTCCGCACACCCACTGTGCCCGGAAGGCGGGGTTGTGGGCCTTCTTGGGATTCCCTTGTGCCGGGCAGGCCTGGCTGTGGGATCCCTCGGGCACGGGCTTCTTCACGCCCCAGGTGTCGCCTTCACTCCTCCTGGTAGGAATGTTGTCCTCCCCCCGCCCCCCGCCAACCCCAGGGGTGGTCTGGCTCCGCGCTGCCCGGGCTGGGGATGACTCTCCTCTGGCTCCGGTGCCTTCCCAGCAAGCCAACCCCTTGGAGGTCATCCGTGCTCTGTGAAGCGTCTGTCCTTGGTTCCAGTGTGGGCAGAGGCTGCCCAGGCAGGATGGCTCGTCCCCTGGCAGGGGGAGGGCAGGGCTGCGCTGCCCAGCACTGGCGGAGCTCTGTGCCAGCCCCTGTGGCCTGCGCCCTCGGTGTGCGGACGTGTCACGCAGGTAGATGCGCGTCTGCAGGACACCCTCCCAGAGGAAGAATGCAGGCCTGGTCCTCATGGCGCGCTCTGCGAAGGCAGGGTGGGCAGTCCAGCGTGGACATGTGCTGTGGTTGCTGGAACTGTCCCGGCCTCCCTCCAGCGGAACTGGGCTCTGTCAAGGTCAACGATTTCCCGGGGTCAGCAACTTACAGGGAGAGGTGTCCTGTAACGCTTTTCTGTTGGGACGGGGGCACTGCACACGCCTTGTTTTCCATACAAAACCAGCCTTTGTTGACCGCACAAGAGGCACAATGAGGGCTGGTGCCCACTCAGGCCTCTGTGCGGCCTCCGCCGCAGAGGCTCTCTCCTGGTGGGGGCCCGTCCCTGTTCCTACTCCTCTCTTTTTGGTACTTTTCTGTGACGAGCTACCACGTGACTGACCACCCGTGTCCAGAGGCCACTCAGATGGTGGCTGGCGTGGTGTGCACCAGTGACAGGCTCTGCGCTTGTGCCGGAATCCGCAGGTCCCCTCCACCCGGACCCCATCTTCGGTTTGGGACACCAGGGTGGGAAGGGGAGGCGGCGGCCCCGGCAGCGCAGGTTCCAGCAGACCCCAGCGGGGGGGTCCAGGGTCGGCCGGCCCTCCCTCACCCTCCCTGCTCCCGGTGGCACTTAGAGATGTCTGCACACTGGCTGGGGTCAGAGATGGGTCGACTCGGGGTGGAACCGTCTGTGTTGGATGCACAGAACTTTCAGTCTATGAGACAAATTAAGTTATGAAAATTCAGTGACTGGTATTTAATGCTGACTTACTATAAAGTATATTTATATGATTTCAGAGACCTACGTACTAAAGGACACACCCCATTCGGTGTCCAACATCTAGTTCCAGCCTCAGGGCATGGGGCAGATTTGCCTATTTATTTGTTCAATAGGCCTGGCTGTCCGGGATCCTATTTAAGATAGTAGGATGCCTTCAGTATATACTTTTTTGAAATAAAACTATTTCCTATACACTCGGTGTCATGGTCTTTATCCTGCTGCTGAGGTCTTGGAAACTTTGGGCAGAGGCAGAGCAGTGTAGGGCTGTCGCCGTGCCAGATGGGGGAGGGGACAGAGGTTGGGAGTGCCCAGGGCTCCTAAAAGTCTTGGAGCAAAGCTTTGAGGCCCTTCCTTGTCTCTGATCAGTACAAGGTGGGAAGCGGCGGGAAGAGGAGGCTGAGCCCCAGACGAGCAGCATGCAGGTGCCCAAGTCCTGCCCTCACTCGCCACTCCAGAGCTGGTTTGGCCTCCCCGACTCCCCCTCTTGGCACTCTGCCCCCCATCTTGCTTTCCCCCACTCCTGAAGGTAGGGTCTGAGACCCCATCTGCAGTGGGCGAATGTTGGACCCGGGCTAGGGGGAGAAGCCATGGGTCCCTTGGGCCATGAAGCCCAGAAAGCCTCCTCATGTAGACTCCAAGGGAAGGACCAAGGCCTGAGCAAGGGAAGGAAGCATCTTGAGGCCATAGTTCGTCACCTCTGTAACAACTGCACTGAAGTGCCCTTGGGACCGTGCATAGCCTGGGCATCCGTGGTTGTCCCTGAATCCCGGAATATGGTCTTTACCTCTGAGTGCCCCCGTGGTCAAGAAATAAAAACAAAGCAGCTTAGATTGGTTCTGGGTCTAAAACAGATTGTCCTCCTCAAACTCCAGGAGGAATTTAGCAGAGCATGGGGCTGGTGTTTCGGGGAAGTCCCAGTGACAGGATTTAGGTAGTCCCTGACTTAAGATCTCGGTCATGACCGTCAGCACCCCATTCAGAAATCTGCTCCGTGCCAAGTACTGAGCAGGGCCCTGTGCTCCGGGTGGGGTGGTTGTGAACGGTTGTGTGCAGTCCTTAACACCCATCCCCTCCCCCTGAATCTGGGGAGTGATGTTCTGGTGACGATCTGGCCCAACACAGCTTGGCAAAGGTGACACTACGTGACTGGAGGGCTACGTCATGAGAAGGCCTCACAATTTTGGCCTGTAGAACACTTATCCTTGGCGGCCAGCCACTGTGCTGGGAGGAAACCTGTGGAGAGGGGCCCAGGCTCACACCCAGCACCCTCCTGCCAGGCACAGACCCCCGCCCTCCAGCCTCGAGGGAAGTCCCGGGGCGGTCTGCCACCCAGCTGCAGATGACTGCAACCATCCTGGCACAGAGGGTTGGGCTGGTCCTAATTCCACTAAAGATGAGGAAATGAAGCAATCGTTTGCGTCAGGTCACAGTGCTATTAATAACGCTGAGCACCCCCGCAGTCTTCCTCTGTGATCTGGCACCCAGCCCTGCTGTCCCTGTGGCTGGTGAACCCGGGGACCAGCAGGGCCTCCTGTCATTCTAGACGTGGCCTTGCCTGAACTCCAGGACCCCTCGACAAGCAAAGCAAGTTAGGACCCTCCCAAGGGAAGGATCTGGTCTGTGGTCCTCCGCCAGCCAGGGTCCAGGGCCTGCAAACCAGAGCCCCATCCTCAGGCTCCCCAGTGGGATCTGCTGCACACCAGCAAGGTCCTCAGGGGCCGAGACTCCAGAGCTCTGGTAATGAATTCTACCCCCACCAGGTGGCAGCACCACGGCTGAGAAACAGCAACGCCCCACGCCCAGTTCTAGAAGGAGACAGAGACAAGCGCAGAGGAAAGCACCCAAGTGTCTCGCTCTGCTGAGGTCTCCCGACAAGGTGGGGAAGCTGCTGGCTGAGCAGCAGCCCGAGGTACAGAGATGGCTGGGCAAGGTACCGTTTCTTCTAGACTCTGTGGGAAAGCGGCACAGCCGTGGAAACTAGGTGACTGGGGAACGACGGCCAGACAGGCTGAAACGCTGAAGTCCAAAGCCGTGTGGTTTATTGGGGGCTGGGGCCAAGCGGGCAGTGACGGCAGGGCGGCTATGTGTCACAGTCCTCGGGGATGGCCGCCGTGATGATGAGCGAGGGCTCCATGACACTCGGGCTCACCAAGCTCTCCTCCGCACAGAGTCTCTGGCCAGGGAGCTGGGAGGCCAGGCCGCCCTGGGCCAGGGACGCCACGATGACCTCAGCCGAGCCCACCTCCAGCTCGGCGGGGGGCTGCAGTGCCACCACCACCATCTTCTCGTCCTCAATGACCAGGTTCCGGAGCTTGCGCTGCCGCGGATTGTAGTTCTCCACCCGGTCGTGGATCTCCATGTGCCTCCGGAGGTGGGCCTGGGGCGGGGGCAAGAGGACTCAGGGCTGGCCCGGGAGAGGTGCGGGGCCCAAGGGGGTAGGAGTGGGGCCTCTGGCTCCAGGCCTACCTGCCGGGTGAACTTGTAGCCACACTCCGTGCACTCGAACTTCCTGACGCCCTTATGCCTTCTGACGTGCACGCGCAGCTGCTCTACGGCTGCCAAAGGGGAGGGAAGGGACCCGGCATCAGGAGAGGAGGGAACTGAGCAGGTGGTGCTGGGGTGAAGGGCGGTCCGGGTGTGTGGCTGCCTCACAGCATCCCCAGGGCCCTGCACAGAACCCTCCGGAGCCTCCACCCCCACCTTGCGGCAGCTCCAAGCTCGTCTTGAAAGCACAGGAAACGAGATCCTCCGGCAAGGTTTCATGCCAAAGAGGCGCGCACAGAAGCCACTGCTGCCCCTCCCCGCAGAGACTCCAGCCCGCTCAGATCCCCCGCGGCACGCTCAGGGACGTGCGAGGGATGCAAAACCAAGTACCTTTGAAGGTCTTCCCACAGATCTGGCAGAAGTGAGGCCGGCCCTCCTGGTGGCGGCTGGCCACGTGCCTCAGCAGGGGCCCCTTCTCCGTGAAGCGCTGCTCGCAGAACTCACAGCTGAACGGCCTCTCACCCGTGTGGGTGCGGTTGTGCTTGTCCAGGCTGGCTGTGGGGACAAGGCGGGGGGGCTCAGCCGCTGGGCCTCGGCCCCAGCACAGGGAGAGGCTGGGCCCGCCTCACCTTGCGTGCGGAAGGTCTTGCCGCAGAGGTGGCACTGGAAGGGCTTCTCGCCGGTGTGCGTGCGCAGGTGCATGTTGAGGTTGGCCTTCTGGGTGAAGGCGTGACTGCAGAACTCACAGACATACGGCCTCTCGTTCCTGCCCGGACGGTGTGGGGGGAACGGACGGACACAGACACCATCAGCAAGGGAAGCAGCTCCCTTCACTCTGCCCCTGGCCCAAGGAAACCATCACGCCTGAAGCACGGCCGCCTGACTCGGGGGACCAGGCCCCAGCGGAGACCAGCTGTGCAGAAGAAGGGCTGGGGTGGTGCCGGCAGGGAAAAGCACACCAGCCCCATCCGGGGAGCCGCGGGACACTAAGACTCTCCCCCCACCCTTCTGCCCGGCAAACTCTCTCATCCCTCAGGTGCCACCACCAGAGCGGCTCCAGTCCCACACAAGCCTCAGCTAAGTCTGTCTTCCAGGCCCAGGCACCGGCCTGGGGAAAGACCACCCGTGCACACCTGTGCTTGGCCTTGATGTGCATCTGCAGGCCATTCCGGCTGGAGGCCCTGTGCCCGCACTCCTCACACACGAACAGCTTCTCCCCACGGTGCTTGAAAGCCTCGTGCAGCTGCAGTTCCGTCCGGGACAGGAAGCACTTGGCACAGGTGGGACACTATGCGACAGACGGAGCAAGACCGGGGTGAGGGCAGGGAGGGGCTCCCTGTCCTCCACACAACAGAAGCCACGGAGCCTGCCTGGCTCTGACCACCTCCTCGCTATTGCCAGTTCCCAGTGCCCGGCCGGCCCGGCACTCACGGCGTGGGGCTTGGGGGCGCCGTGCAGCTTGATCAGGTGGCTCTGCAAGTCCTTCTTCTGCATGAACTGCTGGGAGCAGGAGGAGCACTGGAAAACAAGCCCACGGTCACCTCTTTGGGTACTCACACCCAGGGGACCCTGGCTGCCCCGAGGCTGTAGGGGCAGGAACCCAACAGCAGGGCCAAGCCTAAGATGCCAGGAGGTTCCCTGACCTGGGGTAAAGGATGCTCCAGAGAGGGCTGCCAGTGCCAGGCCCACAGGGACACTGAGCCCGCCCTCCACGGAAAGAAAGAAGGGCCCAGAAAGGGCCAGTGTCCCTGCCCGAAGGTAGGGGACACAAGACGGGTAGGGAAGGCTGGGCCTCTTGACAGCTAGCAAGGAGGTGGCACCCAACATCATCCCATGTATGGGGCTTGGCAGGAGGGATCCTGGGGCTGCCCCTCTGCCCACCGCCCTGGGGACAGGCCAAGCCTGACCTTGTAGGGCATCTCTCCGGTGTGGGACACCATGTGGACCCGCAGCTCCATCCTCCGGCGGAAGGTCTCCTGGCACACGGAGCACGTGAAGACCTGGCAGTGTGAGGGGCAAGCAGGGCCGGCATCAGGGGGGGGCCTCTGCCTGCGACGGCAGCCTCTGCCCGGGCTTCCACTCGCTGCTGGGAGGAGTCTGCCCGAGGGGGGGGACGCTAGGGTGGGAGAGGGCAACACGTGACCTGCCTGCCCTGACCCTGACGGTCGCCGAGCTCTGCAAACCCACCATGCCAGACTGGGGGAAGGGACTGAGAGACCCCCCCGCAACCCCCAGCAACAGGCCTCTAGGAAGAAGAGGGTAGAATTTAGTCGGCCACGTCACATGGGCCAGCCCATGGTGTGCGGGCAGGTGGCCTTTCTCAGCAGCCATCCCCCACTTAGACACCCCTTCTCCAGAGTCCCGGGGCCCACATGGGCAAGCCCAAAACGCCTCCCACCAAGTGCCTCCTGCTCTTGGGACCGATGTGCCCACCTGTGGTACCAGGGAGTGGACTCGATGGCACCCAAGGACACTCCAGCTCCCCGGGGTTTACAGTCCTGTCTAAGACTGTCTCCTGGGGGCCCCTCTCAGACGGCAGGAAGACAAAGGCCAGCACGCCCTGCCCACAAATCCTGGGCCAACCCACAGGTACCTGTTCGGAGCGGTTCATGCAATTCCGGGCTTCATGCTCCACAAGATTCTCCTTCCGAAAGTAACACTTTCCACATTTGGGACACTCGAAGGGTTTCTCCCCCGTGTGTTTCCTGCCAGGAAAAGGCACAGAGGGTGTGGGGCCTGAGCGACTTCCCGCCGCTCCCGCACCCAGCGCCCCTCCCGCACCCAGCGCCCCTCCGGCTCCCCCACCGGCAGTGCTGGGCTCCACAGCAGAGAGGAAGAGCAGTCCTGGCCATGGCTCCCCACTTGGCTTGGTCAGACCTGGCTGATGAAGCCACACAGGTGCGCCCAGAAGCCCTCCTCCTCACGGGAGCCTGCAGAGCTGCACGCGGAGGGGCCCTGCAGAGCCACACGGGCCCAGCTGGCTAGTATCTCGCCAAAGAAATAATCCCTGGGTCCCGACTCCCCAGAGAAACCGCACAGTCCACCTCAGCTTCTGTGGGCTTTGCCATCACGACCACAGCCAGAACCCAACCGCTTCGCCTGGCCTCCACTCCTACCGCCTAGCGCGGCCGGGCCGTCCCCTGCCCGGGCCATCCCCTGCCCGGCTGCCTGAGCCCCGTCTCGTCACAGTGAACTCCAGCCTCCAGGGTGACCCTGAGATGTAGTCAGACCTCAGCGCCCCTTTGCTCCCACCCCTGCAACACCGCCCACTTCACCCCGAGGAAAGGCCTGGCACCTAGGAGGCACGGCCCGCCAGCCCCTTACATCGCTCCCCAGCTCTGGCCTCCCTGATGTTTGCCGACCTACCGCTCACACTAGGGCCTCTGCTCTGGCCCCCCTCGACCCACAACACTCCCCGCAGCCGCTCTCTTGGTGAAGGTCCCACCTCCTTTGAGTCTCCTCCAAATTCCTTTCTTTAGAGCTGCACCACCACCTCACCCTGAACTCCCCGACCTCTGGGCAGGGCTCAGCCCCTGCTTTCTTCTGCGGCACTTCCCGTCTTCCCCCACAGGGTCAAGCTGGCATCTGTCAGTTCCAGTCCGCGCGGCCCTGCTGAGAGGCAGGCGCCCTAACGCCTCTGCTGTATTCGCTAAGCTACCCCCAAGCGCGCACAACAGGCTTGTCGGCCACCAGCAGAACGAAGGAGCCAACGAACCGTGACCTCAGAGCACCTGAGCGCACCGGGAGTGCTCTCACCGGTTCTCCAAGGCCAGGTGGTTCTCTCCCCTGCCCCTCCACGGACTGTCCTCGTCCCAGTGACCTTGCGAGGGCATCATCCCTTCCCAGGTCTCAAGGCCAGTCCAGGAGCCTGCAGCCCAAGGTAGGGATGGAGACGGTGCCTGCCCCCAAGCCTCCTGCTGGGGGAGCATCAGGCAGATGTGGACCAACCCAGGGGGCCTCCCACACTGGCACTTCCCCAGACCCCAGTGGCCGCAGCTGCCCCACAGCAGGGCGAGCAATCCTCAGCTGGCAATGACTCCAGCTCGTCACCGCCGGCTTCCCAGAGCACCACGCTGAGAAAGCGTGTGTGGCCCAACCTGGCCTGGCAAGAAATCAGCCTAGGGACGACTCGGACTATGAGACGGCAGGTCTAGAAAGCACGTCTCTTAGCGGCCACCCCTGGAGGCCTCGCAGAGACCTGGAGCAGCGCTGTCAAGAAACCTGTGACCATGGAAATGTTCTGTCTGTGCTCAGTCAGCAGCCAGGGACCCCCCCCAACTCTGGAGCACTTGAAATGTGGCCAGTGCATCTAAGAAACGGAACTCATTTTCACTTTTACTGTGAGTTAGCATAGCTTCATACGGCCTCTCGCTACCTTTCCAAACACAGGTGTAAGCAAACGACCATTTCCCCAGAATCACAGGAGGCACCAACCCTAAAGACTGACATCTTGGCCCAAAGCCCACATTGCCAGGCTTCAGAAATACAGCACGAGGCCATGAGCTTCTCTCATCCCCTTAGAAGGCAGCTACAGGTCACAGTCCACAGTGGGTGGGACTTATTAACAAGCGTGCAAACACCCACTCGGAGTAGGAGAAGGAGGAAGAAGAAATCCAACCCCAGGCCCGGTTCTCACTCCCCGATGAGGAGAGGCAGGCGGACATCAGGCACTACGTGAATCTGCAACGGAGCCCCCGGCCCCCACAAGGCCCAGAAGAGTGCAGTGCGGGCCCCTCCCCTACCAAGAGAATGGCAGACAGGAAAAGAAAATTAAAAAACAGACCGTTTACCTGTTGTGGACTTTTAGATAATATTTGCTGAGGAACTTTTTATGACACGTGGGGCATTCAACTGGCACCGCTGTACCTTTTCTGTTCTCAGCGGGCTCTGCTACCAGGGAACCTGCGCTCAGGGCTGGCTCAGCCGCACACGGCTTTCTGATCACGTTTGATTTCCTCCTGGTTGGCAAGGTCTCAGCCTCTGAAACGTAATCACCATCCCCGTCGTCCTCAACTTGAACCACCACTTCCCACTAGAGCAGAAAAGGCAGCAGGAAGCGAGGTCACCAAATTAATCAGTGGGAGTTCTGGGGACAGATGTCCAGGGCAGCCAGCGCCATCCAGTTCCATCCCAAGGCCTATCCCACACACATTCCCTTTATCGGTGACTGCTCCCATCAGGGTCCTAAGGCAGGTCACGTTAGAATCTTGGATTTGGAGAGCAGTGGCTCTCTCTGTGGGGAGCTGGAAGTCAGGCCGGATTTCACCACCGTCGGGAAACCCCTGTAACCCTGAGGCCAGCTCTCCAACCCCAAGAGGCTGCCAGTCCTCGACAGCTGTGACGCATAGAAAGGTCAGCCTGAGGCTGCGACTAGAGCCAGATTCCTAGGTTCAAAGAAAACCTATTCCAGACCCACATAACTAAGATTCTACCTTGGGGTCCAGATTACCCCAGAAGAGCGTCAATCTCTTCCCGCTAACTCCCACCTCCCCATTCCCTGGGCACAATACCTCATTATTCCCGCTCTGCAGCTGAACACCTTCAGCCTCAAAGGGCCTTGGGGGGACTTTGCAATCCTCGGGCTCCTTGTCCTCTGAGGGACAAAGCTTTAAGGTCGGCTTGAGTTTCCCACGGTGAAAGGAGGGGCTCTCGCTGTGGGCAGGGACAGCAAGCTGGGGCCTCTCGGGGCTGTGACTGCCACTGATCTCCTGGTCCCTGGGGACCTGACCCAGCGCCTTCGAAACGTCCTCCTCCTCCAAGCCTGCCGGCTCCTTGAGGTGGCTGTTCACATTCCGGGGGCCGGGCTTCCCCAGCCCGCTCTGGCCACTCGCTGCCTGCCCCACTGAGGTTTTGGGCTTGAAACTCTGGCACAGCTCCACAGCCTCTGGCACTCGCAACTCCCTGGCTGCCAAGAGCACCTGATCCCGGTTCCCTGAGGTGAGAGCAAGGTGACCGGTATAGAAGAAGTCCAACAGGAGACCAAAGATCTCGGCGAAGCCGGCAGGGAGGACAACGCTGCCCCCTGAGCCATCCCCATAGAGGCTCTGGAAGAAGTGGCTGCAGCAGGCCAGGACACTCCAGTGGGCCTTGAACACCAGGCCCCCCACATCCAGGGTGGCATCGCAGTACTGGCCCTTCTCCCGCTGCTTGTTGAGCTCCTGCAGAACCCTCACGCTGTGCTGGATGAAGGAGCCATCCATGGTCTGTCTGGAGGACAGGAAGGCAAAAGTGACACAGTGGCGGCCCATCCCAGCAGTAGCGAGGGAAAGGGGGAAAGGGGAGGCGCGCTCTGCTCAACCAGTCAACATTGATCCTAGCGAGGGCCTGGGTCAAGGTTAGAGCGTGCCAGCTGAGCCAGGAATGGGGTGCACGCCTCCTGGGGGTGCGGGCCCGGCGAGCCGCCCACACTGGGTAGGCCAGAGACCACAGGGGGCGGAAGCATGGCTTGGCGGGGGGCAGGACGGGCGTGAGGAGGAGCGGGTGGGAGGAATCAGTGCGGGAAAAGAATCGGGGGGTCGGCGCGAAGTGACCGGCCTGGCACGGCCAGAGGACCCGTGGCAGGGGAGGGCTGCGGGGGCGGACAGGTGAGCAGAACCCACGGCGCGCCCACACGTCCCGGGAGGCCGGGCGGAAGGCGGCGACGGCGGCCCGCAGCTCTTCCCTCCCTCGCCCCGTTCCCCCCGACCTCCTCACCCCGGCCCGTGCTCCCCGCGTCGGCTCCACCGACCCCGGACCTCGTCGTCTCCACAGCACCCCTGACCAACTGCCCAGACCTTACGTGCACGGCCGACCGTACGGAGACGCCGCCGTCGCCGCCGCCGCCGTAGGCGCCGCAGGACGTGACGTCAGGGCGCGCCGGACGGAGCGAGGGACCCAGAGGCGCAGGGCCTTGGCCCCGCCCTAGGGGCGGGGCCAGGCAGAGAACGGCCAATGGGGTGGGGCGAGGGGGCCGGGCCCAGTTCTCTCGGCGTCGGGCTCGCCTCCCGGAGTTGCTTGGCAACGGCCAGCTGGGCGCATGCTCTTCGCCAGGTTGGGACCGCGTCCATGGGTTCCGGCTGCGGTTGGGCCCCGCCGCGGCCTCGACCTGGGGGTGGTAGCGCCCCACCCTCGCCCCAGACAGCAAGCGCAACCGGGACGCACATTTCACCGCTTTATTGGCAGCCCGGAGCCTGGGCTGGACTCCGCGAGCGTACACCTTGCTGGTCTCGGGGCCTCCCGGAGAGCGCAGGGCGCGCGCGCCTCGCTCGACCCGCGACCCCCGAGCCCGAGGAGGTGTCAGGCCCGCCCCTCACCCCCATCCCTGGGCTGGTCCTGCCCGCCTCCGCGGTCAGGTGGAGCCGCAGCGCCGCGTGTAATCCTGGATGGAGGCCTGGAAGTGCTCCGCGCTGTTGAGCTCTGGGCGGCGCAGGATCACGTAGCACTTGGGGAGGAAATAACCTCCGAAGCCGCTGCTCAGGCTGCTCAGCGCCGCCAGCACGTGGGCCGCGGGCAGATACTTGCCGTGGTAGACGCTGGCTGTTGTGAAGAAGCCGATCCAGGCCACGAAGTTGAGGAGCAGGCTGAAGGTGACGCATTTGGCCTCATTGTAGTTCTCTGGCAGGTCCTTGCCCAGGTAGCTGCAGGCAAAGGCGCTGACGGACAGGAGGCCATTGTAGGCGAAAGCCAACATGAAGCCCACTGAGTTGGCCTCTGTGCAGTCGAGCACCACCAGCTGAGGGAAGCGCTGGTACTCCCTGGTGGGCCGCGGGGTCCACACCGCAAGCCAAGTCAGACAGATGAGCAGCTGGGCCACTGAACTGGTGACCACAAATAGGCTGGGACCACGGTTTCGGACCCAGGCGTGGTAGAAGGTGGGTAACTTGGCAGAAAACTTGAAGATAAAGACCAGTTGGAAGGAGCGGATTGTCAGGCAGGACAGGAAGATGGCAAAACCGAGGGCGAAGAGGCCTTGGCGCAGCAAGCATGTGGGCAGGGTGGGCTCCCCAAAGAAGCCATAGAGCCCACAGCTGCCCCCTGCCAGGGAGCCCAGCATGAAGAAGCAGAGCCTGCCCCCAGCTGACCTCACCACAGGGGTCTCTAAATGCCGGGCAAACAGGCCAGCAGTCCCAGTCACCAGCACCAGGAGCAGCGAATTAGCTGCCAGCAGCACCCAAGAGATAGGTTCATGCCAAGTCAAGAACACCACGGTGCGTGGGAAGCAGGTTTCACTTCCCTCAGGTGCCCATTCTTCTTTCCCACAAGGCTGGCAGCTGTGGAGGTCTGGAAGGAAAGCCAGAAGGCTCCTGAGAGCTAGATGAGCAGAACAGGAGTGAGGAAGGGAGGCCACATAGGCCTGCTGGGTGCTGGGAGGGCTGTCCCACAGGAGCTGGGCGCTACTGGGCACGGTGAGATGGGGGTGGCCCTGAGTGTGGTCCCCAGGCCAAGTGTTTCTTCCAGATGCCTGTATGAATTACAGATTCGGGAGATGCTTGGGTAGGTTCTAACTAGCTCATGAACCCCTGGGCTTGGAAACCAAGAGGTCCTTAGGGAGAACCTCACTCTGGGGACTCTGCCCACATGCCAGTGAGGCTATGATCCCATAGGAGCAGTCAGCCCTGGAGGAAGGGCATTTTCATCCCTGCCCAGCACTTCCCTTAACCAAATCCACCTTCCTGTGCTGCCACTCTGTGGTTTCTCTGACTCTGAGAACAGAAGAGACACATTTCCATGCCCACAGAGATGTGAAAGGAAAGAATGTGGCTCATGGATCCAGCTCTGGGCTGAGCCCTTAGCTACCCCAATTTGCTCTCTGATCTTGACCTTCCATCGCTGGGTGGAATACGTTGATTCTTCAGCTGCAGATACAACAGTGTCTGCATTCAAGCCAAGCTGTTCAAGGTGCTGACTGTCTTCAGCATGGGCAATGGAAGGGACTTTGCACAGGTAGCATGGGAGGGTCCAAGGGAATATAGCTACATCTGTTTGCATAAAGACGTTGAATTTAGGATAAAATTGCTCCTGTAGGAATTGGGCTGGGAGCTCTCTAGTAAAAGACGTAGTGGGTCTGAGGACTTCAACTGCTTGTCTCTTTCTGCTTCCTCGGAATTCAGTTTGGTGGCAGGTGTTCTCCGTCCCATACCTGATTGGCAGCGAAGTGAGCAAGGCCCTGGTTTTGCACATGTGTGACCCAAGGGGGATCCCCTCATCTGCTCTACAGACCCTAGGAGTGCCCAGTCACCGCCCACTCTCTTGGGCACTCACCACTCTTGTTGAGGAAGGTCCCAGCCTCACAAGGCACACACTCAAAGCAGCAGTGGTAGAAACCCACAATGACTCGCTGGTGCCCTTCAGGACAGTCGCTGGAGCACACGGACTTAGGCACCTGCAAGAAGCCACAGGTGTTTTTAACCATACGGAGTGGCTCAGGTGAAGGGATGCTCACATGTAGAATGGGCAATGATCTCTGTGCATCTGTTTTCACTGCTCACTCCCAGGGCAGAGCCCCTGGTTTTGTAAACCAGCAGCAGCCAACCATCTGGGTATTGCCTGGGGGGCTGCCCTGGCAGGGCTGGATAGAGCCTTGTTGGCCTAGTACCTAGGATCCCCCTCCTGCTCTTTGTAAGCTGTGTCCAGAGCATCCCCAGGCTCCAGGCTGCCCATAAGGCAGTCCCCTGGTGCGGGACCATATCTCTTACCTGGTTGTCCTTTCCGTGCCACCGGATTTTGGTTTTGTTTATGTCCAGCTGAACTGGAGGCCCCGTGGAGGAGCCAATGACCCTGAAGGTCCACTTGGAGCCACTCCAGTCCCAGGCAATTATGTCATAGCTGCTGAGAGGGTCCCCGTTGTCATTAAATATAACATTATCCTCGTGTAGAAGGAAATTCACTTTGCGGATCTGTTCCAGAAGCTGAAATAAACAGGGATCAGGGAGCTGCCCTAGATGGCAAAAACTGTTCCTTCTCAGTCGCCCAGACCTAGAAGGCTCAGGAAGCAAGTGCCTGGGGCCTTGTGCTTCTATTGAGGTGGTTTCCGTCCATCTGGAAATTCAGAGCCCTCCTTCTCCTCCAAGGAAGCCCCCCAACCCTCCCAACCAGCCTCCTGAGAGGAAGCTTCTAACAAAGGACCTCCTTTACACTGATTTTTAGTCCTGGATCTGAAGCATGGTGAGTGGGAGGGGCTGAGGTTCAGAGAAGCGAAGCCTAAGAGAGGACATCAGTCCTCTGATCGGTGGCCTTTGTCCCCTACCCTGGTACCTAGTTATGCCAGAGAGTGATCACTCTGCTTGCCTCAGGTAATCACCCTGTTTCAGGGTGCCAGAGGCTGGGCTACCTTACCTGCCAGGGATAGACCTTGTCCCTGGAACAGGCTCCAGAGGCACAGTCCAGGAGCTGGTGGAGGCCATGGGCCACTGCGTAGACAGCCCGGTAGACGTTGTAGGCAGAGCTCATGGAGAACGCTCCGAGCGTGGGCATCTGCTGTGCTGTGAAACCCCAGCACTCCCTGCACAGTTGGTTGCTGCTACACCAGGAGCCCTCGGAGCAAGGCCCATGGGGTCCCTTAGCTGCCCGGACATAGGCCTCTTCAAACTCCTTCAGGCCAGGGACAAGCCTCTGCTGGATGGCCACACCCAGTACCGTGCCAATGCCCCAGACCCCGGGCACGCTGCTGATGTGTCTGGAGATGGCCCAGTCCTCTGAGGCGATCCACACCTTGGCGGTGAGGTTGGCCAGCACCACGGACTCGAAGAACACCCTGGCCAGCTGCCTGCTGGAGAAGACGACCACCACGGTGGTCCTCGCTCGGGCCAGGCGAAACATCATGGCCTGCATCCTCTCACTCCCCGGGTAGGCAGAGAAGGGTATGATGTCCTTGAAGGCAATGCAGATGCCCTGCTGGGGGGCCAGCTTCTCCAGTGCCCGCACCCCCAGCTGCCCGTAGTCGCCATCGCTGCCCACCAGCGAGATCCAGACCCACCCAAACCTCTGCAGCAGCAGCACCAGGACCTCCACCTGGCACTCATCACTGGGGATGGTGCGCAGAAACGAGGGGTAAAATCGCTTCACTCCGAGCATCCCACTGCTGGCCTCGTAGCTGACCTGTGGGGGTTCCATTCAGCAAGTTCAGTGGCATCATCTTAAGTCACCCCCACCCCCACTGCTGGCCCTTTGCTGGGTACTGGGACCTGGGGAGGAGGGACACCTGGTTCCTGCCCTGGCCCTCAAGGAGAGCTCCGCTGGACATAGGAGGCTGACAAGGTACATCTGGAGAAGAGGAAGAAACCCAAGGGGAAGTTCTGAGAGAGAAAGGGGAAGGGAACAGAAGCTGCACAGAGGGAGTGAAATGACCCAGAAGGTTAGAGGCAGATGACCCGTCTGGAAGAAGGAGCACAAAAGTCAGTCTGTCTGGTCAGGGCAGAAGGCCTTAATTTTCAGGCTCAGAGACTTGGTCTTTATCTATAGGCCATGGGGAGCCCCTAAAAGTTTAGCCAGAGAAGTGATATGGTCCAACTTGTGCTTTAGGAATGAATCTCTGATTTCAATGAGGAACATGTTAGAAAAGGCTCAAGACCAGAGTCGGGAGAACCCTTAGAAGGCTGATGGAACCGTCTAGATGACAGAAGTTGGTGGTCTGAGTTAGAGATGTGGCAGTGGTGAGGTAGAAGAGGAGACGGACTGAGCAGCATTTAGAAGGTAAATGCAGAGGCCACGGTGATGGGCTAACTGTGGGGGTGGGGGGCAGAGGAATGTAGGTAGGCCTGCCCATTTCCTGGCTTGAGTAGAGAAGCAGGAGGGGAGGATGCAGGAAGAAAGAAGCTCCAGTTTTCTAGGGAGGTGAGCTCAGTTTGGGGCCTGCTGGGTCCATGCGGTGGAGATCCTGGATGAGGTTCCAGGAAGGAGGCTCAGAGCTTAGAACACAGGACAGGAGTTAGAGAATGGGAAATTGAGCCATGGGGCTCATGGCCTGGGTAGGGGTTCTGAATGAATTACCCCAAGATATGCCACCTTGGCACGTGGGCTAATTTCCGGTTCGAAATAATTAAGCCACAAAAGACTCAGGAGGAAATGTTGACCTTTCCCCTAACTGCCTGAAAGAATTTAGATCTCCAGGTTAGGAAACTGTCACCAGGGAGAACTACAATACAATAGGAACTAGGTGTGGTGGGAAGGGGGGAATCTTAGCAAAGTCCAATTTGTTATAAAATTCCTCTCTATGTCCCTTTGTTTCTGGAAGGCCTGGCAAACATTTGTTTACTAAACATTTACTCTCTTTTCTCTTCCTATGAATTGTGTTCCTCTCCTTTGAAGTCCCAGACCCCTACAGCTTATCCTTAGTTCAGAATAGCATATAAGCCTTATTTTACCTGTCTTTGAACCTCTGATGTTTATGTGGATTCCCTATACATAGGTAATTTTGACTTTCTCCTGTTAATCTGTCTCATGTCAATTTAATGTTTAGACCAGCCAGAAGAATCTTGAACAGTAGAGGAAATTTTTTTACTCCCAACGCCTGCTTGGGAAAGGGAGCATCCTGTACTCTGGTAATCATCCACTTTTTCAGAAGAGATGGGAGAGATTCTCTAAAGGAGACTGATAAGGAGGAGGAGGGGCCATAAATAAGAGAGGGTAGGTCATAAATGCTGAGGAAAGAATGTCACCAAAGGACTGGTCAAGAATGTCACAGAATTGTCCTGTCAGGTAAAAGGGACTGAAAAGCATTTGTTGGATTTGGAGACCGAGAAAGCCCTCCAGATCACAAGAGCAGGAGTGGTGGGACAGCGGCCAGGGCAGGAGGTTGAAAAGCAAATGGCAAGAGGGAGAAGCAAACAAGACTAGAAGGTTCTGCAGGTAAGTTTCCGTGGAAAGAGGGCAGAGGGAGGACAGTGCTGGGAGGGGAGGTGCCTAAAAGATGGGGAGGCCAGCTTACAGGCTTTCAGGCAGAGGAGGAAGCCTGGGAAAGGCTGACAAGCAGAGGAGGGCGCAAGGCCTGGGGGACAGCCCTCTGAGTGGTGGACCACACCTCTCTGAGCCTAAGCCTGAGCCTGGACGAGGAGAGGAAGGCAGGAAGAAGGAGGAGGGCAGGGGAGAAGTCTGTGGGGCAGGAAACAAAGGGTGTTCCATTCTTCATAAAGAAGACAGTGGTGGGAGGAGAGTGAAGGGCAGTGCTTTCAAAGGAGAATGGTTTTCTCAGGATCATTGAAGCAAGAAGGTCTGGAAGCAGCACTTGTGGAGGAAGAAATGGTGGCGCCAGGACTGTGACAGGGCAGAGCCCCCTGCAATGTGACTCATGAGTGGGGACCACCCAGAGGATCCAGCGGGCCAGACGGGCCTTGGGGCCCAGCAGTTCCAGCCCACCACCCCCAGCCGCAACTGGACTTGCCAGAAGGGGAGGTGGACACACTGCGGGGCCCCCAGCTTACCAGGGGCACCAGAAAGGGGTTCAGCAGGGCTGCGGTGGTGGCAGCGTGGCTGGTGGTGTCAGGCCCAATGACTGCCAGCGCGGCAGGGGAGTAGTGGGCGGGGTCTGCCTGGACCTCTACGCGACACGTCCCCAGCACGGAGAGCACACTTAGTGCGGCATACGCATTGGCCGACTCAGAGCACACGTCGTACAGCTGGTACCCCAAGGTGACGTTAGGCAACAGGGTTGTGGAGTTGTTGATCTCCTCGATGCCAAAGCGCATGGCCTGGAAGAGGTGGTAGCCATGGCCGTTGAAGCTGTTGGGTCTGTGGAGAGAGCCAAGCTGAGAGCCAAGAAGAGCAGGGCCTTGCTGCAACACTCTCTGGAGGGTAGGAAGGAAACTCGGAGGTCATCTGTCCGGTGCCCATAACCGTGACCTCAGTGTGGGTCCTGTGCCATACACACAGTTGTGTTAACAGGCCTTTGGGTGGGGTGGGGGGGTACAAGTTGGAGAAACCGCAAACCATGCCCCCCGGATAAGCATATTAGCGCTGGAAGGCCAATGAAGTCCGGTATCAGAGACACCTGCTGTGGCTCGGGTTCTCCAGAGAAACAGAGCCAACTGGATGTACAGAGAGGAAGGAAGGTGGTTTTAAGGAATTGGCTCACATGGTTGTGGGGCCAACAAGTCTGACGTGTGCAGGGCAGGCCGGAAATGCCCTCCGTGGCTGATGCTGCTTGAGTCTTGAGTGTGAAGGCCGAATTCCTTCCTTATTAGGGGACCTCAATCTTTTCTCTTAAGGTCTTCAGCTGATCGGATGAGGCCCACCCACACGACGGAAAAACATCTGCTTTACTCACCGTGTTGAGTTAAATGTTAACCTTCACGGCAGCATCTAGCCAGGTGTTTGGCCAAACAACTGGGCACCATACCCTAGTCAGGCTGACACAAAAAGTTAACCACACACCTGTTTAACCTTGTTTAACTAGTGCTTCTCACCAGGACACTCATGAATGTGGTGAGGGCCTGTGTTCCTCACTGCCTCTTGGGAACTACTGGCTGCGTCCCTACAGGGACATGGTTCAGGTCTCCTGAAGAGTGTGTAGGCACATTCCCCTTCCCACCCTCTGTGCCTGCTGGAAGGGTCTTGCATCATTTCTATCAGTTCTGTCCTTGAGTCCCTCAGAGGAAACTCAGTGCTTCCCACCGTGATGCCTTCAGAAGTGGGTGTCCACATGTCTCCTCTTCCCCAAATCTTCTCTTCCCTGGCTGTAGCTCTTGGGGCCAGTCTTCCTGCACTAGGCTTTCCAGAACCTTCCTCCTGTGTGAATCTCAGATGTGCTTTATGTTTGAGGCATCCTGCTACTGAGTCCCAGTCCGTCATCGAGCATCCCAAATCTTCGACTTGCACAGATGGCAAATAGCTTATCTTCTTTAGGAGAAAAGCAGATGTTCTTCTTTACCGACTCTCAACTTCAGGAAGGCAAGGCACCGATCTAAGATATGTTTACTAAACTCCTAGAGCATCTACTGCTTTCCCTTCTCCTCATGGGAAACCAGGCTTGTCATTGGGAGATTCAGGAGTTTGAACCTGGAGAGGAGCAGGGAGGGCATGGAAGGCAGGAAAAGTCATAATTGCTTAATCCTCTTTTATTTTTAAAGATTTTTTTTTAATTTGACAGATCACAAGTAGGCAGAGAGACAGGCAGAGAGAGAGGGGAAAGCAGGCTCCCCACTGAGCAGAGAGCCCGACATGGGGCTTGATCCCAGGACCCTGAGATCATGACCTGAGCTGAAGGCAGAGGCTTAACCCACTGAGCCACCCAGGTGCCCCAATCCTCTTTTTTTTTTTTTAAAGATATTATTTATTTGACAGACAGCGAGAGAGGGAACACAAGCAGGGGGAGTGGGAGAGGGAGAAGCAGGCTTCCTGCCAAGCAGGGAGCCTGATGAGGGACTTGATCCCAGGACTCTGGGATCATGACCTGAGCCAAAGGCAAACACTTAACTGAGCCACCCAGGCACCCCCATGCTTGCTTAATCCTTGTCACCTCCTTATGTCACAAAGCCTAGAAACAACTGGAAGGGGTTTACAAAAAAAGCACTCTAATAGCCAGGACAAAATGACATATTACAAAGTGGAACCTGAGCAGAAGTGCCAAGGAAGGGGCTCCTGGGTGGCTCAGTTCGTTGGGCATCTACATTTGGCTCAGGTCGTGGCCCACAGTCCTGGGACTGAGTCCCACATTGGGCTCCCTGGTCAGTGGGGAGCCTGCTTCTCCCTCTGCCCCTCCCCCTACTTGTGCTTGCTCCCTCTCTGTCAAATAAATAAAATCTTAAAAAAAGATGAAGGAGAAGAAGAAGTTGAAGAAGGAGGAGGAGGGGGAGAAGGAGAAGTAGAAGAAGAAGGAGAGGAAGAGGAGGAAGGAGAACTGGTGCCAGGGAAGGTCTAGCCAGGGCTTGAAGGTGGTGGCTATAGGATGGTGAGGGACTGGAGGTGGTTCAGGCGGTAGCCCCAGGGGCAGAAAGGGCATGGTCTTCACCAAGGAGGGCCGGCAGAGGGCCTTTTCGATACAGGACCCCTCACTCACCTGTCACAGACAGTCACCGTGGGCCTGCGTCTCACCCCCGGACAGTGAGAGTGCACAGGGAACAGACCTTCGAGGAGGTAATCCCCGGCGAGGCTGAAGTCAGGAGACAGTTCTGTGTTGTGGCAGCTGAGGGCCCAGCAGCAGGAGAGGGAGAGCAGAAGGCTGACCAGGTGAGCTGCCAGGAGTGACATGCTGGCCAAACGCTCCTCTGCCTGCCATGGCCGAGCAAAGCTCTCTGACCACGTTGCCGTTTAAGTAGAATAGAGAGCAGCCGCCCAGATGCTTCCCAATTTCATGCCTATGTCAGGGGTGGGGCTGGAACCCAGTCATAGGAGCCTGGCTGCTTGCCTTGGCCTTCTGGGCCTGTGGTCCTTCTCAGGAACTGGGCAGGGGGAAGGCACGGATGCAAACCAGGTGGCAGCCACTGACCCTTCCTTGGCATGCTTGTGGCTTCTGTCCTTGCTCTGGTGCCTGTGGTTTCACCTGGCTCAGAAAGGGAGCCCCAGGGGCACCTGGCTGGCTGCCTGGGTTAAGCAGCTGACTCTTGATCTTGGCTCAGGTCTTGATCTCAGGGTCTTGGGTTAAATCCCCATGCTGGGCTCCACCCTGGGCACTGATCCTACTTAAAGAAACGGAGATAGGGAGCCCTGGCATTTGAGGGGGATGGTGGTCAGAGACAGGAGGCAGGGACAAAGCTTCTCTGGGGGACAGAATGTGGAGGCTCCTGTGGATTTTATTTTATTTATTTTTAGAAGATTTAATTTATTTGACAGAGAGAGAACCAGGGAGCACAAGCAGAGGGAATGGCAGAGGGAGAGGGAGAAGCAGGCTCTGCATTGAGCAGAGAGCCATATGCGGGGCTCGATTCCAGGCCCCTGGGATCATGACCTGAGCTTAAGGCAGGCGCTTAACCATCGGAGCCACCCAGGCGCCCTGAGAGCTGTGGATCTTAGAATTTTTTACCCGGGCCTCAGTTTACTAAATGAGACATAGCTTTGAGTTGACCTCCTCCCAGCCTGTTTTCTGACACTGAAATTTTGAGTGAATCGTGGTGGGTTTGCCTTGTTATCCACCGGGGCTCCGTTCAGGCCGAAGACAACTGCATGCAAACACAGTATGGAAATAGACCGGGTTTGCTTAAACCGCCAATCCTGGTTCTTTTTCTGCAAGAAAAAAAATTCCAAGTGCATTTCCGGAGTGGTGGCCCAGGACTCAAAGCGGGGTATCTGGCCGGGGTGGGGCTTTTGCATAATGTAAATAGGGCCCGCGGAGGGATGGCCCGGAGGGGTGTGGCCAAGGCTGAGGCCCCGGAATCCCCAGGCCCGCGGGAGCCCCGGAGGGGCCAGTGGAGGCCCAGGTGCGCTGCCCGGACCGACCCACCCCCCGGTAGAGAGCGCTCGCGGCTCCAGGACGCTTCTTTCAGCCTCTCGACGGGCCGCGGGGCGGAGCGACTGGGTCTCGCGAGATTCTCGCGCGGCAGGCGCCGGAGGCCAGCATGGCTGACTCGCAGCTGATGCTGAAACGGGGTCCTTTCCGCTCCACGTGGCTGCGTGCCCGTAAGACTCGGACACAGCTCGTTCTCAGCCGCCGGCCCCGCCGCCGGCTCGGGACCCTGCGCTGGTGCGGCCGGAGGCGCCTGCGGCGGCGGCTGCTGCAGGCTCAGGCAGCCGGCGCGGACTGGCGGGAGAGCGGCTGCCTGGTGTCGCGCGCGGCGACCCGGAGGCCCAAGAACGCGGCCTCCAGCCGGTCTCCGGCCGCAGCCCCCGCCCCGAGCGGCCCCGCGAGCCTCCCCATACCGCCGGTGCGGCCAGCCGGCCCGGGCCGCGCACTGCTGCTGCTGCCGCTCGAGCAGGTGGGTCGCGCCGGAGGGGCTGGCAGAAGACCCTGCCGGCTCTGCATGTTCTCCGGCGCAGGTGGAGCGCATTCCTCCTGGCGGTGGTGCTGAGCGGGGGGACCAGGACCGACCCTGCGGTGGGATTCTAGGTTTTCAGAGCTGAAGGGGGTAGTGGTAAATAATACTAGTAGGTCCCATTTACTGGGTGCTTGGAAAATGCCGGGCTGTGTGTTGTACGTGTTTCAGGCTTGCGAAGCCTTTTACTACTCCTAGCTCCTGTGCAGTCGTTACGTTATTTCCGGAAGTTTACGGACGAAGACAGTGAGATACAGCAGAGGTAGCTTGATAAGAGGGGCGCGGTAGAGGCAGAGCTGGTGTTCAGACAGGCGCAGCCGGAGTGCTCCTCACTTGGACGCTGCTCTCCGAGGTCTTCCTCCAGTGCAGGAGGAAAGTGGCTGGCAGTGGGCCTTGGTGGAGGTAGGGATCCGTGAGAACGGCAGACCCAGTTCATTGGGACCCCCTCGTTCGTGTGTCCGGATACACCAGCTATCTCTCTAGCTGTCCTGGGATGTGGAATTAGGTTAGAGAGGTTGAGTACCCGATGGTCACCTAGTTACTTGGAAATCCCCTCCCCTTGGGTATGTGAATAGCAGTTAAGAGTTTAAAAAACTAAAAAAAAAAAAAAAAAAAAAAAGAGGGGATGCCTGGCTGGCTCAGTGGGTGGAGCATGTTACTTTTGATCTCAAGTTGTCACTTCCAGTCCCATCTTAGGCATAGAGTTTAGTTAAAAAAAAAAAAAGTTTAGAAAGTTTCAGTCTCCAGCAACAGAATTTGTAACGTCACAGTTTCCTTTCTTTGCCCTTCTTTGATAGGGTTTTACTTTTAGCGGGATCTGTCGTGTGACTTGCCTCTATGGCCAGGTGCAAGTGCTTGGCTTCACCATCGGCCAAGGCCAGCCTGCCCGAGAGGTCTTCTCTGCCTACACGCACTCTCGCTTGACTATCAATGCCGTTCATTATTCCATGCCTGAGAAAAGCAAGAAGGAGATGAAAAGGGAAGCCCGAGCTCTGCTCAGATCTCATCTTAATCGGGGTAAGGAAAAAAACTGGATAATTTCCTGTAAGTATATTACAATAAGGCTGCTGTTTTTAGATCCTTCCTATTGCCAAGACATGGCACACTCTTATGTCTCTCTTTTTTTTTTTTTTTTTTTAAAGATTTTATTTATTTATTTGATAGACAGAGATCAGAAGTAGGCAGAGAGGCAGGCAGAGAGAGAGAGAGGAAGGGAAGCAGGCTCGCTGCTGAGCAGAGAGCCCGATGCGGGGCTCGATCCCAGGACCCTGGGATCATGACCTGAGCCGAAGGCAGAGGCTTAACCCACTGAGCCACCCAGGCGCCCCTCTTATGTCTCTTTTTAAAGTGAAACTAGTTTTCACCATTTTACAGATGAGAAAAATGGCCCCAGGCCACACAACTAGCTACTGTGTAGCAAAAGCAAACCTGGATTGACTTCTCCATCCAGGTGTGTTCCTTGTGTGCAGTGTGGTTTCCTGAAGAAAGCTTTCGAACATAATTCCCGCTCTCAAAAAGTTGACAGTTCAGCCGAGGAGAAGGTGGTCCTAAAACAGTGTAGAATTTAATGGAGTTACTATTTCTAAGGTAGTTTATTATTCTCTTCACAGATGACAGATGTTGGTTGATGAAGAATTTTTCTCCTCTGTGTTCCATTGTGATGCTAGAACAACTGAAAACCTCCACTGTGAACTTCCTAGTCAGCCATCCAGGGTTATCTTACGTTTTCGTACAAGAGGTAGGACCAGTTTTCATTCAGTTTTGCTAATTATTTTCATAGGAAAAGTCATGTCAGCTGACTATGGGATGCCCCCTCGGAAGATCAGTGTTGTAGGTTGTACACAGTGTCATATGTGAGTACAGTAAAATAGCGTTGAAAGGCATATCATGAAAAACATTGTCTCCCCTTCCGTGTGAGTTTTATTCCCCCGTGGAAGCCACCTTTTCATATTGTAGGTGTTTAAATGCTTTTTGGAATTTTTACGTTATTTCTTTATGTTTTTCTGTTTTTTGTTTTGAATTTTAAGTACAATCTACCCCTCAGTGTGGGGCTTGAACTCATGACCCGAAGATCAAGGGTTGCATGCTCTACTGACTGCAGCTCGGTGCCCTGCCTGTCGGAAATTTTAAAATGGTTATCATTTTTTTTTTTTTTAAGATTTTATTCATTTGACAGAGACACAGTGAGAGAGGGAATACAAGCAATGGGAGAGAGAGAAGCAGGCTTCCTGATGAGCAGGGAGCCTGATGTGGGGCTCGATCCCAGGACCCTGGGATCATGACCTGAGCCTAAGGCAGACGCCTAACAAACTGAGCCACCCAGGCGCCCCTAAAAATGGTTATCTTTTTATCTTGATTTATTAACTTGAGATAGTGTAAATTTCCTCTATGAATGTACTTCAGTGTACTTAATAATTTCTCCCATCTCTATTTTCACCTCCCAAGTTTTTGCTGACCATGTCACTGATTTCTTTTTTAAATTTTTTTTTTAAATATTTATATTTTTTATTAACATATAATGTATTTGTTTCAGGGGTACAGGTCTGTGAGTCATTAGTTCACAATTCACAGTGTTCACCATAGCACATACCCTCCCCCATTGTCCATCACCCAGCCAACCCCCACCCCATTCCAGCATCTCTCAGTTTGTTTCCTGAGATTAAGAGTCTCTTATGGTTTATCTCCTTCTCTGGTTTCATCCCATTTCATTTTTTCCTCTCCTCCCCCATCATCTTCTGCCTTGTTTCTCAAATTCCACATAATCAGCGAGATCATATAATAATTGTGTTACTCTGATTGACTTATTTCATGTTACTAATTTCTTAGTCCAATTCTGCGGCTTTAATTGTCTCCCTTGGGCCATACATTGAACCTAATCTGCGGGATTATGAGGCTGACTGGATGTGAGATGGGGAAAAACCGAGGAATACATGCTTTTGGGTGCAGGGGGTTACTGAAATGGGGGCATGTGGGAGGGGCAGATTGAGATCTTCACCTTGACATGCCTGTTAGACATTCCACTGGAGTTGTCCTGTGGGCATTTGCACATGTGAGTCTGGAGTTAGGAGCTTTCCGCAGAGTGGCCCAAAGGCCGAGAGGTAGGATAATAACACCAAGGAAGATGATAAAGAGAGACAAGGGGGTTCAAAGTCACAGCCCTTTGGCACTCCCAAGAAGAGGTCTAGATGAGGGAGCAGAGAGACTGAGAAGAGGGGTCACCGATGTTGGAGGAAAACCAGGCAACTGTGATCAGGAAGTCTTCAGAGGAGCTGGAAGTGAACAGTTGTGTCACTTGCCGCTGGTGGTAGTTGGGGCCCGAGGACAGAGCTGGGAGGTAGGAGCCTTTTTCGGACAAGCACAGGGGCAGTAGGCTACTGAGGGGGTGACCTCCCCACATCAGGGTCAAGAGCCTAGGGAGGGAGGAACTCTCGGCTTTAATAGTAAGGGATTTTGCTTCTGTAGAGTTTAGCTGTAAAGGGAAGGGAAGAAATGACACGGTAATTGGAGAAGTGTGGCCAGAGTTTTGGTTTTATGCTAAAATGGATGTAAAACCCGCCACGTTTGAACACAACAAGTGGGAATGGTCAGAGCGGGGAGGGTGCTAAGGACGCAGCGGAGGGAGGTGAGGGCGGAAGTGAGGCCACTGAGGGAGGGCCTCTGGCTCTGGTGTCTGTGGGAGGGGCCGGCCTGGAGAGCTCTGGCAGCTCACCCGAGTAGCTGGTGCGCACACAAGTTCTCTTTTGATTGTCTCGTTCCTCTCTGGGAAACGGGTCAGGGCCATCTCTGAGTGGGAGCAGAGCTAGTGGGCAGGTGTCGGGTTGGTAGTGAGCGGAGAAGGCACACAGCGAGCGTGGGGGCGTGAGTAGACTGTTCCCACGGTGTCCGTTTCATCTAGCGCAGACCCAGTAGCCCGGTGAGGGCCGTCGGGGGGGAAATGGGAACCCCGTGTCACCAGGCCTTTGCCTCTTGCAAGTGAAGGTTCCAAACACTTTGATACTCGGTTTTCATTCATTGTCGGCTTAATTTTTTTTTCTGGGACTTCACCACCACTGTTTATATTCCTAATGCTCCTGCTTGGGTAACTCCCCCCCCACCCCACTATGTGTTAATACGTTGTAGAGTTATTTTTTCATACAAGGCAGTGACCTTTATATGATGTCATTTCACAGGATACCCTTATTTTATCCTCCGTGATTGATAGTTGAGCACAGTACAGAGTTTTCCCTCGAAACCTTGAAGGCCTTGCTCCTCTGTTTCCTCGAATCAAGAGTTGCTGATAGGAACAGATTCTTGTTCCTTTTATGTCTTTACCCTGCGGTTGGTGAATTGCATGAGGATATGGTCGTGAGTGGGTCCCTTCCTTGATCTCTTCACCATGGAGGCCTTGTTCCCTCCGAGCCCCGCCGGCCGCAGCGAGGGCCTGCTCCTCCATTCTGTGGGTTGGTTGGTGGCTTCCTGGTGCTTCTGCTGGAGCGCTCGTGGGCATAGTGGCCTGTCTTCAGCCTTCTTCCAGCCCGGTCTGCACGTGTTCCTTGTCTTTTTACCTTATGTCTTTGGAGACGGTCTTGATTTTGTTCTAAAGCACCAACCTGTTCAACATGTATGGTCTCTGTTGGATTGTCCTTGTGGCAGCTGCTTTTTTTTTTTTTTCATCTTTATTTTTTTATTTTTTTATAGACATATAATGTATTTTTATCCCCAGGGGTACAGGTCTGTGAATCGCCAAGTTTACACACTTCACAGCACTCACCATAGCACATACCCTCCCCAATGTCCATAACCCCAGCCCCTCTCCCCACCCCCTCCCCCCAGCAACCCTCAGTTTGTTTTGTGAGATTAAGAGTCACTTATGGTTTATCTCCCTCCCAATCCCATCTTGTTTCATTTATTCTTCTCCTACCCCCTTAACCCCCCATGTTGCATCTCCACTTCCTCATATCAGGGAAATCATATGGTAGTTGTCTTTCTCCGATTGACTTACTTTGCTAAGCATGATACCCTATAGTTCCATCCATGTTGTTGCAAATGGCAAGATTTCATTTCTTTTGATGGCTGCATAGTATTCCATTGTGTATATATACCACATCTTCTCTATCCATTCGTCGGTTGATGGACATCTAGGTTCTTTCCACAGTTTGACTATTGTAGACATTGCTGCTATAAACATTCGGGTGCACGGGCCCCTTCGGATCACTATGTTTGTATCTTTAGGGTAAATACCCAGCAGTGCAATTGCTGGGTCGTAGGGTAGCTCTATTTTCAACTTTTTGAGGAACCTCCATGCTGTTTTCCAGAGTGGTTGCTCCAGCTTGCCTTCCCACCAACAGTGTAGGAGGGTTCCCCTTTCTCCGCATCCTCGCCAGCATCTATCATTTCCTGACTTGTTAATTTAGCCATTCTGACTGGTGTGAGGTGGGATCTCACTGTGGTTTTGATTTGTATTTCCCTGATGCCGAGTGATATGGAGCACTTTCTCATGTGTCTGTTGGCCATCTGGATGTCTTCTTTGCAGAAATGTCTGTTCATGTCTTCTGCCCATTTCTTGATTGGGTTATTTGTTCTTTGGGTGTTGAGTTTGCTAAGTTCTTTATAGATTTTGGATACTAGCCCTTTATCTGATATGTCGTTTGCAAATATCTTCTTCCATTCTGTCAGTTGTCTTTTGGTTTTATTAACTGTTTCCTTTGCTGTGCAAAAGCTTTTGATCTTGATGAAATCCCAGTAGTTCATTTTTGCCCTTGCTTCCCTTGTGGCAGCTGCTTTTTAAATTTGGACACCTTTTCCTTCCCTGCGGGGTCTCCTGCAGAGGTGATGGCAGCTTGGAAGTGCGTGTGAGCCAGGAGGACAGGCACGGAAACGACTGGAGGAGTAGCTGACGATACTCCCTGAAGGGGTGGCTGTGGGGGGGCAAGAGGGGGCCTCAGGTCTACCTTTCCTAGTTCAATGACTGTTTGAGGCTTAATAATTTAGAACTGGAGGAAGAAATGTGCACTTGTGTTCATGTTTTCTTAAAACTCAAATTGTTAATTTCAGAGTCCAACCTTCCAGATTAACTCTGAACATTTAGCCCTGAGGTCTGTTGGTATTAGAAGAGAGAAGAAGAAAAACGGCCTTCGTTTGACAGAGAGTGCCCTGTCGGCCATGGAGGAGTTGGTCACCGTGTCCTGTGGTGAGTGACCTGGTGATAAAGGGAGCATTCATCCCTCAGGGCCTCAGAGAATCACGAGTTACCTGTCGAGCCCTAAAGTGGGTGGCTAATTTGAGGCGTCAATGTTTGTTTTGCCTCCAGAAGAAGTAGACGGCTGCCCTGTCATTCTCGTTTGTGGCTCTCAAGACGTTGGAAAGTCAACATTTAATAGATACCTCATTAACCAGTTGTTAAACAGGTAAGAGTGTTTTCATTTTTGTTAAGATTTTTATTAGATTTGGGTCATGAGATAGGATTTTTGATTTAAGAAACTAGACGGGAATCCATCCTGACTTCACGGCGGGGACCGTCTCCCAAATCTGTCTGAAGGCGCTCAGAGGGGGGACGGCACTCCCTGTTGAACCGTGCTTTGGACTGAGGCACATCGGCCTCTCGGGGTGAATTGATCGTGTCACTTACCAGTATCTTTGCGAAAAGAGTCTCCTGGTCTCAGAATCTGTGTTTGTCCATACCCAGAGGTTCAGAGTAGGGAGCCGTTCTGTTGTGTTTTGAACATCGGGTTTTAGGAAAGACAGAGTTGTATCCGTATTGTGAACGGGTACTGTGACCATGCCTGCATCACATTTTCTTGTTATATTTGTTTTTATGTTGTTTGCCTCTTTGGAGCATTCTACCTAATAGGCTGCATGGGGTGGGTTGGGTCTGCGTATTGCATAAGGTCTATAAGATCTGATTTATTCTTGTGACAGGGGAAAGCTAGTTGAGATTTACTTTATTTCTTTCAAATTTTCAGTATTTCCTGCGTTGACTATTTGGAATGTGACCTGGGACAGACAGAATTTACACCTCCAGGTTGCATTTCTTTACTTAATATTACGGAGCCAGTTCTAGGTATGTATTACACATTTCTTTCATGTTTTGGTTTTATAAAACTCAAGTATATTGGGGCGCTTTGGTGGCTCAGTGGGTTAAAGCCTCTGACTTTGGCTAAGGTCATGATCCCAGGGTCCTGGGATCGAGCCCCGTGTTGGGCTCTGCTCAGCAGAGAGCCTGCTTCCCTCTCTCTCTCTGCCTGCCTCTCTGCCTACTTGTGATCTATGTCTGTCAAATAAATAAATGAAATCTTTAGAAAAAAAAAAAAAGAACCTCAAGTATAATGATCTTGAAAAAACCAAAAATTTAAAGGACGTCTGGCTGGCTCAGTTGGTAGAGCATGTATCCGTCGGTCTCGGGGGTGTGAGTTCAAGCCTCACGTTGGGCATGGATCCTACTTTAAAAAAATTAAAAACAGGGGCACCTGGGTGGCTCAGTTGGTTAAGAATCTGCCTTCAGCTCAGGTTGTGATCCCAGGGTCCTGGGATTAGGCCGTTTATCAGGCTCCTTGCTCGGCAGGAGCCTGCTCATCCCTCTTTCTTTGCCTCCCCTCCTGCGCTCTCTCAAATAAATACAAAATCTTGAAAAAAAAATTAGTAAATAAAAACTAGAAAAGAACGTAGAAAAGTGAACATTTCCCTTATCACACTCATGGTCTTCCCATAAGTCTTCTAGCCTCTTAAAAATACTATGATACTTTTCTAGGGTTCTGTTTGGGTACATGGAGCTGATAGCCATTGAGTTTTGTATAAACCAGAAACACGTCTTCCTGTGGTGTGCCCGTCGTATGTAAACCCGTATGATATTGTAAACCAAGAAATTACATTAACACGATACTGTTAGCTTTATTCAAAATTCATGAGTTACCCTACTAATAATGTTCTTTGCTGGTTCAGACTCCAAACCAAAGTCCCATGTTGCTTTTTTTTTTAAATGGTAAAATATGCACAACACGATATTTACTGTTTGAACTGTCGCCCCGCGCATAGCTCAGTGACGTTCAGTCACTCACAGTGTCACATACCCTTCACCCCTGCCTGTATCGGAAACTTCTCCGTCATCCTGAGCTGAAGCACTGTCCCTGTTAAAGAACACTTGTGGCTCCCGCCCACCTCTCTTCTACTCTGTCCCTGTGAATTTGTGCACTCCACACACCTCATGTCAGTGAAAACAGACTACTTGGCCTTGTGTCTGTTTTTTTTTTTTTAACTAAGCATTTTTTTTTCTTTTTGCTTATTTTTTTATGTTTTTATCTCAGTCCAATTAGTTAACACAGCATCATGTTAGTTTAAGGGTTACCGTACAGTGACTCAGCACTTCCATGCGTCCCCCACAATGCCCTCCTCCATCCCCATCCCCTAATTTCCCTCATCCCCAGCACCCTCCAAGCATCAGGGTTTTAAGATAGTCCATATCGTAGCAGATAATAAAAATGTATTTCCTTGTGGGCGAGTATCAGTCTGGTGTGTACACGTGTCACACTTTGTTGATGTGTTCAGCTGTTCATGGACAGTGGGACTGTTGTCACCTGGTGGCTACAGGGAATCGTGCTGCTGTGAACATCCGCTTACGGTTACCTGTGCAAGTCCCTGCTTCTAGTTCTTTCAGCGAGACGCCAGGAGGGGAATTGCTGGGTCGTGTGGTAACGCCGTGTCTAATCTTTTGAGAAACCACCAGCTTGTTATTCACGGTGGCTGCACTTTGCAACCGTGGGTGCGCGGGGCTCTCACTTCTCCACGTCTCGTCATCTGGGTGACAGCCTATCAGGTGTGCGTCAGTAACCCACTGTGGCTTTGATTTGGATTTCCCTGATGGCTGATGGAACTGAGCCTCTGTTCCCATGCTTGCTGTTCCTGTGCTTTTCTAGATCTTTGGAGAAATGTCTGTGAAGTCCTTCGCCCATTTCTGAACTGCCTTGTTACTGAGTGTAGGCATCGTTTGTTCTAGGTGTTGATCTCTTCTCAGATAAACAGTGTGCAAATGATTTTTCCCATCCTCTAGGTCTTATTTCTTTTTTTTTTCCCCTTCTTTCTGTTTTTTTGACAGTGTCCTTTGATAGACAAAAGTTCTTAATTTTTATGAAACCCAATTTCTTTTTTCTTTTATTGACATTCTCTTGATGTCATATCCAAGTGTTACTAAGTCCAATATGATTAAGATTTTCCTGATGTTCTTGGAGTTTGGTAAGTTTTAACTCTTATATTTAATAAGTCTTTGGTCCATTCTGAATTAATTTTTGTATATGATATAGGGAAAGCATCCAATGTCATTTTTTTGCATGTGGATATCCAGTTTTCCAATTATCATTTGTTTGTCCTTTCCCCCATGGCATGGTCTTGGCACCCTTGTGGGAAAGCATTTGATCTTGCATATGAGGGCCTATTTCTGGGCCCTCTATTTTATTCCACTGGCCTATATGTCTGTCTTTATGCCAGTTCCCTGCTAATGGAGGCGCGTGAGTCCTCCCAGCTTCATTCTTTTTCAAGATCGTGTGGCCATTTGGTCCCCTTGCAATCCCGTATGAATCTGAAGATAACTTTTTCCATTTCTGTGAAAAAGGCTGTTGGATTTTGGTTAGGGATTGCGTTGACTGAATCTTTAGCTCGCCTTGGGTGACACTGGCATCTCAGTTAATGATAAATCTTCCCGTACATGAATACAGGATGTCTTTCCAGTTTCTTAGGTCTTTTTAAATTTTTTTCAGCAATTTTTTTTTTTTTAAAGATTGTGTTTATTCATGAGAGACAGAGAGAGAAGGAGGCAGAGGGAGAGGGAGAAGCAGGCTCCCCACTGAGCTTGAAGTCTGATGTGGGGCTCAATCCCAGGACCCTGGGATCATGACATGAGCTGAAGGCAGACACTTCACCAACTGAGCCGCCCAGGCGCCCCCCCACCTCATCTTTTTTTAAATAGTCACAGATTCAAACTCTTACCTTCATCTTCCTAGGACCACCTTTCACCCACCAGAGGACACCACAGAAAATGGTGTATTATGGGAAGCCGTCTTGTAAAAACAACTATGAGAATTACATTGAGATAATAAAGTATGTGTTCAGTTCCTACAAGAGGGAGTCCCCTCTCATCGTCAACACCCTGGGCTGGGTGTCAGGTAAGCCCCCGGAGGCGTGTGTGGCCCGAGAGGAGGGGCAGCATGAACGGCTCTGGCTTCAGGCAGTAGCACCGGGGCCCAGTTTTAGGAGACTCTTCCTCGTGGTCCTTTCTTTGTCCCAGAACAGCTGTGCCTCTTTCTCATGGCAGCCTGTCACTGTTTGATTAGCACGCCAGCTGCTTGTGTCCTCTTCCTCACAGACAAAGGGCTTCTGCTTCTCATCGATCTCATCCGGCTGCTGTCTCCCAGCCACGTCGTGCAGTTCAGCTCTGGCCGGAGCAAGTACATGCCGAACCTGACCCCTGACTACGTGGACGACATGGATGGCCTGTACACTAAGAGCAAGTCCAGAGTCCGCAACAGAGGTTTCCAGCTGGCGGAGTTCACGGAGAGTTTGGAGTTTGCCGACGAAGAAAAGGAGAGTCCAGTTGTGTTCACCGGACATAAACTGATGTGTGTCCAGTCGGACTTTGCGTTTAGGAAAACTCCAAGAAACAGGTAATTAAACCGTCATGGCTGGAGATTGTAGTTCTCTGCAGTAGAACGAGGCCTGCTGCCCTCGGTTCCTTAGAAGGAATGAGTCCTCCAGGGGTTTTTGAATCTGTCTCACAGCCCCGTGTTCATGAAGGAGAATCTGTTCTTTTCTGAGCTGTTACTGTCCCAACGGAAACACAGGCAGCCTCAATTTGAGGGGGTGTGACTTTTCAATTTTCCCACTTTATGTTGGTGTTAAAGCAGTAAACATGTGGTAGAAACGGTACTTTGGATTTTGGTCTTTTCCTGGGCAAGCACGATGCTGTATGGCGCTCTGCCCTGAGGCTGGGTGGTGGCAGTGGTCCACGGCTCCGGGTCAGCCCGGACGGTGAGCCACGGGGACAGATGCCATTCTGCACCCACACAACATAGGCTCTGTGTTCGGTGATTCTGCCCAGTGGAGGCTAATGTGAGTGTCCTGAGCTCGTTTAAAGTAGGTGAGGCTGGGTGCCTGCATGGCTAAGTCCTGAAGCCTCTGTCTTTGGCTCAGGTCATGATCCCAGGGTCCTGGGATCGAGCCCCACATTGGGCTCCCTGCTTGACGGGAAGCCTGCTTCTTCTCCCTCTGCCACTCCTCTTGCTTGTGTTCCTTCTCTTGCTGTGTCTCTCTGTGTCAAAGAAATAAATAAAATATTTAAAAAAAAAATAAAGTAGGTGAGACTGAGTTGTGACGTTCGGTAGGCGAGGTATCTTAAAGGCATTTTTTTTTTTTTTTAAGATTTTATTTATGTATTTGACAGACAGTGACCACAGGTAGGCAGAGAGGCAGGCAGAGAGAGGGGAGAGGGAAGCAGGCTCCCCGCTGAGCAGAGAGCCTGATGCAGGTCTCGTGGGGCTTGATCCCAGGGCCCTGAGTTTGTGACCTGAGCTGAAGGCAGATGCTTAACCCACGGAGCCACCCAGGTGGCCCTATAAAGGCATTTTTGATATCCGGTATTTTCCCCTCTTTGGGGTTTCTGAGGGTGGAACCACCTTGTAAACCGAGGAAGACCCGTATCCAGAGGGGGCCTGCAGCTCTGGTTTCCAGGAGTATTTGAAGGAGAGTCTTTACAGGTCATGTTCTCCAGTGGGGCTGTGGAGAGGGTCTGCAGGCGTTATGGTGGGACTGTGTAGTCTTTCGGTGCATAACCCGTGTAATGACTGATGGACTCTGTCCTGAGGTTAAAGCTCTGCTTCATCCCGATTTGCTTCGCAGAGAGTCCCACAACAAGGTTCTTCGGGATTTGGCGGTACTCGGTTACCTTGGCCAGCTGCAGCCTCCCGTGCCAAAACCGCTGTGTCCCTTACATGGCCTGACGCCCTATCAGGTAACCCGAACTTGGACAAGGAATTCTCTGTGGATGCACCGAGCCCTTGTGGGGCTGCCAGCGCGTGTTCTCTAGCTGCGGGGTGACGCTTCACTCGCCCCCCCCGTGGTGTGGGTTCTGTGACGGCCTCAGTTTACAGACAGGGGTGCAGTGACCTCGCTCGAGAGTCCGTGCTCTCAGCGGCTGCCCTGTGTTGGGCACAACTGTGCTTCTCTGCTGCTCTAGAGCGTCTGGCTGACCCCAGAGGTGGCACCGGGCAGTCCAGCTCCGGTGCTCCCGCTGTGGAGCTGGCTGTGAGTCCATATCTTAGCCAGAGCACGGAGGCCGTGCCAGAGCTCATAGGACAGCTCTATGGTTTCAGTCAGTGTTCGCAGTGATTCCTGGCATCTGGAGACTTCTCTCTTTTCTTTTTTTAAGTTTCCTTTATTTTATTGTTTTTTTTTTAAATGTAGTCTCATACCCAATGTGGAAATCCAATGCCATGTTCAAACTCAGGGCCCTGAGATCATGACCTGAGCTGAGATAAAGAATCAGGCACTTAACCAACTGCACCTCCCAAGGAGCCCCCCAGAAACCAGTCTTTTTTTTTTTTTTTAGATTTTATTTATTTATTTTGACAGATCACAAGTAGTCAGAGAGGCAGGCAGAGTGGGGGGGGGGAGCAGGCTCCCCGCTGAGCAGAGAGCCTGATGTGGGGCTCGATCCCAGGACCCCGAGATCATGACCCGAGCTGAAGGCAGAGGCCTAACGCACTGAGTCACCCAGGAGCCCCCCAGAGACCAGTCTTGAAAGCATTTCATATTACTGTGAAAAGTGGATTCTAGGGTTAAGTGGATTCTAGTCGGTTAAGTGTCTGCCTTCGCCTCAGGTGAAGATCCCATGATCCTGGGATTGAGCCCCACATCGGGCTTCCAGCACAGCGGGGAGCCTGCTTCTTCTGCTCCCTCTCCCTCTGCCACTCCCCTTGCTTGTGCTCTCTCACTTTCAAATAAATTTAAGTCTTTTAAAAAAAAAGAAAGAAAGAAACGACCATGATACTGGAATTCCAGATGTCAAAAGATTAGAATAGCACTAGGCAGCATTTCCTAAATGCTTACCATCTGCCGTGCTCTGTTCTAAGCCTGTGGTACCTTCTTTACTCACAATGGCTTTGTTATTTCCCCATTTTACAGATGCAAGAACCGAGGTCAGGGATCCTGAGTCAGCTTGCCTGAGGTGGCTAGTAAAAGTGGGGTCTGGGACTGGAGCCCAGGCAGCCAGACTCTAGAGCCCAGAGTGTTCACCCTCCGCTGTCCATACTGAGCGCTCCCTGTGTGCGGCGTTCTGCTGAGCACTGGACATGGCTGGTGGATTCCTGGCTGCCCGCGGAGGGAGGAGCTCTTTCATTCCCTGATTACAGCCTCGGAGACGCTGGCCTGAGGTCACCCTCGGGGGGCACTCCTGAGGCAGGAGCAGTGGGGCTGGCCCACGAGGACGTGTCTCCCAGGCCTGGTGGTGAGATCGTCTCCCCTGGAGACACTCAGGCAGTTAGTGGAATGGGGTTTTGGTCAGTGGGGTCGTTTACCCTGAGATGCTCTACAGCGGACCTTGAAGCTTATACACCAGTAACTGTATCTGCCTGTTACTATTTCAAATTTGGTTTTGGAATCTAAGCAAAAAACCAAATACTTCTGTACTTCACAATTTGGGAATTGCCAGAGAGCTACACGTTAAAGGTCATTACAGTTGACTGTTACACAGCGCCAGTTTGAGTTGCGCGGCCCCCTTCACGTGGGGTTTTTTGATAAATACAGTCAGTCCATGTTGTAAATGTCTTCTTCCTTATGATTTTCTTAATGACTTTCTTTTCTCCAGCCCACTTTATTGTGAGAGTACAGTATGTGATACAACGCATAGAGTGTATGCTTATGTCATCGGGAAGGCTTCCGATCACCAGGAGGTTAAGTTTAACTTTAACCATCCTAGTTGTTAAGTTTTTTGGGGGGATGGTCAGAAGTGATTTGTCGACGTTGACTGCGTGGGGTGGGGAGTCAGTGCCTCTAGTCTCTGTGCTGTTCAGGTCTCCACTTGTGCTCCTGGAGTTCGATCCATTTTTCTTATTTCCGTATGTTCCATAGTGAAATGATGGAGGCTTTTTCTCACTGAACGGAGGTTTGCTTTCTGACATTAGGAGACCTCTCAGCGAGTGGGGTTTTCACGGTCCCCCTTGACTTCAGCGCATTTAGGGTATCCTCAGATTTGTGTCTTAATGTGTCTCCTTAGATAAGAAATGGATTTCTAGCGAGCGTTGGCCGGTGAGGAACGTCGTACGAATTTCCCAGGTTCTGTATATTAAAGTAGGGGAACGCTGACCGGGGTTCGTTAGCATTTCTGTTCCATTTAGATGCTTTTTGGTGGGCAGTTTGGCCAGGGTGACGTTAGATAGCGGCCTCGTCAACTTGTAAAAACCAGAAGTAGCTTTTCCAGTGGAATTAATAGAGGGAGGTGCGGATTTATTTTCCAGGTCCCTTTCAATGCGGTTGCGCTCCGGATTATTCACGCTGATGTCGCTCCCACCCATATACTATACGCTGTGAATGCCAGCTGGGTTGGTCTTTGCAAGATCCTGGATGATGTCAGAGGATACGCAAATGGGCCCATCCTACTCGCCCAGACTCCAATCTGTGATTGTTTGGGGTTTGGTGAGTCAAAGTAAAACATGTCTATATACCTACTGAATCGATCCCCTTCTCCAACTGTATATGGCTGGTCTTGACCTTGGAGCTGTCTCTCGGCTGGAGTGGTCAGAGTGTCTCTGGCTTCTAGACAGTGGGCCTGGGGGCTGGCGGGCAGGAAGGAAGCAGCATTTTCTCTGCTGCTCCTGCTAGCTCTAAATCTGGGATTTCTAAGGGCCTGGTCATGGCCTTCTTGTCCCTTGACATGTTTTCCCTAGGCCATCTGTCCACCTGCTAGGGCCCTAGATCCATCTTTAGGCTGACTTTCCACAGGATCGGCACAGCTGTATGTCCGAGCTCAAGGCCCCACTCACTTCTCCGCTTGGGTATCTCACTGGCATCTGAGACTTAGGTCCAAGACTGAGGTCCTAGTTTTCTCCCCAAATCCCCTCCCACGCTGCACCGTCTCCTGTTCCCGGGCCTGTGAGGAGTCCTTGGAAGATTCACTCTGGTGTTTACACCAGACCTCTGGGTCCACCGTGGCACCCCTTGCCTTCATTTGACACATCCAGGCCACTGGCAGGGGTGGGAGCTTGTGTCCAGAATCTGTCCGATGCCTCCGTCTCATCTCTTCTTACTCTGCCAGTCGGAGCCACCGCTGCTCTGCTGGGCTTGGCACTGTCGGGTGATCTGAGGACAGATGTGAGTATGTCACATCCTGGTGTTTCCCGTCACTCCGGCCCGGGCCTGTTGGCCTGGCACTGCTTTGCGCCCTTCCTCCTTCGCCAAGCCCGCCTCACGTGCAGTGACCCCCTGGCTCACTGAGGTCAGTAAATGTCAGGGTACGTTTCTGGAAGGGTGCTGGACCTAAGTAGCCGAAAATGAGCAAAACCCTTACATAAGACATAGACAACACGACTTGTGAAAAGTGTTTCCACAGAAGCTGTGTCACCTGGTACACACCATGAGGAAGGAACTGATGACAGGGAAAGGTTGAGTCTTTTGCGTGTTCCCCACGGTGGCTTTTCTTCCTGGCCTGGGTGTGCCTTACTTGAGACAGTCTGGGACGTCGGCAATAGCGCACTTCGGTTGCTCACGGCTGAACAAGGGAAGGGTTCCAAGAGAACTCGACCACTCCTGGCTAAGAGTGGTCATGTACTCCCATCCCTTGGAACTTTGTATTTTCAAAGTGAAACACAGTTGAAGTTGAAATTCTTACTTGAAAAGCCATTCTACAATTCTCAGTGGGAGGGAGGTAGAATATCTTCCAGAAAGGATTATTTGTGTGTGTTTTGTGTCTTCAAGGAATTTGTAGAGGGATCGACATGGAGAAGAGACTTTACCACATCCTCACTCCTGTGCCCCCGGAGGAGCTGAGAAATGTCAATTGTCTGCTGGTCGGGGCCGTTTCCATTCCACAGTGTGTCTTCAAGAGCCAGGTGAGTGCCACTCCCAGGGACAGCCCTGGAGGTAGCCAGAGAGCTCACAGCAACAGGTTATCGTGTGGGAACTCACACTTTGTTGAAGAGGCTGGATGAGGCAAATGGAGGGTCCAAGCGGCCTCAGAGGCTCGGGGCCATGAATGGCCATCATTGGTGGCCCAGAGCCCCAGGGTGGGGCCATTATCCCGGAAGCAGGTAATGGGAGGAGAGAACAAAGGTGGTCTCCCCAGGACTCCTTCCTGACGACGGTCTGTGGGTGTACCTGTGAGAAGGTCACGGGAAGGTCATGTTGGCTGAGGACATCCATGTGGTGGCCCGGGGAGGCGGTGGATATCCTCCCCTCTCAGCTGCTTGTCTTAACTTCTTTGAGAGAAACGCTTGCGCGCCCCCTTCTCCTGCTGGTCGCTGTGTCTGTGCAGTGGGATTGGACCGAACGGTGGCAGTCGCCTTTGTACCTGGGCCCGTTGGGTCGGGTGGACCCCTGCGGGAAGGGGAACCGGAGGTCTTAGGGGTGCGGGGACCTCACTTGGACTCTCCCTTTCCACCGTGTTTTCTGGGGAAGAGATGCAGCGCCGCAAACTCTGATGCGCAGGGTGGGTGTTTCCACGTGTTCTCTGTGTTTCTGTTTCAGCGCGGGCTGGAGGGGACAATACCTTACATCACCACCGATTATAACTGTAAACTTCCTGGAGCATCCGAGAAGATTGGAGCGAGAGAAACCGAGGAGACGTGTGAAGAGAAAGTGCACCCAAAACCCAAACTCTACCGAAAGATAAACTGATGCTGACATCGTCAGTGAGGGAAGGCGCTTTTCCCGGGAAAGCGGACCTCGTCTCCAGCCTGACGCCGGACTGATGGTGGTGGCGGGGAGTGGCGCGCATCTGTCGCAGACGGTGTCTCCTGTGCAACTCGTGGATCTGGAGTCAATTTAACTCTTTTGAAAGCTGCGTGACCTCGAGTTTTGCCCTAGTGTTCTGTATGCTGCTTCGTACTTACTGTCTTTTATTTTCTAAAGGGTCAAAGCAGCAGGGAGAAGTTTGTACACCATTAAAACAGAACACAGTCAGTTCCTCACAAAGCCCTTCAAAGACCTGGTTGGTGGAATCTGAATAAAAATAGGGAAACGGGGGCCACAAAAATCTACCAAAGAGGAAGGAAGGCTGGCCAGTGGATTCGCGAGCATAACAGGATGCGGGGGCTCCCCTGGTCCTTGCCCGGCGATGGCCGACAGGCAGGGGGTCCCGGCGGCAGGGTCTGCCTGTGGACGGTTGCCACGGGGGGTCACGCTCATTCCATGCTCCTCTGATGCCGTCCACACCCTCGTTCATTCCCGTGGTCCAGTGTTCAAAGGTTTCGTTTGGTCTGTTGAGTGTAATCAGGGTTTCGTAGATAAAACGATTGGACTCAAGAGTCATTCATCTTTTGTTTTTTTCCTCACCTGATGACTTTATGCTGAAAAAATTGCTCTCAAACCCAGGACACCTTTCCTAGGGTCTCTTTAGAACCAGCTCGGTCCTCACTGACCTCTCGTCTTACACTGAGGATGCGCGTAGGCTGCACTGGCACCGGGCTGTTTGGAAGAAGGACCATCAGAGCAGCACCTGGAAAGCCCCCTCTTGCCTTTGACGTCTGAACCGGACGGAACTTGCACCTGTGGACGACCTGGTGCCACTTAGCACTTCTCTGCGGGGTGGGGGGGCGGCTTCAGGAGGCTGGGGGTGATGCTGTTCTCCCGGATGGCTTTGAGGGAAATAGGGGAAACCCGTTCTTCATCGTCTCTCTGGTTGTCACAATTCTTGACCCTCCAGGGTCAGAGTGATTTCAGGAAACAAGAACCTTAGGCGGCGTCACGTCATTTGTCCATTTAAATCTGTGAGAGTCATACCGAGGTAGCGTTTCACACTCGTGGATTCAGCTTCCTACAGGCCACGTGGAAGGCTGGTTACTCGGATGTGGGTTTTAACATCCGTGTTCGCTTAAACGGTCATTGTCCTGTTTCTTTGGGTGACCCCTCGGCGTCTCAGAGACCCATGTTCCCATGTTCTCCCTGGAGCTCTGCCACCCCCCAGGGTTGGTTTCAACTCCCTAGAGACTGTTTAAGGTCTAACTTCATTGCGTCTTGTTTACATTTAAATTTACCTTGTGCCTGTTTTCTGTCTTGGTCTTGCCAAAATTTTGACAGACAATCTGCCACCCTCCTTCCCTAGTTCCTTGAGTCTTCACAGTGACTCTCTAGGAGACACACAGTGACACACTCTAGGTTCCCGCCGCAGGTCTCAGGAGCAACGTAGGTGGTGCCCCCGGCAATCCGGTCCAGGCAGGCTTGCCTTGGGCCTAATTTCCTGCCCCCCTCAAGGGTTTTGCCTGGGGAGGAGGCAGGCCTTGTCGCTAGAGGGAGCTGCCAGCCGCTGGTCTGGTGGCCCGTGGGGCGAGCGCGGCCCGGAGCCTGCCCTTCCAGAGACGAGGGCTCTGGCATCCTGGAGACTTGGCCAGCTCCGGGAGCCTGGTCAGACCCGCAGCCGTGCCGTCCACCCTGGATGTCTGTGCCTGTGATTGTTGATGTCCGCAGCTGGGGCTTCTTGTCGTTTCTACTGTCCTTTGGTTCAGAATATGGTGGTAAGTTCCACCCTTGAGTTGTTTTTAAATTAACAAAAACTCAGTTGTGTGTATGTGTGTGTGTCTGAGTGTGTGTGATTTTCAAAGTAGCACATGCTTAATTGAAGAAAACAATAACATGACTTAGAACTCAACAGTCCTGGCTGCTGATTTTGGGGTTCTCTAAAAGCAGTTCTTTAGAAGGGATCCCTCATAGGAAAGATAGATGGGAGAGTAGGTGACACGATTCTTGGATTCTGGGGTTTTAGTTTGTAAACAAAGGTCAGTTCCGTGCTGAAGTGGTGGCCCTTCTAGAGCGTGGCCTGGGATGGAGAGAGGGCAGGAGGACAGTCGAGCTGGCCCTGCAGGTGCCGTGAGTGTTTTCGAAGTCAGTCTGGAGGAGGCCTGTGGGGCGGGGCAGGGTGCGGCCTGGGCTGGGACCCCTGGGACCAGTGGCTGCTTCCCTGCGGCATGGGGGGATTTGAGCCTGAGGCGGGAGCACCCACTCGTGCAGGCCCAGGTTCCTGTGCTTGTGCCGGAGGGTGTTGTGTTTTTGTTTTCATTGTCTAGTTGGGAGTTTTATCCCTCAGGTTTGGACATGGCAATACGGTGGTCCAGGCAGCAGGCTTTGGTAGTAGAGCTCTGGGTCGGAACCCTGAGGGCCCGCAGGCCAGCCGTGGGACTTCGTGGGGGATACTCGACCTCAGCCTGCTGACGTCTTCAGAATGCTGGTGTCTGTTCCATGGGGTGCCTGTGTGCTGGGTGCGTGAGGACGGTCTGTACGTGGCGGGACAGAACCCCATCTTTGGCTAAATTGTAAACTCTGAGAAGGCAGGGACCAAGATTGTATTCCTCAGTCACATTGGGACGACGAAGAAACTAAATGTTGAAATCCACAGCCATCTCACCTGTCCTGCCTGCAGGCAGGTTCCCTCCACAGCATCTTCCAGCCTGGTGAGCCGTTGTCAGGGTGCCCCAGCGGGCCGGTTCCGGTCTTCCGTTAGCCCCGTGCCTGGCAGTTCTTCAGAAAACCCCAGGTAGCTGCTTTTAAAGTTGGACAAACCGTTTGCACGTGTAGAAAACGACTTTCAGTCACCGTCATGTAGGTAACCCAGGTCCCTGCCGTGATGCTGTGTTGTCTGGTGTTTTTCTAAATTCTGTGTGTGTTTTATAAAATTGGTGTCCTGCCGTATGTGTGGTTTTTTAATCCAGCTCTTTTCACTTCACTTGTGAACTTCTGTATCATTAAATATTTTTGAGAACATGCACTTAATTGTGTATTTTGTTACAGATACAGATCATTTTATTCCAGGAAATTATTTAAAACACTTGGGAGAAATTACAGCAAAAACTTTGGGGAAAACAAAGCAATGGCAGGGGAATCTGGGTGCCAGAGCAGAGAGGACAAGACACCTAGCAGATGCCTCTGCTCTTTTCCATTTCAGTATACATTTTTAAAGATTTATTTATTTATTTTGGGAGGAAGAGGGAGAAAGTGTGAGTGTGAGAGGGGGGAGAGGCAGAGGGAGAGAGTATCCCCAAGCAGTTTCCCCGCTGAGCGCAGAGTGTGACACAGGACTCGATCCCACGGCTCCAAATCACGACCTGAGCCGAAACCAAGAGCCAGAGGCTCAGCTGACCGAGCCGTCCCAGCGCCCCACCTTTTCACTGTTGGGTACAGTGGAAGTTTTTGGGGGGCCCAGGCTGTAAGTTGAAAGAAAAGGCTCTGTCTTCTGTACCATCTTTGAGCGTGTGCTGGAAGAGTTTTGCTGCTGGAGAAGTTCGAATTAAAAGAGGAGAGCCAGCCCGGGGCCTGTGCCCGCCGCTGCCTCAGCAAGTGCGGGCTCAGCAGCCCCATCCTCGCTCTCCCCGCGCAGGGCTGGCGGAGGCAGCAGGCGCTGGCCCGACCAGCCGGCCCGGACGGAGGCTGAAATAAATCTGGGGCCGCCTGTGCCGCTAGGGGCCTCTTCAGAAAGGCTTCGCTAAGTGGAATGATTTCCAAGGCTTTGCCAGGGGAAGAGTGGGGCAGAGTGGGGAGCCGGGCGGGCAGTCCAAAAAAACGCACTTGGAGGCGGGGGGGTGGCAGGTCCATCTGGGAATCCTGGGAGTCGGCAAACAGCTGAGCTGTGGGGCTGACAAGGAGTCCGGCCTGGCTGGGAAGCCTGGGGTTGCCATGGTGACGGGCGCTGATGCTCAGCGGGCTGTGGCTTGGAAGGTCTGGGCTGTGAATGTCTATCCGGCAGGGAGAAGCCACCAAACTTTCTGACCTTCCCCGAGGCCAGCCACCGGGAGATGCTCCTGGCCGTTGGGAATGCAGAGACAAGGGTCTTCAGGGACTTGCCCTCCAGGGAAGGAGGAGGGCCCCCACCATGGCAGCCAGCACTGTGCGAAGTCTGCTCCAGGGAGCAAATGGGTACTTGGGAATGGAAGCTCCACAGGGCGGAAACCACCAGCAAGGAAACTGTGAACCGTGGCCACAAAGTCTATAGGTTAAAATAGCGCCCAGGGGGCCTGTGTTGGAGGCGAAGCAAGTTGGCCAGGCTGAGAGCTCCCTGGTTTTCTGTGCCGACAGCTCAGCAGGAGAAATTCAGCCTGGAGCTGGGTGTGGGAGAAGCCCTCTGCTGCTGGGTCTGTAGCTGGGCAGAGGCGCAGAGCTGTGGGTCTAGCATGCGGCTTGAGAGCCAGGCAAGGTGCCACCATGCCTGAGGGCACGCATGAATTCAGTCCCGACACAACATGGGCCTCCACCTCCCAGCTAGCTCAGCCTCTGTCTAGGAGCCAGTGAGTGTTTTGTGCCTCTTTGTCCAAAAAGGAGGGTTGATAGCCCAGAGCGGGAATAGATAGGCTTTGTAGGTCTCACAAGGGCCACCAAGGGGGGACCTGGGTGGCTCAGTCGGTTGGGCGTCTGCCTTCGGCTTGGGTCATGGTCCCGGGGTCCTGGGATCGAGCCCCACATCGGGCTTCCTGCTCTGTGGGGGGCCTGCTTCTCCCTCTCCCTTTGCCTGCTTATATTCTCTGTCAAATAAATTAACAAAATCTTAAAAAAAAAAAAAAAGCCACCAAGTCCCACACTTGCAGAATTAGTCTGAGCCCCGAAAGAAGCTCTCCCAGCCGGGTGCTTTTGTCCTTGTTAATTGGTAAGTTAATGAACTGAGGACATGGGAGGCAAGGATTGCCCAGCCCAGCGAGGCTCAGCCGTCCGCTCTGATTTATGGGTGCAGATAACGCCCTGTCTTCTGAGAAGGCAGAAGTGGGAGGCTTTCCGTCTCCACCACCCAATTTCTGGAAAGAAGGAAGAGTGTGATCCATGTTACGAATCGCTCTAGTGGGGGAGCTGACCAGCTGCGGCAGGAGGGCGCCGGGAGGGTCAGCGGTGACGGGCAGCTACCCAGCTTCCTCTCCGGGAGCGGGAAGGTGGATGGAAAGGTGCCCCAAGACCATTCAAACGGTCACATTTGGTGCATTACAGTTGTGTCCCCGTTGCTAAGGTGGCCTGGAATATGTTCCCGGCCTTGTCTTTGGAGAAAATACCTCCTATACCATCAATAGTTTCAAGTTCTCTTTTAATACATGTCACGACACGTTTTGGCCGTGGGGGGTCAGGAATGTGTGCATGGAATCCGATAGCATTCCAGCACTCCGGAGTCTGAGCGCGGGCCTGGACACTCGTTGGCCACTGACCTCTGTGTGCTCAAGAACACCCATTCTGGCCTCCACCCCTGCCACACCCTGGGTCGGCCCAAGACCTGGGAAGCAGGCAGTCGTGGAGAATTCCTCCTAATACCCACATAGGCCCTTGACTTCGGGGTGAGCCCCTCCTGGGAAGCCATCTGCACAGCCAACGTTTCCTTCCTGTGACTCCTCCCAGCAGAACTTACCTATCACGGCTGGTCTCTGCTGGGAGCAGCCGGAGAAGAAATGAATGTGTGCCATCCACGTGAGCAAGTCTGTCATACGAATATCCACGCCCTGGGGACTGATGTCCAGTTAACTCAAGGTCCATCACTGCTTCCTCATGAAGGGGAGATGATTTCCAGGCGGATGGCAGAGAATGACCCCCTGGTCTTCTTCAGTGTACACTTGATGGTGCCTTTAAGCCCTTTAATTTTTTTCTCTTTTCTCCTTTGATATTAAAAAGACAACTAGTTATCCTTTTGATTACTTCCAAGTTTTAGAGTTTGATAAGATTGAATGTTGTGGTTAGCTAAATTAATTTTATTGAATGCTTATGAGTTGTCAGACCGCGTGCCAGGGGCTGGGGAGATGATGGCGAGCAAGATAAAGGCCCATCTGTCTAGAATCTTGCTGCTTATTGAGTGATAAGAACATGTAGACAGGAAATCGACAAGTAGATCGTGTGTTAAAATGCGGAGATGGTGGAGCAGAGAGATCATCTGGACGAGATCTCCCTCTCCTATCGCCAATCTCAGGGATTTTCCAAAGAAGTGACATCAGCTAAAGGATAAATTGAAGTCAGTGGGGTCAAAAGTGGGGGTCGGAGAGGAATGGGGAGTAGGGGTGGAAAGGCCAGTTCTGGAAGACAGAACAGCAGAGTTGGGACTGGGGTGGCAGGGCGGGGGTGCACCCAGCGGGTACACACGGACTGACCCAGGATGGCTGAGGTGGCAGGTGCAGGGGGGGGGGGGGTGAGGAGCTGGTACAAGGTCAGTCCAAAGAGAGGTTACCAGAGCATCTCACAGAACTTGCCTTTCATCCCCGGGGCCTTGAGAGTTTAAGCATCCTTAGCAAGGTAGGCAGAACCATCTGACTTGCATTTTATTTAAAAAAAATTTTTTTTAAAGATTTTATTTATTTATTTGACAGACAGAGATCACAAGCAGGCAGAGAGGCAGGCAGAGAGAGAGAGGGGGAAGCAGGCTTGCCACTGAGCAGAGAGCCCAACACGGAGCTCGATCCCAGGACCCTGAGATCATGACCTGAACCAAAGGCGACACTTAACCAACTGAGTCACCAAGGCGCCCCTGACTTGCATTTTAGGAAAATCCTCTCTGATAGCAATTTGGTGAGTGGATTCAGAAAGTCTGAGGAGGAGAGAGCATGCAAATAGGTCGATGAATCAGGAAGCCTCCTGCAATATGGGCCTTAAAACCGACCTAGAGATAAAATGCATAGACACCTACCCACGCAGGCATGTGTGTGCTCTGTTTTGCCTGTATGATAATCACATCTTCACTTAAAAATGTTCAGACAGCACGTAGGCAATGAAGAGACAAGTCCTGCAGTTTTCAGCTGGTTCCAGCTGCGTTTCAGATTTTCCTAGGAGTACACACACACGCACGCACGCACATCCCTGCACATGTCTATACGGAAAAAGTCTTGAAATAGTAGAAAATATGCAGTTTTGCAATTGCTTTTTTCCAATTAATACTCTATTTTGGACATTTTAAAAATGTCGATACGGGGCCCCTGGCTGGCTCAGTCAGTGGAGCACGTGCCTGTTGATCCCGGGGTTGTGAGTTTGAGCCCCACCTTGGCTGCCAAGATTACTAAAAATAAATAAATACATAAATAAACTTAAAAAAGATACTGAGAGGGGCGCCTGGGTGGCTCAGTGGGTTAAAGCCTCTGCCTTCGGCTCAGGTCGTGATTCCAGGGTCCTGGGATCAAGCCCCGCTTCGGGCTCTCTGCTCAGCAGGGAACCTGCTTCCTCCTCTCTCTCTGCCTGCCTCTCTGCCTACTTGTGATCTCTCTCTCTGTCAAATAAATAAATAAAAATAAAAATAAATTAAAATTATTTGTAGGAAAAATTTGAGGCCCAGGCTGATGGAGGATTTTCATGTGCTTCGGCTGTATGCCAGCAGACCCTGCCAGTCTGGGATGACCTTAATCGAAAATCAAGTTGAAGGTTCCCCATATCCGGAACTTTGTTCCCCTAGCCTCGTAAGGCCATTTACAAGTGAAGGTCAGTTCCCCAGCTCTCTTCTCAGAGTCCATAAGTAACCTGAGGGCACGACCATCTGAGTTTACTTCCTTAGAACTCTTCTGCTGGGTTTTAGCTGGTTTGATGTTTTTAATATTAAATTTCTTAAAAAATACTTTATTTATTTGACAGAGAAAGAGTAGGAGTGGGGAGAGAGGCAGAGGAAGAGGGAGAAGCAGACTCCTGACTGAGCAGGGAGGCTGACACAGGGCTGGATCCTGGGGCCCTGAGGTCATGATCTAAGATAGAGGCAGACACCCAACCATCTGAGCCATCCAGGTGCCCCTAAACTTTTTTTTTTTTCAATCCAGCTTTTTTGATTGTTTCAAGTGAGAAGATCTGATTGATCTAATCCACTCTTGTAGGAAACAGAAGCCCCAGTGAATGATGTAAATAAATGTTCAAATCATTTAGCACGTTGTCTCTTTGTAGCTGTCGTTATATCCAAAGCTTTGGTGTGGTTTTAAAGGACAAGAAGCTCAAGTTTGTTTGACTCATAAGGAAGTCACACAGAAGCTTTCTGTGACCAGCTCAGGCACAGCGGTGTCAGCAAGTCCCCCAAACGCCCTAGGATCCCCACACGTCCTGAGCGCCTCCCACGTCACCCACAACCACTAAGTCAGATCAAGTCCATCCTCTGTTAAAAAAAAAACAGTTCCCACGGGGAGCCTGCATGGCTCAGTTGGTTGAGCGTCTAACTCTTGATTTGGGCTCAAGTCATGATCTCAGGGTTGTGAGATTGAGTCCCTAGTGGGACTTGGCGTGGAGTCTGCTTGGGATTCTCTCTCTCTTTCTCTCTCTCTCTCTCTCCCTCCGTGCCTCCCCCTGCTCACACTCTCTATCTCCCTCTAAGATAAATAAATAAATAATCCTAACAATAGCAACCGCTCCCGTGGCTTCTGTCTCACTCAGAATAAAAGGCTAAGTCCTCGTAGGTCTTCATGGGACCGAATCCCCATCACCTCTCCGACAGTCTCCTCCCTCTTGCTTACCAGGCTCTGGCCACGGGTCTTGCTAGGCTTTCGAGGCTCCCTTGCTAGCGAGACCCACTCATCCTGGCTTAACATGGAAAGTGCTGGGAAGCCTCTCAGTCTGGAGCAGACTAGAGCCTGCTTGAACCACTTTTGCTTGAACCCAAGATACGTCCCGCCCTTAGGGCCCTTGGCTTGCTGTCTTCTCAGCCTGAGACGCTCTTCTCCAATGTCTGCTCGTCTAGCTTGCTCTGATCGTGCCAATCTCGGCTCAAAGTCACCTTCCTCAGAGAGGGAGAATGTGAAATAAGGCTCATGTGCATACGCGCTCTCTCCCCCTCTCTCTGTTACTTGCTTTACATTTCTTTACATTTCTTGAGAAACGCATGAACAGGACCCAGGCAGAACATCTCCAGGCCCATATGGAAGGCTCTCGAGCTCCAGCATCTGCTACAAAGCCAAGACAGCCTAAGCCCCAGCAGCTACCCGGCCCAGAAATCGCCTCTGTGGGCCGGGCTTATAGGCTGGCCCAGCATCCTGGGCTTGGGGAGAGGAGACATCCTTGGCCTCCATGGGCCAAATAGGAGACAAGGCCCGTCCAAGGCAGCCTGGGCCTCTGCTGGGGACGTCCAAGGGGGCAGTAATGATAGTTTCTAACCATTGGGATCGGTGTTTCAACAATGGATATTTTGAGATCCCAGCTATCCTGGAAGTCTGGCCGGGTCTTTTCTGTGGTTGGGAACCTGGCCCAGAAGCCTTTGTTCCTTGGACAGACTTGGCCCTTGAGAAAGCCCAGCCTCTCAGTCTGTCTGGCCAGGTTTAGAAGTCTGCGGTGGCCAGCAGCCGGCAGTGAGACTGGAATGTAGCCATAGTGCCAGGGCCACAGACGGCCTGGCTAATTCAGGCGTCCAATTCCTCCTCTGCCCCCTCCCCAGGCTGGGAGATCCCTGGCACCCCAGCAGGGTCTCCGCTTCTCCCAGGGGGTGGCCAGATCTGACCCCAGGCTGGGTGTCCCAAGCCCGCAGGCCATCCTCTGAGCTGGGGTCCTCATTGGAGGGCAGGGAGCCCTGCCACCTTGTCCTTTAGGATGAGCTGGAGCCCTGATGGGCCAAACTTTGAGGCATTCCTGCGTTAGCCCCGGCAAGGGATGCTGGACTGTGAACTGATCTAAGTGCCTGCACCTGCTCTGGGCCAGGCCGGGCCTGGGCCCTGCGTCTGGGGGAGAATGAAGCCAGTGGTTGCTTCCAGGGGCTCCCAGTCTAGATGGAGCCCAGACTCCCCTGTACCAGTGCGATCACGTGCCCCCGAGGCAGGACCAGAAGGCGGCCCAGCAGCTGGGGAACAGCACTGTCGACTCAGCGGGGAACCAGCGTAGGGTGTCTGAGCGGCCAAGTCCGGGAGGGGGGGCCTTGCCCCGCGGGGGGTGGGAGCAGTGTTCTCGCTGTGACTGGAAGCCACCGTCCACGGAGACCCTACCAGGAACAGAGCCTGAGTGTGAAGGCCCCTTTCCCAGATTAACTCACCCGATGCCCACAGTGACCCCCTGAGATAGTGCCGGGAACTCCCCTCCGCGTGGCTGAGGAGACTGAGGCCCAGCAAGGCGATGCAACTTGTCCTCGGGGATGTAGCTGGAGGGGCTGGGACCTGGAGGCCCACTTGGGGGAGTGACGGTGAGCCAGGGGCCCCCGGGGAGCGGTGGTAGCCCGAGCCAGGCCAGAGCAGTCTAGGCGCCCAGCTTAAAACAGCATGGGCAGCTGGTCCCTGGCCAGCCCACCCCAGGCTGTGCTTGTCCCCAGGCTGCAGTGAGCGGACAAGTGGGTGACAGCGGTTGGGCCCGATGCTGGACAGTGACCAGACCTCCCACCCCATCGCCTCTGGGGAGACGCCTGGGTCTGAGGAGCCTGTCGTCTGCCTCCCCGACACTTGGGAGCCAAGGGAAGGACCCGCCTCTTTTGAGGCCTGGGCCAGTGGGCTCAAGGGACAGGGAGGCCTGTCCAGGCCCTGAAGTCCTCCCAGAGTCCCGAGGCAGGGATGCATCTGGGGAAGGAAGAGCCTCAGGACTCAAGTCACCTCAGATGGGTCCCCGTGGTGTGGCTCAGGACATGGAGCAGCAAGGGGCTGGAGGGGCCGTTAACTGGACGCAGGCCACATGTGGAACTTGAATGTCTTGGCCATGGAGGGAGCCATGAGTGGCGTGGAGGGTGGTGGGGAAATGGGTGACATGCCCCATCTACCTCCCGGCTGACCTGGGCCAGTCAGGCCCCCTGCCGGGCCTCAGCTTCTCGCTCTGTAGAATGGGGGTGATGGTAACGGCACGACAAGATCACTGGGCCGAGTCCGGGAATTCCACTCGCAGGTCCTTGTCCAGAGCCGGGCGGGCGCTGGCACTCGCCCGTCGTTCGTGTCCCTCCCGCAAGCCCAGCCTGGGGCCTGAGAAAGAGGAGGGGGAGGGTCTGCAGCCGACCAGGAGCCTCTGCCTCGGAGGAGCCTGTGGGCAAACACCTGAGCGAGAGCCACACAGGCCTCCCTGGCCCTGGCCACAGGGGCGCAGCCTCCCTGCGAGGCTGCAGCCTCCCCGCCCCGGCCCGGTCGTGGCTCACGCGCCCTCGCATCCTTGCGCTGGGGTGGCAGCTTGGCAGGGGGGCAGGGGCGCTGAGGATGAGCCGAAACCCGAGGCAGGTCCTGCCCGCCTCTGTGCCTGGCTCCGCCAACCATCTCCTGGGCCCTCCTGGGCCCGCACAGCCTCTCTCGTGCTGCGGTCCCGGCGCCGGCGAGGGCAGCATGCGCCGGATGACAGCATCCCGCTGAGCTGCAGGCTGTGACGAGGCATTCAGGGAGAGGGCCCGGGCCCGGTCGAGGCTCATGGGCCAGGCTGGCGGCTGGCCAGGTGGCTATGGTCCAGCTTTCCTCCAGCGGCTCCCACGTACGTGGGTCCGCCTAGGCCTGGGGCTTCAGGCGCACGTGGTCCAGCTCAGAAGGGCTCACTCTGCAGGGGAGGGTCTGTGCCACCCAGGCCAGGCCCCGCTGTTTCACCCCTCCTGCAGGTGCCGGCCTGCCCGACAGAGGGTATTGCCTCCCCGCCCGGAGCTGGCTGGTTTCCGTTCCATCCTGCAGCCACCACCCCTCCACCCCCGCCACCAGGCAACGGTCCTGGAGGGCCCATGGCCTGGGCCCCCAGCAGGGAGGGACAATGTATTCTTTACTCGGAGCTGGAGGCCTGGTGTCGGGGAGTGTGTGGTTGGTGGGATGCATCTCCTCTCAGGCCTGGCTGGTGGGGCAGAGACAGAAAGCTGGGGGGCTGGGAGGTGGCTAGTGCCCGTCCCCCGGGTTATATAATGGGCCTCTGGCTGTCTGGCCGGACTCATTCCTAACAGTCTCTGTAGCCCAACCTGAGAGCGCTTACATACGACACAGCCCACAAGGCCACTTCTCATGACAGCTGGGGGGCTGGCTCCGCGTCTGGCCCCGCAGCTCCGGCTCTGTTCCCGGCCTTCTCCACCAACCCACACAGCTGGCACTCCTGGCCTGACCTCGGGGTCCAGACAGGCCTCCCCAGATGCCAGAGGAGGAGGAAGGGATGTGGTTCCCTGCTCCTGAGGGGCTTTTGGGGCCACAGAGCATCATAATGGACCTTGCCTGGGGAGGGGAAGAGGCAGGGCCCATTGGCAGAAGGTAGGAAGCCCCCCTGAGCTTTCATTCCTGTGGGGCTCTGTGCCAGAATCCTTGCTCAGCCCTACATGGGCAACATCTCATGGAGACAACACGGCAGGGGCCTCGTTCCTTAACCCATTTCACAGATGTGGAATCTCAGGAAGTGTTGTCCCTGGGGCGGCCCAGCTAGCAAGACAGAGGCAGGACCTTGAACAAGTCCTCCCCCTTAGGGAGCTGCCCTCAGGGAGCGGCAGGGCCTGGCATAGTAGGAAAGGGGTCAGCGAGGGTGGCTGAGGGGGAGGGGGCATCTAGAGGGCCCAGGGACCCCCCAATTCCGTTAGCTCAGGCAGAGAAGGTGACCCCAGGGCCAAGGTCTCTCTTGGCCATGGCTTTCTGGGAGGTGGCCAGTGGGGGCCGACGCCTGGATCAAGCCACCTGCTCCCGTTCCTCTTTCATCCCCTTACTCAGCCTCTCGGGGTCCCGCTCGGATCCTCACGCAGCACTTCCGCTCTCGAGGAAACAGCTGTGGTTTGCAGACGGCTCAGCCCTCCCCCACACTCAAGGCCATGGCCAGGCACTGGATGGAGCAGCCTTGGGACCCGCACCCCATCCCTCTGCCTATCCTGGCACCCGCCCCTGGCCAGTGGGAGGTCACAGTGGTGGGGACAAGGGGCAAACCTCTGGGTTCTCCCTGCCTGTCTGCTGGGGCTCTCAGCCCCAAAGGGGCATCGTGAGAGGAGTGGGGGCCATTGGTCTCTGGGTTGTCCTCAGGTTGTCCCATCCAGAGGTCATGAAGTTCCAGCAGGCTGAGGCAGGAGACAAGGGCCCAAACTGCGGGAGGACAGGCTTCCAGCGGGGGACTGCCCTGCCTCTCCCCAGGCCTTGGCTGCCTCTCTGAAACGTGCCGTCACCATGTTATGGAAGGCCAGGCGGGGCAGCCCGCAGGTGAAAGGACAGCCATCAGCTTCGCCATCCTCCCACCTGCCCCCTTCCAGCTCCATGGAGCCCTGGGCAAGTTACAGGCCCCTGGCCTCAGCTTCTCCACCCCTGTGGTAGGGACAGTGGCACCGGCCTCATGGAGCTGCCGTGAGGGCTCAAGGCAGTGGTGTAGGAACAGTGCTCAGCATGCATCGAGCCCATAGTGAAGGCGGCTGTCATCACTGCCCGCCTGCCCGGGGCACGGACACAGCAGCATGTGTCCCAGCTGTCTTGGAAGCGACAGTGAACCCCCCAACGTTTAGAAGCAGCGAGCTCTTGTCCAAGTTTCCCCCAGACTGAGTCAAAGGCCCGGGTGTGTCCACCTCTGCCGTGGACACCGGCTGCCTCTCAGAGGTGGGGCCTGGTGCAGGCCAGGAGCACTCTGGGGGCCCTCTCCTCATCATGGGGCTCCCTCACTCACCCCTGCTCCAGGAGGATGGAGGCAAGGCTGGGGGTGGGGTCCTCTGGCCTGGACAGGAGGAGTGTGCACGATGTCCCCGCGGGCGCCAGAGAGGGCACCAGGCAGCAGGGCTCAGTGGCAGAAGCCACGCAGGGAGGTGGGAAGCAGGGGACACATCTGGGGACAGAGAAAACCTGGAGAATGAGGCGGAATGTGTCCTGAACAGCGGGAGAGTGAGGCCCAAGCTCTCTGCAGCATCGGGGCCAATGCAAGTAGCCCCCACAGTGGGGCCTCCGCAGGGGAGGCGTGCGGAGAGTGGGGACTCCTTGAGCTCACCGAGAGCTGAGGGTAAGAAGAAATCCAACCCCCTGACAGGCAGGGCTGCTTCTGAACCCACAACCAAGTGTGGCTTCTGCCAGGCATGAACGCAGAAGGGTCTGGGGGCTCTGGGGGCTCTGGGGGCTCTGGGATCAGCACCCCCTCTGCAGCCCGGGCCTCCGCTGTGGTGGCAGCCGGGGACAGACCATTTCACACCCCTGAGCCTGATCTGACACCCGATGCAGGCCACTTGCTTGTCAGCCTGAGCTGGGGTGCCCCCCACCTCCCGTGTGCCCGGGCCTTGTGGGTGCCGGTGATCGATGACCAAGGGGCCCTGTTTGTCTGTTGCTGGCCCCTTGCCGGCGGGGGAGAAGGGTGGGCAGGCAGGCAAGCATATGGTTTGAATTACTGGAGCCGCCTCTTGGCACCTCAACTCTCAGCTGGGGGTGTGCAGACTGCTTGGACGGCCACCCCTACCACCCTCTCACCAGACATAGCCCTGGAGGGATCCCCCCAAAAGCAGAGCCTCTGCTGCCAGCTCCCCCTGCCTGAGACTTGTGCCTCTCTGTTGGAGCCGTCTGGTTGGGGTGGGGAGCCCGCCAGCTGTGCCCCAGCTCGGCAGCCCCCTCCCCTGCCCCGTGCAGGCCACCTCCTTGGCAGCCCTGACAGCCTGGGGAGCCATGGCAGGCTCAGACCAGGTAGGCCTGGCTTGGCTGCTCCTGCCTAGGAAGCCCGGCACGCTGGCCGTCCCCCTCCGGTCGGGATTTCCGAGACGCTGCGCTCTGACCACCTGACCTTCTCTCCCAGGTGGGTTCAAATCCAAGTTCTGTTCACTGATTCCCAGTCTCCTCCTCTGGGCCGTGGACTTTTAATCCCACCTCTGTGGGGAGAACCGAAATGACCAGGCAGGCCCCGCTTTCCTGGAGTGAGGGCAGAGATCTCTCCCCAGGAGGGCGACCACAGGTTTCCATTTCCCTTTTCTACCCAGGTGAAAATGTGCAGGTTTTACAGGCTCCGAATGAATGGGCCGGGGACGTTTGTCTGCTGTATAGCTGGGTTTTTATCCTGCTCGCGGTTCTCCTGGTGTGTGGCTCTGTGTCCCCTAACGGCCCCCTGCCTCCCCACCCTTCCCACCTCCTTGGCTCACCCACACTTGAGCCCACCTGTGCAGGGGCGGGTACAGCTTCATGCTGACACGGAAGCCTCTTTCCATGGGTTTGGCCTGACCCCAGCTCTGTGCAAGGTGCTGCCCTTAGTGTACGGGATAGACACCCCGTCCCAGGAGGGCGACAGGGGTGGGCGGGTAGCCTGGTGAACTGTGGCCAGCCCGGGGAGGGGAGAGGCCTTTGGAGGGAGCCCCGAGGGCAGATTTTGGGCCTCGCTCCTGGCTTGGCTTGGCCAGTAGCTCCCGCCCCCTCAGCCCTGGACATCGCCTCCAGGCCTTTGCTTCGTGGAGCTGGGACATGCCTCAGGCTTCCTGGGGAGGGGATCCAGTCAGGCAGCTGGAACAGCTCCGGGAGCCCTCTGATGGCACCCCCATGGGTGCTTCCACTCCTCATTGAGAAATCCTCCAGGGCCCGGCTAGGGCTGGGGGCTGGGGTCAGAGTTCAGGGGCGGGGGGGCTGGAATTGCTCCTGGGGCAGCACATTTTTCTCCTCTGGAAATTTATCTTAGCAAAGAGACCACGGAACAATTGCACTCTTTTCCAGGCCTCAGCCATCCCCAGACGGCCTGCCCATCCCCTTGGTGGGGGCTCCGAGGGGGCCGGGAAGTTGAAATTTGTAAAATGTCTGTAGGAGGGGAAGAAAGGCGCTTTGTGTGGGGCCGGGGCCCCGGCCATTGGTCAGCTCCAAGGCCCCCAGATGCTCCCAGAATGCTCCCTTCCCAGGGGAGGGCCGTGCCTGCCAGCCTGAGGCCAGCCCTGGGGTCCCTGCAGCCCCTCCACAGCCCTTGTACCCGCTGCGTCCGGGCCTCGGGGACCCGGGTGCCCGGGGCCGCCCAGGCTCTGAACGTGCGGGCCTGGTGGGGAGGCCCCCTCGGGCCTCAGCATGTTTCTCTACTGGAGGAAGCGTGGCGCCTACCAGCTGGAGGCCCTGCCCGGCGCCCTGGCTGAACTGGAGCTGGGGGCCGTGGAGCGCTTCTCCTGGAGCTCCAGCCTGGACATCATCGAGGACCTCGGGGGTAGGTGCGGGCCCACTTTCCCAGGAGGGCTTTTGCGAGGCTCCGACGCCTGGGCCACTGGCCACCCCCTCACTCTGCATGTGTTACCACTGGTCCTGTACTCAGTGGTGCTGTGGAGGCCGGGGCCCCTCCAAGCACCGCTGTTGGTGGAGGACAGGGGCCCGGGGACCCTGGGGACCAGAGGAGAGGCAAGGGCTGGCCCGGCAGTGTGGGCCCCCCCATCTGGGCTTGGAGCAGGGCAGCCTGAGCAGAGGACAGCAGGGACGGGGCTGGCCGTCGAGCCTCGGCTCTCCGTCTATCCTCCGCCTCCAAGATCAAGGCCAGGTAGTGGGATGAAACCTTCTGGAATGTTTGCGTCCAGGGCCCCAGGGCATGGGTCATGTCTCCTGTTACCCCACACGGATGAGGAGCAGCAACACAGAGAAGACGGAGCGTCTCAAGAGGCAGAACAGGTGGTGGCGGGTGCTGAGTCCGGGTGCCCGCGCGGCCCTTTCCCTTCTCAGACGTCAGAGGTGAAGAGAACCCTATAAATGGGGTGATGATGTCAGGAGCGCCGTGGGGTGACGGAGGGGTGACCCACGTGGAGTAAGTACTCCCAGCGCTGTGTGGCCCAGATCAGGGGCACCGTTGCCTGCTGTCGTCATCGTCGTTATGTTGTCAGAGCTCAGCTAATCGGAGGCTCAGCAGAACGCGCAGCCTCCGGCTGGCGACCCCAGACTGTCCGGTGTGGCCCGCAAAAGCTGGGCCTCTGCTCTGCTCTTTGCCTCATCTTAGGCCCCAGGCACTGGCCTCCCCAGGCCACGGGCCCAGAGGAGTGGCCCCTCTCCCGAGCGCAGCTTCCCAGCCCAGCATGGGTCTTCTCAGACCTGTTCCTGCACCAGAGGGCAAGGGGAGCACTGGGCAGGCATCGGCGACAGATATCCCAGGTGCCATCAGTGCCCTTCCTGCTTCCAATCCCACCAGACAAAGTGGACAGGGGGATGTGGCTGCTTAGAGGGGAGGGGCAGGCACAGTGCCCACCTGGACCCCAGGAGCACCGGGCACCTTCAGGTGTGTGCAGCCGGCTGAGCCCGCAGGATGGCGTAAGGAGGGGCTTGGGCTGCTGGGCAAGGGTGTGGAGCAGCGGTGGAGGGACGATGACACAGGGCTGGCGGGGTCTGGTGGTCGGCCGGCTGGTGGGGAAGTTCCCCTCTTCCTTCAGCCAGGCCCTGTTCTGGAACCAGAAGGTGGGCTGTGGGGAGGGTGCCCGAGGGGAGAGGCTGTGGGTGTCCCGGCTGTTGATGCGGCTTCACCTGTACCCCTGAGGCAGGGAACGTGGCAGAGGTCCCCCCAGGGCCAGAGATTTGCCTGAGGTCATTTCGACTGTCCCAGCCACAAGCCAGGGAGGTCCCGTAGGGATCGTGTCCCCTGCTCCTCTTTGCTCTCGGTCTTGGTCATCCCGACGAGCCCCAGCTTGGCTGCTGCTGGGGACTTCTGCCTGGGATGCCCTCACTGGCCCGCGTGGCTCTGGGGCACGGTCTGTGGAGCCCACCCACCCCCTGCCTTCCCCGGTCCCCCTGCCTCCAGGAAGCAGCTGCCCGCTGCTCTGACTGTCCTCTTCCAGCTCAGAGGCCCCACAGCGAACGTGTAGAGGGGACTTGCCAGGCGCCTAGGCTTTAGAAAGGCATCTTCAGGCCTCCCCTTCGAGGCAAGGATGATTCTTGGTGTCCCCTTGACACTGGAAGCAGGGTCCGGAGTGGGGGCGCCCAGATACACCCCTGCCGCCCCCACACAAGGCCTGCCCGCAGCGTCCCCAGCGGCTCTGCACCCTGGCTGGGAGCGAGGCCCCGGCACACAGTGGGTGGTTGGTGGCGCGTGTGCAGGCGTCGGAGTGAGCTGAGACGCGCTGGGTGGGGGAGCGGGTACGCAGCTGTCTGTGTGGGCTCTGTCCCCTGGCCCGGGCCCAGCAGTGTGGGTGGAGAGCCTGACAGCCCTGTGATGGGGACAGGCCTCGCACACGCAGAGGGACTGTCCTGGGTGGGCATCTCGAACCCGCTTGGGCGGCCCGGCTCCTGTTTGTCCGCAGTCACTCTCGGGTCCTCCAAGGAGCCTTGGGAGGAAGCACGTGGTGGGCAAACGGGCAGGTGCCTGTAGCAGCCCCAGCCAGAGGAAGTGGCCGGCTGGCTCCAGGCCTGCATGTTCTGTCCAGATAGTTTCTCTGGCCCCAGAAAGGAATTCTGAATGTGCCTCCCACCCCTTTGGACAGAGCCTGAGGAGTGTGGGCCGGGCAGGGTAGCAGTTGGGGTTTCCAGGCCCTGGGAGAGGATGCCAGGGATGGTTCTGGGCCTCAGGCAGGGCCAGCATCCGAGGCCACAGTCTATGCTCCCTGCTCCAGCTGGGTTCCCGCTTGGCCACCGTACCCCAAGATGTTTCATGGGGCTTTGGGAAGGGGACCACGTTTCTTTCCCAGGCCACCTGTGGTGCTCTGACCGGTGTCCAGGGTAGGGAGGGGCAAGTGGCTCCTGGGACCAGCAGTCATTTGTCCCAGCCATGCCCTCTGGCTCTAGGCCAGGTTTGGGCCAGACCCCTTCCATGGTCTACCCTGGTGGGGGGGGCCGTACGCAGCTGGTGGCGGTTGCCCAAGCAAGGACAGGCTCCTGGGAGGGCTGGGTCTGCATGGGAGCGGGCATTTAAGGCCACAGCTGCTTCCTGGGAGGGGTCTTTGCGTGGCCTTTGCGTGGCCTTTGCGTGGCCGGGCCTGGGTTTGGGAGGTGCTGGGCAGGAGAGGCTCTGCCTCCTCAGGGCAGAAGCGTTCACTGAAGGGAGCTCACAGTGAGGGGTTCCTGAGGAGTGAAAACAGAGGTGGTTTCTTGTACCCTATGTCAGCGGAGGGCAGGGCGGGGGGGCGGCAGAGAAGGGGGGCACTTCCCTGACAACAGGGGAATGAATTCTGTGTGTCAGGTGCCATGGGGGCACCCCGGGGCAGTGTTGCCCACAGGTTAGGAGCACAGACTTGGAGCTGTCACTCACACACCTGCGTCACCTCAGGCAAGCCCCCCAGTCCTCTGAGCCTCGTCTGTACACCTGGCAAACGAAGACCCCTCCCTCTCCGTCGTTTAGAACAGAGCTATCCAATAAAACTTCCGTCCTTAATGTTTCCTAGTAGCCACCTTAAAAAACAAAACAAAGATTAAAAACCAGCAAACAAAACGCATTTGAATAACCTTTGCCTTTAACGCAATGCATTCCAAACATCCCCACCCCCACGTCATCAACAGGGAAAACCGTCAAGGAGGTTTTACGTTCTTTTCCCCCACAAAGCCTTTGGGATCGGTGTATCTCACATGCACCGAACACCTGGGTTTGGACTAGCCTCACTGTAGGTGCCCAGGAGCCCCAGGAGACGTGGCTGCCATCTGGGGTTAGATCACACTGCCGGGGGGCTGGACCAGGTCTGGGAAGCAGAGAGTCCTGACCAGGCCAGAGCTGCGTACCAGCTGTGGTTCCCTAAGCTGTCTCGTGGGGAGCACAGGACGGTGGGATCCCATCCCAGGACAGTAGCATCAAGGAGGGAGAGAGTCCTCTGGAATTTGGGTATGTGGAGGCAGAGAGGCCTTGGAGAGTGGGTAGGATGTTAGGAGGCTGTGACGTGAGGATGTGGCAGGGGGCAGAGGAACAGGCCCAGGGAGGGCTGGGCTGGGGTAGAAGCTCAGCTCCCTCCTGGTGAGGTGACAGGCCGTGGTGGGGACTGTGGGGTGGGGGGCGGCGGTGCGTGCCCACCAAGGGCACACACAGCTCGGGAACTGGAGCCATCTGGAATATGGGTCCGGAGCTGCCAGGCTTCTCTGGTTTGTCCGTGGAAGCCAGAAATCTGGATTTTTATGTGAAATCTGACTTTTCAAAGTTGGCAACCGATTCAAATTCTTTTGAAGAGCTGTGCTTGGCCAAACAAAACATGTGTGCCGGCCGGCTTCTGCCCAGGCGCCCTGTCGGCCAGTTGTGGTAGAGATCGTGTTGGGAGAGAAGCAAGAGCAGCATCCCATGACTAAGACAGGAGTGGGGTGGGGGTGGGGGGCGCTGGCAGTTGGCTTGTCTGCCGACCCCAGTGGCCCTGGCTTTCCACGATGGGGGGAGTTGGAGAAACTAGGAGGGCAGTGGGCCTGTCTCAGACCACAGGGAGGCAGCCTCTGGCATCATGGGCATGGGGGACAAGTTCAGGGCTCCTGGTCTGCCTGAAGTTTGCCTTGGGATTTGCAGGCAGACACCCACTCAGGATGACTCAAATCGGATGGGTACCAGAGAGCAGGGACCCTGGGGGAAGCCAAGGGCAGGCAGTGGAGATGGGCCCCCAGGAGCTGTCCCATAGTCACAGAACCACTTTCCCCCTCCCTCTCTGCTCTGGTGTCCCCTCATTCTTGGTCTTCAACAATCACGGGCCTCTGTGGGCTCAGACTGACTTTACATGACTGCAGGGCCCCACAGGTGTTGCCTGTCTCAATTCAAATTCTCAAGAGAGCAAATCTCATTGAATGGGCTGGGCAAGGTGGCCACCTCTGGCCCGATAAGCCATGCCCAGGGTACCATGTTACCTGGTACACCATTCCCCCGTACCAGGCCGACCCTTCCCACAGGCTGTAACTGAGGGGGGCTTGCCTGGAGAAGAGCTCATGACATCCTGTGGCAGGGAGGACCTATATTCAAGCCTAAGCCACCCCAGCCCCCAGAATTCCCTCTCAGGGGACCCTCACTGATCTTCCTGTGTTTGGAGTCTCTAGGAGAAAGAACCACTCCCACAGGCCCCAGAAAGTTACAGCTTTAGCACAGAGAAAGCTAGACCCTGGGTGAGTGAGGGCCAAGCAGACCAGAGAGGGGGGGTCTAGAAAGCAGATCGAGCATCTCCAGGGAGGTGAAACTGGGGGGTCAGAGGCCAGAGAGCTCAGCCAGGTAGAACCCCAGCTGCTGGAAGAAGCAGGACAAAGAACTCAGGAACCACTAGCCAACAACGCCATGGCAGCTGCTGAGAGACAGGGCCCTGCAGAAGCTGTGGCCTGGAGCTCTCATGGCAGGATACAGACAGCTGGGAAGGCAGTTCCAGAACGCTGTGGTGAAGGAAATAGCCCGGAGCCCCCAGAATTTAGAGCGAGAACCCAGAAGTCTTGAGGCAAAGGGTGTTAGAACCTGACCCCATGCCCAGAGTTGGGAGAGCCCAAGGACCTGGAGCTGGCAGCAGACCTTGTCCGGCTGAGTTCCAGAAGCCCCCTGCAGAGCACAAGGGAAATGCACTCCCAATACGGGTAAGGGTCCAGGTCCACATGGAAACCCAGATGACAGAGGAGTACTATGGGGGTTCAGGCAGACTGGGCAGGGCTCTGAGGACCCCCGACCCCAGGGACAGGCCTTACTGGCCCCTTGGACCGCTGAGGCCCCAGAGCTTCCGACAGGGAAACAGCAACCTGTGCTTCTGTGAACTGAGCGGGGCAGGACTGGCCTGAGCGCTCTGAGGCAAGCAGGCGGCCCTCCTCAGAAGCCCCAGGTCCACAGGGCACCAGGAGGAGACAGATGCCCCCTGGGCCACTGCTTCCCTGAGCCCCACAGGCTTGGCACCATTTAAGCCCCCAGGGCAGATGCTCTTCAAGGAGAGCCCCCTCCCTACTGCCTGCAGACCTGCCACCTGCAGGGGGCGGGGTGGGGGGGGTGGAGGGAGCAGCCCTGGGGAAGGGCCAGGGAACCTTTGGAGAGGGGTCTACCCAGGGCCTCCTGGCGGTAACCTGCCTATGGGATGGGGTCTAGGCAGGCTTGGGAGCACTCTCAGTCCCTTGGGGGAGCCCTGGCCGCTTCCCCAGGCTCCATTCCTGCAGTGCAAAGTGTTTTGTAACCATTAAAATGCTGTCCAATTATCGCGTGACGCCATTTACATAAACTACAAGACCAGGCATAACTAATCGATGCGGTTAGAGGTCAGCAAGTCTCTGCCCCTCGTGGGAGTGGCTGGCAGCCCCCAAGAGGGGGCTTCTGCAGGGGGCCTGGCGATGCTCTGCTTCTTGATCTGGGAGCTGGTTATCTTGTGAAAATATGTTCTGTGAAAATCTACTGAGTTACGCACTCCTGACAGCTGCACTTTTCTGTACATACTTATACTTCCCTAAAGTTTTTAAAATGCGAACCAACCAAACAGCCGCGGCTACCAAGCCCACTCCCATCTATGCAGCCCCACCCCCAACCACGACAGCATTTCCAAACGGGGGTCCTCTGCTGGGGGAGGAAGACGAGGGGCCACAGAGCGGTGCTGACCTGCGCTCCGACCTACAGGGAGGCACCATTTCCACTTACAAGGTACCTCTCGGACCGGGGGCGATAGCAAAGTTGCCGAAAACGCCTTTATCCCCACGTGCCCAGAGATGGAGAGCGTCTCCCGACCACCCGGGGTGTTTCCATTCGAGGTGTGTGGGAGGCCGAGGGCGCCGGGGGTAGGCCCGCGAGGCCGGGTGCAAGCTCCGCGCGGCGGGGCGCGGAGGGCGAGTCTGCAGGGGGGCGGGGGGCGGGGCGGGCCGCGAAGTCCAGCCCCCCCGCAGGCGGGGCTTCCCGGCGGGCTCCTCCCGCCGCCCACCTGCCCCGCCCCGCCTCCGGCCGCCGAGGGTCCCGCGGTGGCGGCGCTCCGGCCTGTCCCCCGGCACCCGACTGGCGCCCGCCCCCCGCCGCCGTCGCCCGCCCCGCCGGCGGGCCCGCGGCGCCCCCCGCCCCGCCCGTGTCCCCGGCCGCTCGGCGCTTCCTCCATGGGTGAGTGCGGGGCCCCCAGCCGGCCCCGCGGAGCAGGCCTGCCGGTCGGACTGCCTCCGCGCCGGCTCGAGGAGGGGCGCGGGCGGGGGGCGTAGCGGGCGGGAGGGCCGGCGGGGCGGGCGCGGGGAGCCGTGGGGAGCCAGGGCGCGCTCCTTACCCCGCTCTGGGGAAGGCCCGCTCAAGGTGGGAGGTGGACGCCGGTGTCGAAATCGGGGCGGTGGGGGTCCGAACTCTGCCCCCATGTTGGAGCCCGCTTCAGCAGCACCTAGCCCTGCAGGCTGGCTGGGGCGGGCAGCCTCTCTGCCCCTTCCCTGCCCCCCTCCGCTGCTGCGCCCCAGCCCCTGGGAAGAGAGGCAGCTAGGAGGGGGCCAAATTCCGGGTCAAAAATGGACCGTGGGGAAAGGGGACACCCCGGCCCTTTGAGGAGGAGTCCGTCCACAGAGGCTGAGATGTGGAGGGCAGGGGTGAGAAGGGATCTCGGACCTGGCAGCCGTAAGGGGATCCCCCGGGAGTCTGGAGCCCCGCAAGGTCACTGAGCTACTCCCGCCCCCCACTAGTGGGACAGAGGGAGAGAGCCGCTTATTTCCAAAGACGTTTTCTCCCCGTGGAATCTGGATAATTTCCCTGGGGAACTGCAACAAGAAAAGGACTCTGCAAACAGATTCCCGTGCAGATAAGTTGGCATTTAAAAGAGAAAGGGACACTGACCTCCTTTGAAGGGAGGATTGAGGAGATCGTTCCACCCATCCTCTAGTCTGGAGGCCACCGGGGGCCCCAGGGCCACCAGGGTGCCCCCGGCCTGGGGCGCAGCTTCCCTGGGCCCCACCCGACTGATAACCACTGCTTCTCTCCTCTGCAGACGACCAGAGCCTGGTGGAGGAGAAAGGACTGCGCTGTCAGAACCCAGACTGCATGGACAAGGGGCGCGCAGCCAAGGTAGGGAAGCTGGAGGGCCTGGGTTGCTGGGAGCAGAGGGGACAGCGCTCTGACCCTCTCTCTCTCCAGGCATGGATACCCACAGGGCCCTGGCAAGGGTGCAGCTGGCCCAGCTACGGTGTCATCTGGGTTTAAGTGTGGGTAGGGCCCTGGTTTAGGAGGCAGAGGGCCTGCCCTTGGCCCAGAAACAGCAAAATGGAGGGGCCTTCTGCTAGCCGGGGAAGCAGGGGTGCCCCAGAGCCCTTTCCTGCACTGCAGTCCTTGCAGCCATGCTGAGGCAATGGGAGCTGTGGCCCCATGTCACAGATGAGGAAGCTGAGACCCAGGAAGGGAAGAGCCACCCCCAGCCGGAGGTTTTGCTCCAGTGCTCAGTTGGCACCCTTCCTACAGCATTGGGCCACTAGTCAGGCCTGGGCATGGATTGGGGACACTTAGGGTAGTGGGTGATAGTGACTGTGCTGTGGAATGACAAAGGGAAGAAGGGACAACTGGTCCTGAAGGGCCAGGACTTGGGAGCCGGGAGCAGGGCAGAATGAGAGGGAGGATGATAAATATTGCCCGGTGATTCTACCCATATCGCGTCAGGCTCGGTGCCCCGTGCTCTCTGTCCCCATGTGCTGCTGGTGGCAGCTCTGCTGGGAAGGCCTGGGTGCCCCGGTTTCCAGAAGAAGAGACCAAGGTTCAGAGAGGTCCTGTGACTTGGCTGAGGCCCCACAGCTCATGAGAGACCAAGCCAGGGCCTGAACCCAAGTGTGGCCTGTTCCAGCATGCATTTCAGTGACCACGATGAAAACCTCCAGCACTTACTGGGTCAGGCCTGGGAGCGGAGGGCTCCCTGTCTACTCCTTCTGGCTTTTGGAAGTGCGTACTGTCATCATTCTTCTTTACAGACGAAGAAACTGAGGCTCAGGGAGCTAGTGGCTCACCCAAGGACACATGGCTGGGATGTGGTGGAGCTGGGATTGGAACCCAGAGCCCAGATCTGTGTCATGGCAGAGCCTGTGTTCCGAACCGCCCTGTAGCTCAGCTCTGCCAGCTGCAGGAAATTAAAAATGCCACCCTCCCACCGCCCAGCTCCCCCTACCACCCCCCTCCGCCCAGACACATGCTCATACATTCTGTACAGGAAGACCAGGTTAGAAGGAACATGGGCGACTGTTCTGGGGGCGGGGACAGGAGGGGGAGGCTTCCAGTTGCCGTGGTCACCAGGCAAGGGGGTGGCTGTGATGTCAGACACAGCGTGCTGGCTCGGCTGGTGCCTGGCACTGGGGCTCTGGTGTTGGCTGGTTGCCTCTCTCCCAGATGGGGGCTCCTGGCAACACACCGGCCTCAGCAGCCCCCAAAGTACATCCTACCAGGGGCCCTTCCTACAGGCAGCTGCTCCTGGGCCAGGCGCCCGAGCCGCCACAGACAGGGGCAAGGGTGGGAGGTTCCTGACTGTGCAGAGGGGAGGCCTCCGAGTGGCGACCAGGTCTCAGCGAGTGTGGGCCTTCCATGGCCTCTAGGTCCTAGCTCCAGCCCAGCCCTGGCCTGCCTGGAACTCAGCGTGGCTGACATTGGCCAGAGAGTCACCCAGCCTGCAGGCGGAGAGTCCCAAGTCCTGTCCCCAGGGGGACCCCTGTTAGGACCAATGGCGCAGACTCACTTTGGGGACAGGGATGCCTGAGTGATCAGTGGCTGGGGGGCCAGTGAGGGCAGACATCTTGGAGAAGGTGGCCTCCAGTGGGGGAGAAAATAAAGAAGCTGAGCAGCAGACAGGACTGGCCCAGGAAGGGGGCGGCTGCCGCAGACACAGGAGAGGGCAGGATACACGGAGCAGGAGGCTTGTCTTGTAAGGGGTCAAGTTGGCTGGAGCAGAGAGTGAGAAGAGAGAAGGCGATTGACATCCTGCTTTGGTGAGGAAGAGGAGCAAAGACTGTCCTTGATGGTGAGAATCACCACCACTGACCAGCCAGGCTTGTGCACCAGGTAGGGCGTTAGGCCCTCATGCTTGTCTCCCTGAGCCCACAGAGACCTCAGGAGAAAAGCCTTATTCTCACGCGACGCGATGAAAATGGGCCCGGAGAGGAGAGACCTCGCCCACCTGGCACAGCCTGATGAGCAGAGCTGGGTCTGGAGGGGAATCCAGAGCCTCGTTCTCGCTCCTCCCCAGCCGAGGCTCGGAAGGCTAGCAGGATATGACTAGCTTTTTAAAGGAGATGACGTCATTTGTGCATTCACCAAACGCATCTGCTATGCCAGGCCCCGTTCTAGGCCCAGGGCCTGCTGGAGCCGACATCCTAGCTCCGCTGGGAGGAGGGGAGAAGTCAGGACATGGGTTTGCCCAACTGGTCCCCAGGCTTTGTGTTAGCCTCTCATGCGTGCTGGGGTCCCCCCCACCCCTGGAGTTCGTTCTGGGAGACAGGCTCCTGGAGGAGGCTGCTGGCGTCCTGAGGAATGAGGAGGTGTTGAGGGGTAGGAAGGTGAGTGAGCAGGGAGGTATGCTGGGGTTCTAAGGAGGGAGCTGGGCCAGGGAGTGGCAGGGGGAGGCAGAACTGGACAGGGAGCACCCTAAGGTCAGGGCTTCGGAGACCGCAGGAGAGAAGTTGTATCCCTGCCCCTCCTCAGGGTGAAGGTGTGGAGAGTAGCCCACCCCTGTGAACTCTGGGGCCAAAGCCCACTCCTTCCCAGCTGTGCAGCCCTGGGCAAATCACGACACGTCTCTGACCTCAGTTTCTTCATCTGCAAGCTGAGGCTTCTCGGGTTGCGGGAAGGATGAACACGGGGCTCAGATGTGCCATGCTTAGTGTGGAGTGTGGTATGATGGAGGTGTTCAGGAGAACGCTGGCCGTTCACGTACCATGGAGGGGAAGAGAAACCCCTCAGCTGGGAGTGTGCCCTCCTCCCCTTCCTGAGACCTGAGGGCTCCCCGGTTCCATCCCAGACCCCAGCTAGCCCCACCCGCATGGCAAAGCATGGCAAAGGTTTATGGCGCGTCTGTTCCCAGGGCAGGTGGAGCTTGGAGTCTCGGGAAGGAAGGAGATGAAGGAAGTATTATTTTCCTCTCTTGTGGAGGGCCAGGCGATGACACAGTGGGTACCCAGCCCTCCTGCAGAGAGATCACAGGACAGATGGTGTCTTGGCTCCCCAGCTACTGGAGGAGCCCCCTTGAGGCAGGGCTCTGGTCACAGTCTGTGCAGGGCACCGCAGGTCACCAGGGGACATGGAGGAGGGCTGACACAGGCCCAAGGGACACTGGCACATGACAGTGGAGGGAATTGATTTATCCTGGAGATGGGAGCCTCAGGGTATCATCCTAAAAGGTAATGATTCTAGCAGCCGCCCTTCATTCCTGTGTCCCCGCAGGAAACTCTTCTTGTCCTCACACCCACCCTGTGCAGTAGGGACCACCCCATCTCCCCGTCTCCACCTTCCTGACAGGACACCGCGAAGAAGGGAGTTAAATGACTTGCCACGGTCAGGCCAGGATTCACACCAGATCTGTCTGTCCCCAGAGCCTCCCTGTTTCTAAGGATCTGTCAGGAGGAAAGGGAAGTGAATTTTTCTGCCAGGCTCCAAGGGTCCTGGCAGGAGGGGAGCTCACCCCAGTGTACAGGCTGTGATCACCCCATTCCTTTTTTTTTTAAGGTAAATTTAAAATTCTCACTCAGATTTGGTGTTTGTGAACACTCCATTCCTAGCGGTATTCAAGCAGAGAGAGTGGAGTCCCAGTGTCACAGTAGGCTGTGCGGTGGCAGGGATGAGTCAGGAGGAGGGGTGCTAGGGAGGGGTGGCCAAATGAAGACCAGTGGACACAGGCAGAGGAAGGGGTGGATCTGGGATCCTTGTGGGGAAAGAATGGGCAGGATGTGGTGAATAATGGGAGAAGGAGTCACCTATTCTCTGGATCAAGGCTTTGGGGGTGAGAGGTGGGAGGCCAGGGTGTCCTTGAGAGCGGCCAGAGTCTGGGGATTTCTGGGGGTGACTTTCAGACGCTGGTCAGCTGTAGACAGGTGGCAGTCCAGTTTGCAGCTGCGGGGAGTGGCGGGACCAGAGAAGCAAGGAGGAACTCCTGGGCTTTGGCAAAGTAATTCCCCGGGGGGAGCAGTTGAGGGCATGGGGTGCCTGGCCCCGGAGGCAAGGACAGAGGAACCCCCACATGGGCTATAGCCAAGATGAGCTGTCCTAGAGTGGACCCAGCCCCAGGGAGGTCAGCACTGCCAAAGAGGGCAGCGCCTGCCAGGAGGGAGAACCGGCAGCCCCCAGGCCCGGGCCTGGCGAGAGGCATCTAGATTTGGGAAAATGGAGGTGGGCCTGAGCCCCAGATCAGCCCCAGGCCCTAGGGGCCATGCCCGCCGCACCCACCTCACCCCGTGGTGATAATTAGGGAAGGCCAAGGCGGGAGGTGTGCTTGGGGCCGGCTGCCTGACTCCTCCAGCGAGCCGCTCGTGTCCCGTGCACTCCCCGCACCCCCTGTGCAGAGGGCAGAGTTACTCTGAACTTGGGCGGCCGGGAGAGCGAGAACCGGGGAGCACCGAACCGCGGAGCCGCCCGGTTTTCAGCCAGGCCCGGCCTGGGCCAGGGGGAAAGAGGGGCGCCGAGATAGGCGGGCCCGTGGCTCCGGCGCCAGGGTCATTAAGGCCTGGGGACTTCGAACTTTCCGCACGTCTGCAAAGGGCCAGCGCCCTCGGGGCCAGTGACAGTCCCTACCCCCCCGGCCCCTAGATGACCCCCAAGCTCCCGCCGCGCTTCCTGCCACCCCCAGGGCCGCGGGCTCCGGCGCCCGCCCTCCCCCGGCTCCCAGCGCCCCGCCTCGCCCGCCGGCCGCTCCGATGGTACGTCCCGGCCCGCCCAGGTGGTAGCGCCCGCGCCGGCCTACCGTAATTCCCCTACGTCCCGCGCCCCGCGCCGGCGCTGCTCCGACTGAGCCCGCCCCGCGGCTCCGGTGCCCCCGGCTCCGCGCGGGCTCCCCCATTCCCTCCCCGCACCCAGGCTTTGGCAGCCTTGGCCAGAGCCCCAGCCACAGGGGAGGAGACCCATGTCCCTAAGGTGAGTCTCACGGGGAAGCTGGGGACGAGACGGGGCTGGGATCGGGACGGCTGTGGGTCTGGGTTCCAAGACTGCCCCCGAATTAGTGGACAGAACCGGGAGTAGAGGGTCCCACGCAGTCCTAGGGCTGTGGAGGGGCATCGATGGGCTCCACTGGCTCTGCCTCCATTTACTTGAGGGTGGAATGGGCTCAAGCTCCCGCCCCCGCCCCTGGGACTCTAGGGTGGGGTTGGCTCGGCGCTGTAGCCGTGAGGAGCTTATAGGGCCCCAGCCCCGGTGTGAGGATTGTTGGCAGGGCGAGAAGGTTCCGGAGGGGCCTTGGCGCGGGGTGCTGGGAGGCTTCGGCGACCCTGCGGGAGCTGGGCGTCGGGGAGTTGGTCCCGGGCTGAAAGTCATCTCGAGGCCGGAAGGGGGCGCGCGAGCCTGAGCGTCGGGCGGCCTGGCCTGGTCAGGACCCGCTTGGGGGGAGGGGAGAGGGAGAGGACCCAAGAACCTGGAGAGGCCCTGGCTGGCCTTGATCAAACACGCGGAAATGGAGGCAGAGGGGGCCCTGGGTCCTACAGATTTCGAAGGAACCTTCCCCAGGTTTGCGGGGCTCTAGGAGGATTTTCCTATTTTCTGTCCCTTGGCCAGGGTCCAGGCACACATTAGGGCCCAGGGGCCATCCCTAGGTAGAATATTCTAGAGAACTGCCCAATGCCCTCTTTGCACAGGTGGGTGAGGGCGGGGCTAGGTGGAGCCCAGAAGCAGGTCTTCTGCAGCCCAGGCCTGCGTCTCCTCCCTCAGCCCCTCCCAAGGAGCCTTCTAGAGTTCACTAGAGAGAGAGGTGTCAGGAGAAGGTGCTGGCTTCAGTCCTAGGATCTTGGACTCCAGGATCTGGCACATTTGTGCTGGGACTGGGCAGAAGGTGAAGTCCACTGACCACAGCCTCTACCTCTCTCCTTAGCGCTGGGTCCCAGCTGGACCGCTCCCTGGGATAATGGGGCGGGTAAGGGCCTTGCTGACTTCTGGGGCCTGTATAGTTAGCCTGGCCGGCAGAGAGGTTCTCTACACCCCTGCCATCTGCTCAGCACAGGGCAGGGCCTTAAAACAGGCTCTGCCTCCAGGTGGGCGCCAGAATCCAAGGGAGTGAGGCCCAGGCCTGGGGGGAAGGGAGGGGCTGGGTGGGCTGTTTGGAGCTAGGAGAGCCTCCTGGCAGAGCTAGCCCCACCCTGGCCAGCCTGCTCAAACCTGCAGCCTCCGCCCCTGGATTTCCAAGGTGCCACATGGGGCCTTGGGGGCCAGTCAGCTCCCAAGGGAGCTTAGCCCGGGATCAGGAGCTTCTGGGCAGTCCTGTCCCTCTAGCCAAGATGCTCCGTCCAGGCTGGTCAGCTATGAGCAGAGCATGAGCTAGACCCAGACCTATGGTCGCTCCTGGACTAGGAATTCCTCTGTCCCACCAAAGACCAGGCCGGATCCCCAACCTGTTGTGGGGCTCGACTGCCCACCATCCTCTGCTTTGCTGGGGTTGGGGAGATGGTACTGGGGGGAATGAAAGGGGGCTCCTGCCTTGGAGACTCCATTATTCATCAGCCCAGCATCTGGTTTCTGGGTATCAGTTTCAACAAGCCAGCCCTGACTCATGAGCCTGGAGCTGGGGCTGGGCTGAAGAGGGGCCCCCTCCCCAGGGAGACAGGGGCTGGGACCTCTTTGTCCTGTGCATGGGCTATTTCAGCTCCCTCTCACAGAGGAGGTGGGGACCCAGGAGATTGCTGAGGCCTTCCCCCTCCCCCGGTGCAAGGGCTGGGGGCTCCTTTCTTCCCTTTGCTCTGCAGTCCTTGACCCTGCACTCTTGGCCCTGGGGCTCTAGGGCCCTGGTCCTCAAGGTAGCAGCCCTCTGCCTTGCCTGGAGGGTGCTTCAGCAGCGGCATGACTTGAGGAAGGCCCGGGCCTGGTCACTTGGGTGACCTCTGGTGCCTCAAACCCCTGGCACAGGCCTGGCACTCAGCTGTCGGTGCTGTGGAGCCGTGAGGACAGAGATCTGTGGTAGCAACTGTGCTAGACGGGCCAACAGGCCCAAGGTCACAGATGCTAGGAGGCAGAAGAGAAACTGTGGTTAGACGGTTGGGACAGCTTTGTTGACCATCAGCAGCAGGAAGGGACATCCAGGCTGAGACCTTCCCTGCCCCCATGGCCCACTCTGGCATGAAGACCCTTCCTCTGCCTTCCTCCATCTAGTCTCACTGAGCACCTGCCATGGGCCAGACCTGTTCTCAGTGTGGACGATGAGTGTGGCCCAGACAGCCAAGGCCCCTGACCTCTGGAGAGGACATTCTAGCACGGAGGAGTGATAATCGAGAAGTGAACAAAGAAGCAAAACAAGTTCAGGTAGTTTTGGATGCTTAGGAGGAAATAATTCTTTAGAGGATTGAGAATGAGGGATGCAAGGGGCTACTTATTCTGAGAGGAAGTAAAGGCCTCATTGATGAGGTGGCATTGAAGTGGGGGTCTGGTGCCAGCCATTACAAGATTGGGGGTCAGAGAAGGCCAAGGTACAGGCGCTGAGCTTGGTGAGTCGCAGCTGTGGAGACAAAGCCAGCTAGGAGACAACCGTGAGGGACCTTGCAGGAGGGGAGGTGGGAGCCAGGCATGGTGGGATTTTATTCTAAGCCATTGGAGAGTTTTCAGTGGGGAGTGACATGATCGGGTTTTAGTGTTCAGAAGATTTGCCTGTAGTGTGGACAGGGATGGCTTGGGCTTTGGGAGTGGAGGTGGCCCTTGAAACCGTCGGGCTGGAGTGAAATGCTTGCTGCCTCTTCCCAGCTGTCTTCAGAGACCCCGCCTTGGTTCCCCACTGCACCAGAAGGAGAAGGAGCTGTCTAGGGGATGGGCGGGGGTGGGGGTGGGGGGGCTGATGACATCATCCCCCCCCCCCCCCCCGCAGCCCCATAGTTACTGAGATGGGGTCAGAAGTCTGGGTTTCAGTCCTGCCTGTGGCCTTTTATGTCCCTTTGCCCCCAGCAGTGAATGGGGATAGTAGCGCCTGCCCCCACCTCTTGGGAATGAGTGGAAAAACTCTCTGACAAGCTACATTGGGGACCCCACCCTCACCTTACCCCACCCTACATCGGGGACACCCATTCCCTAATCCTCCCCTCTCAGGCTTCCATGAGTGCACCCCCCGCCCTCCCTTGGTGGGGCAGGAGGTAGGGACCCAGCCTGGAGCTGCTAAGATTCGCAATCTGGGGGAAAGCCCAGTTGGGCTTCGGGGTTTTCCTGACTCTCCTTCTCACCCAACTCCGGGAGCTCCCAAAGGACTACCCTTTCCGCCAACATGCCTGCCTATCGCCCGCTGCCTCATCCTGTCGTCCCCGGTGGCCGGGCGCCCTTCATTCCTCGGCGCCACCGCAGGGCAGTGGGAGCAGGGTGTCGCAGGCTCAGGACTCAGGACTGCGGGCGGGCGCTAGGGTGGCCCTCAGGAGGGCCTCTGAGCGCCCGAGGGGCGGCCCGCGCAGCTGGAGGTCAGAGCAGAGACAGGCTTCCCTGGGACAGGACACAGAGCAGGGTCCGAGGACACGGGTGGGACTGTGCCCCAGTCCTGCCCCCCTCTTATGCCGCAGCGTTCGGGAGCTCCCTTGGGAGAGGGAGTCGGGGGGGCGGGGGGTTGGTCCGGGACCTGAGGCTCAGAGGCGGGGTCTCCGGGACTGCAGGGAGGGGTTTTTGCGCCCCAGACGTTGGCGTTGGGGGTGGGGAGGAGGGCAGGGCAGGGCCCGGCGCCCGCGGGGCTAGGCTGGGGTCTGGGCTCCGCAGTGGAGGCGGGGGACAGCGGGGTGTTGCGGGGAGCGCCCCGGGGGCGGGGCTGGGGGCGCCGCGGAACCGCCCCCGGCGTGGCGCAGGCGGGCGGGGACCAGGCAGGCGGGGGCCCCCGGGGTCCCGGCGCGCTCGGCCGGGGGCGGGCGCGGCCGCACAATGGCAGGAAGCGGAGCCCCGCGCTTTGTCCGGCGGGCGGCGCAGACCGCCGCTTCCTCCGGCCGCCATGGGGACGGGCCCCGGCGTCTCCGGGCACCGCGCGGCCTCCAGGCCGGGCCCCGGGCTTCCCTGCCAGGCGGGGGGTCGCTCCCGCGACGGTGAAGGCCAGGTACGGGGCGCGGGGGGGCGGGGCGGGGGGCGCGCGACTGCCGGCCCCGCGGGATGCTTCCCCACCCCGCGACCGAGGGGGCCGGGCGGCGGCGGGGGCCGGCCAGCCCTGAGCCTTTTGTGTCTGGGGCTGCCTCCGGACACACCTGCGGGTCCCAGGCCCTGCGCTGGAGCCCCCCCTCCCTTCCCTGCCTCTGTCCGGGCCCTGCCCACAGCCCCCTGCTCCGTCCTCTGGCCCCAGCCCTAGTGTGTGTGGGGAATTCTGACTTCTGGTCAGAATTCTGACCCCATCCCCATTGGGGGGCAGCCTTGACCATGCTCCCTAAAGGGCCCCCTCTGTTATTTGTAAAGTTGGGGTCCATCCGCTGCCTTTGGAGCTCCTGGGTGATCTGGCCTTTTGGTCCAGGGGGCTCTCCTCTTTGGGTTGAGCCCTGGGAACCCACCCCCGCTGCCCCTCCCCCACGGGCAGGGGTGCTGCTGCCCTCGGAGGGCAGCCAAGGTGGAGAGTAGGCACCTTGGTCTGAGAGAAGGTCCAAGAGTCTGGCTTTTGGAAGGGACTGCCCTGCTTTAGACCCTGGTTCCTGAAGGGAGCTGTGGAGACCCTGCCGTCTGGGGATGGAGGTATGAGAAGGGGTGGGGGACCAGACTCGGAGCAAGAGGGCTGTACCCAGCCCAACCTGAGCTCCCAGTTAGGTTCGTGATTCTTGGGGTGGGGGTGGGGGTTCCTGGAAATTTATTGTCAACAGAGCTGTTGAGTTAAGTGAAGAAACACCTACCTGGTTCAGATCCAGGGCCTGCCCCTCACATGTCCTGCTGTCCCTGAGTGCGGGGGCTGCTGGGAGGTTGGGAGCAGAGGCGGTCAGTCGCAGGCTGGGCACAGGCTCCCATCATCACCACCATCAGTAGTAGCCATGGTAACAATATTATGTTAGTAGTAATAGGAGCTGTGGTGAGACTCCCCAGAGCCCGCCAGAGTGACAGGAAATGAGCATTCCCGAGTGTCTCAAGGGAGACAAGTACCTTCACAGGGTGGGCACACCAGTAGGTGCTCAATAAATAGTTGTTGAATGCTGAATCTGCTGTCAGGAGTGAATTCTCATGTGAAAATCGAAGGTCCGTATATTAGATTGGTTTAAAGATAGGCTTGTGGCAGGGAACCAGGGACTTGGGCTGGAAGGGTCCCAGAGGCCCTCTGCGGGACCCTTCCAACCTAGCAAGGAGTCCTGCCATGTCATCCCCCACTGTGCGACTAGGGCCTGGGTGACCCAAAGGTCAGCAGCCCCACCGCTCTGTTCCAAGCCTGGTACCAGCAAAATGAAGCTGTCAGGGAAATCACAAGAGGCCTGGAGTGGGGGGTACCTGTGCCAGGCTGGCTGCCAGGCTGCCTGCAAGGGTGGGGGACGGCTGCCGAGCTGGCAGACTGTGGGGCTCCTGCGAAGAAGGGGCTGGAGTGGGGTGGGCGCTTTCCCTAGATTCATTGTCAAGAGGAGAAGTTTGCAGCTTTTGGAGGGGGGGTTCCAGAAGCCGCACAGCCAATGCTCACTCTGTCCGCAGAGCCCCAGGGGCGCCACGGTGCGGGCGGCAGAGCTGTGGCTGAGGATAGCAGTTTTCATGCTATTTTGGAGTCGATAAAATGAGAATAGAAAGGGTGGCTCTGGCTGAAGGGCACAACTCACAGCCTGCCCAAAGCCCCAGGAACACCTTGAAGACCATTTGAGGAGGGTGTGACGGTGGGGGGGCACCTGGCGCTCAGGCTGCCATCGGGAATCTGGGCCTTCGTGTCCACAGCCACCTGCCCGGGGCCCAGGCTGCCCCCTGCTTGCTGTCATTTCCGTGCCCGTGGTTTTGGGGGTTTGGGTTTTTATTTTTCGGTCTAATGGATGATTGGGGGGACACAGGAGCCAAACAGTGAGCCTCAAACTATGATTGTTTCCCTCTTGTCTCTACAGCCGCTGCCCCCTCTCCCCAGGCTGCCCTGGGGCCAGCCTCCCCTGCTCCTGTCTCCCTTCTCAGCTACGCATTCACGTGCTGGATGTCTAGGAGCCGGAGCTTCACGGCACTGGCTTCGGGTCCCGGCTTCACTGGCTGGTGACCTTCAACAAGTTACTTGAAAACTCCTGAGTCTCACTTTCCTCTTCTGTAAGATAGGGGCTGTCACAGCTCCCACCTCCTGGGGCGAGGGGCCCTTAGCACAGCCCCCAGGCACACAGTGATCAGGTTATAAGTCTGGGTCAGACTTTTCAGTCACCGCCTTCATCCTCTTCGACTCCTTCCTCTGCTGTCTCGAGGCCATCTGTCCTCACCCTGTCACCTTGGAAATCTCTGATCGGCTTCTCCCCAGCCCACAGCCCTCCCGTGACCCTCCATCGCCCGACTTACTGAATGAAGCAGGTATTCTCTGAGCAGCAAGGACTGCAGATAGGGCAGTGAGGGGGGCAGGCTGACATCGCTGTCCTCGGGCTGGCGAGGTGTGGGGGGAGCAGAAACAGGCAGGCTGCTCCCTGGCAGACAGGGCACCGAGGGGACGGGGAGTGTGAAGGGACAGTGATTTTAGAGTAAAGGTCTGTCACTTCCGTGTCCGGGGAAGAGCATTCCAGGCCGAGGGAGCAGCAGATGTGGGGCTTCCGAAGCACAGGGGCACGGGGGTGGCGGGTGGCGCGGAGGGAGCCTGGATGGCAGGACAGAGCATGAGGCCCCCACGGTCACCGCACAGGACTCTGGCTTTTCCTGCAGGGAGACAGGAAGCCGCTGAGTGTTTTGTGCAGGGGCCGCTCGGGCTGCTTGTGGCGAGCAAATGATTGAGGGCAAGGGTGGGAACAGGGAGACCAGTAATGAGGTCATTGTTGTGGGTGGGGTGAGAGGTGACCCTGACCGAGGCCAGGGGGCAGCAGTGGGCCAGTGGGCGTGGGCGGCTTGAAGCTACCGATAGTGAAGGGAGGGCCGCCAGCATTCTCGCCCAGGCTGAGGTGTGACAGAGATCAGAGTGGCCCCAAGGATTTTGGCCTAATGGATCCGTTTCCCCCGGGGCTGCCATAACACGGAGCACCCAGGGTGGGCGGAAGTTGATCCTCATGCAGAGACCCACACAATGTAGTGGCGACGGCGTCATCTGCCCGTGTGTCCTTGTCTCCGTCCCTCCTCATCTGGTAGGGACCCTGCTCGGAGGATTGTTAGAGCCCAGCATGACCTCGTCTTCACTGCTCACATCTGCAAGGACCCTATTTCCAAATAAAGCCATCCTCTGAAGTCCTGGGCGTGATGACTCGACCCGTCTTTCTGGGGGGCTGCTGTTCAGCCCCATGCCCCCCCCAAAGCAGCAAGGCACTGCCGTCGACTCTAGTTCAGGGAGCCGTGTGGGACGGTTGAGCAGTTCACGGGTGGGCGTTTGCAATCTGACGTACTCCTTAGGATCCAAGGGGGAAGCCGCCAAGTGTCTGGTGTCCTGGGTGAGGACCTCCCTGAGACTTGACCTCTGGGAGGCACCAGCCTGCAGACAGTGGAGTCATGTGACTGGGGCGGGTGAGGGGCCGTGGGCAGGGAGATGAGCAGGAAGTGGACAAGGGGGGCTGAGAGCTGCCGGGGGACAGCAGAGCATGGGGCTTGGGGGACCACGGAGGACGAGATGGTGTGAGAGAGACCCCCTGTGCCAAGGGCTGGGTCCCGTGGGTGGACTTAGAAACACGGCGGTGGCTGGGGGCCCAAGAGGAGGGAGTTGGGGGGATGGAAGGGGAAATGAGGGGAGAGGGTCTGCGAGAGAAGAGAAGATTTTCTAAGGTAGAAAAATCTTCTTTGCAACCATTGTAGTCCTATTCGGTTTAGGCAGACATCACCAGTGGGTGTGAGAACCCTGGAGTTGCTGGGGCTCCGGGTATCTCAGAGTAGCCCCCACAGGCTACTTATTCATCCCAAAGAGAAAAAGGACCTTTACACAGTACAGGGGGTCCCCAGGTGACCCGGCAGCCGGCCGCATGGAAGGGGATGCTGTCCACCCTCTCATGTCCCTGCCCAGATGCTCGGCCTGAAACCACCTGAGGTCCTCCGGAAGGATCCCCATGGAGGGGCTTTCTGCCAGACCACTGGCTTGAATGCTTCAAAAGTATCGATGTCCTGAAAGAAAACAACGGAAACATGTGGAAAACTCGTCCTTAAGGGAATAAACAGACGCAACTGAGAGTGTGTGTGAATCTTGAACAGGCTCCTGTGTGGGAAAACAGATCCGTAAAGGCCATGGTTCAGGCAGATGGGCAGATGCAAACTTAGACTATGGATGGGTCATATATCTGTGATCAGTTTCCCGACCGTGACAGTTGTATTGGGGTTTTGTAGGAGAATGGCCGTGTTCTTCCACACCTGGGGAGGGGGAAATGAGAGGGGAGCACAGCACGACAAATACTCACGACTGGGGAAGCTAGAGGGGAATGTGGAGGTCACTGTACCGTTCTTACAATTCTCTGTAGGTCTGAAATACTTAGAAATGGAAAGTCAGGGGAGACACGTTAATGAGTACTGGGAGGGAAAACGAGGCAGTGATCAGGAAGGAGACCTGTTTCATGGGGTCTCACTGAAAGGGGGTGTGAGAAGCTGGAGGTGGAGGACAGGGCCTGTGAGCCAAAGGACAGGGAGCCTGATGGTGTAGGGGAGGGAGGGCGCTGAGCAGTTCCACACCCTGGCAGCTGGGCTGCTCTCACTGGCAGGCTGGCTGGATTGGAGCAGGGGGAAGCCCCCAGGGCGGGGCGGGTGGGTGAACCTGTGGAGAACAAGGAAAGAGGGAAGCAGAGTGGGCTGGAGGTGAGCCGCGGGAGCCAGAGGGCAGAGGACAAGGTATAGCAGTCCTCCCCAGGGATGGGGGAGAACATAGGGTGATAGAGTAAATACGGTAAGTACCCGGGGCGGGGGGCGGGGGGGGGGGGCACTGCCTTAGCACCAGATGCCCATGCCTTTTGTGGACTCTGGCATCACCCCCTTCACCCCATGCGAAGTTGCATGCAGGGGCCAGACACGTCACAGAACTTAGGGCAGAGGGGCTGGTGGTGGGGGGCGGACAGGAAGGGCTTTGCCGGTTCTGACACAGAGCTGGCCAAACCAGATGTCACCCCTGAGCATTTCGGGGTACCCTTCCTTCCTGAACCCCAGGAAGAGGCCCTGGTAGCAACTGCCTCGTGGTTCCTCCCTGGAAGTTTCCCCTCCACACTTTGTTCTTCGAGGGCGGGGATCTTTCTCGGTGGATACTCCACAGTGGACACATAGTGCGGCTGGGGGACTGTCCACAGAGTGAATTAAGGAGCATGAGACCCCGTGGGGAATGGGTGGCTGAGAAACGAGCAGCCTTGGGAGTGACCAGGAGCCTGGGCCTGTGGCCTGCAGTGGTCGGGCCGCCGCCGCGGTGCCCGCTGCTGCTGTGCCCGCCGGGGGCCCTCCCTGCCAGCATCCCTCCTTCCCCAAAAGGTATGCCACCACGCTGAGTGCCAGCAGCTGCACCGCCGGGGACCCCTCAACCTCTGTGAGGCCTGTGACAGCAAGTTCCACAGCGCCATGCATTATGATGGGCACGTCCGCTTTGACCTGCCCCCACAAGGTGAGCGTGGGGAGGGGCCCCAGCCCGTCCCTTCGAGTTCCTAGAGCAGCAGCTCCCTGTCTAGGGGCACGGCGTCTTGGTAACTGTCAGAGCGGTGACAGGGCCTTCACAAGGACCGGAGCTGTGACCGAAAACAGTGAAACCCAAGAATGTTACATCCCCTTTTGTGCTCCCAGTGTTTTAATAAGAGAAGTCAGGGGACAGTGCCCCATCTCAAGAGCAGGCCTGTCTCTACCAGGTTGTGGGTCTGCGTCTCCAGGAGCTGCTCCTCCAACTTGCCCCTGGGCCATCATGGAAGAGTCCCCTTTCTTCTTGTCCTTAGGGCCGGGGACTGCTGGGCAGATCCCTCAGCCAGGCTACCGGCGAGCAGAGTGGTAGAGGGTGGGGTGGGCAGGTCACGGGAACAAGAAACCCCTCCGCTGCATAGGGACCTGGCCGGGGCCCCGCTGGCAACCGGCTGCCTGGCCAGAAATGCCAGACTGTCTCCCTTTATAGCAGGTCAGAGGGATGAAAGGACTCTCCGCCTCTGCCAAGCCCCGGGGACCTTAGGTGTCATCATGGTGGTGGGGAGAGGAGGCCCAAGGGAAGAGCCGTAGACGTTGGTCCCTTCCTGCAACAATCCCAGAGGCAGGATTTCCTCCTCCCTATTTTATAGAAGGGTAAACTGAGGCCACAGGTGGGTTTGTGCCGAAGGCAGGGCATCGCCTGGGGTGTCATCCCAGGGTCCTTGTGTCTTTTTGATTCTAGCGGTGGAGAGATACGAAGCAATGACAGAGCCCCTTCCTGTCCTCGACCTGCAGGTCGCTCGCTCCTCCGGGGAAGGGGGAGCCCAGGGCTGGTAGCAGGATGAGAAGGGGGCCAGAGAGGGAGGAGGCATGACCTTTCCTCTCACTTTACTCCAAAGGCTCTGTCCTGGCCCGGAACGTGTCTACCCGGTCATGCCCCCCACGCACCAGCCCTGCAGTGGACTTGGAGGAGGAAGAGGAAAGCTCTGTGGACGGCAAAGGGTAGGTGGGCAAAGCAGACACTCTGATTTGAGATCCAAGACCAGAGGCTTCCGAAAGCCTGACTGGAGACCCCTCCCTGCCACTATGGACACCTGGTTTCTGGAGGAGGCTGTCCAGCCTGGGCCCGCCTCCAGCTCCGGGGTAGGACTCTGCCCGACTAGGTACCACTGGGTGTAGCTCCTGCGTTTGGCCACCAGAGGGCGCACAGACCCTGTGGGCCTTGGGCTGCCTGAGCACTCCTGAGTTATCCGTCACCCCTGGGGTGAGCAAGGAGCGGGCGGCCAGCTAGGGCCCATTCACATCCCACCCTGGTGAGGGTCTAGCCATGCCCTCTGACCTCTGCCCTCTGTCCTGCAGGGACCGGAAGAGCACAGGCCTGAAACTCTCCAAGAAAGCAAGAAGGAGACACACAGATGTAAGGAGTCCCCAGGCTGTCAAGGGGGCTCCTGCCAGCCCCTGCCCTTCCTGGGCTTGTCCCTTTCCATCCCCAAGGCTGGGTTTGTCTGCTCTGACTTCCAGGACCAGGGATGGGGTCTGGAGTGAGTGGGTCCCCCTCCCCAACCACTGTGCCCTGCAGCCCAGTATTGCCCACCTTAGCCAGGAGCCAGATGCTACGGGAACTCCTCCCTTGGGCAAGAGGGATACAGGGGACCTCCCTGGGACCAAGGCAGCCTGGGGGGATCCTTGCATTCACTTCCATGCTGGGGTTTCCATCCTGGACCCTGGGAGGAGGTTCAGAGACAAGGGGCACCGCAGTGAAGAGACCCGTGCCCTTTCAGGACCCAAGCAAGGAGTGCTTCACCCTCAAATTTGACCTGAATGTGGACATTGAGACAGAGATCGTTCCAGCCATGAAGAAGAAGTCGCTGGGGTAGGGCTTGGTGGGGCCAAGGCAGAGGGAGTGGGGCGGGGGAGGGTAGGTATGGCTTCTTGAAGGCATAGCAGTGTATGTGTGTGTGGTGGCCTGTGAGTGAGCAGGTTTCCCACCTCTGGGCAGAGACCCCCATATGTCCCAACACATGTGCGCGTGGCCCAGTTCCTGGATATGGCCCGGCATGTGACAGCATCTGCCCTGGTGTGCAGACCCGCAAGTGTGAGGGCGTGGGCATGCTGGCTTGTGCAGAGACGCTTGTAGGAGTGTGTGACCCTCTGTTGGCAGGTGTGTGTGTGTGTGTGTGTGTGTGCGCGCTCACGCGCGCACCTGTATGTCTTGGTGCCTCTGTATGACCCTGTGGGTGTCTCCCTTCATCAGAGTGTATGGAGCTGGAGCTGTGCCCAGGGTAGGGGGTTCTTCTGCCTGCCCCCTAACCCGTACCCCTCCTGTCCTGGGGCAGGGAGGTGCTGCTGCCGGTGTTTGAAAGGAAGGGCGTAGCCCTGGGTAAAGTGGATATCTACCTGGACCAGTCCAACACACCCCTGTCCCTCACCTTTGAGGCCTACCGGTTCGGGGGACACTACCTGCGGGTCAAAGGTGAGCGGTGAACCTGGCAGGCAGGGTGGCTGGGCCCAGGCTGGGGCCCCCCCGGAGATGGCTGCTTCTTCCCAGGCTCAGATTCCCACTGGCCACGGCCCTGAGCAGGCTCATTACCATACAGGTGTCTCTGCCGGGCCCTGGCTGTAGGTGCTGGTGGGGCAGGGCCCCAGGGGAGGGCAGCCAGGTCTTGGTTTGGATCCTCAGGAGAGAGAGGTCTGTGGTCCCCTTCACCACTGGGGCTGAGGATCTCTCCTTCCCCCCGATGCTGCCCCAGCCAAGCCAGGGGACGAGGGGAAGGTGGAGCAGGGAGTAAAGGACTCCAAGTCCCTGAGTCTGCCAATCCTGCGGCCAGCCAGGGCCGGGACCCCCTCCTTGGAGCGTGCGGACCTCCAGAGCCGCCGGGAGAGCCTGGACATCCTGGTGAGGCACTGTGTCGGGACTGGGGGTGGGGAGAGGCTTAGGGGGAGGTCACCTGGGCCCCTCACCTCTCTCTTGGGCTTTAATTTCCCCCTCTGGAAAAAAAGGCTGGCTCTGAGGACAGGGGACCCCAAGATAATGGGTCTTGTCTTTGAGTGTCTGCTGGTGCCCCAGAGTGTGTGTGTGTGTGTGTGTGTGTGTATGTGTGTGTGTTGTGGATCCGTTTGAGGCTGTGCTTATAAGTGCATGAAATATGCATGTGACTGTGTGTGCTTAGGGCTGGGGGAGGGGGGGTGGCCCAGGTGCGTTTGTGCCTGGCTCTTCCAGCCCCAGACAGGTACGGATCTCAGGAGAGGTGGCCTCCCAGGGTGGGCGGTGTGCAAAAACCCTCCACATCTCAAGCTTGCCGGAGGTCTAGGGAACCCACTGTGGGGTGGGACTGCGGGAGCCGGGGTGGGCCTAGCCTTGATCCCCCTCCCTGGCCAGGCCCCTGGGCGCCGCCGAAAGAACATGTCGGAGTTCCTGGGGGAGACGAGCATCCCTGGCCAGGAGGCCCCCGCATCTTCCAGCTGCTCTCTGCCCAGTGGCAGCAGTGGTGGCAGTGACAGCTGGAAGAACCGGGCTGCCAGTCGCTTCAGTGGCTTCTTCAGCTCGGGCCCCAGCACCAGCACCTTTGGCCGGGTAGGTGGTCCCAGAGACCCGGGGCGGGGCAGCTGGCTGGCCCTGTCCCCTGACCCCAACCATGGGTGTCCTTCCAGGAGGTGGACAAGATGGAGCAGCTGGAGGGCAAACTGCACGCGTATGGCCTCTTCGGGCTGCCCCGGCTGGCCCGGAGGCTGCGCTTCGACCACGACTCGTGGGAGGAGGAGGGGGATGAGGAGGAAGAGGAGGACGACACCTGCCTACAGCTGGAGGACAGCTGGCGGGAGCTCATTGACGGGCATGAGGTTGGTACCACTGCAGTGACGGGACTTTCTGTGCGGCAGCCCTGCCAGGCTGCTGTCATCATTAACTCACCGTGGGGAAACCGAGGCAAAGAAAGTGCAGCGCCACTTGGCTGTCTCAATGGGAGAGGAGGGCCCAGAACTCGGGGGACCTCCATGTTCCCGCCGGGAAAACGTGGCCTGCAGGGTTGTGTGTCTCCTCCCTGGTCATCCGGGCACACCCTGGACCTCTTGGCCGACCCACTGCCCTTCCTGCAGAAGCTGACGCGGAGGCAGTGCCACCAGCAGGAGGCGGTGTGGGAGCTCCTGCAAACGGAGGCCTCCTACATTAAGAAACTGCGGGTGATCACCAACGTGAGTGTGGGACCACACCTGGCCCAGAGCCAGCCTTCCCCCCTGCCCCAGCCCCGTAGCCTCCTGCTGGGGGCCCTTGAGCAGAGTTTGGGGCTTTGCGGAAGGAACAGGGGAAGTAGAGGGAGAAGGGCTGCTCCCCAGGGAGGAGGAGATGAGTCCCACAGGCCAGGCACCTGCCGGGGACTTTGGGCAAGTGTGTGGCGTCGGCTGGGTGGACACTGGGCACATTGACTCAGTGATTATTCCCTAGCACTTGCTGTGTACGAGCTGTCCAGCAGCCACGGCCTGGACCCCTGGACGCGGAGGCGGAGAGAGAGAGAGAGTGTGTGTGTGTGTGTGTGTGTGTGTGTGTACCTCAGCCAGGGGAGCGCACCTATCCTGAGCTTGGGGTTCATGGAAAACGTCCTCGTTGAAACTCGGAGGCTGAGCCAGGGCAGAGAGGGAGGAAAGAGCTCCAGGTGTGACTGCAAGGCCAGTCTCCCAGAGATGTCCCTGCCGGTGGGGGCGGGGCCGGCTGACCCCCAGCTGGGCTGTGGAGGCTGGGCCTTTTCTGATGGGGTGAACCGGCTCTGTCCCAGGCTGCTTCAGGGTTTCCTGGGAGGGGGAAGGGGTAGAGAGGAGTCTGAGTCTGGGTGGGGCGTCGGGACCGGGACGCCCCCCAGCTGCCTCGCTCCCTGCCCCCACAGCTGTTCCTCTGCTGCCTCCTGAACCTGCAAGAGTCGGGGCTGCTGTGCGAGGTGAGGCGAGGCCTGGGGCCCGGGTGCCGATGGAAGGGGCGGGGCTGAGGGCGGGGCTTGTCGTCGGGGCGGGGCCGAGCGCACCTCCCGCCCCACGCAGGTGGAGGCCGAGCGCCTGTTCAGCAACATCCCCGAGATCGCGCGGCTGCACCGCGGACTGTGGGCCAGCGTGATGGCGCCGGTGCTGGAGAAGGCGCGGCGCACGCGGGCGCTGCTGCAGCCCGGGGACTTCCTCAGAGGCTTCAAGATGGTACGGGCCGGAGCGCCAATCCGGTCTGCCAGGCACCCCAGCCCCTCCCCCCCACCACCAGTGGCCCCAGAGGACCCCTAGTGTTCGGGGACAAAGAATTCCGAGTCGGTCGCCGGCTTGGAACCCCACCAGGCCACCTGCCTTTCCTCCTTGGGGAGGGCGGTCACTTCCGCGGAAGTTCGGTTTGGACACTGGGGTGATAACACTTGCCACACCTTGGGGTGGTCACGAAAGTGCCTGAAGAGGGGCTGGCGCAGGGCCCGGCCGCGGAGAGCGCGCGGTGACCGGGCCTGTTCCGCCCCGGGCCAGTTCGGCTCCCTGTTCAAGCCCTACGTCCGGTACTGCCTGGAGGAGGAGGGCTGCATGGAGTACATGCGCGGCCTGCTGCGCGACAACGACCTCTTCCGGGCCTATGTCACGGTGAGCGCGGGCGGGGCCGCGGGTCGGTGGGCGGGGCGGGGCGGGGCCTGGAGCCCGGGGGCGGAGCTTACCTGAGCGCCGCCCGCGCCCGCGCCGCAGTGGGCCGAGAAGCACCCGCAGTGCCAGCGGCTGAAGCTGAGCGACATGCTGGCCAAGCCCCACCAGCGGCTCACCAAGTACCCGCTGCTGCTCAAGTCGGTGCTGAGGAGGACGGACGAGCCGCGCGCCAAGGAGGCCGTCGTCACCATGGTAACCGGGGCGGCGGGCGGGGTCCCCTCTGCCGCTCGGGGCCCCCCCCAGACCCCGGGCCTGACCCCGCCGTCGCCCGCCCCGCTGCGCAGATCGACTCCGCCGAGCGCTTCATCCACCACGTGAACGCGTGCATGCGGCAGCGGCAGGAGCGACAGCGGCTGGCGGCCGTGGTGAGCCGCATCGACGCCTACGAGGTGGTGGAGGGCAGCAACGACGAGGTGGACAAGGTGGGGGACCCTTGGCCCTGCTGGAACGGAGGGAGGGCCAGACTGGCAGCCCTGGGCTGTGCTGGGAATCTCGCTTGAGGATGCCGGCGCCAGAGCGGGCGTCGGACCCTGACCTGTCTACACCTCCTCCACCCCCACCCATCACCAGCTCCTGAAGGAGTTTATGCACCTAGACCTGACAGCACCCATCCCTGGCGCCTCCCCTGAGGAGACGCGACAGCTGCTGCTGGAGGGGAGCCTGAGGATGAAGGAGGGGAAGGACGGCAAGGTGACTCTAGGGTCCATCCACCCCCAGCGCCCCTTCCCCACCTCCTGCTCTGTGGGTTTGGACCACCCTTTCCTGGGAGCCTTCTGGGCCCTAGTTAATGGTTCTTAGGTGCCGTGTCAGTTGGGGCGGCAGTTCAAGGAATGACTTTGTGGTCCCTTGAGGGCTCATGATCTGCCTGCAGTTTATCCTTTACAGATGTGGCAGCATGGGCACAGCCAGTGGGGCGCTGGGCTTGCCCCCCTGCTGGTGCCATAAGGGTTCTTGGTCGGGGGATGCGTTCTAAGAGCAGGTCATGAACAGCCCAGAGCCTGGCTTCTGAGCTACTAATCCTAGGTGCATAACCCAGAGCTTGCAAATTGTGGTTTTAAAGATTTATTTATTTATTTGAGAGAGAGAAAAAGAGTGCATGCAAGCGGGGAGAGAGGGAGAGGGCGAGAAACAGACTCCCCACTGAGAGCAGAGCCCGCTGGGGGGTTGATCTCAGGACCCTGAGATCATGACCTCAGCTGAAACCAAGAGTTGGATGCTTAACCAACTGAGCCACCCAGGAACCCCAAATTGTGGCTTTCAAAATCGCAGATCATAAATTCCCTTTTTCTCTTCAGTGTGAACTTTTTACTGAAATAAATTATACCTTTATAGCTCCACGAAGGAATAACATCTTGCTCTTCATTTTAATTTTTTAAAAGACTTTATTTATTTGAGAGAAAGAGAGAGCATGAGCCGTGGAGGGGCAGAGGGAAAAGCAGGCTCCCCACTGAGTAGGGAGCCTGATGTGGGGCTGGATCCCGGGATCCCGGCATCGTGACCTGAGCCGAAGGCAGACGCTGAACCACCCAGGCGCCCCTCTCTTCATTCTAATTTTATTCTCAGGTTCATGGGAGGCAGGGAGCAGGGAAGGTGTTTGACAAAATCTGAGTGCCCCCAGCAACATCACCAAAGTGCAGTAAGGAAGGGCTGGTGCAGGGCCCAGCCCAAGAGAGGGTGTCACAGCAGACAGGCTGCGGTCCCAGGACCCTGGCCCTGATCCCTGGCCTCGCCCACTCCCCTTGCTGCCCCCCCACCCCTGCAGATGGACGTGTACTGCTTCCTCTTTACGGACCTACTCTTGGTGACCAAGGCAGTGAAGAAGGCTGAGAGGACCAAAGTTGTCCGACCACCACTGCTGGTGGACAAGATTGTGTGCCGAGAGCTACGAGACCCTGGTGAGGAGCCTGGTCTATTGCAGGCCAGGAGCTGGCAGGCAGGGGCTCCGGGTCCTAGCCGGTGCTGATTTGAGCCCCTCCTCACCAGGCTCTTTTCTGCTCATCTATCTGAACGAGTTCCACAGTGCCGTGGGCGCCTACACGTTCCAGGCCAGCGGCCAGGCTTTGTGCCGTGGCTGGGTGGACGCCATTTACAATGCCCAGGTGGGAACCGAGTGGTGGGTGTGCGGATGGGGGCGGGCAGGGCGTCCCGGCGGTGGGGGGGGGCTGTTCACAACTCCCTCCCCCACCTGCAGAACCAGCTGCAGCAGCTGCGTGCCCAGGAGCACCCAGGCAGCCAGCAGCACCTGCAGAGCCTGGAGGAGGAGGAGGATGAGCAGGAGGAGGAAGACGACGAGGAAGAGGAGGAGGAGGATGGCGAGGAGAGTAGCACCTCTGCTGCAAGCTCCCCCACCATCCTGCGCAAAAGCAGCAACAGTCTCAACTCCCAGAGCTGGTATGCCCTGCCCCCCCGCCCCTGCCAGCCAGAGCAGACCTGGCCCCAAGGCACCTGACCCTGCACAGGGCCCAGCCACGGCCCCTTCCTCCGAATGGTTCAGTGTGGGGGAGAGGGCTGTGCCACCCGCCTGAGTCCAGGGGGGCTTGGCAAAGGGTTTTTAGCTGGAGCGCCAACTCTGATGGTCTGGTGTTAGCCGGGCGGAGAGCTGAGCCAAGGGCTCTTGAATTGTGTCCGGCCAGACGGAGTGTTGTGGTGGTGCCAGGTGCCATTCCTGGGGTCCGTGTTGCGGGCGCAGGAGTTGGGAGATCAGGCTGGTGGGCCATACGCTTGCTCCGGAGAGGCCAGAGGCTGTACACCTGTGGGTGCCCAAGCACGGGCTGCACCAGGCCACCCGGGCAGCTGGCCTGAGCATCTCCTCCCGGCTCCGCAGTGCTTCCGATGGCTCCACCGAGACCCTGGCCATGGTTGTGGTGGAGCCCGGGGAGATGCCATCCTCTCCGGAGTTCGAGGGCGGCCCCTTCAGCTCCCAGTCGGACGAGACCTCCCTGAGCACCACGGCCTCCTCTGTCACGCCCACCAGCGAGCTGCTGCCCCTGGGCCCCGTGGATGGCCGTTCCTGCTCCATGGACTCCGCCTACGGCACCCTCTCCCCAACCTCCCTGCAAGACTTTGCAGCCCCCGCCCCTGTGGGGGAGCCAGTGCCCCGGCTCCCAGAATTGCCACAAGCCCCCTCACCTCCACCCTCACCCCGCCTCCGCCGCCGCACACCCGTTCAGCTGCTGCCCCATCTGCCCCACCTGCTCAAGTCCAAATCTGAGGCCAGCCTCCTCCAGCTGCTGTCAGGGGCCACCATGTGCGGAGCGCCCCCCACGCCCAGCCGCAGTCTGTCAGAACTCTGCTTGGCCGTCACAGTCCCTGGCACGAGGACTCAGGGTTTCCCTCGGGAAGCTGGGTCCAGCTGGGCTCGCTGGGGGACACAAAACCCTGGCTGTGGCTCTGAGCCATCAGAGCTGGAGGGCAGAACCAGCTGCCCGGTGGGGGAGCCCGAAAGACCCGCCAGGAGGACCAAAGAACTGCCCAGGGTCCAGCCTGAGCCCCCCCCAGGGATCTCTGCCCAGCACCGGAAGCTGACACTCGCCCAGCTGTACCGAATCAGGACCACCCTGCTGCTTAACTCTACGCTTACTGCCTCGTGAGTGGCCTGGGGTCGAAGGCTGGTGGCCCGGTGTGCCGGCAGTGGGGGGCACTGAGCCTCAGGAATGGGTAAGGGCACTCTTAAAGCTGGGAGCAGGTGGCATTAGGGGATGGGGACGGGAGCCTGCTCCAGAGCCTACACGACAGTGTCTACAGTGGGCAGTGGGGAAGGGGCCTAAAAATTCCAGTGGGGCAGGGAGGGTGGCCAGAGCCCCTCCGAGTGGCATCAACCAAGGAAGGACTCTCTCCCTTCCCCTCTCTTGCAGGGAGGTCTGAGCAGAGGGAGGCCCCCCAGGGAGCCCCTGACCGAGCGACGGCAGACAGCATGCCTCCTGGGGCGTCCTGCTTCCAGCTCTGGCTGCTGCCTGTGCCCGCAGGACCCAGAGTGCTGGGCAGGACCCCCGATTTGCACTTTGCCAGACTGGATGGAAGCGGAGGAGCATTCAGCTGAGCTCCAGGCCCAGGCTGCAGTACTTCCTCAGGACCCCCAACAAGGCCACCTTCACTAACCTGTCCACCACCTGCCCCCAGTCCTCCCCAACCCCACAGTGTCCCTTGCTCGCTGCTCCTGGATCACCCGCTCCAGTCTTCTGGGCTGGGCTCCAGGGTGGCCCTTACCCCTCCAGCCTCATCTGGCCCCAACTGGGATGTTTGTTCCCCTGGTCTGGCCTTCCTCCCTCCCAGTCCCACAGGCCACCCCAGGCTTGGGTTCGGCTCTGTGTAAGTTTGCATATTTATTGAGCTTTTGATTCTTTTATAAAGACTTGTATATACTACTGGAAGGAGTCCTTTGCTTTTGGAACCCACCCCTTTCCTGACTCAGGTGCGCTGGAGCCCTGGCGCAGGTACCTGTCACTCCTGTCCCCTTCCACGTGTGGTAGGGCATCACTGGAGGACACCGTGGATGAGCATTAGTGAATTAACACAGCAGCACCCCAAAATCAGCCCACCCCCACCTCAGCCACGAGGTCCACCCTAGAGCCCCCATGAATTGCTCCCTCCCAGGAGGTGCCCTGGAAGGCCCCACCCTGGGGGTTCCCATAAGTTTTTGGCAGGGTGGGCGATGTGTCTCAGGCTTCACGAAGAATGCCCCCTAGGATCCCCCCTCCAGGGGTGGGGTCCCTGTACCCACAGCCCGGCAGGATCTGGGGAGGCTGGATCTCCGTCCTGCGTCCTGCGTAGTTCTGGCCCAGCCCCTCGTGGCTGAGGGAGGGGTAAGGCCGAAGGAGGGAAGTCACTGCACCTGGATGTGGTAGTGTCGGGGTTGAGGCTAGAACCCAGGCTTGGGGACCACGATGCAGCCCTGACCTGTGTACACCTTGCTGCCCCCGGGCCGCCTCAGGTGAGTGCAGGTGCCCAGGGCAGGCCGCGTGGGCTGGGGGCCCCGCCCTGACCCCCACCCCTGAGGCGGGCTTCTCTGGGCGGCTTGGGGCAGAGCAGGCAGGCAGAGCAGGCAGAGCGGGGAAGCCCCCGGGCTGGCGCATGCCTGTCGCCTGCTGTCGGAGGGCCCAGCAAGGTGCCAAGAGCCATGGAGTTGCAGCTGGGGGGCTACATGGCACTGGTGGCTGCGGTGAGTGGGGGAGCATGGCAGAGGGGGGTGGACAGCCTGGAGCCTGACCTCAGGCCCGGTCCCCGCGCTGTGAATGAAGGGGCCCAACTTCCTTGGGAAGTGTGGCAGCCCCACCCCCCACCTTTCAACTTACTTAGAGACTCCACTAGTTAGAGGCTCAACCGGGCGGGGCCCTTCCGCTGAGAGGAAACCCGCGCCCGGGGGCCAGAGGGGTCTAGGGGCCCTAGGTGGGGAAAGATCTGGGTCCCCCACCTTATAGAGAGCATCAGGGGGATGGGGCTGCCCGCCTATGCCGGCGCCCTGGTGGAGGCAGTACGTACCAGAGGAGCTGTCTGGGGACGTCTGCTCTGCTTCCCCCAAGTCTGGTCCTTGCAGGGTGGGAGGGAAGCTCGCTTACCCCACAGCCAGGGGCACCTCTTCTACTCAAGAACCTGAGAAGTGGGCTGCTCTGAGAGCAAGCGGGGGTTCCCCCCGTGAAGTAGACCAGATGGAGCAGGGAGGGGCCCGGCGTGGCAAGCCCTGCTGGAGCCAGCAGTGCCCGTCCTCCAGGTCCTACTCCTTGTGCTGCCGGGCGCCCAGGGCCAGCACAGCACTCCCGGTCCTCCGTGTGACTGTGCCTACAATGTCCAGAAGAGGAACGGTCTGTTCTGTTGCAAGGGCTGTCCAGCAGGTGAGCCGTTGAAGGGGTGGGAGGGCTGCGGGGGAAAGTGAGGGCAAACAAAGGGAGATGGGGGTCAGGCAGTGTCAAGGAGACAGGGGAGGTGGGGGAAGTAGGGAGCCAGAGAGAGGAAGGAAGAGCGGGGAACGTGAGAACGCCCTGTGAATGTCTGACCCAGGTTTGATTTCCACAGGGCACTACCTGAAGGCCCCCTGCCCAAAGCCTTGCGGAACTGCCACCTGCCTTCCGTGCCCACGGGGCACCTTCCTGGCCAGGGAGAACCACCATGAGACCCGCTGTACCCGCTGCCAGGCCTGTGATGAGGAGGGTGAGGGGCCTAGTGCTCAGTGGGGGGCTCTTGACCAGTCCATGGCCAGGTATTTCTGAAGGAGGGGCTGGCTTGGGCTTAACCTCTGGGTGTGACAGGCCTGTGTCCGCCCATGCCAGGCTTCCGCCCTGATCCTGCCCTGAGATGCCTTTGCCCCCTCTCTCCCTGATGCCCCTCCTCTCGCGGCATATGCCTCAGCCTGTGATCTGTGACGATCTCCATGCTTCTCTCCCTTTGGGGGTGGCGCTGTCTCTGGTCTGTCCCCATCTCCATTTTCCAGGGGATCTGCCCCCAGTCCCTGGGGGAGGGGGGCTCTGGCCCTGATGGCCTCCATTTCCCCCATCTCCTGAACACTCTGGCCAGTCTCCCAGGTGGCCGTGACAAACTGCTCAACGGTGGCGGACACCCACTGTGGCTGTGAGCCAGGCTGGTTCCCGGAGTGCTTGGTCAAGCCCTGCAAGGTCGGCTCACCCTTCCGCTGCCACCCATGCTCAGACTGCAGGGCCCTGCACCGCCACACACGGGTGCCCTGTGAGTACCCCCATTCTGGGCTACCTCCCCCATCCCCAACTCCTTCTCTCCCTTCCTGACCCACAAGCCATCTCCTGGACTGCAGGTTCTGTCAGAGATGCGGACTGCGGGACCTGCCTGCCTGGCTTCTATGAATATGGCAACAGCTGCACACCCTGCCCCACGTAACGTCCTGGCTGCCCCGGGGCAGGGAAAGGGAGACTGGGAGCCGAGTGCGGGTCTCAGGGAAGGGGAGGGAGCTTGGTCCTTGGATGTTAGAGGGAAATCTGCATTCCCCTTAGGACGGATAAACAGGGGGCGTATCTTCACCCTTCGTCAGACTTTCCTGTGGTCTTTCCAGCTGCGCATTAAAGAAGTATAGGCTTTGTCAGTTTATAGAGAGAGCCACGTTGATAACGCTTTCAAAACTCGGGCTGAGATTCAAGATGTGCCGCTTGTCCTCTGGGAGATCTTGGACAGTTACTTCGCCTCTCTGATCCATGGCTTCCCCGTGTGAAAGTTCTCCCCAGGGCTGAGAGTAAGGGGTAAAGCACTTTGTCCGAGCGTCTCCTTAGCCCCGGGTGTATTAAGCACCTGCCATCTTCCAGAGATGCTCTAGGTGCTGGGGACACGACAGGGAACAAAGGAGGCAAATCCGGTGCTCACGGGGCTGACATTCTTGTGACCCTCAATCTAGTCTACAAGAAGCTTCTTAAGCAGTGGCTGCCACTGTTGTTCCTGGGGACACTACTTTGGGAACATTCCTGGTAGTGTGGCTCCCAGGGAAGAGGCCTAGGGAGGAAAGGGCCTCCGGGATGGAGAACACGGGTAGCCCCTCTTGGGTGTGTTCTCCCTCACCTCCCACCCCCTCCCCTCTCCTTGCAGGAGCACCCTCGGGAGCTGTCCTGAGCCCTGCGTGACTATTTGTGGCTGGAGGCAGAGTACGTGGGTGCTGGGAATTAGAGCAGGACTGCTGGGATAGGCCCGGGGAGACTGGGGGAGGCCACAACCCCACCGCTCACCAGCTCTTCTCTCAGTGTTCTGGGTCCAGGTGCTCCTGGCTGGCCTGGTGGTCCCACTCCTGCTTGGTGCTATGCTGACCTACACCTACCACCGCTGCCAGCCTTGCAAGCCCAGTGTTGCTAGTAAGTACGGGGCGCAGTCGTGCACACGTTTCTAGGGCCATGTGGTCAGCATGGGTAGCCCCAAGCCCACTCAGCCCTGATGCAGAGAGCTGGGGCGGGGGTGGTACAGGGGAACACAAGAAGACTTGGACCAGCACCCAGGTCTAGGAGTCTTGCCTGGTTGCTGATGAGATGCTCTTTGTCCCTCCACAGATGAAGCTGGGATGGAGGCCCTGACTCCCCAGGTAAGCACAGAAGTAGTATTCTGGAAAGAGGGTGAGCCGGCACCCTGGCTGCAGCGTTCTGGAGCTGAGAGGTTGGGCCTTATGATAACCTGTGATCCCCAGGGTGTGGCACGGGGCCTGGCACAGAGTAGACCTAATGAACGCCTGTGAGTTCACTGAGTTCTGAGCGACTGAGAGCAGCATAGCACCTGTCCCTAAGTGGCTCTCAAAGGGCTGGGCTCCAGACAGGTTCTGTGGGATGAGTGCCGCAGGCCTGGCCTCAGACCCGGCTGGGGGAACAAGAGCAGGCCCTCGCTGGCAGAGGAAATAGTCGTTCTGGACCACAGCGCAAGGTTATGGCCAGCTGCGGGAGGCAGCCTTGGGGAACGTTTGCTGACTGAGCCAGGGACTGGCCGCTCCGGGCCAGGGACCGCAGACAAGGGGCCTTACTTAGGCAAGTTGGGTTGACCTGGGGCTTCTCTTGGCTTCCAGGCCACCCACCTCTCGCCCAGGGACAGCACCCACGCCCTCCTAGTGCCACTCGGCAGTAGTGAGAAGGTCCACACCGTCCAGCTGGTTGGCAACGGCTGGAGCCCTGGCTCCCCCCAGACCCAGGAGGCGCCCTGCCCGCAGGTGGCATGGTCCTGGGACCCGCTGCACGGCGGATCTCCTGGTAAGGGACCTCGCTGGCCTGAGGCCTAGACCCCATCCTCCCGAGACCCGGACTCGGTTCCTGAGGCACCACCTGCCCCCTTCGCATCCCGAGCTGGTCAGGTGGTCGTCCCTGGCCCGCCCTAACCGCGGTTCCCGCCCGCACCCTCCGCTGCCGCCATCCCTGCCCCACCCCCGGCCCCGGTGCGCGCCTCCGGCCCGGGTTCGCCCTCCCCACCGGCCCTCTCCGCCCCGCCCTCAGACCCGCGGTCGCCACAGTCGCCGCCACCGCCCCCGCCCTCGCCAGCGCCCCCTGCAGGCTCGGCGGGCGCCACGCTCCAGCCCGGCCCGCAGCTCTACGATGTGATGGACGCGGTGCCTGCGCGGCGCTGGAAGGAGTTCGTGCGCACCCTGGGGCTGCGCGAGGCGGAGATCGAGGCCGTGGAGGTGGAGGTCGGCCGCTTCCGCGACCAGCAGTACGAGATGCTCAAGCGCTGGCGCCAGCAGCAGCCCGCGGGCTTGGGCGCCGTCTACGCGGCGCTGGAGCGCATGGGGCTGGACGGCTGCGCCGAGGACCTGCGCAGCCGCCTGCAGCGCGGCGCGTGACCCAGGGCGTGCCCCCTGGCAGAGCCCTAAGTACGGTTACTTATGCGTGTAGACATCTTATGTCACTTATGGAGCCCGGCCCCGCCCTGCGCCGGCCGCCCTCCCCGCCGCGCGCCCGTCTCCTGCCCGCGGCCGAGACGCACGGACGGGAGCGGCCGGCTGCGGCTCGCACTGTCCGTGCCCGAGCGCGGGAGGCCCCGCTATTAAATCTGTGAACACATCTACTGCGTGGCGTTTCCGCGGGGCTGGGGAGCTACGTGGCTCGGGCCTGGCTTCCTGGGGGCGTCGGAAGTCTCGTCACCCCGGGGTCGGGGACCCACGTAGGAGGCCGGTGCGGCCTTCGGCTCCCAGGCCGCACCCCGCCCCCTCGGCCGTGCCCCAGTTACCCCGAAAGGCAGAGGAAGTCGCGGCGACGGCGCGAGAGAGTGAACGTCAGCCCCGGCGGCTGAGAGAGCTTTAATGGGGGAGCGGGACGGCAGGCAGTTGGGGGGGGACACGAGTGCGGGGCCTCCGCCCCCCCCCACTCCCCACCCAAGCCGCGGGCGGGTCCGGGAGCGCGGGGCCTGGGTGCGCAGACCTCTCGGCGGGGGCGGGGGGCAGAGGATGGGCCCGGAGCGGCAGCTCCGTCCCGACGGGCAGGTTGCTGTTAGCGCTTCTGGTAAACAAGTGACTGAGAGGAAGCCCTCGCGCGGATGGGAAATGCGGCCGGGGCGGGCAGGGCGCGGATCTGGGTCAGGACTGGAGGAAAACCCCTTCCCCGAGCGCGGGGCCTGCCCCCGCCCAGGATGCTCCAGCCACGCGGGTTCCGGGGTGCGGGGGAGGGGGCTGCGGCCTGTCGCGCGCGCCCCGCGGGGAAACAAAGTCGCCACCCACGGGGCCGGGGAGATCTCTGCGCGACCTTCCACGCGCATGCAAATATATGTAAATAGGCATGCAAATAAGCAGCATCTTTTTGCGTCAGCAGCTTGCTTGGGCACTTTTTCTGGGCGGCTGCGGCGGCGGGCGCGCTCCAGCGTCGCCCCGGGCTGGGGGTGCGGAGGCCGGAGGGGGGGTAGGGAGGGGTTCCAGCGCGGGAGGGGGAAGGCAGCGCGACTCCCAGCCCTTCCGCCCCGGGCCGGGCAGGCCGGGGCGGAGGCTGGGGCCCCTCGAGCTCATGCGGCTGCGAGCAGGAGGGCGGCATCTAGTACTTATTGATGTCCCCCTTCTTCAGGATGATCTGTCGCTGCCAGGGCGCCAGCTTGGTCTCGTCGTAGCCCAGCGTCCGCAGCTTCTCTGACTGCTCTTTCTCTCGCTGCATCTTCTCCTGCTTCTGTCGCTCCTCTTCTTTCCTAGGCGTGGTGTGGGGGCAGAAGGGCGGGCAGGGGTGAGGGTGGGCCAGGCACCGTGAGGGGCTCATGGCTGTCAAGTAGTGGCTCCCGGAGGGTGGGGGCTGAGTTGCTTAGGACAGAGGGGCTAGTTGTTGGTGGCCAGGGCAATGAGTTCCAGGGGCAGAAGGGCTAGGGGACGGGGATTACGTCAGGAGGCACAGGGCAGGGTTGGTGGGCACGGGGGGGGGGGGGGGGGGGGCTTGGTTGAGGGCAGACTGGAGTCACCGGGGCACACCCACGAGCTGGGGGGTGAGTGAGAGGCTGTGGCTGAATTATTGCTGGCTGGGGTTATTACTGGCAACAGTGGTGCTGGGTCAGGGGTGTGGCGGAGGGCAAGGGGGAGTGAGTTCTGGGGTACTGGGGTTGGGCCGCTGGACAACAGAAGGACCACATTACTGAGAGGTAGTGGTGGGTAATTAGGGACAGTTATTATAAAACAGGGGCTAGGGGCCCCTGGGTGGCTCAGTGGGTTAAAGCCTCTGCCTTCGGCTCAGGTCATGATCCCAGGGTCCTGGGATCGAGCCCCAGGTCGCGCTCTCTGCTCGGCGGGGAGCCTGCTTCCCTTCCTCTCTCTCTCTACCTGCCTCTCTGCCTACTTGTGATTTCTGTCTGTCAAATAAATAAACAAAATCTTTTTTAAAAAAAGTGTAAAAGATCTCATTAATAACTTTTACACTGAGTACGTATTGAAATAATATTTTTATATATGGGGTTAAATAAAATATATATGTTAAGTTCACCTATATCTTTTTTTTTTTTTTCAAGATGGCTACTATTACAGAGTGGCTCGCATTATACTTCCATCAGCACTGGGCTAGATTACGGGGGCGGAAACTATGTTTTGAGGGACAGAAATCAAAGTTATTGACAGTGAGATTGGGTTAACTGAAGGCCCGGTTAATGGGAGACAGGGCCTGGGTAATTGGGAACTAGGCCGGTAGGGCATAAGATGTAGACTTTGGGGCAGGGGCTCAGTTACTGAGGGAGAGGAGTCTGGTGGCATCACTAGGAGCAGAGAGGTTACACTACAGACCAGAGTGAAAACGGGGTGTGCTCAAGATGAGGCTGGACAAAGGGGCAAAAGCACGGTGCCCAGTCTGGAGAGGGGTGGCAGGCTGGGCCCAGTCCCACACTCACCGCTTCTGCTCCCTAGAAGGAAAAAGAGACAGCATCATTTGGTGCTACGTCAGGGACGCGATCAAGACATCCTACCAAGCCTTGATGCTTCTGGTTCCCCAGCTCACCTCTCCTCTTCTAGCTTCTTCCGCAGGAGGTCTCGCCTCCAGGCAGGCATGCCGGCCAGCCGGGCCTCCTCCTCTTTCTCCTGAAACACAAGCACAGAGCTTTAGGACCAGCATGGGCGAGGAGGTAGGGGATCAGAGGTGGGTGCGCCCCCAAGCCGGGGGCACATGCACCAGTCAGGGACAGTGGACTAGAGGTGTCCTCCTACAGGGCACATAGATGAAGGTGCCTGGCCACAGTCCCCTTAAAGGGAATCTCCCAGGCTCTGCCTCCTTGTAACTCAGGTCCCGTATCCTAAAGGTGGCACTAGAGAGGTCAGAACTAAGGTGTGGGAGAGGAGCAGAGAATGAGCTTCCTCCCCACTGGGGCATGCTGACAGATGGCCCAGGCCCCTCACCCGACTCTCTGGGCAGACCCCGAGTTGGGCCCCCACAGATCCAGCCAGCTCAGAGAGGCTCAGTCTGGCCTCCAGCGTGAAGAACCTTCTGCCCCATGTGTCCTGTTCCCAAGTGAGCAGACACTACTCTACAACTGTGTGGTTGCAGTGACCTGGCAGGAGCAGGGGCGGGCATCCAACACAGGCGGCTCACAGCAAAGAGTTTTATTACTTGGGCGTTTACACAGGAGAACATGTCACAGGGAACACTACACACGTCGCTCCATGACCTCAAAGAAGTAGCTGTGAATTCAGTGAAAAACCAGAGAGATGAGAGCCCCACTGCCCCAAGGGGGACCCAGGGTCCCTCGGGGGCGGCTTCTTCCACCTGGCTCCAACACAGAGCCAGGCAAGACTGTAGGGCCAGAGGGGAACACCAGGTTTGCCCTGTGCCCCGTGCTGCCCATTCTGGCCACTGCCCCACATCTGGTCATGCTGGGGTTTCAAAGGCTGCGGCAGCCTGGTCCTCCTGGGCACTCTGGGTTCTCCAAGGCCACCATGCTGGCTTCTGGGTTCTTCCTGCCGGCTTTTGGCCTCCAGAGGGCATCAGACAGGCATCCAGGCCCTGGTGAAGGTGCTGGAGGGGAAATTCCAAATTCTGCTCAGATATCAAAGAGCTCTGCCTCCTTCTCTTTCCAGAAGGAGAAGCTGCGATCTATGTAGCGGCAGATGTCCTCGTTGCTGAACTCGCCCATCTCAGACACCAGCTCCAGGGGATCTTCGGCGTGGGCTTCGGAACTAGGAGGGTCCCATGTGGGGGGCGGCGCAGCCGGCGGGGGTGGGGTGGGGGGCTGCAGCGCAGGGGCTGGGGCTTCGGGCTGCCCCTCTGGCCAGTCCACCGTCTGAGCCGAATTGATCTTTTCCGCCGGCTCCCTCTCCTCCTCTTCTCTTTTCTCCTCCTCTTGCTCCTTCTCGGCCTCCTCATCTTCCCGGGCTGGCTCGGCCTCCGGGCTGTCTCCAAAGAACCGGCGCCTGAGGTCCTCAAAGCCGTCGCTCCAGCTGCGCCGGCCGGCCTCCACCTCCTCAAGCACCACGCGGTGGAAGAGGCGGATGAGCTCCCACGGGTGGCTGCCCAGCCGGTCAAACATCTCGTAGCACAGCAGGTGGCGGAACTTGCGCTCCTCACGGCTCAGGCCCATCTCTAGCAGCTGGAAGTAGCCCAGCATGAAGAGGTCGAGCGTGAGGCTGTCATAGCGCCGGGGCGCGCCGCCGTCGAGGGGCGGCAGAAAGTGCTCGGGCCAGTACAGGCCGGGCGCCAGGCCTGAGCCCGGCGGGCGGGCGGGCACCTGCCGCAGCAGGCTCCGCCAGTGGCCCAGCAGCTTGCCCACCACCTGCCGCTGCTTGAGCAGGCGCAGCAGCCGTCCGTCGGGGCCGTCGGCGGCCGGTGGCTGGGGGTCGTTGGCGGCGTCGGGGGCCGGGCGCGTGCCGGCGGCCACCACGCGGGGCAGCAGTCTGCGTAGGCGCGCCTGGGCGTGGCGCCCGGGGCCGCGGAAGGTCCACTTGCGCCAGTGCTCCAGGAAGAGGTAGACGATGCGCTCCTTGCGCATATCTATGTAGTCTTCGACGCCGCGCAGCTCGGTGGTCAGCGGCGGCCGGCGCGCGGGCGGCTCGGGCTCGGGCTCGGGCTCGGGCTCGGGCTCGGGCTCGGGCATCGCCGCCTGGTGGCCGGGAGCGTCAGGCGGGCCCAGGGCTCCCAGGGAGTCCCCGGCGGCCTGCAAGCCGTTGGCGGCGAGGGCGCCCGGCTCCCCGGCGCCGGCCGCCACGTAGTCCTCCTCGAGGATGGGCTCTCGACCGGAGGCGCCGGAGGGGAGCGAGGGCTTGCTGTGCGAGTCGCGCGCGGGCGCCGAGCCCTGGGCGCGCAGTTCGTAGACGGCGCGGAGGTGCTGCACCGAGACGCCGCACTCTAGGATCTCGCGCGCCACGGCCTCGCGGCACCAGCTCAGCGAGTGCGAGCGGCCCAGGCAGAGCGGGCCCGGCCGCCAGGGCGCGTCGGGCAGCGGGGCCAGCGGCTGGCCCGTGTCGGCAGCCAGCAGCTCGGCCAGGTGCGCGGGCCGGTCGCCCAGCGCGGCCAGAAGCGTGGCCATGCTCTTGAGCAGCGTGGAGATCTTGCTGCACCAGGCGGGCAGGCTGGCGGCGTGGCCGTGCATGCGGCGCGGGTCGACGGTGAAGCGCGGCGCCGAAAGGGCGGCCGAGATGGGCAGCAGCTGCTCCAGCTCCAGCTCCAGCTGCTCCAGGCGCGCCTCCAGCTTCTGCGCCTTGTGCAGCACCTGCAGGTTCTCGATTTGCTGCTCGATGCGAAGGATGTCGGCTTCGGTCATGAGCTCGCCGAAGGGCCCGAGGATGGCGTTGTGCGCGCTGGAGTACCTCCAGCCCTCGCGGGGGTAGCAGCACGAGCTGGCGGCGGTCAGCTAAGGAGGCGGGGAAGACAAGAGAGGGGAGGGAGGCGCGTCTCCCTCTGGCCCGGTTCCCGCAGCGGCCGCCGGGGGCGCCATTTGCAGGTCCCGGGTGGTGTAATGGCTCCGCGGGGCTGTGCTGGCGGGCATGGGCCGAGCCCGGCCGGCCGGCAGGTGACTACCCTGGGACGAGGCTTCGCCCCAGGCCGCTACTCTGGGCGCCGGGCAGTGTCCTCTTTGGTCGCTGGCGGGGTCGTTGGGCGCTGCTGCAGAGACAGGGCGCGCGACGCCGTCTCCACACTCGGCTGGGTTGCTCATTACACCACCGAAGGAACATGCAAAAGGCGTTGAAGCCGCGACGCCAGGCGGCCCTCCCCCACCCCGTCTCAGGTCTGCGTCCCGGCGAGGCCTCACCCAGACCAAGGACCCCTTCTCAGCGCCCCCTGCAGCCCAAGCCCTCCCTATGCGCGCAGCGTGTGTGTTTGCTGAGCCCGCGGCCAGGCTGCGGCTTCAGCCCCTAGTCCCTGCACCAGGAATAATAATAAATTTATGGGGTCAAGCGCGCCAGGAGCTTCCAACAGTTTCGTTCATTCCTCAATTGAGGGCTTCTCCAGCCCTGGGGGTGGTGGTGGGGGGGCTGTCCTCCCGGTTCATCCTGACTCACTACAGTCCCTTGCCCACAGACAAACAGGTTGAGGCCCCTTTCCCACGTAACCCCTCTCCCAGGTTCCCGACTGCTGCAGGAGAAAGTCCATTTTCTTCAAGGCCAGGCCTTGGTGATCTGATGCGCAATGGCCTCTCCAGTTCCAGCCCTCTCCTAGGACAGGCTCAGAGCCTGCTTGCTCTTTGTCCCCTTCTGTTCCCAGTCAACCGCGTGATCATCTCCCAAGTCCCCCATGGACATCACTTCCTTCTTCCCTAATGCTGCCTCCAGCCCAAATAGGATGGTGGGTTTAGGGCCGTCTCAGTCCTCTGCACGCCCCATCACAGTGCCACTGTAATAGCCCAGCAACTGGCCTCCCTGCTCACTCAGGCTCTCACATCACCTTGTTTCTTATTTTTCGGGGTGCTTACGGCTCTATTAAGGTGCTGTGTTTGCTTGCTGGTTGACCCCCTGCCGCCCCTGCTGCCCTCGCGGCCACCTCGAAAAGGCCCTGATATGTTCGTCGTGAACCCCTAGAGGCTCCCACAGTGTGTGTCATATACACAGCACTCAGGAAACGTGTGTTGAGCAGGTCGATGGCAAACCATTCTACCAGCCAGTAATGATCAATCATCTGACAGAGAAGAAAATATCTTGGGCTAGATGAGGCTCAGAACCGGTGCCTAGAAAGTGGCAGTGCAGGGAAAGGGCCCAGGCCAGGCTGACGGCAACCAAAAGTCCCTGCGGGCTACTCCAAGTGTGGTCCCTGGACCAGGGTGCTTAGCCTCCCCCAGGAGCTTCCCAGAAGCACAGAAGTTCAGCCCCGCCCAGAGTTTCTGAGCCAGAATCAGTGTTTTTATGAGATCCCAGGCAGCCTGAAGCACATTAGAGTTTGATGAACTTTGCCATCTCACTAGAAGGGCTGCTGGAGGTGGGGGTAGGGGTGGAAACTGGGGACAGCCCCAGGTCAGGGAGGTCGTCCAACCCTGCTTTTCCTCCCAAAGGTAGTGGGAGCCGCCTGGGGTGGAAGGGACCGGCCTGCTGCGGGGTGATGTGGGGGATGGGCCGAGGCCCAGAGGCAAACCCCCGAGGCGTCGGGGCAGCCCCGCCCCGCCCACCTTCCGTCTCTGCTCCTCCTCCTCCTGCATCTTCAGCTGCAGTTTCCGCACCATCACCTGCCGCTTCCACTCCGGGATGGGCCGGCCCTGCTCGTCGTGCGTGGGGATGAGCGCCTCCACGTCGAGCTGAACGCCGGGCGCCGGGGTGGCGGGCGGTGCCGGCGCCACGCTGCCGTTGAGCAGAGGCTGGGGCCCCGCGGAGGGCGGGGTGCGGCTGCGGGCACGTGAAGGCGCCGGCGACGCCGGAGGCAGCGGCGAGTCGGACTGTAGGGAGAAGCCGCGACACTGAGGGCCTGGCGGGCAGGGACGAGGGGAGCAGGGGTGGGAGGGCCCGGCGGGCCGTCTACCTGGGAGATCGGCTGCCCGCTGCCCGAGAACACAGTGGTCAGTCCCTTGCTCTGCGGCGTTGGCTTCAGACTCTTGCCCGCCTTGATCTCAGCCAGTAGCTCGGAGTTGTCACCCGTCGGGGACATCATGTTGAAAGACTTGGTGCCTACACAAAGGCAGGAGAGGAGGTCCTGGCTGGGGCTGGGGCCGGGGCTTGCATCCCTAACGCCCCCCATCTGCCCCTCTGCTGCCCCCTTCCCTAATCAGGAAAGGCGGGGCCCCCAGATGGCAGCTCTCCAGGTCCCGGGCCCCTGGGAGGCTCCCGCAGACCCCCAGAGGGGGTTCCTGCTCCCAGCTCAGGGGGCCCCACCATCCTCCTGGCCCTACTCACAGGGCATGGGGGCCCCGCCTGGAGGCCCCCGGGAGTACATGCTGGCTCTTGGACTGCCCCGGGGACTCCAGCGAATGTCTCCGCCCAGGACACTGACTGACCAGCTCCAAGACACTACCTGGGGGCCAAGCCACCCGACCTTTGTCCTGGGTTCCCTGGCTCGGCCCTGCTGGGGTGGAGTCTCCCTCCAGCCCTCTCTGAATCAGCGAAGCTCAGTGACCCTTGGACTGAATCTCCCAGGGCCTACATGGCCATATAGACTCGGAACTCTGAATGTCATAACCAACCGGTCCCCTCCCCACCCCCTATACCCACAGACAGACACACACAGACACGCTGGTTGCAAGCCCGTAGCACACTTATGGCAAAGCGCTGCTCAGCTCGGGGGGACCTAGTAGAGAGGAGCCCTTACTAAGGATATGGAGTGAAAACACCCAGGAAGAAGAGCCAGGTGAAAAACATGCAAATATCCAGTACACGGAGTTTGCATTTTCTGACAAGTCCAGCGGAGGTGACTGGGGTTTGGGAAGGGCTGTCTTTAGAGACTAAGGAGGGGTGAGGGCTGGGTGAGGGCAACAAAACAAGCCAACAGGGGACTCTTAGGTTCCCCCGGGGCTGGGAATCCCTGACTGAGTAGCAGGAGGGGTAAAAGGAAAAGATGCCAGGTGGGCACTGGCAACAGGCCCATTTATTTAGGCAAAACTGAAAGCCCCGGGCAGAATTCGTGGTGTGCATGCGGGTGTGGTGCAGGTAGGAGAGTGGTTGTAGTGTGGAGGACCCCTGGCCTGCTAGCCCCTGGCCCTGCCCTGTCCTTCGGCCTTGATTTCCCTGAGCATGCCTTGTTCCCCACCCCACACCTCAGCCAGGAGCCACACATGCAATACAGCTACTCACTCTTCCTGAGCCTCAGGATTCTCACTTCTAGGGACCGAGAGAAGAGAGAGGAGAGGAGAGAAGTGACAGCAAAGTTAGGAGAGGGAGGGGGAAGGGGCCGGGTGAGGCTAGGACAGCGGGGGGGGGGGGGGGGGGGGGCGGGGGGGGACAGGACAGCAAGAGAGGGGAGGGCAGAAACATGGGAGGGAGATGCACAGAGGAGGGGGGGAGAGAACAGAAGGAATTTTCCAGCTCATCTGACTTGGCTCAGGCTGCTCTGGGGCTCCACGAGGGTGGTCCACCCAGTTCTGGCTCTTACTGGTCCCTGGGGATTGGGTAGGGCTGCCACTGGCCCTGGCCCCCCTAGCAAGGGCCTCACTCTTGGCATTGGGTTGGGATAGGGCACCCAGCCCAGGTTCTGCTGAGAAGCGGTGTCTCGAGAAGCCCAGAGTCTGTTTTGCTTCTGTTCCTAGCTTCAGCCTTGCTCCAGACGGAACAAGCTCACCCCAGAGCTGGGGGGCCATTCTGGAGACCCTGGTGGGGGTGATCATGCTACCATGGGCTCTGGGCTGCAGGGGCTGAGGCTCCACAGGTGCCCTAGGGAGCCCAGGCTCGTCCTACTCTGGACCCTGTCATACCCTTGCACTTTTAGTTAGGAAGATGAAACTTTGGTTGCTGTCACTAAACATGGTCCCTGCAGTAAATGGCTGGGCAAACCCCCTCCCCTCAGGCTCAGGTGGGAGCATGGGTCCCCGGGGCACCACCTTCTGGGCCTTACACGAGCCTTGGCAGGCAGGCGTCTGGCCCACGTTACAGAAGAGAAGCTCAAGAATCCTGGTCACCAGCCTACACCTTACAAAGGATGTGGGGCCGCCGAGTGGGGGAGTGGTCATCAGGAGGGAAAGGGCAGGGCGTGATGGGTCACTGGCCTTGTCCCCAGAGCAGGTCCTAGCTGGCTTGGGGCCTCTGGGGGTGTCTGACTGGGAAGTGTCCCTGAAGCATCTGGGGAGAGCTGCGCTGTAGCTAGCTCGGAAGAGCAAGACAAAGGAGCAGAAGAGAGATGCGGATAGATGTGGGGCAGGAAGAAGCTTGGCCGCCAGTCCCGCCTCCTTGAAACTAGCTCTTCTCTGAGTTTCCCATTAACACCTGCTCCTTGGAAACACCAACCACCAGAGTGGGTTCGCTGCTGGATGGGACGTGGGCCCAGAGAGGGAAGGGCACTTGGCTGGGCTCACACTAAGGCCGCTCAGAGCCTTCTCTCAGGGTCCTCCTTGGGCCAGGGGCTGTGGTAGGCAGAACCAGCAGGAAGGGAGTAAGCGCTAGGGCAGTGGCAACCGGACCGGACGGTGGCAGCCGGGATCGGACGGGAGCGACGTCTAGGCCTCCTTCCCCGTCAGGTCTAGCGCCGTCCCCCACCCCTCAACCCGCCCCTACTCACTGCCAGTGGACGAGGAGGAGCGACGCTGCCCGCAGCTAGGGCCAGCGCCCTCGAAGGGCAGAGGCGGAGCCGTCGGCGGCGAGCTCAGGGCCTCCCGCAGGGGCGGCGGCGGCGGCGGCGGTGGCGGTGGCGGTGGCGGCGGCGGCGGCGGCGGCGGCGGCGGCAGCTCCCTGGACGCCTTGGAGTCCGCGGCGCAGCCGTTGTGCACGTGGTTCCCGGGGAGCAGCGCCGCCTGCGGAGGAGCGGAGGGGCTCGCGAGTGAGGAGCGGGAGGCTGGGCCGGGGCCCGGGCTGCGGGCGGGCGCGGGCTGGCAGGCACGCACCTCCTCGCTGTGCGCCATGCCCGGGCCCGAGGCCGGCTCCCTGGGGCAGCGGCCCAGCTGCCGGTAGTAGTCCCCCGTGCTGGGCTGCTTGCTGAAGGCGCGGGGCTTGCGGCCGGAGTCCTGCCTCCTCAGCCCGTTGTGGCCGTCGCGGGAGCCCAGCTGCGTGAAGACAGCGGTGCGGGGGCTTCAGGCTCTGGTCCCCGCGGCCTCCCACGCCCCGCCCCCCCAGCTCTTCCCATTCCCGGGGCTCCCGGCCAGCGGCCGTCCACGGGTGCAGCCAGCCGGCTCCCCAGACCCGCCTGTTCTCAGAGCGGAGATGGGGCGAGGGTCCCCGGGAAGGGCAGGTTCGGTCGGCCCTAGAGGGAGGGGTTCTGGGCGCGGGCCAAGGGCCCCCAGGGCCCCCACCGAGGCTAGAAGGGGCGGGACCAGGGGCGGGTTGACCCAGCCCAGTCGCCAGGGGGAGCCGGAGAAGGGGCAGCTCGAGGTTTAGCCAGCGCTAAGGCCTCAGCCTCACCCGGCCACCCGACCGCCCCGCGCGTCCCCACGGCTCTGCCGAACACTCTTTCAGGGACCCCGGCGAGGGAGCCCGCCTCAGATCCCTTGTCCTGTTAGGCTCCTGCTTTCCCAGGGCTCCCAGCCGCCCGGCCCCGGGGCTGCTCCTACCTGCGCCGGTGCCGGTGGCCCCCGCTGTGCACCTGGAGGCGGGGGCGGCATGGACCCGACACCTGCGCTACCTGATCCTTCCTCTCAGGTTACAGCCCAGCCCTTGCCCGCCCGCGCCTAAGAGCGCCTATGAGCGCCACCGGCCTGACATCACCCAGGGCCCGCCAATCCCGGGCCTACCCACTCCCAGAAATAGGGGACGCCACGGGGGCTCCAGCAGCATCGCAGCAACCCGCCCCTGCTTCTTACCCGTCCCGCGAGCCAGATGTGGCCCCGCCCCCTGTGCCTTTCTCCCTCCGCGAGGTGCTGGGCACCCCGGCCTCCATCCTCCTCTCCCAACCGATCCCTTCCAAACCCCGTGGACAGAATGTAGGCCTGACCACGAGCAGCGGAGCCCCCCACGTTTGGTACCCCTGGGTTCCAGGTCACGCCCCCGCCCTTCTCCTCCCGCATCTGGAAACCATCGACATCCGCGTAAGCGACACCGACACCAGCGCCTAAGCCTCGGGTTTCAGGGGCGGCAAGGCGGGTTCAGACGACCGCGCGGTGGCCCGCCCCGTCGCAGCTGGCCCCCCACTAAGCCCAGCCCAGGGAAAAGGACAGGAGCCGGCAGGGCCAAAGGCCAAGTCACCGTGTGGTGGGTGTCCCCTGTTCCACACCCCCGCCCGTGCGTCCCCGCGGTGGCCCCGGACCTCCACGCCCCACCCAAACCGACTCTTGTTGCAGGAAACCCGACACCACAGGATTTGTTTTCTGGGCCAGTCCGCCCCCTCGGCGCCCCCTGCAGCCCCAAGGCGCGGATGCCACGACCCCGCTCGGGATGCGGTCAGGCAACGGCCAGGCCCAGAGGGCGGAGGGGGTGGGGCGAGTTGCAGCGGGCACACAAAGGGCTCTTTGTGGAGCTGCCGGTCGCCTGCGGCCCCGCACGCACACACCGGGTAGGAACACGGGACCTCGAAATCCTGTTGCTCAAGGGAGTGGAGGGGGCGCAGGCTGGGCCACCTGTCCTGTGGCTTTGGGCAGGGCTCACAAAGCCTCCAGTAGGGACAGTCTGCTGGCCCTGAGGCCCCTGCAGTCCTCTCCTGGACTCTCTCCACCTCATAGAGGTGAAAGGGGACCCGACTGGGAGCTTAGTCCAGGATGGCAGTGACGGACGGCAGGGTGGAGTCTCTGTGGAGGCTGTCCTTCCCCTCCCCAACCCAGTGGCCTTGTGACCTGGGTCACCTGTGGGCAAATTGGCTCCTCAGCTTGCCTCTGGAATGGCTTGCCTTGGGCTTGAGCGGGAACTGCAGGTCAGGGCTCCCACGGGACCCTCAGGCACCTCTACCCCATACTCAGCCACCTGGAGTCTCCATTGTCCCCCACCTCCCAAACTAGCCAGGACCCCAGGACTCCCTATGGGGCTCCCAGCCCGGGACTCTCAGTTACCCAGACCAGCCCTCTGGCTCCAGAGCCTCAGCCAGGGCCCCAGAGGCCCTGACATCTAGGACACCTCACATTCAGTGTGCCCGCACTGGACATGCCCCCATGGCCCCCATCCCAGGACTGCCCTTTCCACCAACCTGGGTGCTCCAAGCCCCAAACTGGGGAGCCAACTGCAGTTTCACCCTCCCTCAGCCCCCTGTGAGGGCGGAGTCCTGCTAGTGCTCTCTGTCCCTACCTCCCGGGCCCTTCACAGCCATGCCACCTGTGTCTCCCCCCCACCCCGACACCCCCTTGGGAGCCATTCTCCACCCGAGCCTGGGGCTACGGGCATGGGTAGGGCTGTGAGGAGGCAGTCTGTCCATGTTCTCTGCCAATTCTCTGCTCTCTGCACTCCAGCTCCCTGAGAGGCCCGACTGTCTGATGATACGTTCCTTCACCCAGCGCCAGCTCCTGAGAGGGTAGTGACTGTCTTACTCATCTGCCTGTCCCCAGTACCCAGCCCTAGTGCCCCATGGGGCTGGCCGGGAGCTTTGACTCTTGAATCGGCCACACTGGCCCAGGCCCCCCCCCACCACCCTGTGCCCAAGAGCTGGTCCCCTGGCCTCGGGGGTGGCCTATCTGCCCAGTCCCCGGGCTAGGAGGCAGGCAGGTGGGGGAAGGTTCACTACCTCCTTCTTGAGGGCCTCTGTCTCCACGTGACGGAGTTTGCTCTTGGTCTGCAGGTAGATGTCAGCAGCCTGTGGTCCCGCGGGGGGCTGGGGAGCTGGGTAGCCTGGTGGGGGTGGGGGCAGTTGGGTGTTCGGGGGCGGGGGCGGCGGAGGGAAGCTGGGCGGTGGTGGCAGGGGTGTGGTTCTCTCCGTCTTGCCCCGGGGCCGGCCCAGCTGCGGGCTCAGCTTGTCTATGCACTTTTGTATGTCCGCAGCTCTTGAGCTGGGAAGCCCTGGGGAGGGAGGGAAGGCTGGGTGGGAGTTTGCAGGGAGGCTGTCCCCCAGGACTGAGACCCTCTTCCACCCAGAAGTGACTCACCAAGGGTCGAGGTGGGCTTAGGGACGCAGCTCGGTATGGCTCCACTGTGGGCCCGGGCAGGGCATGGCCCACCTTGCCCTCCCCTCCCCTCCCCTCCTCTGGCGATGCATGTGTTGGGGAAAGACCATGCACTCGAGTTTGGAGGGGAGGCCCCAGAGGGCTTTCAATGCCAGAGCATGCCAGTGGGGCACAGCCACCTGGAGGGTGAAGGGGCAGCTCCTGGGGTCAGACCCGGCAGGGTGGGGTGGCGGCAGCATGGATGGCCAGGGCTCAGGTTACCAGGCACCCCACCAGCTCTGCAGGCTGCCACCCGGTGGCTTGGGGCAGCTCTCACAGGCAGATGGCCACCCAGGCTCAGAATGTGGTCCGTGTTTGTGCGTCCACACAGGTGTTTCCTCATTGTACAAATGGGTTTGCATCGGTCTGTGGACGTGGGGTGTGTCTGTGTGTGTTTGCATGGGTGCGCGCGTCTGGAGTGTGGAGATGGAGACCGTGTGTCTGGGTCATAGCACAGGAGTGCACGTGCATCTGCACAGGGCCGTTATGTGTGCACATGTGTTCCCATCTGTATATTGTGCGTACACACGTACAAGTGCGCACACTTGAGTGTGACCAGGTGTGCGTAAAGTCTGGGGAACACTGTGCGTGTGAGTGAGGATAATGAAGCTCTTGTGGGGTGCATGGGGGTTCCGTCTGGGGGAGAGTCCATGCGAAGATACAGGTGTGTTTGTGATGGGCACACACAAGCACAGATGTCCCCTGCCTCTCACCACAGGCAGCAGCCCCCCTCCCGGAGACCTGGGCAGCCTCCACTGTCTGCTGGGGGCAGAGGGGGCCCGAGGCCGGCCCTCAGTGCCCAGAGGCCAGTCCCAGTCTCTGCTCCCTCCTCCCAGTCCCTGCTCCCTCCTCCCTTGTCCCAAGCAGGCCCACTCACGGCGTGGGGGGCGCTGGTCCTTGATGCTGGAGTGGCTGGAGGAGCAGGAGTCGTAGTTGGAGAGGGTGCTGGTGGGCGAGCTGAGGTCAGGGTTCAGCGGCTGGACGGACATGGTGGTATTGGGTGAAGACATGCCAGAGTCGGGCTGCTTGGCCTCCAGGTCAGCAGACGGATCCCGGGACAGGACACGGTGCTCCACACTCTGAACGGGAAGGGAGGCAGCGAGGACAGCCTGACCTGGAGACCAGGGCACTCCAGGCCAGGGTCCTGCTGGGGCTTATCCTGGCGGTGTGACCTGGGCCCGGCCGCTTCCCTTTCTGGGCTTCCTCCCCTTTCTGAGAATGTCTCTTCGGTTCTTCCCAGGGGAAGATTCAGGCCCAAGCCCGGCCCCCTGGCAGCAGGACCACAGGTTTCTGAGAAACGCCCACCCCAGCCATTCCTTGCTCAGGGGGGTTGAGAGACTGTCAGAAGAGGGGGCCTTGGCCTGGACCCCAAGGGGAAGACTGCCATGGCACCAGTCTTCTCCTTCCTCATTAGAGGAGTTGGGCTCCAGTGTATCTGTGGGAAGGGCTCAGGTGCCACAGCTGCTGGGGGCAGGGGAGGCATGCAGGGCCCCCACAATTTGTAGGAAAGACTAATTCCCCATTACCTGGCCAGCAGCCCTTGTCTCTCCTTGTTCTACTGGGGCAAATGCCAACACCAGCCCAGCCTGGATCCCCTGGTGGAGCCGTTGCAGAAAGGGTGGGGGGGTTCTGGGGCGGCCCATCTGAGTCTGGTGGGCAGCCCAAGCTCAGGCTGGAAGCCTGCTGTCCCCACCACTGTCCGTGTCCCTGCCCACAGGCTTGACCCTCCCTGCATGGGAGTGGGATGGGGTGGGGGTCCTGCTTACGTTGCCCATGCTGGCCTTGCTGCCGGCAAGCCCGCTCGCTGGCTCCGTTGGCTGCCTCCTGCCCAAGTCTGCTCCTCCCTGCCTGGGGCCCCCTCCCTGCCCGAGAAGTGTCACAGGCCCCCCGGGAATGGAAGGCAAGCCTAGCACCAGGTAACAGCTCGGCAGCCATGCTCATTGGCCCTGTAATTAGGGGCTCTGTGGGAGTGTTTGCCTTTTCTGGGCCAACATCCTGCACAGTTTGGATCCTCCACTGCTATAGCTGGGCCTGTCTGGGTGAGGGGACCAAGGGCTCCCATCCCCGACCCAGGTCAGAGGGGTGGGGCAGGCCCTGCTGCCCATTCCAGGAGCCAAGGGAAAGCACAGGGGCTGGGCTGGACGGGGTGGGGGTGGGCAGCTGAAAAGCCTCTCTTTGTGACTGACAGCAGTGGGCACTGGGGGTACCCAGCCCTGACCCCATGGATAGCAGCCTGGAATGTCAGCTTCAAATTTCACTTCTCCCACTTACTAGCTACATGACCTTGGGCAAGTCACTTATCCTTTTTGTACCTAAAGAGAGAGAGCCTGTGGGGGTGTGGGATGGGGGGGAGGGGCAGAAGGAGAGGGAGAATTTCAAGAAGCTCCACACCCAGTGCAGAGCCCCACGAGGGGCTCGATCTCATGACCCTGAGATCATGACCTGAGCCAAAATCAAGAGTCAGATGCTTCACTGACTCAGGCGCCCCTGAGTTTCTTTATCTGTAAATGGGGATAACAGTACTTTTTGCCTTGTGAGGGTATAAACAAAGATTTTCAAAGTTAGTGAAGTGCCTGGGTATGGTAGCCAGTAAATGTGAACTAGTAGTATTAATTTCCGGCAGAGACTGAGATCAGACCATAGAGCACTGGGCAGGGTGCCTGCCAGAGTCAGAATTCAGGCAGTCATGTTTGTCTCGACTGGAGCTTCTGTTAAGAGGGGCTGGAAAGGGGGGCACCTCGGTGGCACAGTGGGTTAAAGCTTCTGCCTTCGGCTCAGGTCATGATCCCAGGGTCCTGGGATCGAGTCCCGCATCGGGCTCTCTGCTCAGCGGGGAGCCTGCCTCCCCCTCTCTCGCTGCCTCCCCCTCTCTCGCTGCCTGCCTCTCTGCCTACTTTTCATCTCTGTCAAATAAATAAATAAAATCTTTTTAAAAAGGGGGGGCTGGAGGGGCTGGGGCTTTGTGCCGCCCCCCCATCCCACCCTCAGACTGCTCCCTCAGTGGGAAAGAACGACCTGTGGTGCAGAAATGCCCTTCACAGCATCCATCCGTGTTGGTATACCCTACTGACAAGGCACTCATTATCTGCTGGACTATTACTCTCTCTGGGTGGCCTTTTGGGGGGGAAAACTCTTCCTTGGGTCCAGCTGCCGTCTCTGACCCCTGGGCCTTGCTGTGCTCTGAGGCACCCAGAACCAGGGTGCCCCCGCTCCCGGTGCCTGCAGAAAGGGCAGACACAGTGCTGCGGGCAAGAGGCCATCCCACCTTCTCCCCCACCCTTCCCATTTCCCAGGCCCTCTTCTGGCCAGGCTGCCCCCTGGGGCTGGTCCTTTGGAAAGCCCCTGTGAGACCTGCCCTCTGTCCTCCCTCCTGCCCCAAAGCGGGCATAACATCAGAAAAGGCAGGGCCCTGGACTTGGAGCCAACCACACCTGAGCTCAAGTCCCAGGAGGCGACTTCATGCTGTGCTGCCATGATAAAATAATTTTAGAAAATCACAAAAGTTTCCAGTTATGAGATAGCCATGAAGTGAGGGAACATACAACGTAGCTGTGTGACCTTGGATGAACCGGGGGCATTACCACCACCTACCTCAGAGGCAGTGGACAGTTAAATGAGCTACTAGTGTGGGTTGTGGGCAGGTGAATGAACTCGACTATTCCCATCGGTAGGTGTGTCTTGTGATTTCTCGGCGCCATCCTCCTTACCAGGATGATGCTTGTCCTCCTCCCCCTGACCCTTTCTCCTCCACCCCCTCGCTCCTCCATTGTCAGTGGTTGTGGGCCGAGAGAGGGTGATGGTCTAGGGCACTTCCTCATTGTGTGACCTCGGACAGGAGCTTCATGTCTCCGAAACTCAGCTTCCTCCGTGGAAAAGGGGTAAGAACACCTACCCCTGGGGGGGAGTCGGGGATGGGGAGGGGGACGAGCTAACCAGGGGCTCGGGGTCATACCAGGTTCTCCACAGTGCGCAGGTAGCGGGTGCAACGGCTGTGGCCATTGTAGTCCGAGAGCTCGGCAGCCGTATATCCGTCGCGGTCGCGGACGTCCAGCTCCGCGCCGTTCACTACCAGGATCTGGCAGCACTGCGAGGCGCCACGTACTGAGGACCCCCGCCCCCTCGCCGGGACCCCCCCACCCTTCGCGCCGCGGCAGCGCTGTGCGGAGGGCTCGGCGCCAGCAGAGGGCGCTCGCCCCGCCCCGCCCGCCCCGCCCCCACCTTCAGCTCCCCGCCCCCACCTCCAGCTCCCCGTTTTCCGCGGCGTCGTGCAGCGGGGTCCCGCCCCACAGGTCGGTGGAGATCTCGCCGCCGTGCAGCAGGAGCCAGCTGAGCACTTTGGCGTGGCCGCGGCTCGCCGCGAAGTGCATGGCCGTGGCGCCGTCCTTGTCCCGCTCCGACAGGCTCACGTCGGTGCAGCTCACCTGGGCGGGAGGGGCCGCGGGGAAGAGGGGCGGGGGCTGGGCGCCAGGCCCCGCCAGGCCCCGCCAGGCCCCGTCCCCCGTCCGCGCAGGCCGCTTCGCGAGCAAACCCCGCCCCTTCCCGGGCCCCGTCCCGCCCCGACCGCGAGCTCACCAGCCACACGATGACCGGGCTGTGGCCCATCTGCGCCGCGGCGTGCAGCGGGGTCATGCCGTCCTGGGCCCTCGCGTGCGGGTCCGCGCCGCACTCCTGCACCAGGTACTGCGTCACCTCCAGGTGGCCCTCCTGGCACGCCAGGTACAGGGGCGTGGCACCGGTCTTGGTTTGGGCAGTCACTCCCCTGCGGAGACAGCACCCACCGTGGGCTCTCAGCGCCCACCTCCCTCCAAAGCCTTCTTATGCCCCTGGCGCTCTTTGGGGGAGCTCTGGAGGGCTGGGAGAGTGGGTTGGAGAAGTCTAGTCACCGGGTCCCGCTGTCCCTGACTGCCTCTGGACACTTGGTCCTATGCCAGTCTCCTCCAGGGGGTCCCCTTTGACGCGGTCACCCCCCTCCATCTAGTCCCTGTCCCCAGTAAACAGCCCCCCTTTTCACCCAGGTCTACAAGGATATGGAGATCTGGCCTCTTTACATTTTCAGCCACATTAACCCATTATCACTGTGAATCCCCAAACTTTCTGTCTTACCTGTATGCCTTTGATCGGGTCCCCCTCTATCTGGAATGCCCTTCCTTCCTCCTCCTCCCTAAGACTCAGTCCAGATCCCCTTCTCCATGAGGCGTGCCCTGATTTCCCCAGGCAGAGCAGGCCTTTCCTACCTCAGTGCCGCATATGGCCCTGGGCTCACTCCAAGGACTGCCTGTCACACTTGATTGAACTTAAACGATTTTGGCTTCTGCCTCCCCCAGGCGACTGAATTCCCAGGGGGCAGAGTAGTAGGGTTGCCAGATAGAATACAAGATGCCCAGTTAATTCTGAAACTCAGGGAAACAAGAAATCATTTTCTAGTATAAGTATATCCCAAACAAAGCATGGAATATACTTATACTAAAATATTATTTGCGGTTTATCCAAATTAAAATTCAATTGGATATCTTGTTGTCAATCTGACAGCTCTACAGGCGGCCTCCATTCACGGAGCACTCCTGGTGTGCCGTGATATTGATGGACAGGTTCTCATTGGATGCCCTAACTTAGGTCTTACTGTCTTTCCCATTTTTGCAGATGGGCAGTCGAGGCTCAGGGGCTGTGACCTCCTAAAGGTAACACAACTGGTAAATGGCACTTGAGTGTATGTTTGTGATGCAGGGCCCGGTGTATGCAATAGGCACACAGGAAAGGCCATTCCCTGTCTTCACTCATGGGGCTTTCCTAAGGTCCAGCTTGCAGCTGTCTCTGTCCCTCATCCTTGTTCCTCAGCTGCTGGGGAGGAGTCCTACCTGGGGAGCTGGGAATCAAACCCATGAGGTGGAGTGCTGCTGGGAAGCAGGGAAGTTGCCCCCGCCGCTGAAGGAGCCTCCGGTTTTCTGACTTCCTAAGAGGGTGGACAGCCCAGGGCGCAGTTACTATAGTTAGACACTAGGTGGAGCCACAATCTAGGCCCAGACGCGGGAGCAGCCGCCTCCGCTCACAGGGAAGTTCTGGGCTGGGGCTGAGTCCCAGGAAGCAGGACCAGCCCTCCGTGCCCCGGAAACGCACCTCTTCGCCTGACTAAATGTCGTCCCGACCGTCTGCCCCCCGATCTACCCCCTGGTGACATCAGTCTCACACTCGCCACTAATGTCCATGCATGTCCTCCCTCCCGCATCCAAGTGCCAGCCCAGCTCTCCACTAATATGGGCACCCGGCCACCCAGTCCTCCGCTAGCTGCCCACTCGCCCACCGTCTTGCCACTCCCGACATGGCTTGGTCCCGTCCCCTCACACACTCCCAGTCCCTCCTCCCTGCCCTCTTCCCTGCCCCTGCCCCTCTGGCCACCTGCAGCCCTCACTGGGCACCTCCCTGCTCTCTCCTTACTCCTGACACGGGCACCACCACCCCAGACACAGAGCTGCCATTTTTCTGGGCCTGAGGCCCAGTGTGACAATTCACACATCTGGGGTGGAACAGGGACCGTGCCTGGCTGCCCTCCGTTTCCCCACCTGAGTCGGGGCAGTGGTGCTCACGAGCTGACACGGCACCTGGCGACAGAGACTCGCCCACACGCCTCTTCCCAGGAACACTCTGGCTTGCAGCCACCAGCCTCCACACCCCAGTGCCATTGTCCCCCCTCCACACACACACATACTGACGTGACAGTAACAGCCTGCTTAATGTTTCATGACCAACACTCAGCGGCCTGAATTATTCACCCCGTAACCAAGACACAGGGAGTGCTGGGGTCTGGGGATCAGAGGCTGAGGGGTCCACCACCCAGGACCCACTGCGATCTCTCTGGGGAAGCCTAAGGCAATGTACAAAACTTGGGGTACCAGATCTGCCAGGACCTCGGCCCCTCCTAGCACCCCCTGCTTGGTAGGTGTCCATGATCCAGAGGGGTCTGGTCAGTCTGGGAAGGTCTGAGAAGCTCTGAGAAGCTGGAGTAGAGCAGGACCTGAGCAGGAGGGGGCAGTCATGGCCACCACCTCCTGCAGGGCCAGTGGCTGCCACCCTCAGCTGGAGTCTCTGGGACAGAGGAAGCGCTCCCCAAATGCTCCAGCTTACCACCGTTCCTACTAGTATTTCTGTCTCTGCATCCTTGGAGCCACAGCCCCCAGCCCAGGAGGGCCCAGCACCATGGGGCAGTCAGATACGAAGATGGGCAAGAGTGAGCAAGCGGGTCCTGGCCTTGTTACCCTGTTGTACTCTGGCCTGGAGAAAGAAGGGCAGAGGCCCCCCAGTGCTCACTGGGGCGGAATTATAAAACTAAGGATGAGTGGGGTGCCTGGGTGGCTCAGTGGGTTAAAGCCTCTGCCTTCAGCTCGGGTCATGATCCCAGGGTCCTGGGATCGAGCCCCGCATCGGGCTTTCTGCTTGGTGGGGAGCCTGCTTCCCCCTCTCTCTCTGCCTGCCTCTCTGCCTACTTGTGTTCTCTGTCTGTCAAGTAAATAAATAAAATCTTAAAAAAAAAAAACTAAGGATGAGCACATGGAACAAAATCATTTAATTTAGATGGGGAGAGAGATAAATTTATAGTAGTAGTCACAGTGATCGATGACAGGGACAGCAGGTGCCGTTCATGGGACGATTGATCTGTTCCAGGCCCTGTGATGAGCAGACATGCTGTCTCATCTGGTCTGCTCAGGGACCTGACGGGGTAGGTGCTGTGCACAGAAGTCTCAGCTCACTGGAGGAGAGAGAGGCAGAGAAGGACCTGGGGCGTGAGCCCCACCCAGCTGTGTCACAGTCCTGCCTTTTGTCTCTGTCTCAAAGTCACCCACGGAGCAGGAGCAGTAAGCATCCATGAGACTCCCTTAGAGAGCACCTGGCACGAGCCTGGAGCCACTGTAATATTTTGGGATCCTCCTCCCTGTACCTCGGTGGGGGCACTACGGGCCTGGGGTGTGCAGACCCAGCCAACCACAGGCCAGGTGAGGCATTGCTTCTGCTGTGGAGCGCCACCCAGAGGAGAGAGGCAGGGTCCGGGGGTCCTTCTGGCCTCAGCATCCCACTAGCCCATTGAGTTGTAGCCCAAGTGACACTAAGGTGACCATTCCAGTCCCAGCCCCTGCCCCTGGCCCTGGCCACCACCCACCACCCTGGCTTTTCGCTCACTGGGCAGGGCCCTAGTGAGTTTTTAACCTCCTGAGCCTCAGTTTCCATATATGGCAATCGGGCATCATAATTGTCTAGCATCTCCTTGGCTCTTACAAGAGAACAGAAGAGGAAGTGCTGGAAGGTCACGTATTTCCCTGGAGGGAAGGCTACTCCTTGTTTCCTGGTGCTGCGGCCACATCCTGACCTCCACCTGCCACTGGGGCTTCAGCTGTCACTCCCCATGACCAACGCCAGGGGTTTCCTATTCCCACCTGACTTGGCCACTCCCTAACATGTGCCCCTTCCCACTCTTCTTGGCCAAGTCTCCTAAGCCTTCTTTGCTGAGCCCTGGCCTCCACCTGCCCTCCAAAGGCGAACCTTCTTTCTGAACGCACTCTCTCTCCCCACTGCTGAGGTCGTCTACGTTCCAGGGTCAAAGGTCACCTGCACCTGACACTCTCCCTCTCTCTGGCTTAGACCTGGAGTCCACATCTTGTCCCCATGTCTACCCACTGTCCATGTGTGCACTGCCCAGGCCTCTGCAACTTTATATGCCTGGAGCGGATCTCTCACTTTTCTCCCTCAAACCCTCTCCAGCTGCGAACTCCATTCTGATAAAGGACACCATGCTCCCTTCCCCTGAGGGTAGCCCGAGCCCAAACCCTAGGAATCTTTAGAGACCCTCAACCTTGACGTCTTTATCAGTCTGCAGCTCTCTAGCAACAATCACATAAATCATATTTTTCTTCCCCTCTGGGAAATAGGTGACATGAATGAACTTCAAAGAGTAAGCAGGTCGCCGCATGATGATTTGAAACAAACCCGGAATGCTTGCTGGAGATCTCCGTCCTTTGCTGCCAGGAGCTAGGAGTTACCAGCCCACGGAACCAGACTCGGATCAAAGAGCAGCATTTCCAGTGGCCCTCCCCTTCCGCAATAATTTCGGCCCCAAGGAAGGTCACAGGTATCAGGTCTCGTCGTTGTAGGGTAAGGCTACCCTGGAAAAGTCATGGCCTCCTGGCTTATTTGAAAGGATCATGGTCAAGTCAAACCTCCTGGCTTATTTGAAAAGATCCCAAATTAGGCCTGGCTCGGGGAAGAAATGCAGTCCTTACTTGAGGAAGGTTCTAGAATAGTCACCTTTATACGCAACCCACCTGCAAGCCTGGAATATTTCTGGAAGCTTACCCTTCCCTGCAACTCTCCCAGACTTCCAGGCCTTCCTTCTGGTCCTCAGTGAACCCAAGCTTGATCCCACCTCAGCCTCTGCCTCTGGGGGTCCTTCTCCCTGCCACGCTGCCAGGCCAGATTTTTTCAGGACTGGCCCTGCTTTTTATCCAGGTCTCAGATGAGCTCGCACCTGCCCTAGGAGGCCTTCCTTGACTCCCTCAATTTAAAGAAAACCTCACTGGTTTCTACCAAGGTAGCCCGTTTTGCGTTATGGCACTTGTCACTGGAGTTGTCTGGTTCATTCCAGGGACACATGTCACAAGGCTGCCACAAGCCAGGATGGGGCAGAGCCGTGAAAGGAGCAGACCCCTGCTGTCCCAGAGCTCGGTTCCACTGGGCACCAGCTGGCAAACCAACACACAGGCACATTAGCAAGAACGTCTCTGAACACCGCTCATGCTCTCCATCTGTCCCCTTGTTTGCCCTGGGAGCCTCCCTGAGAGCGGGCTCCAAGAAGCTGGGAGGGCTCACTACCTCCCAAGCACGGGAGGCCCGCCCAGTTGCTAGTTGTTGAGTGAGAAGCTATGGGGACAAGTGACATGGGCAGTGAGGCTAGGAACTCTGTGCCATTTGCTCGCTCTTGGCCTCGGCTGGGCCATTTGCCGGATGGGCCCGGGAGACCCAGCAGGGAGCTCCATCTGAGGTTACCCGCAGTGAGCTGCCCGCCGGGCTGGGCAAGTCCCAGGGCTCCCAGACTCCTGATTCACTCAACCAGCACTCACGGCGTGTCAGGCACTGGGCAGCTGACGATGTCTGCCCTCACTAGTTGGGGAGACACTGTATGAGGATACCCCAGGGTGCACGGAGTGTAAGGGCAGGTGGTGATAAGGACGGGAGGGAAGATAAGGCAAGGAATGAGGTGGAATCTGAAGGAGGCTCTGCGCAGAACTTGCTGAGAAGGGGAGGGGCACCAAAGCCTGGAGGGAAGGAGAGAGCCCCTGAGACTCTCAGGGGAGTTCTAGGCAGCGGGAAGAGCCTGTGGGAGGTTGGAAGGCTCCAGCCCTTGGGAGGAGCTGCAAGGAGGCTCTGGAGATGGAAGGGGGCGGGGGGGGGGGGGGGGGCCTCACAGGGGGGGGAGCCGTGAAGGTGAAGGTGGGGCGGGGGGGCAGGGCAGAGGCGGGAGGGCCCCTGGGTCCTTAGAAGGTAACGGGCTCTCCTGTGGGTGAGCAGGCAGCTGTGGGCCGTCCAGCAGTCTGACCTGCATTCTCAAAGGTGGGCAGAGCTGGATGGGATGAAGGCCAGGGCCAGGGGAGGTCTGAAATATTAGGGACTAGAGCAGGAGTGGGAGACAGGCCTGGAGAGGAGGTACGGTTTGATCAAGGCCACACAGGGGACGGGGGACCTCAGCTGCTCAGTGAGCCTCTCTGAGACGCTGTTTGTCCCTTGGTCAGCACCGCGCCGTAGGGATATCTGTCTGGCTCACTGATGTATACTCGGCCCTTAGAATATTGCCGGGCGCAGAGCAGGTGCTCCATGAACGGGAGCCAAATGAATCAGTCTGTAACCCGGGCTGCGTACAGAGGTGCCGCCTGGAGTGGTTATAAGGTGCGGATGGCCAGGTCAGGTGCGAGGCACTCAGTAAGCCCTCAGCAGGTTGGGGCTCATCTGACTTCATCCTGACCCCTGGCCAGGGCGTTTTCCAATCTCTGTCCCCGGGCGGGGCTGGCCTCAGGCAGAGGAGACCCGCAGGGAGGTGCAGCTGATACAAACCTCCGGGCAGCCCGATTCTCCCGCTTGCTTTGAACAGCAGAGCACAGGAGCCCCAGAGAAAGGAAGAGCCCGGAGCTCCTCAGCCATTCTCCCGGCCCAGGGGTCTGTGCTGAGCCTGGGGCTCCCCTCCAGCAGCACAGAGCCCAGGCGAGCACATGGTAGTGGCCAAGCAAGCCGGACTCCGAGGCTCCCTGCGCCTGGCCCCTTCTCTGTCGGCCCCGACTGGAGGCCTGGATACCCGGCTCCCCTCCGCCAACCACTAGTGTGACTGGCCAGGACCGGCCCCCCGACTCCATCTCCCGAGACCCAGGGCCTGAAACAGCCTCAGCCCGGTTCCCACCAGCCTCCACGCCGCCCACTTCGGGACTCCCTTCTGCAGGGAGGCTCGTCACGGGGCAAGAGCGCCGGAGGTCCCCGTGGTGACTCTCCCACCTCTGGAAGGACTTGCCTAGTGGACTGGGATAGACTGGACGAGGGGTAGGTGGGCGCAGGGTGTTCCTGCAGTCAAGCCTTTTCTCACACCCCCAGGTGCAGCCTGGCCCGAGGGAGCCCACCCCCTACAGGTGGTCCTGCCCTCCTGCCCCTCTGCAGCTCGTCATTGCCTGGGCCCACAGCCTCCCGGGGAGGGATCGAGTTTCTCACCATAGGTCCGGGAGCCCTTCCTCCCTCCTCCCTCCCAGACCACGGTCGGTCGGCGGAGCTGAGCCCTTGTGAATAATTCACCGCGGTTCACAGCAGCTCTGGGAGGCTCACGAGAGAGAAAGCTTGGAGCCACGGCATTCCACAGCCAGGCTGCCTGGGTCCCCGCACTGAGCCCTGTGGCCTGGGGCCGCCTAAGCCACTGCCCTCCCCATGTGCAGCCTGGGGGAGCAGGAGTCTCCATCCCCGAGATAGGGGGCTACGGGGACATTGGCCTCCAGCTCCCAGCAGGCCCCACCCCAGTTCCCATCTGCCCCCTCCTGCCTGAGCCCAGCCTGGCAACCTCAGAAAAGCACCTTCTTATCAGCCAGGTCACTCGCTGCAGCGGGAACGGGCCCAAGTCTTCTGACCACGTCTGTGAGATTCATAGAGGCCTCTGAGGGGCTGACGGCTCATCAGCCCAGGCCATCTGGCCTCAGGGTTGGCACCAGGGCCCAATCACGGCCAGCACCTGGCATGGCCTGGGCGGGGTCAGGGTTCCCAAGGCCCTGAGGCCGAGAAGGGGCACTAAGACTGGGAACCCAGCCCATGGAGGGCTCTAGCTCATCCTAGGCCCCAGGCTTTTCGGTGAGGAGGGGCTCAGGGGCAACCTGGGGCTTCGCCCCTCCCCTTCCAGGCCCAGGTCCTCATCAGCACTTCCAGAGGTGGGCTGGGGGTCCTCTCTCAGTTTACATGATTTGGGCTAAGATGGCATCGCCATTAGCCTGGCTTGTTGGAGGCCCGTTATGTGTGATGGGGGGCTTATGGGTGCAGAAAGGGGGCCACAGCCCATTCCTCTCCACTCAGGACCTCAGTGTCCTCCGTGTGAAGTGAGGGGGTGGGGCAGGGGCATTGGAGTTGCCACAGGGGGGCTGCAGGCCTGTCTCAGGGGCCACTATCTGGCCTCAGCCTGGAGAGTCGGAGCTGGGAACCTGGGACCGAGCCCACCAGGTGCTGTTGCTGGTGCCACCTCGGGAGTCTGCCTCATGGGGGACCTCCTACACCACCTTTGACGTGACCCAAGCCCGAGCTCATCGAGAGCAAAGAACCACCAAGCGGCCTCTGGCAGGGTGGTCGGGAGACCCTGTGGTCCAGGACGCAGGTCTGCGGGCTCCCACTAACCAAACCGGGGAACTCCCTTCAGCAAGGGGACTGCAGGCTGGCCCCGGGGGCTCTCAGGGCTGCCCTACGCCACCCCGGTGCACCTGGGCCCCACAGGCTGCCGGCTGCTGCCATCCTGCCCCAAGGGCCGCGCGGCCAGGCGGGCCTCCTGCCTGCTCCCTGGGAGCCCGCACCCTGCAGGCTCCCACAGCGTGGAGCCCGTGGTGAGGGCTGACCCCCGTCTTGCGGCTGCTCTCCTCCCGAGGCTCAGTCTCCTGTCACCACTTAATGTCCCGGGTACTCACTTGGATTGATGACAGTCACTGCTCAGGGCCCCCATTTGTCAGGTCCCTGGGGCCACTATTGGCCCACTCCCTCAGATACTCCCCCAGGACCCCTGCTTCCTCTCAGGTGCACCTAAGACCTGGCTCCCTCCCTCCCCCCAGAACCCCCCAGGACTTCCCTGCTCTGCATCGAGCCCGTTTTCCACAACCCCCTCGGTGCTCCCACCACACCCTGGGTAGCTCCCAGCCCACTGCTCAGCTGCTTTCTCAGAACTCCACTCAGGCTGGAGACCCTGGGAGGTTTGGGGGCCGCACCTCCCTTGCTAGTGGGAGTGGGGCCGACGGGCCACGGGAAATGAGCAGCTGCTGTCAGGGGGCTGTGGGGCTAGGAGGCGGGGTGGGGGTCTACACAGGCAACCCTCTCCCTTCACTCCTCCTCCTCCTCCTTCCTGACTAGGGGCTCTAGGAAATTCTCCCATATCTTCATTCCTACCCCCATTTTAAAGATTTTTACTTATCTGTTTGTTTGAGAGAGTGGGAGAAAGCAGGAACACGAGCTGGGGGAGGGGGGAGGGGCAGAGGGAGAAGCAGGCTCCCCACTGAGCAGGGAGCCCAATGTGGGGCTCGAACCCGGGACTCCAGGATCATGACCTGACACAAAGGCAGACGCTTAACCGACTGAGCCACCAGCCATTTAGTCACCCACCCCCTTTCGAACAGTCCTGCGAATGGGCACAGGCCAGAGCTCAAGACAGCCACCTTCTGCAGGCTGGTAAGCTTCCTGGGGAGCAGCAGGTGATCTGGGCCCGCGTGCCCGCCTCCAGGTGCAGCCGAGTGCTCTTCATAGGAGCGTCTGCTTGCAAAGCTCTGTGGCAAGCGGCCGTGGGCAGCCTTCCAGGAAGGGGACAACTTCAGCCTGGGTAGGAAACATCTCTGCCCTGGCCCTCTGGCCACTGGGACAGCCCAGAAGCAGCGAGTCCCCCAGGATGCCAGAGAGGGTAGGGCCCCGGCTGGTACCACCCAGAAGACGGGTGAGGAGGGGCGGCCTTACCCGGGATGGTGCCTGACGAGAAGCCTCAGGGAGGGGAAGTCTCCTTTGGCGGCAGCGTAGTGGACAGGCAGGGCGCCTGTTTCCGTGGCCACGGTGGGATCCCCACCGCCATGATGCAGCAGCCAGTCCACCAACTCAGGGTGGCCAAAGCGGGCAGCCAGGTGCAGGACTGTGGCACCAGAATTGTCTTTGTCCTGTGGGAGAAGCGCCCATTAGTCCTTGCCTTCCCCCAGCCACGGAGGCCCTTCTGTCCTTGGGCCCCTAACTGGCCCTTTTTGAACCACACCTGTGCCACCTGGGCCGGGCTTCCTGAGGCCTGCTGGCCATGACTGTGAACAGCTCGCATATAGGAGGCTTGTAGGACACGGCGCTCCTGGGCTCCCCGCAGGAGCAGATGCCCAGGGAACGCCCAAAGGAGAGAGCAAGGGCGGTTGGGGCTGGGCTGTTCTGGCCATCCCAGGCTGGCTTCAGGACTTTGGGGGACACCCCCGGCATCCAACCCTTGGCCCCTTCCTCTCCCTCTCCCCCTCCCCAGGTGTCACATGAAAAGAGGCCTCCAGGTTGGTGGACCTCCAATAACCCAACATCGGTGCGGGGAAACGGCCCCTGCCGGGGCACGCGGCAGACTCCCTGCTCCTGGCCCAGGAAACGGGCTGTGTTCTCGCTCTGTGGAGGAGGAAGCTTCTGGGTACTGGTCACAGGGTCTGGACAGTCAGGTGTGGGTTAGAGGCGGCCCCTGGGAGGGGTTTGGGCTAGACCCACCTCCCAGGCACCCCAGAAAGGGCTGGCCGATGGTCTGGGCCCAGAAGTACCAAATATGTCATCCATGACCTTCCAGGTGTGTGTGTGTGTCTGTTGCAGGAGGGGCTGGCAGGTGCCTCTTATGTTACCTGGGCAAGGAGGGGCATCCCAGAGAACCCACAAGTTGGGACTCAAAGGTTGGCGGGTGTAGGTCAGCGGGCAACAGTGCGAGAACATCATGAACTCCCAGTGCCAAGCAGGTGGGATAATGGAGAGGTGGGCAGAGAGGGGGGCAGGGGCCCACAGATGGGACAGCCGTGAGGGGGGGACGTGGTTTCCTAGGCTCAGGTAAGGAAGCCCCTCTCCCCACAGAGAGAGGCACTGCGGGGGACAGGTGTGGCCAAGGCGGCTGGAGGAAGTGAATCTCAGAGGCTCTTGAAAAACAGGCGAGAGGAAAGAGGGGACAGGGGCCTGGGGCCATGACTAGTAAGTCATCTGTCAGGCTTTGGGGTGGCTGTGGGGCTAGGAAGCGGGTAGCCAGAAGGTGAGGCAGAGTGAGCAGCACACAGGCACTTGAGGACCACACTGGGACACTTTCGTGTGCTGGGATGCCCAGTCTGTCCCCCTGAGCCCAGATCTCCGGGGAGGGGGAGGGGGCAATAAGGAGAGGACTTGGGCCTATGGGCTCTGGCCTGTCCCCAAGGCTCCAACAGCTATGCAGGCCCTCACGTGCCGTGGTCCACACCATAAAGCTGCTTATCTCTGGGCTGAGCGGGGCTGGGGATCGAGGTCATCCTCCCCATACACACATTTCCGTCCCCAGCACCCAAGCTTGCTGGGAGGGAGACTTGATAAGCTGGGCACAAGGCCACTTGTTCCCCCCCTCCTCTGCAGGGGCTAGGGAGGCTTCCGGCCAAGCCTGGACATTGGGACAGGGAGGCATGCCACCTCCCGAATGAGTGGGCAGGGACCATGTGCCAGGAAGTCTTGATAACAGAGCCGGCCAAGAGATAAGGGGTCGGGCCATCTCCCAGGAAGCGTCGGAAGGGGAACCTTGCCATCCTGAGGGCGAAGTGGGGGGATAGGGTCTGGTGATCCTTAACATACAACCAGCTACCTCGGAGTCACCCCTGTTTCCTCTCCTTCATCCAGTTAGCCCAGTGGTCTTTCCCAAGTGGAAAACCAGTTCTGGTTCCTTCCTCCAATGGCTTTTCCCCGCAACTAGGATATCATCCAAATTCCTAACCCCAGCCTATGGTGGCTTCTCTGCCCTCCCCCCACGCCACACCTGCCTTCTTCCTTGCTGATCCTGCCACAGGACAAGAATGTGTGCGCCTCAGGGCTCTGCACTTCTTGTTCCTTGTGCTTAGAACTCTCTGATCAGCACACCTGGCCATGTCCTTCTCATCATCCAGTACTCCCCTCAGAGGTCACTCTCTCCTTGCCACCTCGCCCAAGCAGCTAGCTCCCCGAAACCCCCACCATAAGGCCCGGCAAGACCTGATGGTACCCGCGGTGGCTGTCCATTGCCCCCATAGACTGGCAGCGCTGGGAGATCGGGGCACTCCTGAATTTCAGGCCTAGTGCCTGTTGGATGCTCTGTTGCCCGAGGGAGCGAGTCAGAGAGCTACACATCAGGGCCTGAGCTGCCTCTGCCTCTACCTCAAGAGGGTCCAGGTTTAGATCAGCCTGGGGGACACCGAGTGAGACCAGGTGGGGTCCCAGGGCAGGAAGACTCAGGCTCGGCTGGAGAAGCAACTCACAGCTGGAAGGCAGGAAGGTGTGGATGTCCCAGGGTCAGCTAAGGTTCCGGGGAGGCCCCATTTACCACGCCCATCACCCCTGCCCCATGTCCTGGCCCTGGGGACACCTGGGTCTGGGCCTGGGGTGGACTGTAGGACTTTGCCCACCCCTCTTCCAGATCTGATCCCAGAAGACCTGGGCTTCTGATTCTGTGCCCCGCCCACTCTCCAGGACTCCCTGGATCTGTGCTTTTCTCCCCCCCCACCCCCATCCCGGCTTAAATACTGGCGCAGGTAAGCCCAATTCCCTCTGGCTCCCCATTACCCAGTGCTCTTCTAGGCAGTGGCCAAAGCTTGGCCAGGACGTCTTCCCCCATCACCGTTGACCTGAGGAGCCCACCCCGTCCCAAGCCCCCAGGAAGGAGCTCAAAAGCAAGCTCAGTAGGGAGGTGCCCTCTCTCACCCACCCTTGAGCCACGGGGGCTCTAGGCTAGAGCTCTCCCCTGGGGAGGAAGCCTCAGGGCGCCCAGCGAGGGGAGCAGACCCACCTGCACTCCACAGCCCCCCTGCGAGAGCAGCCACTGCAGGCAGGCGAGGTGGCCAGTGGCGGCGGCGTCGTGGGCCGGCGTGGCGCCGTTGCGCGCGCGGGCCGTGGCAGGCAGGGCGGCCTCCTCCACCAGGAAGCGCAGACAGTGCAGCTTGCCCGCGCGGGCGGCGTGGTGCACCGGCAGAGCGTCCAGCGGGTCCCGCAGCGAGGGCTTGAGCAGGCCGGCGGCGTGCAGGGACTTCAGCACGTCCAGGTCGCCCTGCCGCGCTGCCTGCAGCGCCCGCTCCAGGGCCATGGTGCCGTCCGCGGCGCCGCGACCCGCTCAGCGCGTTCCCCCGGGCGCCATGCACCTGTCCTGGGGCAGCGGGAGAGCCGTCGGGGCCCTGCGTCTCGGGGAGGCGGAACGCCTGCCCGCCGGGTCTCTGGGCCTCACAGCAGCGCGGGATCCGCTCCGCCTCCGCGGCGCTCTGGGCCTGGGGACCCCGCGGGCGCCGGGCTTAAGTCTGGGCCCCGCCCCCCGCGCCGCCTCAGCCCCGCCCCCGTCGCGCTGAGGGCCGGACTCCCGAGCTGCAAGTGGCCAGTGCCGCCGCCCGGGACTCCGCTCCGGCTTTAGCAAACTATAAATAGAGACCGCCCAGGGAGGCCGCACGGTTCGAATCTGAGATCCAGGCGCTGGGGAGCGGATCCGCCGAGCGAATTAATTCATCAACCCAGTGCCCACGATGTGCTGTTCCAGCCCCTGGGGGCACAAGCCAGCAAACAATTAGGGCCATTTCAGAGAGTAAAGAGTGTCACCAGAACGGGACTATGGGGTTGGACTACGTGGGTGGTCAGGGAAAGGTCCATCTGAGGAGGTGCGGTGGGCTGGGTTCTGAAAGGTAGGAAGGGGCATTCCAGGCAGGCCAGACTGCAAAGGCAAAGACCCTGGGGCAGGAACAGGCTGCGCAAGTCCCTGAGGGGCTCTGGGTCTGTGCCAAAGTGGGGCGACAGGTGCTGGGCCCTCAGCCTTCTGGGGTTCCTTCAGGCCCCAGGAATTGTCCTCAGAGCCTCCAGGCGGCAGGAGAAAGAGGAGGAAAAGGCAAGAATGCCTGGGACGCTTGAGGCTCAGGTTTCTGGATCCAGAGGCTGTGGGGCTCAGAGAGCACCCAGAGCCTCTGTCTGGGGTGGGGGGAGTCAAAGGTGAGCTTGAAGGCCTGGGGCTGGCAAATGGGGAGAAGGGAAAGTAGGAATGCAAAGGCTGGGGGCAGTGGGGAGATGCACCAGAGCAGTCATCCAGGGAGCAGGGCCAGGACCCTCCTCTGAGGGCTCAGGAAGGTTCCAGGACAGCAGACGGTCGGGAGAACACACAGTTGCCAAACCAGCCTACCTGCATAGCCGGAAGACTTTCATGGGAGCTGGAGGAAGGCACAGTCCCTGGACAGGAGGGAGAGCTGCCAGAAGGCGGGGGCTGCGTAGCTGTGGGAGCACAGTCAGCACGTCTCATGAAGTTGAAACAGCCCGTGCCCTTCTTTTCCTGTTCCCCCCTTCTCCCACCTCCCCACTGGAGCCCTGGGAGGGTCCGGCCATGGGCTGTTTCACCCAGCACCTAGCTAGGCCCCGCTCAGGGAGGCCCTGAGCTGCAGAAATGTTACAGAATGAACCCCTTTCCAGGAAGAGTGGGGGTCCTAGTGTGGGCCTCAGGGGGCTGCCACCTGGTGGCACTGTGCACGATTACCTCCAGGGCTCCAAGGTGCCTCTGTAAACCAGAGCTGGTTGCCGATGTGGCATCAAATCCAGAGGAGACGCCCGAGCCTCTTCTACCATGGATAGGTTACTTGTGAGCAGCTGTCCTTGCTGACTGCCCTCTCAGACTCCTCCGAGAACACTGCCTACACTCGGGCTGAAACCCAGGCCTTCTGGGCTCCCCTGGGCCCACCAGGTCCTGCCAGGAAGTCTCTAGAGAGCCCAGGCCAACAAGAACACATTTATGGAAGCCCTACTGCTTCCCAGACACTAGGCTAAGCTTCACCTGCATATGTATATATATATTTTTGAACCTAAACACAGAGGCATTTATTGCCACAAAGAGCCAATCTTACACTCAACTGTTTTTTTGTTTTGTTTTTATGATTTTATTTATTTATTTGACAGACAGAGATCACAAGTAGGCAGAGAGGCAGGCAGACAGTCCCGTGGGGGGGAGCAGGCTCCCTGCTGAGCAGAGAGCCCGGACACAGGGCTCGATCCCAGGATCCTGAGATCATGACCTGAGCTGAATGTAAAGGCTTAACCCTCTAAGCCACCCAGGTGACCCTCGACTGGGTTTTAACATCAAGGCATGAGAACAGAGTTGCCCTGGCCTTCACAGGTTGTTGGCTCCCTCCAGTGCAGGGCTCAGTTCTCCCATTACCAGCTTGACCACTGTTCCCTCGCTCCAGCAGCGACCGTTCAAGTCTGTCCCTATTACCTAGCAGCTGGAAGGGACAGTGTATGACAGACTCTGAAATGTCACCTGCCAGAGCCCCACCTTCTCTAAACTTCTCTAAGCTTCGGGGAAACAGGAAATATTCCCAAAGGTCAAAGTGCATTTTCTGCAAAAGCTGGAGGGAGGTATGTGACATTCCTTTGCTCAACAAGCAAAACAGAATCAACCGGTTTGGTGAATTGATGCTACCGCAGGATCTTGGAAGAAGCAGGGAGCCCCCTGGAGAGTGGTGGTCAGGGAGAAAGCCTCAGGCACAGAGAAGTCCAGGTCAGAACCTCTGCTCAGAAGCTGGGGAGGTAGAGGGGCCAAGCCACTTGGAGAGGCCCTCCCTCCCCAGTTGTCTCGGGATTGTCTCTGGTCCCCGGTGCCAGACCCCAGAGAGGACTCAGTCCTCGGTCTCAGGTGGGGGGACATGCTGCTGCTGGAAGGTCTCATTCTGGGAGATGCTGTTAAAAGCAAGGTCACCCTGCGAGCCGCTGACCTGGCATGTAGTTGTGATTCCAGGAGAGTTCTGTGGGGAGAACCAGCCTGGAAGAGATGCAAAGCCGATCAAATGCTTGGATTTGAGGCTGTGGGTCCGGGACAGGGTCTGAGGCTACCTTCTTAGCCGCAGGCTCTGCTTTGGATGGATGATGAGATGGAGGTGTATTTCCGTGGGTTGTTATTTGTAGCCTGCCCACCCAGGCTGCCTCAGTTTCTGTGACTCACCCTTCATGCAATAGACGGAATGAGTGATACAAATGGCCATGGCGAGACACAACAATTTTGTCTTCACCTGCATATTAATCTCCACAGCGACACTATGAGAGACGTACAATCATTATCCCCATTTTGCAGCTGGGGAAACTGAGGCACCAGGAGATTTGTTTGTTTCTATTTTTTAATGTATCTTGCCTGAGGAACACAAATGCTTAGAGCATCTCCACTCTGTCCCCCAGGTGTCAGCTCCGTCCCCACAGGAGGCCTCCTCTCATCCTTCTCCTGGGCTCAGGCCATTCACACCCCATTCAGATCTCTCCCCCCCCACTCAAGGGCAGGGGCCAGGGGTGGAGTGTGTTCTCACTGTACCCTTCCCTAAAGCCTGCACTCCTACACTCTGCCCACGCAGCTGCCTTACCTGTTTCCTTGGTTATAAAGAACTGCTTACTCCAGGTAACCAACAAGACCTCCAGAATCCTTTGGTGGCAAGGAGAGGTGGGACCATCTGGTCAAAGCCCTTCACAGCAATGGGAAAATGGAGAAGAAACTTCAAATTTGGAGTAACTGGCACTGAAAAGGGAGTTTGCTCCCCCAATCTCACTCTCCAGTGGTCCATAGGCACGGAGGGGGATGTTCTAGGAGGAGTCGTCCTCCCCAGACTATTCCCCCAGGAGCTCACATCACGGTCTCTCAACAAAGATGCAGACAATGGTGTAGGGTGGTCTCATAGGCACAGAGTTGAGTCTGCCACTGTGTGTGCTGAGGGGGAACATGTGAAGCATTAGTGATCCACTAAGTAATCCACAGAGTCCTTTTCTGAGCCCTTAAAGAGCAATTTATTGCCTTGGAGGAGGCTGGCCTATAGCTACTCTGGGCTCAATGATGCCAACGGGAACAGGGGCTCGGGCATTCCCAGACCTTGCTGGGCCAAATGTGTTGAATGTTTTACTCTCATAATTAGGGCTGTTAGGGGGGATAATGGAGGTGAGGGCTAAAAAGTGCATGACATACAGTACATGCTCCATAAATGGTGGCCAGTTGGTCCTTTAAGTGCCACAGACGGGGATGGGTGGCCTGAGCTCTGGGCCCCTTCCTGATAGCCATGCTGGTCGTCTCAGGCCCTGCTGCGGGGCATGGCGTAGGGGCACTTGGAGCGGGCGGCGGGCGTGTGGCTAGGAGGCAGGGTTTGGGCGGCACGAATTGGGGGACCCGTCCAGCACCCTGGACAGCGCCTTTCGGCTCCGAGCCAGGTACCTCCTCCCCGCCAGTCTCCGCGGGTCCCGCCCACCATCCGCCCCTGGGTCGGCCCCGCAGTCCCCAGTGCCCGCCGCCAGGCTGTCCGTTGCCCAGCCAGCCGGTTGGGGGAGGGCAGCCCCGAGCATATGGGCGGGGGACGCCCAGCCAGTTTGGTACAGCAACGGCCACGCGGCGCGGAGGCGGGCCCGGCGGACCGCTGGGGCGGAGGCGGGCAGCGAGCAACCGGCGCCGGGAGCGCCTCGCCCCGCTCGTCACATGCGCTCCGACTGTCCTGAGGTAGGAACCCGCGGCTGGAGCCCGCGGAAATGAAAATGAGCCCAGGGCTCCTGGATTGCCTCGTCTTCTCTGGGCCTCAGTTTACCCATCCAAAACTGAGCACGGGAGAACCCAATGATTCCTAACTTGGTGAGCCGCTGGAAGGTTCTCCCGAGTGACTAGAGCCAGGGCAGGCAGTTCGGCGACCAGCCCGTTCCCAGCGGCTAGGCCCGAGCGAGTCGACTCTTCCCTCCGGGCCTCGTGTCCTCTTCCGGCTCGGCCCCTCAGTCCGCAAAGCAGCTCGCGCGGGGAGTCTCTTCCCTTGGCTGGAAACTAGGTGGGAGCTCACTGAGGCCCGGGCCTCGGCGGCTCGGCCGCCGCGTGGTCCCCCGCCCGGACCTAGGGCGGGGCTCAGAGGAGGAGGTGAGCTCGACGGGCGGCGCTGGTCGAGGAGGGACCGCAGGCTGAGCAGCTCAGGGCAGCCAAGGCTTCGATGGCGCCCACGCACACCCGTGCAGGTGCTGGGGTGCTCTCTCGGCCCGCGACCCCGCTGCAGATGGGATGCGAAGGCCAGGGGCGGCACCGCCGGGGCTCCGCTGTCCCCCTCCCGCCCCTACCCCGCCAGGGAACAAAGGCGGGAGGTGGGACCGGCAGGCGGCCGGACTCCGTGGGGAGGGATGGGGCGGGGCGGGGCGGGCGACACCGCCTCCTTAAAGCCCGGCGGCTGGTGTGGTGCGCACCCCTCCGGCGCCCGCTTCTGCAGAGCGCGGGACTTCCCCTCCGGCCCGGGTCTGCGCTCGGTGTCCGCACGGGCACAGGCCTCCCACACGCGGGCCCCGCAGCCGCGCCGCTTCCCCGCCGAGCATGGGGCTGCCTCGGAGAGCGGGGGACCCGGCGGAGCTGCGCAAGGTAGGAGCTGGGAAGTGAGGGCTGAGCGGCCGGGGCGGGGACCGGGACTGCGACCCGCTGTAACCTCGGCCTCGGGGCCCGTCCGCAGAGCCTGAAGCCGCTGCTGGAGAAGCGCCGCCGCGCGCGCATCAACGCAAGCCTCAGGCAGCTCAAGGGGCTCATCCTGCCGCTGTTGGGCAGGGAGGTGGGTGCCGGGGCTCTCGGGGACCGGGGTGGGAGCTCCGGGGCGCAGCGCGAGGAGGGCGGGTGGCCTGCGGGGCCCTCGCCCAAGGAGCCGGCGAGCAGGCTCCGCGTGGCTCGGGAGGCCGAGCCGGAGCGGGGATGGCACTGGAATTCTGTCTCGTTTGTTCGTGTCTCTGCTCTCCCTCGTGGCCGGGCGCAGAGCTCCCGCTCCTCGAAGCTGGAGAAGGCGGACATCCTGGAAATGACCGTGCGCTTCCTGCAGGAGCTGCCCGCGTCCTCCTGCGCGGCCGCAGCGCCCAGTGAGTGACCCGTCCCGCCCCAGCCCTGCCCCACGCCTGCCGCCCCGCACCCCACCGCGCGCCTCACGCCTCTCTGCGTCCGCAGCGCCCCCGGACAGCTACGGAGAGGGCTACCGCGCCTGCCTGGCTCGTCTGGCCCGCCTGCTGCCTGCCTGGCGCGTGCTGGAGCCCGCCGTGAGCGCCCGCCTCCTGGAGCACTTGCGGCGGAGGGCTGCCGGCACCACCCCCGACGGCGGGCGCGCTGGGATCTCCTGCTGCCCGCCCGCGCCTTCCCCGCCGCCCGCACCTGCGCCCGCGCCGCCCGCGCCTCCCCGCGGCCCCGGCCTCGGCCTCTGGAGGCCCTGGTAGCCTGCCAGCCAGTCCACGGACCCTGCTGACTGCAAGAGACCGGGAGCGCCGGGCAGACCGAGGAAACTCGCGGTGCCGGCTGCTGTTTCCGGCGCGGGCCACCAGCTCAGCACCCACCACCAGGCTGAACCCCGGCTGTTTGTGATCTGTGCGGCCTCCTGAAGGCCGTGCAGGCTCAGCTGGAGGAAATGAGGGCAGCGCAAACCGTGTACCTGGGCTGGAGAAGGGGGCAGGTGGTGGGGGGGGGGAGAGCTCCCCACCCCCTCAGCCGCTGGAGGTGGCTGTACAACTAGGCCAACTACGAGCAGGCAGCTGAGGCTTCGAACCCAGCACTGGCACCCGCCAAAGGGCTGGGCCAGGAGCTCACCTGGGCCCGGTGCCGCCCTCTATTCTGACTCTAGCTTGCTGCCTCCTTATGGCTGGGCTTAGGCACCTCCAGACACACAATAGAGGGGCTCTCTCCCGGCTGGGCAGCCATCACCTCCACTCCTGGACTCTCTTGTTTATAGGGACAGGGTGCAGCCCTGGGAAGGACTTATTTCCCCCCTATTCAGTTCCCACCTGTGTACCACACACCCTATCTAGGGGCCTTGGGGTGTGAGGAAGGGGTGGGCTAAGAAGGAGGGTGCCCTGTGGCCTCAAGGAAGCTTGAGTCAGTGCCAGTGTCTGGTGAGCAGACCTATTCCATTTACTTGCAGATAACAGCCAGTAAGGGGACAGGAAACACCTTCCCTCGTTTTCTCTTGCAAACTGTTCCCTGCTCATTGTCAGGACAGGTCACGGGAAACCACTTGTTTCTCAGACTTCTTGTCCCTCTGGCTGGAAGCAAGGGGAGTCTGAGGAGACTCAGGGAGGGGCCTGTGGCCCCCAGTCATGGGTGCCCAGGAGAAGGCAGGGGCATCTGCGGCCTGCTGGTCACTCTGCAGGTTCATGGGGATACACTGAACACACGAAGGAGGTTGGGACTCCCAGCCGTCCCCAGTCCAACATCCTGAGCGAGGGACCAGGGCACTAGGGACAAGAGGAGCTGCCGGGGTGGGGATGTTCACTAGATCCAGCTATGGCACAAAACCCATGGGGACCTGGGCACTGATTTGGGGGGCCAGATGTGGGAAGCTGTGGGCATTATGGAAGGAGTCAATGTTAAGACAACAGGGGAGCCCCCAGCAAGGTGTGCTGTCCTGCGTCCTCACAGGCCCAGCTGGCTGGACTGCGAGCTCCTGCAGGGCAGGGCGAGGGCTGAGCCTACTTCTGTGTCTCCAGGGACCTCAGCACGTGATAGCTGCTCAGTAAATATCATGAGCTAACGAGCAGGTGATGTCACCGGACCACAGCTGTATTGAACACTTTGGCCTCAACTCCTACCCCCAGTCCTAAATGTCACTTTGAAAATCTTTTCCACCAAAGCCTGTGTGTCCCGAGGACAAATGTGGGGGAAGGTGTGGAGAGCAGAGAGCAGTGCCGGCTTGCTTCCCCTGTTCCTGAGGATGTAAGCTTGCTCTCCTGAGCTGCTGGGAGCGAGTGGAGGAGGGACAGGTAACCTACGTGCACCACATGATGTCAAGTGTCCTCGCTGGGTCAAGGACTCCGGGTTGGGCACACACTGAGCAGGCTCCTTTTTCCTAATAAATAAGAGCTTTCCATACAGGTTTGAACTGTTTAAAAACTGGTCCGCCAGAGGCCTCTTTCCTCCTTTGGGTCATATTTGCTCATATTGGGGTCATTCTTGCTTCTGAGCCCCTGACTCCAGTCAAGCCGTAATGCCGGGAGTCAGGGAGAACGGGAGCGTGCACGAGCCAGTGACTCACGGGATCAGGCATTCCAGGGAACCTGAACCGGGTGGACCCCCAGGCCCTGGCAGGGAGCTGAGGCATGCCCAGGTGGGCGAGGTTCTGGGCCAGTTTCCCAGCAGGGATAGGCAAGAGCCGCCCAGAAGTTCTGTGCTGAGCTCATGAAACTGGGAGAACACTGGCTTCCTCCTTGGGATGCCTGCGGGCTCCCCAGGTGTTCCTGCAGGCCTTTTCTGTGTGGGAGGGGTCGGCCTCACTCAGGCCCATGTGGTGCCCGCTGGCCAGCTCTTATGATGCCCCCTCTGCCGTGGTCCCATGACTGAGTCTAACTGTTGAACTCTGTCTGGTTATCACGCTTGGCTGGAGAAAAGGCTCCTGCGCCTCACAAACCGGTGGGTGAAATGATCCTTTGACCAGAGCACGGAGCTGTCTGGGAAGCTCAGTCTGGGGCCAAACCCACATGTGTCCCCCAGCCCCGGTGCCAGGTAATTTGGAAAGGGCAAATCTCGCTTCCATGAGTGAGGATGAAGTGCAGGTTGCCCAGGAGGACTCTTTTAACAAACATTTGCAAATTGCTCTGCTCTACCTGGGATGCCCAGACTCTGCCAATGAGTCTCCCACTGGTTTCTCTGTAATAGGGTCAGAAGGAGCATAGCCTGAGGGCAATGTCTGGGGGAAAAAATCTGCGGCTCTGCAGAACCACCCCATCCCCATCATGCTTTGGGATGACCATGCTGGAGACAGGGTTGGGGGAGGAGGGGGGATGGAGGGAGGTACCTGTGGGCAGCTACCTCCTGCTAGAACCGTCAGCTTGCAGCTGTATCTACTTTTTATTTTTTTATTTTTTTTTTAAATATTTTATTTATTTATTTGAGAGAGACACAGTGAGAGAGAGCATGAGCGAGGAGAAGGTCAGAGAGAGAAGCAGACTCCCCGTGGAGCTGGGAGCCCGATGCGGGACTCGATCCCGGGACTCCGGGGTCATGACCTGAGCCGAAGGCAGTCGTCCAACCAACTGAGCCACCCAGGCGTCCCTGTATCTACTTTTTAAAAACACACCAGGGGAGCGCCCGGGTGGCTCAGTGGGTTAAAGCCTCTGCCTTCCGCCAGTCATGAATGATCCCAGGTCCTGGGATCGGCCCCCCGCATCAGGTGCTCTGCTCAGCAGGGAGCCGGCTTCCCCTTGCCCCCCCCACCGCCTGCCTCTCTGCCTACTTGTGATCTCTGTCAAATGAATAAATAAATAAAATCTTTAAAACAAACAAACAAACACCAGGTTGCTGTAGATATCCCAGAGAAGAACTAACCTAGCCAATGGTGTTTTTCCCTCTTGGTTTTACTTCCTGCCTGGCTGCTTACCAGTGTGGCGGTGTCTTGGGGGTACTGACTGTGTACCTGCATGTGCGTGTGCGTGTGCGTGTGTGTGTGTGTGTGTGTGTCCCTACACAGCCGGGTGACCGCCCTGTAGGGAGCTGCCTGGGCATGTGATGTGGAGGAGAAGGCTGCCACCCACTGAGGGTTCCCAGGGAGCAACTAGTTTCGCTCTGGCTTTTAAGAGGGCCTGGCAAAGCCCCAGGCACTTAAGGCAGCAATAAAGAAATTTTGAATGGTTTCAGGGGCGTGAGAAAGGCGCTTAATGGGCACGCCCAACGTGCCCACGTGCACGCGTGGTGTCTTGTCACTGAGATCCATTGCAGGGCAGGCAGGAGCCGGGTCCGGTGGCTGGTGACAGGAGCCTGTTCTGGGAGGCCGGGCTCTGCTCAGCAGGGAGCCTGCTTCCCCCCCTCTCTCTCTGCCTGCCTCTCTGCCTACTTGTGATCTCTGTCTGTCAAATGAATAAGTAAAATCTTAAAAAAAGAAAAAAAGAAGACAGAAGAGGAGGAAGAGGAGAGGGGCAGGCGGGGAGGAGAAGGAGGGGAGGCGGAGGAGGAAAAAAAGGAGAGGGAAGAAGAGAATAAATGAATGAAAAGAGACCATATCTGCACTTGGGGCTACTACTCAATTAAGTCTGCAATAGGTTGTTTTAGAAGATCCATCCGGTTTTCGAGGGAAGTAGACTGGCCGATCGAATTAAGATATGATAGGCGGGGCGCCTGGCTGGCTCAGTCCGTAGAGCATGTGACTTTTTTTTTTTTAAGATTTTATTTATTTATTTGACAGAGATCATAAGTAGGCAGAGAGGCAGGCAGAGAGAGAGGAAGGGAAGCAGGCTCTCGAGAGCCCGATGTGGGGCTCGATCCCAGGACCCTGGGATCATGACCTGATCCAAAGGCAGAGGCTTAACCCACTGAGCCCCCCAGGCGCCCCGAGCATGTGACTCCTGATCTGGGGGTTTTGAGTTTGAACCCCACGTTGGGCAGAGAGATAAATTAAGCTCTGATGCATCCTCTGGGTCTTTTAAGACTGTCACAAATTTTTGCCACTCTGGGGATCTAGACTGTTTTGATTTACTATCCTGGTTGGGGGCAGAGTTCTGCATTTTTTTTGACCATTAAAAAAACTGAAGTATAATTTACATACGGTATTATATGGGTTTCAGGTGCGCAGTGTGTGATTTAACAATTCTATATACCCCTCAGTGCCCATCTTGAGTCTTAAGTCTTAATCCCCTTTGTCTGCTCCGCCATCCCCCACCCACCCCTTCTCTGACAACCCCCAGTTTGTTCTCTGTATTTAGGAGTCTGTTTTTTGGTCTCTTTTTTCTTTGCTTATTCATCCATTGTGCTTCCTAGATTCCACATATGGGTGAAATCATACAATGTTTCTCTTTCCCTGACTTCTTTTGTTTAGCATAATACCTTCTAGGTCCACCCATGTTGCTACAGATGGCAAGATCTCATTCTTTTCTATGGCTGAGTAACATTCTATTTATCTCTCAATATATATCTCTCAAATATATATTATATATATTTGTTTTCTTTGGGTAAATACCACTAATGGAATTACTGGATCATATGGTAGTTCTGTTTTGAATTTTTTGAAGAACTTGTTTGCCACAGTGCTGCACCAACTTGCATTCCTACCAACGGCATATGAGGGCTCCTTTCCCACCGCATCCTTGCCAACACCTGTTGTTTCTTGTCTTTTTGACTCTGGCCATCCTGGCAGGTGTGAGGTGATGTCTCATTGTGGTTTTGATGTGCGCTTCCCTGATAATTAGTGATGTTGAGCATCTTTTCATGTGTCTGTTGGCCATTTGTATGTCTTCTTTGGAAAAATGTCTGTTCGTGTCTTCCGCCCACTTTAATCAGACTATTTGTTTTTTTGGTGCCGAGTTGTATAAGTGCTTCCTATATTTTGGAAATTAACCCCTTATCGGATGTATCATCTGCAAATATCTTCTCCCATCCGGTAGGCTGCCTTGTTGTTTTGTTGATGCTTACTGTCGCTGAGCAAAAGCTTTTTATTTTGATGTCATCGCAATAGTTTCATTTTGTTCTTGTTTCCCTTGTCTGAGGAGACAGATCTAGAAAAATGTTGTGACTGATGTCACAGAGATTACTGCTTGTGTTTTCCTCTAAGAGTTTTATGGTTTCAGGTCTCAGGTTTAGGTCTCTAATCCATTGTGAGTGTGTGTGTGTGTGTGTGTGTGTGTGTGTGTGTGTGTGTGAAAGCGGTCCAGTCTCATTCTTATTCCTATAGCTGTCCAGTTTTCTGAGAGGTTTGCACATTAAAGAAAATAATTTGTTGGGGTGCCTGGTTGGCTCAGTGGGTTAAGCCTCTGCCTTTGGCTCAGGTCATATTCTCAGGGTCCTGGGATCGAGTCCCGAATCAGGTTCTCTGCTCAGCAGGGAGCCTGCTTCCCCCTCTCTCTCTGCCTGCCTCTCTGCCTACTTGTGATCTCTCTTTCTGTCAAATAAATAAATAAAATCTTTTAAAAAAAAAGAAAAAATAAAAAGCATATAATTTGTTTTAAAGAAAAAAGGAAAAAGGGGTTCCTGGTGGGCTCTGTCATTGGAGCTTGTGACTCTTAATCTTGGGGCCATGAGTTTGAGGCCCATGTTGGGTATAGTGTTTATTTATTTATTTTTTAATTTTATTTATTTGACAGGGAGAGATCTCAAGTAGGCAGAGAGAGAGAGGGAAGCAGGCTCCCTGCTGAGCAGAGAGCCCGATGCGGGGCTCGATCCTGGGACCCTGGGACCATGACCTGAGCCGAAGGCAGAGGCTTAACCCACTGAGGCACCCAGGTGCCTGTGTTTACTTTTTTTAAAAAAGAAAGAAAGAAAGAAGAGAGAAAGAAAGAAAGAATATGTTAGTAATTAAATAATGGTAACTTTAGCAACTTTTTGCTTTTAGCAAACAGTATGTTTTAGCAACATACTGATGATTCAACAGATGTTAACTATCCTCTTCCAAAATTAACGCTCTATTTAAGAAAATGGGGGTGACTGGGTGGCTCAGTGGGTTAAGCCTCTGCCCTTTGCTCCAGTCATGATCTCGGGGTCCTGGGATCGGGCTCTCTGCTCGGCGGGGAGCCTGCTTCCCTCTCTCTCTGCCTGCCTCTCTGCCTACCTGTGATCTCCTGTAATCTCTGTCAAATAAATAAATAAAATATTTTAAAAAAATAAAGAAAATGATATGCACGGATAGATATGTGTGATAGTGCTTCACTTCTAGACACAGAATAACCTGGGAGGGCAGTCAATTAAGAGACAGTATTTTCCCCACTAATGCTTTCATTCATCTTTCTGCATCTTTTTAATTTACCTCTGATTTTTCTTTAATTCCTGCCTAAAAGCATATTGTACTGAGCCCACTTCCCCGACCTCAGTGATATGACTCTGTCACATTTGGCTCAGGTATGAAAGGATTCTATAATGTGTGTAGAGTCGTGCAAACAGAACCAAAGTGGCAGACTGTCCCATGTCACACTATTCTGTAGTCTCATAACCCACACGTCATAATACTGCTTCCCCATAGTTTAGATGCAAGTGTTGAAACCCCAGGAGATTGCTGATTTATGGGTTTACACTTGACCTTCCCCACTAGGATAGGTCTTACTCCACAGGCCACAGAGCTAAGGGTTGTGCCAAATAAAAGTTTCTATATTCCAATTATACTTTGGAGGACCAGAGAAATGACCACAGTGTTCACATACTTAATGGACCCATCATGAGCCAGATAGGACCAAGACTCCACTGACATCCCCACACAAAGAAGGACATAAAATGACATTTTGGATCTTCAAAGACCCATGTGAACTTGGACTCTGTGTCCAGTGTCCTATGTTCCTGTGTCCAGGAAATGTTCGTGCATTACACCTCGCTTAGGGCACAGTTACTCACGTAAGTGCCATGGGTTCCTTGGTGGGAGTCTGGGAGGAATCATGACTCCATACATTTGCTTTGTGTCTCGAGGTCCCAGGGTCCCTGCCTTGCTTTGGTCAGTGGGTTCCAGATATAAACATTGTCTCAGGTTCACGGAACACAGGCAAGGACTCATTACTTTGTATCGGGGCCACTGCCATAGTTCCTGGTGACCATCTTTTATTTCTTCTGTTTGTACAGAATGAGCATTCCCCTCGTTGGCTGCCTGTCTCTCCCCCCCCCCCGGGAGGCTGAGTTTTCATAGCTGTCCCCGTAACTCTTGGTGGATCAGGCCTCCCTGGGTGCCACCTTGTCTCTGTCCCTCATTACAATCATTCTGATCTCCTGGCGTCTCACAGGTCAGTGCTGCCATCAGGCCTCTGTGGTCTGGGAGTCTGTCATCCCGGGATGACAGTGACCTTGTTCCTGCAATAGCATCCGCTTCATAGGGATGCTGGTGTCCCTTTGCCATGCCTTGCTTCCTGGTTTGGTAAATGTCTATCCCCCAAGTCATCTGGGGCTTTTTCTAGCCTTACACAGCTAACGCGTCCATAGCAGCTCCGCCCCTTCTCTGAGCACTTTAGGCGCGCCCAGCCTCTCTGAGAGTGAGTCATCACGTCATTATGCCTCTAAGAGCCACCTTAGCCACACAACTGCACCGTCTCAACAGATGAATGCTGCTGTGATAGAGCCCGGGTCCCGGGTTGACGCTGTCAGAGCAATACCGGCTCCCTTTAGCGACTCTGTTTTCTACCCGCTTGGAGGATCCTTGCAATCTCCCGCCATGTCTTCTCTCCAGAACCTGCAGCTCCTTGCTTTGTGGTCCCTGCCCTCATCACCAGGTCCAGCACGGCCCAGCCAGGCTCTGGGGTAATTTAATCTCAGTTATGAAACTCATGGCCAGGACAGGAGGCAGGGCAGGTCCTACAAAGCTCATGTCCTACGGGGACGAGGCCAGTCCCGCGTTCCCCCGCTCCTGCTCCCAGCACATTACTTTACTTCCTGAAAGATCACAGCGTTGAGGGCGCTTCTTTCCAGTGACGTACCAATTGCTGTGGTCTCAGTTGTGTCCCCCTAAAAACTCCTGCTTCCAGGAACTTTGGGATGTGACCTTATTTGGAAATAGGATCTTTCCTGGTGTAATTAAGTAAAGGCGGGTCACACTGGATGAAGGTGGGCCCTAAATCCAGTGATTCGTGTCCGGATGAGAGTGAGGACCGCAGGGACACAGAGAGAAGGTGGCCATGCGGAGACGGGGCAGAGGCTGCAGTGGTGCGGCCTGAAGCTAAAGTAGGGCCACCAGAAGCTAGAAGACACCAGGAGCGTTCTTCCCTAGCTTTCAGAGGGAGTGTGGCCCTGCTGACACCTTGATCGGGGACTGCTGGCTTCCGAACTGTGAGAAAATAAATTTCTGTTGTTTTAAGCCATGCAGTGCATGTTACTTTGTTATGGCAGCCCTAGGCAGCTGGTCCACGTGGTATACCATCGTTGACTCAAACCGTTGTTGGAAGATGTTTTACTTTATTTTTTTTTAAAGATTTTATTTATTGGGGCACCTGGGTGGCTCAGTCCTTAAGCATCTGCCTTGGCCTCAGGTCATGATCCTGGGGTCCTGGGATTGAGCTCCGAGTCGGGCTTCCTGCTCAGTGGGGAGCCTGCTTCTCCTTCTCCCACTCCCACTCCCTGTGTTCCCTCTCTCGCTGTGTCTCTGTCAAATAAATAAATAAAATCTTTTTTTTAAAGATTTTATTTATTTATTTGAAAGACAGGGATCACAGTAGGCAGAGAGAGAGAGAGGAGGAAGCAGGGTCCTTGCTGAGCAGAGGACACGATGTGGGGCTCGACCCCAGGACCCTGGGATCATGACCTGAGCCGAAGGCAGAGGCTTTAACCCACTGAGCTACCCAGGCGCCCGATAAAATCTTTTTAAATAAAATCTTTAAAAAAAAAAAGATTTTATTTATTTATTTGACAGAGAGAGAGCAAGAGGGGTTCAATCTCAGGACCCTGAGATCATGACATGAGGCGAAACCGAGTTGGACACTTAACCAACTGAGCTACCCAGATGCCCCTGGAAGAAATGTTTTAAAATCAGCTTTACAGGGCGCCTGGGTGGCTCACTGGGTTAAGCCTCTGCCTTCGGCTCACGTCATGATCTCAGGGTCCTGGGATTGAGCCCCACATCGGGGGGGGTCTCTGCTCAGCGGGGAGCCTGCTTCCCCCTTTCTCTCTGCCTGCCTCTCTGCCTCCTTGTGATCTCTGTCAAATAAATAAATAAAATCTCAGAAAAAAAGAAATCTATAAAATCAGCTTTATGCGGATTATATCTATTGATATTTACTCTACTAGAAATTAAAAAGAAATTTTAAAACTATGTATCAACTCACTAAAAACAATACATGCATTATATGTTAGCATATCCAACTTATTTTCAATAAGAACTATATTTTTGGAAAAAAAATTTTGGGGACAAGAGTGACACTGTTTTGTGGCTTTGTAAATCTCTGTGCTGTGGCTATTAACAGGAGACAGCTGGATTCTCCTAGCTCCTTCTGCTCTCAATATGTTTTGATACATTTGTTTCTGTGGAAGCTTGTGGAAACATGCATAAATACATAGTTGGAAAAAGAAGGAGTATTTTAATATTTTAACAGTGTTTTCAGAAAATTGTGGATATGGGTGCCTGGGTGGCTCAGTTGGTTAAGCCTCTGCTTTTGTCTCAGGTCGTGGTCCTAGGGTCCTGGGATTGAGCCCCACAGTGGGCTCCCTGCTCAGTGGGGAGCCTGCTTCTTCCTCTTCCTCTGCCTTCCCTGTCCCCCACTGCCGCTCACTGTTTTCTCTCTCACGCTCTCTGTCTCTCTCAAATAAATAAATAAAATCTCAAAAAAAAAAAAAGAGGGGTGCCTGTATGGCTCAGTGGGTTAAAGCCTCTGCCTTTGGCTCAGGTCATGATCTCAGGACCCTGGGATCGAGCCCCGTATCAGGCTATCTGCTCAGCGTGGAGCCTGCTTCCTCCTCTCTCTTTCTGCCTGCCTCTCCGCCTACTTGTAATCTCTCTCTGTGTCAAATAAATAAATAAAATCTTAAAAAAAAGAGGAAAACTGTGGATATTTTTCTTTGCTACTACGCCCAAACAACGTGTGCTATCTCCTTGAAGCTTAGACAACGTAGGATCTGAATCCATATTGACATACCACTTTTTCATGCTCTGTTACACCTAACTCCACTGATCTGACATTTTTTTTTTTAAATAAGTGTTACATCCAGTGTGTGGCTCGAACTCATACCCTTGAGATCAAGAGTCACAGGTTCCCTGGCTGAGCCAGCCAGGCGCCCCTATCTGGCATTTTGAACTGGCCTTTTACCCACGTGTCATTACGTAAGGACACACATTAGCCTTCTGAAAAATATCAGTCCTCCAAGTCACGCAGATCTTCCAAATGTTGACTGATTTCATTACAAGTTTCATCACACATCAGGTAGCCTCTCGAAAAACCCCATATGTATGTATATATTTTAAAGATTTTACTTATTTGTCAGAGAGAGCACAAGCAGGGGGAGTGGCAGGCAGAGGGAGAAGGAGGCTCCCTGCTGAGCAAGGAGCCGGACCCGGGGCTCAATCTTAGAACTCTGGGATCATGACCCAGAGCTGATCATGATCCATCACCACTCAGGCGTCCCACCCCACCCTGTGTATGTTAAAGAATGAAAATAAAAGGGTCGCCTGGGTGGCTTACTCGTTAAGCCTCTGCCTTTGGCTGGGGTCATAGTTATTACAGATTGACAAACGCAAGCCGACTACTTCTTCCGGAAGTAACCACAGCCACCCCCCACACTGATGGTTGTGCACAACGATCACCTTTACCCAGGAGGAGAGGACAGGTGGGAGCCTTCTTCGTGCTGGAGTGGTTGTTATTCATGGTCTGGGGTGTTGAGGGGTGTACTTCTTTTATAATTAACATAAATTATAACAATCATTTATTATTACAATTATATTATAATTATTTATTGTAAATTATAATTATTGTTTGTTATATAAATCATATAAAATTATACTATATATATTTAAGATTTTGTTTATTTGAGAGAGAGAGAATACAAGCTAGGGGAGGAGCAGAGGGAGAGAGAGAAGCAGACTCCCTGGTGAGCGGGGAGCCTGACTCCGGGCTCTATCCCAGGACTCCAGGATCATGACCTGAGCTGAAGACAGACGCTTAACCAATGGAGCCACCCGGGCGCCCCTACATAAAATTATATTTTGTAATTATAAGTTGATAATTAACCAACTGTACAATTAAGATTTGTGCATTTTGGGGCGCCTGGGTGGCTCAGTGGGTTAAGGACTCTGCCTTCAGCTCAGGTCATGATCCCAGGGTCCTGGGGTCGAGCCCCGCGTCAGGCTCTCTGCTCAGCGGGGAGCCTGTTTCCTCCTCTCTCTCTGCCTGCCTCTCCACCTACTTGTGATCTCTGCCTGTCAAATAAATAAATAAAATCTTTAATAAAAAAAAAGATTTGTGCACTTTGTCTGCACGTGTGCTTTACTTATCAATATCTAAATGGTTTCTGTATTGTGTGGTATCATCGGTGTGATGGTACTGCCTAGCCCATGGCTTGGTATGCATAAGGTGCTCAATAAGTAGCTGTTGGGTGCATGAGAATAATTGTCATTAATTAGTCATACTGTCGACTACCATTTATTGAACACTTCCTAGGCACCAGGCACTGTTCTAAATGATTTTTACATACTAACTCATTAAACCCTCATACAAGGCTTCTGGGGTGTATCCTGTTATCTTCATTGCGTAGATGAGGAACCAAAGCCCAGAGGGGTCATGGAACCTCTCTAAAGCCACAGAGCTAGTAGGTGCCTGCAGGTGCGTTCATGCTGCGGGGCTCCGGGTCCCTTCATTCACCAAACTGGTTACGTCATTCACCAGTGATGAAATGACCCCCGTCAGGACACTCACATGGACAACAAATCCAACCGTATCCCTGCACCACCGAGGAATCAGAGTGGTTCTGTAACCTGGGCATTTAGATGAGCATTTGGAGGGGTCCCCCACATTTCTTAGCAGTCAAGAGCTCGGTTAGAAATCAGTCCTTTCTCTGGTGTGCAGGCTTCCCGGCAGAGAGCAGCATCTGCGGGGTTGGGGCTGGGAGCCGGGGAGCTGCCCCCTCCATGATTCCTCACCCCCCAAACCTCCCCCCGCCCCCGCTTGAGCATCTCTAGCTTATCAGGGCCCTTTGGTTTTTCCCAGGGCAGTTACTTGCCGTGTGAAGCCAGCATCGTTTTCCTCCAGGGCCTTTGAGAAACTGTAATTATACACTAGTTTTTTATTATCATGTGTGCAACTAAAATGGAATTTCTTACATGCTGAGTGGCTTTTGTTGTCATCCCAGGGCTCCCCGGCCTACGTCTTAGTAAGGGGGAGTTTATTCTGATTTTGAGCAGGATCAGCTGGCAAGTGGACCCAGGCTGGGGTCTGGCGGAGGGAAGGAGGCTGCGCTTGGGGACTCGGCCCCTAGGTGGAGCCACAGAGCTTTGGACCGGGGCACCAAGGGCGGTCAGGCTCCAGAGGGAGTGGAACTCCCAGAGGCTAAAGGAGCTTTGAAGACAGCCTCTCACTTACACACAAACCTGCAGGCTCCGGGCCACAGCTGGGATTGTAGGTTGACAGCGTGACCTGCTTGAAGTTGTAGAGATGATATCTAAATGCTTCATTTGGAAGATGAATGTCCATGGGTCTTCTCCATAGAATGACTCATTTGTTCTTGGTGGCCCTCCTGCATTATGGTTCCTGCTTTCAAACGCCTGGTTGATTTCTTCTGCCTTGTTCACTCTGGGCTTGATCTGGCAGGTGTTGGGGGTGGGGGGTGCCACTGAGGTCTCTAAGCAGCCTCTGCCGTCCTCCCTGAGATGCCGGTCGTCCCTTTGTGAATGGAGGCTACACTTCCATATCTGCGTGTTTCCCGCTGGCCACAGACAGAGCTTGTTCACGTCCTGCGGTGGACAGTTTGCGTAATCATGAAATGTCCAGCATCTCCTAGCAGGAAAAACAAATCTTTAGTAAAACAGTTAGACGGTACTGACATTTGAAGAAGAAGATGGAGGGCAGAGAGGAGCCAGAGCCTCCCCTCCAGGCTGCATGTCCCCAGTGTCCGACACCAGGAGGACACAGCAGGCCCTAGAGAATCCTCCTGTCTCCTTCTCTCTCTCTCTTTTTAAAAAGATTTTATTTATTTATTTGGAAGAGAGAGAATGAGAGAGACAACGTGAGATGGGGGAGTGTCAGAGGGAGAAGCAAACTTCCTGCTGAGCAGGGAACCCGATGTGGGGTTCAATCCCAGGACCCCGGGATCATGACCTGAGCCGAAGGCAGCCTTTTTCTTTTCTTTTCTTTTCTTTTCTTTTCTTTTCTTTTCTTTTCTTTTCTTTTCTTTTCCTTTCTTTCTTTCTTTCTTTCTTTCTTTTCTTTTCTTTTCTTTTCTTTTTTAAGATTTTATTTATTTGACACAGAGAGACCACCAGTAGGCAGAGAGGCAGGCGGAGAGAGAGGGGGAAGCAGGCTCCCTGCTGAGCAGAAAGCCCGATTCAGGGCTCAATCCCAGGACCCTGAGATCATGACCTGAGCTGAAGGCAGAGGCTTAACCCACTGAGCCACCCAGGTGCCCCTCTTTTTTTTTAAATTCTTAATTTTTTAATAAACATATAATGTATATTTAGCCCCAGGGGTACAGGTCTGTGAATCGCCAGGTTTACACACTTCACAGCACTCACCATAGCACACACCCTCCCCAGTGTCCATAACCCCACCACCCCACCCTCTCCCTCCTCCCCTCCCCCCGGCCCCCCTCAGTTTGTTTTGTGACATTTAGAGTCTCTTATGGTTTGTCTCCCTCCCGATCCCATCTTGTTTCATTTATTCTTTTCCTACCCCTCAAACCCCCCATGTTGCATCTCCACTTCCTCATATCAGGGAGATCATATGATAGTTGTCTTTCTCTGACTGACTTATTTCGCTAAGCATGATACCCTCTAGTTCCATCCACGTTGTCGCAAATGGCAAGATTTCATTTCTTTTGATGGCTGCATAGTATTCCATTGTGTATATATACCACATCTTCTTTATCCATTCATCTGTTGATGGACATCCAGGTTTTTTTCCATAGTTTGGCTATTGTGGACATTGTTGCTATGAACCTTCGGGTCACTACATTTGTATCTTTAGGGTAAATACCCAGTAGTGCAATTGCTGGGTCATACGGTAGCTCTATTTTCAACTTTTTGAGGAACCTCCATGCTGTTTTCCAGAGCGGCTGCATCAGCTTGCATTCCCACTGACAGTGTAGGAGGGTTCCCCTTTCTCTGCATCCTCTTTTTTTTTTTTTAAGATTTTATTTATTCATTTAACAGACAAAGATCACAAGTAGGCAGAGAGAGAGGGGGAAGCAGGCTCCCCACCAAGCAGGGAGCCCGATGCGGGGCTTGATCCCAGGACCCTGGGACCATGACCTGAGCCGAAGGCAGAGGCTTTAACCCACTGAGCCACCCAGGCGCCCCGTGGAACTTTCTCTTGCGCTGACCCCTGATTGAACTAGCTGGAGTCTTCTTTCTGGACACCAGCTGGAGTTCTCCAGCTCAAGGCAGACTGAATCCCATCCAGTCAGACCATCCCTGCAGACCTCCAGGACCTCAGGGTGACACCGCCTCCCCAGCGGCTTCATGAAACCTTATGTTGACCTTCCTCCACGCCAGGCACTATTCCAAGTGCCTCAATAAGTCAACTTATTTATTCCTTCCAATAACAGATGGGGCAGGTACTACTGTTTGCCCGTGTTTCTTTTCTTTTCTTTCTTTTTTTTTAAAAGATTTTATTTATTTATTTGACAGAGAGGTAGAGAGATCACAAGCAGGCAGAGAGGCAGGCAGAGAGAGAGAAGGGAAGAAGCAGGCTCCCCGCTGAGCAGAGAGCCCGATGCAGGACTCGATCCCAGGACCCTGAGATCATGACCTGAGCCAAAGGCAGAGGCCCAACCCACTGAGCCACCCAGGCGCCCCTGCCCCCCGTGTTTCTTAATAAGAGAGCCAAGGCCCAGGTGCATGATGAGCCAAGGTAAGGCAGAAGCCAACAAGGGCCTGAGGCCGCGGGCCGACAACCCTACGATGTGCGTCCTCTCTGATGCGCCTCCCTCCTCTGCCTGCAGCTCATGTCCGTCCAGGCTCAGAAGCTATCTCAACCTGCCAGCCTGCTGAGACTCCCCAGGGTGAGCTGAGTCTGACTTCTGGGCAAAGGATTACAGAAAGGTCTCCGCGTTTACACAGAGGCCCTGCTCTCCCACGTGAAGGAGGCAACAACTGGGACACTTGGGGCTCGGAGTGTACTTCCTGGGAGACCTTCTCTGCCCATCCAGGGCCGCCTGTTGCCCTGTCTCTGCCTTGCCCCTTTCCAGGCACGGGGCATGTGAATGGTGCTCATCCGCACACCAGCAGTTTCGGGGGCCCCATGCCCCGCATTTATTAGGCCTCTTCTCTTGCATCGCTCTAGGTTATATATTCAAGCGTACACAAGAGCCACATCTTCAGTTTAAGGAATGACATTTAATATGCTTAATGGCATTAGCTGTACTAGTCAGTATGGCACAGTCTTGTCGTGCACCCACGACACTGGGGTCCAGTTCGGGGTTATCACAGTGTTGCTGTGACCCTCTTCGAAGCCCATCTGGGTGGCCTCACGTTCAACATATTGGCAAGGCACCCGGGAGTAGGATTTCTGGGTCACAGGCTATAGCTCTTTCCAACTCGAACAATGATCTTCAGCTATTTTCCAAAGAGGCTGCCCCAGCTTCTGTCTCCACCATCGGAGTGTATGGGAGCCCCTATCGCTTCATATCTGATACTCCACGATGACTTGAAAAGAATAATAAAATAGTCAAGAGGTTAGGGGCCCCTGGGCGGGTCAGTGGGTTAAGCCTCTGCCTTCGGCTCAGGTCATGATCTCGGTCCTAGGATCGAGCCCCTCGTCAGGCTCTCTGCTCAGCGGGGAGCCTGCTTCCTCCTCTCTCTCTGCCTGCCTCTCTGCCTACTTGTGATCTCTTCTGTCAAATAAAATCTTAAAAAAAAATAGTCAAGAGGTTAGGTGGTAACAGTGCAAAAATATATAAGTGAGGGGCACCTGGGTGGCTCAGTTGGGTAAGTGGCCAACTGTTTTGTTTTTTTTTAAGATTTTATTTATTTATTTGACAGACAGAGGTCACAAGTAGGCAGAGAGGCAGGCAGAGAGAGAGGAGGAAGCAGGCTCCCTGCTGAGCAGAGAGCCCGATGCGGGGCTCGACCCCAGGACCCTGGGATCATGACCTGAACCGAAGGCAGAGGCTTTAACTCACTGAGCCATCCAGGCGCCCCAAGCGGTCAACTCTTGATTTCAGCTCAGGTCATGATCTCAGGGGTGTGGGGTCGAACCCCGAGTCAGGCTCCTCAGCAGGGAGTCTGTCTCAGTATTATCTCTCTCCATCTGCCCTCCCCCTCAAATAAATTAATAAATATTTTAAAAGTGTATATATATATGTATATAGGAAGCAAAGGTCTCACCCCTTTTCCCCAAAGGTTACCAGTGTCAATCGTTTCTTAATTGTCTTTACATGGGGGTGCTTGGGTGGTTCAGTCGGTTAGCAGTCTGCCTTCAGCTCAGGATGTGATCCTGGGGTCCTGGGATCAAGCCCTGTGTCGGGCTAATTCCGTGGGGAGTCTGCTTTTCACTCTCCCTCTGTCCCTGGTCCTGCTCACTCACTCTCGTGCGCACACTCTAATAAATAAAATCTTAAAAAATACGTACTTTCCATAAAAATTTGTAGACATTTAAATAATATATGCAAGCTTTATTTTTTATTTTAATATTATTTTTAAAGATTTTACTTACTTATTTGACAGAGAGAGAGAAAGCACAAATAGGGAGAGTGGAAGAGGCAGAAGCAGGCTCCCCGTGCGGGACTCGATTCCAGGACCCCGAGATCATGACCTGAGCTGAAGGCAGCTGCTTAACCAACTGAGCCATCCAGTCGTCCCTATTTTATTATTATTATTATTATTTAAAGATTTTATTTATTTACTTGACAGAGATCACAAGTAGGCAGAGAGGCAGGCAGAGAGAGAGAGCGGGGGAAGCAGTCTCCCCGCTGAGCAGAGAGCCCGACACGGAGCTCGATCCCAGGACCCTGGGATCATGACCTGAGCCGAAGGCAGACGCTTTAACCCACTGAGCCACCCAGGTGCCCCAATTATTATTACTTTTTATACATAAGCTTTTAAAATGACGATTTGTGGATACCATTTCTAGTCCAAAGAATGAATGGGGAAATTAAGGCAAATGAATCAAACTGCTGTGGTCCAGTATATTGCTGTAAACCTCTGTTGAGTCGATCATTGGTAAAATATTTCCTGAGCACCTGTTACAGGTGAGGCACTCTTCTAGGGGCTTGGCATACAGCAATGAACAAAATAGTAAAAAAAAAAACAACAACAAAAAAACCCTGCCCTCATGAAACAGGCATTCTGGTTCAGGGAGACACAATAAATAGATGAGTAAAATCCATGTTAAGTGGCATTAAGAGCTAAGGGTAGGGGCGCCTGGGAGGCTCAGCTGATTAAGCACTTCTGCCTTTGAGTCAGGCAGGATCCTGGGGTTTTGGGATGGAGACCTGCATTGGGCTCCCTGCTCAGCGGCTCCCTCTCCCTCCCCCTGCCCCTCCCCCTGCTTGTGCTCTCTTTCTTTCTACCACTGTGTCAAATAAATAAATACAATCTTAAAAAAAAAGTTAATGGGAAAAAGAAGTCAGGAAGAGAGGTAGGGAGACTGAAAAACCAGTTTTAGACAGGTGGCCGGGGAAGCCCCGTTCATAGGTGGTATTTTAGTAAAGACCCAAGGAAGTGAGGGCTGGGTCTTGGGGGTGCATAAAGAAAGAGGGGTAGGGTGTGGTCAAGGACCCTTTGAGGGGTCACAGAGGTGGAGATTAAGCGAGCAATGGGGAGGGCAGAGATGAGGCCATGTGGATGGAAGTGTGGGTGGATTCTCGAATGCCACGGGGAGACGGGGCACATTCTAGACTTACTTTGAATGCAGAGCTGGCAGGATTTGCTGGTGGGCTGGATGAGGCCTGGGCGAGAAACGAGGCCTGGGTGACTCCTCAGTTGTTAGCTTAGGCAGTAAGAAGGAAGAAACTGGCACAAAGACTAGAGCAGCAATTTTGGGGGGAATGTGAGATGCTTACCACACACCTGCAGCAACGTGTGGCCCAGGCAAGAGGACGCATGTGTCCAGAATTCAGGGGAGAGGTCTGGGCCTCGGCTGGGGGGAGTGGCCAGAAATATAACAGTGAATGGCGTCTTGGAAGGCAAGGAATAAGCGTTTCAAGAGAAACGACTTCTGACAACGGATTACTGGGTTTAACAACTTGGAAGGAATTAGCGACCTTGATAAATTGAGCTGTAGAGACAAAACCCAGGATGGAATGGGTTCAAAAGAGAATGGGACCGGGAGTAGAAGACAGAGGAGGTATATATAAACAGTTCTTCTGAGAAGTTTTGCTTAAAGGGACAGAAACGGCCCAGCAGCTTCAGAAGAAAGGAGAAAATCCCAGAGTGGCAAGGTGGGGACTGTACGGTGAGGGCACAGTGGAAATCCATTGGTGCTGTAGTAAAGCCAATCCGTGATGCTTTTGCTGCAGGACTGTCCCCCACCCCCGACCTTGAACATCGGCCAAGTGCATAAACAACTGGCAATCATTGACAAGTGGTTAATCCCGGAGCAGTCTGCTCTGCAGAACCCGGACACCGACTAGGTTCCCTGGCTCCCTCGTTACTGGACGAGCTGTCACATGGAGAAGGTTGACAGACAGTCTTGGGCCAAAGCAGAGCCACACCCTTTCCAAAAGGTACAGATGTTGCCCCAGATCTTCCGTCCCCTCTGGGAAGGACGCAGCTTTAATCCTGAACCATTCAGCCCCATTCCCTGGTCTAGGAATTCCGTTCAGCATGTGGTCACAACCAGGCTTTTTGTGTCCCATTTGTCTCCCGATCAGATATGGAGCTTTTTGAAGAACAAAAATGTATCCAACCTCGTGGGAATGCTCCCACCTGTACACACAGGGCAGGGCCCCTGTAAATCCTTGTTCTATTGCATTGAGGGCCTGGGAAGAGCTGTCTGGAGAAACAACATTTGAGCAGGAAAGGTGAGAACAAAAGAGGAAGAAGGGCCCTGATTATTAACGAGGTAGGCCCCTTACTTTCATTACCTCATTTCTCATGCGGAAGGTCAGAAAGGTATTACTCCCAATTAACAGATAAGGAAATTGCTTTGGCTAAGACCCTAAAGCTGGCTATTGCTCCTAGGTTCCCATGCTAAGAAATCCATCCCGTTTGGGACCCATCACGGGAAGAGGTGGTGGTTAACTAGCGTTAAAAACAAAATTTCTAGAGCAATAATCACCCCCACTCCCCGCCCCGGGCCCCGCCCTCTAGTGCAATAATCTTAGATCACAGATGGGATCTGGGCTCCCTCCATGGTCTGGGAAGGCCAGACTGACCAGGATGAGGCACGAGTCCTTCAGAGCTATTTAGTTTGGAATAAATGGGTTTTCAAATTTCACCGAAGAGCTCGAGTTCTGTGGGTTTCATTTGATTTCTGAAAATCTGCCTACAAAAGCAATTTATGTTCATTGTAACAAATCTGGAGAAAGGCGAATCTCACACGGGGTAAAAAGCTCTCCGTTAATTCTTCCCCTCCGTGGGGGATTTTGGGCGTATTTTGTGACCACGGGCCCTGGACCCCACAGCGGAGCATAGGGCGTGCAACGTCACAGATCAGCATCTCTAGGGTTCCTAATGCACCATGCACGCCCCCAGGCCAAAGCTCCGCGCCCCGGGAGGTCCTCCTGCAGGGACCCCGCGGCGGTTTGCAGCGGGCGGTGTAGACAGATGCCCAGCTCAGCTCCGCGGCGGCGGCGGCTCTCCCGCGGCGGCCGGCTCCAGGCTCTCGGCTCCGCGCACCCACGTGCCTCGCTGCACTGCACACGGCAGCTCGGCCGTAAAGGCTCCTTTACGGGAAACCGCCTCCAGTTTCCTGTCATGGCTGATTCGAGAAGGCGACACCCGGACGCGGACCCCCGCAGGCCTCTCTGCCGCACGCCGGCCGCCTCGCGGGGCGCTGTGACCCGCAACGGCCGGGCGCGGGCGGCTGGAACGCCCCGCACGAACACGCGCCGCGTGGGGCTACGCTGATCCACGCAGCCGCCCCCCCACCCGGCGCCGCCCAACAGCCGCCGAACCTTCTGGAAGCGGCGCCCCACGGCGCCCCGCCGCAGCCAGAACCGGACGCCGGGGGAGCCGGAGGCGGCTGGGGGGGCGGGGCGCTTGGGGGAGGGGCCGGCGCAGGAGGCCGCGCTCGATTCGTCGCCGGCGCCCAGGCCCCGCCCCCGGCGCCATGGCCCCGCCCCTCCCTCCCCCTCCATGGCGCCGCCCGGGCTCATTCATTCCGCGCCAGGCCTGCCAGACACCTGCGCTCTCCTTCAGCCGCTCGCGGTCGCCGCCGGCATGTCAGGCTCCACCGCCGAGACCCCGTCCGCCATCCAGATCTGCCGGTAAGCGGGGCGCGCGGCGCGATGGGCGGCCAGGTCGCCGAGTCAGCGCCCGGGCCCGCCTCGGCCCGCCCCGCCCCGGCCAGCGCCCCTCCGCGGCCTCCCCCCACCCCCCCCAACCCAGCAGAGTGCCGGGCCCCGCTTCTCCGGCTCGCCGCCCGCCCTCCGCGGCCGGGATGCGCCTCGGACTGCGCAGCGCCGGCGGCCCCTGGCGTATCCCCGGGACGGCGCAGCGCGGCGGCCACGCAGGCCGTTTGCGGGAGGAATCCGCGCGGCGCCCTTCCGGGCGGGGTCGGTGCGCATCCCCCGCGCCGCGTGCCGCGCGCCCCGCCCGTGCCGGAGCGCGCTGGAGCCCCTTCCCGGCTCCCGTTGAGCCCCCCGCTAATTCGAGGGCGTTCTCCGGGCGGTGGCGCCTCGCCCATCGGATCCCCCCAGAGGTGGGGCGCAGATAACCAGCTCGCCCGGCGAGCCCCCGGGTGGGTACCCAAGTGGGCGGGGGCTGCAGGAGAGCATTCCCTTCAGTGTGATGCCTCGGGTTTCGCGGAGAGCCGGTGTTAACTGGAAGAGCGGAAAATCCCCTTCCCTGCTGACGGTTTACTGCTCGGTGGAGCCTGGAAGCATCTCACACAATGGGGCGCAGGGTTGTTCTTCGCAGCGGACCACCCTTACCTTCCTCCACGGGCCCGAGGTAGATAGCAGCCCTCAGAGAAGCCGGAGACCATGAGCTGGCTTATTTCCCGCTGGAGCGCGGAGGGCAGCCTCAAGGTTACTCTCCATCCCTTTGGGCAGAATCAGAAACAAGCGCCCTGATATTTGGGGAGGAGCTGAGTTAAGGGTAAGAAGTCTGGGAAGGCCGCGGTAGGACCGGGCCTGCAGCGGGTCTGTCCTGCCTGGTGCGCGCTAGGAGCGAGCTGCTTCCTGGTATGGGGCTGGTTCCTGAGGCTTGGAGGCTGGGCATCACACTGAACTTGGGTCCCAGCCAGATCGGTTTCCTGTGGATGTTGACATCTCTCTGGAAAAGGCAGTGGCTGGGTGTGTACAGTAAGTGCTGCATTCACGGGGTGCCTTGATTCCATCTCACTTCTGACCCAGTCAGAAGCCTTTTCTGACCTCAAGGTCAGTTTTGCATTTTCTAGGGAGAGGAGACTTTTAAGGAGAACCTTGCTGTGCTCCCTTTGTTATTGGCTGTGTGGCGTTCATGGCCGCACCAACTCCCAAGTTCCAGGGCAAAAATAATAGAAACAACTGAGTTGGGTAAAGGACGGGCCTGGCGTCAGGGCCCTGGATCAGGCTCTGCCTTGTATTGGCCAAGTGACCTTGGTATTCAGCATTTGCAGAGGGCTTGTGTATCTCTGGACTCATTCGGTTTGCCCAACTTCCCTGGGAGGGAGGATGGCAGGGGTCTCACCACTGTGAAGAGAGGAAGGAAATTGGAGTAGGAAATTGAGGCTCTGGGAGCCCCAATGTCTCGGTAAGGTCATCCAGCCACAAGAGCCTGAGGGCAGCCCCTGCCAGGTTGTATGTATCCAGACCCGTGGATTTTCCGCTACACCCCCCCCCCCCCCGCCCATAAAAGAGGATACCGATTTCAATCTACACATCTCTGTGTGTGCTTTCTGTTACCTTGGGTGTGTACCGCGCCGGCTCTGGCATATTTACAATTGCGTATTTTCTTGGAGTGGCCTTGGGACAGGTGGGCAGACTGCCTGGCTGAGGTGAGTGGCAGGTGCCCAGCTCAGCTGCCAAAGGGAGTTGGGGCGGGGCTGTGAAGAGGGCCATGGTCACAAGGGTTTGGCCCAGGGAAGCTCCAGGACACTGGAGAGTGGACATACCAGGGCAGGGAGCCCTTTAAGGACATCTGAGCTGATACCCTGCATTGAAAGAGGAGCCTCCTGGCCTGGGACAGCCAAGCCTGTGAATTTAGCGAGTTTCACTGGACACCTCCAGGCAGCAGAGTGGCACGGAGGGACACTGACTGACATGGAACATTTGGTACCCAGCTTCAGGGGTTCACAGTCCAGCAGGGAAGGATGCCAGAACCCCCACTATAGCAGATCATTAAGAGTGGTCACATGCTCTCGGTTTGGAAGGCGGTGTTGAAGGGATGGGGCGCTAAAGGTTGGGGAGGGCAATGGTTAGAACCAACTCTGCAGCCCAATGAGGAAAAAATGCAATCTGCCAACTAAACATTAGCATTACTTAAGTGAAGGCTGCCTCCACCCCGTTTGGAAGCTGCCTGGCCTTCCAGTGTCCCATTTTTCTCCTGGGTGGTTCTGAGTGTTAAAGAAAGCGTATCTAGTGCCTGTTGGAATGGCTGGCACCGTGTAAGTAAATGGAAGCTCTTTTTGTCCCAAAGTGGGACACTGGCTCAGGAGGCTGAGGGGCCTGAATTTGAATCCTAGCTTGGCCTCTTATAGGCGAGTGGCCTTAGGCATGTTCCTTAACCTCGGTGGGCCTCAGCTCTCTTCTTTGCGAACAGGAGCCGATAATGCCTGCTCTAGGGATTCAAATCCTTGGCGCAGTCCTGGGCAGTTATAAAAGTGAGCTCACAAGGGGAATGTGAGCTCACAAAGAGAACAGTTTACCTTTGAGAACCTGAACTTTGGACAGTCAGACCACTGTGGGGTGCTGTCTCCTCCTCTTTCCGATCCAGCCCTATGATGCAGGTGCCGGGACAGCGTTTAAAATCTCAGAAGAGCATGTTTCCTTTGGTTATTTTGGTTTATTTCCTTTGGCATAAGTAATGTTAATGTTTAGTTAGCAATTTACATTTTCCCTTGTTGGGACTCAGAGTTCTAGAAGGTCAGATCTGGAAGGACCCTTAGAGGGCCCCCAGTCCAGCTCTGTCATGTGACAGGGGAAACGGGGCCCAGAGGTTAAGGACTTGGTCAAGGGCAGACCTTGGACCTTGACCGGAGCTGAAGGCTATTGGCAGATTATTCCCTGCCAGTGTCCCTGTTGCTGTGGTTTTCCTCCTGCCTTCCAAGCTGAAGTTTATATTTGGTTGTGAGGCTTATTCATGTCATCAGTGTGGGCCCCTAGCAGAAGCCCTCGAGTGTGTGTTGAAATAAAGTTGAAGGACATGCCATATAACAGGTTGTGGGAGAATAGGGCTTTGTGGGATGCTGATGGAAATCCTCCATGTCTGCACTGTCCAATATGGTAGCCATAGTCACTGGCCACTTGAGTGCCTGAAATGTGGCCACACGGGGAGGAACTGCATTTTTAATTGCACTCATTTAAATTTATTTAAATATAAACCTACATAGTCCTGTGACTGGTGGCTACATTATGGGACAGTGTAGTATGGTGGAGGCATGTAAAAACTGGGAATTATGGCAGGCCTGGGAGAGGAAGGATTTCCTAAGGCTTCAGAAGCTCCCCGGGGACTGACTGCAGTTGGCTCTCAAACCACGTAGCTAATGGGGGCGGACCTTGGTTCGGCCTTTGCCCGGGGCAGGTGATCTAGGAGTCATTTATTTGCTGGTAAGTGTGTGAGGTCTGTGTGGGGTTTTTTGTTTGCATGCTCTTAGATGCAAATCTGCCCGGAAACGTCTTGAGGTTAGGGATTGACGTTGTTCACTGGTGCTCACTGTTGGGCCGAGTAGTGCCTGGCGTCTAGGAGATACAACTTCTGGTAGATCCCGCATCAAGTTGCCAAAATGTTAGTGGAAAGGACCTGAATTCTAGTGTGTTAACATTTTTTCCCCTTGGACTCGGTCTTTGGGTTTATAGTAGAATTAATAAAAACATCGAATCTGATTTACAGAAACCATACCCTGAGCTAATGTTCTGGAACATTCTATAGAACAATGCACAGTGCTGACTCCCTTCTTGCTAGGACAGGAAGGCCCTGGAAAAAGGTGCAGCCATTGCAGCCCAAGGAGCCTCGGGTTGGGTAGGCTGTTGCCCACCCCACCGCCCAGCCTCCCCCTGCAAGTGGGCCAGGCAACCTGGCATCGCCCAGGATTTGGCACCACGGGCTACCAGCTCCCTGGCTTCGGTCGGGCCGGAAGCTGCTTTCTCCTGTTAACCTTAAAAAGAAAGCTGCCAGTTGTTTTACCAGAAAAAGGGGGAGGTTATTCAGGAACTGCCAGGCAGGGAGGCTTACGGCAAAAGCACGGGCAAGCCTGCGAACAAAAGAGCCGGACGCTGTTTTATATGGGAGAGGGGGCGTTCCCGAGCCCATAGGAACAAGAAGCCTATTGGAGCGAACCGGGAGTGCAGAGTATAGTGGCTTCTCATTGGCCGACGTGTGACAGTCCCCCACTGGCTGGGCTGTTGCCAGGGGAAGGGGAAAGCTTTCTTCCTCGTGCTGGGGCGCGCGCCGCAGAGCTGCAGCCGCTGCCCTGCGGAGCTGCCTTCCCCGCGGCCCTGCAGGTGACGCGGAGCCGTGGCGTGTGAGAGCTCCCCCTGCCGGCGCCCTGACGCCACTCCACCGGTCTCCTTGGAAGGACGTTCACTGCCGGGCGCTGGGGCTCGTGCTGGGGGGCCCCGCCCCGGGGGACTGCCCTGTGGGCCTCCAGGCCGCCTGCGTCTCCCTGCCAGTTGTATCCTGGGGAGGGGGATGCATGAGAAGGTCACCCGCCCCCACGGACCACCTACATCCCAGTAACTGAGGAAGCCTCTTACAAATGCACATATTCTGCATGCACATTACACTTAAGTTGAAAAATCAACAAAATGCGGATTTTAAAACATTAACGAGATACTTGGGGGGAACTTGGCTAGTCCTTTGAAACTTAAAAGATACTAAGGAATTTCTAGTGTTTTTAAGGTGAGGTCGCTGTAGTTCTGCTTTTTTGAAAAACGACCTTATAAGGTATGATGTACACAATGAACTGCTCACAGGATTCGAGATGCGCCCCCAGAACTACCACCACCACTGTGACACAGAGCGTTGCCATAACCCCCAGCGGCGGTCCCAGCCCCGAACCCTGGTAAACAGGTCTGCTTTCTATCACTCTGGTTTCTGCCTTTTCTAGAATTTCGCATGGGTGCAGTCATGCACGTGGCACTCTGCTTGTGAGCGCCACCTGCCGAGTGCATGTCGTCCTTCTCACTGCCCAGTTGTGCTACCTGCACTTTGTTTCCCGCCAGTCTGGGAACACCTGGGGTCTTTCCAGCTGTTGGTGATTGTGAAGATAGTTCACACATGCGGATCTCAAAACTTTTAGGACGCCACTGGGGAAACCTGAACACTTACTTGGTATTTGATGTTATATTTTAGGTGAGATCATTGTTTTGTGGTTCTACTTTTTAAAAATTAATTAATTAATTTATTTGACAAAGAGAGAGAGACAGCGAGAGAGGGAACACAAGCAGGGGGAGTGGGAGAGGGAGAGGCAGGCTTCCTGCTGAGCAGAGGACCCGATGTGGGGCTCGATCCCAGGACCCTGGGATCATGACCTGAGCCAAAGGCAGATGCTTAAGACTGAGGCACCCAGGCACCCCTGTGGTTCTATTTTTAGAAGGAGTCTTTCTGGTTTAGAGGGAATGCTGAGATATTTACAAATGCTAAGCTGTGATGTCTGAGATTTGTTTAAACTCCTCCGGAACTGGGGAGTGGGTGGGAACAGAGAGGAAACCAATCATCTGAAACCAGAGTTGACCAGTGGGGCTGTTTAGTGGGGACTCGGGTTCATTTCCTTCTCTCTGCTCTTGTAAGTGATGTTTTCAACAATAAAGAATAAAAAGATGGGGGCACCTGGGTGACTCAGTTGGCTAAATGTCCGACTCTTGGTTTCGGCTCAGGCGGTAATGTCAGGGTCCCGGGATGGAGCCCTCAGTCGGGCTCTGTGCTCAGCAGGCAGTCTGCTGGAGATTATCTCCCTCTCCCCCTGCTTGCACTCCTTCTCTCTCTAAAATAAATTTTAAATAATTTTAAAAGATTTTATTTGAGAGAGTACAAACGGGGAGAGGGAGAAGAAGGCTCCCCGCCGGGCAGGGAGCCCGATTTGGGACTCAGTCCCAGGACCCTGGGATCATGACCTGAGCCGAAGGCAGACACTTAACCGACTGAGCCACGCAGGTCCCCAGTAAATAAAATCTTTAAAAAAAGAAAAGGAATGAAAAGACCAATAGCCTCTTGAGTCTCTACTCCAGACCTACTGGTTTTGCATCTTGGGGACCTGGGGCCCAGAAATCTGCATTTCCTCAGTGCTCCACCAGAGCTGGCGAGCCACTATCTGAAGTAGGGATGGGAATTTTCCACTGTTGTTCTTGTGTCCACTTTCCTCAGCCACCCCGCTGCCAGAACCCGTGTGCTAGTTGGCAGCCTCCCAGCCCTCCTGACACCTGCCATGCAGGGACCCTTACCGTCCGGTGGAGCTGCTCACCCCTGCCGGAGGCCGGGCCTGGCCTGATGGGTGGTAGAGGCTTCCAGTCCTGGAGATGAGAATCTGGGCCATGTTGCTCACAGTCCCACCCATGTCCTCCTGTTAACTTTAAAAAGGAAAGTTATTTTATCAGCAAAACTGGGTTTATTCAGGAAAATCAGAGAATTGCAATTCAGGACACACAAGGTATGGAAAGACCGTAAATCCAACAGACAAAGGAGAGGAACGTTATTTTATGGAGAAGAAGGCGGAAGTCTGGAGGGGTGGTACTGAACGAGAGCTGAGTGGTGACAGTTTCTCATTGGCTGAGCCACAGGAATAGTTGATTTTTTGTAGAAAATTCAACATACATCTTTTCCTGTTGGGGTCCTTTAGCTGATGATTCTTTCCTGTTGACGATTCTTGTCTGGGAGTCTGTAATTGGCAGTGTTTCCTGGAGCTGACATTGAATGGCATGGTCCCCCTTCTAGCCTGCTGACTCCACTTGGTTTTACCTTATTAATTTTCATGCCGCTTTTGTTTTGTTTTGTTTGGGGGGCAGGGGCAGAGTGAGAGGGAGAGAGAATCTCATGTGGGCTTCACACCCAGTGCAGAGCCTGATGCAGGGGTCGGTCTCACAATCCTGAGATCATGACCTGAGCTGAAATTAGGAATTGATCGCTAACTGAGCCACCCATGTGCCCCCATTGTTTTTAAAAGAGGTTTATTTATTTATGTAGTTATTAGAAAAAGAGAGAGTGAGAGAAAGTGCTTGAGCAGGGGAGGAGCAGAGGGAGAGAATCCTCAGATAGACTCTCTGCACAGTGCAGAGCCCAATTCAGGGCTTGATCCCAGGACCCTGAGATCTTGACATGAGCTGAAATCAAGTCAGATGCTTAACTGACTGAGCCACCCAGCACCCCTCTTTTGTTTTGTTCTGTTTTTGGTCAAGCTCTGATGAAGAGTCAGGTCTCCTTATTTAAGATTTTATTTATTTATTTCACAGAGAGTGAGAGATTGCACAAGCAGGGGAAAGACAGAGGGAGATGGAGAAGCAGGCTCCCCGCTGAGCAGGGAGCCTGACACAGGGCTCCGTCCCAGGACCCTGGGACCATGACCTGAGCCGAAGGCAGATACTCACCCTACTGAGCCCCCCAGGTGTGCCCTCCTTCATTCAGTGGTTTCATCTTTCAGTGCCAGGAAGGACTGTTCCTGGTTGTCATGTCCTACATTGGAGGGGAAGCACATGGCAGTTGGAAACCACTTAAGGCCACATTTGAGTAACGAGGAAGGTTAGGAGTGTGGACTCTCAGGCACTTCCTATCTCTACTACATCTTATCAAGACCGTAGTGTTGGAGATCATCTCCTTCCTGGGTACGTCATTTTTATGAAAGTCTGACCCACAACCAAACCACACAACTGGAAATATTTATGCAACAGAAGAAGTAACATAACAATTCCAGATTGTGTGGTGGTTCTGTACCAGGACTCGAGGCCCGAAAGTGCCTCCTGGAAGTCCCCGCTGAGAAGGTTGAGGAGAGCAGGTTGGTGCACAGCACCGGGACAGGCTGAAGGAACCCAGGATGCTGGGGAAGACACAGTGCAGCGTGAAGCAATAGCACACGAGCTTCCTGCCAAAATAGTAAAACTTCAAAGGTGTATTAAAATAGTACTGTTGGGGCACCTGGGTGGCTCAGTGGGTTAAGCCTCTGCCTTCGGCTCAAGTCATGATCCCGGGGTCCAGGGATGGAGCCCCACATCGGGCTCCCTGCTCAGAGGGAAGCCTGCTTCTCTCCCCCATCAACCCGCTTGTGTTCCTTCTCTCGCTGTCTCTCTCTCTCTCTTTCTGTCAAATAAATAAAATAAAATCTTTAAAAACAAAAACAAAACCAAAAAACCCACTATTATTATCTAAAAGAACAGTTTGCAAAAACAAATGTTATCCAATAAGACAGCCTGTAATTTGGGTAAGAACTCAGAGTCAAATAATCGTTCAGATGAAAGATTTTGTGACTCCTGAACCTTCTAATCTTTCAGAAAATGCAAGTGAAAAACTAATTTGTTACGGGATCATGATGAGGCTGTTTCTGAAAAAAGCCATAAAAAAAAAAAAGTTTTCCCCCTTTTCCAAGAGCCTGGGGAGATGCGGATGAGGGCATTTTCTTTCCATGAAAGTAAGAGTAGCGGCAGACAGCATGGAGAAGGCTTCCAGGCCTGGTTTGGGCTGCTCAGGAAAGCTGTGTCATCAGATGTCATCGACTTCACGGCCCGCAAGCCTGTGCTGTTGGTCACCAACTGGTCAGGGTTAGGTGCTTCACCTAGATGTGTCCTGTTGGAGTTTGGTGGCACAAGGGCCTGTGAGCAGTGCCTGGGAAGGGCATTTCCAGTAAGGCTCATGAGTCTTTGTGGAGGTGTGTCTTCCAACAGACGAAATCTCGGGTTACAAGGTCTACGTCTCCTGGGAATAAATGGGGAAAAGGTTGGTCTACGAAACATGGTTATTTTTTATTTTTATCTTTTAAAAAGATTTTGTTCATTTATTTGAGAGAAAGAGAGAGAGAGCATGAGTGGGGTGAGGGGCAGAGGGAAAAGCAGACTCTCCGTGGGCCTCGACCTGAGCCAAAGGCAGACACTCAAATGACTGAGCCACCCAGGCACCCCTATTTTAAATTCTTAAAAATATATTATTTTTAAAAGTAATCTCTACACCCAGTGGGGGCTTGAACCCACAACCCCGAGATCAAGAGTTACACACACCACCGACTGAGCCAGCCGGGTGCCCTGTACCAAAGCCTGGTTATTTTTAACAGATGCAGTTAGGACTTTAAAATATTGGAAAGCATCTCCTTTTGTCAGCTACAGATCAGAGGAGGCAGGGGCCAAGGGCACCGGATGTCCTGCGACTTAGCTTCACGGCTGAGAGGCTACAAGTTCCAAAGGGGTCAGTCAGAGATTTGGAAGAAGCAAGAGCAGTGCTTTTGGCCACGGTGTCTGGAAAGTCTCTACAACTTTTGCCAATGGAATCTTCATAATGCCTTTCGTGTGTTTCACTGACCTTGAGGATTGACCTTGAGGAGTGTGCATAGTATTCTAAAACTAGCCAAATAGCACAGACTCGTCGAGGCGCCTGACCGTTAAAATGGGTTTCCTGATCACTGTGAAGTTTGACAGGAGTTACTCAGGTGGGGGCATCCTTTTGAACAGAATTTTTCTTTTTTTAAGATTTTGTTTATTTGAGAGAGCATAAGCAAGGGGAGGGGTAGAGGGAGAAGCAGACCCCGTAGAGCAGAGAGCCCAACGCGGGACTCGATCCCAGGACCCCGGGATGGTCACCTGAGCCGAAGGCAGACACTTAACGGACTGAGCCCCTCCAGGCGTCCTATTGAACAGAATTTTAACCACAGAAGCAGCAGTGGCCTGCCCATAAGGGAAAGGCTCAAGCCAGTGAGAAAATACACGAATTGTGACTTCCACATCTTGTTGTGTTTGTACAACCGATACGTGTGAAGGGGTTTCCGCAGGTTGTACTTTGGACAGGTGTGTGAAGTAAGCCCTTTTTGCAGCCTTGTTAATATTTCTCCCCCCTCCCACCAAATTTCTCTGCTAATTGTTCATGAACACTATAATTTTGTCAGTAAACCTGTGTACAGAGGTAAGTAGTGGGAATTTTAGAACTTCCGGTAGGCTCAGTTTGTTTTGGGGCCCAAACCAGAGTTCTCTCTTTTCGTTGAGCCAACAATGATTAGATTTCCAGTACTGTTTTTCCTTCTCTGGGGCCAATTATTGGGTTATCTCCTATTGGTTTTTCCATATTATCATTTGGAACAACATCATTTCGGACCACAACAGGGATTTGTTTCTGGGTTTCCTTGACAGCCTCATTTTTGGCAGAAATGTCAGTGAGGTGGTTTCCTTTGGTCTCCAAGGAATTGCATCTGAATGTCCACGAGCCTTAACAGCCAGCGAAAGTGTGGCATCTGATAAGTTTTGGCAATGGGAGCCATTTTTAATTCTATTCCCATTGCAGGTAAGGAAACCAGACTGCTAACCAGCATTCCAAGGTCATGAGCCGTGGCGTGTGGGCTGTCGGTATAAATACACTTGGTTTTACCCTGGTCTGGTGTCACCATGCAGGGATATTAGAGGGGACCCTGCGAACATCTCCTCAGCGCTCTGCACCAACAGGGCAGTTGGTGGCAGGAATGGTTGTGAGGCAAGGGGGATTTTCCTGGGCCACAGGATCTGGTTGTTGGCTATATACCCCGTGGGGCCCGTGTTTTTGTGGTTGTGTACTCTTAAGATGTTCCCTTCACTCTCATTTACACAGAGGAGAACACGAAATTCATAATTAAGATGTCTGAGGCTGGGGTCTTATTAGGCTCTTCCTTTTTTTTTTTTTAAGATTTTTAATTATTTATTTGACAGAGAGATCACAAGCAGGCAGGGAGGCAGGCAGAGAGAGAGGAGGAAACAGGCTCCCCGCCGAGCAGAGAGCCCGACCCGGGGCTCAATTCCAGGACCCGGAGGTCATGACCCGAGCCTAAGGCAGAGGCCCAACCCACCTAACCACCCAGGCACCCCTAGGCTCTTCCCTAAAGTCCCCAAAGTCGTATCTTCCTGCTTTTTCACTTTTACAATTTTTATTTCTATATTTACAGTAGCTCTATGTGCCCAACGTAGGGCTTGAACTCATGTCCCCAAGATCAAGAGCCACACTTTCTGTTAACTCAGCCAGCCAGGAGCCCTGGATTTTTCCTTTTCTTACTAAAGCATGTAGACATTGAACCACAAGACTGGCCAGCCTTGAATTCAAGAAAACCTTGTAATTGGTTTTCGATTTTGGGGAGTTCAGGAACGCTACCTGGGTTCTAATGCAGTTCCTGTTCTGAGATCAGGTTTCCTAGTATCAAACCAGATTTGAGGGCGCCTGGGTGGCTCAGCGGATTAAAGCCTCTGCCTTCGGCTCAGGTCATGATCTCGGGGTCCTGGGATCGAGCCCCGCATCGGGCTCTCTGCTCAGCAGGGAGCCTGCTTCCTCCTCTCTCTCTGCCTGCCTCTCGGCCTGCTTGTGATCTCTCTGTCAAATAAACAAATAAAATCTTAAAAAAAAAAAACCGGATTTGAGCAAACTGCAATTTTTCTTTGAGGATTTTATGTCCCTTTAAGGCCAAAAGCATTAAGAGGCGGATGCCATATCCTTGTGAAGAGGTTTCGGAAGAGCAGCGGAAAAGCAAGTCATCTACATGTTATAAGTAGAGGCCACAGACAATTTTTATATCATCCAAATTAGCTTTTAAGATTTGTGAAAAGTAAGGACCATCTGTAAAACTCTGAGCGATTCAGACGTACTTACGTTCTTCCCAAGTGGAAGCAAAAGGACAGTCGGCTTTCCTTATTGCCTGGAACACTGAAGAGACACTGCGTAGGTCAAGGGCAGCAAAGAAACTTGCCTTCTCTGGTGACGGATGTCGGTGACGCACAGGGCCGGGGGCAACAGGGTGCTGAGAGATGACCGTGCTGTTTGTTGTTCGCAGGTCCTGGACAAGAACAGCAATTCAGAGAGGCATCCCATTCAGTTTTGACAGTCTCAGTGCCCTGGCTGTCCGGTTTAGTCTTGAGAGAGTAAGTTTGGGGAGATCAAAGAGTTCCCCATCATGGCCACTGACCATAGTTTTTAAACATAAAGCCAACTATGGTCCCAGAGATGGGGGACAGTGCCCCAGTTTTGATGACTGAGATCCCATTTCTTAGAGGTTTGTCTCTAGAGCGGAAGGAAAAATTCCTCCCCAGCACTCTTTCAGCAGGAACAGCCCGGTTCCAAACAGAAGTCAGACCAGAGGGCAAATGAGTGAGTTCTCAGGGAAAGGCCAAAATCCTAAAATAGATCTTGGATAAAGCTGGGGGAGCTCAGACCCAAGGCTGGTGGAGCCTGAGATGCAGGAGAAAACTTGCCCTCGCATTCCCCGGTCAGCAAGAAAGCAGTGAGCCCAGGAGGCCTTAGGGGTGTTGCTGTCTGTGTGTCCACCAGCCTCGGAGTTGCTGGGGGACCCCTGGGATCCCACTTCTGATCACCAAGTAAGGGTAACCTTAAAAATAAAAAAGTCGGGGCACCCCGGTGGCTCAGTGGGTTAAAGCCTCTGCCTTCAGCTCAGGTCATGATCTCAGGGTCCTGGGATGGAGCCCTGGGATCAAGCCCCACATCGGTGCTCTTTGCTCAGCAGGAAGTCTGCGCCCCCCCGCCCCCCCGCCCTCCCCCGCTGCCTGCATCTCTGCCTACTTGTGATCTCTCTGTCAAATAAATAAATTCTTTTAAAAAATAATGAAAATCAAAAAGTCACTTGTTTTGTGAGCATACGTGGGTTTATTTGGGAAAGCAGAGAATTGCCATTTGGGACAAGCAAGCTGTGACAAAGCCAGGGGCAAGCCCCACAAACAGGAGAGGAGCCGTGCCTCCCGGGAACGGGGGAAGCCAGTCGGTGAGCGAGAGCTCGGAGTGATGACAGCTTCTCATTGGCTGAGGTGCGGGGGCGGGGGCGGGTCACCTCGTCCCCCAAGGTGCTGAGCGCATCTTGTTCCGTGGAAGCCCCCCCGCTGCGGTGGCTCCTGGGTGGTGGTTCCGCTGGCGTCTGTAACTGACGTGGGGCCGCTTCCCCTCCGCCTCCTGGCCCCACCTAATGCGTTCTTCCTCAGGAACGGGCACACTGCCTGCCCGTTGTCGCCCTCCCTCTTTTGCTCAGGGAAGAGCCAAGCCGGTGACTTCAGGCGGAGCCATGAATTCCTTGCATCACTGGGGTTGCAGGGAAGCATCGTGTGAGACGCTTCCGGAAGGAGAACCGCCAGTTTGAGTGTGGCCGGAGGAGGGGCAGCCCCAGGAGGAGGCTGCCGGGAGAGGGGGACCTGCTGTCCTGTAGGGAGGGCTCTGGGGGGCAGGCCCACTGGGGAGACAGGACCGGAGGCTGCTAATGCGCCTGCTGCCGGCATCGGGGCAGACGTACTGCTAGATGAAGCTGCTTGTCTGTGCTGTCCGCCTCCGAGCGCTCGCCAGGCCGGCGGCCACCTGGGAGCGTCTGGGGCCCAGGAGCTCCCCCAGTCTCGGGGAGAGATGCTGGGCTTCCACGAAGGCTGTTGAAACCACGTCTGATCTGCTGTTTCGACCCTGTGTCACCGCAAGGTAGGATGACAGGGACATCTCTGTGCCCACAGCGATGGCACCACTGTGCTGTCAGCGCGTAGGGCAGACTGAGCCTTGGCCACATGACTCGGGATTTATTGTTACAGACGGAGAGCTGGTGTTCAGCGAGGTGCCTGGTGGAGCGCACCCACTTGTGCGGCCGTCTGAAGGGGAGACCTAGCAGGCTTCTCGGCCAGGGACCCGTCGAAGCCCGTCGGGCTTTGTCGGAGGCGGAGGCTTTCGGGAACGGCAGGTTCTGGGCTCCGGGCTCTGGGTGGCTGACAAATTTGAAGGCTTGAGGCAGCTGTGGAGAGTGAAGCACCACTCCTAACAGCTGTGCCGGCTCCTCACCCCCGGGCACACGCTGCCGAGGAGTCGGGGCACATGTGCCTTCTGCTGTCCCCTGGGGCAGGGCGGTCAAGCTGTGATTTTGGACCCGCAGGCTTGTATGGGGCAGGGGGAGCTGTCCTCGCGTGCTGGGCTCATCTTCAGCAGCGTGACCCTGTGCTGCTGTCCATGGCCTTCCCTTGTTTATTTCAAACTTTATAGAAACTTTGTTCGGTGGGTGCGGTGGGTGTACCCCCCCCCCGTTTGTACCAGCTTTACGGGCACGTAACCTGGGTTCCGTATGACTCATCACCGGAGTGCACAATTTCACCAGCAAAAATGGGGTTACTGGGGAAAACCAGATCATTACAGCTTGGGACAAGCGAGCTACTGTGAACCCTCCTCACGTCTGGAGAACAGAGGTTGCTTTTATAGAGGGAAGGGGGAGCCGGGAGGGCTGCTGTAAACTAGGAGCCCGTTGGAGCAAACTGGGAGTTGGAAGTGTCGTGGCTTCTCATTGGCTGCATCGCCTCTCGCTGGCGGGGCCCTTGCTGGAGCACGAGCGCCTTCCTTCCTCCTGCTGGGGTGGTCCAGCGGGAGCGGTGCAGTGGGGACCTGCCGGGATCTGTCTTCCTGGTGGGGCTGCGAGGGACCAGTTGTAAGATTTGAGAGCGCCCCCTGCTGCCCTCCCGACTCTGTTCTCAATGAGGCTTTTATTTTTTATTAATTTAAATTTTTATTAATTTATTAATCTGCCCAATCTCTATTCTTTCTCTATTGGTTTGTCTCTTCTGGACATTCCAAATAAGCAGAATCATGCAATATGCTGTTTTCTCTCTGGCTGCTCTCACAGAGCATCCTGTTTTCAGGGGTCACCTGGGCTGTAGCAGGTGTCCGTGCTGCCTCCGTAACTCACTGCAGGGTCCATACCGCATTTGTGTATCCATTTATCAGTTGATGGACATTTGCTGGGCTCCCACCGTTTGGCTACCATGTATAACTTACTGTGAGTTTTTGTGTGGGCATATGTTATTTTTTCTCTAGTGTATACCTAGTGTGGCTTAATAAGAAATACATATTTGGTCTTTGTCCCTGAGTCCTGGCACAGACTTCCTAAAACACTTGAAATTTCCTGTGTGACAGTGTGTCTTTGGTATGCGAATGAGGTGGTTAGGGGGCTGGGAGTCTATTAGAGAGCTTCAGGATGGGGGCTGGTAGCCAGGATGACCCAGGCAGGGCTAGACGGTTGGAACCTTCTGCCCCACCTCGTGCCTGGAGCCAGGGAAGGGAGGGTTGGAAGTTGAGTTAATCACCAGTGTCTCCATAATGGGACCTTCATAAAAATCCCCAACAGTGGAGTTCGGAGATCTCCCGGGTTGCTGGACACCTGGGTGCGCAGAAGGGTGGTGTGGCTGAGTCCCACCCCATGCCTTGACCTGTGTGTCTTTTTCATTTGGCTGCGCCTCAGCTGTATCCTTTATAACAAACCAGTAAACGTGAATATAGCTTTTGCCTGAGTTCTGTGAGCTGCTCCAGTAAATTATCCAACTGGAGGAGGTTTTTGTGGGAACCCCGATTTCTAGAGCCATTTTGTCAGAAGTATAGGTGGCCTGGGGCTCGTCGCTGGCATCGAAGTGGGGACAGACCTGACCCCTTGAACCTGGGGCTTGAGCTAACCCCGGGCTGTTCGCATCAGAACTGCCCTGAATCGTAGGCCCCCCAGCCGGGAAAACAGACCCCTCACACCGGGTGTCAGAGGTGGTGTGAGGAAACCAGCCCGTCTGGGAGTGGGGTTGCTGGGTCATAGGGTTTCTCTACGCGGAAACTTCCGACGAGCCACTAGCGTGCTTTCCAGCGTGGCTGCCTCACTGTTTTGTCCCCTCCTCCAGCAGTGCAGGGGTGGGGGGTCCCTGCCTCTTCCTCAGTGCTAGGAAGCTGCCTCTTGGGTTACAGCTGCCCTGGCTGAGTGGGCATGACGCGGCATCTCCCTGTGGCCTTGATTTGGTTTCTCTGATGACTGATGACACGTAACTTTTTGTACCGATTTTGTGTGCTTCCCAGACAGTGTACATTTTGGTCTGTTCAGTTTCTTTCCTCATTTTTCATTGGGCTTCTTTGTCTTATTCTTGAGTGCTGAGAGCTCCTTCCAGATTCTACATACAAGTCCCTTCTCAGATGCGTGGTTTGCAAAGATTTCGTCCGTCCAGTGGGTTGTCTCGCCATTTTGGATGCTATGCTTTTTTTTTTTTTTTTAAGATTTTATTTACTTATTTGACAGAGAGATCACAAGCAGGCAGAGAGGCAGGCAGAGAGAGAGGAGGAAGCAGGCTCCCTGCTGAGCAGAGAGCCCGATGTGGGACTCGATCCCAGGACCCCGAGATCATGACCTGAGCCGAAGGCAGAGACTTAACGCACTGAGCCACCCAGGAGCCCCGGATGCCATGCTTTCAAGCACAGAAGTTTTGGATTTTGATGTAATCCAATTCACGTTTTTTATTTTCTGACTCTGCTTGTGATTTTCGCTGTCGGATCCAGCAAACGGTGTCAGGTCCAGGGTCAGGAGGTTACCCGTGTGTCCTCTCAAGATTTCCGCAGTCTCAACTCTTTAGGGCTTTCCCTGTTTTGAGTTCTTCCTCATAGATGGTGCAGATAAGGGTCCAGCTTTGTTCTTTTGATGTGGACACACCTCTTTCTCCAGATGGGGACAGTCTCTGTGAGTCCCAGGTCCTTGTCGGCGTCCCAGGGTGAAGCCACAAACCTGCCCCACACCCTCGGCTTGCCCCGACCCTGAGGACAGAAGCAGAGGGGCACCAGGGGTAAAAGTGCCCTACAGAACGTGGGGTGTTGGTCACCCACGTGGTTTCATTTCAGCAGTGGGCCGGGCCTCTGTTTCTGCATCTGTTTCCCACTTCACCTCCCAGAACACCAACAGGCCCCCTTCTGGTCTTTCCGCCCTTCCTACTTCCCCACCCTCCTGTCCCCGTGGCGGTGTGCTGTCCCTGCAGCGGTGTGCTGTCCCCAACTATCCCAGGGCAGGTGGCAGGCTGGTTGTGCAGGCCTCCTGTGGGGCAGGTCCCCACTGGAAACCGTCCACGGCCATGCCAGACTGCCAGAACCCCTCGGTGCCCTTACACGTGTTCCATGAGGCTTGGGCTTGCGTAGCCAGGCCCAGCGGGCATGATGGGCCATCGTAAGTGTGCTTAAAACCCTGCAAGGCGGGAGGTTGTCTGTAGTAGTTGTGACCTTGGAAGTGCCCCACAGCCCAGCAAGAACGTTTAATGGGGCATCAGGTGCATCAGGGAAATCAGAATTTTAATCCAAATGGGGGAGGTCATGTTTGCACTGGGAGGTGAAGTACAGGGAGAAAGAATTGCTTTCTCTGTACAAAGAATTGTACAACTAGTTTTCCCACCCTCTGGATGTGGAGCAGAGCCTCCTAACAGCTGACAGAGGGGGAGCCGCACCCGCAGTCTGAGCCACTGCCCTGGCTCCCGTCTGCACCCTTCCTTCATGCCCACTCAGCCCTCAGCCCCGGGGGGCAGAGGGGCTCCCTGTTTTACAGATAGGGAAACTGAGGGCAGGAGTCTGCGGTCAGCACAGTGAATACTGGAAGTCAGGTCTCTTTACACCGAGCTGGTGTGTCTCATCACCTGCTCAAGGGAGGTGATGGGGAGAGCTCTGATCCGCCAGCTGCCCAGACACGGCCTGGTGCCCCGACTTTGGTTTATGAATGGGTAGGATTATAAGTCAAAGGCAGGATTTGTCTCCTCCCAAACTCAGCACAAGACTGAGAGGTTCTCTGAGCCTCAGGGAAATGTGTGGCTCATGGCACAAAGGCCAGGGTGTTGCTCACCCTGGGAAAGGGAGAAGCCTTAGCTGAAGTACCTGCCCCCCGAAGATTTGTCTGGGGGGTCTGAGAAGGGTTTCTGGTGTATGTGCCATGCGGCCACTCAGGAGGGAATGGGGTGCTGGGGAATGCTTCAGAGGTATTTTCTGATTCCTCAGCCTGTGTCCTGGCCTTCCTTGGCACACTCCAGCCGTCTGCAGGTCACTGTGACATGGTCACTGGCCCCGCTCTCCACCGGTTGAAAGTCCCCGGGCTTCCAATTCCAGTCTCTTCTCGAGCAGCCTAAATATTTCATGACCCTCTGGGCCCTTGGCAGGTGGGAACTTCAGCCTGGTAACTGATCAGGGTGAGCGAGGGCCGGTGGCCGTCATTTTCCGTAAATGCCATGCTTGGCCTGTGCTCCTTGGCTGTACTCAGGTGTGCCTTTGGAATCCAGAGCTTTAATGGCTGAACTGCTTTCTGGAGCCTGGCGGTGTCTCAGGAAACCAGATCCTGCTGGGCCAATACTCAGTCTTCCTGAATGACAGGCTGACACTCCCCCGTGCCCCATCATGTTGTGTGCCTGATAAACATCAGGACCTGAGAGGTGGGGACACCCACAGGCCAGCCCGGGGTTGCCTGAATAACCTGTGGCATCTGAAAACTGTTGCTAATGCTCTTCCTTTTAATTGAGGTACAGTGGACGCGGAGTATTAGATTAGTTTCCGACGTGCGGCGAGTGAGCGGGCATTCACGTGCCTCACGCAGTGCTTGCCGGAAGTGTAGGTGCCGTCCGTCGCCTGCAGTCCTCACGATGTTTTGGCCAAATCCCCTGTGCGGTACTTTACGTCCCTGTGACTGGCTTCATGTATAAATGGACGTTTGTACCTCTTCCTCCCCTAACCTGCCCCCCCACTACTTAGTTCTCTGTATTTACCAGTCTGTTCTATTTGGTTTGGTTTTGTTCTTTAGATCCACATAAAAGTAGAACACAGGATTTGTCTTTGATTTATTTCACTTAGCATGATACCCTCTATCCAGGTCCACCCATGTCACAGATGGCAAGATTTTTTCCTCTTTATTAGTGGCTGAGTAATATTCCTTTGTGTGTGTGCATATGGGGGGTGTGTAACACATCTTCTTTATCCATTCCTCTGTCGATGAACACTTGCTTCTGAATCTTGACTGTTGCAAAAAATGCTGAATTGAACATCAAGGTGCACATATCTCTTTGAATTAGTGTTTTCATTTTCTTCTGGTAAATACGCAGAAGTGGAATCGCTAGATTGTGTGGTATTCCTTCCCTCTTTCCCTCCTTCGTTCCCTCCTTCCCTCCCTCCTTCCTTCCTTCCTTCCTAAGATTTTATTTATTTATTTGCCAGAGAGAGAAAGGGAGAGAGAGCAAGCGGCAGGCAGAGGGAGAAGCAGGACCCTGCCATCATCGCCTGAGCTGAAGGCTGACGTCTAACCGACTGAGCCACCCAGGCGCCCCTTGTGTGGTATTTCTACTTGAAAGCTGAAGAAAACGGCTGCCACCGATGTCTCAGCGGGGCGCAGGCTTGCTCGTGCGCGGAGCTGGTGGCCGGTGGGTCTCAGAAGCCTCGAAGCCGCCGCCCTGACCAGCTGTGCGTGGTGCTCTTTGGGCCCAAGTCTGGGAGCTCTCTCCTGGGCCGAGTGTTTGGAGGCGGGGGGGCCTGTGTCCCCCAGCGGCCTGCCGCAGGTGTTGTGACGACGGCTCTGTTGGGTCGTAAGTTGCATCCCGTTCACTCGAGTGCCCCTCGGTGTGCTCTGGTATGTGCACAGGCTTGGGCGGCCGTCACCGTGGTTTGAGTCGGGAACATTTGTCTTCACCCCGAAGGAAGCGCTGTGGTCTTTAGCTGTCACTCCCCATTTGCCCCGCCCCCAGCCCCGGCGGCCGTCCGTCGGTCTGCTCTCGTCTCTGGACCGGCCTGCTTGGACGTTTCGTGTCCTCGGAACCATGCCTTTTGGGACGGCTGCTTGCCCTCCGCATCATGTTTTGGGGACTCTCCCGCGTGGTAGCGGGCATCAGCCCCCGCTTCCTCCTCAGTCAGATCCTGTCCTGTCGTGCGCACGGAGGGCGTTTGACTTGCCGGTTCCTGCGTGAAGGGCTCCTGGGCTGTTCCCTGCCTTTTGGCCGTTCGGATCGTCGTGCCGGGAACCGTTCCGGGCACCTGGTTAATTCGGAAACCACCTCCTGGTCATTTCTGCTGCTTTGCTGGTTGTCTCACAGTGATTTGCTCGGAAGGCTGACGACGGACGAGCCTGCTCCGCGGAGAGTCGGCGTGGCTGGGCGGCCAGTGGCGGTGACACGGCCCCGCTGCTCCGCTGGAGCTGTGGGACGACCTGCGGGTGTCCCCGGTGTCGTCTCCCGCAGGGTTCCCTCATTGCACTTCCCCGTGGGCTTTGTTTGGGTTTTCTAAGTCTTAGTTCTCCTGGTTCAGGGTGTGTCCATGCACGCAGGTCTTAAGGCATTGGGCTTGCCTGTCACTCCGCGGATCATTCCGGAACTGACACATTCTTCCTTCTAATGACGAAAATGGGGAGAGAGCCTCATTTGGGTCTGAACTCTGTGGCTTGCCTCGACGCTTCCCTCTAGGCGGACAGGGGATGCCCTGTGCGCTCCGGCAAGGACGGCTTCCCTTGAAGCCGGTCTTGGAGCATTTTTATGATCTTTCCATAATTGGGAAGGAACTGGTGGGGCAAGTTGTGGCCTCTCGTCCGTCTGTGAGTCATCACCCCATCACCTGGGCGGGTCTTTGCGGTGTGTGGGAGGCTGCGTCTCTCCGTGGCCCAGCGCCTCCCGGGATGTTCCCTCAAAGGTGCCCGATGCCGCCTCCAGGTGTGCGTGACACGGGGGCCGCCCCCCTCGCCTCCACGGGCCTGCTTTCCCCACCGGTAGAAGATGGGGCTCGAAGCGAGTAATTTCCAGCATTCTTTTCAACTCCAATTTCCTGTGATTTTAAGGGATCTGAGAAGGTCACGGGCACACACAGTGTTGGGAGTGGTGGGGTGGCTGCTCCTTACCTGGGGTAGGCCGCGTGCCCAGCGCACCCAGGGTTGAGACCAGGGCGGAGAGAGAAGCCAGCGTTGCTTAGGGAGGCAGCGATGCCCGCCCAGAGGAATGCGGCCGAGTCCAAATGCGGCCCGAGGCACAGCGGGCAGGCTGACACCCCCCCTCCGGGTCCCATCTGGCCGGGGCTCTGGAAAAGACACGCAGAGACCATGCTCGGGCTTCAGAGGGGCGCGTCCCTGAAAGTGTTGAGGAAGGGAGCTGGCGAGACCTGTCTCAGGGGGAAGGCCAAGTTGTAAGACAACTGTGGGATGGCTGGGGGTGGGGGTGGGGCCGGAGGGGGCCCTGGTTGTGATGGTGGGGTGTCTGGACACATGGCTCTGGGATGCCCTCTGGCTGGAGTGGACACCCGTGGCCTTGGGGGCCTTTTCTCTGGCCCGCGGGTGATAGACGGGCTTGACCGGGCCCAGAACACGGCCCACTGTGGTGGCCTGTGGGGACAGCGGTCTTGGCCTTTTTTAGGGAATGAGAGTGTGGCCAGGCTTCTCTGGGCAGGGAGGGCAGGGGGAGGTGCAGGCTGTTGGCTGGGTGCGCACGGGGCCGGAGCACCCTGCTGACCGGAGGGGACCTAGGGTGGGTGGGGTGGTGGCTCTGTCCACCTGTGTCTCTCAGGGACTGGATCACTCTTTGATTTGATACCTGTTCATGGCACTTTGCTTTGTGTCCCGCGTGGTGCCAGGTGCTGGGGACATTGCAGTGAGCAGGATGGCCCCAGTCCCTGCCCTATAGGAGTAGTCCTCGGGGCTGCTGGCAAATGGGGTCATTTCTACTCAGGTTGAAGCCACGTCTTGGACAGCTGAGGGGCTGAAGGAGGTCCGCCGTCCTGCCAGGGCCCCCCTCGGGCTGTGAGGGTAGGGGAAGGCTTGGGGAAGGTTTTCCGCCCAGACTCTGCCCTGACTCCCCTTCCAGGTAGACATTTCAGGTGTGGTGCATGGGCCCGTCTGAACCCCGGCCTGCCCTGGCCGGCCTCGCTGTGGAGTGTGCCGCTGTGCTGCTGGTCAGTCTGGAATTTTGCCTCTGTTTCTTTTCACATGAAGGTGAGAGGCCGTGGGACAATGGTAGCTGTGCCTTCAGGAGCAGATCGCCGTGTTCTAGGGAGGCAGCCAGGAGCACGCCGGGGCTCTGGTGGTGAGAGCGGCCGTGGGCTGAGTTGGCCTGGACCCCTCTGGGGCTCTGGCCCAAGTTTACCTCTTGAGCACGGTACCTGCTGGAGTCGCCCCCCGGCGAGGTGGACCCATGCCCAGGAGCCAAGCCGGGTGGACAGTCCACGAAAGGTCCCTCACGGGGCTTGCAGGCCGGTTCATTCATTCACAGCCACCGTCACGGTGGCCCCATGCGGGGGTGGCCCTGGGGCACAGGGACGGTAATTACACATCCAGCCTCCTCTCCTGGGGCTGCCAACGTCACACCAGCTCCTCGGCCACTCTGATGGCTTGCTTTCCTTCTTCCCAACACCCAGTGGGAGGAGAGAAGGGCAGGCCCCCTGGGGGACGGAAGGTCTGCCCCTGGCCGCCTGGCCCCGGAGAAGGGAGGAGGCAGGTCTGTGCGGTGGCGGCCACGGGAGAGCGGGGGCTGGCAGAGCTGGCTGCTTCCTCTCCCCACTTCCCTTCCAGCGGCTCACCCGGCCCCTAGAGCCCTGGAGGTAGCCTGGGGACAGGTGTTAGATGCCAGCCCCTCTGGGCAGGATGCTGGGCTCTGCCCCTGATGCGACCCTTGCTGTGAGTCTCACTCTGGCCTGGGACCCTGCTCCCCTGTGTGCATCTGGGGAAGCTCTGAAGGCGTGCGGTGGCTCTGGGCCCAGAGCCCAGCCTTTCCCGGGACCCTGGGTGGGCGTTTGCCCCGTCTCGGGCCCCCCAGAGACTTCTCAGAGATGGTGGCCATCTCTGTGTGACTTCTCGATCCCACGCACAGCAGCGGAAGGGCTCGGAGATGTGTTCTCCTCCACTGTCATTATTTACAAAATGAGGTTTCTATGACACCGGCTTTTGGTAGACTCTCCGGATTGGTGAGGCAGCCTCTTCCTGGTTAGATTGGGCAGCCTGGTGGCGGGGACTTGGGACGGTGCTTTTGGAGTGGGAGGCGGGTGACTTGGCTGCCACTAGCCCCTGGCTTCTCTCGGGACCCAGGACGAGCCCCAGCGGGCATGGCTTCCCAGCTGAGCAGGTACCATCAGTCTCGTGCTCTCCCTCTCCTCTTGCGGGGCTACTGTCGCAGATGGTCTGTCTGGGGGCACTTTCACGGGGTCAGGTGGTAGAGGGGATGTGCCCCCCGCATCCAGTGTGGGGGCTGGCTGGCTCCCTGTGACGAAGGACAGCTGTGCCTGCTCCGGATCTGCTGCTCCGGACGTCAGGTGGGGCTGAAGCTGGGACAGGAGGTCCAGCCCCCACGTCGCTCCCTCGGCAGGACCGCAGCCTGAGGATGGGGAAGCATGGCCCCGGGTTGGCAGCCGCTTCTCTCTGCGGCCGTGCTGCTTCCGGTTCTCCCCTTTCTCTTGCCAGCAGGGTCCTGTGGTTGTGTGGGGCGCTGCTCGCTTCCTGCCTGCCCAGCCGCCCAGTGCTCTGGGGTCTTGGGATCCGTGGGTTCTGGGCAGCCAGCTGCACCTGGAGCTTTCTCTGGTTCATTCCCCGGTCCTGGCCGAAGTGTGAGCCTGGGCCTTTGGGTGAGATCGGTGCCTCCCACTCCTGCTCTGGGGCCTGGAAGAGCCCCAGGGACTTTCTCCTGGCCCAGCCATTTCTCTATCCCTGCCTCTTCTAGGGACTGGTGGAGGCTCTGGGGTTGAAGGCACATTGCTGGAACCTTCTTGGACAGCAGGTTGGAGAGGAGAAGCAGGGTCACTTGGGCTTCTGATTGGCGGGGTCTCCTGTAGAAAGGTGGGGTGTTCACATGGCCATGGTTGGGGCTGCCTGGTTGAACCTGTCCCATCCCCCAGCCCACATGGTCCTCCTGGCACGTGCACAACCTGCGGTCGGCCCCCCAGCTCCTGTCCGGCCAGGAGCGACTGCACCTGCTCGTCCTTGGCTTCCTGCCAAGGCGGCGGCTCCTCGCATGGAGCTCGAAGCTCGCAGCTCGGCCGCTACTGCTGCGGGTTAGGTCAGGGCAGAAGCACCCTGGGGTTGTCCCTGCTCGGGACACCCACCGCTGCCCCACAGGGACAGGTCCGGGGACCTTTGGCACAGTCTCGGTGGTGTCCTTGGCACTGGCCGCCCTGCAGGCCCCCACCTGGACCACAGCTGGGGCCCCGATGGCTCTGCCCTTCTTTGGGACAGGTGGAAAACCCGAGAGGACTTTATCTGTCCTGGGAGTCTGGCTGTGCGTTGTGCTGCCTACTACCTTCTACCTCAGAGAGCTAGTTCAGCTTTCCCTGTTGAATCGAGGAAACCACCTCCCTCCCCACTTACCATGGAACTCACGCTGCAATGTTGTATTTTCTTTTATTTTTTTAAAGATTTTATTCATTTGAGAGAGAGAGAGAGAGAGCAGGAGCAGGGGGAGGGGCAGAGGGAGAGAGAGAAACAGACTCCCCACTGAGCAGGGAACCCCATGTAGGACTCGATCCCAGGACCCCGAGATCATGACCTGAGCCGAAGGCCAACATCTAACCAACTGAGCCACCTGGGCGCCCCTGCAGTGTTGTATTTTAGCTGGGACGTTGTGGTGTCAGAATCAGAGAGTGCTGGGGGGATGTGGAGGTGGGGGGAGTGGTCAACCCCCTGTGCTGGGGCCTGGCCTGGGCTGACTGGGCTCGGGACTCAGGAGTTGAGTGTCAGGCTCCGGCTGTAGCCACTGCTGCAGGTCCCTTGGGGCTCACCTGTCCCTCGATGCTGTCTTCTGTGGGTGGAGCACAGTCCCCCCACCCCCGAGTGCGAGTGTCCTCTGGCTGCCATAGCCAGTGACCACAAACTGGGTGGTTTAAAATAACAGAAATGTCTGTTGTCACAGCCTGGAGGTCCCAGGCCCCGAATCCTGGTGTCCGCCGGGCCTCGCTTCCCCTGAGGGCCCTGTGGGGGGATCCTTCCTCGCCTCCTCCAGCTTCAGGTGGCTCCTGGCACCCTTGCGTTTCTTGGCCTATAGACACGTCACTCTGGTCTCTGCCTCCTCCCTGGTGTGTCCACATTTCCCTCTTTCCAAAAAGACACTAGTCGTTTTGGATCGGAGTGCCCCCAATTGACCTTGCCGAACCTGATCACGCCTGCAAAGACTCATTTCTGAAGAAGTCCCGTTCACAGGTTCTGGGAGCTAGAGTGTGGGCATATCTTTTGGGGGACACAGTTCAACCCAGTATAAAAGCTCTGTGCGGGGCCAAGCAACAGGGGGACAGGGCCTGTCCTCAAGGTGTCTGCTGTGAGGCCAGGTACATGGAGCTCAGGGGGAACAAGATTAATCATGTTTGGCGACGTCCGTAGGACGAGCTTGGATGAGCGGAGCTCTGGATCGGAGCACACCAGCCCAGCTGGAGTGTCCACAGGCAATGCCGGGCCGCCCTCCCCCACTGATAGCCCTGGGGGCTGGTGACCCTTGAGGCAGCGGGCTACGTGGCCAGTTAGGTCCAGGAGGTGTGAGGCAGGTGTAGAAGCCTCCCTTGGCTTTGTGCCTGCTTCTCTGGGCTTGCTTTTCTCATTCTTAATAGTGAAGAGGAAAGCGAAGCACTTTTCACATCCACATCTTCATTAAAAATGGGAAAACAAAAGCTTGGACCAGGGACCACATGTTCTCTTGGCTGTCTCACCCCTCAGACACCTGCCTGCCTGGAGAGGACCAGGCCAGTGGCGCGGGACTCTAGGGAAGTGAGATGGGTGGGAAAGTCCCCGACGGAGTGACGGGTGTTTGAGGACAGCCCTGCCCGTTTGGGGCCGAGGGGAGTGGGGAGCTGGGCTCTGGTCTCCCTGCCTCTGCAGGTCCCGGACGGAGGCTCAGGGCTGCCTGAGTGGCCAGCTGGCCTGGGGAATTAAGACTATTTATGCAGGACCTGGGTGACCCAGGAGTGTGGGGACTGGCAAGTGTCCCAATGAGCTTTCATGTCCGACGATGTGCAGTGTGGAGCTCCTGGGATTTATTCCCAGGGTGTCATTGGGGGCTCCTGGGGGCAGCCGGGTGTGGATGATGTGGGGTTTCTGGGGACCCTTGAGTGTCCCACGATGGCCCCAGACACTATCTCAAAGGCTGCCTCCTTATCAGTCTCTTCCTCAGTGCCCCGCCGGATGTGAGCACTTCCTCGTCTGCCCTGTGGCCCCGAGTCTGCCTTCCTCCCAGACCACGCCGCATTGCTGTGGGCCAACCGTGGGGGGCACAGCTCCACAGGCCAAGTGAGGCCCGAGGTGGGAATCGGGCTCCCCCAGAGGCAGGCTCTGGTGTTTCTAGGAAAGGCTGGACTCAAGTTTCCCTGATGCTCTAGAACCCAGGGGCTCTGCTCTTCCTGGCCAGCCCCCTGACCCCTTGCAGCCCCAGGACAACCAGCCTCTGGGCAGAAATGACCATCTGTCCTTTACTAAGTTGAAAACAGATACAACGGAAAGAGGCTGATAACAGCAGTTTTATTAATTTATTTATCAGAGGAGCGGGGAGAGCACAAGCAGGGGCAGTGGCAGGCAGAGGGAGAAGCAGGCTCTCTGCCCAGCAGGGAGCCCCGGGATCATGACCTGAGCTGAAGGCCACTTGTTTAACCTTGACTGAGTCACCCAGGTGCCCCTAGTTTGGTTATTTAAATTGGCTGCGTCTTCACTCAGACTTAAAAAACAAAGAAAACCCTTAGTATAGATTTGAATTTCTATTTTATTTTTAAGCCCGAATTTTTAAAACTTGAAAATATATACATATATATTTTTAAAGATTTTATTTATTTTTTTGACAGAGACCACAAGTAGGCAGAGAGGCAGACAGAGAGGGGGAAGCAGGCTCCCTATTGACCAGAGATCCCAATGCGGGGCTCGATCCCAGGACCCTGAGATCATGACCTGAGCTGAAGGCAGATGCTTAACCCACTGAGCCACCCAGGCACCCCTACAACCTGAAAATATTTGAAAAATTTTTTTACTATTTTATTTTTCCAGCTTTATCGTGATGTCATTGGCGTTGACCGTGGTGCCAGTTTTAGGTGTGCAGGGGGGTGGTTTGGCGCGCGTGTGGCAGGAGGCTCACCCCTCCCACCGTTAACCTCTTGCCTGACAGGGCTGCAGAGTTTTCCCGGGGGTGGAAGTGTTGGCCGCCACTTTTCTCAGCACCTTTCCCGTGTCTGGTGCCATACGGCTAACTAGAGCCTCCTGCTGCCCTGACGCCCTCAGGACTGGTTTCCCTCGTGCTGGGAGTTTGCACCTTCTGCCCCATTCGCCCCGCCGCCCCCCTGCCTGGCCCCAGGCAGCCAGCAGACTGCTGGCTCTCTCTCCCTGAGCTCCCTGATTTGGATTCCGCATGTGAGATCAGGTAGAGTTGTCTTTCTGTCTCCGACTTACTCCACTCAGCATGATGCTCTCAGGGTCCATCCGCGTTGTCAGGATTGACCGGATTCCCTCCTTTTTTGAGCTTTATCCCCTCAGCCATTGATGAGCGCCCAGGAGGCTCCAAATACCACTGAGGCAACTTACGTTTCCTCTGGGTAAATGCACAGAAGGGGAATGGCTGGATCATGTCGTGGTTTCGGCTTTCATTTTTTTGGAACCTCCATGCTATTCTCCATGGTGGCTAAACCAGTGTGCATCCCCAGCAACAGTGCATGAGGATCCCTTCCTCTACAGCCTTACCAACAGCCGATCTCTTTTATCGTTTTGATAATAGCTGTTCTAACAGGTGTGAGGGGAAAGCTCACCATGGTTTTAATTTCATTTCCACAGTGATGAGTGGTGTGAAACGTTTTTCCGTGTACCTGTTGGCCATATCTCTCTTCTTTAGAAAAGTGTCTAGTCAGTTTCTTTGCCCGTTTTGTTTAAAAAAAAAATTTTTTTTAAGTAGGTTCCACACCCAACATGGGTTTGAACTCAAGACCTGGGATCAGGGGTCGGATGTTCCACCGACTGAGCCAACCAAGCACCCCACTTTGTCCTTTTTATTTACTTCTTTATTTAATAAAGACTTTACTTATTAATCTGAGAGAGACAGAGAAAGTGACAGTATGAGCTGGGAAGAGAGGGAGAAGCAGGCTGCGGTCCCATGAGCCCGAGATCACGACCTGAGCCGAAGGCAGACGCTTACCCAACGGCTACCCAAGTGCCCCTTCTTTGCCCATTTTAAAATCAGATTTTTTTTCACTGTTGAGCTGTGTGAACTCTTTATACATGTTTGGGATATTAACCACTTATCAGATACATGATTTGCAGATATTTTCTCCCATTTGGTAGGTTGCCTTTTCTTTCTTTCTTCTTCTTTTTTTTTTTTTTTCAGGATTTTATTTGTTTGATAGAGAGAGCACCAGCAGGGAAGAGCAGAGGGAGAGGGAGAAACAGGCTCCCCACAGAGCAGGGAGCCGGATACGGGACTTGATCCCAGGACCCTGGGTCATGACCTTAGCTGAAGGCAGTGGCCTAACTGACTGAGCCACCCAGACGCCCGTGTGTTTTCATTTTGTTGATGGTTTACTTTGCTCTGCAGAAGCTTTTTACTTCGGTAAAGTCCCATTTGTTTATTTTTGCTTTTGTTGCCTTTGCTTTTGGAGTCAGATCCAAAAAACCATCGCCAAGACTGATGGTCAAGGAGCTTACTGTAAGCCTGTGTTTTCAGCTGGGAGTTTCATGGTTTCCGGTCTTACATTCAAGTCTTTATCCATGTTGAGTTGACTCAAGAAATATCTTTAAGTGAACGTTTGAGAAGCCAAGTGAAGCTTCTTCCCGGTGTTCTGGGGTTCCCCTGGCCTCTGGTCAGGTTCCCATGACTGTTGCCCCGAGCCAGTGAGGCAGGGGGGGACAGCCCCACGACCAGAGTGGTTCTCGGTTCTCATAGCCAGCTCTCCCGCAGGATGAAGTGGTGGCACCTGCGGGTGGGCAACAGTCTGCTGTCAGTTACCCCAAGATGTCCATGCTCATTTGCTGAGAAAGTAACACCTTCCAGCTCTGTCTTGGAGCTTCCAAACTTCTTGCAGTCGGTTGGGTAAACATTCACCTAGAGGGTAGGATACTGCTGATGAGCTTGTATTGGTCATGTGCCAGGCACCGTGGCTGGGCCTGTTAACTGCATTATCTTGTGTGATTCTGTCCTCCCATCGTCAAGTGCAGTGGCTCAGTTATTATGCCTATTTTAAAGACAGGGAAGTGGAGGGAAGAGGAGTGAGAGTTTGGTCTGCTGCCCGGCGCACCCAGGTCTAGTAAGAGTGGGAGCCAGGAATGATCTTGGGGTCTGATTGGCTAGACTGAGCCGCTGAGCGGAGCTGTCAGGAGGTCATAGCCCCAAAGGGTGGCGGAGCTCTCTGGACCCAAGTGGAGGGTGCTGGTCCGGGGGGTGTGCTGGGGGATCCCCGGGAGTTGGTGAGCGTGCTGGGACTGTGGCCTGTGCTCTGCGGATCCTCTCTCCAGGCGTGAGGCTGGTGAAGGCAGATTTCATTAGCCTGGTTGTGCTTTGGGAAAGTGCCAGCTAGACTGGGGTTGCCCACTGTAGGAGCACCAAGCTGGTTTCTTGGGATTCCAGAGATTTCTTGGAGTTTCCCCACCACTGGCTGCCGACAGCAGGGATGTGAACATTTTTCCTCTTTGGGCCACTGAGGTGGCATTTCAGTTCCCCCCAACCCTGGAGGGCTCCCAGCTCTCGATCCGAGGCACCCAGCCCCCCTCAGGCACCCCTAAGAGCTCAGCAGGCCAGGGGCAGGTGGTGGCGGATGTTCCCCTGCTGACAGGAGTCTCAGAGCCGTGGCCCGTTTCCACTTCTCAGAGCAGCCGAAGCTGGGTGTGTTTTCCCCTCTGGGACTCCGATGGTGGCCTTCCACGGGGTCACAGCCTATGTCCTGGTGCTCATTCAGCCCTATAGGTGGCTGGGGAGCCTGCGAACCAGGAGGGGCAGGTGTGCTGGGAACCCCAATAGCCGTGCTTTGGTCTTGCTGCCTTTGCCGAAGGCCCCTGCTCTCACCCCTTCCCTGCTGGGTGCCTGTGGCCCCGGGGACACAGTCCTGCTGTCTGCCTCCTTCCCTCCTTCCCATGGAGATAGGACCCTTGTCTGGGGCTGTCAGAGCAGTGGCCCACTCTGACCAAACTTCCCCGGAAAGTTCCTTTTCCTTCTTCAGGAGGCTTTGGTCTCTTGGGACGACGTCTGGTTGTTGCTGTTCATGCGTGACACCCTTCCCAGTGGCCTTATCCCGCTGCTTCTCTCTCCTCCACCCAGGATCATGCGGCCGGATGATGCCAATGTGGCTGGCAACGTCCATGGTGGGACCATCCTGAAGATGATCGAGGAGGCAGGAGCCATCATCAGCACCCGACACTGCAACAGCCAGAATGGGGTAAGCGTCTGCGAGCCGCCACCCAGCCCACTTGGGATCACCTGAAGATTCCAGGCCCAGGAGGCCCGGCGTCCCGATGTGTGCGACATCGAGCCATTCCCGGGTCGGGACAAGAGTTTGCATGGGCTTCTCCCTTCCTTCGTCCCTGGGCCTTGGGAGCTTCTGGAACCCTGGGGGGGACCCGTTGGAATGGTGCTGGTTTGGGGATTCATCAAGGAGGGATGGGGGCAGCGAGAGAGTAAGCGGGGAGCTGGCTGAGAGCTGCATTTAAGTTCCTCCCCCTCCATCCAGAAGAGTCTTGGTTTCTAGAATGCCCTCCCCCAGCTCGGCTGCCCTGGGCCTAAGCCCTCCCCTGTCCCTTCAATGGGGAGGAGGCTGGGCAAGCACTGGCACTCTTGCCGGGGAAGCCCACCAAAGCCCGGCCAGAGCGCCCGGGAGGAGGGTCAGCTTTTCTGCTTTTGCAGCTTGGGCAGCTGGGGGGCATTTGGCCCATCTTCTCCTGCCCTGCCTCAAGGGCCGAGGGACCTGACCTTTCCTCTGGAGGCGGCCCAGCACCTTTGCTCGGGGGAGGGGGTCTGTCTTGCTCCACACTGCCACCTGGGGGCCAGTCGAGATGCAGTACCACTGGCTTCTGCGTCCCGGTGTCCTGTGTCTCCCTGGGCCTGGGCCAGCCACCCACCTCGAGGGGAGGAATGCACGCTCCAGTACGCCGGCTGGAGGGGGAAGGAGAGAGAGCCCTGCACAGGTGTGTGGGTGCGCAGGTGTGGGAACCAAGCCAGAGTGAACGTTTTAATGGGTAGACATGGGTGAGGGGGCCTCAGCACACTGCGAAGGAGGGGCTCACTGGCCCAGCTAGGAGTCCGGATTTGTTCAGGTGCCTGCCCTTGGAGTTGCGGGACAAACCAGGCCGTGTTCAGAGTGCGCCCTCTGGTGGCCGCTGTGGGGCAGGGCCTGCGTGAGGACCCAGCACCTGGCGGCCTGCTGAGACAGACAGTGAGGGTCCTGGCAGGAGAGGCTGGACCCGGGAAGGAGAACGTTAGGATGGGGGAGTGAGAGAGTTGGGGTGGGGTTGCGTGGTGAGGACCCACGTAACTGCTGCTGGGTAGTGAGTGCTTAGCATTTTGCAAAGCTCTGAAGTGGTTCTGCTCATATAATCCTCTCCCCCGTTACCCCCTGTTGCACAGGGGAGGCAATGGAGGTACAGAGAGCCTGCATGCTAGCCCGAGGCTGTGGGGGAAGCAGGGGGTAGGTCTGGGCCATGAATCCAGGCCTTGAACCTGTGCTTTGAGCCCCTGCTCCTCCCCATCCCATCCCTGGAGGGAGCCTGGGGGTACAAGAGGGATCGTTCTGATGTGTTGGCTTGGCGATGTCTCTGGATTGGTGGGCCCAGGATGGGGGCGTATAAGTTCCAGGCTAGGGAGGGTTTGTGAGCCCCAGGCAGCTCCAAGTGGTTAGACCCTGGCATGGGGGCCAATGCTGACCTCTGAGGGTCTCACTGGGTCTCTGGGTCAGGCAGGGGGACCCCCACCCCTTGAGGCCCCCACCCCGCTCCCCTGCAGGCCTCATCCGCTTTCTGTCTTTAGTATGTCATGTGGCCCCAGGGTTCTGTTGTCAGCTGGGACCTCTTGGTTGGCACCTTCTGGATGCTGAACTGGCCCCTTGACCTTGATGGGCCCCAGAAGACACCCTGGACCTGTCCCCAGGCTGCTCCTCCCAGACTCCCTCTCCTCTGTACATGACCTCTACGGCATCTGGTTACCCACACTGAAAACTGGGGACCTTCAGTGATCCCGTTCTTCCTCTTCTGTTGAGGGCACTGGCAGACAGTCCTATTGTGGCTCCACCTGCTCTGTAGTTCCGGATCTGAGCACCGTCTTGCTCCCAGACCTCATCTCCTGTGCCTTCCCCTTTATACTCCCTTGGGCCACACTGGCTCTCTTGCTTCTGTGTGACTGGCTGGTGTTCCTACCCCAGGGCCTTTGCACTGCCTCTTCCCTCTGCCTGAGCTGCTCTTCCCCCAGAATCTGCATGGCTCCCCCTCACCTGGTTCCAGTCTGGTACGTATGACCTCCACTGAGGCCTTTCCCGATGACCAGCTCCCTCCTTGCTCCTAGCTGTTCTCCACAGCACTGTTGCTCCTGGAACATTGTGTGCTTTGCTCATTTATCTTTGGTCTGCCCACCCCCTCCACCCCGTTAGAATGTAAACCCCACGAAGGGAGGGACTTTGTCTTTCACGTCCCTGCCGGATGCTCAGCATCTGGGTAGAGGCCTGGAGCTCGGTGGACTCGCTCTGGCGAGAAGGGCGTGTGTGGAATCGCCGTCCTATGGAGCATTGAGTAGGCACTTAGGGTGTACCAGCGACCACACTGTGTGCTCGACCTTTTCTCTCTGGAATCTTCCCAACTGTCGTCTTAACCCCACATTGTAGGCGAGGCGCAGGGGCCTAGAGAAGTTACACGACTTCCTGAAGGTCCCACAGAGTGGCCCTCTCTATGGTGGCATCTGCTGAAGGCGGCCTGTGTGGGAGTAGGGCAGGTGCAGCCCAAACAGTCATCGTAGTGAGAGGGAAACTTCTGGACCCGCTCACTCTCACGTTTGATGCCCACGTGTCTGTGAGAGGGGCAGCGCACCCCTTTCTCCGGGGGTCACCCTCTTGGATCCTGGCAGCAGCCCGCCGGCCCCACTAGCGAGTGGCAGAGCTGGGAGCTGAGCCCAGGGCCCTGCGCCGTTGCTTCTCGCTCTGCTCCTGAAGCCACTGTCCTGACTTCATGCCCCGTGGCTGCTCCGGAGCCCAGCAAGCACTGTGATACTGGTCACCTCTGGGAGCATGGCGGAGGGCCCTTCCTGGGGTAGACTCGTGAGAGTGCTCCCGGTGTGGGGGCTGCCCCTGCTTTAAGCCCCAGAAGCACAGAGGCCCGGGGCTGTGTCAGAGGCACAGGCAGTCAGAGGTGTGCTCAGCCTGGAGGCCCTCCTCCTGCGTGCAGGTGTTTGCTGGCTTGTGTTTTGAAACTTAGGGTCGCACCTGCTCTTTACAGAATGCCTGAGGCGGGCCCAGTGCCCTGCTGAGCCCTTGGGCAGCGGCTCACGGTCAAGTTGCCTCTGCCCTGGGTCCGGGCCCGTGCTGTCTGCACCCTGGTCTGGTGGAGAGCCCCCAGGCAGCCCACCCGTCTCTCTTAGGCTGCCCCGTGTGCGAAGGTCTCTGGAGCGGTTGCCCTGTAGACGTTCCTTCTCTCCTTTGGAAGCCAGCCGAAGATTCCTAAGAAGGGGCTTCCAACCCAGAAGAGCAGGGGTGAGGCCTCTGCTAGGCGTCCTGTGCCAGGCCTGAGGGCTTCCTGTGGCAGGTGTGTGCTGACAGCTTTCCCTGGGACAGTGTGGAGAGCAGCTCTGTCTCCTCCTGGGTCATCGTGTCCGTGTTCCGGGTCATGGAAGGGAACAGCACCGCCAGCTGCTCAGAGTTCACGCCACTCTGAAGTGCGGGGACTAGAAAGTCAGCTGGTCTGCTCGGGGTCCCTGCCCTACCCGCAGAGTCCTGGTCCCTCAGGGCCTGCTGATCCCTTAGCTCACACCTCCTGCTGTGCTCCCCTCCCCGCACCTGCCACAGCCTCCGCCCTGCTCAGTCCCTCCTGCTCTCCCCTCTGCTGGAGAGGGTGCACACGGTCCATACCTGCCTCCACCTTTCCACTCATGCCTCAGCTCAGAGGCTGCCCCCAGCCCCAGCGCTTCTCACACGGTCCCGTCCGAGCACCTGCCACCAGGTGGCCGTGTCCTGTTCGCTTGTTTATCATCCGCCCCCTGTCCGAACCCAAACTGAGGGCGGGCGATCCGACTCACTCCCCTGCATGCCGCACCGGGCCCAGTGCCTGGCTCCATGCCAGTAGCTGCCTCCTGACCTCCTGACCAGCCTCCGGTCCCCTGGTGTATCCGCACTCAGCTGCGGCCCAGAAGCCGATGACCCTCCCCCTGACGGAGTGTCCGAGGGTCACCTGCCCACACCGTTCACCTCCTTTGTCTCGGCATGCAGGCATCTTATCACCTCCTCCTTGCAGAAAGAAGGACACTAAGAGGGAGCTCAGGTCCCTCAAAGACTAAGCTGCAATCCCATGAAAAATTACTCACACGCACACACACGCACACACACGCACGTATGTTACCCATGTGTGAGTGTAGCCATACCAAAATTTAGCCTCTCTCCAGTGAAGACACCTGGTTCCGTGCTGTTTGGGGTAACAGCGCTTGCGTAATTCCACCAAGCCGCCCAGAAGTGGGGCTTCGGTTCCTGTCCTGCTGCGCTCAGCACATGCCTTTCCCGCTTTCTGCCGGTGGGTGGCGCCGTAACCACAGAAGTCTACTAGGGGTGCACTTTGTTTCAGTGTCCGTGTGACTTAGGGGGCAAGTCGTGGTTGGGGGAAAGCAAGGGCAGATTAGGGGGCAATTCGTGGGGGGGGGGAGTCGGTACACATTAGAGAAGCCACAGCCTAGCCCTGGAACCTTTCCCAGCCACTCTGCTCCCTTGCTTGCTGAGACCTGGCTCTGGCATGTTTATAGGAACAGAAACAGGAGGAACCCCCACCCCATGTTCCTGACTCACCCAAGAGGGGTGAAGGTGCAAGTTCTCTGACGTCCCTCCAGAGAAGCAGGTCCGGTCAGCTTGAGGGGCCCCAGGGCATTGGCACGTCCATGAGGCGGCAGGCGGGCTCTTGCACAGATAACCGCAGGAGGTTCCCCCGGGGCTCAGAGTGACTCTTACTACAAGCTCAGTGTCGCCAAACCTTGGATGAGGGGTACTGCGAGGACTAACTGGGAAGGCGAATACCAGAGCGGGCAGGGCCGGATGGACAGGCTCCTACCCCCAGCTCCCCATCCAGCTTGGGTGCGCTCAGCCTCCTGGAGAAGAGGGCTGTTTTCCAGGAGAAAGCGATAGATGGGCCAAGTGCTCTGTTTGGCAGTGAGGGTCTGAGGTCCCCCTGTTGAGAAGTACTTTCGGGAACATACACCAAAATGTCCTTTCAGTCTGGGAAACAGCCCCCGGTACTGAAAATGATTTACGTGAAAGGATACCCATCACAGGGTTGCTTATAGTAAGAAGCAAACGGACCCATCGGACCCAAGACTGTGATAATGGAATATTCCGTTCTATTTGGCCATTAAACACACTTTTGCAACGGAGGGTGTGTCCATTGTGGAAAGTGACAGTGACGTCTGTGGTGGAAACGGCCATGCAGAAGAACAAGGAAGTCAGGTTCAATAGAGAACAAGCCCCAGTGTAGACTGTCGCGTGCCCTCCAGATGGCCCTCCAGACATGGGTGTACTCCGTGGCCACGTCGATCCCTTACCAAGGGTGTCCTGGGTGGCTGGGGACCAGTGACAAACACACATCTTGTACCCTGTACCTGTTTCTTCCTTTGAGTTTTGAGTCCTGCACTATTTGAAGGATAAATAACAGTTAAACAAAGGAACACTGATTGCAAAGCATCGTTTGTAACACAGGCAGGTTATGTTTCCTTGTTTCGAGTGGAGGAAGAAGCAGGCTGGGGACACGTCCGTTGATGTTTGCACGGCCACATGAGCCTGAGTAACTGCAGAGGAGCTGGGAGATCCCGTTCTTGGGGAGAAGAGCCTGGGAAGGAAGATCCCGAAATAGAAAGCTGGGTTCTCTTCCGAAGGGAGGAGTGGTTTTCCCTCCTCAGTCTACTTCTCTGTGTACTTCCCAAATTTTCCATGATGAGTATGTCTTTTTTTACTTTTCATTATGGAAGTGATACACGTCTTTTGTAGAGAAATTAGAAAAAAGAAGCCACTCCCACCCTCACTGCTCAGAGAATCCGCTGTTGATTGCTTTAGGGTGTCCCGTGAGGCCTTGCTGTGTGTCCTGCGGTTTTGCAATTAGGAATGTGTGATGTCGAGAAATGGCGTGACTTTCACAGCGGGGGGAAGAAGGGCCGCTTTCGAGGAGTGTGGCCAGGGCTGGGGCTCACCTGTCTCTGGTCTCCGCAGGAGCGCTGTGTGGCCGCCCTGGCCCGCGTCGAGCGCACCGACTTCCTGTCCCCCATGTGCATTGGCGAGGTGGCGCACGTCAGCGCGGAGATCACCTACACCTCCAAGCACTCCGTGGAGGTCCAGGTCCACGTGATGTCGGAAAACATCCTCACAGGTAACTTCCGCACGCGTCTCACTGAGCCAGCTCTGGGTCCCCACCAGCAGCAGCCACAGCTCGTGCTGACAGGGGGCTTGGCCCTGACGCCCTCTGTGAGTGACAGTCCCTCCGTTCCCAGCTCCACCCCTGAGCAGACACTCCTGCCATCCTTGTTCTGCAGACAGGGACAGGTTAGGCAATGAGTGTGACCGCGAGCTCCCCCAGTGGGACTTGGGCTCCCCCCCGCCGCCCCCAGTGCGCAGACCTTCCCCTCCTGCCTTCCCCGGGAGGAGGCCCCGTGACCAGCTTCTCAGAGGCAGAGCGGTGGCAGTGGGCTGGGAGGGCACAAGCCACCCTCCAGCCCCCTGCTGTCTCCCCCCCACCCCACCCTCTTTGCTGTTCCCTGGATGGGGGCCACTGGCGGCGTGGGGGTGGGGGAGTGGGTCGCTGTCCCACCCTTTTCCCTGCACTGGGGCCCCCATCCAGGCTTAGGCTGAAGCTCCTTCTGCACCTTTGACTCTCAGTTTGATCTGAATATTCTCCTTCCCCCAGTGGTAACCATGGAAACCCCTTTTCATCCTCCCACTGGGCTCTGCAGGGGAGTGTGGCTCTGCTTTGCACTCGCTGCGGCTTTTTATAACCGGGCTGCTGATGAGGAAGGCAGGCCCCTTTGTCCCCTTGCTGCCGCCCTCCCTGCCCCAGGCCACCCTGTCGTCTCACATTGTCCCACACAGGGGACAGTCCACGCTGCTTCTGGAGGCGGGAGCTGCCTGGGTCCTTGGGTCTTCCTCCTCGTGCCCGTCCTCCTTCCTTGGCAGTGGTGGCCTGCAGCTGCCCTGCTGGGAGAGCTTACAGGGGCTCAGGCTTCTCCCCTCCCCGGGCCTGGAGCCCAGTTGTCCATCTGGAACATCCGGTGTCCTCAGCAGGCCTGGCCGCAGCGTGGTGAACGGTTTAGCCGAACGGGGGCCCGGGGCCCTGGAGCACGCAGCCTCCCTGTGCCCTGTGTTTGTGTCCAGGCCCTGGGGGAGCCTGTAGCTCTGGCATCTAAGGGACCATGGATGTCGCATGCCGCGGCCCAGAAAGGGATACCTGGACATGGTCTTCTCACCACGGGACCTTGGAGTCCCTGTGGCCCAGGCCTCGGGGATCGAGGGGAACTCATTGTCTCAGCTGCTGTCCATCTCCAAACGTCTTCTCCATCTGATGGCCGTCCCAGCAGTGGGGCTTTCTCATGGTGGTAAGCAGCAGGATGCCAGGGACTTCCGATGGGGACGGGTCCGCCTTCCAGATTTCTGGCCCCAGAAACCCTGAGGAACTGAGTAGCATCTCCCTATGGCGAAAGGGGAAGAGGCCCGGAGACGGGCGTTCTTGACTTGCAAAGCGGAGCTCAGCCCCTCAGCGTTGCGCCCCCAGCACGGTGACTCTCAAGGGGACATTTTTGGTTGTCACCATCTGGGCAGAGGGGCTGGCATCCGGGGCGGGGAGGGCAGGGATGCAGCCGCACAGACTGCACGCACCGGGGCCGGGGGTCCCCACCGCGAAGGGAGACCCAGTCCAACGTGTCCTTGTGCCGGACGAGGCTGAGAAGCCCTGTCCTCCTCCATGAACTCCGCAGGGAAGGAGTCATGCTTTCCTCTTCCCGGCAGCTTCTCTTGGCCCGCAGCCGATGGAGAGCTGATAATGCAGGCGAATGAGTGATGGAGTGAACGGGGCTGTCAGGGAGATGTGGGTTTCTGTCCAGAGACGGGAAGCTGACGGACGGTTTTGTCTAGAAGGACACGCTCCGCCTGACTTCTAAGGGATTGCTCCCACTGTGGGGCAGGGGCTTCTCGCCCGGGGCCGAGGTGGCGAGATGGCAGCCCTCTACCCTGCCCGAAAGGATGCCCCCAGCCCCCAGCACCTGGTCGCTCAGCCTTGGCTTCGCTCCTTCCCTGCAGGGTGGGCACGCAATGCTGACGGGCCCTGCGGGGGAGAGAACGGGTGGTGAGGAGAGGGGCTGCGGGTGTCCAGCCTCACGGGACGGGTGTGGGCTCTGTGACCCTACTGTGCTCTGCTTCTCCAGACGGGGCCTCCTGATCCTCAGGCCTCCCTATTACACGAAGCGGGCGACCATTCTTGGAGCCCCGAGGGCCGTGGCTGTTCTCCGTGTGTGGGTTCTCTTGCCCCATACCTCCAGCTGAAGGGCCAGGAGCCGCCTCTCTCCCTCCCCCACCACAGGTCCGTCTCTCTCTCATCTCTGCGTCTTTTTCTGTCATCGCCACGTCTGGGCATCTGCGTCTCAGTCGTCCTCCCTCTGTCTTTCCGAGTTTGGATCTGTGCAGATCGCTCTTACTCTGGGACCCCACGTTTCTCGAGGCCTCCCTCTCTGTCCTGACGTGTGTCTTTCTATCCACATGTCTAGAACACGAGGGCAGGGCTGGTGGCTGCCTTGTCCCCTGCGGTCCCCCCCACTGCCTACAACAGTGCCTGGCCCCTTGGACCCAGGGTGACTCTGACAGGGGACGGGGAGGAAACTGAGACCCCAGGAGGCAGGGGTCCCCTGTCTGGTGTGTCCCCCTCCTCTGGGGCTGTGCTGCCTGCCCAGAGGCAGCCAAGCGAGCACGCGCCGAAGCAGACAGCCGGCAAAACTCTGCCTTCGAGCACGCTCATTCCTCTCCGGCAACTGTCAAAATATTAAGCTAACCGGGACCTGATTGTTGCAAATTGCTCCAGAAAATAGCTGGGAGCGCTTAAGATTTTAAAAGAGGTGTTTTTAATGCTGCAATTGTCTTTTGATGGTTTTATTAAATGACGGAGAAAGTACAATTAGCATGTTTTGCCTCATTTGGCCTGTGGCGCTCATCTGGGTCTAAAGAAGGGCCACTCTGGGTTTCCATGGAAACCAGCTTGTCAGACTGGCTCTGGCAGAGTCAAACAGGAAATCTTTATTCCCAAAAGCAGGTTGTCAGATTCACTCTCAGTCAAAGTGCAGTGAAAATATTTTCCTTGTTACTGGCCTGTGGTTCCCAAGCACGGAGAGCCTGTCCTGATGGGGCTGGTGGTGCAGGCCGGGCGCCGGGGGCTCATCCTCCTGCGTGACCACAGGGCTCAGCTCCGGCCTTGGGGCTGTGTTCAGGGGCAGAAGCGAGAGGCCCGGCCCCCTTTGGGAAGGCACCAGGTCAGAAAGCACTGCTAGGAGAGAGCTCCACGACGGGCTTTGGAGAGGACACCTGGCTGCTGTCCACCCTCCCCGCTTGGCGTCCTTCATGTCCTGCAGTTTTGCTGTTCTCCACACGGAGGATCTTCTGTGTTGAGGAAGCTACATTTTAAGGCATCTTTGCAGACATTTCCCTGAAAGTACTGGGACCCCGGAGGCGTAGGTCTATGCACACAATAGCACCGAGTTGCTGTGTGACCCTAGGTAGACCCCTTGACCTCTCTGGGCTCCAGGCTCCTCCTACACAAGGGGGGAGGCGAGGGACCATGCGATCTCTGGACTTTTCTGGCACGTGGTTCTCAGCCCAGGCAGGCCTCCCTGGTAGGCCTAAGGAAGGTTCTGTTTCCTGTCACTTGGCCCACAGTGGGGCTGAGCAGCCCACTGCCCTTCTGTCAGCACTCCACACGGATTGGAGTTCTGAGTCGGTGGCCGGTGGCCACAAATCCGAGTGTCTGGGGTGAAGCCTCCCACCTTGTGGGACAGGCTTTGCCCAGGGGCCGTGCAGCCACGCCCCAGCTTGTGGCCCAGCCGCCGCCGCTCCCGGGGCTGCCCATGCGGGCTCTGGCTCCATGTGTCCCCAAGCCTCTCATGTCCGTGGGCCGCTGTCCTTTTGGCCCCCCTCTGGCAGGAGCTGTTAGCCTGTTCAGGAGGTGGACGTTCCCTCGCCGAGCTCAGGTCTGCGGGATCTGGTTGCAGACATTCGAGCTCAGCGGAGCCTGAATGCCCTGGCTCTGTCCCCTCTTCTCTGGGAGGTGGCTGGTGAGGGCCCCACCCGAGACCCCTCAGGCTTTTGGGCAAGTCGAAGGCCAAACTCCCCTCCTGTCAAAGACCCGTGTAGGGGAGGAGCCTCTGTGTTAGCAAAGGCTGGAAAGCTGTTCCCCAGCCTGTGATGGGAAGTCTTTCCAGCAGCCTCCAGGGGGCAGCACTGGGGTGGGCTGGGGCAGCTCCCCATGCCCTGGGCCCCGGCTCCCACCTTGCGGCTCAGCCCCACCTGCCCTGGGCTCCCACTGCACCATCACTCACGTGGTTTTTTTCTCTGAAGGTACTAAAAAGCTGACCAATAAGGCCACCCTGTGGTATGTGCCCCTGTCACTGAAGAACGTGGACAAGGTCCTGGAGGTGCCTCCAGTCGTGGTAAGGAGACCCCCTTCTGCTTCTCTCGGGGGCAGATGGCAGAGGCTACCCAGGTGTCCCAGGATAGCAACAGCGGGGGCTGGGGGCCGGCGCTGCCGGTGGACGGGGCTGTCCCTGGCGGGGATCTTCGTGCAGGTTTCACTCGTGGACGCCCCTCCCGGAGGACCCTTCCTCATGTCCCGACCAGAGTGGGTTGGGACCGTGCCAGGTCACGGGTCTTTCTGAGAGAATCAGGACCTCCCGACTGTGTGGCCCAGGCCAGCCACTCCTCATCTCAGCCCCTGACGAAACGGAGGCTAAGATATCTCGGTTTCCGCCTCGTCCCCTGCCATCCTTGGTCCCCTCACTGTGGTTTGCTGCAGACAGAACCATCTTTGCAGGAAGGGAGCCTGTTGTATTCATTCCCAGCCTGCTGGGCGTGCTTGGGTGGGCAGGCTGTTAGAGGGTGAAAGTCGAGCCGATAGAAGGATTTAGTTCCTTCTTTAATGTTACCCCTCCCCGCTCCCGTGGTGCCCAAGTCCCTGCATGTTTCTAAGACATGTGTGACAGCTCCTCGGTGGAGGCCTGTGGCTCTGTTCTCACACCTAAGCTGTTCTAGAGGAGCCATCCCGTGGCTCGGACGGTGGCTGCCTTGCCACGAGCATTTTCCTGTGCTCACGCAAAGAACAGATTTTTTTAAAAACCGTGTAACTGGGAACCACAGCCGTGGGCGCTGGCGCCTGCTCTTTTCGCAGTGAGCTCACAGAGAAGCTGGGTCCCGTCCTCCTCCTCACAGGGACGCTGGGTGCAGGCCCTTCCTGCTTGGAGGAGGCCTGCTCTGACTCCGCGGCCCACCTTTCCACTCCCTGCACCCCTGCAAGTGTGACCCTACGGGGGGCGCTCCCTGGAACTCCCCACCAGCCACACCTCTGCCCATGGCAGCCCAGGGTCTGACCCCACACCCTGCCTGGGCCCCTGGGGGCAGGCGAGGCCCGGGTGGCACGTCTCTCCAGGTCGGGATGGCGGCCTGCGGGGCTCTAGTTGCCACAAAGTCTAAATATTTAAAAAACTCTCTGGAGACAGGGGAGCCCTTTCCATGTTGAAGGGGAAAGGGTGCTTGGACCTTGGCCTGAGTTGGATGGGTGGCCTGTCCTTTGGTCCCACGAAAGAAGAGACATAGTGCTGCCACCTGATGACGGCGCTGGCGCCACCCGTCCTTGCACGAGCGACGGGTACGTTCTGCAGCAGCCTTGCCTCATCCAGACCCCAGTTCTGTCGAGGTCACGTGCACAGCTTCAGTTTGGACATACTGTTCTCCCCAGAATACTGCCCTCCCTTGCTGCCCTGCCCCACCCCACCCCCTCCCTCCCTCCCGCTCTCTCCCCTCCCTGCAGGGGGCTGGGGGCAGGACCCTACACTCAGGAGTGAGTGACTTTTCTCTCTGGAAATTACAAGCATACCCACCCCTGCTTTCATCTTTTGCGCCCGAGCCCTGGGTACTCGGTATGTCGCATCGCAGGGAAACACGACTAATTATTGAGCTGCTTGCGTTTTCGGACACCGCGGATTGTGGAAGTCTCCCACGGGCCCTTCTCTGGCTTCGGCACCTGATGCTACGCGTCCGGGGGTTGATGCTGAAGGAAGCTTCCAGGGCTGAACCCATAAGCTTTTGCTTCCTCTGGCCCCTCGGGGCCAGGGGGCTGGGGGGCTGAGAGCTTTGGGTCTTCCCGTCCTCCCCAGGGAGCACTGACCCCCACATCCCCGGGGGGGCCTGGAGCTTTCCCAGCCCCTTTGCTGAGCCGGCTCCGATAAGACAGAGACACTGACTCTGCCCTGCGGAGGCGGCCACGGAGAGGGTTCCAGATGGGAGAAGCCGCACAGCTCCCAGCTGCAGGGGACCCCGGTACTCAGGAGAGCTCGTCCCCCAACACGTGCAGCCCTGCAGAGAGGCCTTCAGTGGGTGTGAGATACAGGTGTGCTGTTTGCCTTGTCCTGATCCATCCTGGAAGGCTCCGGTGGCATTTATGCATCGCAGGCAGCATGTCTACAGGCTTTCTCATCCTGAAATCCTGCCGTCGACCTTTTACAGACCACTGTCCTTTCTTTGAGAATACACACATCTCTGTCCAGGGGTGTTTGTGTGACACATGTCTCTCAGGTGTATGTGTATGCCACGGACACGTATGTCACACGTATCACAGCACACACTCACATGTGCGTAGAGGGACCCTGTGTGTGTCTCCCTGAAGTCACCGGTGGTCGACCCCCCATGGCGGTGTCTGGTGTCAGATGCTGCCACTTGGCCCCACCCTCTTCTCCAGGGAACAGGGACCTCAGTATCTCTGCGGTGACCCGGGAGAGGCTGGAGGCATCCAAGAGCAGACGCTTGGGTTGTGGGTTTTTTTCTTTTTCCCGGTGTCAGAATGTGTGCTCAAGTTCAAAGAATGCCCAGGCTCTTGGACCCGTGGGCTGAGCTGGCTAATGATTCACATCCGCGGGGCTGGACGAGCCCTTGGGGGTGAGCGTGGGGTCCCAGCCCCACGTTGGGACTTCCAGTGGCTTTATCCCCAGAGTCAGAGCCAGCAGGCCAGCATTGGAAGGAAGCTGTGTTTCCTCTGTCTTCTTGGCTCGTGTCTGGCTGGGGCCGCGCCAGCCGCGTGCGAGGGCCTAGGCCCAAGTAGCGGGCTCACACGGCCAGGATTTATGAGACTCGGGAGGTTGGCTGTTTCTTAAAAAATATCTCTTTAAAAGGCATTTCTGGAGGACACTTGAGTGCAGCCATGAATTTCACCGGATAGGTACAGCACAGACTCTGCTTGCACGCTCTTTACTGTGGATGGTGGGACAGGAGGTCGCAGTTTATCTATGGAAGAAAAAGTTGAATCATCCACTGTAACTTAAACACTTGGGGTTTGTTTCTTTTGAACAGACTCCTCAGCTCCTTTCTTGGCCTCCTTGGGAGACAGGTTCTCAAGCCTCAGATAATGGTAATTAAGCCGCAGACTGGCGTTCCGACCCTGTGCAATTTGGAGCAGAGCCATAAGCAGGAAAATCAGGATGTTTAAAATGGGCTTTTGAAAGAAGGTCCAAAATTGTCATCTAAAGTGAACTTGCCCAAGTTGGAGAGGCTGTAGTGGGGTGTGGAGAGGGGCCCATGGGGTCCCTTCGTGCAGAAGCTTCTCCATCAGGTCTGCTGGAAATGCCACCTGAGGGAAGGCAAGGGCAGATGTCAGAGCTAACCGAGGGGGGGGCTGGCTGGGCCGCGGTCGGCAGGAAGGGAGAGGGTCTTCGGGGAAGCTGGCCACTGAAGACCGGGCCTGCGGCTTTTCCAGGGGGTCCCACACAGAGGGCGTGTGTATGTGTCCTACACTGGGCTTGGGACAGGGCCCTTGCTGTCACATCAGAGAAACCCAGTGTCTCCCACTGTGCCCTTGGGAACCCATTTTTGTGCCAAGTTTTATATTCATGTTTATTCTTAACTTCTTGGGTCCGAACACCTGTGATTCACGATGACAGCGTCGGTGGGACTGTCGTAGCTTTGGTGTGCGTTCCCGCAAGTGTGCAGCCTGTCGGACAGGCTGGGAGGTCCGCAGGGGCAGGGCGTGTTGAGGGCACGCGGGAACCCTGCTCTCCCCTCGCCCTGTCGTGTTCCCGTGATTCTGTAGTTCTGTGTCCGGGGACAAGTCCTAGGAAGGAAGGGGCACGTGTAAAACGTGACAGAGGTTGTTGACAAGATGTTGTTTGAACAGCAAAGGGCTGGGAGCAGGCCTGATGCGTTCAGTACTGGGTCCATCCCCCAAGTCCTGTTAGGCTGAGAAGTTGGGCTAATGCAGTCGGAGGGGGAAATATGGCTCCTTGGAAACGTGGCACATGGCACGGGAGAACTTTTATCTACACGTGGAGATGAAAACAATGGAGGAAACACAAAGTAAACGTTTGAGTCCGCTTATCTCTGGATACATGAGATTTTCACCTTCTGTTTCTATTTTTATATTTATTTATTTTTAAAAAAGATTTTATTTATTTATTTGGCAGCGAGATCACCAGTAGGCAGAGCAGCAGGCAGAGAGAGAGAGAGGGAAGCAGGCTCCTGGCCAAGCAGAGAGCCCGATGCGGGGCTCGATCCCGGGACCCTGAGATCATGACCTGAGCCGAAGGCAGAGGCCCAACCCACTGAGCACCCCAGGCGCCCCAGTTTTTATTGATTATATTAAGTCTTCCCAGGACAGGAATGGATGGCTCCGGTTGAATGCCTGGAGACCGTGCCAGGAGAGACTTGAGCCTGGGAGGCCGAGCCACGCCTGCGCAGGGAGGGCGAGGGGCAGGAGGCCAGGCTTGCTGCTGCTGGCCTGACCGTCTGCGCGCTCCTCTCGGCAGTACTCCCGGCAGGAGCAGGAGGAAGAGGGCCGGAAGCGGTATGAGGCCCAGAAGCTGGCGCGCATGGAGACCAAGTGGAGGAACGGGGACATCGTCCAGCCTGTCCTAAACCCAGGTAAAATCTGGGGTGCAGGGCGGGGGGTTCACTTCTGCTGGCAGGTGCCAGATGCGGCAGGCTCCTGAGCCTTCTCCTCTTGGGGTCGGTGCAGCCCCTCACTGTGCATGTGGTCCTCGCGGCCCTGTCCCCTGTCCCTGCAAACCCGTTCCCAGTAGCGCCGTGAGTGCTGAGGGGACGGGACAGCTCTGGGGGTCCCGGCAGGCCATTGGAGTATGAGGCAGAGACCCCACTGCGTGGACACAGCGAGCCTGTGCTGTCGTGTCCGTCCCGCAAGGTAGCTCTGGAGCACATTTTTTTTTTTTTTTATTTCTTTATTTGACAGACAGAGATCACAAGTAGGCAGAGAGACAGGCAGAGAGAGAGAGAGGAGGAAACAGGCTCCCTGCTGAGCAGAGAGCCCGATGCGGGGCTCGATCCCAGGACCCTGAGACCATGACCTGAGTCGAAGGCAGAGGCTTAACCCACTGAGCCACCCAGGCGCCCCTGGAGCACATTTTTTATGGGATTTCCAGCTCATAAAAAACAGGCAAATGGCAGCAGCTCTTTCCACGTTTCTCCTCAGCAGCCTGGCCCTCACGTCTGTGAGCCCGCGGCTTCCCCTCAGGCCGGGGCCTCCGGGTCGTTCCCTCCCATGACCGGCATCAGCCAAGTGTCCGCCCAGAACCCACACAGAGAGGTCCAGGCTGGTTTCCGTCCAGATGGGACTTTCCTCCCCAGTCCTTAGCAGGCTGCTGCCCTGGGGCTCAGACGGTGCAGGGCAGGGTCTCAGGAGGTCTGTCCCCCTCAAGGCCACCGTGAATCACTGGGTTGTGTGTCTCCACCGCACACACATGAACACACGTCATCCGAGGGGAGAGGATTCGAGAACATGCTGTGTTCTGTGTGGGGCTCCACAGGGTGACCCCTCAGGGTGCCCCGGACACAGGTGTGTTTGAGTTCCACGTTTTGGTCCTTGACAGCCGAGGACCTGTCCCGAGTAATCCCTTTCCTCGCTGATGTGCCCCCGTGTGCCCTGGGCTCCCCTCCCCTCACGCTATGCCCCAGCTCCCGCTAACCAGGACGACGGTGGACTCCAGGACACAGACTGGACTGGGTTTCTGGTCCCCCCACCTGCCTGCCCAGGCTTCAGGCCACATCCAGCATCAGGGCAGGGGGGCTGGTGACCACCCAGCAGCTGTGCGAGTGAGGATGGGACCTCCTGGGTTCGTCCACAGCACCTGTGTAGTTCGCACAGGATTCTGCAAATCTTTCTGTCCCCTCACGCACACCTCCCCCTTATACTTCTCACTCTCCAGCTTCAACCTGCCCATAGCAAAGGCCGGTGGCCTGTGAGTGGGGGAGTGTCTTCACTGTCTTTTCACATCTGCTTCTCAGCAGAAGCCAAGATGATAAATTACTTGTTAGTATTCATAAGACAGAATGTTGCTGGAATAGATGATCATTTTCTAACACAGTCACCCACAAGATGGGCCCGGGGTCACTCCTGATGACGGAGGGCAGCGACGATGCCAGACTCAGGCTCTGCTCTCAGGGGGCAGGGGCAGGCAAGCGTGCTGGTCAGGCAAAGACATGGGAGACTGCCAAGTGACGAAGGGAGAGGCGATGTCTTAGGAAAGGTACAAAATTGGTGCTGAAGGTATTCTGGAACAGAGAAGCTGGAGGGGCTGAACAGCAGCCCTCCCCCTAAAGACCTGTCCATCCCGTCCATCCCCCATTCTGGACTCTTATTTGCAGAAAGGGTGTTTGTTGATATGATTAAGTTAAGGATCTCAGGACGAGGTCATTCTGCATTACCCAGCTGAGTCCCTAACGCAGGGACCAGTGACTGTTCTCATTAGACAGGAGGGGAGAGATGGTGTCAACCCAGTGGCAGCAGGGATGGGCTGGGAGGAAGTCTGGGCACCAGGTGGGGGCTGCTGGGGCGCTCCTCTCTGTGGGCCCTTTCTGGCGAGTGCTTGGGGTGGGAGCCAGTCCTGGATGCCTCCTCTGACTGTCTGGGAAACAATATAACGCTCACGGTTTCCAGCCTAAGTCCCCTCATGCAGGGGTTATTTCCTGTTTGCTCTCCTGTCTGACTGTGAATCGGATACATAACGCTTTTCAGAATCTATGACTCTCCAATGCTTTAGTCAAAGGAGACACTCTGCATCTCAAGATTTCTTATTCTTTTTTTAAAAGATTTTATTTATTTGAGAGAGAGAGAGAGAATGAACGAGAACACACACGAGCTGGGGGGAAGGGAGAAGCAGGCCCCCCACTGAGCTGGGAGCCCAAAGTAGGCTCGATCCCAGGACCCTGAGATCATGACCTGAACTGAAGGCAGATGCTTATCCAACAAAGCCACCCAAACGCCCCAGAATCTCCTTTTTTTTTTTCTTTTTTAAAAGATTTTATTTATTTATTTGTCAGAGAGAGAGAGTGAGTGAGCGAACACAAGCAGGGAGAACATCAGGCAGAGGGAGAAGCGGGCTCCCCGCTGAGCAGGGAGCCCGATGTGGGGCTCCACCCCAGGACCCTGGGATCACAACCTCAGCCAAAGGCAAGCTTAACCCACTGAGCCACCCAGGCGTCCCCTAAATCTCGTTTCTTGATAGATTTTTACAAGCTTTTATTTTTATTTTTCTGTGTTCCAATAAGAATGCATCTTTCTCAGATGATTAGCTTAGGGACTAGCTTTTAAATGCTTCTTAAGGAAGCCATATGCCCATTCCTTGCTGTTTTTGAATGTGCCCTGCATTTCTGACCTCAGTGTCCCGGTAGAACTGGCCTCACCCTGGCAGGGCGGGGCTGGGCCTCTGCAGCCAGGCCTCCGGAGGCCCAGAGGAGGGCGGGATGGGGCCCCCAGGACCCGCCAGCGGGGCAGGTGCTCAGCAGGAAGGGCAGAGTGTGGGGTCGTCACTGGGGTCTTTGGAACACTCCAGCCCCTCCCTGGGGGAGGACTCCCCCCCGCCCCCGTATCTGCAGCCTTCTCTCAGGGTTGACACCAGAACCCCATTTGGGCACGCTGTTCCCTAGGCACTCCCTCACGGGCTTGACCTTATCCTTCAGGTGTCCTTTCAGAGAGTCTGGGCGTTCTTCAAAACCCAGCTTTTTGTTTTGTTTTGCTTTGTTTTCTCTATCCGACAAGAGAAAATACAATTGCCTTGAACTGTTTGATCCACAACCGTCAGAGGTCCAGCTTTGACCGTGGAGGGACTGTGTGGCCATCGGAGCCGTTTGGGGGCAGTTGGGTTGATGACAAAGAACCCAGCTCCGGCTGCTGGGCTGGGCCCGGGCTCTGCCCCAGTGTGGTCAGCCCGACCCCAGCCGCCCCCAAGAGTGCTTGGTGTGCATCTGGGGTCTCCCAGGATCTGACCAGGCCCCATCTTCCTGCGCCCATCAGCATTTGTTCTGGGGAGAGAGTGAGGCGTGAGGAGGCAGGGGCGGGGCAGTGAGGGACACGTTGTGGAGACTTGCGCTGCCCGGGTCTGAGTCCTACTTGTGCCTCCATGGGGACTTAACCTCTGCCACTGTTCCCCGGCTATTAACACAGGAGAGGGGAATTCTGGGTATGTTTATAGCCGTGTCGACACTCTCCCGTTGCTGCCCTGGGGACATCACTCGCATTCTGGGCGCTGCCATGATCATGAGATCCAAACACTAGGTGCCCTGCCAGCCACTGTCATGGCAGCCGCCCCCACTGCGGAACCCTGGGACCCCAGTGCCCGACATCGTAGAGGTTTATTTCTCGTGAAGTCCAAACCGGCTGTTCCTGATCAGGGGTTGTCCTGCAGGTGGGGCGGACTCGTAGCTGTGCATCTTTTTTTTTTTTTTTTTAAGATTTTATTTATTTGACAGAGAGAGATCACAAGTGGGCAGAGAGGCAGGCAGAGAGAGAGAGGGAAGCAGGCTCCCTGCAGAGCAGAGAGCCCGATGTGGGACTCGATCCCAGGACCCTGAGATCATGACCTGAGCTGAAGGCAGAGGCTCAACCACTGAGCCACCCAGGTGCCCCTGTAGCTGTGCATCTTGAACAGGTAGCTTTTGGGGTTACCTTGGAAGGGGAAAGGTCAAGGGCTCCCCCATCCGGGGTTCGCATGGTTCAGGCTGAAAGCGGGTAGCGTTCCGCTCGCGCCTCTCTGGCAGGAAGGCGGCATGCCGAGGAGGCTGGGCAGCGTGATCTGGTGTGCGTGGAGAAGGCGAGGAGAAGGGGCTGCCCGGTCCTGCCGGCTGACCACCACGTCCTGTTTCCTTCCCACGCCCACGTGGGGCATTTCACCCCGAACCTGTCCAGCCACTGCCTGACCTCAGGGATCAGGGTCTCGGATTGCATGTGGTTCCCATTGGGTTTAGTGGTGGTACCTTGTGGGTCAGTGGCCGGAGAGCAAACCGTGGGTCCCCTGCACCAGCACTGTGTCCACACTGTGTTCCCGGGGCTCGTGTGCTGGTGGGGGGTGCTGTGTCCGTGATTGTTTACAAAGTTGGGAGTGAAAGTCAGAAGACTGTCCAGATGGAGGGTCTCCGCAGCCCTGGGAGCGTGTAGCCCCGAGGTGTTGACTGGCTGCCTATGCCTCGGGAGCGGGCCTCACTGGGCACACTGGTGTCCCCAGGAATAAGCACCATGACCCGCTAACAGAGGGGCTGACGAGCCCCTGGAAGCCTTTCCTTTCACGGACCAAAGCACGTGGAGGCCACAGTTGTCCTTGGAGAACTCTCACCTGAGCGGCCGGCACCTGGACGCCCTCAGCGGCTGCGCAGACGTCATGGTGCTCAGTCGCGGGCATCGAGCTGTCCCACGGCCTAACCCCTCTCCTTTGCCATTTCAGAGCCCAACACAGTCAGCTACAGCCAGTCCAGCCTGATTCACCTGGTGGGGCCTTCCGACTGCACCCTGCACGGCTTTGTGCACGGAGGTAAGGAGTCAGCGGCTGCTGCTCGCTCACGTCTCTGTCTCCGGGAGCCAGGCCGTCCGACCTGGTTTAGGCTCTGGTGTTTGATGAAGCAGAAGTTTAAACTTTTAAGAGGCTGCATGATAAATTGCCGAAATACAGCCGGCGCCGGTTTTTAAAATGGAAACGAAAGTCAGGTGGCTGGCTCTCCTGACAGAAGGTCACACGCAACCCTGGAAGCTGAGAACCGCAGGGTGTGTAGTGGCCTCGGGTTGGGGCAGGGCCTTTTGGGGCAGTGATGTCACCAGAGAGTAACAGTGTGACCCGTTACTGAAGCAGGGCTGCCACAGCATGTTTTTGGCTCTGACGTTCTCGTTTATTTCTTTCTCTGGTCAGATTCCACCTTAAACAACGTGGACCTTGAAGTTCCTGGCTCGGGAAATATAGGGGACTTAGCCCCAGGTTCATAGCGGGACACTTTTTACTTTAATGGAGAATTGATTGATTGATTGATTGATTGTAAGTCAGAGAAAACAGTAAGCATGGGCACAGTGCCATTCACTTAAGCTCTTGCCTCCAAGGCCGGGAGTACCAAGCTCTCTTTTCTTTTCCTCTCAGAAAACTCCTATTCATCCTTCAAAACCCAGCTCAAATGGTACCACTCTGTGCAGGGTTATGTTGCTATTTCTACCCAGGGCGGCTCAGGGCAGGGCTCGATCTTACTTTGTGTAGGCTCTAGGACTTCATACAGCGTCGAGCAGGTGCTCTCCTGAGGCGCGTTCCATGAGCAAGAGGCACAGATCACATCCATGTTCAGGAATACGGGATAACATGTCCTGGGCCTGTCGGCGTCAGAGAGTGCGCCCTGATTTGAGAAATACTTTTAAAGTTTGCTTCTTTTTTTTTTGTTTGTTTATAAGCTAATCCTCTTTGGTGTTTTTGTCTTTTTTTTTTTTTTTAATTTCACGATTGTTTTCCTCCTTCAACTAAATGTTGGCTGCAGTGTCCTTTAATCTGACTAACTTAGATCCTACCCATGACATTGGTACTGCCCAGGCCCATGCCTGCAGTGGTGGTCAGAGCGTCTTTGTACCCCAAGGACAACTGTGACCCCCTAAGCTTGCTTGTCTCATTTTCCTCACCAGCCCTTGCCTGCCTCCTGGAAGTGGGAGGCAGCCCCTCTTCTGAGCCCCCATCCGGAGCCCAGATCCCATCACTTTCAGCCTCACTGAGCTCCATTCTGCCTAAAATCAGTGAAGCTGCAGCAGAATTTTTGCTTGTCTTGTCCGTATGTTGGAATTTTGGGAGAGGCGGCATCTCCACATTTCGCCGTCTCCTGGTTGACAAACCCGGTCTCCATCCACACGTGCTGGACGGCATGAGTGAGGGAATTGCTGCAGATCTAGGACCCGTGCTCTGTCACAGAGCCTGAGCTGCTTCCCTCGAGGTAGGCACGTTTCTTTAAGAAGCGCGTTTAAGGAATGTTTATGTTGGCTTTGCGGTATTTAGTGCCTATTTTAGTAAAGGTTTTTGTGCCCACAAGTTTAAAAAAAAAAAAAAAGCCAATTATTTTCCCCAAGTGCAGTCATCTCTAAATAGCGCCTAGTAACTCACCAGGAGCGAGTGAACGAAATAAACGCCACGCTGAAATCACCTGCGAAGACCTGGGATTTCACGGCGTTTTCCTACGGAGAGGAAGCTGGCGATGCGAGGGGTGTCTGAACGCGTCTCCGTCAATGTTCTCTCTAACCTGTAGCTCAGTCATGCCAAGCGCAGAAAATCGTGAGCTGAGATGGAGGCTAATTCGTCTTTTATCCAGTAATTCTGGGCCATGTATATGTCTCTGAAAAACTCTCGCCCTGTCCCGTTTTCTGTGCCTTTCACACACCGGACAGTGTCAACCTTGCAGCCCGGCTCCCGTCCCTGCACTTAAGAGTGCACGATGCGGACGCTGACCGTGCTGAACTGGGGCAGGGGGCGGCCCCAGGTGGGAGGCAGGACTACAGTCCGGTGCCCGGTCTTTTGTCCTGTCCTGGGTGCACAGACAAGCTGTCCAGGGATTCACAGAGGGAAGCAGGAGCAGAGGGCAGCAAGCCGGAGGACACAGAGGATGTTGGTCCCCTGTGCCAGGAAGGAGGGCCGTCTGCGTCCCTGTGGTTGTGGTTTCAGGGTCTCGGCACGAGTTCCAGCCTGGCTTTGGGCTTCTGCCTTCCCTGAGTCCTGAGTGAAGCCACGCGGGTCCCTTCCTCCTCTTCTGGCCTCCCATCCCCTCCGCTCCCCGCTGTTGGTTTTATCCCTGAAGCGGTGACCTGGCGGGTACTTGGGGGGTGTTTAGGTTCATGCCACAGTGAAGACCTGATTATAAACTCATCCAGACGCCCATCCTTGATAAACAGTAAGAAGAGGAATTGATGGTCCTTCCCGAACATACTAAAGCACAGGCGTCTGAGCCCCAAAGTGAGCGTTTTCCTCCAAGGCCAGGACTGCGGTGAGGGCTGTGCCGTCATGCGTGTTCCTGCGGCTTCGGGGACTGGAGGTGCTGGCATTAAACCAGAGGGACACTCGGAGGCCCCGGCACTGACAGAAAGGAGAGAAGGCTCTGTCTTTGCAGATGGCACAGTGACATACCTGGGCGACCCCAGAGATTCCGTGATGAAGATAACTCAGGTCATTAAAGAATTTAGGGAAGCAGCAGCATCTAAAATGACCGATACTTGCCCGAAATAGAAAAATGACTTTTTGTTGTTTCTGTTTGTAGGCATGTCTGTTGTCCCAGGTGTGTTTTGGGTTGAATTTTATTTATATCACGAAATATCACTTTTCAGTAATTTGGTGGAAAGCTATAGGGCCAGTTTTGTCTGTCTGATTGTCTTCTTCAAGGTCTTGTTCTCGTCTTCCGTTGGTTCCGGAGACGATCGCTGCTGCTTTCTTCCTCTGGGACGCTCCCTGCCTGGTCCTCTGTCGGCTCTCCCACGCGGGCCGGGAGGGGGGTCGCTGCCCAGCACGGCCCACACACGGCGATGGCGGGGGGCTCCCTGGGGGCCACCCAGCATCACCCAGGGCAGGCTGGAGGAAATGTCTCCGCCGTGAATTCCTCACTTCTGAACCTCTGGTGGCCTTGGATGTTTCTTTGGCACTTTCACAAACCTTATTCACTAGTTTAAACCAAGGTATCCTACGGGAGGGTCCAAAATGGCTTTTGCCAAAATGCAGCTGCTCCGTCCTCTCTTCGTCGGGGCCACAGCTCTGGCTGTGCTCCTGGCTTGTGGCTCTGTCTCTCGGGGGGTCACTTGGTGGGCCGGCGGCAGACTCGTCTCATCGCCGTGTCTCCCACCCACTCCGAACACCCAGCCCCCGGTCCCCTGTGGAATGCCTCTCGGTACAGTTACACCTGCCGGACAGCCATGCAGGATGCGTTTCCTTGGAGAGGGCCGCCCTCCGCCCCCCGCGAGCCGGGCTGCTCGTTCCCTGCACTGCCCTGTGCTGGTCATCCTCACAGAGTTTGTTTTCTGGTGGCTTCCTAGGGAAGGCGTATGTCAGCCGGATGAACGGCTCAGCGGCTGTGCGGAAGGCCCCACACAGTGGCTTCCACCAGACAGACGACAGCTGCGCCCTGTGGGATGACGAAGCTGTAAGGTGTCCAGGGCTCCTCGGGAAGCTTGCTGGTGTTGGCGACCCAGGCTCCCTCTGCCCAGTCTGCCATCCCTGGGGTGGCCCCATTTGGGTGGTGAGGCGGCATGTGGTGGCACCAGCGTTCCAGCCCGGAAGGCCAGGGGGGCTCCCAGGAAGCGGCACCCACCGCTCGCATCTGCTGGTGGGTCCAGCTGGCCAGACGTGTCAGTCAAGCTCCAGAGCTGCTGTAGGAGAGAGGGAGAAGTCACTGGGGGGGCGGCCTCTATGGGGGGCTCAGGAGTAGTTTTCTGGATTTGGCATGTGTCAAGCGTTTCCTGGCTGGGTGTAGCATTGTCTCCCCAGGACTTGGAGGCGTTGGTATATCCCCTTCCTGCAGCCAGGGTCCCTGTTCAGAGATGTGGGGAGTCTGTGGTTCTCTCCCTCCGCTCTCTGGCCGCACCTCAGCCTGTCCCTCTTCCCTGAGCCTCACGGCTCGCTCTGGCCTCTGCCCTGGGCCCATCCACAAGCTTCCTGCGGACTGCTTTCCCGAATAACATGGAATTGAGTGGTCCGCGTTTCCTGGGCTCCTCTCCTTTGCTGTGCCCCCCCCAACCCACGCTGCACTTCACAGACCCTCCCCTGGCGCCGGGGATTCAGAACAGCCCAGCTGTCTGGAGTCTGGGGACTGCACTGGTGAGTCCCGGCTCTGGCTCCATCCCTGCAGCTCCAGCCAGCCCCAGCTTTCCACAGCCTCTTACTCCTCAGCGCGCCCCCCTCTGGTGCGTCTCCTTCCGCCTTTTCCCCAGAGTCAGCGCTCCTTTTGGGCTTCGGACCCTCTTCTCACCCACTTGCGGGTGTCTGCCCCAGTGGCCGGCTCATCCTTCCCGTGGTGTCCGTCTGTCCACTTTCCCGAGAGGTCGTGGATTGTGGTCTCATCCTCGCCACCTGCCGGGATCGCCAGGGCCCTCAAAAATGCAGATGCCCGCCTCAGCCCCCTGTCCCCCGGTTGGACCAGGTGCCATGCGGAGGCCGAGTGCTGGGGTCCTGGTGATTCTGACAGACGGGTCACCTGAGTTACCAGCAGCTGCTGGGAACGTGTGGCCCTGGGGAAGAGGCCACAGCTGGGAACAGTGAACCGTGCTCAGACCCGGCGCCCAGAGTGTTTCCTGCCTCGGAACACTATTCCCAGCGGTCCCCACTGCTCCCCGGTGTCCTCAAATGAGCAGCCAGCGCCGTGCCAGGCTAACGACTTACAAACTAGATGACAGAGAACCTTGTTCTTAAAGTTAATTACTGTTGTCCTCTTAATAACCCTGAGGAAAACCCCAGAAACCGGGAAAGGAAAGAAGTTTACAGACTCTCAGGGAAGGGTGTCGGGGGCAGCCAGAGCTCCATTCTGGATGGTCAGCCCCGACCGCACCTTCCAGAGCTTCCGTGAGGGGTGGACCTGCGGGGCCCTCGACCCAGGGGCTGACCTGGGTGATGCCAGTCGCCTCTCCGGTGCCTGTCCCGGACCTCTAGAGCATCAGAGGAGGGGGCGTGGGGTCGTCTGTGGTAGGCTCTTGTGTTCACAGTCACATCTGGTTCTGAGTAAAAACTGCCTCTGCTCCAAGACGAGAAGGCAGCAGCGTGGCGGAGAACTGGGGCTGACCCGGTTTCCTAAACTTGTCTGTCCGTCAGCAGTCATCTTGGTGCCTGTCAGGAACACAGATTCCTGGGCCTTCTCCAGGAGGGTGTGATGAGCTGGTCTGGGCCCTGGCCTGGGGACCTGCATTTTGACACAAATGGCCTAGTGGTTCTTGTGATTCGGGGCTCCCAGAAGCTCCCAGTGAGGGGCCTTTCGTCTCGATGCACCCAGCGACTATGCCCTCTCACCTCATTCCCCCAACCTCTCAAGAACATCGGACGCCCACCCCGCTCCAAGTCCCCTCCTGGGTTCATGTCTCCCCACCCCGAGAAGCCTCCAATAAGTCCGCGGCGGGCCCCAGCATCTGCATAGTCAAGCGCTTCCCAGATGACTCTCCCCATGCCGACAGTGAGGGCTTCTGGGGGTCTTCCTGAATCGCGGATTGCCCTGTCGCCTGAGGCCTGGGTGTCTTTGCTCCCCCATATCAGTCCCGGACCTTCTCCTCCCTCTCCGTCTTTTCTCCTCGTGCCTTACCCGGCCCCGTGGCCTCTGTGACCTTATCCAAGTGGCCTGTGATAAATTTGTTCTTCCTTGCTCGAGTGGTCTCAATGTCTCCCCTGGGACAGTGGCCCCGTGGACCTGGTCTTTCTCTTCCTTTCTCCACTCGGCTGTTCTTTTCATCACTTCTATGGAGTGGATGACGATGACACCCCCTAGAACAGTGTGGCTGTCCTCACCTGGCCCCTACCCCGGGCCTTATAACCTCCCTTTCTGTACAGGGGTTTGGAGAGGGTGGATTAAATGAGATAATAGGGGGCAAACAGCTGGCACGTAGGGAACACTTAGTAAAGGTTGGTGGTGGTTACGAACTGCAGGCCCTTGAGCAGCGCGGGTTTGAACCGCACGGGTCCTCCTATGTCTGGATTTTTTTCAACAAAGACAGGACAGCGTGTATGTGTATTATCTCTTCCTTGTGATTTTCATGTCATTTTCTTCCCCTTTGCTGACTTTACCGCACGACACCGAGTACGGTGCACTCGACGCGCGCAGTCCGTGTTAATCCGCGGGTCCTGTTGGGGGAGGCGCGTGCTCAGCGGTGCGCTGCTAGTGGTTAGGTTTGGGGGAGTTGAAAGTTAGAGGCGGGTTTGTGAGGGGATCGGCGTGTAACCCCACCGTGTTGTTCCAAGGCCAACTGTAATATTTATTTGGTTTACTAGCTTTAGTACAGACGCAGAGGAAACACGGAGAGCACATGCTCTTTTCTCCCATCCTGGGAGGTGTTTGTAAAATATCGTTTATGTGAGCACAAAGCATATCTTAACGGTGGGACCCGCCTTAGCTTCCGTAACGGGAACGTAGCCACCTGCGAGTCAAGCCCGTCCTCTAAATGGAAGAGTCAAGTCCGGGCTTCTGGATAGTCCAGAACCACAAATAGCAGAAAGGAGAGCGTTTCCTGTCAAAAATCGGGTTTGGCTAAAGATATTCTCAGAGGAGAGAGTGGGTCACTTGGAACTTGTGCTACCTAAAAAGAAAAATTAAAAATAACTGAGTGCTGGAATTGGAAAAAGCGCAGCAGATCCACCCCCAGGAAGGAGGGGGACGGGGGCAGCAGCAGGCCTGGCTGTGCGTGCCCGTCTTAGGCCCCCCCACCCAGCCCACTGCTGTCCCTCGTCTTTGCTCCGTCCCCGCCCTGGTCCCACCTCCCGGCCACGGGACCTGTGAATGTTGGGCTGTCAGAGCCCTGCCCCCTTCCTGTCCTCCCCAGGTTGCGGGGTCCTGGGGCCCCACACCTCCGGCATCTCCCCTCCCTGACCTGCCCCAGGCAGCACATCACTCTCGGCAAAGCCTGACTCTGCCCGTGGCAGCCGCAGCTCTCCTGGCGCAGGTCTCGCCGCTGCCTGCAGGACGCCGTCCAGCCTCGTCACTGCTCTCGAGACTGTCTTTCCCTAAGCGCACCTCTTGCTTTTCTTTCTCCATATCTTTGCTCATCCTCTTCCCACCTGCACCCATTCTGTGTGCCCAGCCCTCATCCTGTCTCCTCCCTGGTGCTCCAGGAGCCCCCCTCTCCCCAGGAAGTAGCAACCTCCCCTTCCTCCTTATGCCTCCTCGCACGTGTGTTTCTTCTTACACATTTCGGTCTTTCTGTCACTTCTGATGGTGGCGATATTCTCAGGTGTTTATTTCCTGGAGGTGGCAAGCTTTCTTGTTCTGACTTCCTCCCTTCCCAGCCACTTTGCAGAGAACCTTATGCATGGAAGGAACTTGATGGTGTCCGCTGATTGAGCGAAAGACGTCATTCGGGAAGGTGCTTGGAGTTGATGCTGCCCACTGTCTGTGTCCTGAGCCATTAGCGGTTTGTCTCAGAATCACAGCTCGTAAATCCAGCTGAGTGTGGCTCTCCAGCATCCTTAGATCAAGCTCCAGACTGGGCCCCAGTCGGCGGGCACTTGTAGGACAGGCCGGGCTTTCCAGCACACTGAGGTGGCGGCGTTCTGCAGGGGAGCCCACACCCGTATGCCTGATCTTGCCTGGCACTCGGCTAGAGTGTGGGGTGGTCACCGACCCCTTAACTGGACCCATTCTGCCTCTCTTGCCAAGGCCAGGGGTCTGGTCGGTTTCAGCCATGGCTGCACCCCGGCTGCGGAGCCCGTCAGCCGGGAAAGGACGCATGACACAGGGAGCGTGAGCATTGATTGGCCCTGGGAAAGAATGCCTCGGTTTCAGAAAATAAGGGGCTGGGGTGAGTCGTTTTCTAGCCTGTGCTGTCCCCGTGAGTCTGCAAATAAATTTATCCGTGGGGACCCCTGCCTCTAGCTCTAAGACACTCTGATGGTCTGTGCTGGGGCCCCCGATTTCTGGGGTGACCTTGCTGACCCGACGGGGCTCCCAGGTCTGCAGCTGACTTGCTTTGGAAAAAAAATAATGGAATCGTGACTGTCATAAAACCTTTATCAGTTGGAGTTACTGGGGTGCCACTTGTCACAGTGTCCTCGGCGCCCTCAAGCCAGCTGGGGAGGCCAATCATCTCTTCCCTGGCAGAGTGGTCTCCCCAGGCCACCTGTGCCCCCTGCCATACCTCCCCTCCCCCTTTCATCTTGGTGCCTTGGTGAGCTGTCTGCCCTCCGTCCTCCTGTCTCTCTCATCGTCCTTTCTGGAACCTGCTCCCAACACTTCCCTCCTGTCAAGGAGCCCTCTGGCCCGCCATTGCCAAAGCCCGAGAGCAGGTCTTGGCGCGCACGGCTCGTGCAGCCCCTCCTCTCAGCCTCTCTCCTAGGCCCCTTCCCTCCCCTCCTTGCGCCCGTGGCCTTGGGGCCTCATGCTTGCTCCCTCCCTTGGGGACTCATCTGGCCTCATGCTGCCCTGGGCCTTCGGCTCCCAGGTTTATCGCTGCAGCTGAGTCCCCAGGACCTCCTCTGGGATGGCTGATGGGCTCCCCCAGCACTCCCCCTGCAGCGGCGGCCAGGCCACCCCCTCGGCGTCTGGCCAGAATTCCCACAACCTCCCCGGACTCAGCTGGCTCTTTCTCGGGCTCTGCTCCCCATCTATCTGCAAGTCCTTTGGGCTCTACCTGCCAAACAGATCAGAATGGGAGCTCTCCCCACCAACGCGGTCCCCTCCTGCTCCCCACTTCCACTGAAGTGGCCTCTTGCCTGACCCCCTCGAGCGTCTCTTCTCTGCACGGCGGCCTCATCTATCCCTTCGGAGCAGAAGCACAGTCCAGCCCGCCCTGTTCCAGGCTCCGCAGTGGCTCCTGTCTCGCTCCCAGAAGAAGCCAGATCTGTCTTTCCTTCCTTTTTTTTTTAGAGGTGGGGGGAAGAGAGAGGATGTTAAGTAGGCTCCAGGCTCAGCACAAGCCACACACAAGGCTGGATCCCACGACCTTGAGACCATGACCTGAGCCGAGATCAAGACTCGCTCAACCGACTGAGCCACCAGGCGCCCCAAAGTCCGATCTTATTTGTGCTGCGTCTGTCCTTATGAGGCCTCCCTCCAGGAGGGCCTTCCCTTATGCCTCCCAGTCCTCCCCATCTTGTACCCCTCTTGCCCTCCTCCGGTCCCTCGCCTTCCCAAGAAGCCTGGGACCTTTCCAGCTGCAGGCTCTGCCGCTGCTGTTCCCTCTTCCTGGGCTGCCATTGTTCCCTCTGCTAAGTTTCTGCCGCCCGGACAGCTGCCCAGCTGCTCCCCTTTCTCTGCAGGTCACTGGAGGAAAGGCGGGTCTTCCTGGTCCCCCTGTGAAAGGTGGACTCCTCCTTGATGTGCTCACGGGGTGCCCAAGCGTTTACCACGCCCTAACGAACACCTGCCCGTTGGCTCCCTGCCCCACCCAGAACGCAGGCTCATGGCTGGGGGCCTTGGTCTCATGGGCTCACTGCGGCATCCTCAGCCCTGAAAGCAGGGCCTGGAGCCGGGCAGACATGCAGGGCGCCGAGTGGATGACCTGGAGAGAGTGCGGGGCCGCAGCACGGCGGCCGAGTCAGCCCCACGGAGGAGCCTGTGCAGGACTGTGAGGCGCAGGTGTGCGGCAGAGCCTGACGCAGACACCGCGGCCCCGAAACACCCAGCAGCCAAGGGGCCTCATGTGGCTCCCGGGGGTCCTGAGGCTGGGGGACTGCGTGGCTTAGCGGGGACCTGAAGGAGAAGGCGGCAGGGAGACAGGTGGTTCACGGGCGGAGACAAGCCTGGTGGCCCAAGCAGAGCCCATCTGGGAGACAAGGTGCAGAAGGGGCCTCCCGCACAGAGGCTCTTGTGCTCTCGGATTCCGTGGGCGGTTGGGAACGAGCAGTGTTTTGCACCCGTGGGAGGAATTGATTTCACGCAAAATACAGAACAAGGCACAGATGCTCCTTTCCAGTTTTGTGGCCTCGTTTAGCTGGGGCCCTGCTGTGTGGTAGACAGGGTGCCAAGCCCTCGGTCGGGGAAGAGGGAGAAAACGGGGTGAGGCATGTTTCTGCCTTTTGAGGAACGGGTCTGGGGGCTCCTGAGGTGAGCAAGCAAATGCTGGTTCAGGGCCCAGTCCCTTCGTGGTGCAGCTGAGCGCTCCTCCCGCTTCCCACTTTCTAAGAATCTTTAGTTTTGAAAATGTTCTTTGTAGCTAAAGCTCCACAGAGCAGCTTCATGACCACCCAGGTGGTTCCAGGATGCGGGGCCAGAGGCAGAAACCCAGGTGAGTGGACCAGCCGGCTGCTCCCCCTCCTCCCCTCCAGGCTGACAGAGGGGTCTGTGCCGCCGGGTCTGACCACCCTGCTCACGCCTGTCCCACGGACTGGTTTCCTCCTGCCCGCTGGCCCTCTCGGTGGCCTCTCCAGCCAGGGACGTCTTCACCCAGAAATGTGTGTGTTTTGCTTGAGAACCCCAGTCAGCTCTACGGCACCAGAATGTCCTTCTCTGTGGGTGTCCTGGGATCTTTCATCTTTGGTACCAGATTAATTAGCTTTTGCTGCCCATTTAGCTGCATCGTTAGGGCCACTGATGTCCCCTGACAGTGTCTTTCACATTTAGGATCACGAGCATGGGATTCCTAAATATTACCCTTCACCCTGACTCGAGTCTTTTCTCTGAGGAAACTGACGCCCCCCCGGAGTGGTTCTCAGCCTTCAGAGACGCGACCCAGCCCTGTGTGACCCCCGGGACTCAGTCCGCCCTTCCCAGAGTGGGTAGCGGGGAGGGGGCTGAGCGTACAGGGCCCGCTGATCCCTAATCTCCTTGCGGTTGGGACAGGAAGCCGCCTGCCCTACTTTCCCTGCTGCCTTGTTCGCAAGAGGGAAGCATCGATTCTCAAACAGCAGTGAAACACGGCCAGGCAGCCCCTTTCCCTGGCCCCGGGGCGTGTGGGAGCCACGGTCCTGCCGTGCCTGAGGCCTCTGCCCAAGTTCCTGCTTTTGATATTCTAACGTTAGAAACCCATCGTCTTTATTACCCTGTGTATGAATTGCCACAAATAATCCTTACTAATTACCTTACCTAATACTCCCCTGACCCCTCCCAGCTCAGTCACTTTTCACAGAGCTGCCCACAGGTGCTTCTGGAACCTGGCAGGGAGACGCCGGACTGTCTGGGGAGGCTGTCACTCAGTCGGCTCCCAGAATAAGCCGTTGCCATTGCGGAGGGGTGGGCTAGTTAAAATAGGATGAACTTACTATTGTTTCCTTAATATAGGAGCCTGGCACCCACACTCCGTCAGCTAGGATTAAATATAGAAACGGGGGCATCTCAAATCGCCACCCACGGGGCGGGCAGCGGCGGCGCTGGGCTCAGAGCTGCTAACTGCCGCTCTGGGTTTGTAGGCAAGCGTGACCCAGGCAGCCAGTCAGGCCTGAGAATAAATTTAAGCCTCTATTTTTAAGCCAGCCAACATGTTGTCGATACTTAAAAAACCTATGAGCAGTTAAATGTTAGATTCAAAAATAATCTCTTGGTGCCCGCTGTTTATCTGCGAGCTCGTGGCCGGGCAGGTCTCGTTTTTTTCCTTCCCATAATTCCTGAAATGGATGTAGCATCTAAGGACAGCAAATCTACAATTTTGTTGTCATTTTTAAAATGGCGAGTCCCGGGTAATGAGGACAGCACACAACAGACTGTAATTTGCCAAAGTGATGTCCCCGTCGTGGGCAGCCCCCATTGTGCCGGCACGGGGAGAAACTGACATGCTTTTCCGGCGGGACCCCGGGCAGAGGCAGGTTTTGGAAGGCTTGGGTACTCGATGTTTCACATGTAAGTGTAGAAAAGGGAGCAGGAGGTGGGGAGTTCAGTGTCGAGGAGGGCAGGGGGCTTTCCGCAGGGCGGGGGGTGTTTGTGTTTGACAGAGTTTATCTCTCTCTGTGGACAGGTCATAGCGTACTGCATCTGCCGCCCTCGCTTTGCGGTAATTGTCCTTACAAATATGTCAGGACGGGATGAGATTTTTCATGGTCTTACTTCCACCTGGGCCACGTGACCTCGTGGTTGTCTCCCAGCCGCAGATGACAGGAGCATCTCAGAACCAGCCCCATGCAGCGATGTGTCCCGCGTGGGTCCTCTCCGTACCATGAAGACGGAGAAGACAGCTTGAATTAACATTTTATTATAATCTCGACTTTAGATCCACTCTCTTCCCTCTAAGCAGGCACCAGACATCCCTTGACACTCAGGACCCCAGGGGACCTGTGCCTCCAGCTCCGAAAGCCCCAGGACACCTCCTTTTTCTTTCTTTTTTTCGGGAGGAGGGGCAGAGGGAGAAGGAGAGGGAGAATCCCAAGCAGGCTCCACGCCCAGCACAGAGCCCGACACACAGCTCTATCTCACAAGCCTGAGATCATGACCTGAGCCGAAGTTAAGGGTCATACTCTTCATGAGTCACCTGGGGGCCCTCAAAGAGACTTCCCTGATTCAAGGCCAAACACTTGAGTTCTGGACAGAGATTTTCCATGTAGTGAACCCTGAAGACTGCCTTGCTGTCCCTTCCTGTCGAACCGCCGTGGCCTCCGTGGGAGGTTCAGATTAATGGACGTAGTGAGAGCCTTCCTGCAGCTTGGACCCTGTGCCCCTAGGCTGTCCCCGGTGGAGCAGACCCTGACCTCTTCCCAGGCCTCCGTGTGTGGCCGTGTGAGATTGCCGCCCAGCCACATTGCGCACTGCCCACATTCATCACTGTTTCCGGTACCTAGGATAAATCCCCAAGTTGGGGCACAGTCTCGTAATAGACACCCATGGTGTGACCAGCCTATCCTGTCTCTGGGCAGTAGAAGTCTGTGGGTTCAGTCCATGAGTGGCCTTTGCCATAAAATGCTGATTTTTTTTTTTCTTTGTAAGGTTTGTAGCTAATCATGGTTCTCTCCCCTGTCCCAACTCAGATTTGTATGCTGGCTGTTAGGGTCTGGAGGAGGCTATCTTTTTTTAATTTTTAAAATTTAAATTAAATTAACATAATGTATTATCAGTTTTAGAGGTAGAGTTCAGTGATTCATATACTGCTTATAACACCCAGTGCTCATTACATCATATGCCCTCCTTAATGCCTCTCCCCCAGTTACCCCATCCCCCACGCCTCTCCCTTCCAGCAACCCTCAGTTGGTTTCCTAGAGTTAGAGTCTCTTATGATTTTTCTCCCGCTCTGATTTCATCTTGTTTTATTTTCCGCTCCCCTCCCCTATGATCCTCTGTCTTGTTTCTCAAATACCACATATGAGTGAAATTACATGACAGTTCTTTCTCTGATTGACTTGTCTTGCTTAGCATAATACTCTCTAGTTCTATCCATGTCACTACAAATGGCAAGATTTCAGTTTTGATGGCTGTGTAGTATTCCTTTGTAGATATCCCACATCTTTATCCATTTATCTGTTGACGGACAGCTGGCCTCTTTCCATAGTTTGGCTGTTGTGGACATTGCTGCTATAAACACTGGGGTGCACGTGCCCCTTCAGATCACTACATTTGTATCTTTGCGGTAGATACCAGTAGTGCAAGTGCAGGGTCATAGGGTAGCTCTATTTTCAACTTTCTGAGGCACCTGCATGCTGTTTTCCAGAGTGGCTGCACCCACTGTTCTTTGGGTGTTGAGTTCGATAAGTTCTTAATAGATTTTAGATATTAGTCCTTTATCTGATAAGACATTTGCAAACATCTTTTCCCATTCTGCCGTTGTCTTTTGGTTTTGTGGGCTGTTTCCTTTGCTGTGCAGAGGTTTTTATCCTGATGAAGTCCTAAGAGTTCATTTTTGCTTTTGTTTCCCTCGCCTCTGGGGACGTGTTTAGCAAGAATTTGCTGTGGCCGAGGTCACAGAAGTTGCTGCCTGTGTTCTTCTCTTAGGGGACACCGATCCCTTCCGTCTTGGCTGAAGTGAATCCCTGTGCCGGTCTCTCCTAAGACGGCAGCAGCAGCTGCGTCTCGGTCCCCGTCCGGTCATCTGCCATTTCCACCACATAGCAGCACCTTCCGTGAGAAAAGTCACGGTAATAAAAGCATCATTTTAAAATCAAGAACAGGAATGTGTTTTTTAAAACCTTCTGTTCTGGAATGCTCAGATATGCACAGAATGGAGGGAAGAGTGTGCTGGACCCCAGGTGTCCCTCTGTGTCCCAGGTGCCTTGTAAGCAGCATCTCTGCTCCCCCAATCCAGCCGGAGGGGAGCTCTGCTCTTTTCAGTTTATTGGATTTTGTTTTTCCCACACAGTAAGAGGGTTTTAGTTAGTCACCAATGTTTAAAAATTGGTAGATGCCTTATAAACGTGTAGGTTCCAGTCTTGTCTGGAATCATCGCAAGGCTGGTAGCACGAGGTCGGCATTCCTGGGGGGGGAAGGCCACAGGCAGGGCCAGGCAGCTGCCCTGCTTACCGCCGCTGATCGCCCCCCTGGCCCTGCAGACATTTGGCTCTGCAAGCCTCATCCTGAACATGCTTCCTCGTGAGCTCTCACGAGTGGGATGACGTCTGTTTTCCCACCTTGTTCTGAATGTTTAGAAAGAATTCTGGATCCGGGGGGAGTGAACGTTAGTTTCTGAGATGACTGACTGACTGACTGACTGAACACAAGAAAAGCGTTGGGTGGACAGAGTGAGAAGGAGGGTGAGAATCTCTAGCAGACCCTCCCCGGCGGAGCTCAGAGGCAGATGCCAGTCTCGGCCCTGAGATCATGACCCGAGCGGAAATCAAGAGCCAGACGCTTAAGTCACTGAGCGCCCAGGTGCCCTCTAAGACTTTAGATGGCCATTAGGTTGGTTCATCTCACTCTGCTCCTTTTATAGGTCAAACATGGTTGAATATTGGCAATTTCATGTAGTTCAGCCTAATGAGAAACATGGTTTAATGTTTGAATACGAAGTAAGTAGCATGTGTTTTCCTGGGGGGGGCAGTGTTGGGTGGGGGAGACCAGCAGGTGTGCAGTTGTGAGCCCGTCAAAGTAAGGGGACAGTTGAGCAAAAGCCAACGCCTGCAGCCTGATGTTTTAAGATCACCTTGGCCTGCCGTGAGCCGGCTTTTCTGGTGTGTTTGTTTTATGTAACGGCTTTACCGAGACGATTCGCGCGCCGTCACAAGTGCTTGATTTCCGGTGTATTCCGGTTCACGGCCATCACCACAGTCAACGTTAGAACAGTTTCGTCCCCTCAAAGAGAAGCTCCACACCCATCAGCTCTCACTCCCCATCTCCCCCACCCCCCAGCCCTGGCAACCGTTAATCTGCTTTCTACGGTTCTGCCTGTTCTAGACCTTTCTTATAAAAGGAATCCTACAACGTCTGGTCTTTAGGACCTGGCTTCTTCCCTGAGCAGCATGTTTTCGGGGCTGCTCTGTGTTGCGGCGTGGGTCAGGGCTTTGCTCATTTTCGTTGCTGGATCATATCCCACTGCACAGAGGGGCCGCACTTGCCCGCCTGCTCATCAGTGGACGCGCGTGTGGCTCATGTCCCCTGTTTGGCCATCGTGAGTGACGCGGTCATGAAAAACGTGTACAAGTTTTTGTGTGACCACGAGTTTTTAGTTGTCGTGGGTGCACATGTAGGAGAGGAACCGCTGGGGCGTAGGTAACTCTCTGTTCAGCCTTTTGAGAAACTCCCGCCTCTTTCCAAAGCGGCCGCACCGTTTCCATCCCCTCCGGCCGTGTGCGGGCTCTGATCTCCGTGCTCTCGCTGACGCTTGCGACCTGACTTTGGATGCGGCCATGCCGGCAGGGTTTGTAACTCACTTCCTGAGGGAGTAGGGTACCTGGAGAGGGTAGGAAAAGGACCCATCGTTTCGTGAGTGGCCTAGACCGTCAGCTGCGGTCTGTTGTCCGCAGACTCTGCTAAGGAAGCCAGGTTCCCGCACAGGTTCCCGCAGGAGCGTCAGCCATGCCCGGTCACCCCCCTACACCCCCGGCTGCTGGGGACTGGGAGGGCTTTGTCTTTTACGACTGGGCTCCAGGGTGGGAGGTGGCCTCCCTGACCTGCCGTGTGCCCCTTCTCTGTGCAGGTGTCACCATGAAGCTCATGGATGAGGTGGCAGGAATCGTGGCTGCGCGTCATTGCAAGACCAACATAGTCACTGCCTCCGTGGACGCCATCAACTTTCACGACAAGATCAGAAAAGGTAACGGGCTCTGGGGACAGATGGAAGCCGGGTGGTCATTGGCGCTCCGGCTCCCTCGGCCAGCTTGCTGGTGGTCCGCGCCCCGCGTGCCCGCACCCCGTGTCTGCCCATCTCCCCAGAGGAACGGGAAGCCGGCCTTGCGCTTTGTTCTTGTGGACGCCTCCGTGAGGCTAGGATTGGTGGGCTGGGTTTTTCAGACTTGTAACACGCACAGTTCAGATGTGTCTGGGGCCTTTATGCTGCTGGGGAACCCACCAGACCCTCTTAAAATGCTCCACGAACGGAGCCCTCTAAAGAGCTTACGAGCACGGCTCCGGTGACCGGTGCCCCAGACCTTCCACGTTTCCTCTGGGGGAGGAACAGATAAGCCACGATATAAGTAGCGGTGGGATCCGAGCAGAGAAGCCCACAGGCCAGCAGCCAGGCATCCCTGGGGTTTGGGACTCCCCATGTCCCAGAGACTTGGCAGCCTCCCAGGAGAGAGGGCCAGCTCCTCACGCCCACCCCATGGGACTGCTGAGGGTGTGAAGTGAGTAAACGTCCCCTCCCGACGCAGGGTGATTTCCACGTGTGTTGTGTCTTCTGCTGTGAGGCTCGGTGCCCTGGACAAGGAGCGCTTGCTGTGGGCTCGGGTGACGTCACTGCAGCGGGAGCCTGGCATTGTTCGCAAGCAGCTTCACTGGGAAAGCCGTTGGGTCAGACCGGTCCCTGGCTGGGGGTGGTGGTGGTGACACTGGTCTGTCCTGAGCCCCCCAAGGCCTTCCCGACCCTTGAAGGCGGCGGGGCCAGCACTGCCAGCACGTTCTCTCTTGAACACACTAGTGGGGAAGCCCCCCAGCACGGGGCCAGAAGGGTCCTGGCATTGGAAGGGTAGAGGCCTGCCTGCCTGCTCGGGGCCATCGAGAGCAAGTCTAGCATGCCCTCGTAGGGTCTGGGTGATCTTAGGGTGCGGAAAAGGTGTTTGGCTCCACTCTGTCTGCTTCACACAATCCCTTCGTACCTGGTGGGTGTTTGCCACACAGACCTCAATGCCATTTTAGAACTGGTCCACGGAAGGTAGGTCTTGCTGTCCTGGATCATCCTCCATGGGCCTGTGGTATCGAGTGCCATGGTGGCACGAACATTCGGGAAAGGCAGAATCCCGTGCCAGGATTCCCTGCATCTGATTTTCTAGAGCCACTCCCCGGACAAGTCCCTGCGGTCACAACTTCATTGTCAAACACAACTTCAAATCCATGGTGGAAAAGGCATTCACGTTCCAGGACCTTGCTCTGTTCCATGTCTCCCAAGTGCCCTTTGAGAAGCGCCAACTAGGAAAAGAGACAGACTTTCCTGGAGAGCCAGTGTCCGCGTCGGCCGGCTCAGCAGATGTGCTGTGTGGCTCAGGGAAGCTCCCAGAGAATGACCAGAGTCTTCACCCCAATCCTTTGTACGACCAGAATTAACTTCCAAGGGGGAGCTGGGGAAGGAGAATGGTTGGTTCCTGGTCCTTGTGAATTACTGATTTGCAGGCAAGACCGTGAACTCTCCTGGAGGACAGGGCCCTTTCTAGGACCCATTTAGCAACATGAAAGTCACTGGGGCAACGTGTGTGCAGCTGTCCCTGACAGATACTGTCGGTTTCTAAAACGTTCCTCTTACGCCAAAACACAGAGAAAGGATCTTCATTTTCAGAAGGCGTGGTTCTGCCAGAACGTTCTACTCTGGAGGGCTTCCTCCAACAGGCAGATTGAGGGGTGGGCCATGAGACCTGCCTCCTGCACCCACACAGTCCCTGCCCAGGCCCCTTGCCGGCATCCCAGCCCCGGCCTGGAGTCTGTGTTGCCCTGGACCCCTCACCAGCAGCCCCTGGTGAGCAGAGAGAGGGTTTCTGCTTTCTTGGATCACTTCTTGCTTTGTACGTAAAGGAATGTGGACCACACTAACAGCTATGGAGTCTGGCCTATTTCTGTCCCAGTGTCCCCCAGGCGCTGTTAGACACTATCACACGTCATTTGTTGTTTTCCAGAGGAGTATCCCCGTGTGAAGCTGGGGACTCCTCTGGGCCATGGCTCTGCTGGGGAGCCGGCACCGGTGTCCCAGGTGGGGTCTCGGGTCTGGAAGCGCACTGGCCACACCTGCTGCAGACACAGGATGGGCCCATCATGTCCCCAGTTCTGGGGGCCCCAGAGCTCTGCAGGCGTGGCTCCTTTCCTCCCCCTTCCCCATGCTTTGCTCCTTTCTGGGGACATGCAGTGTGAGGCTGGGGTGACCCTGCCCACTGGGGACTCTGGACAGCCGGCGATCCGAGTGTGCCCAAAACTGTGCCCACCCACATACCAGCTTGTTCTGCTTCGGTTTTCCGACGCAAACCTGTCAAGATCCCGTGAAACCCCATCCTGGGGGCTCTCATGCAGCCTCCACACTCCTGCCGTTCCTGATCCAGCAGGAAGGGGCCTGGAGGCCGGGTGGGACCCCTGCACACTCTGCCACAGTGGGGCAGTGGCAAAGTGGAGAGCCCTGGAGAGGGTGTTTGTGTCCTGGGGCTGCACCACAGGGGACCACAGACTGGGAGCTTCAAACAGCAGACCTTTGCACTGCCACAGTCTGGAGGCCCCAGGTCCCAAATCCAGGTGTGGGCAGAACCGCTTGGAGGTGCTAGGGGAGCCCCCCTTCCTGCCTCTTCCAGCCTCTGGGGGGGGATTTCCTGGCTCGTGGTCCCATCACTCCATCCTCCCTCCACCTTCATGTGGCCTCTCCCTTCTCTCTGTTCTTTTGCCTCTTATAAGGACATTGGTCACAGGATTTAGGGCCCACCCAGATAATCCGGCAAGATTTCATCTAGAGAGCCTTAAATCAGCGGCATGTGCAAAGATCCTTATTCCCAGTAAGGTCACATCCAGAGGCTCTGACTGGACTCACGTGGGAGTGTGGGGCACTGTTCCGCCCACCACACATGCTTTCTCTCCTTACAGCTTGCTTCCGGCAGACACTAGCTCACTTTCTCTTTTGCAAAAGGGTGAGGTGGATAAAATCTCTTCTCTGCCCCCAGTCACCCCTTTCCCCACACAGGTGTGAGTCCTTCCCCCATGAGGGCCGACGGTAAAGTCAGCACCCAGCTCGGAGAAGGGGTTACTCTGAGGGGCTCAGGAGGGAGGACCCCCGGTTTTGAGAAGGACAGTCATGTAGTCAGGGTTGGGGGACAGCCCCAGGCCCTGACTCCCAGGAGCAGCCCCGCTGGAGCAGAGCTGAGAAGCCCCTTGCTTCTCTGGCTTCTCTGATGAGGGAGCAGTGGTGTTCCTCCACGGGGCAGGAGACAGGCCCAGCCCCGGGACACAGACAAACAGCACAGCACATGGAGCTGCCCTCCTTTTCGTTGGGCATCGAACTAACTCATCCCAAAGTTGACTGTAGAATGGGACCAGCATAAGGACTGTTTCTGAAGTAATGATATTTTCACGGGAAAGGCACACGCAGGCAGCTGAGCAGGTGGGCACCCCAGGGCTGCGGTCACAGGACGGCAGCGGCCCACAGCCAGTGTCCAGCCTCCTCAGTCACACCACCCTGGACGATGCCACTGTAAGAGGCCACTGCCCCTCTTGGGAGGGTCCCCCCACCCTCTGATGGCTGATCTCACAGGGTGGGGAAAAGTCCAGAAAGGCAGGTGCGTGGCCAGCACATGTACCACGTCCCTGTGAGTTTGCCGTGGCTGCTCTAATGACTTCCCACGAAACCAGGGGCTTCACGGGCCCCAGACGCCGTCTCATGGCTCTGGAGGCCAGGCATCTCAGAGAGGCACACGGGGCGGCATTCCTGACAGGGGCCTGACTGGGCGGGGTAGAGCAGCGGTGGCCAGCCCTGCGAGGTTGGCTGGGCTGTCCCGGGACCCCCAGTGTCACTCAGGACAAGCTGGTGAAGCCTGAAGACTGAACTTACTTTCACAGGCCGTTTGCCCCGTTGCTGACCGTTTTCCTTCAGGATGAGAAATGAAAACGCCCAGGCAGCGGCTGAAGACAATAATGGTGGCATGTGGTTGCTGTCCCTGTCATAGTTCGGGAAGCCCAGGCAGGAACACTTAAAGCTGGACCTGTGTGTGGAGAAGCCGTTCTCCCCAGACTGGGTAGGAAGTGAGGAATCTTCTAGAAAATGCTCCCGGCTGTGTTATGTAAGACACACCAAGCTACTTCATTAGCTCTGTGCTTTTCTGAGGAGCACTCACTGCTGCTGCTCTTTCTTCAGCTCCAACACTGAGCAGTCCCTAACTTCTGGAACCCTGGGCAGAGCGGCCGCTGTGGGAAGAGCAGTGCCCTGCCATCCGGCCCACTCCAGGGACACACGGTGCACCTGTCCTGAGCCGCAGGAAGCCTGCTCATCCCCACTTTTCCTGCTTGGAACCTCCCTGGGCCGCACAGCCGGCCCCTCACCACCGGGCTCGATTGACACAGGCATCCACTGCCATGGCCCGGGCCTTGCCATCGGGTGACGAGCTGGTAGCCTGGCCGTCAAATGCAGTGCCATTCACCCTTGACCCTTACGCACCTACCGGAGCGGCAGCTGGCCCACGTGGTTGGGTTCGAAACTCTCCTGGTTTTCCCGAGCCTCGTGCAAAGCATGGCTAAGAGTTCTCACCGTTAGGGGAGTTCAGCCCCAAGGAAGGCCCCGCTCCATCCATGTCTCTGGTGTTGGCCTTGGCCCAGGGCCCTTTTCCCACTGAGGTTACTTAGTCCTGCCTCCGGCTGTGCCTTCTATCTCGTCAGCTTTGCCTGGGGGCCCCCACCGGGCTGTTCCCCACACCAGTTGCTGGCCACCTGTGGGTTTTTGCATCACAAAAGGTAAGCAGAATGGCAGATGCTGCCCCTCCGTGGCACCTCCTGCATTTCCGGTACTCAGTGGCCACACGTGGCTGGTGGCTGCTGTATTACACGGCACAGAGAGAGGACCTTCCCACCATCGCAGGAAGTCTGCCGGGTGGCGCTGGCCTCTGGATGGTCTGGACTCCATCCCCAGCGCCTGGTGCTCTGGGAGGGGTTTCCATAGACCCTAGAGGTCCTGTGGACACTCAGCACAAAGCCTAGTGCCCCAGCGCCCCCTTCAGTGGGGTCCCAGCACCACCCAGCTCCCTGCAGCGCTGGGCACAGAGCCGTCCCACGAGGCCGCAGGGCACTCCGCTCCAAGCTCGGGGCTGCAGATGGCGTTCACTAGACAGGCCTGCTTCTTGGCTTCTTGCTGGTACCCACGGGGCTCTGCTTTTTTCTGGAATTCACAAGAGGAATTTGACAGAAGCTCCAGCTCCAAATTCAGTTAGGCGTCCAGCGGTTGGAGCCCCCAGACAGGAGACTGGCAGAGCTTACAAGATACCAGACGGTACGGTGGCCTCCTTTCATCTCGGTTGGATACTTTGTGGCAAGAGAACTGCAAGTTTTAATTTCCAGGCCTGATAGAACAGTGAACGACTGACCACCCTTCCCACTGGAAACCCGGCAGGCCGGGACCCTGGCCCAGTTGCCTTTGGGGTTTGTTTGTTGGTTCTTGGAGCTGCATCAAATTTCTAGATTCCTCGTACTGTCATAGAGTCCCTGCTTGAAACACGGGACTGTCCCATGAAGCGATAGAAACATATGACGAAACCACATAAAGGTTTGTAAAGTAACGTTCTCCCGACGCTGCGGTCACTCACGATGTAGTGTTGGCCGCAGCCCCCACGGGACCGCGTCAAAGGCACCCGGCGCTGCAGCAGCCCGGGTAGGTGTGTGGATTTTCTAGGGCTGCCGTGACAGTTTACCGGAAACTTCACGGCGGAAACGAAACGGATTTGCTGTCTCAGTTCTGGAGGTCGGAAGTCTGCCCCGGATCTCACTGGACTGAGGTCGGGGGCCGTTCTGAGACTGTAGGGAAGAATCCCTGCTTGCCTGTTCCGCCTTCTAGAGGCCGCCTGCCCTCTCGGCTTGTGGGCCCTCCTCCGTCTCCAGAGTCGGCGGGATGGTGTCTCTCTGACCCTCGCGACGACGCTGGGCTCGCTTGGATAGTCCAGGCCGGTCGCCCCCTTAGAACCACATCGTAAAGCCCCTTTGCCACGCAAGGCCACAAAACCCCTAGAGGCAGGGCATTAGGACATGGACAGCCCTGGTGGCTGTTGCTCCCCCTGCCGTCGTGGTCTGTTAATTCCGCTCGACACAGGCAGGTAGAGCTCCAGACCAGTTCTGAGCGCTGCCTTCTCCCCGCCCTGTGTCTTCTCCTAACGCTCTGTAGACAGGACCCTCGCAGAGAGCACAGGAGAGCAAGAAGTAGCTCAACCCTGGCGGGCTTCAGGGAGGCATGGCGAGGAGACGCCCCTCAGTCTGCCCGAAGCCCCTCAGCTGCTTGAACCCAGCACCTCTGAGGCCCCGGGGGATTCACAACGAGGCTGTGGGGTGGTGAGCACTGGGGGGTGGGTCCAGAGGGTACTTAGGTCCTAGAGTCCTGAGTCCCGGCCTCTCAGACCTCGCTCACATGCTAGGCGAGCTGAGCTGCAGCCCTGGCCTCCCCGAGCGGGGACCACGACCGCTGTGGTCACGTCTCGGCGTCCAATCTGGCACAGGTGCTGATCTCCTGGGACCCAGGGAGAAAGGGCAAGGTTTTTAATGCTTTGCTACCCTGTGTTCCTCACAAGCTGAAAACATAAAGTCTCCCTCGTGCATGCTGTAGCCCTTCTGAGTCATGTAGACGGCACTAAAGGAGACTCCTGGCCAGCGTATACACGCTTGCTACAGAAGAAGGAAAATGTGATCTGCTTTAAACGTTACTTATTACCGTGTTGGTGCAATTCTGCACCCAGAGACCCCCAAGAGCATTGTGTGGGCTCAGTCTGCCCTTAGCTTAAGGGGGCTTTTCCTGGAGGGCTATTAAACAGAAGGGCACTCAGACCTTACCAGAAATTTCTGTCCTGGGCTTCACGTCCACGTAACAAAATTAATGTGGGCGAGTGACCTCCACGTGGCCACATTTGGAGGCTCACCGTTCCTCACAACCTTCCTGAGCTACTTCCTGTGCCTATTTGCAGGTGAGGAAGCCAAAGCCCAGTGTAGGTCCTGGCTGGCCACCTGCCCAGCGCGCCCTGGAGCCTGCGGAAACTGAGGTCCTCCTCAGAGCCCTGTAGCCCGGGCTGCGGGCCATCTCGGGGCCGCTCCAAGAGCCTGCCTTTCATGGAGACACTCGGTGGGGAATGGCTGTCTGTTCCCACTTTAGCAGCTCAGAGAACTGGTGCCCCCTCCTGAACTCCCCACCACCCCTGGCCGGGAGGGTGGCCTGACACCCAGAGCCTGTCCTGGCGGGCTTGTGGCTCCTAGCGCCAATGACAGGGGCCATTTTCCCCCCCTAAACTGGTCATGCCTGGTCCTCTGGGTGGATTTGGACGTGTGACCTAGTGGGAAAGTACCCAGGCAGTGTCTCAGCACTTTGGACCGCTCTGCCTCCGCTGTCCCCTACAAAGGGGACCGTGCCCCGCAGTTCCCGTTCCCCCGCCTGCAGTTCCTCGGGGAAACGGAGGTGAACGGCCCTGGCTGCGGTCCTTCCCTCTCATGTGACGTCCCAGTGTCCCAGGCGAGGGTAGGGATAGGCCTGGCACGCCCTTCCTGTGGTTCTGCCCCATACCTGGGATGGAATGAGCCAGACTTTGTGGGAAGGAGCCTGACACCCCATCCCCATGAGATCTCTGGGCATCCTGCCTCTGGCCTTGTGTCCAAGTCCCATGCTCCCCGGTGAGCCATGTCGACGGCCTTGCCCCACCCCTGCGTGGGGAAGGGGCCTGCTGGCCTCTGGTTTAGGCCTTAGTCCCCGGAGAAATCACCGCCCGAGCCTCAAGGAAGCGGCAGGAAGGGGGAGCCAGCCCCAGCCGAGCCTTAGAGCAGGTTCTGTCCACCGGAACCGCGCATGTGTTGGCCGTTGTCCTCACCACCCTCTGGGCGGTGAGCACCTGCCCCCCCCCTCCGGGGCTCGTGAGATCAGAGCAGCGGTCACAGGCCGTGAGCAGGTGGAGCCCGAAGCCGCGCGTTCTCTCATCAGCCGTCCCGCCGCCCGGCTGGGTGGGGTGACTAGGATGGCCGGGCCGGTGTGCTGCCTTCCGGCGAGGCATTTGCATACGCGGGGTGTGACCTCGCTTCCAAACGTAGGTGCGCCCACGGGGTCATTCCAAACAGAGCCTTCAACTTGGGGACCACAGAGCACTTCAGGGGTGTCCTGACCCGCTGAACCAGAAGCAGCATTGATGTGATCTCATCCTCTAGGAGAGCCCCCATGGCCATCACAGGTTCTCCAGGGGTAGAGGAGACACAATGACGGGAAGGAGGCAGGGAGATGGGTTTGCGCGTCCTCATCCTGCCCCGGGTGCTGAGCCGCCCATAATAACTCCGGCAGAGGCTGGTGAGCCCGTGAGGGGCTGCTCCTGTGGGTCACAGAGGCAGAGTCTCACGGGGCAGCAGGACTCGAGACACACTCATGTGTGCTAGGTGCTTTGTTCGTGACTCTGTCCTCATAGAGCTCCCATAATGCCCCCGGCACTGACCGCGTGGCCTTCCCTCCTGGAAGTGGCTGTGCAGGACTTGAAGCACTCCCTGTAAGTATGAAATTGAATGTGGCATGGAACGTTCTGGAACTCTGTAACATGGAATAACCACCCCTGCTTCTGGCCTGCCCACACACTCACCCCTAACAGTCCCCATGCTGTCTTGACTTTCTGTCCTCCTTGGTCTTTAAACATGCCTTGTGCCTGTGTCCTTGGAGCTGGGACGTCAGGGTTCCCAGGATTATTAAAAGGTCCCCACAGCCAGCCCTGGTTCCGGGGAGTGGGACTCAGCATCGTGTGCCAGGCTTGGACAGGGATGGCCTTGAACCCAGCCTGGAATGAGGCCATGCTGGGGACGGGGCTGGGGGAGCCGTTCTGGCCACTGGTTGTCGGGGGTGCAGCCGGGTGTCAGCCTCCCACCCCAGAAATCCTGAGGCTCGGTGCTGCCTTGTGGTCCGGAACCAACCCATGGGTGACGATAATGACCGTGCTGAGCACCTTCGTCCAGTGGGCCCCGTGCTAGCACGTGGCTCATCTTGTGTCTTCCCCGTGGTCGCCCTGGGAGGCAAGTCCAGTCTGTATAGGAAAACACTGGGCTCCGTGACGTTAAGGCAGCAAGGAAGCGCCAAGGCTGGCTGACAGAGGAGAGCCCGTGAGCGGGGCGGGGAGAGGGGGGTGCGCTCTAGGTTGGGAAGCAGCTGCCAGGGTGGGTAGTCCTGACCCAAGGGCCACGGGGAGGACAGGTTGAGAGGGGGAGGGACTGCTGGGACAGTGGTGTGGGAATGTAGGACTCTGAATCGTGATCAACAAGGGAACCATGCCAGTCTAGGCAGGTGGTGAGCACCTGGGGCTCCACCAAGGTCAGGGCCTCGGCTGTGTGCGGGGCAGCTCCCGGGACAGCTCTGGTCCCGTAAGCAAGCCGCTGAAGAGACAGAGAGCCTGACGGCACAGACGCAGTCTCATAGGACACAAGGGTGGGAGGATGTGGGCTGAAGTGCATGCCGTGGCCCCGGGGGACGTGGGACCACGGTCAGCGGGACCCACGGCCCTGCCAGGTGCCCAAGCGTCAGACCGGCATCAGGAACAGCCAGGGAGCTGGGAAGGTACCGGGCACAAGTAAGGTCACAGGGTGGACAGTGCGGGCTGGCGTGGACTTAACGTGATTTCAGAGGGACGGAGCCAGCCCACCCCGCAGCCGCCTGAAAGCAGGTTGGGGGCCGCCCCTCCCAGGAGGCAGGGGGCCAGGTGACAGCCACCACTCCGAGTGATCACGTGAACGCCAAAGCAAACACCTGCTCCCGAGGCAGGTGAGCCTTCAGGCGCCATAACGAGGCGTGGCGAGAGCTCGCCATTTCCACGTCCCCGTAGTTGTTAGGTGCTGCCTAACCCAGTGTCTCTAACGCCCTCCGGGACGCTGCTGCCTGTGCCCTTCCCTGCCCCTCCCTCGCACCCCGCTAACCGGCTGCGCGTGCTCCACAGGCTGCGTCATCACCATCTCTGGCCGCATGACCTTCACAAGCAACAAGTCCATGGAGATCGAGGTCCTGGTGGACGCCGACCCCGTGGTGGACGACTCGCAGAAGCGGTACCGGGCGGCCAGCGCCTTCTTCACCTACGTGTCCCTGAGCCAGGAGGGCAGGTCGCTGCCTGTGCCGCAGCTCGTGGTGAGTGAGTGCCCGCCCTTCTGGGGGGCAAGGCCCCGGCCTGGCCGCTCCCTGCCCCCGTGACCTTGGCTGTCCTGCCCCTCCAACGGGAGGGCCTTTCCCTGGGGGCTGTGAGGTCAGACCGGGCCAACAGCACAAGAGGGCCCTCCTCACCGGCTCCTTGCTCTGGGGCTTCTCTCTCAAGGCTGCGTACAGGGCCCAGGGACTCCTGGCGCTGTGTGTAAAAGCTAAAATGGGGCTGAGGACCCTCCTGAGGGCTGGGTTCTCAAGAAGCCTTGGCCTGAGTGTCCTGCCTGATGGGGACTGAGCCAGGCCCCAACAGCATGGGGCTGGGCATTGGGGACCCAGTGGCTGCTGCCACCGCAGTGTCCCGGACCTGGAATCCCAGCAACCGACAAGTGCTGGACGTTGGGAGAGTCGAGGAGAGTCAGGGAGCCAGAGGCAGCCGAGGTTCAGAGTGGGGATGGGGAAGGGGGGGTGAGTGGGGAGGGTGCTCGGCTGGAAGGTACTCGGGGACTGCGGAAGGAACGCACGTATGCGTGTTCGCTCGCTGATTAAGGTCTCCCTCGAGGCCAGTGATGGTTCTACCGGAGGCCTCGCACATCCCTTACCAGTGCCGCTCGCAGGGGTGTCCCTCCTGGACCACGTCCAGACACTAGCTGCCTGCCTCCTGCTGCTCGCCACAGCCAGAGCCACCCTGGCCCTGGGATGGGGCCCCCACTGCTGGCTCCCCTGTCACCCGGCGAGGACCCCTCAGGTCAACAAGGCCGAGGCCCCTGTGGAGGGTCCTGCACCCCATCCTGGGAGCCCAGGTTTGGATTCAGCACATGACCTGGGGCGGCTCGGGCCGCTCCTAATTGCTCCCGAGCCTGTCGCGAGAGGCAGCTCTCCTGGGCCTGCAGTCAGAGCTCCCTGCCCTCCGAGGGGTGAGGGGGAGCGGGCAGAGTGGCTGGGGCCGGGGGCGCCTCTCTCAAGCAGCTGGCGCTTTGTGGCCCCCTGCCGCTGCCCCCCGGGAGAGCCTGGGCCTCCAGCAGGAGGAGAGCAGGCACCGAGAACCCACGACAGGCAGGCCACAGGGAAGACCTCACTTCTTTCCCACGTGCCCCTCCCCCAGCCCCGCAGCGACCCCGTCAGAGCTGTACCCCCCGCCGCCCCCAAGGCGGGGAGCCCCACACAGCCCTCCGACCTGCCTTACCTGAGTGTGAGGACCAGGGGTGGGTGTGCCTCCCATACGCTGACCCACAGCCCCGCAGCCTTGGCAGGATGGCTCCGCCCCCACCCTGTCCCCTTGGCCGAGGTGTGTCTGTTCCCCCTGACCGCCCTAGGCCTTGACCTTTGTGGCCACCTGTCTCTGGGTCTTGGGCCACTTCTCAAAACCTCACCTGCTTCTCGTGGTCCTCAAACACAGGCTTTCCCCACTTCTCTCCTGGACCGTTGTCCCATCTTCCATATCGTCACAGTGCCCCATCCCGAATGCTGAATTCTGTCTCACACAGGCAAATACTTGCTCCCTGTTCTCGGCCTCTGGGCTCCAGCAGCGCGGCCCGATCCAAGCACGCTCTGTGCCTTTGCCTCGCCAGCCTGGCGTGATGCCCCAGGCCTCAGTGGAGCCTGTGCTCCCTTGGCATAGGACCGCAGTGTCCAGATGGTCAATCCATGACCCCCAAAACACCAGGCCCTGATGGCTGCCTGCCGTGCCCTTCCCTCCTCCTTGGTTGGGTCCAGGCCTCATGCCACGAGCTTTGTTCTGCGTTCACTGTTCAGGCCCCGATCAGCTTTGCCAGCTCTGCCTCTCCCCATGGGGTCCCAGCACGCATCTCAAACGTGATTTGTCCTGAGTTGAACTCGTTGTCTTTCCCCAGAAAATCCCACTGGTCCTCACGGGTTCCCTCTCTCAGTGAGCCTGGGAACGTGCCTGGCTCCTCTCTCCCCTCTCTTGCTCAGCCCCCACACCCACTGTCCCTATGCCCCATGGCTGCCTGGGTCACTGCTCAGCCCCACCCGGTATGGCCCCAGGCCAGCTGCCCTCTACCTGACACCACACTGGAGCCCAGGGAGCTTGTTAAAACTGAATCAGGTTTTCTCCCTCTCCCGCCTGATCTGCTCAGCAGCCTCTGTGCCCTCAGCACAGGGTCCAGTGACACTGGCTTCTCTGGCCTCAGGTCCCAGACTTGTTCCTGCCTCGGGACCTTTGCACACACTGTCTGCCTGGACGCCTTCCCTCAGACTGTTGTGGAGCCAGGTCCTTTCACTGTTTCTCAGCTAGCTCGTCCTTAGATGACCTTCCCTCCACACTGGAGATAAAGCCTGACCCCTACCACTGCCCAGCGACTCCGTCCCCATATCATCTCCCGGCAGCCAGCACCATCTCCGATCCTCTGGTACATCCGGCCCATCATGTGATTCCAGGATACCCGGCACAGAGTGGGGCTCAGGAAAATGCCCGTGGGTGGCTGATGGGCTTGCTGGCCTCTCCAGCCACATTCCTCCCCCACACTGCCCAGTGTCCTGCTGCTGGACAGTCGGCAACTGCATGTCCCTGAGCACCCCAGGGACTCTAATCCTAACACCACCCCCACTGTCACGCGCACACGTGCTGTCATCTGCTGCCTGCGGTCTGGTCAGGGCGCTGGTGCACGACTGTGTGGTCCCAGGCTCACTCTTCTTGGGTGTGCCTCTGTTTCCTCATCTGTACCACGGGGACAGCCCTAGTGTAGTGCCTGCTGCGAAGGGGGGGTGAGGGCTCTGTGGGCTACTTTACGTGTCTGGGAGCGCCACACTCATCCGCTGCTGTTTGCTGTGCTTTGGGGAGCCCTCCCACTGGAGCTGACGCCCTCCTGGAGGGAGCCAGTAAGCAAGTGGGGACAAGGGACCGTGTGAGACGCTGGGGAGAGTCCTGAGGGAAGAAGCAGGAGGTGGGGATCGGCATCCCCTGGGAGAGTTGTTGCTGCCTAAGGAGGTTCCTTCCGAGGAGGACCACACAGACCGCTGGTTCAAGTGGGACCTGGTGTTGGGGGCAGGGGAGCCATTTCCCAGAGACTATCTGGGTCAGAGGAACCAGGGACTCGGAGATCTGGGGCTGGAGCTGGCTGCCCGAAAGGGGAGAGGAGGGGGCAAGAACACACCAGAGGCCACCCCGCTGATCCTGGCCAGGCCCAGCCCCGGGACCCAGCCTCCTGACCACACGGGGCCTTTCCTCCGCTGTCAGCTGAGGGGGCTCAGCGGCCTACAGGGCTCCCCACGTGGGTACGAGAGTAAGCACAGCCGAGGAGTCAGACCATCTTCATTTCGCAAAGGCTCGTTCTGAGTAACTGTAAACTCACGGGGTTTTCTGGCCAGGTCCAAATTGCTTGCCGTAGCTGAGCTGTAGGCTCGCCCGCCCAGGAGCCCAGCAGCTGCTGTGGGCTGCCCCTGGCCAGCATGCACCCCGGAACTCAGCCTGATGGGGAGGTCGGTGCTGCAGCCAGGAGCCAGAGGTCCGGCCTCCTGTGGACAGTGCCTGCGGGCCAGGAGCCCTTAGTGGGGGTACCCATGACCTTCACAGAGGCAGAAAGCAGTCCTGGGTCTGGGCCAGTCTATGTGCCTGTCCTTTTTCTAGAAACCCCTGTTGTGGGCCACAGGTGGAGGGCCAGCCCAGAGGAAGGGGTGCTGGTGCCAGCAGGTGGGGCAAGACACCCGCCTGAATGAAGGGGACAGTGGCTGAATCCCTAGGTTTGAGGGGCCGGCCGTTAGCGACGGCCGTGTCTTCCAGCCGGCCGGCTGCACGCTGATCCAGGCTGTTCCGGCTTGCTAATTAAAGATGGTCTTTGATTCTTCATGGAGGTGGCCTGGGGCCGAGCCTCTGGCAGGGAGGGTGGGCAGCTCCCCAGAGAGGTTTTTGGCTCATCCTGTGCATATACTCCCTTGAGGACGCCCATGTGACACCATCTGTCCCCCCGAAGCACACACGGGCTCCCCGCCGCCAGCGTGCCTGTGCCCGTGGGGGGCACTCGGCCCTCCTCCCCTCCCCGCCCCCCGTTGTCAGCAATTCTACCTCCTGCCTATTTTTAGCTTCCATCCCCAGGGCCTGGCTGACACGGAAGGCAGCGGTGCTGTTTGGAGTTTTTCTTGATGAATATTTTATGTCGGATGGCTGCGCCGAGGCCAGCAGTTGCTGGCGCTTTCCAGGCTAATCAGTAAAGAAGCAAGTGCGGAGCATGGAGCCAGGCTACTGGTCCGGACAGCAGGCCCAGGCCCCCCGGCTGCCCTGCCTCTCTCTGAAGGCCTCTCTGTGGCCATGACCTCTGACCTGGGGGGTGGAGACACGCCCCGGATTTCGCTGAGCTCTGCTCAAAAGGGGGCCAGTGCAGAGACAGGGTGGACACCTCCAGGGTCTCAGGTTGGTCCTGGAACGCCCTGTGGGTGACTTTTTCTAGCCCTTTTTCATGTCCAGGGGTGTGAGGACCACATTGTGTGTGTTAAAGACAGAGTCGGCACTGTTCTGGGCGCCCACCTGCCTCCCATGCCCTGGCTGAGTCCTGGGTGCCACTGCCCCCGAGGTCCTCCTGGGGGATGTGTGAGGACGGAGGCACCAGCAGTGCAGGAGTCCTGGCCTGCTGTGAGGATGATGTGGGTCCACACAGGGCCCCATGGGCTGAGGGGGAAGCCTGGAGCCCATCCCAGGCTTGTAGGCGGTACAGGGTTTAAGCCCTTCATTACTTTGTGGATCTTTTGGAAAAGGAATGTTTGCCCCTGTGAACTGAGGCCCACATGGGGGCAGCAGCGGGGGCAGCGTCGAAGCAGGAGTGCTCTGCTCCCAGGAAGCCCAGACCACAGTGAGCCCCATCATGAAGGGTCTTGGTCACAGAGTGTCTTGGTCAGGCTTGTAGACACCCACCTCTTGCTAGACCAGGGCCTGGACCCGTCTCAGCCAGTGAAATGGCCTGGAAGTATTTTCTAGGTTAAAATGGGAGGTGGTGAGGAAATCAGGGGTGCAGCCATCCCTCTGTCCTTTTTGTGCGAGGCTCACCTCAGCCCGTGAGCTCCACACGGAGCACCGTAAAACACGTGTGTGGAAGGCACGTTATTTTCACGCTTACTGAGCACCCACTCAAGATGCCCAGGGGTGCCTGCCTAGGCCCGTGCATAGGCATGGCCATTCCCTGTCACCTGGGAAGGGACGGGTGGGGTGGGTGTCCCAGGTACCCATAGTGACCACAGTCCGGTCCTAAGGAGCTGGGGTGTCCATGGAATGCTGACCTACTTCCCCTGTGCTATTGGATCCGGCCCAGGTACGCAGGGGAGAGGGTGCCCATCCCGCAGACAGGCAACCAGATGGCAGGACCCTGAGCCTCAGTTTCCCCACTGGAGCCATCCCGGGCCTCTCACCAGCCACCAGCCCCCCGCTTCTCTAGACGCATGCCTGAGCCCAGGCATGTGGCATGGCAGAGGCCAGAGTCCTCCAGATGGCCCCGTTCCTCAGCCAACAAGGAGACGGCCACTCTGCTGACCATGGCCAGGCCTGCTCTGCACAGCCCACCGTGGCAAGAGGAGCCACGCCCCCGGCTTGTAAGACAGCGTGTCCCTACACAGGGCTTGTCGTGGCCTGGGTCCCCGGCGTGGGGAGATGCGTCAGCGGGCCAGAATGACTTCCTAACTTGAGAAACTCAGATGCGCCGTGGTGCAACACGGTTGATGCTGTTCCTGGAAGGGTGTGAGAAGCCGCACGACCAATGGGAGCCGTGCTCCCTGCCGCCCCTCCTTGCCGTCCTGCACGGGGGGGGGGGGGGTCCAGGATGAGACTCTTTGTGAAGCTTCTTGACCCAGTGTTCCATTCTCTCCCTCAGTTCTGGGTGCTTCACAGAAAGTCTGTCTCGTGATAGAAAATGCTCCTGTCAGCTGAGTGGTTCGTGCTGGGAACTTTAGTGTCTGGTGAGAATCGGGGGTGTGGGTGCCCCAGGGGACGTGGGTGACAGGGCGCAGCCCCCGCCTGCACATGTCCCTGGACACTCGGCTGTGTCCCTGACCACTCAGTAACGGCCTCTCTCGCTGGTACAGCCCGTGCTCTGGAGACCCCACCCAGTTCACGTCCAAAAGGCGGAAGGCCCATGGCACCAACGATATACATTTTCCTGTTAAAATGCTGGTAGGTTCTACTCATGAACGACCTGTCTGGTTGCTTCATTGCCACGTTTTCAAATCCTGGTGCGCCCTTCCTATTCTAATTTCTGTAAAGCGGGACAACCCAGCGGCAGGCGCTCCGAGGGCCCTGCTAGGCCTGACCCCGCGTGGTGCCTGGAAGGCGGCTGCAGGAGGGGAGGCCCATGGCTGACACTTGCAGAACATGCAGCGGAAAGGGGGATCCCAGCTGGTCAGGGCGCCCCGGTTCCGCGGTGGCCATCCTGCACTGTCATAGGGGAGAGGCCTGTGCAGGTTGTGGGGACCCAGCCCGGGGCTCGCAGCGGGGCACCCTCCTGCCCGGGCTGTGCTGGGGCAGAAGGTGGCACCGCCTACCCTGAGCACGGACGAAAACACCGCTGCTCGGTGGCACTGTGCTTTCTCTGCAAAGTCCCATGGCAAAGACCCTGTGAATCCAGGGACACGGTACTCAAAATGTAGTCAAAAGTGCAGGGAAGAAACAGGTCCCGGGAACCCCCACAGTGACCAGAAGGATGCGGAAGAGCCTCCCCACACACCGCACGTGCATGTGGACACAGACGGGAGCGTGTCCGCTCTGCCAACAGGACAGGAAGTGCTTCTTCTGGGGCTTTATCCATGCCTTGGTGTGCTGGACGCTCCCAGCCGTGCCTTTGTCACCGGGGCAGGCTCCTGGGGAGACCCCGAATGGGCTGAGCTCTGGACTCGGCTGGGGACAGGTGATGCCTAACTGTGTGTCCGTTGAGCAAAACTACTGGTTTTGAAGCTTTAGCACAAAGACCACACCAATTTGTTATTTGCTTTTTTGGTTTGATCTTCCATTGGTTTGATCATCAGTTAATTCAGCAAATGTTCCCTGGGTCCTCGCTGTGTCCCAGGCACAGTGCTGGCTTCAGACCCAGGACAGGAAAGACGGACTCGACGCACAGTGCGCGCCCACACAGGGTGGGGGGCTCAAGTGAGGGCGCAGGTCCTGGGCCGGGCCCGCCCTCAGCAAATGGCAGTTATGATCTTTAGCCCTGTACGGGGGAGGGGGCGGGGTGCTCCCAGGAGCACGTTCTTTGACCCACCCCCACCCCCACCCTCACCCCCTACGCCTTGGGAGAAGCTGCTGAGAGGCCACCCTGCAGGGCCAAGTCCTGTTTCACCTTCTCTACCAGAGACTGTCACCCTGCGCTGCCTTTCCCTGGCCCCGTGCTCCCTGCCACCCCCTCAGCCTCCTGCCGGCCTCTCCTAAGGGCGTCCACGGCCACACAGCAGATCAGTTCCACAGCGATCTCACTGTTGGAGCCGCTGCGATGAGCCCCCTGGTCTGTGCCTCGGGCAGGGTGGTGAGCGGCTTCCCAGGTGCCCGGCCCCACCCACCGAGGTCGCAGTCACCAGTGGAGCCCTGCTCTGGGGACACAGCTGCTTGCCAGGCTAGGGCTCCCGGATGCCAAGCTTGTCCCTGCCGGGCCGCGTTGAATGGCCCCAGTCATCAGAAGACGTTCTAATTGCCAGCACAATTGTCCCAAGGTCCCTCCTGTCTTACATTATGAAGACTGGAGAGGGTGTGTGCGTGGTTTCCTAATTAAGAATGTCTGTGTCCCTCTGGCCCACAGGAAGCTGTTCTGTCACGACGGGAAACCCTCTTCGCACCAGCCATTCGTTGATTACAAAAAGGACAAGCTATTGATTCTCTTGAGGGTGGGACTTAGTCACTCGCCCTCTGTGCCAAGTTCCAAATGTGTGTTCTCGCAGCACAGAAAATGCAAACTGGGAAACATCTTGTCTGTACTGTGGGCTCTGTGAGCCCCAGGCTTCCCTCCAGGGGCAGGGAGCCCGGGAGACAGCAGCTGGCAGGGGGAGCCGGAGGAGGGAGGGAGAGGCTGATCCGAGGCCCCTGCAGCCGCCAGAGCAGAGAGGGTGGGGGCGCTTCTGACCCCCGGGTCTCTGTGGCTGGGGGAGAGGTGGCAGAGGCCCAGCTCCCTGACAAGGACCCCCGGGGAAGCCCTCCTCCCTGGGCTGCACAGCGGGTGGGCAGACCGGAGTCTGTCTCTGAGGTTGTGTGTGACATGAAGATGTCATGGGTACACACGCGTGCACACATGGCCTGACTGCTGTGCACGTCGGAAAACGCCTTGCCCTGGGAAGGGGGGGCCAGCCCTGAGGCCACATGGCTGAGGCCCAGAGCCTGGGTTCCTTGTCACCCCTCAACGTCCCTTCCTCTTGCCCGTGGGAAGCGGTGCGCCAGGGTCCGAGTCCCCACCCCCGCCCCACAGAGGGTACGAGCGAGCGCTCAGGCCATCCAAAGACACTGGTCTGTGGTCCAGAGCCCCCTGCCCTGCCAACAGCCCCGGGCACTCGAAAGCATATGTGATTTCCCATGGAAGAGCTTTTTCCTTCCCCCCAGCACCCTCAGCCCTCCACTAAAAACAGCCACAGCCAACAACTTCTGTATTTATTTACTTAGCCGGTGGAGGGAGACGGGCGGCGCGGAGGCAGCAGCTGGGCCGTGGGTGGGGACCGTGTGCAGGCGGCCATCTGTCTGGCTCCGTCAGCATCACACCCGGCAGGGAAGGGGTGGCCCCGCTTGGTCACTCGGCGGGGAGGGCCGTTGGTCGGAACTCACAGTGTCCTGCAGCCCGCAGGGCGGGGACTGTGCCCGCGGAGGCCGAGACGCTGCCCTGCCCGCTGCCGTCTGCAGGGAGCAGCGACGAGCCCTTGACTATCTCCCAGGGCAACCAGGCGCGGGCCACGCGGTGCTCCCCGGGTGGGTGCTCAGTGGCCCCGGTGTCAACCAAACCCCGTTCCTGGGCCTGGTGGGGCTCGTGGAGCCCAGAACATTCAGCAGGAGCCGTCATCCCGAGACCAGAAAAATGAGCCCTCGGCTGGCTCCTTCCTCCGAGACCTTGCAAGGGCCTTGCCCTCCCGCGGCTGGCCGGCTGCCTCCACGTCCGGCATGAGGCGGTGTGAGCTCTTGTCTGCGGAGCTAGCTGCGGAACCTCGAACAAACGTCGGCACCGGGCGTGGCTTCTCCCTCCGCAGAGCGGCGCTGGAATTTACTGTGTTCTGTGCTGCAGCGTAGATCAGAACCCCCTGCACTTTGGCCTCAGCCCTCAGCTCACGCACGGACTGAGCCGGTGAGAGAAGCTTCTAGAACCCCTGGTGGCCTGTTGGCCACTGTGGGGCGAATGGCTGCAGTTGTCCGGGGTAACCTGGTGGAGGCCGGGCCTCAGGCCTGACTGGAGGACGAGCCCCAGAAAGCCGTGCTGGACGGAACTGTCATAGCCACGTGGGACGAGGGGTGGCCCGCTAGGTGTGACCTGCACGCGCACGGCCCGGGGGCTGGGGGTGCCCCCTCAGGACTGGCGCGGGCGCCTTGCTCGCCACCTGAGGAAAACCTGGGGCTGATGGGGCCCCAGTACTGACTTCCCCGAAATGTAACAGAAGGCGGGGGGGGCATGTCTGCTCAAGTCTGTGGAACCTGGAGGACACCCGGCTGCTGGCGGGGTCTCCGTAAACAGGGCTCCAGCAGCCCCGGGTGTCACGCTCACGGGAGCGACCAGGCGTCAGCACCTGAGCCACACAGGGGAGAGGCCGGGCACATCTGCCCTTTTCCGCTAGGACTCGAGAAGCTCCTTGGGGAGGCGGCTAGCTCCAAGGCCGGAGTGAGGGGCTGGGATAGGAGAGCACCCCTGACCCTGGGCCCCTGGCAGGCCGGCGCCAACAGGAGGGGACCCCTTCACTCCCGGGGGCTAGAGCCCAGGGGCTGAGCCGTTGCAAGTCCAGGTGGGCTCCAGGCTTGTTCTGGGAGGGCAGGCCCAGCCCGTTCACCAGGGCCAACCCGCAGGGTCGCCGTCACCCCCTCTGCCTACTGCTGAGCCTGCCGGCCAGAGCCCATCGGCATGAAATGAGTCGGGCCAGCAGCAGCGCCCAGGCCCGAGTCGAGGCCCTGCTGCTGACCAGCTGCCACTTGGGCAAGTCCCTGGCTGTGTCTGCGCCTCATGTCCTCACCGGGAGAAGGGAAACAGTGGTGACTTCAACGCTCCTCCTGGGTTGTCGTGTAGACCGACGGGCGGACGTGGTCCTGGCATGCATCAGGCCACTCCCTTCGAGCTGTTGCCCAGAGAACTTCCTCGTCCCTAACCCCACATCCATGCCTTGGGCACAGCCCACGTGGGAGAAGGCACAGGAGGCTCTGGGTTCGGTCCCTGCAGGAGGTTTACCTGGGCAGTTGGGGGGATCTCGTCACAGACGTGTGGGTGAGCCCAGGACACGGTGGGTGTTCTGGCCGGGAGGAAGGTGCTAGATGGGCACTAGAGCCCGGTGTAGGGGGGAGCAGGTCTTCTCCAACCCTGGACTTAGCCCCTCGACTGACTGCGTGTGACTGGAAGCCCTTTGTGACCCGGGAAGGGAGAAGGGGTCCCAGCAGCTGCCCTGATGGGTCTAGTTGGTTTTTCTTTTTTTTACCTTTGAATGATGGAAAAGTTCAACTATATGCAAAAGTAAAGAGAAGAAAGAACCCCTTGTAGTTAGCCACACAGGCCCAGTCTTGCTCACGGGTGCCCTGCCCACCCCACCACCGGGCCGCTGGAAGCAGAGCTCAGATCTCATCATCACCTGCGAACAGCTCAGTGTACTTCTCAAGGAGCGCAGGGCGCGGTGTTCTTTGTTGCTGACTGTTCTTTCCGCTGGACTAGACTCTGGGCAGCTCCTTGCCCCGTAGAGGCCTGGCCCGGGGCCCCACTGTCTTCACAGCCACTACAGGAGCAATGACCCAGCGTCCGGCTCCTGTTCGTAAACACAGCATTGGTTGGAGAGAGAAGGGCTCGGAAGGTCATCCAGATTGTTGGCTGCCCCAATGGCGTGGAGCCCGTGTTGAGGCCTGGGGTCGGAGATGGCCTGGTGCTCTGTCTGCTCCTCGTATCCACAGGGACCCAGGAGATCGGCCTCCCACTGCACAGAGGAGGTATCTGCAATGATCCTGGGACTCCGCCCTCTGCTCCTTCCCAGGGAGGCCGTTCCCGAGGTGGCTCGCTCTGCCCAATGGGCCTGGCTCTGCCACTTGCCTGACCTGACGGGGAGGACAGCAGCTGTTGCTGGTGGCAAGTGACTTGCAGACCTCTGTGTCCCTTGGAGCCCACCCGGCTGCTCTCCCCACTGTGGAGCCTCCCTGGCACCTGTCCCGCGAGACCCCCTGGCTCTGTTTGAGCCATAATCTGCCTGTTGTCCTCCGTCTTGCTGGCTGGAGCGTCAGCTCCGGGGACAGGTCCCTGTGCCAGGCCCAGAGTGACACCCGGGAGGCCGCTGGAGAGAAAGTCCTGGGTGGGGTTCGGGGAGCGTTGACTCTGCCCTGCCATTCCCTGTGTGCCAGGACTGGGGTGGGAGGCATCTTGCCATGCTGAACCTTCTTTCCGGCTTTCTGTAAACTGTGAGGAGGCGTGTCACCCCTGGTGGGTTTGAGATATAATGACGGACTGTAGAGTCCCCCCGTTCACAGTGTCCAAGCCGGCGGGGGTTCATGTGTTCCTACCGTTGTGCAACCATCGCCACGGTCCATTGTGGAACATTGTCATCCTCCCAAAAAGAAGCCATGCACCCCTTAGTCGTCCGCCCGCCCCCAGCCCCTGGCACCAGTAACCTGTGCTGTCTCCGTGGACGTGCTTACTCTGCGTGTTTGGTATAAATAGACTCTGACTTGAGGCTGGTGGGGTCTTCTTTCTCTGTCTTGTTGGGGACAGTTGAGAGGACTTTGGGACTCTTCTGCAACCTTATAGAGTAGAATATATGAGAGTCTGCGAGCCTTTACAATGGTAAGCAGAGGAGCCCGGTTCAAACCAGCCTGGCTTGTCCCCCTGCCCTGGCTCCAGAGGGGAAGCTGGGCTGGTGTAGGGGCAGAATGAAGAGGCCTGTCCAGGAGGGGCACGCAGTGAGGTGGGGACCCAAGGCAGGCCAGCCCATTCCAGAGGGTGGGTGGCGCTGGCCAAAGTCTAGGCACCTCCTAGAACTGTCAGGATCAGCTTTTTTTTAAGATTTTACTTATTTATTTGAGAGAGAGACAGTGAGAGAGAGCATGAGCGAGGAGAAAGTCAGAGGGAGAAGCAGACTCCCCATGGAGCTGGGAGCCCGATGTGGGACTCGATCCCGGGACTCCGGGATCATGACCTGAGCCGAAGGCAGTCGTCCAACCAACTGAGCCACCCAGGCGTCCCAGGATCAGCTTTTTTTTTAAAACATTATTTTCTTTATTTGAGAGAGAGAGAGCAGGAGTAGAGGGAGGCGGGGCAGAGAGAGAAGAACAGACTCCCCACTGAGCAGGGAGCCTGATGCGGGGCTCGATCCCAGACCCTGGGATCACGACCTGGGCTGAAGGCAGTTGTGTAACTGACTGAGCCGCCCAGGCGCCCCTTGGGTGGGCCATTTCTGCCCATCTTCTAGGGTGCCCCTGATGACGGTTCCATTTATTGCTCTCCTCTAGACCCCTCCCTGCTCTTCTGAGCCCTGAGAGCCCTTGGCTGGTGACCCAGGCATTGGGGGCCAAGATGCTCGTGTGAGTCCCATGTTTGCCGGTTTCCAGAGACGCTGGTGGGCTGGAGACACAGAAAGGCCCCTCCTATCGGGCCCTGGCTCTGGTGGGCTCTGCAGACGGCCTGGGTGGCCATCAGTCCACCCCGCAGCCTTGCCCAGGCCAGGCTCACACTCTTGTTTTGAGAAATTAATTTCTTTCCAAGCCTCTTGCGTTCTTTCTCCTGCTCCAGGGATGGAAATTCCGGCAGCTGGCGGGGCTGGGCCTTTCGAGCTCGGAGGACCCTCTGCAGGCGGCCCAGCCCGTGCTCTCCCCCTCAGCCAGTCTCTCAGCTCCAGGACCCAAACACATTGATTCCCCATGAGCTGCTCCCCTCTGTGAGGAGGCAGGAAGCTGGGCTGCAGCCTCTCCTTCCCCCTGAAGAAGGGCCCAGCCATGCCACTTTCCTGAGCCCTGGCCTTTGGCTGCACCTGGATGGGAGCCACAGGTCCCCTCAACCACGCCAAGCACGTTCCACAGGGGAGAGGGAGCAAAAGGCCTCGCTGTCCCAGCCTCGTGCCCTTGACCTTGCATTCTTGGCCTCTTCAGCTATCCCCCATTTGCCGCAGGGCCCTGCTGCTCAGAGCGGCCTCCAAGCCAGCAGCATGGTATCATCTGATGCTTGTTAGGAATGAGTCTCAGGCCCTGGGCCCTACACCCCCTGCCTCAGGATCTGCATTTTAAGACCCCCAGGTGATTTATGCACACGGAAGCTGGGAGCAGCTCTGCCTGGGTTGCACAGAAGCTGGGCCCCGCAGAACGCGGCCTTGTCTTCGCAGGGTGCCTTCAGCAACAGGGACGGGCCGCTGGCCTCCTGCCCCCAGGATGCTCTCCCTCAGCACGGCCCGCTCTAACCGAGAGAACATTTTGTTTCGCTGGGCTGTTTCAGGTCAAATTGCATGGCCTCAAATTTCATTTTTAAAAAAGTCAGGCAGGGATGGAACCAGAACAGCAGGAGGGCCTTCCTCAATAAAGCATCTCGGAAAGCCACCGTTGGCCACGTGTGCTCCAAAGACTCTTCAAACAGGCACCAGAACCACTAGAAGGAGCATGATCCGAGTTCTTTAAATACCCTTGTGGCTCGGAGCCACAAGGTTTTGACAATTTACACCTGGTGACATTTAGCGAACAATTTCTGAGAAGGCTGAGGGGAGGACATATTTGGTTGAAACTGACATTACATCCTCCGGCTGATTGTTTGCTCTCTTGCCGATATCCCCTTTGCCTGTAAAACACGTGGGCCTGAAAGTAGCCTCCGGGGCTTGGTGTCTTTGTGGATGAAGGGCAACTGCCCCATTTCTTTGGCTTTCAGACACCCTCGAAGTATCGCAAGGAAATGTCCCAGAGGAGTCAGCGCAGCTCTTTAAACCTGAATTCCTGAGCTGGGCGGGCGAGAGAGAACTTGGGCGTGGGACGGATGGGGCCTCAGGGAGTGACCTGTGCCTGGGCCACACCCCTTAGCGGCCAGGCTAGGCCACTCTTTATAAATTTAATTTAATTTAATTTTGAGAGAGAGGGGGAGGGTGGGAAGGATCAGATGGAGAGTGAGAAGCCTCAGAGCAGACTCCGTGCTGGGGAACGGAGCCCAGTGTGGGTCTCCATCTCACTACCCTGAGATCGTGACCTGAGCCCAAACCAAGAGTTGGATGCTTAACCAACTGAGCCCCCCGGGCGCCCCCAGACCAGGCCACTCTTAAAAGTGATAGGGGCATGGTTCACAATCCTGCCGGGATGGTAGGCAGAAGCCCGCCTTCGGCCAGTTTCCTCTGGTCAGTAGGCTCTGCCTCCCCCCGCCTCCCGGCTGCCGAGTATGGGGACATGGCTTCCTAGATTGCTTAGAGGAAGGACACGTCAGAGAAGGGGTGAGCAGGACCCAAGGAGCTGCTTCCTGGTCATCAGCGCCATCCAGGGCTCCCTGCCCACAAAGCAGTCACTATTGCTTCTACAATAAAGTGGCCTGCCCAAGGTGACACAGCCAGCACAGTGCTTGTCCCCACTTCCCTTTGGGGCAGGGACTGAGCAGCTGGCATTCCCTGGGAGTGGACCAAACACTGTGTCCCCAGCAGGGACCCTCTTTCCTTCCTCACAGCCGGCCCTGGTTTAGGCCTTCCCTTCCACCTCTCATCTCCCACTGAAGTTTATTATCCAAGAGGCGCTGGGCTTGGGATCCCACCTGCCGTGAAGGGTGGCATGGGGGTACCCATGACGTGGCATCCCTAGGAACTCCCTCCCAGTTGGTCCTGAGGCCAGCACCCAGACAGCCCCAGGTGGCCAGTGGAGCCTGGGGGGTGGCGGGGATAGGGGGATTCCGGACCCACAGTCAGGGTTCTGTGACCTCGCTAACCTGCCTGTTTCCATGTGTGGTCCACAGCCCGAGACCGAGGACGAGAAGAAGCGCTTTGAGGAAGGCAAAGGGCGGTACCTGCAGATGAAGGCCAAACGGCAGGGCCGGCCAGAGTCCCAGCCCTAGGGGCCACCCAGCGCTGGGCCTGGAGAGGCCCCAGTGTCGAGTCACATAGAATCCCACCCCCTTGGCCAAAATCCCAACCCACACTGAGAGCCGGTGTCGTGTGAAGTGTTTGTCTTGCAGTGTTAACCTGTGCCCTCTCCCGAAAACCTACACACCAAAGCTTTATTTCTATGACTCCGGTGTAAGTGCTCCCGTGTTGTCCCTGCCACCGAGGCGTCCCTCGGGAAGACGCGCACACTACAGCGTGTGTAGAACCCAGCATCACTAATAAAGCTGCTCTTTGGCTGGACCTTGGTCCTGGGTGGTCATTTTTCTTGGGCGGGGGTGGGGCTGCTTTCCTGGTGGGCACAGATGCCGGGGCTAGAGTCTTCCATGGGCCCACCTCTCCTCCCTCCCCCACCCGCCAGTGAGGGCCCATACCTGTGTGTACCCCAGATCTCGGGTGTGCCTGATGACTTGCTGGCTGGAGAGGACACTCCTTCCCTCCCAAGGCCCTAGTTCCATGTCCTGGCCTGGAGGCACCAACCCCCCACTTGCCCTCTCTCTGGCCTGTGCAAGATGCCGTCCCTGAGCATCCCGGGGCCTTCCTGAGATGGAGGTGGAAGGTGCTTTCGAGGACTCTGGAAGCTGATGTGCAGAGAAAGCTGAGCACGCCCGGCCAGAGCACGCTCAGCATGTAGGAGCCCTGCCCCGGCTTCCCTCCACCTCTTAGTGGAAGCAGCTCTGACACCTTGGCCTTCTGGATAAAGGCGGAGATTTTGCTAGAAGGAGTCTCCCAGCTGGTGCCAGGGCCCCTGTGCCTGTTGTGGAAACCCCCAGCCACTCAGGCCAACAGGTTATAGGGAAGGCTTGTGGGATGGAGGTCTGAGGGGCAGCGTGTGTGTGTGTGTGTGTGTGTGTGTGTGAGAATGGTGCCAGTGAACGACTGTGCGTGTGTGTGCACATGCACATCTGCGGCCCTGGATATGCCTGTGTGAGATGGGAAGCTGCACGCCCAGACCAGCACCCTTGGGGGTTAGCCAAGCTGCCAAGGCCACAACGTGGGCCATCCTTCACCTCCCGTGACCGAGAAAGATTCCTCCACCAAGCACACCTGGTGGTGGGGGCTCATCCTGGAAGCCTGGAGATGGAGCCTGGCCCCTGCAGCTCCAGCCTCTCACGGGGCTCCCTCGGGCCCAGAGAGAAGGGGGCTCCAGACCGCCTCCATCTCCCGTCTGCAGATGTGCAGAAACACGGCCAAGAGCTTCGGAATCCCTCTCAGGCCTCAGTCCCAGCTGACGGGGTTATTTCCTGCCTGGAAGCAGGGAGAGGAAACACGGCCCAGGAGGCCACCGCCGCAGAGCCCGCAGCCGCCCCAGCCCCACCCAGCCCCACCCAGCCCCCACGCTGACCTGAAGGCCACGGGTGGTGCCCGGGCTGGGGACGTCCACAGAAAGCCCAGCCCTGGCTGGCCAAACCATGGTCCTTGAAATCGGAGCTGGTAATGGCAGTGCCTGAGCCCTTGCGTTCCCCGAGGGGAGGGGGACACCAGGACATCCACATCTTTCTCTGTCATGGCTTGGCTGCTCATCTGTGCGGCTTTGGGCAAGGCAGGTACCCAAATTCCACTTCCCAAGGCAGCTGGGAGGAGCCCAGACTAACAGCATTTAGCACAAGGCCCCCAGGATAGCTGCTGGAGGCCCATTCCGACCCGCCCGCAGAGGCAGCTGAGCCCAGGACAGGGACACCAGTAAAAGCAGTAGTGGGTGAGCTGGGCTGGGGGAGCCAAATGCCTGGGGCAGTTTGCCCTCTGCTAGTGGGGCGGCAGAGTGGCCAAAAGCTAGGGATGACTGGGTCGCCTATGTTTGCCTTAGAAATGTCACTTGACCACCAGCCTCCTTGTGCCAGTTTCCCACTGCTGGTGGCCCATTTATAACCAGGGCCGCCTGGTCAGGGAGCTGCCTCTCCACCGAGGGCTCACTAGGGATCCTGACTGCCCAGAAGCCACATACACAGAGCACATGGCCCAAGGCGCCCTGTTCACCAGCCCCGCTTCATTGTGGAGGCTTTGGATACAAACACCTTTACTCTTAGAGAACTGATCCTAAGGCCTTCGAGGGGTCTCCTAACAGCTGCTCCTGACTCCCCAGCGGCTCCTGGAATGCGGAGATGGGGGGAGTGGGCAAGGCGGGAGCCAGGCTGTGGAGGGGTGCAGGCAGCATCGGCTGCATTTGGCTGGGTCTGGTCCTGTCTGGACGGGGCCCCCTTCCTCCAGACACGGGGTTGTGTGCTCGTAAGTGCTTCCCAGGTTCACGGGAAGGGCAGGGCTGTGCCAACAGCCCAGAGTGATGGAGGCCTTGTGCCCAGGGTGTGGGGTCACAGGCAATCTAGAAGAGACAGGAGAGAGGAGACAGGCAGTGTCCACTGCCTGGATGGGAGACCGAGATGCCACCAATCACTCTCTTGTGACTCCAGCGGTCTCCAGAGGCCCCCCCAGTCAAGGACACTGATAGGATGTCCTCTAGAGGTCTATGGGCGGCAGCCTGTGCCCCTGCCAGGAGTGCTAAGGTGGGTTGCTCCTGGGTGGGGGGGCAGGAGTTCTGGGTTGTAGGCCTGGTCTCTCCCAGCTGTGTTGTCCTGGTTCCAGCTTGAGAACGTTTCTGAGCCCATGGGGGTTGGGGCAACAACCTGGGACCCCTGTGATATGGACCCCCCGCCCCCGCTGCCCAATAAAGGATAAGTCTGAATCCTTAACTGGCCCCAAATTAACACCTCCTTGCCCCAGTCCCTGATCCTGACAAACTCCCCAGTTCCTGGAAGGAGCTAATCCTCAGATGCCCCACGTCCCCTCCACACCCCACCCCTATTGTTCACCTTAGATGTGGCTTCCTCCCGGAAGGCCTCCAGGAGCCCCCCACAGCCCCGGCCCTAGGTTCGCTCTGTCCTTTCTCGCCCCAGGCCCCCTTGGCCCGCCAGCTCCGAGAGCTCTGGGCCTTCTCCTTCCCAGTGGGCTTGGAGACGACATCGGGGCAGTGGACCGACCCGAGTCGGCGACGAAGGGGCCGCCCTCCGTAGGGGGCTGCAGTCCCACGGCGGCGAGGGGCGGGGGAACCAAGGACCGACAGTTGCGCGGACAGACGGACCCGGCGCGGGCCTCGCCTCCGGGGGCGGGGCGGTCCGAGGGGCGGCGCGGAGGCATGCGCCCTGCTCCGCCCCCCGCCCCCGGCCGCCCGAGCGCAGCCAGCAGAGCGGCGGGAGCCGAGCGCGGCGGCGGCGGCGGCGGCGGCGGCGGGAGTGGAGGGAGGGGCGGCGGCGGGCCGAGCCGAACCGAGCCGAACGCGCGGGCCCCGGGCGGCGCCGCCAGGATGCCCCGGCCCGCGGGCCGCTCAGCCGCCAGCCACCCCCGCGGCCCCCGGCGGCCCGCGCTCGGCCAGGGAGCGCAAGAGCCGCAGCCAGAGCCGGAGGCGGGAGCAGCGAGCCGGAGCCCCGGGCGCCCGAATGCAGGGTGAGCGCCGCCGCCCGAGCCCGAGCGCGGCTGGGTGGGAGGACCCCGGGAGGGAGGACCCCGGCGGGAAGGCTCTGGGCAGGGAGGGCTGTCTGCGGTCTGTTGGTCTCACGGTCTGTCCGAGGGGCCGCGCATCGCCACCCCCGACTTGGGGACCTTCAGGGTAACTTCCCTGGGGCCGGCCTCTTCCTCGGTCTCTCCCCCGCCCCTCCCCCCAACTCCGGGTCTGGCCCCGCGGCTTGCAGGGAGCGGGGACGGCCAGTCTGGAGGTACTGGGCCCACCCCCCTACGCAGAGTAACCCGTTGGGGCGTCCGGCCCCCGGGTGGGAGCTCGGACGCGCCCTCGGGGCTGGGTGGAGCTGGGGGTCCCGCTAGGGACCGACAGGCTGGGACGCGCCGCGTTGGGCTGGAGTATCAGAGCGCCGAGGAGCAGGGACCGCGGGACTGGGGGGCGGGCGTGGCGGGCGGGGGGCGTGCCGGGGATGCGGAGGCTCCGCGCAGCGAGCCCCGCCTTGGCGGCGGCGGGGCCCGGCCTCGCCGGCCGGTGGGGGACAGAGCGGGTGGGGCGCAGCTGGGGGGCGGCGGGCGCGGCGCAGGCCCCGCGCGCGCTGGGTGGTGCATCTGGAGTCCGCCTGGAGCCCGGGGAATCCTTTCAAGTTCTGGGTTCTCTTTGTTGCGCAATAGAGCCCCGGGGCCGCGAGGCTTCATTGGCCCGGGGCCGTGACGTCACGCCGGGGCCCCGCCCGCAGACCCTGCGGAGGGAGGCTTCTGGGCGGGCGGGGTCCCACGCGGGTCACGCCCTGCAGTCGGCCCTGCGATGTGAGGGGGAGGGGAGAAAGGCGGGGCTCCAGGATCTGGGCGAGGCGGGAAGCCCTGGCCTGAAATGCTGGGGGGACGCTTGGAGCGTGTTGCGGAAGAAACTTCCCAGTGGGGGGCGGCGACACCTGGGTGTGGCCCGCAGGCTGGAGCCTAGCCTGGGGTCTGGCCCTCATGGGTCTGCGGCTCCCTGTGGAGAATAAACTGTGGGCGCCCCATCAGCCTGGAGGAAGGGGTCTCCCAGGTCCTGCACGTCAGCCCCCCTCACCGTGCGTTTGGAGACCTTGGCATTCACTCCCCAGTGACATTCTTCCCCCATCCCGGCGCCACCGCTCTCGGGAGTCCCAGGCTCCAAACCCCTTCTCGCACTTCCTCCCCGTCTGGGTGCGGGTTCTGAGCCTCAGTGTTCCCACCTGCAGTGTGGAACAGCACGGCCCAGCCTGCAGGGGTCTCTGAGCTGAGGAAGGTAGCCTCAGCTCAAGGAACAAAAGTGCCTGTTCCTGCTTGGGTTTGGGTTAAGGTTAGGGTTTGGGCTTGGATTTGAGAGGCTAGGAGTTTGATGTCAGCCAAGTGGGGCTTGCGTCCTGGCTCAGACGCTTCATAGCTTGGGCAAATGGTTTCGCCTGTCTCTGTCTTTGCTGGACTCTCTTTAAAAGGGGGCTGTCGGTATGGACCACACATCACCCCTGGGGACACTAACCGGTCAGTGTGCCTGTTCACACTGCTCACTCCCTCTCCAGGCAAGGCACGGTCTCCTGCCCACAGACCTAGAGCCTTTGCCTGCAGTGACACACAGGCCAGACGGGGGGCAGAGCTGGCACCGTCAAAGGTTATGCCAGTGACAGCTGGTGCCACCTTCCCCACCCCCCTGCCCCTGTGGGCCCAGGGCCTAGGGTGGAAATAGATGCTGGCCCACCAGGTGCTCGCCGAGTCAAGCTTCCTGTTTGACAGCGTAGAGATCACTGGTGTCTGCGTCTGCCCACCACAGCCCCCACAGCCAACCTGCTCCGCCCCCAGGTTTCCTCGCCCCAAGGCTGGGCTGTCCCAGGTTCTGCTTGGGGTGGCTGTGTCTACCCTCAAGCTCAGTGTCTTGGCCCTTAAGGGATGGCAGAGCTCAGTGAGCTCACAGGGCTCTAGTACAGACTTCCACGTGGCAAGCATTCATTGAGCGCTTACTGTGTACTTGGCTCCGACCCATGGCAGAGCGTGTCTACCACCCGCAGCACCTTCCCGGTGGTCCTATCATGTCCAGCTCACAGAGGAGAAGAACAAGGCCCAGCTGAGTCCGTAACTAGCTGGCAGGCAAGAGTCTAGCAAGCTCTTTACCCCACCCCATGTGGCCTCTGTATGCTGAGGTCCGAGAGGTTTGCAGGACACTGGAATGGCTGGGGGAGGGTCCCGTGGGGCCACCCCACCTCCCACACTGGATCTTGGGTGGGGAAGAGGAGGGTGCTGTGTAAGCAGAAGCCTGATGTTCGGGAAGGAATTTCCCTGTCTCCAGAACCCCCACAACCCCTTAGAAGGCCCTTAAGGAGCACTAGTGTCGTCCAGAATGCACTCCTCCCCTCCATCAGGGGTCGGGGCAGGCCTGCAGCGGGGGCACAGGGGTGAATGCGACTCATCCCTGAGAAGTCCTTCAGTATTGGGGATGGGGGGTCAGGCCACAGAGACACCAAAAGAACTCTAGATGAGACAAGAGGGGACGCCTGACACCCAGACCAAGTAGTACGGCTTCCCCTGCCTGGAGAGCCAGGGCCCTACTGTGGCCTGTCCATTCCACGATGGGTAAGAGCCCCTGGGGATCGCATGGCTGTGTCTGGGACGGTGGGCGCTCATAATGTGTTGGAAGCAGTGGGGCGCCGGAGTGGCTCAGTGGGTTAAAGCCTCTGCCTTTGGTTCAGGTCATGATCTCAGGGTTCTGGGATCAAGCCCCACATCAGGCTCTCTGCTCGGCAAGGAGCCTGCTTCCCCCTCTCTCTGTGCCTGCCTTTCTGCCTACTTGTGATCTCTCTCTGTCAAATAAAGAAAATCTTTAAAAAACAAAAAAATAAGGTGTTGGATGCAAGAGGATTGGAACCCGTGAGATTAAACAGGGTCCAGAGTAAAAAGGGCCAAGTGTCGCAGGGCACACAGTAGGCCTTCACTTAGCATTGTACTGCTCCCAGGCTGCCTCTTGCAGGCTATGGCCACGGAGGCCTATTGTGGGCCTCACATCAGAGGGACCAACCGGGGTTCTGCACAGGGGCGGGGTTTGGGGCTGCTGGGCAGGGAAGGGGTGGGAGGGACTTAGAGCCCTGCAGTCTGGCAAGACGGAGGGCCTCTGCTACATGTGTGTTCTGCTCAACATCCTGTGTCCCGGGCTCATGGCCATACGCTATTGGCAGTTCCTCCTTGGGGTCAAGGTCTGGTCCCTCGGCTGTCTGCAGGCAGGCCCATGCTGTCCCAGGCATCCCCAGCATAGCACTGATCGCCTCCCCAGACCACCCACTGTGTGCGAGACCAGGACCCACAGCATAATTGTGACCACCACCCAGAGCACCCACTGTGTGCGAGGCTTGGCCCAGGGCTTTAAAGACGTGGCATCTGTCCACCCCAACCTTCCCCTGGAGGAATCATCATGGTCCCCGTTAAAAAGGATGTGGGTGGCGGGACCTTGCTTAAGCCACACAGCTAATATGCTGGAACTTAATGGGAGCCCAGCCTGTGGCAGCGCCAGGGCCTGCCAGCCACAAAGCCAGTAGGAGGCTGACCTGGGCCAAGTAGGCTGCCGTTGCCAAGATGGCCATGGAAGTGGTCACCACGTTGCCCCTACGGCACAGGGAGGTTCAGGGGGCTCACCCCCAAGGCATGTCCTCATTTGGCCAAATGAAGTGGGACAAGTTAAGATAAGGGGCCCTGATGTGCCCTGCAGACACATCGTTTGGGTTGTGTGAGATGTGAGACACTCATGGTGAGAGTGCTGGTTCCCTGCAGGGCTAGGGCCCCCGGGGCAAGAACACCCCCCGGGACCCTGCCTGGTTGCTTCCCTGAGGAGGCAGCTGTCCCGGGAGCAAACCCAGATTCCATACCTTGGCCAGGAGTGGGTGGAAAGGAGGATGTTCGCGCTTATGAGGGACCCCTGGCTAAGTCCCCGGGTGCCAGGGACATGGGCTAGAGGCCCCGGAGTAGAGAGGAGGGCCGAGCAGTCCAGTCCAAGCCAGGACCCGCAGGTCAGGGGAGCCCCAGGAGCTTTGATGCCGCAACCAGAGGCACCGTCTTGGAGCACTCATTGGCTTCTCCCCCCATCCCCCACAGATGCTCGTGGTCCCTGGTGTCTCGGAGCCCGTGCGTGTGAGCACCGCTGCTCCGAGCCAAGCCCTGGCCCCGAGGATGTCTCAGCTGGCGGCCAGCTTCCGTCTGCACCATGAGTGATGAGCGGCGGCTGCCTGGCAGTGCGGTGGGCTGGTTGGCATGTGGCGGCCTTTCCCTCCTGGCCAACGCCTGGGGCATCCTGAGCGTGGGTGCCAAGCAGAAGAAGTGGAAGCCGCTGGAGTTTCTGCTGTGCACGCTCGCGGCCACCCACATGCTCAACGTGGCGGTGCCCATCGCCACCTACGCTGTGGTGCAGCTGCGGCGGCAGCGCCCGGACTACGAGTGGAATGAGGGCCTCTGCAAGGTCTTTGTTTCCACCTTCTACACCCTCACCCTGGCCACCTGCTTCTCCGTCACCTCCCTCTCCTACCACCGCATGTGGATGGTCCGCTGGCCCGTCAACTACCGGTGAGCCTGGGCGCGCTCGCGCTTCGGCACCTGGTGGTCCTGGGGGGCCGTGGGGGCAGGGAGCACAGAGGCCACTGGGGCACGGGGTGCAGAAATGCCCCCCTGTGCTGTGCTGCGGGCAGGCCGGAGGCACGGGAGGGGCTGCTCTGGGCTGCACGCCTGTGTGTGTGGGTGCATCCACGGTGTCCAGCACGGAAATGCTTGGCGGGAGGGATGTGCCACCACCTGCGGAAGGATCCCCTGGGCAAGGGACAAGGCCCCACTTCGCTGGCCGTTTCATGATAATGAGGTACTAGGGGCCCAGGGCTCTGGGAGGACCCTACAAGTGACCCCTCGCTCCTGCCCCCACCGCATCCCAGGCTGAGCAACGCCAAGAAGCAGGCGGTACACACGGTCATGGGCATCTGGATGGTGTCCTTCATCCTGTCTGCCCTGCCGGCCGTCGGCTGGCACGACACCAGTGAGCGCTTCTACACCCACGGCTGCCGCTTCATCGTGGCCGAGATCGGCCTCGGCTTCGGCGTCTGCTTCCTGCTGCTGGTGGGCGGCAGCGTGGCCACGGGCGTGGTCTGCACCGCCATTGCCCTCTTCCAGACGCTGGCTGTGCAGGTGGGGCCGCGGGCCGGCCACCGCGCCTTCACCGTGCCCACCATCGTGGTGGAGGACGCTCAGGGCAAGCGCCGCTCGTCCATCGACGGCTCTGAGCCGGCCAAAACCTCGCTGCAGATCACGGGGCTGGTGGCCACCATTGTCATCATCTATGACTGCCTCATGGGCTTCCCTGTGCTGGTGGGTGAGCCTGTACGGGGACTGGGCTCTGGGGCAGCCCTGGGGTTGCGCATGGGTGCTGGTGGGTGAGCCTCTGGGGGTACTGGGCTCTGGTGCAGCCCTGGGGCTGGGCGCACTCCAGGTATCAGGTGGTTGAATCCTCCCATCTGGTCCCTGGAGATAGGAGGGGAAGGCATTATCACCCTGTCCATTCTATAGATTTGGAAACTGAGGTTCAGAGGGGTACCATGACCCACCTAAAGTTAAAAGCCCATGTCAGGGGAATGTGGAGCCCAGGATCTTTCTGGCACACTGTAGGGGACGTTTCCTCACCAGAGGGAGACCCATTCGAATCAGAGGGTGTGGAAGGTGGAGGAACATAGCCACTTGGCCCAAAAATGAAGTCTGGATTCAGCAGCCGGGCCCTTGCACCCAAGGCTCCAGCCCACCCCCTTGAAAAGTCTGGATTGGGGTATGGAGGGGTTTCCGGGCAAGGATTAGTCAGAGACTGTCCAAGCAGCTGGGCAGGGCTGTGTCCTTGGAGTTACTGTAGGACACAAGCTCCAGAAGGTGGCAGGTGGGGTGGCAGCCTCATAGTCAGGGGACACACTCGGGATGCGGTGGCCCCACCCTCAGAGGGCCTGGTAAGCCTGACCCCTCCACCGCCGCTGCCAGGTACTGGGTTCTGTGTGCAGCAGGGCCCCGCGTCTCCAGCCTGTACTGATGGAGGGAAGGAGCGTGTATAAAACAGAGCCAGAGGGGACAGCAGTGGAAGGAGAGCCTCCCCAGCTTCTCTTCAGGGCACGGAGGGAGTGTAGTTTCTGGAGCCCACTCCATGCTGCGGGCCTGGCACAGGGTCTGGGATCTTCACCTCACTCTGTGGGGTGTTCTTGGCCCATTTCACAGGTGAAGAAACTGAGCCCAGAGAGGTTCAGCACCTTTTAGAGGGTCACACAACTCACCCAGCAGAACTGGTATGATGAGTGTATTCTACCCATTTCTGCTCTGTTGGAATAATTAAATGTCACTCTGGGTGGGGGAAGGAACTGTCCTGGGACAGGAGGAGTGGGTCTCTGCGTAGGGACCCAAAGCCTGCCTGGTTGATTCTCAGACTCCTTTGAGTCTCCTCTGAGGTCCAAGACCTAGACCCCCGCCCCGGCTCCACCCGCGCCCGCAGGGTAGGCCATGTGCCCACAGAGGCGTGGGGATGGCAAAAGAAGTACCTCAACTGGGAAATTTGAGACCGGGTCCTCCGAGCCTGTTTCCTCTTCCCCAAAAGGGGTTGGTAAGCCCCGCCCCCACCTCTGTCCTGGGGCAGTCCCGAGGCTGGCATGGGGGAAGGCACTCTGTGAAGGGCTGTCCGTGCGCACACGGGGCTCTGGCTGTTTGTGCCGCAGCCAGCAGCTCCTGGTGGACAGGCCCTTCTACTCGCACTCTGGCTTTTTCCTGCCCAGGACCCTATAGCTCTGTCTGTTGCCTCTCCCTCCGGCAGGTGGGAGAAGTGAGGCGGGGGCTGGGGCAGGGCTGGGTGGCTGTGGCCGGGGATCCTGCCAGGTGCCAGGCCGAGCCATGTGCCCGCAGGTGGTGAGCTTCAGCAGCCTTCGGGCGGACGCCTCGGCGCCCTGGATGGCGCTGTGTGTGCTGTGGTGCTCGGTGGCCCAGGCCCTCCTGTTGCCCATATTCCTCTGGGCCTGTGACCGCTACCGCGCCGACCTCAAGGCCGTCTGGGAGAAGTGCGTGACCCTCATGGCTAACGATGAGGACTCGGACAACGGTGAGGGCGGCCTGGGAGCGGGCCCCTGGGAGAGGGGCGAGGGCAGCAGGATCACCGAGATGGCTGCGGTTCTCTAATGTGCTGGAACCCCTAAGCAACCTAAGTGTCCCGTGGGACATTCTCCTGTCCGGCCTGACTGTCCCAGGCAGTATCTGTGGGTGCCAGACTGAGCGCACTCCCCAGAACTTCCACCCTTAGAGGTCTCCCGGGGGCTCCCATAGACCCCAGTGCTGTCTCACCTGGTGATGAGTGTTACCCTCGGCTGCGCGTCTTCGAGGTACCAGGCACTGTCAGACCCTCCCCGTATTTAGTTCCCCCAGAGCTCACCCGGTAACCACACCCCGTGGCGGAAGAGGAGGAACCTGGCTCAGGCGCTCTCCGCAGTCCCACAGCTAAAAGGTGGCACAGTTAGGGTTTGAACCCAGGCCTCTGCCCCATGCGTGTCTCTGAGGGTCCCTGGAACTCACTGTCCGACGCCCCCGAGGTTTCCACGGCCCTAAGCTTCTGCTCCCGCCCTGCAGATCCCAGCCTGGAGGACGGCATCCCCCCGGACCTGGTGCTGGAGCACTCGCTCGACTACAGCTATGGCGGCGACTTTGCGGCCCTGGACAGGATGGCCAAGTATGAGCTCTCGGCCCTGGAGGGGGGCGCACCCCAGTCCTACCCGCCGCGGCCCTTGCCGGAGAGCAAGATGCAGTACCTGCAGGTAGGGACAGGGCAGGGCTGCGGTCGGCCAGGCTCACGCGGGGAGCGGGGAGAGCGGGGAGGCTCGTGCCCTCCCCAAGGCCTTGCCTCACTGAGCCCCGCGCCGGTCCCCGTTTTCCAGGAGGGCCGCCCGGGTTAACCCCGCCCGTCCTGACAGGTCCCGCCCACGCGACGCTTCTCCCACGACGACGCGGAGGTGTGGGCCGCCGTGCCGCTGCCCGCCTTCCTGCCGCGCTGGGGCTCGGGCGAGGACCTGGCGGCCCTGGTGCTGCCCGCCGGGCCCGGGCGCCGCCGCGGCAGCCTGCTGGCCTTCGCAGAGGACGCGCCCCCGTTCCGCCCGCGCCGCCGCTCCGCCGAGAGCCTGCTGGCGCTGCGCCCCCCGGCCCCCGACGGCGGCCCGCGCTGCGCCCGCGACTCGCCCCCCGGCAGCCCTTGCCTCCGCCCCGGGCCCGGCGCCCGCTCCGCCTCGGCCTCGCTGCTGCCCGACGCCTTCGCGCTGACCGCCTTCGAGAGCGAGCCACAGGCCCTGCGCCGCCCGCCCGCCCCGCCGGGGCCCCGCGTCCACAGCGCGCGGCCGGGCGAGGACGCGGCGCCTCCTGCCGGCGGCGGCGCGCAGCGGAACCCCGGGCCGTGCCCGGCCGTGCATGCGCACGCGCACGCGGGACCCCTGAGGACCGGCCTGAGCGCGTCGTGGGGCGAGCCCGGGGGCCTGCGCGCGGCGGGTGGCGGCGGCGGCGGCGGCAGCACCAGCAGCTTCCTGAGCTCGCCCTCCGAGTCCTCGGGCTACGTCACGCTGCACTCGGACTCGCTGGGCTCTGCGTCCTAGAGCCTGCGGGCGCTGCCCCACGCGCGCCCGGCGGGCCGGGCCGGACCTCCCGCAGGGACCAAAGCACCAAAGATGCCACGCTGACCCAGGCCGGTCTCGCATGGGCCGGTGGCTGCCCTGGACCGCTGTTGGGTATGGCATCACGGGGCAGAGCGAGGCCGGGCTTGGGTAAAGGCAGGCTGTGCACGCCCTGATGTGCCTCGCCCAGCCCGGGGCAGTGGCATTGGGGGGATGGGGGTGGCAGCAAGGAGCCCGGGAGGAAGGCCACCACCAGACAGAACAGAGTCCAGCCCTGCAGGAGCCAAGGGATTGACTGCACCTGGCTTTCCACTTTGCACTGTAACTGTCTCTCCCCCGCTGGCGGCCAGGGTACAGAGGGTCTCTAAGCACAGGGGTCTACAGAACCCAAACAAGCTCTCTGAGCAGGTGTTCCTGCTGAGCAGTTCTGCCTCGGTTTCCCATCTGTAATGAGCAGGTTAACATATTAACTCACAGGACTGTTTGGAGCAGTCTTCTGGTCCGTGTGCACCGGCCCCTGCATGGGTGTGAGAGCATCTAGGGCCCTCTTGTGGGTCCTTTGTGGGGGTCAGTCTTCAGTGTGTGGCCTGCTGTGGCCTTTGCACCTGAGGCCTCCCACTCTCAGTGCCCCTGGCCTCCCCAGGAACTCACCCCACCCACACCCCAGCTAAAGCACAACACTTTGCACCGTCACCCACCTTGACCATTGTTAGTGTCCCTGCCCTCATCCGTCTCTCCACCAAGCCAGCCACCTGTAGGACTCCCACCATAAAGATCGTGGGTCCATGCTGGGAAAGAACTGAAGCAAAGGGAGAATGGGCTTCCTTATCCTGATGCCCCTGGGGAGGGGTCCTGGCTGAGAGGCCTCCCAGGTTCCGGGTTTAAGGTCTGGTCCCTGCTGAGGGCAGGGCTCTTTGCTCTCTCTCCTGGACAGACCTTTTGCTGGCCTAGGCTTTGCCATGGGCATTGGGGAGGGGCTTGCTGGGTCTTCCCTGGAGTGAGACCTTAAAACCAGGCTGAGCAGAGGCCTGGGAACAGCTGTGACCTTGAGCTGAAAGGACAGGGGCAAATGCAGAGGTGGTCTCCTCCTAGACCTCGCCTCCACACAATGGCCTCACACAGCACACAGGGAAACCCGGAGCAAATCTCAGAGCCAACGTGGAGCTTGTGTGCCTTGTGCAGCCCCTCTCCAATCCTCCCCACCTCTCCTGCCCATTGCCAGGCCTCTTTCTTCATCCAGCTGACACGGTCTCAGCCCCAGAAGAGGCCCCTGGGAGAGTCAAGCCTAGGGGACCGGCTCCATCTCTGCTTCTGAGGCCTCTCTGGCTCCTCACCCGGGGGGTGGGGGGTGGTGAGGGGAGGGATGAGCTAGTCACAGGTGAGCAAGGCAGGAAACTGCGGTATGGCCTAAGCCACGGGAGGGGCCGCCTCTGGCCAGTGCTGCCGTGCCTTCAAAGACCAACAGGCCATGTGGGGGCAGAGATCTCAGCTGGCCACTGTGGCGCCCACCCCTGCTCAGGCCCACCCATTTGTCACTTGGGTTTTTAATCTGTGTACTTCATATCCGATGGCAATACTTGCAGGGAGACTTGGTACCCCAAAGTCCCTCCAGTTCTGGGTTTTACAGAAATAAAAAGGAGGGAGGACCCCAAACGGAGGAACCTGGGGCCTGGAGCTCCCTCTCACACTCCCTGAGCCTCCCGGGCCTATTGGCTGCTTTCGTCAGCAGCTTGACCCTGGGCTCGCAGGAGCCCTGTCTTCACACCACCACCCACCCAGAGCCAGGGATCCGTTTGTAGTTTTTTGACAACTGAGCATTTCTCTTCTGTACAGGATACAATAAAAACTTCCTATAATTTGCACCTGGCATTCCTAGGCTGCTTTCATGGAAACACCTTTCTAGAATACAGCAGCACTGCTCAGCCAGCTGCCCCAAACGTCTCTCCTCTGGGATTGGAATCCCTCCTAGTGTGCCATCCTTTGGGTCGGTGCCCCTTTTCTATGCAACTACTGCAGGCCTCCCCCTGCCCCCCCCCCCCAGCGAGTGAGAACGGCCTGGAGCAGCTACGGGATGGAGCGGTGGGGTAGGCACCAAGGCCCTAGTAGGAGAAGCCCTAGAAGGGCAGCTGGCAGCCTCAGCCTCAGGGACTGCCTCAGAGGCGTCTAGCCCCCATGAGGTTGGCTCAGGAGGGCTAGGGGCGGGGGCGGGGGGGGGGGGGGGACCTTTCCAGCTGCTCGCGGGCTCCGGTGAGAATTTGGAGTCCGCCCCCTGGGTCCGCGGTGTAAGATCGTCACCTAGTGGCTGGTGGCAGAATTAGTGCGGCCGTCCCGGTCGCCGAGTCGCCTCCAACGCGCTAGAAGGCGGAGACGCAAGAGGCCTGACCCCCGACCCCACAGCGGAGACCCCCTCCCCGCCTGTGATCTAAAGAGCCTGGTGGGTGGAGTGGGGGAGCCGGGCCGCTCTCCCCTGACTCTAATCAGAACGGGTTTGGCACGCCGCAGAGCGGGGGCACTCCTAAATGGGAACTGTTTTACGGAAAGTCGATTATTGGTTCTTCAAAAGATGCACCCAAGCAGGCATCGTGAGAGAAATGTGGACCTTCGTGGTCTCTTTATACCCATTTCACAGGTCTGCCCTGTCTGTATTCTGAATCTCGAGCGGGAAGTGCCAGGAACTCTTCCCGGGCTCCGCGCGGTTTCCCGTCCCCGATCCCGGGCGCCGCTGGAGAACCGGGACCCCGGGCTAGAGTCCGAGCACAGCAACGACCTCGCTTTCGGACGAACAGCCGGGCGCCGAGCGCTCCGCGGTGGTCGAGGGTCGCGGGCTCTGCAGCGGCCCCAGAGGTCGGGAGGCCGGGACCCCGATGATCCGCGCGCGGCGGGGCGTGGGGCGCCCCGAGCGGTGGGCGGAGCATCTTGGGGGCCCGGGGCCCAGCCAGGAGAGCTCCGGGCGGGGCCTCGGAGCGGGGAGGGCCTCGGAGAGCTCGCCTGCCGGGTGGGCTGCGCCGCGAGCCGAGGGGGTGGGGATCCGTGGAAGCCGAGAGGGTCCAAGGTGGGGGTGGGCTGGGGGCCCCTCGCCGGCGGGGCGGGACCCGGCGAGCTTTGTGCCGGTGGGAACCGGGCGTCCGCCGCCGGCTGAATGGGCCGGGGCGGGGCAGCGATTCTCCTCGCTGCGAGGGGTCCGCTCTGCGCCGCTGCGGACGACGACCTTCCCACCGCTGCGTGGCCGCCGGGCGGGGGCGGGGGCGGGGGTGGGCTGCCCGCCGGGGGCCCTGGGAAAGAGGCGCAGCTTGGGACATCCCCTCCCAGCCCCACGAGAAGGTGGGAAGAGGGAGCGGGTCTGGCTTGAGTAGGTGGGGCTGGGAGGGCTGCACTGTGGTTCCCCGGCGGCCGCGAGGCGCGCGGCAGCCTCCCAGTCATCCCTGCCACGGGACCGGGACGATGACTGGGGGTCCCGGCCGTCACCGCAGGCGCGCTCTGAACAGTCTCTGCGTCTCCAGGCCGGATGGGGGCCCCCTTGAGTCCGAGGCGGCGCCGGGACTCACCAGGGCCGCCAAACGCCCAGCCGCGGCCCCGTGCTCTCGGTGCAGCGGCGAGGTGCCGACTGCGGCCCCGGGACGCTGGAGGACGGGCCGGGAAGACCTCCAGGGAAGAGGAGCCGGGGTGGAGGGGACCGCGAGCCGCCGGTGGCCGGAGCAGGGGCCCAAATGGCGGGGGCGCAGGGACCGAGCGGCTCGGGTGCCTCCCGGCTCGGGCCGGCGCTGTCCATGGTGCTGTCACCTGCGCGCTCGTGCGCCAGGGGGCAGCGCAGGCCACCGCCACCCTCTTCTCCGCGCCGCAGAAGCTGGCCAACGCCAGGCAGACAGCTGCGGAAGCCCGACGGGAACTCAGTTCCGAGGGGGACCGGCCAGAGCCCTGGGGGGAGGGGAGCGGACGGGAGAAATGAGAAGGGCAGGGAAGAATAGGAGAGGGGAGGAGGAAAGGAGAGGTGGGGAGAGGGAAAAGGAGGGCAGAAGAGTGGCAGGGAGGGGAGGGGCTAGGCAAACCGAATTTCCTTCCCAGAGTCCAGATCTTCGCCCACCCGGATTACAACTACACTAGCCAGCAGGGTCTTTGCGGCCTCCTGCCTCCAGCAATCTGGGGCCTTCTCCTCACCCAGCTGCCCACTGCCCCGAGCTTTCTTCTCCATCCTTTTTCCTTTATCTGGCCTTGTCAAATCCATGGTTCTGACCCCAGAAGTCACCGCCCCTCCCCGCAGCTCTTTACCCCAGCCGCTCCAGACGCCCTCCCACCTTGCACCAAGTTCTGAAGGCTTTTCATGTACTTGACGCTCAGCTCCAGTATGTCTGCCTTCTCCAGCTTGCGTTTCCGGATCTGCAGATCCGTGGAAAGGCCTCTTAGCTGGGCAGTCCCACTTAGAAGGGATGAGGCTGCGGATTGTATCACCCCACCCGTCCACCGCCCCACGTCTCACCTGGTGTGAGTAGTGTTTTTCCAGCAACGACTTCAGCTGCTCCAGGGACATGTTGATGCGTGCCCGTCGCTTCTTCTCCATCAGAGGCTTGGAGATCTGTGAAGGGGTGGTATTTTAGAGCAGGGCGACGGTCCTCTCACCCTCTGCCCCACGCCACTCCCGGCTTGGCAGGGCCCCCACTCTGTGCGCCTCAGGACCCCAGACCTTGCGGAAGCTGCTGGAGTGACCACTGGAACTGGCTTGGGTCCCGGGCTTAGTGCCCATGATGTCGTTATCTGTGCCTGTGGGAGGCAGTGCTGCCTTTATAGGGCTTCTCGTTTACATGTCAATGAGGCGCTCCTGGGCTCGAGGAACCCCGAGGGGGAGGAGATGAGAGGGGGATGTACTGTGAAATTCCCCACCTCCCTCTCTTCTACCCGGCTTCAGCCTCACCTCCAGGAACCCTCTTTTTTTCCAAGAGACCCCACTTCCCCTTTCTCAGGCTTTCCTTTATCCCTTTCACCCCCACCACTCCCTGAGTCTGAGGTCCCCTCCCATGCATACCCCTCCATGCCCTGTCCTGTCCCTGTGTCTAGTGCCCCTAGGTACTGAGCCTCACTACTAGGCCCCTTGCTGCCCCCTGTCTCCAAGCATTCTGGGGGGCACCCACTGAGGAACGTCCATGGGCCCATGGCTCTGAGCCTGGCTCATGACTCTGACAAGGTGCCGGGCTTCTCTGGGCCTGATGAAGATGCGGAGGCAGGGAGGACCCGCCAGCGATGCCTTTCTGCGGGTTTCACGCTCTGGCCAAACTGGCAACGCCACATTAGTCGCCCTAATGTCGGGACAATGCAGCGATTTTCTGCCTGTGGCTGCTCAAAGCCGGGTACAGGCTGGGCCCGAGGGGGCCAAGCAGAGACATGTGTCCCATTAAAGCGTGCAGCCCGCCCTCGGGGCTATAGCCAGTTTCCTCTTGGCTGTGGTCTTGGACTGGGAGCTCTCCTCTGCTAAGGTGTAACCTGGGCACATGTACTCTCTGGCCCTGTTAGGCCCCCATCCACCTCTCCTAACTGGGGGGATGCTGCAGGCAGCCTCAAGCCTGGGCGAGTAGACAAGCACCCCCATCCTCAGTCCCTGATTTCCAGGCTGGACAAGTAGGGCTCTGACACTTCCCTCACAGCCTATGAGTTTATTCTCACCAGCCTTCTCTTGGTTTCAACTAATGTAAGATGAGAGTAGGAAAGACACTGATCATGTGGGGAGAGCCCCATTCCGTGCTCTTGCAGGTCTGGGACCCCCAAACACTTTCCATTATTCGGGCTGTGGTTGGAGACCCAGGGAGCTCCGTGGAGGAAGCACCCACCGCAGGACCGCTTAGGGCCTACAGCAGGACTGGTGTGTCCCGGGTGGACCCTGGGAGCAGGACTCCAGTAGCTATGACTGAGGGGCTGACGTCCAGAGGACTCCCAGGGTTCATACCGAGTTGTGTCCCTGTACTGGGCTCGCAGGGCCTCAGGTTCAGGGTTTGTAAAATGGGGTTGCGAACAATGCGGGCCCCCATGGCTGCTCCGGAGGGTGACGAAGTAGCGTGGACGCCGAAGTTCTGCAGTCGAGCCCTGCGGCAGGGGAATAAACAAATTGGCCTTTGCAGGGACTCAGCGTGAGGGGGAGGGGATATTGCTGGGGCCTGGGTGGGCCCCCTGACCCCCGCCGCCCGGCTCCGTGGAGCTCGGGCGTCTTCTCCCCCGACACCCGCCCCCCGGCCCCCTCCGGCAGTGTATTGAAGGCCCCTGCCCGGGTAGAGGCGTTCTCAAGCCCGAGCAGCGTGGAGAATCGCGCCCCGCCCTCCTTTCAGGCGTAGGTTGCGTGGTCCGCGGCCCCCAGGTGCTCTTCCGCCCCGGCGGTCGGACCCGCAGGCCGGATCCGGGCCGGGCCGGGCCGGGGTTGGGCGGCGGGGCCGAGGCCGGACGGCCGGCGTTGGCACGCGCCGGGCAGCTTTGAAGCGCCGGGGCTGGCCGGGCCCCACTGGCCTCCGTGCGTTCCTCCGGCTTGGGGCGGTGGCGGCTCGGTACAAAGGCGCCGCGGAGCAGGCGGGCGGCGAGGCTGGGCACAAAGGGGGCAGCCGAGTGTTAAGCGCATTGTGCCGGACCAAAAAGCCCGCCCGCGCCCGCCCCCTCGGGGCCAAACTCCTGGCGCCCCGCCGCGCGCGGGCTTCCAGCTGCTGCACATCTGCACGGAAGCTGGGCGCGCGCCTCGCTCTGCGGGTCTCCCTCACCCCCGCCCCCGCTCCTGAGCCGCGCGGGCTGCGGGGCAATTTGTCCTCTAATTATGATCCTCCCCATAAACCGCCGCCCGCGCCTTTCAGCGCCGCGTATTAGCAAACCGATGGCCCTCCGCTCAGCCCTCGCGGTCCGCCCCCTCTCCAGAGTTAGGGCCTCCATAAAGGGGCCCGCGGGCCGCCCCTGCCCTACCCCGGCATCCGCAGCCCCTCGGGCCATCGCTCCTCTCGAGCCCAAGCCGAGGGCTCGCGGCCGCGCTGGGTGGGGCCGCTCACATGGGTGGCTTAGTGTTTTCCTAAGCAGTGGAAAATTGACCGCAAAATGAGCTAATTCGCAATGTTCTGCTTTGGCTGCGGGCGGCAAGGCGGGCGGGGAGGCCTGGGCTGGACTCGCAGCCGTCAAATTCCGCCCCCCGCCCACTTAATGGGCCTCCGGCTCCGCTGCGCCCTACCCCTACCCAAGTACCAACCCCTGCGTCCCGCTCGCCCCCATCCCCCAGCCACACACACACCTAGGCTGATGGCCTCCCTGCTTTCCCGGTTTCCCACTCCCAGCGTGGCTCGGCCGCCACGAACAGCCCTTAAACCGGCTGAGGGTCCCGCAGACTCAGGGCAGAGAGATATCCTGGTGCGGATTCCATCCCCCCTTCCCCCCTCGCCGCGGGCTTCTTCCCGTGCCCGGGAAATCCCCCACTTTACCCGCAATTCGGGCTCCTGGGCAGCCACCTCCCCACTAAGACCCAATTCCTCTCCTCCCTCCCCCACTCTGTTTCCAGGTCCTGAGCCTGAGCCTCCCACCTGCACTCACAGGGAGGCGGAGCTCCGGAGGGGAGCGTAGAGGTAGGGGAGGCGATTTCTGAGATGCGGGGTGCGGCACCCCCCCCCACTCCCTTATCTGAGAGCAAGCAGGGCGAAGTACTCTCGGGCTGCAGGGAAGGACATAGACCAACTTAGAACCCCGGCTTATGCAAACTGGGATGTAGGCCACCGACTCCCTTTCCATCTTTAGCATCTGGAATCCCTAAGGGGACTCTGCAAAGGAGCACAAGTTCTGGCAAAGCGCTGGGGAGATCCAGGTTGTCCTTTGCTCATTCAAGGAAAAAATTCCTTCTATAGTTCTGGAGGCCTCTGGGGGCTTCCAAGAATACTCAGAGCCCTCAGCTTCCTCCGACTTGAGAATTTAAAGCAAAAAGTGACCTCCCTTCCCACGTTGGGTTTTCTCAACTTTGGCAAAAGAAAGAACATTACAGAGCAACCGAGGTCTGGAAAGGTAGGTCCCAGGACAAGAGCCGGACCGGATAGTCCACCAGCCCTCCCGGGTGATGGCCCTGCGTGGCCTCTTCACCCTGGGTGAGAGCCCCTTCCCTTCCTCCAGCACCCAGACATTGAAAACAATGCTAACTGGTGAGTGCCACAGAGGCCACCGAGGGTGAGGGGGGAGAGAAAAGCACTGTGGGTCTCTGCAGATGCATTTCAAAGTGGAATGAAGTGATTGCTTCATGTAATTAACTATCGGGACACAGCAAAACTCTGAAATGGCTCAGCCGATTGTCTCCAGATGGGGTTGGAGAGGCCGCGATTGTTTAACTCTCTTTAGCTATGTTGCAACTCGGAATACCCCGGCCGCCAAGGGCCCTCCAAGGGACAAAGGCTGGGACTGCGTTGAGTGCCTGGACACTGAACCGGGCTGGCCCAGCTCAGAGAGAGTGAATTCAGAGACACCCCTATTGTCCTAGCCCTTTGTGTCTCTCCCCAGCTGGCTCTAATCTTTAAATATTTACCCGGCCCTTTTGTGCACATATGACTTATGCACTTCGGGCTGATGGGCTCATAAATTACGCATCATTTCCCCGTTTCCAGACTAGAGAGAGGAGACTTTCATGCCTGGAGCCCAGAATAGCCAGAGGAGGGAGGAAAAAAAGCTTTGGAGGATCAGGGTTCCCTCCTGGGGAGAGCAGCAGCTACACTGAACAGGCCCCTCCTGGCCTCCACGTGGGGAGTGGATGGGACAGAGGACCTGTGAGTGACAAGGAGCCCCCAGGAGGCCCCCTCTAACAACAACTGACCAGGGACCCACCAGCAGGGAAGAGGGAGAGGACCGTTCTCAGACTTTTTATGTGGCGTCGAGTTTGGACAAGAACAAACTTCTCACCCTGGGAAGCTGGTGTGGGTTGAGGGGCTTGGTGACGCCTCCAGCTTGCTCTAGGGGATCCCCTCTCCATACATTCTCCCTTGCTCCGTCAAGGAACCCCATTTAAGAAAAAGAGGGTAATTTCATCTCAGCCTGCAGTTTAACTTGGGAGACTCGAGGAGATTCTTAGGACTCTCGAAACGGGAGGAATCCCCTCTTGGGCTCAGGGTGGAAAGCCATGGTGGCTGGTGGGCGAAAGGCAGGACGAGGGGGGCACAGGGGAGACCCTGCGGAGGGACCCTCCTGCATGAGAAAGGGCTCCCTTTGTGCATGCCTCTGGGCTCCAAGAACAAAACACATTCAAATGCTTATTTACAAAAGAAAGCAAGTGAGGCATCCCAGGGCTGAGTATTTTACCTTTATGTTCTTCTATTTTTATGGGCTTGTTGTTCTCGTGCCTGGGGAAGACGCTGGAGAAATGGACCCAGAGTGGATTTTTTTGACCAGATTGCTTCCCTCTCTGGTAGGAAAGCGGGTCTCAGTGTATGTATTTCTGTCCATATCGCCCTGTGAATTACTGTTTCTCTGGGTATCCGTCGATCTGTGTGTGACTCGGTTTCTCTGGGTCTATTCCACTGTGTGCACATATTTGCTTACTTGCCTCTTTCCTACGTTACTGCTCTGTGAGCCGTGGGCCCTGACAGATTCAGCAACTCCAGGTACTTCTAAAAATTCCCCTTCCCTCTGGTCCGGCCATCCCTGGCAGGGGACTGTTTCCCCTCTTTCTTCCTTCTCCAAGATGGAGCTGATCGGGAGGTATGGTCTACACGGAGGTCGTGGATAGAGAAGAGAGTGTTGCTCAGGCTCACCAAACTGGATTTCCAGTCACCCTATGCCCTATGTGCATCAGGGCCCTAAGTCAGTGTGGACAGCAGATGGCAACGGCAAGAAAAGGGGGCTTCCTGGGAGCAGTTCTCTGCCCCAGGACGAGACTCACTCCCAGGAGTGAAGATGCAATTATTCTCTGGGGTCCCTGAGGCGTCCCAGAATTGGGGGAGAGGTACTGAGTTTGGGTGAGAGCATCAGAAATTGGGGGCAGTGCTTGGAGCGTGAGTTCTCAGCCCCCAGCAACACCATGCCTCCTTCCTACGTGGTACTGCAACTAGGCAACTTTGGATTTTAAAAACATTAAGTCTCTTTTAAATTCCCATGAACCCAGCTTAGCATATGTTTTCTGAGCATCATTTATTTTATTTTTTAAGATTTTATTTATTCCTTAGAGAGAGAGCACACAAGCAGGGGGAGAGGAAGAGGGAGAGGGAGAGGGAGAAGCAGACTCCCCACTGAGCTGGGAGCCTGACATGGGTCTCGGCTTGATCCCAGGACCTGGAGATCGTGGCCTGAGCTGAAGGCAGACGCTCAGCCATCTGAGCCACCCAGGTGCCCCTCAGCATCATTTAAACATGGTACTGGGCTTTGCAGAATGTTATCAATACCTGATAGTGAAATGAGGATTCCTGTATTATAGGAAGCTGAGATTTGGAGATGATTTGTCCAAGGTTACAAAGCTGGGCCCTGGCAGTGCTGAGACGAGGATTCAATCCCAGGCTCTCCATCCTTCCCTGACCTCAGCTGCTTAGACACCAGGCCTCCTGCCAGGTCCTGTGGGAACAGAAGAGGATGGGGCAGCTAGCGGCTCAAATGCAGGTCTGGGTGACTGCAGTGCACGCCCCGCCTGGTCTCAGCACTCTCTGACCCACTACTCTGGGCTCCAGCCTCTCCGGGGGCCTGTCCCCTATCCCAACTCAGGCTTCCTTTCTCCTGCCTGAGTCTGCAAACTTGGTGCCCGCGCCCCCCCGCCTCCATCGATGTCCTTGCTCTCATTTCCAGCGTAAAGCTGCCAGTCCCTGAGTGCCCCAAGACCTAACTCCAGCATCCCTCCCATGCGGCCCCCTAACCCTCTGCCTGCCCACCTGCAGGCCCCTCCTGGGCGTCCCTCTCCCTCCTCTCCATTCTTCCCTGGCTCCTATCCCACTCCCACCCCTCCATAGTTTATTCCAGTCACTCCTCTACTTGTCTTTCCCCTTCATCACCCCTCTGTGAGCTCCCCTGGGGGAGGCCATGAAGACTTTTTTTTTTTAAATTCCGATTTAAAAAGTAATGTATGTTGATTGTGCACAATATGGAAAATACAAAAGTATACACAGAAGACAGTGGAAGTCACCCACTGTTCTGTCACCCGAAGATGACCGCTGTTAAAAAACTGTGGCTTCTACTCCCACGGTTTCTCCAGGCTCACACGTCTGCTTTTGCTCCCCTAAGCGAAGCCAGGGTCGCCCTGTAAAGTTCCGTACTCTGCCTTTTAAAAGCGGGTGTCTGCTGAGCTCTTCCACGACTGCCAACATTCTCCCTCACCGCGAACTGAAGTGGGCGGTCACCCCGCGCGCAGCGTCCCGGTGTGGGTTTCCGGCTCCCTTCGGGGCAGGGTCCCCGCGCGGAAGCAGCCCGGGCTCCCAGCTCGCCGCCTAGCTCGCGCCTGCGCGCCCGAGGGTGTCAGTTTCGCGGGGGGGACGGTGCGGGGCTGGCCGAGGGCGGGGTCGCTTCGAGGTCTTCGGACGGGGGCATTCTTGAGTTTGGGGTTCCTTTCTGGCAGACGCAGGCAGCCACTTCTCGGCCCGGGACCCGGGTGCCCCGCGGCCCCGCCCGCCGTTCGCCCCTCTTCCTGGGTCAGGGGATCCCGCCGGGAGGGAGAGGGCTCGGGGAACTGGCGGGGCGGGGCCACGGACGGGGCGGGGCCGTGGGCGGGGCGCTCCCGCCAAAGCTTGGGGACCGGCCCCGTGGAGCGGTGGTATCGCGAGAGCTCGCGGGAGGCGCGCGGCTCCCGGCAGGCGCACTTCCCGGTCGGCGTCGGCGGCGTAGTGCGCAGGCGCGGCGGGCGGGTTTCCCCGGGCTACAGCCGGCGCGGTCGCCGTCGCCCGCTTGTCGGCCGCCCGGCGCCATGGCGAGCTGCGCGGCGCGGGCTCCGCCGGGCTCCGAGGCGCGCCTCAGCCTCGCCACTTTCCTGCTGGGCGCCTCGGTGCTCGCGCTGCCGCTGCTGACGCGCGCCGGCCTGCAGGGCCGCACCGGGCTGGCGCTCTACGTGGCCGGGCTCAACGCGCTGCTGCTGCTGCTCTACCGGCCGCCTCGGTACCAGGTGCGGGCCGGGCGGAGGCAGGCCGGGGCCGGGCCGGGGCCGGGGTGAGGCCGGGAGCCCGGTGGGTTGGGCACGGCGCGCGGCTCGGTCCGGTCGGGGTCGGGAGCTGGGCCTGCGGGGGACGGGGCCGCTTCCCCTGGGCGTGTTCTTCATCCGCGAGTTGAGGCGGCGGGAGGGACGCAGCCTCGCCAGGCTCGGGGCTCAAGGGGCGCGGGCCCCCGCGTCTCCCGCGCAGTGGGTGGGAAATCGCAGTTGGTGCTGTTCGGCAGCTGCGGCAGAGGTGCGTGGGGTGGGGAGGGAGCGGGCCCGCGAGTCCTTTTACGTAATTTAAGGTGTGGAGACTTACCTGCTGCCAAGTGTCAGGTCAGGGGCGCTCGCACTGACTCGGAGTCGCGCTTGCCCGGACCAGCTTCGCTGCGTGGTCTTGGAAAAATCCTGCCGGTAAACGAGGTTCATGCGGTTTTCCCACGGCTCAGGATAGCGATAGCAGCAATCCTAGCGATGGCAGCTGGAACCAGGGGGCACCTGCTCTCGGTGCGTTGCGTGCGTGCTCCTCACAGCAGTCCCCAGGGGTGGGTCTGTGGTTACCCTCATCGTGTGTGTGAGGAAGCCCGAGGGCCAGAAAGGCTGAGTAACTTGCCCAAGGCCACACCGCCAGAGAGGGGCGACGGCGGCATCTGAGCCCAGACCTCCCTGCTTCACCCTGTTATCGCCGAGCTCGGCAGCGGTACTGGGTTGCTCGCAGCCTGCTTACTCAAGAAGTAGGATGTGTGCTCCTGAGTGCGGGCGCGTGCTCCCGGAGCAGCCCGGTGACTGAGCTGGTTTTGGGTCCGTTTCAGATAGCCATCCGAGCTTGTTTCCTTGGCTTTGTGTTCGGCTGCGGCGTGTTGCTAAGTTTCAGCCAGTCTTCTTGGAATCACTTTGGCTGGTAAGAATACTTGGGGGAATAATGGTTTTGAGGCGAGGGTGGGAGGATCAGAGTGTCGGCCGTGGTGTGTCCTCATCCCTTTGTCTCACCTCTGAGTGGCGGAAGGTCTCTAACTCCCACCTAGACTCCTAGGACTTGGACCCCAAGAGCTTGTGCCCACTGGTTGTGTCTGCTGCAGGCAGAAACGGGTCTCCCTGGCACCCTCCTGGCTGCTGCCCTCGTCAGTAACATCAAGAGCCCTTCCCAGAAGAGGGTCCAGGTCCTCCGTGACAGGACGGGGCAAGGCTCAGGCTCGTCTTCACAGGCCTTTTCCGTCTCTAATTTCTGTTAGGTCACATCTAGTGCCTCCCCCCACGGCCAGTGTAGGATTGTCCCCTCCGCTATGATTTCAGGCCCTTCAGCCTTCTAGTCCCTGACCTGGATATGAACTGGTGGCTTCAAGGTAAAAAGCTTTATCTCCTGTTACCAGTATTCTGAGCCATCTAATCCCTCTTCGCTGGAATTACTTGTTTTGCTGAACTTTTGTACTCAACATACATCACTGCTTTGGTTTTTGTTATGCCCCTCTTTCATATTTTACGGGGTGTAGTATCATTTTTACCAGGCTGTGGGCCCATAATGCCTTCCCTACCTATGTTCGTTTGGTCTATTACATCCCACATGTAGTCCTTTTAAAACCCCACCTTCTGCAAACCTGAGCAGTCGTGTTACAGGTGGGTGCCCGCTGTCCACTCTCACAGAGGTAGCAACAGGGTCTTCTCTTAGAATTCAGGGACAGTTCTGCAGACCCAGATTCGTACTTTGAGTTATGGCTGACTTGATTCCCTTGCCGCAGCTTACCTCTCTGTCTTTCTGTTTTTAAACAGGTACATGTGCTCCTTGTCACTATTCCATTTTTCGGAGTACTTAGTCACAGCAGTCAATAACCCCAAAAGTCTGTCCTTGGATTCCTTTCTCCTGAATCACAGTCTGGAGTACACAGTAGCTGCTCTTTCTTCTTGGATAGAGTTCACACTAGAAAATATCTTTTGGCCAGGTCAGTGTGTCCTACTTTCTCTTCCGGAGGGGAGAAGGGTAGTTTTGTGCAGGCCTGAGAGCAGTGACTTGGGTTTACCTCTCAGGTATAATCTCCCGGAGTGATTTTCCCCAGATCTCAATCCTCACTAAGCTCTTTACAGAGGACAGGCAGAGCCCGTGAATTCCACTGCTGGATTTTGAATGGAGGACGGGTTGACCGTTTGCCCGAAGCCTGCCGTAACATGCCACACTACCTAACATACCAACCCGTGGTAACTGCAGTCCTAACCGTACAGTCAGAGACTTGCATCTGTTCATTTTCTGTGACTTGAGACTTTTCTTGTGACGATTTTATTAACAAAAAGCTGTACATCTGAAGCCTGTTCTCAAATTGAACTTTCCACAGCAAATTAAGTAAAATGCATGTGGTTCCCAGGATTCAGTAAAGAGCCAGGGCGGGAGACACTAGATCCTTCTCTGCTTCCCTTAGCTCTCCTTGTCCCCAGGGGAAGCAGTGGGGCATGTGGCAGAGGAACATGGATGGGGGTTCCGTCAGGTCTTCGCCAAGATGCTCTGGTTGGGTTGTTGGCACTTTGAACGGATGAACAGCACAACTTATGGGCATGTGTTTTGCTTATAATTAAGTCTTAATGTGATGACAAATGCGGATTGCCCACTAGCATGTTTCCTCATGTTGCAGCCTTGGAAAAAGAGGTTAATTTTAAGCATCCGCAGGGTGAGCACCACAGTCCAGTGTCTTCACTTCCTGTTTCTCACCTGTCTCTCCTCCAGAACTGAAGCAAATCACCTGGCTCAGTGCAACGGGGCTGCTCATGGTGGTCTTCGGAGAGTGTCTGAGGAAAGCGGCGATGTTCACCGCCGGCTCCAATTTCAACCACGTGGTGCAGAATGAGAAATCAGAAACCCACACTCTGGTGACAAGTGGAGTGTACGCTTGGTTCCGGCACCCTTCCTATGTTGGGTGGTTTTACTGGAGTATTGGAACACAGGTATAGTATCAGAATTGACAGTGATTGCCTTTAATTTCTTTTACTTTTTTAAAATTGACATAACTCACATACCATAAAATTCACCATTTCAAAGTGTCCAATTCAGTGGATTTCAGTGGATTTCTTAGATTGTTGGTCTCCTTTAAATAGGTACATCTGCCCCTTGTCGTGTTTTGAGAACGAAATAAAACGCAAAAGAACTGATGTAGTCCTTAACATTTTCTTACTATATACCTAAAATTTGGGTGTCCTAAACTTGTAAGCTCCTGGTGATTCTAGGTGCTATACCCATTCCCTGCTTCTTTAACTTAGATCTAGAGCACTCCAGTTGTGTGAGGGCAGAGATGGGGCTTTAGGGGGAGAGAGCCTTCTGCTGCTCAGGTGGATTCTGATTTTCATTAGAAGCAGCTGTTGATGAGGCCAAGGTCTGGATTAGACTTAATGTGAGCTACGGAGGTTTGTTCTGTCTAAGGTTGCAGACCAAGCCTTGTTTCCTGCCCGTTGCCTTTTAAATATGTTCTCTTGGTCCTAGAAAGACTTGGCCAGAGAATGTGACCAGAGCTTAGGACACTCCTCACCTCTTTGGGAAAATCCAGTCTGGGGCCCCCAAGCATTCCATTGGCAATGCATGGTCTGTTGGGGACTCTCTGGTGACCCCCAATGGTGTAGAAGGGGCAGGACAGTGCACACAGGACTTATTTTAATACTTGCATTTCTGAAACCTAACACTGCATCAGCAGTCGTATTCCCTGAGAACAAGCTGACGGTAGTTGAATCCGTCACCTGCCAGAAATGCCGCCTACATACGGAAGTGCTCTAGGAATGAAGTTTGCCCACCTCTGTGACCGTAGATCTTTTCATACTGTCACCCAGTACACACGCGTGTATAAAAGTGGAACAGGCGTTTCCCAGGATAGTACTTACTGAGTACAAAATACCCTGTTTCTTGTTTTATTTGTAGTTTTATTTATGATGCAATGAATGGGTTTCAGGGCTCAGGAACAGGTTGAGGCCTGCAGTTGGGAAACCCCACCACAGGGTGTGGTGGCTGTGAGGGCGCAGGCTGCAGGATCCCCGACAGGGCCAGTCCTGGCTTCCGCGGCGGCTGCTTAGCCTGCCTGCCCTCACACATTGAGCACAGCAGTGCCACCCCAGGGGATTGCTGTGGGGGCTGTTTGGTTGGAAAGAGCTTCGCTGGGGCTTGAAATACAGGTAAGTACCCCGTAAGCAGTGATGGGAATGAGAAGTCAAGGGCATGTGCCTGACTTTCTGGGTGGAAGTTGCCCCCTTGGGGAGGACATGTGTCCGTGGGGGTCCGTCAGAGTGGACAGGGGTGGAGTGGTAGGCTTCCCACACAGCACAGAAGTTCCTGAGAGCGGGGAGATGTTCTTGGCCTGGACGGGTTGTTTGGCAGTGTCTCAGTGGGGAAAGATGTTCTCAAAGTGGGAAAAGCACATGAGTAAGGAGGTGACGGCAGTCCAAGTGGGTACAGCCCAGGGGAACGGGGCTGGAGGAAATGACTAAGGCACAGCTTTTCTTGGTTTGGGCAAGGGAGTGGTTTGAAGACTGGTGATTTCACAATAGCACTGTATGTGGTATAGGGTTAGGGCGAGGGGGCGAGGAGGAGGGGCGAGGTAGCTGTGAGGGGTGTGTGTGTGTGTGTGTGTGTGTGAGAGAGAGAGAGAGGGATGTGTGTGTGTGAGCATGGAACGGGAAGGGGCAGGCTGGGAGCTCCACAGGAACTCACACCTGGGGTGGGATCGGGAGCTACTGTCACCTGCCCTGAGGACTGAAATCTGAAAAGTTGGCCTTGTATTTTTTTTTAATTTTTAAAGATTTTATTTATTTTTAAAGATTTTATTTATTTGACAGACGGAGACCACAAGTAGGCAGAGAGGCAGGCATAGAGAGGGGAGGAAGCAGGCTCCCTGCTGAGCAGAGAGCCCGACGTGGGGCTCGATCCCAGGACCCTGGGATCATGACCTGAGCCGAAAGCAGAGGCTTTAAACCACTGAGCCACCCAGGCGCCCGGCCTTGTATTTTTTAATTAGTTTTATTTTTCAAAGATCTTATTTATTTATTTGTCAGAGAGCACAGGAGTGAGCACAGCCGGGGGAGCACAGGCAGGGGTGGTGGGGAATGCAGACTCCCCACTGAGCAGGGAGCCCGATGTGGGAATTAGTCCCAGGACCCTGGGATCATGACCTGAGCCAAAGGCAGACGCTTAATCAACTGAGCCACCCAGGCATCCCGTGAAAAGGTGATCTTTTAATTTTTAGATCTCTCTCATATAAGAGGAACCACCAAGGGGTGCCTGGGTGGCTCAGTGGGTTAAAGCCTCTGCCTTCGGCTCAGGTCGTGATCCTAGAGTCCCAGGATCGAGCCCCACATTGGGCTCTCTGCTCTGCAGGGAGCCTGCTTCCTCCTCTCTCTGCCTGCCTCTCTGCCTACTTGTGATCTCTCTCTGTCAAATAAATAAAAACAAAATGTAAAAAAAAAAAAGGAACCACCAAAAAGGGTCCAGAAAAAAACTACAGTGCTCAGTGTTTGTTTAGCTCTGATGTGAAAGGAGTGGTAAGGTTTCAGTGAATGGCCTCAGGTCTCAAAGACCCTCGTAGTATTCTGAGTCTCTTGGGCTGTTGGCAGGAAGTCCTGTGTGGATATTCAGGAGAAACAGGTGCTACTGAAGTGCTTGGTGTCAGGACACTGACCCTGATCACCTTCGTGTCCTCCACCAGGTGATGCTGTGTAATCCCATCTGTGGCATTGGCTACGCTCTGACAGTGTGGCGGTTCTTCCGAGATCGAACAGAAGAAGAGGAGATCTCGTTAATTCACTTTTTTGGAGAGGAGTACCTGGAGTATAAGAAGCGGGTGCCCACGGGGCTGCCTTTTATAAAAGGGGTCAAGGTCGAGCTATAACACAGCTGGAGCGGGCCGGGCCAGGCCGGGCCCAGAGGCCTCACACTGCACGTGGCCTGGGCCGTGGCTGCCCCGCGTCAGCCGCTCTGCAGAATGGATTTTCTGAACCATTTTATATGTCACCAATTATTCTTCTGGAATATCACTCAAGACCAGTGGTCAGAAGGCCTTAGGACCAAAGGACCCACACCCTAGAGCAATCTGTTCTTGGGCTGAATCAAGGTAGGACACAGATTGAAGATGGACAAGGAGCCAATAACAGCAATATTCGACATTGACCCCCTAGAAGGGCCCTGGTGACAGCCCAGGCCGCGCAGCATCCCCCACGAGGCATTTAGTGTAACGAGGACCCCTTGGGAGTGATGGGCTCGCTCATCACTGAGTGAGGCTTCTTTGGCAGGAAGGGGTACGTGGGCAACAGTGCTTAGTGTTAGAAATACATTCAGAATCCTTAACCGAACAACACAGACAGCACAGCTTTGACCTCCTCATTTCTGTGCTTACGTGCATGAGCATCTCTACAGTTTTAAAGATAATTCTTTATAAGGCACTTTGGCTCTTAATATATTTAATCGTATTTGCATATCTATTTTTATAAATAGCGGTATAAATTTCAAGGGGGCTTAGTGTTCCGAGCCCCAACTTTTATTTGGCAGAAGGCCAGCATGGACATCTCCGGATGCTTTGGCTGAGTGGCTTTGTGTTAACAAGGGCGTCCCAAGCCAGGCAGATTGTGGGCCCCTGTGGCTTTCCCCGGGGTCCTGGCTCTTGCTCTTCTCCCAAGAGGGGGCTGTTATTGGTGACAGGCATGTTGGAAGATGTGTCATTTTTCCTTTATCCAAGAAATGCTAACTGAACGCCCGCTCTGTGTAAGGCCTGTTAACCACTGGGAAGTGCTCTCCGTTTCTTTGCGGTTTTGGTCTTACCGCGTCACAGCTCATATTTTTCTGTTTCCATGGAAGTCTCTTAACTATTGATTTCTATATTCTGTTCTCAAAATTCCACCAACTCTAATGCCATGACAGACTATTCGAGCATATATAACTACACAATTCAAGCAAGTCCGCTCACAAAAGTCTTAAATAGAACAAATGATCCCAAATGAGAATTAGTATTTTTGTTTTTCCAGTTTGGGGAGAGTGGTTGGCTTTAACTGCATCAGCTTTAAAGCCCCAGTTTAATTCTGGACAAGAGAGGACCTTGGTCTCAGCACGAAATCCTTCCTGCAGTTGGCAGTGGCCGCTACCGAGAGCCGAGAGCTGCCCGGCGGCCACGCCATGCCCGGCGGCTTTGAGGAGCCACTTAACCTTTCTGTGCCTAGACTCCCCATCTGTAGAATGGGGTCGATACCACCTACCTCATAGGGGTGTTGTGAAAACTTAGAAGAACAACGTCAGACGTTTCTGATCCTTAGATAGGAGAGACGGCGTAAATGGAATCTGCACCGTGCGAGATGGCGCAGACGCGGACCCGGTCGGCCGTACCAGACGCTGGAGTTGTGTGTTCAGAAGAGCGTGTTACCAACTCAGAAGTAGTACTGACTTCTAGATTCCATGGCCTAATTAATTTTTTCGTTATTATATATACCAAAGAGGTTTACGGGTTTGTTGATTCCTGGGATGACACTCTCCTGGTGTGAGTGGACCCTGCCATCGGCCCTCAAGAGGGCCTTGCAGCCAGACCGGCCGAGGCCCCTGCTGGAGCTCTCAGCAGCCGGTCCCTTTGGCACGAACACTCCCCAGTGGGATGTCGACACGCTCTTACTCTGGGAACTTGAGTGGAATCGTTCTGGCTTGCGCCCCAGACCACGCTTAGCAGAGTCAACGCCACTCCTCAGGACTGCAGACTGGAGGAGGGCGTGTCTGGGGCGTCGGGAGCCATCCTCACCTTCTTGAGGGACAGTTCTGTGCTGCATCTAACAGGATTGGACCCAGCTTTCATTCCCCCCGGGTGCGGGGCGCGGGGGCGCTGTGAAGTTGTGTTTAATAGATGGAAAACAGCTCCTGACAGCCCTTAGCTCTGTGGACAGAAAGTGATCTCAGCTTTGTCCACCTGCTGGAGTTCGCGAAGCCCACCTTGCCGCCAGGCCCTTGAGCTCAGGAGGCAGGCCTGGTGTTTCTGCAGTGAGATGCTGCTGTTACACCGCCTGGCTTTAAAGAGCAGTCCCGTGGGTGGGAGTAGGGAGACCCCCCTGCCCCCGACCTGTACACCCAGGGTAGAAGTCAGCAGTTACTTGGGGAGAAAAGATGAGCTACTTAGGGGAAGACTTGGCAGGTGATTGACTTTCATCTAGTACTGACATTCTCAGATTATTTTTAACTTTATAAATTTAGCAGTGACATTGTACCTGGCAGAAAATCAGGTTAATGAAGTACAGGCTTTTTGGGTATTCCCTAAAGCTTTTTGGGTAAAGGCCACGTCACCAGTTCCCTCAAATTAAGAAACTGTCAAGAGATGACTGACTTTTTCCATTGCGGGTTTTAAAGTGGAGATTCTTAAATGGAGAAAAGGCAGTGCATGGAACAAAGCTACTCTGAAGGAGCGTGAAATGAAACCATCTGAGGATTTGCAGGCTGGGGCCGAGAAGAGCAGCTTACAGGAGAGGAAGTGAGTAGCGTGAGCCTGGCTGAAAGCGAAAGGCGGCGTACCCCACTGGCCGTCATCCGTAGGAACTGCTTCTTGAGCCTAGAGACTAAACTATTAATCCCTTGCATTTATTTAACACTCTGAATGATTGACATGATAGAGAAATACTCCTAAACCGTACTCGTGTTACTAGCTTAGGCTCGGGAGGGTCGGCCGTAGCTCAGGCTCATTCTGGCAGCAGTCCCTCCGTCACAGGTACAGTTAACCACTGTCCCTTCTCTGCACTTTCTTACTGCCTTAGATAGTTGTGATCTCCCACCGCCACCTTGCTTCTGCAGTGGCTTGATGAGGCTGGTGGGGGAGGCTTGCGCTCTGTGCCCTGCTGTGAGAGCTTGCCGCCTTGCCCTGGGCCTGGAGCGCCAGCCGTCGGGGCGGTGGTCCCAAGCGCTTGCTCTAGAGGAAGCCGTCCCGTAGCTAGGAGAGTAATTTAATGGAGTAATTATTCTACTCTTCTTTTTACATGCAGAAATGTTTATTTAAATATTTTAAATTGGATTTTCTTTCACAGATACTGAATATTCTTTCCAATTCTTAAATAAAACTGTACTTGATTTCACTATGAACCGTAGCGTGGTTGTGTGGGATGTCATCCCGTCACCTCTAAGAAATGTCCGGGACCTACCGCATGAAACCAGATGTATTTTGCCCGCTCAGTTCAGTTCTGAATTCTGATCTCTATAGCCAGTCCATTATGACAAGTTCCTCCTGCCCTGTAGGCCCCCGGGGGTTTGTGAGGCTGTGGAATGAGCGTGTCTGTGCCCCAGAACAGCAGGGGCAGAGGCGCTGGACGTGGACGTGATGCTGTCAGGTACTGATGTGCTGGTCTCCCTGGCACCTAGAAGCCATTTGCTGCTGGAAACCATTGAACAAGCTGGATATCTGCTTAAAATGTGACTGTGGACATTTTTATCTCCAAAACGAAATTTTAGTCATCCGGATTCATTTTCCTCCTTAAGCATTGGTGAAATTCCACCTCAGAGAAAGGGCACCATGCAGGAGTGGAAACCACCGGAGAAAAGTCACTTCGGGGTCATCCTTTACTAGCAATAGAAGGTGAACACGCGAGAGTGACCGTCGTCTGGAAAAGCAGGAAAAAGGGAGAAGTTGCGACCGCCTCCTGCCACACACGCCGCCAGCCGCTTCTCTGCTCCGTGAGCTCAGTCTTTGTGCGAAAGGAGAAAACCGGAGCCACGGTTTTGAGTCTGTGCCCCGGGTACTGGGCACAGCTTACTGGCGGGGGGTGCTGTGGCTCAGGACGATGAATTTGTTTGAGGCAGGGGAAGCGCTGCACTGTGCCAGAGTCCCACGATCTCAGGTTCGGGGTGGTGCACGCTGGGCCCACAGACGCCTGGGAGGGGCCCGAGCAGCGAGGGGCTTTTCCACGTGGCCCGGGATGCCATCCCCAGTCCCCAGCCTCCTGAGGAGGACCAGGGCTTCATGCAGTGCAGTGCAGACACCGGGAAGAGTGAAGCTTAGTTAAGGCGAAAGAATCTGAAATGAGGGCCTGTCAAGAGTTTCTGGGTTTCTCTGCCGCTCAGTGATGACTCTGTTTCATGAAGGGAACAGCCTTTTCTCAGATATCCCAGTCTAGATGTGTGGGCTGTAAAACGCCCACCCCTCCGGGCCGGTCCCATTTGCTAAGTCGGACGCTCCCTCCACGGGGGAACGTCACCCCCGTCCTGTCTGGGTCTGGGGGCGTCTTTCCTCTTCAGCAGAGGCTCTTCTGTGGGGCTGCTCAGAATCCGGCCGCTCCCTCTAGGTTCTGATGTTTTCTCTCTCTTCTCTGTGACATTCACCGGGTCGTTCCTAAAGGGACACTTGAAGTGAGTTCTACTGGCCACCCCCACGCCAGCACTAACATCCACGGGGGCCGAGGCTTTCGGAACGGGAAGCCTTTCTGGGACCCCCTGTGGGTGAACCAGAACCGGACCGTCTCCCGAAGGCGTCTCCTGGTTCCTGAGTTCTAGTTGCCTGAGCAAGTGCGGTTTGGGCCTTCTCAGAGCCTTGTGGGGACAGCGGGTTCCAACGGACGCCCCGCTGGGGCATCTGGGCTACACCCGGCGGCAGGGAGGGGGAGACCCGCGTCTGGTCTGCGCGGCGGCAGACTGTCCGTGCCCGCAGCTCGGCCCGCTCGGATTTTCTGTCGCCCTGTTCTCTGCCCCGTGGCGAGCTCACTTGACGGAGAGCAGAATACTGCAGACCAGCCTGGGCCCGTCCTGTGTCTGTTCCGGCACATTCTTTTTCTCCTCCGGCAAGCATTTCGGCAGACCCCGTCTCCAGTGAACAGTGATGCTCTCATGTGGAGTCACTTTTTCTCATTTCAGAGACTCTCAGGCGCTTGGTGTGGGCGCCTGCGGGCCGGTCTGCAGTGCGCGCAGCCCTGGGCGGCGTGAGTGCCGCAGGCCGCAGCCACGGCCGCTCTTAATTCTAGAACGCGGGCCGCATCCGCCCTCTGAACTCCCCGGCCCGTGTTTTACCAACAGACCCAGCTGAGCTCGTAGAGCTGGTCAGCCGCAAGCCTGGGCCAGATGGGAAAGAAAAGCCGGGGCCTGTCTCCGCGCCCGTTTGTCTCTGAGATTGAATCGCTCGCCACTTGGGCTGGAGAGCCCCGCCTTACCTGGCCTGTGTCTCTCCACGGGTGCTGTCATCGTGCGTGTTTTGTAGGTGCTCCGACTGTGGGTCTGCGGGTGCCTGAAGCCTGAGGGAGAGAAACAGCTCCCAGCAGGCTTGAAGGCAGCAGAGCAGGCCACGGCCTGTCCTGCAGCTCTCTAGACAACCCAACTGAGCGAGACACTCATGGGCCTGCCTAGGGTTTTGGTCCTCAGATACTGACTAGGGCTGGGGCCGCTCTCGGGACAGCTGTGTTGTGGTCAGGAGACACGCGGAGGTTGGGAAGAAGGCGCTGCAGGGCCAGGCAGCAGGGACTGGCAGGAGCAGAGACCCGTATGGAGAGGATCTCTGGGACAGTCTGAAGCAAGAATGTTCCAAGCAGAGGATGGGAAGGAGGAACTCATCTGACTTGTCTGGGGAACTGAAAGGCCATTGTGACTGGAGTGTGGTGAGGGGCTAGTCTGGTTGGAGGGGGACAAGGAGGGTCCCAAAAGGGCTGTCAGGCCCAGAGTGATGGGAACTCTAGGCTTTAAGACCGCTGGCTATGGAACACCCTAGAGGGGCTGGAGATGGTTGGTGACGGTGGCTTGGCCTGGGGCGGCCATGGGGACAGCTATGGCCTGAGATAGTCATGTCAGCAGGACTCAGGGTTGTTGGAAATGGGGCGAGGAAAGGAAAGGAATCAGAAGGCCCCTGGCCTTCTCACTTGGGCATCTGGATGCTGTGATGCCACTCACTGGGTTGGGGGGGGCAGTTATGGAGTCCTGCCACTGAGGGATCTGAGGCACCTGTGATGTGTCCAAGTGGAGACCCCCAGGATGGGAGAGTTGGAGAGGGGTCTGGAGCTCAGGAGGGCCTGTGCTGGGGAGGGCTTGAAGGTCGTCTGTGTCACAGTGCGATTTCAAAGTTGGGTCTGGATGAAGCCACTTAAGCATAGGGTGTGGGATGGGGAGAGGCCGTAGGACTGGGCGGTGGGGAAAGCTGACGCTTGGGCACCGCGCAGAGGTGGCGGAGTGGCCAGACAGCCTAAGAAGGGACAGCCTGAGTAGCAGGAGGGAAACAGGTGTGGGCTGCCTTGGAAGAAAGAGAGGAGTGTGGTGAGGATGGCCGTGAGCACTACTGAGAGACCGAGGGCTGCAGCCAGAGTCACCCGAGGACAACCGGCCCCAGGAGCGGGCTCGGGGCCAGTGGGGCTGCCCTCAGTGGAAGGGGAGGAAGCAGAGGCGGTAGCACCAGACACCTGGAAAATGGTGCCCTGGAAAGGGACAGAGGCAACCTCCCTCCTCCCTCCAAACCTCCAGGAGCTGGGCTCTAGCCTGAGCTGCTTTCCCTTTGCCAAAACGGATCACAGGCGCCATTTCCCCCACAAAGCCAGGCAGCCAGGAGCACATTACTTGAACCCATTTTCGTGCTGAATCAGAGCACCCAGAAGGAAATGCGCACAAATGATAAGAACGAGGCTTGGTACGCGTGCGTAGCCTGAACAGGTTGGGTAGGCAGGACCCAGAACGTCACCTCCGCCCAGAGGCCCTCTGGGGATCATCAGCTTCTCAACTGCTGATACAGGTGTGTCTGGTTCTGAGGTTTTATAAATGGAATTGTGCAGTGTGTGGAGTGAGCGGCTTCGAACGCCCCCTGAGGAGGAGACGCTGCAGCCCATCCTGGGTAGACCCGGATGCCACCAGGACTGTGCAGAGCTGTGCCGAGTCTGACCTCTCCGAGTCAGGAGGCTCACTTGCGGCTTGGGTGAACATATAGTTGCACACACTTTAATTTTCCTTCTTCCTCAAAGTCGCTAAAACTCTAGTAAAGGGGCCAAAACAATAGGGGAAGAAACTTCTCCAAGTCGAGAACAGAAAAGGATAACACCCAGATTTTTGAAGCTGGAGGGCACGCGGTCAGGGGTTAACTACCTCAGCAGACGGGAGACACCCAAGCGGGCCTCCTTGCCTCTGCAACAGGGAGGATGGCACAGAAGCAGGGAGGGGGGTGACAGTCAAGGTCCTTAGTGCAGAACAGCTGCCCCTCCCACAGTCCACCAAAGGGCCGGTCTCGGAGGGTACCACACACAGGTGAGAACCGTGTGCCTGCAAATGCTTAACACGACAGCCTCCAGGGAAGAGACCAGGGAAAACACAGAAAAAAGCCCTGCCTGGCCCGACCCCCTGCTCTGAAGCGCCATCCACATGCTCCGATTACCTGGTCCGCCCCTGCCCCCGGCTCCTACTATGAGCACGTGCCCAAAGACGGCTGGAGAGAAGCCTTTAACACGGAAGATGGAAGCCTAAACCAACACGTGGAGGAAACAGACTTAGGGAAGAAAGAAGCAGTAGACACTATCAGCCTCGGAGGGTTAAGACACAACCGAGAAACAACAGAAGGCTGCGAGAAAGACAAGTCTAGGGTACAAAGCAGGAGCTCTTGGAATTGGAAAACAATAAAGTTTTTAAAAGTGCTCGTGGAAATTTTCTTCAAAAGTGAAGAACTGAGTACAAGGGTTGGGAGAAAAAGGACATGTCACAGAAGGCACAGCAGAGAGACAAAGAGATAGAAGAAAAGCCGGAGAAGGCAAATCAGAGGGCCAGCCCAGAAGAGCCGATATCCAGTAATAGGGATTCCAGAAAGAGAAAACGTGAAATCAACTCACTGGTTCAAAAAGATGTGTGTCAAAACTGAGGGAGGTGAACTTCCAGACTGCAAAGACCGGGTTCTTTCTGATGGATGGAAGTAGACCCTCACCAGTGGGAAGTTTCAGAACCCTGGGACCAGAGAAAGTCCCACAAGCTTCTAAAGAGAATAAGTAGGTCTTGTCACAAGGATTAAGAATCAGAATGCCATCAAACTTCTCGAAGACAGTCTTGGAAGTTAGAAAATAATACAGCAATGCTGTCAAAGGAGAATCATTTCCAATCTAGAATTTTTTTTTAAAGATTTTATTTATTTATTTATTTGACAGAGATCACAAGCAAGCAGAGAAGCAGGCAGAGACAGAGAGGGAAGCAGGCTCCCTGCTGAGCAGAGAGCCCAAAGTGGGGCTCCATCCCAGGACCCTGGGATCATGACCTGAGCCAAAGGCAGAGCCTTAACCCACTGAGCCACCCAGGCGCCCCCCAGTCTAGAATTTCAATCTGAATTCTATACCCAGCAAAACTATCAGTCAAGTGCGAAGGCAGAATAAAGACATTTCAGACTGGTGCTCTCCAAAATATAGACCTCCTGTGCACCCTTGCTCAAAGGACTATGGTGGGGAGGGGTAGACTCCACCAAACCACGAAAGAGGAAACATGGGATACAGGAAACAGATCGAAGGCAGGGGTGAGGCAAATGGAAGTCCCCAAGAAGGTGGTAGGGGACAAGCTCAGGCTGACTGACCGTTGTGCTCCAGACCTATAGGGCAACCAGCCCACCCTGGGGCCAGGTGACTCAAGAGACAGGCACATTGAGGACCTGCCACCAACATCCCTCTGCCATTGTAACACCTTTTGATGCCCAAGTGCAGTGCTCAGAGCCTAGCCTTGTCCAGACGTGGCTTAACCATGTTGTTAGAACGTTCTGGTCTCTCCTCCATGTCCTGCTGCCAGGATCTGCTGAGGGCCCTCATTACACTCTCAAGAAGTATCTTTTGCTTTGACTATTCCTGAGGGCTAGAGGGAGTGATTTTTTGCCTCGAAGCAGAAACTCAAAGCAGCCCACTCATTCTGTGTTTTTGGAGATGTTCAGAACCTGGTCTGCCTAGACGACCAGTAAACCCTCATATCCTGACCCACTGACTTCCTGAAAAGAGCTCTTCTGAATGTGTGGCACCTTTCCCACGCACATCCTTGTGTCTGGGCTCTCCTGTGAACACCCCTTGATCTCACCTGGGCTCCAGCCGCTCCTTCACCTTGGCAATGGAGCGGATGTAGGGCGTGATCTGCTTGGTGATGGTGGTCAGGTAGGCATTCTCCTGCTTCAGCTGGAGAAGGTCATGGAGCTGGGCTGTGGGAGCCAAGGCCAGAGCACTGGGTCTTCTTGTCTTCAGGTTCTCACTGTCAAGCCTCATACCATCTAAGTATCCCAACCACTTCAGTGCATGCCTCTTTAAGTAAAGGGCAATGTAAGACTTGTGAAGGCATTCTGCTTACTGAAGCCTGACCTCACATGTATCGTTTTGGGGCATAAGCAATTGTAGGGCAGTGTCGAGGGCTACGGGGAAGAGCATGGGAGTTTGTATCTGGTTAGTGGGTAGCTGATTTCCTGCGCCTGCCAGCACGTGGGTTAGCTCCAGGAAAGGGGTGCGCCCAGCAGCAGTGGCCTGTGACCTTCGTAAATCTCCTGCTCGTCAGCCGCCCGCTGGTGGAATCCCTCCCAAATCTGAAAGAGAAAGTGAGTTGGATGTTGCCTACGGCCATGAGTTGGAATTTCCCCTGGCGGCATTTTTGTCCTCTAGCTACTCAGGGCCATAGGGCACCCCCAGCTAGTTCATGTGATTCTAGGCAGCAAATTGACCAGTTCCAGAGCCTGCCACATGAGGGCACCAGACCAAGGTCCTCCTTCTCTCCCCTTCCGGTCTTGGGGTAGCCTGTGTTCAAGCTGACAGGCGGGGCTGCAAGGAAGTCAGGTGCGGGGCTGGAGGGGGGCGGGGGGGCGGTCCGCTACCTCCTGGAAGACTGCTCTCATCCCCTGCAGGGAAGCGTACTCCGAGGCAATCTGCGCGTCCACCTGCAGGGACTTGCTCAGGATGTCTCCCATGATCTCCGCCTTGATGAGCGAGTGGTGCTTGGTGAGGTCCCGGTGCAGCTCTTGGACCTGGTCCTTCAGGTTCTGCATCTCTGCCTGCAGGCGCTGTGCAGGGAGACCCAGTGAGCGCCTGCCCGGCTGTGTTCTCTGCGGGGGCCCTTGAGGCCAGGACCAGATCTGGCCACTGCACTTTCTTTGGTGAGAGGGAGCGGTGGGGCCTTTCCCAGCCCGCAGATCCCTGGCCCCTGCTCACCCGGTAGGAGTTCTCATAGCGGCGGCAGTGCTCTGAGAACGGCGTGTCCTCCCCCTCCGCCAGCAGCACCTTGGTGCTGATGGACCGGTGCAGCGTGGGCTTTCGGACCAGAGACCCCAACATCCTTCCCGCTGGGGAAGGGCAGCTGGACCCCATCAGCACCTTGGGGCCTGAGCCCGATGCTAGCCTGAAGGAGAGAGCCAGTGTGAATGCAGATGGGGGGGCGGTGAAAGGGTCTTCCCCTTCTCCAGGCTCTCAGCCTCTCCCTCTGGACCGCACGCCAGAACCACCTAGGGGCTCTGAAAAAGCCCCAGGAAACTCTCCCGCGCCAGTACTAGGACATCAGCATATGGTATTTTAAAAACTCCCCAGGGAAGTGTGTGTGTACAGACAAGAGTCCATCAGGATGTGTTAGGGGTGGTCCAGGGTTAACTTTGTTCACTCACACGTGGGACTTTGGACATTTGGCCTGATGCCCAGTGTCCCTGGACTGGGTTCCCGGGGTCCCTGGCACATACGTCCAGCTCAGGCACTTCTCCTAACTCCTCCTGTGTTGCTGGCTCTCCAAACTAAGACCTGGAAGTCAGGCCTTTAGCTCAAGCTGCCCCTTCCTTTCAGTACCTGCGTGCCCCATCCTGGGTGGTGGCGGCTGCCGTGGCAGCTGGGGACAGCCCCGGGGCCTCTCCATCCTCCCCTAACCGGGTTTCGGCATCTGGGGAGGGCGGCAAGCAGCCAGACCCCACTGCAATGGGTACCTTCTTCCGCCCTCCCACCCCGTCCGCACCCCGCTGCTCACGTGCTGGTGCCGCCCCCAGCACTTGTTGTCCGCCACGGGCCCAGCAGCAGCAGCGGCTCCAGGCAGCGTGCAAACTCCGCGTGGTGGTCGCTAGTGATCTGGGCGGCAGGAGCGGGTGGTGAGGCGGCCTTTGTACCTGCTGGTCCCCCCACTCCAGCCCAGCCCACTCTGCCCTGTGCACCTTGCTGTCCTGCGCTGGCCGGAGGTGCTGGGGACGGGTGACAATGGCCTGCAGCCTCTCCATCAGCTCCTGCAGCAGGACAGGGGTGCTCAGGCCCGTGGAGGGGCGGGAGGTGAGGAGTGAGAAGGCAGGGCTGTCTTTGGCATTTTACCTGCTGTGCGTCGGGGGCTCCAGCCCCTCCCTGGGACTGTCCCAGAACACCCACACCACCCCAGCCCCCAAATCCACAGGAAAGTTGGGGGTGGCTGGACTCCAGTAGACACACTACACTTTGGGGCAGTGGAGGCTCATGCTCCCTTCCAGGCTTCACTGTCCTTTTATTTTATTTTATTTTATTTTATTTTATTTTATTTTATTTTATTTTAAAGATTTTATTTATTTATTTGACGGGCAGAGATCACAAGCAGGTAGAGAGGCAGATAGAGAGGAGGAAGCAGGCTCCCTGCTGAGCAGAGACCCCCCCCCATTCGGGGGCTCGATCCCAGAGAGGAAGGCAGAGGCTTTTTAACCCACTGATCCACCCAGCGCCCCTTCACTGTCCTTTTAAAAGGGACTCAGCTAAATGGTTCGCCGATGATGGTGTGAGGGAGGGGAAAGCAAGCCCAGGAAAGCCCTGGTGCAGCTGCCCAGGGGCAGGCTGCCACGCCCCGAGGTGGCAGGCCAGTGTGCAGAGTGGGCCGCTGTCAGGGAGGGGAGAGCTCTCTCGGGAGCTAGGGGGACTCACGTAGCCCAGGTCCAGGAACTCAGCCTTATTGGCCAAGCTGAGGAAGGAAGAGCAGATGACCAGGTGAACCTGCGGGAAGGACCCTACTCAGGACCTGGCCAGGGGAGGGAGGCCTCTGGCCTGGGGGGCCCAGCCCTGAACCCCCAGCTCCCCTCACCTGCAGGGTGGGCAACAGAGTGGCCAGGTGGGAGAGCTGCTCCTTGAAGGCTTTGTCCTTCTCTTCATATTGGCTGGGGGAGGGGCAGGCAGCCCATTCTCGGTGGGAAGTGCTGCTCGCCCCCACCTAGCGGGGACCTCAGAAGCCGGAAGCTGCATCTCCCCACCACCTTTGTGCACCCTTCCCCGTCAGCACTTCCTGCCCCCGGGGGCACCCTGCCCTCCTCACCCAGGTCTGCCCAGGTCCAAGCAGTGAGGCCAAGAGGCAGGGGGCGGAGACCCTGCCATCACTCACCTCTGCACAGCCTGCAGCAACCGCGCTTTCCTCTCGGCCAGTCTGTCCTGGGACGGACAGCGGCTTCAGACTCGGCCTGCTCAGCGGGCACCTCCCGGCACTCACCCACCCCCGGCCCCAGACACGCAGCTGGAGAGGCGGGCTGCATCTCCCCAGCCTCCTAGCCCTTCCTTCCTGCATCCGGCCGCCTGAGAGCCCTGGGGGACGCCTTCCCTCCCCAACCCTCCCCCCAGCACCAGCCTGGGGCAGGATCTCTCCTGGCCACGTGACTAAGGAACTTCTGGAAGCCACTCCCTGCTACACCGCAAACTCCCTGGTAGCGGGAGGTGGGGTGTTGTGGGCGTGTGTGCTGGTGAGGCTGCGCGGCACCGGGCCCACCGGCCCCCCTCACCTGCATGCTGCCGAAGAGGGCGTGGATGGCGGCCTCCTCCTCCGCGGCGCTGCGCCGCACCTCCTCCACCATGGCCTGCAGCAGCTCGATGGCCTCCCGGGTGGCCGTCTGCAGGGCCTTCACAGCCTGGGAACAGGGCGGCCTCAGCCCGGCGGGGGCGCCCATCCCCGCCCTCGGCGCCCAGCCCCCCCGCGCTCACCAGCACCGCCTGCTCCAGCCGCTCGCAGCCCTGCACGTAGGCTGACTCGAGGTCCACGCAGTGCGCCCGGCTCTCCCTGCGGGGAGCAGACTCGTGAGCCCCGCTCAGGGCCGCCCTCCAGCCCCCTCACCTCCCATTCCCTGTACCCACCCCTGCATGTCCCGGAAACAACGGATGCACAGCAGCGACTTCTTGTCGGTGGAGAACATGATGTAGGGCTCAGCGTGCAGCGCTGCAGCGGGAGCAGCGGTGAGGGCTCCGGGCAGGCCTGCCCCCGTCCGGCCCCCCGCCCGGCGCGCCGCACTCACTGCACTTCTGGAGCACGTCGCGGCTGCGCTGGCCCAGGGCCACGATGTCGTGGCGCGCGAACATGCGTGCCCGGTGCGTTTCATCGCGGCAGCGCGCGCACAGCGGCTGCCCACACGTGTTGCAGAAGTACGTGGTCTCTGCATCCTAAGGAGGGAGGATCCGCACAGCCTCAGCCCGCCCACCCTCTGGGGAGCCTGAGCCCGCACCTGTCACTGAGCGCATCAGTCTCAGCGTGGGGGAGGCAGGTGGCTCCCGGCATCCCTTTTGTGGGATCCTGACGCTCTAACACACCCAGTTCATGGATGAGAAGAGAACCTGAAGTGGGGTGGGGCACTGCAGAAACATGTTACCTACAACAAAATTTCCAGCTTTAAGGCTTTCTGAGCCCTCCTTGGTAAATAGTAGCCAAATAGCAGTGCCCACCCTGGCCGTCTGGAGTCACGAGGTGGCCGGAAGAAGGAAGGGAATGAGAGCCTATTGGTTCCCCTTCCCTGGGCCAGAGCCAGAGCCAGGGCTGAGAGTCCAGGTCTCAGGCTGCAGCTGTGGATTTGACCCCAGCAATGGCTATGAAAGCACAGACCCCAACTCCTTACTTTAGCATTCGAGGCCATTGCCTCCCCTGCTCTCCCTACCTCCAGCTCCTAACTCGTGCTGGTCATCTCTCTGTGATGGAACTCACCTATCCCAGCACTTGCCTAGCTTTTGCTCCTGCAGGGCTGTCCTCCTAGCTCTTGGGGTACCCTCCCCCCAACATGCAGTTTTCACAGGTCAAGAGTCCCATGTGCCTTTCACAGCCCAGCCTGAAGCCTACCTTCTGCTCCTTGGTCTTTCATAGCCTGGGGTGGGGGGACAGGAATACCCCTCAGCACAGCATGCGGTTCTCACTTCCCCTTGGGGACTAGGTAGCTTCGGACAGCTCCCCAGGGAGCAGTGGGCCCTTAAGGGCAGACCCAAGCCTGGGCACCCGACAGCCCTTCCTGGAGGTCACAACTCCACCTTAGTTGGGGACCAGTGAGCTCTCCCCACATCAAATGACTTTAACCTCTGTCACTATCTGCTAGTGCTTCAAGTCACTTACTGTGGACCTCAGTCTCCCCACCTGTAAAAGGGGGCCCACATTTGGGGTTCAGGGTGCCTTAGATTTTGGAGAATCCAAATGGATAATGGTCTAAGGACATGTTGGGTGCACACTGGGAGCTCAGGACCGTCAAACCTGGCACCCTCCGTCCCAGCCCACCCCCAGCCCTCCCTGCCTGTTTGTTGCACTCCAGGTCACAGTTGGCACAATGCACGACCTCCGAGCTATCCCCCGAGCTGTCCACCAGGAACTGCAGCAGCCGATCCACCGGAGGGAGCCCGCTGGGGCCCTTCACCACCGTCTGGTGTCTGTGGAGAAGCTGCAGCCACGATCCAAATGCCCCTTCCCCTTCCCAGCGGCTCCCTACCTCCATCCCCGCCCCCCACATTCCAGGCTGGAACTAAAAATAGGACTTGGCATCTGCTATAAATCTCTCTCCCAGTGCTCACTCTGACCCTGTCCCTCCCCTTGCCTCCTCCTGGGTGAATCCTGGGGGTCTTTGGGGTTGGTGGCAGCCTGGGATGTCAAGGGTGGAAACCTCCCCCCTCACCAGGGACACCACTTGCAACTTGGGGCAACATAACCTGCTTCTGTTGGCCCAAGACTCAATTGATCTCCAAAGTCGATTTCTGGGAATGTTATGACCAACGCGCTGAGATCCTGAACTGCGTAGCAGCACTGTGCGGCGACATGACCTATGTTCTAGCCTCACTCTTGCCTCCAGACTTTCTATGGAAGGCCTCCATTAACCTGCTCTGTAAAATGGGCCGGAGCCTGCGCACTGCAGTGCGGAGAGGTGCGGGCTGGGAGCAGCGCGGAGCCGGAGCCTTGCCTTCCCTACACCTAGTTCCCCTCCCACAAGGAGCCAATCCCCCCCGCGGTGGCCCGGTTGGGGGGTGCTGTTGGGGCTTCCAAGCACTCACTGGCACAGCGGGCAGGCGAGGCGGCCATCCGTGGCGCGACCGCGCAGGCAGCCGGTGCAAAAGTCGTGGAAGCAGTCCAACAGGCAGGGGCGCTCGAATTGTGCGTGGCACAGCGGGCACACCAGCGGGTGGCCGCTCGGGGCGTCCAGGGCACCCAGGCCCTCCAGGGGCGTGAAGATAGCTCCCGACATCTTCTGGGAGAGCTCAGGAAGGCGGCAGGGCGTGCCCAGTGCGGGGACCCGGCCGCGGAATCCGCGCCAGCCCCCCGCCAGCCCCCCGAGTCCCTCTCGGCCTCTGCACGGCTCCTTCCTCTCTACCAGACCCGGACCCGACCCCGACGGGGCATCCAGCGGTCCTGGAGCGCTGGGGTTGGGAGCACTGGGAGCAGGGGGAACGGGCTGGAGGCGTGCGGAGGGGTCCTGTGAGCGGTCCCCTCCTCTCCCGCACCCCGTTGGTGGTCCTGGAAGGTCAGGCCGCAGTGCGTCCTACCCAAGGTCTGGCCTCCCCTGCTTCCACTTTACCCACCTCGCCTCACTCCCACCCCAGGAATTCCCCTCCCGGTGTCCTCTGGGTGACCTGCAGGCGACACCCCTTCCTCGCTGGGCCGCAGCATTACTCGGGCGCGGCGCTCCCGTCCACCCTTCCCAGGCCGGCCGCTGCACCGCGACGACGGGCTCCGGCTGCAGCCACTCCGTGCGTCGCCCCGAGGGCAGAGGCGGGAACACGGAGGCTGGAAAGGACCGCGTGGGGCGAGGGTCCGAGGCTGACTGGCTCCCGCCCGGGGTGACCGAGCCCGGAGCCTGGAGCCGCAGGAGCACTGCGCAGGGCGCGGCCCGAGGACCCTGACTCTGGAGGCCCCCTGGCTAGATCCGCTCTCTCCCTGCGCGCTGGGGCCAGGACGCGAGCGGGTCTGCGGCTCCCCATTTCTTCCACGGCCGATTGGGGGCGCCAGAGAGCAGCGGCCGCCTCTCCGCAGACAGCCGGGTGCTGGAGAGATCGCGCCGGGAGGGGCCTGGAATCCCAGGCCTGTCTCTGGCGGGTTGGAGTCTCAGAGCGGCCAAGTCACCGACCTTTCAGAGCCTCAGAGCTCGGGTGACACAGGGCCGGCCTCTCGGTGATGCCCGCGAGTTTAATGACGTGAAATGCGCCCGCTGGTCTTCCAAATAATTAGGGCCCCCACCCCCAGCACCAGCCCAGTTCTCAACAAGAAGGGCTGGGCTTGGAGGGAGAAGAGGTTCTGAGCCCTTCCGGCAGGGCTCCCTCTGCTGTTCTTGGCCTGGCCAGTGCTTGTTTATCCCGGTGCTCTTTTCTAGAGTGCCTTCCATCTTTGGGCCATTATCCGGCTTCTCTGCACGTGTTATTCTGAGTTGTGGGATAAGCAGTCTCTGTCTCTGCCGCTCTTGAATTCAGGGTCAAGCCCAGAGCCTGACCTACAGAAGGCGTCCCATAAAGTGTTACTGATCAATTAGGAGAAGCTAGGAATTAATATTCAAGCTGGGTTTTGAAGGATGTGTAGGAGTTTGACAGTGGAAGAAAGGGAGTGAATTCTAGGGGTAAACCACTGGATCTCTTAAGGTTCCTCCCTACCTGGGTTACATTTGTGCTCCAAGCAGCAATAACCCAATAACCGTAACATGGCTAATGTTGTGGGCCAAGGTACTATTCAAAGTTCTTTTACTTGTATTAATTCACCTAATCTTGACAACAGCCTTACAAAGTAGAAAACGTTACCCTAGTAGGCGGTAGAGCTGGTATACAAAACTGGATGGGGCTTTATCAATAAATTACGCAGTAGTTTCCCTCTGGAGGGGCAGTGGGAGATGGATGTTTGTTCTTGATACTTGGGCTTATCTAATCCGTCCATTCCTGTCTTTATCTGTTACCTTTTTTTTTTTTTTAAGATTTTATTTATTTATTTGGCAGACAGCGATCACAAGTAGGCAGAGAGAGAAAGAGAAGGAAGCAGGCTCCCGGCTAAGCAGAGAGTCTGATGCGGGCTCGATCCCAGGACCCCGGAACCACGACCAGAGCCGAAGGCAGAGGCTTTAACCCACTGAGCCACCCAGGCACCCCTCTTCATCTGTTACGGAGCAGACCCATAGGCCATACACATGGGAGGGAACACAGCAGCCAAGGTTACCCAAGTATACAAATCGACAAGTACGGTAATGACAGACTGTGCTAAATGCTCCAAAGAAAATCATCAGGATGATGTGAAGGAGGGCAGCTGGGAGGACACACTAGGTAATCATGGGCAGAGAGGGGTACCAAGCTCAAGACCTTGCAGGATGAGAAGAAATCAGACACAGGAAAAGCCACGAAGAAGAGTTCCAAGCAGAGGGAGCAACAGGTACAAGGCCCCAGAAGCCGGAATAAATGTTAAGCAAAGCAAAGTAGACCAATGTGTGTGGAGACGCAGGAACTTGGGGTTGGAGTGGTGCTGAGGATGGAAGGGGTGGGGTAAGGGGCATGGGTCCCAGCGTGGGGAGAAGTGTGAGGGGTAGAGTGAGGTCATGGGGGTGGGAATGGCCCACTTGACATTCTAGACTCGAGATACCAAGGAGGCCTTTGGTTGTACATGTCAGGAGTCTGGGGGGAGTGGAAGCCACCATCACTTTGGGGGATTGGGGCTTCCACTATGAATTTTTGGGGTATTCATTCAGACCATAGCAGGGAGAAAGGAGAAGGGGTGGTAACCCATGGGAATGTTAGGACGTCAAGAGATTGCCTTTTTTTTTTTTTTTTAAGATGAGAGATATTAAAGAATGGTTAATCCCCAAGGGTCTGGCTGGTCTTCTGTGGGAACAAGAGCTCTTGTTGCAAGGTAACAGGGGATGGGGTGGGGGTGGGGGGTGCGTTGATGCTGCTGGGTGGTTAGATGTGGGAGTATCTGAATATTCTTTTTGGATTGCTTCTGTGTTTCCAAAGAAAGAGCAATGGAAGTCACCAGCCGGGAGGAAGGCTGGGGAAGGCGGGCTGGCATTCTCACCAAAGTGGGGAATAGTCACTTAGGAGAGGACATTAGGGTTATCAGGCAGCCGCAAGGATGGGATTAGGAGCTGTATCAGCCAGGAGAAAGCACACCAATTTTTAATAGAATTTAATGTAAAGGATTGTCAAGTAGGTACAAAGACTGGTGAACCAGCTAATGGAACAGGTGAAATAAGGACAGTAGCAAATGCAGGAACCACTCATAGGGTGGTTTTATCAAAATGTAGAAGCTTAAAGCAGGGGCCTCAGGGAGTTGATATCTTGGAGTGGGGGCATGTGGCTGGGTTGGGCTGGAGTTGGGCTGGGGTCTCCGAGGAAAGGAGACTGACTGGTTCTATAAGTGTTGGAGTAATTGCAAACCGGATTGTTACTGTTTCTGGAATGTTCCACCCAAGGCCTCTACCAGGATGTAGAAGCAAGAGTGGGTGACACTGACAGAAGAGGAACGATCCAGAAGCAAACAGGATGATGTCCCTCCAGCCCCCTAGGGCAGAGGAACAGCAGTCGTTAGCAAAGTAGGAATGTGGTCTGCAGGCGAGAGGAGCAGGAAGGTTTGGCACTAGGTCAACGGGCACAAAAGGCCGGAGTTTAAACCCAGACCAGTCAGTGTGGTGTTTCCCCAGGTGAGGGCACTGCAGCCAGGTGAGCGGAGGACACCTGCAATGAGTGCGGGTTACAACAGAGGATGTAACCGGTAAGGACGAGAAGGGGCGAGGGGGGGTGGGAAACAGCCCAGGCAATGGGTGAAGACCCCGGCGACTCAACGTGGGGTGCCTGGAGCCCCCCCACCGGCAGCATCTCCGAGCAGCTTGTGGAAATGCAGAATCTCAAGTCACTGAGACCCACGGAATTGGAGTCTGCGTTTTGAGGAGATCCCAGGTGGCGTTTTGAGGAGATCCCAGGTGATTCCTGCCCACAGGGCAGCTCGAGAAGCGCCGCACGAGAATTTTTGGAACCGGGAACGGGAAGGCACGAGCTGGAGTCCTAGGCGGTGACAGGGCTGGGAGGGTGGGCGGCTGGCCTTCGAGAGGGCGAAGGGGTCCAACCGGAGAGCGCACCGGAGCGCAGCAAGCAGGGCTGGCCCGGGGACACGCGGCCCCTGGGTCCCCGCTTCAAGGCTGGGCACTTCAGGTAGGAAGAAGCCGAAGTGCCCGCTGGCATTAGCACCCCAGGACCAGCAAGGCCTCGCGTCCCCCAGTTGGAGGGTTCGATTCCCATTCCACTAGCTGGTGACACAAGGTTTCGTGATTTCCTTATTTCTTTTCTCTTTCCAAAACTTTCAAAAAGTAGAGCGAACCCCCTTCATTTCTCTTTGGGCTCATCCAGCCCAGCTGCCCCCCTCCGATCGCAGTGGGACAGGCCACCCGGCCTCCTTCCTCCCCGCCCCACTCCCCCCGCCGGCGAGAGGACGGGCTTGCATTCGGGAAAAGCAATCGCTCCCCGATTGTACGGAACAGGGCGAGGCGGTGGGGGGCCGAGGGGCGTGGCAGAGCGATTGGTACGGCCTGAGCCCTGCGTACTCTGCGCGCTGCCGGCTCTTTGCGTCTGCGTAGTCCGCCCACCTCCCTTTCTGCCTCCGCAGCCGCCATGGCGCCCGTGGTTAGTATGGCTCCGCGTGAGGCCTCGGTTCTGAGGCAGGCACGTGGGCCTCGCTGGCCCGGCTCCTGCTCGGCTCGCACGGGACGACGCTCTGCAGGGTCCGGCCGGGGCTGGACTGGCAGGCCGGCTGGAGCGGGCCAGGGCCGCCCCGGGGCCCAGCACGTTATGGGCGGAGGAGGCCGCGGCCTGGGGCGCGAGAGGAGCCCCGGAGCTCTCGGAGGCCGCGGCTCGGTTTCGGGCCTCTGGCTACGGCCAGCGGGGAGCTGTAGCGCCCAGGCTACGGCCTGGGCCGGCGAGGGCCCCTGGGAGCCCGGCCGGCGTGAGGCGTCCAGGGTCTGGGCCTGCTTACCTGGGCGGAGGGCGGGGAGGAGGTAGGGGACCTGCCCCCCTCGGGAGCCGCGCATCCGGGAGGCCCACGTCCGCGACTCGGGGACCAGGGGGAAGGCGGCCTGGCCGGCTTGTTTTCAGAGAGAGGCTTGGGTTTGAGGATCCGCGCAGCGTCCGTGGGGGGTGTTAGATGCTCGGGGCGCACCTGTACGGGCCTGTTGGGTCTCGGGCAAGGCCCAGCTCCATTCAGTTCCAGCCTGGCGGGGACCGGGTGGTGCGGTGCCCTCATGTCATCCACCTGCAGCTCGCCGTCCTTGTGCAGGTTGCGTGAGCGAGTCGTGTTCTCGCCCCCCTTTCTCTGCTGGGACACCCTTGTTAACATTTTCGGTTCACCTTACTCTTTCTGCCTGTGCAGGTTTTTAATGTCCGTGCCTTTGTGTGCCTTCGGTTTAAAACCTTGGCGGGGGGCATGGAGCCCGTCGTGGGCAGGTGTTTCATGGGCTGGTGGTGCATGTCCCGGGCTAGGTCTTAGAGCATCCCTTTTGATGGTTACTAGGAAGAGACGTCTTGAAAAGACGCCAGTGATGTTCGCAGTAGCTAAATGTTTGGAAAGTTGACCCAGTCAAGTCTTAGAGGAAATTCTGTTGAACAGGAAGGGAGACAAGATGTGTTCCTGGAAGTCTTTTTAGAGTCTGTAGGGCGTTTTAGAGTGGAGGAGTACGTAAGCAGGTAAGGTCATACAGATGTTGGAGTTTGTAGAGGCAGGAGACGGATAGAAGCTTGTTGAGAGTCAGGGAACTGGATCCCGGTCGGATATGCTCGGACCGATGGTTTAAGTCAAAACCCAGAAGTTGACAGTCATGTTGTGATTAGAACCTTCTACATTAGAGGATTATGAATTATTGGTTATGGATTAGAATTAGAACTAATTTTTAGTTTTAGCCTTATCTTCTCCCAACTGAGGTAGATGTGTTGCTAGGACAAGTGGTTCCCGTGGTGCTTTTCCGAGAAGGTAGGCGGGAGAGGATTAAGGGAGAACAGTTTACATGGGTCTGGACCCTCGTCCGGAGTTAGGACAAGTACTCATTCTAGGTCAGAATTGTTTCATGTTTGCAAGGCATTTGTACGCCTGCCCTAATCCTGGAGTAAAGTGACTGATATTTCTTGAAACTTCATTTTGGAAGTTTTATGGTAAATAAAAGGGAACTTTCCTTTTATTGGGTATGTAAGATCACAGACCTTCCTGCCCATACAGACTGGGGAGGCTGGAAAGTGTAGACGGATCCAGAGAGCCAGAACGAGGTTTCCTTCAAAAGGGCATGAGTCCAGGTCCCCAAGCGCATAGAGCAGCATCTGGGGTATCGCCCTTGGCCGCTTTCGGGCAGAGCCCAGAGTGTCTGGGCAGGTCTCTTGGGTGGCTGCCGTGCAAGGGGGCACAGTTCCACGGGTTTTGCGTTTGTGTGGGCTTTTCCATTTCAGGCGTTTTTGGGTTTTGTTCACTTTTTGGTGGTTGGGGAAGGGGGGACTGATTGTGCTTTCATCTCTTTTTCATTGGTGTACCTTCTTAGAAAAAGCTCGTGGCGAAGGGGGGCAAAAAAAAGAAGCAAGTTCTGAAGTTTACCCTTGATTGTACCCACCCTGTAGAAGATGGAATCATGGATGCCGCCAATTTTGTAAGTGACACCCTTGACGCCACTCAGGACAGTGATGAACCTTCTGGGATGTTGCTGAGAAAACCTGCCGGAGCACATTTCCAGTCTCAGGCTTGTAGGCAGCCCTGCCGTTATGGCTCCGTGCACAACCTTGGAACTTGGGCTGGTTACTTGTTTGTTTGTTTGTTTTTTAAGAGATTTTATTTATTTATTTGACAGAGATCACAAGTAGGCAGAGAGGCGGGCAGTGGGGGGGGGGAAGCAGGCTCCCCGCTGAGCAGAGAGCCCGATGCGGGACTCGATCCCAGGACCCTGCGACCATGACCTGAGCCGAAGGCAGAGGCTTTAACCCACTGAGCCACCCAGGCGCCCCTAGTTACTTGTTTTGAAGTCTGGCTTTCTCTCACGTGTGTCTGGTGAGGAGGAGACATCAGTGCTAGAAAACCACCTGTTTTCTTCTCCATCTTTCCTTTTGTTTCCAAAAATGATTTACTTACAAGTTCCTAGGAAACCACGAACTGCACTAGACCATTGTGCCCACTTCGCACTTTGGTGTGTTTAAACATAAGCATGGGCCCTGATCTGCATGGGACAAGGGGTGCCTCCCCTGGGCCTGACTGCGGGACAGATGGCAGCGTTCCTTCAAGCTTCCCGTCTTGTCAGACATCGGAGCTGCAGTGTTCATGTTAAAATATCCTGCTTGCTGACTCGTACTTGGAGCTTGTTTTTTCCACACGCTGCTCGGTACTGGTACCTTACCCCCATATTTGGGCTCATTCCCCGGTATTCTTGTATCTCAGTTACATCTAGAAAAACTAGCCTCACGGCCGCATTTTGGCTGCAGCAAGGTATTGGCAGTCGACTCTGCCTGTTCCGTGGCCACGCCGGGGCTCAGACTCTGGTGCAGAGCCTCCTCCTCGCCAAGGTGTTAGCAGCACAACAGGAGTGATTTCAGGTGAAAACCTAACTCAGCCTGTGGCCACTGATTCCCCTGAGCAGAATTCCAGTAACCTCTTGTGTGTCCCTGTCCCACAGGAAGTCCCGGAATGGGCTCTGTAGTCTCTCCTCCGTGCAGTGACTTCTTACTTTCCTCTGGCGCCTCTTTTCCTTCCTAACCTTTGTGGCTTCTTCCAGTTTGTGTCTGTGATGGCCCTGCGCTGGTGTCCTTTCCCTCTCCCTTCTCTACACTCACCTGTTTATGTGATTGTTTTTCCTTCTAGAAGTTTCTAGAGGATAAAAAACTTGAGCCATTTATGAGTCTCAGATGCAAAAGTCAGGATTTCTGACCTAGTCACTCTACCCTATGCTCACTCAACATACACTGTATTGGAAGATTCTTTAAATTTCATTTTAAAGTTTTTGGGAAAAGATTTATTTATTTTTAAAGATTTTATTTATTTGACAGAGACAGTGAGAGCGGGAACACAAACAAGGAGTGGGAGAGGGAGAAGCAGGCCTCCTGCTGAGCAGGGAACCCAGTGCAGGTCTCCATCCCAGGACCCTGGGATCATGACCTGAGCAGAAACCAAGAGTCAGATGCTCAAGAGACTGTGTCCACCCAGGCTCCCCTATTTATTTAATTATTTTTTTCCTGAGAGCTTGGGCGGGGTGGGGGGTGTTGCATAGGGAGAGAGCAAATCCTCAAGCCAATTCCCTGCTGAGAGCAGAGCCCGACTTGGGGCCTGATCTCATGACCCGAGCCAGAATCAAGAGTCGAATTCTTAGCTGACTGAGCTACCCAAGTGCCTCAGTGTTGGAGTTTTTATTTATTATTTATTTATTTATTTGTCAGAGAGAGTGTGTGTGCGCACAGGCAGACAGAGAGGCAGGCAGAGACAGAGGGAAGCAAGCTCCCTGCTGAGCAAGGAGACCGATGTGGGACTCAATCCCAGGACGCTGGGATCATGACCTGAGCCAAAGGCAGCTGCTCAACCAACTGAGCCACCCAGGCATCCCGTGTTGGAGTTTTTAAATCGAGGATTGTAGGGGTTTGGGGCTGAGAAAGACCTCATATCATTGCAAGAGCAAGAGAAGGAAACATTCCTATTTTTATCTTATTTGTTTTCTTTTTGTAAGAAGTAGGCTCCTGTGCCCAGTGTGGGGCTCAAACCCACAAATGGCGAGACCAGGAGTGGCATGCCCCTCTAACTGAGTGACCCAGGCGTCCCCAGAATCTTCCTTTTTGAGCAAGTCCCTGAAGTCCATGCAGGCAGAGGACCTGTGGGCTTCTGTGGGGGCCCAGTGTCTCTGGGCTCCGGGGCTGCTATCCTCAGGCTGTGCATGCACAGGCCCCTGAGCCAGTGAAGAGTTGTTCGGGTCTCTGCGTGTTGCTCCTTGTCCAGGTTGGAGACGTCCTTCCTCTGGCAGTGCCGGGGACAGTGCTTTATACTTCTCAGGTTTAGAAGCTGAAGGTACTTTCTAACACTTCGGCCCCAGGTCTCCTGTCTTGTCTTACCGTGGGCTTCTCTGTCAAGCCTTTTGTACAGACGCACATTGGACCTTGTGTGGAAGCCGTCAGGTGTGTTCATGCTTGTTACACAGAAAGTCAAGTAGTGTCATTCTCAAGTTCTTAAATTTCAGACCTTGTATTAATAGCTGAGGATTTGCTATAATTTTTTTTTAAAGACTAAACATTTGAAAAACAATTCTGTGTTCAGTGTTAGGAGTATAAAAATGGGCACACGGGTGACTCAGTCATTGAGCATCTGCCTTCAGCTCAGGTCATGATCCCGGGTCCTGGGGTCGAGCCCTACATCAGGCGCTCTGCTCGGCAGGCCTGCTTCTCCCTCTCCCACTTCCCCTGCTTGGGGGAGTTCCCTTTCTTGCTGTGTCTATGTTTAAAAAAAAAAAAAAAAGTATAAAAAACGTGCAGTAGTCTAATGAGGGGGTGGGGCGCTCACCTCACTAACTGATCAACTTGATGATTTCCGCAGGAGCAGTTTCTTCAGGAGAGAATCAAAGTGAATGGAAAAGCTGGAAATCTCGGTGGCGGGGTGGTAACCATTGAAAGGAGCAAAAGCAAGATCACTGTAACTTCCGAGGTGCCTTTTTCCAAAAGGTATGGGACCGATGAGTGTGACCTGCGGGCACCCTAGCGCTGAGTCCGCTGCCCCCCACAGGAGTGCTGCTGCCCCGGAGTCATCGGTGTCTGCTGTAGTTGTTAATTCCTAGAATGGGGCCCAGTGCAAGGAGGCAGTGAATGAATGAATGTTGTTATGGGGGTTAAAGGCATTCAGCTTTTTTTTTAAGATTTTAATTTATTTACTTGACAGAGATCACAATTAGGCAGAGAGGTGGCGGGGGGCGGGGCAGGCTCCCTGGTGCGCAGAGAGCCCAATGTGGGGCTCGATCCCAGGACCCTGAGATCATGACCTGAGCCGAAGGCAGAGGCTGAATGAACCCACTGAGCCCCCCAGTGCCCCAAAAGCATTCAGTTTTTGATAATTTTTTAGAATTTTGTTTTCCACAGGGAGAGATTGCAACAGTAGAGAGCTCAGACTTGATTAGACAGTACTAAAAATGAGAATATCTCTTCCTTTGCCTCTAGATCACAGTGAGGAGCTCTTGTTTTCATCGCCCTGCAGTGTTGTGTTAGTTTCAGGCATCCCGCCTAGACCCCGAGTCTCTACATTATTCAGTGTTCACCATCAGTGTGTGCTCATTTTTAATTCTCCTTACTTTCCCTGTAAGTGCTGGTGTCATTGGGTGAGCACTCCCTTGAGATCTCAGTTCAGACCGAAGCCATCCTTTTAATTCCCATGGGCCCATTTTCTTTCTAAGTCAGAGACCCCAGGTCACTTAGCCGGTGGTATTCCACAGTGGTTACAAGGAATCGGACCTGTTGAGACCTGGCTCCTAGCCCAGAGCCGGCATATTCTTAGGAACTTTCAGTCCGACTGAATCAAGTGGTGGGAAATGTGAAGATGTGTTCGGACAGATCGAGTACAGGTCAGCCTTTGCTTTTAGCTTTAATTATTATCAGTCAAAAGTGACTTCGGTTCTGCCTGGCTCGAGTTCTTTTATTTGTGCAGCAGGAGATCTGATACCACGAGAGACTGGTGCAACCATAGGGTCTCCAGGGCATAGAAAGCCTACAACGCTCTGGGCTTTCACAGAGGTCAAGGGGGGGATGCTGTGATCTTCTGTGACCTGTTTCCACGCTTACCAACCTGGTTTAAGAATGGCTTCTAACACCCCCCTCACTTCTGTTCTCACGGATGCTTGTTCATCCCCAGTGCGGGAGGACTGGGGCCTTGACCTTCATGGCTCTCCTCTCTCAGTGACGATCGTTTGACTGTCTTGTAGTGTTCTAGGACCTTTTCTGATCTCCAGACTTCTGTAGCTTTTTCCCTAGTTTCCCAGCCTTCTATTTTGAAAAAGTTCAAAACTACCTGAAATTAACCACCTTACCTGAATACTAGACGGCAGGAATAGTAAATGACAGAAAAGAATACTTTTTAGATGGAACGAGCAAATTGATTTATTTTTACTTAGGGAAAAGAGGATAGAATTGAACTGAGATCTTCACATCTTTGTGAAGATCGCTTTGTTGACAAGTAACACTGTTGAACAGTGTTCATTTCTTGGAGATGGTGAGTCTGTTGGTTCATTGATATCTGGGTCCTTGCTAGTAGGTCAGTTCGCCTGTGCATCTCCTTTAGTGCCCATAACAGTCGGGAGAGATGGTAAGTACCAGAGTCTCGTTTCACAGAAGGAGAAACTGAGTTTCCAGACAGAGGTTTGGAAAGGTTAATTTGCTCAGCAGTGAGTTGGCTTGCGGTTCTGTTCCCTCATTTCCTCACGGCTCTGGGAAGATGCCCCAGGGCCTCAGGAGTCAGCAAGCGAGAGAAGAAGAGATTGTAGGCTTTGTGTCGTGGGATGTCGGGCACAGAAGCCAGCTGCTGCCTGTGTATTAATGGCGAGTTTTCTAAGCAGTTTGCTGTGCTGACCGCTCGGCCGTCACCCAGGCCACAGCAGCCAGATGAACGCTGCGGCTCTCACTTGCTGTGTGGGAGCGAGGGCAGGGCCGGGTGGCATCCTTTCCCCGGGAGGTGGGTAGTGAGCATCCTGTCGTGGGAGTGAGTGTGCACAGCAGCCCTGGGAAACAGTCCCGATCGTCTGAACAACCTCAAAAGGAGGTTCGAATCCATGAGGTGTGATGTATGGGGAAGACTTGGAGCTCAGAAACCCAGTGATTCTTCAGTAAAAAGATACCGAGATGGTGTGCTTAATTGTTAAGTGACTCTCATGGTATCTAAAAATACCATGTTTTTGGTGTCCACTCTGCAGTGGACACTCAAAATCACTTTATAGGTGTATTGCTGTGTTTAATGGGCAGCTGTTACAGGTGCTTTTCTGTTCACATTTTTATTGCGGTTTAGATGAAATGTGGCTGATACTTTTGGCCTCATCTTTGCTGTGTGTTTATTTATTTATTTATTTATTTATTTTTAAGATTTTATTTTTGACAGCGAGAGAGGGAACACAAGCAGGGGGAGTGGGAGAGGGAGAAGCAGGTTTCCTGCTCAGCGGAGAACCCCATGCGGGGCTCGATCTCGGGACCCTGGGACCGTGACCCAAGCCTAAGACAGATGCTTAAGGCCCAGGTGCCCCATCTCTGCCATTTTTGAATGGTGGCAAAAAGCCCTAAATTGTAATGATTCGAATACGTGGGTTTCAGGAAAGGTGCAGTGACGGAGAGCTCTGGGAGGGCCTGCGGTGGTCTCAAGTGTCCTTTCTCCGCAGGTATTTGAAATATCTGACCAAAAAGTACTTGAAGAAGAATAATCTCCGTGACTGGCTGCGCGTGGTGGCCAACAGCAAGGAGAGCTACGAGCTCCGCTACTTCCAGATCAACCAGGACGAGGAGGAGGAGGAGGACGAGGATTAGAAGTCCTGTGTCTGGGATATTTTGTATAATCTTTAAATAAAATCTAGGAATCACAGTGGTGGTTTTCCTTGTACCTCTGCAGTGTGGCTCAAACAGAAAATTGGAGATCAGAGTAAAAGCTTTGCTTGGGCGGCCATTCACGTATCTGTAATTAGACTTTTCTCCTGCTTGAACGTTTTAGGTTTATGTGGTAAGAATACCAAAGTAGAAGCTCCTGTAAGGGAACTGCCAGGGATTTGACCTCGAGCAGGTGGTTAAGAGTGGAAATGTGCGCCCTTTAGTCAGTCACTGTTTGACTTCCAAAAGTGGGACAGTTTTATCCCGTGCTTTTCTCAGATTCAGGTGTACTATGCCGGGACTCCTAGTTCGCTGAGCAAAACCAGCAACTCATCTGAGGTTCTCTTGCAGGAAAAAGGCAGGGTCGGTAATTTAAAAAGCAGGGTTCTGGGGCATTTCAAGTTTGGGTTACAAATTACTCCCACACAATGACTATGTTAATCCTTTTCTTCCTGTAGAAATAAAATTTCCTTTGGTGCCGCTGCATATCCTACCCTCCAGAAAAGAGTGGGGAGTGGTTCTAAAAGTCCCAGGTTTTAAATTAAGTAAAGGCACACAAAACTGAATTTGTAAACGACTTTTTAGGACTCAGCAACAAACTGTTGCTTCGGCCCCCAGCAGGGGGAGCTGGAGCTGAGCTTCCGGAGATGGACCTCGGGCATCTCCCTGGGACGCAGCCTTTGCACCTGGTGGGCGCCAAGAAGAAGCCAGGCCGTGCTGAGGAGTTGAAAATGTTGACATGCCCAGGGAACGGCCACTTCTGTGCCATTTAGGCCTTGGCTGGATTTAATGTCAGGTCATTCTGCAAACTGACATTAGGGCCAGATGAAAGTGGGGTTTCGTTGCCTCGCGTGCAGAGGCTAGAGATCTGGGAGAGGCTGCGGAGCTGTAAAGTCATTGTCGCCAACTGGAAATCCAGAGGATTTGGGAGCGAGTTTGAAAAGAGACCCTGATGCCTTATGGTGCCCTTCTGAAATCTAAACAGTTCTGCAGAAATCTCTGCATCGTCTTAAAATTGCAGTGTATGAAGCTGTGTTTTTAGGGTTTGTCCACAGCTAGTTTCCCCACCTGAAATTCTTGGGCTCTGCTAGCTGCCTAGCTGGAAATTAAATGTTGGAGCCCTCCCTTTGCTCCAATATGACATTTGGTGCTCCTTGGATTGAATATAACGTGTGTCTTTGCAATTTCATTTGTAGTAAAGGCTCCAGCATTTTCTATTTCTATGCAAATTTCTTGAAGCAGAATTGTTTGCGTGTTTCTCCGCCTTAGGGCAAGGAGAGGTTTCTTCCCAGTGTAACTGAGGCATCAGCTGGTTTCTGGCGCTGTCCCTCACCTCGATCATTAACTTTGTTAGTTTATGACCTGGACTTGCAAATTGTACTTGTTTGTTGCATTGATGTTCACCTGTAGTGATTTTTAGTCTGGTTGTAAAAAGATTAATCCTGGGCTGAAATCAGCATAGAAGGTGTGGGTTTTTGTTTTTTTTTTTTCCCCAGATTATTTCCAGGTTTTAAAACTTGTAATAAAACTGAAACACTGGTTTTTCTATGCCTTTTTGAACTCTTGTAATTGAGTTTTGATCACATTTTATATTAAAGTGGCTAACACGTGGCTACTCTTATTGTGGAAGGTATTTTTTGTTTTAAGGATCGGCATGGTAATCTGTTCAGCAACATTGTTTTTCCTACTAATCGCTGTACCAACCGTGATCTTGGTCTTTGTTAAGCCTGAGAGGAAAATGTGTCCTTTATTCCCATTTTCTTTACTTTCGTTGTGCTTCGGTGAGACTCTGGAGTTGGTCGTGACTGAACTCTCCACGTAGAATTTGTTCCGATCCAGAGCCCAGAGAACAACTTTGCAAACATGACTTTTTCTGACGGAGGCTCTGTACTGGGAAACCCGAATTACTTCACATCCATTATACCGGCTGTGTCTGGACCACATTTAGACCACGTTCCTTTTTAGCTCCTGACTCAGGACCTTCCTGCCTGCCTGACGGGAAGTGGTCCCGGTGCGGGCAGAGTGGGTGGGTCCCGGAGGGTCTCGGCCCGGCCGCACGTTCACAAAGGTGCTGGAACAGGGAGCTGCTGCTGGCTCGTTCTTAGCTGGCTCTGGTTACCGACACCATCTCTTCGCTAAAGGTTTAGTACTTGTTTTCCTTTCAAAAGCCTCAGTGACACCCACCTTTCCCTGTGACTTGCGGTGGTGAAAGTGCTTTTTTCTGAGTAGTGTATCCCCCCGACTCTTCGGGAAGGGCCAAGTGCTGAAACGCGTGGATCCCGCCCTCACCAGTGGCGCCGGGCAGAGGTGTGAGAAACACTTGGGTCTAAGAAGGATGCAGCACGGTGGGGGAGTTTGAGCATAAAACATTCTTCCTAAGATTTTTTTTTTTACTTTTTTTTTTTTTTTAAGATTTTATTTCTTTGACAGAAAGACAGCGTGAGAGGGAACACAAGCAGGGGGAGTGGGAGAGGGGGAAGCAGGCTTCCTGCTGAGCAGGGAGCCTGACAGTGGGGCTCCGTCCCAGGACCCTGGGACCATGACCTAAGCTAAAGGCAGAGGCTTAATGACTGAGCCACCTAGGTACCCCATGTCAAACACTTTTTTTTTTTTTAAGATTTTTATTTATTTATTTTGAGAGAGAAAGAGAGAGTGAGAGAGAGCATGAGAGGGGAGGTCAGAGGGTGAAGCAGACTCCCCATGGAGCTGGGAGCCCAATGTGGGACCTGATCCCAGGACTCCGGGAACATGACCCGAGCTGAAGGCAGTTGCCTAACCAACTGAGTCACCCAGGTGCCCCCCCCCCATGTCAAACATTTTTAAAGACAAATTAATAAAAATTACAGAATGTTCTGGAATAAGCAGACCTCAGCCTTTTCTAAAGGACACTTGGTTTCTTGGAAGGTGAGCAGGACCCCAGTGAGGTGATGACCGGTTCTATCCCTGGTCATCACATTAACCTCAGGGGAGCTTGGAAATCGGCTTTGGCAGCCTTCCACTTCCTTCCTCTTGGTGCCGTGGTCTTTCCCGTGACTTTGCCCTAGACTTTGCCCTAAGCTCATCAAGTGTTAGAAGCAGAGTGAGGTGCAGGCTTTCCCTGTGAGGGCGCATACGCTTAGGTGGTGTGGGTCATTGAGGAGATGACAGATTCTGGAGTACCAAGGGGACAGACCTCCTCCCTGTGGTAACCTTGGCTGGGGTCAGAAGCTGGGGAGAGCCTGGGTCGGGTCCTGCTGGAGCTGTGGACTAAGCTGTAAGGAGTCTCTATGGGGTAATGAGCCGTGGAGGTTACTTCCCGGAAGGGAGGAAGATAAGGAAGAGGCCTGGTCTGTGGGATTTGCCATCCCAGCAAGGAGGCGGTGCTGAGGGAAGCGGGGGGAGGGCTGCCTTTTAAGTGATGCTCTCATGCTGCTTTTTGCAGGGAACAAAAAACTAGGAATTTGTAATCTAGACATTTTCCTCTTTCCTATCTTTGGGAGGATCTGAGAATTCACGTTCTTTTTTTCTAGGCTATTTCTGGCCAAACTAAAACAGTCTTAATGCTGTGCTGACCAGCTGAATTAGCGGCTCCCACACCTAGAACCCAGAAAGAACCCGTAAGATGACTTGAGGCTTACACAGGCACCTTCTCAGGTTCAGGGCCGTGGCCCGATGCCTTTTGAGAAGGCCCAGCAACCCAGGTGATTTGGATTCAGCTGGGGCGTGGCCCGCATCTTGAGACACAGGCCCCACGTACAAGGGACACCTTGGTTCCTAGGGGATGTTTACTGCTCACCTCAGAAGACGCTGGGATCCTGCCTGTGATGCAGTCCCTGGGGCAGAGTCCTGACCTGCGGGGAGCAGTGTGGGGGGACAGGGGCTCCACTTCACAGGGCCGTCAGGTGGTCAAGATGGGGCGCGTTGGTAAAGAACGGACCTTGGGGCATTCGAGAAATTCCTGGAACCCAGGGACAGAGACGGCTAGGGGCGTGTGTGGAAGATAACCACTTCCTGTAACTCTGCTCTTGGAAAAGCAATTTTTCCTTGGTGCTTTCATAACCAGTATATTTAAAACTATATATTTTGATTTTGAATCGTCCCTGGAGTGCGATTCCAAGCTCTGTGATCAGTCAACAGGAGCATCTTGTCTCCTGAAACTGACACTTTAGGATGGGCTTGTTCTCGGCCTCAGAGAATTTACTGAATTTTCACCTTTTTAGGGACGGCTTTCAACATCAGACGTTCTGGGCTCATTGTCACTACTGTTCATGGTCTGACCACGATCAGAGCTCTCCCTTCAATAAGACTGGGGATTCCTGGTCCCAAATCCATGTGTTTCTGCCGTTCCAGGCTTTGCTTCGTTTTGCTTTTGCTCAGCGAGCAGGGTGGGTGAGCGGCCGTCCGGGCAAGGCGGGACGGCCACAGAGGACTGGGACAGTTGGACAGTTGGCAGTTGGACCCAAGGTTAAGGGTGTGTGCCGGAGTGGGGGGGGCGCTTTCTGGTGATGGGAGGTTCTGTAAGTCAATGTTTCTCTCAAGTGGGACAGAGAACCTTTGGAAGTGTCCTGATGTCTTCCCCGCCATCTGGGATGGGGTGAGGGGTCGGGGGCGGGGCTGCTGAGGGTGGACAGGTTGGGTGGTGCTTAGGGGTTTTTCTTGGATGGTTAACATTCAGAAAGACAGGAGGTCTGGAAAGAACAAGGCAGCCTTGCCAGGGACAAGGCCGGCCTGCTAAAGCACAGTGATTTGGTGCCCCCTCGGCTAGATGCTCAGTGATGTGAAATACAGCCTTAGACCAGAGAAGCCCTTTGTTGGCTTAGCCCACTGCCCTGCTGCCTCTTCCTTCGCCCTTGTAGGCCAGGCCGCCTTCCCTGGGATGCTTCCAACCTCTCTCTCTCTCTCTGGTGTGGTTTAAAAGTGATCCGGGAGATAAAAGGGACTCCCGGCACCCTGCACTTTGGTCCAGGAGGCTGGACAGACCTGCCTGTGCCCAGGAATGAATGAAGACCAGCTTCTGTTCGGGGCTTGCTGGCAATCTATTTGGATGGGAAGGGGGAGGAAAGTTTTGCTTCACATCTTTCCAACTGCCCTAGACCATCCGTGGCCTTCTGGTCACGGCTTGGGTTCATCGTGGCTTGGATCATGGCCATCTCGCCCAGAGGCCTTGCTTGGGGGAGCCCTCAACAGGCAGTCACAACTCACCTGGTTCCCCAAAGACCCCCGGGAGAGCCCTCATGCTGCTGTCACAGTGCTGGGGGTCCCGGTAATGCCTGCTAGGATGGGCCAGATCTTCTGCCAAGCCCAGAGGGGTTGGTGCTGGAGAGGAGAGCCCAGACCCTTTCTTGCTTCCTAAGTCAGGCAGACCCTGTGGGTCCCAGGCAGTCGCATGGGTCTCCAGTGGGCTCCCTCAGATGTGTCTGGCCCCAGGCAGAGAGGTAAGGGTGCCCTCCCTTTACTGGCTCTTCTTGGGTTGGAGAGCTGACCGTCCTAAGGGCCACTGAAACTTTGATCCTCTCAGAGTAGCCGTAAGACCTCCCGCAACCCAGACTGGCCGTCCTCATTTACAATTCCAGCCTCGCTCCCTAGGGCTCCGGCCTCCATCTTCACCTTTAACAACCGCGGGCTGGTGGCGGAGGCGCCTTACCGCTCTGCGACGGGTGTCGCTTCCGAGCGGGAGTTTTGGGCACAGAGAACGCAGATCCGCATCACCCGGGGGCTCTGGCTGTGTTTCAACAGGACCCCGCCTGGAGGGGCGTTTGGCAGAGGGCTCGTGGGCCGTGGGAGCGCGGTGCCATGGGGTGGGGGAGGAACCAGCCTGTGCGCTTTCTTCTGGAGGAATCAGACCGGGTCTCCAGAGCGACCCTGCCCCAAGTGCAGACCACATTTCCTTCTGATCTTCCTTCCGAAGGGCCGCGCCGGCTGCGGGATTCTCCGTGCACCAGCTTGTCGGCGCACGTGAGCGGAGTGCGGAGCTCGCTGCTCGCGGCCCACGGGACCCCGCCCCTGCGCGCGCAGGGACCCCGGGGCAGGGCGCCTTCCCGGCCGGCGGCGCCGGGTCCTGCCGGGGGTGCGCGGGGGCGCGCTGCCCGCCTGCCCCCGGGGCCGGGCTCGCTCGAGTCCCCGCTGCCCGCTCGGCCGTCGGGTCCCCGGGCACGCGGGCGCCTCGACGGCTCCCCCTGCCGGGGCACCGGGTGCGCCCCCCTGCGCCCGGGCTCAGGACTAGTCCCCCCAACTTGTTCTCGGCTGTTAACTAGTCGCGCTGCCGGAACGATGGGATGGGGTTGCCACAGCAACAGACTGGACGTCACAATCCGGGCATGTGTGCCGCCCCCCCGCCCTGCCGCCGTGCCGCCGGCGCTGCCGCCGCCACCCTCGGCCGGCTGCGGGACTCGGGCTGCGGGGCGCGGTGGGCGGAGCGGCCCGGGCTTTGCGGGAGCGGGGCGAAGGCGGCCGAGAGGAGGGGGGTCGAGACGGGGGGGTGGAGGTTTGGGGGGGGGGGGGGGCAGGCGGCCGCCATCTTCTCGCCGAGGCCGCCTCGCCCGCCGCGCGCGCCCGTCCGGCCGCGCACGGGTTAAGGCTGGCACCGCGCCCGGCGGGAGGGGGGGCGCCCACCTCCCCTCCCCCCCGCGCCGGGCATGCGGGGCCCGCTGGGCACCGAGGAGGAGCTGCCGCGGCTGTTCGCGGACGAGATGGAGAACGAGGACGAGATGTCAGGTGAGCGGGGCGCCGGCTGCGCCCGGGGCCGGGCGGCGGGGGGCTCGGGGCCCGGCGGCGCGCAGGAGGGGCGCCCGGGCCGCGGGGCTGCGCTCCCGCCCTGCTGGCGCCGCGCGGCCAAGGGCGCGGGGCCGGGCGAGCACCGGGGCGCGGCGCGCGGGAGGCCAAGGGCGGGGTGCGGTCGGGGCCCCCGGGCCGCGGCGCCGGCGGAGGAGCGCGGGGGGCTGCGCCGGGCGCCCGGGGCGGGGAGGGGGCGCGGCGCAGCCGCCGGCTCAGCCCCGCGTGCCCTTGAAGGGGGCGGGAATCGCGCTCGGCTCCCGGCGCCGCGCACCCCGCGCTGTGGACACGCGCCGCGCGCCCCTGGCCTCGCGGGGGCAGGCGGGACCCGGCCCCCGCCCGTCTCGGTCCCCGGGGCAAGCTGGGTGGGGCTCGGAGCGGCTCGAGGACCGGCCGCGCTGGGGGGACCCCGCGAGCGCCCTGGCTGGGGCGGTTTCCCTCCGGGCCCGCCAGCGCTCCGGGCCCGGGCGCGCGGGCTCGGACTCCCGCTCCCCTTCCCGGCCGCGGGGCGCTGCGACCGCCGCTCCCAAGCACTTCGCCGGGGCCGCCGGCGCCTCCAGCCCGAGATCGCCCGGGCAGTGGCGCTCCCAGCCCATCCAGCTTTGGCCACGGGCCTGGCGCCCAGGGCCGCCGCCCCGGCCCTCTCCGTCCCTCTCAGAATTCAGCACAAACAGGGCTTGTGCGTCAGGGGTAACCTTGCAGGATGATTCTTTAGTTAACTGCTCACCATTTGTTTGGGACGGTTCTCCTCCCGGCACGGCAGGGCAGGGCCTCACCCCGTCCACCCGCCTCCCTCCCTCCCTCCCTTCTGGGGGACTCTTCTCAGCTTCCCGGCACCAAGTCTCTGGCCCCTTCCGGGCTCCTGAGAGACTTGTGGGAGGTCCGGGGGCCCTGCCGAGCCCAAGACTGTGCTGTCTGGCCGCAGGAGTCCTTGGAGGGAGGCCGGATGGGACATTCTGCAAATTGGCACCCCCATCTCCTGCCTGCGGGTGAGGGGGGGGTAGGGGGAGGACCCCGCAGGACCCCTGGGGCTGCTCTGAGCCTTCCTGGAGACGGGATTCCCACCAGGTGGCCCCGCCCACTGGGGGGCCTCCTCCCCATTCCCCACTCCCCACTTGTTTGCTTGCTTTAACACTGTGGCTAGGACCCCTCCAGAGCCTGGCCTCCCTCCACCCTTCAGACAGCCTGGCCAAGTTTGCCAAGAGCCTGCTCCAGTTAGGGGAGTGGGGGTGAGGTGGTCTCTTATGGGAGGGGTTGCTTGGAAAATAGTTGACTGTTATAACCCTGGGTGCAAGGAATTAGGCCCATTTCCTGGGAGGGAACACAGAGGCCCAGGAGAGGCAGTGAAACCCGAGGCTGTTTTCCACCCAGGAGGCTGGCTCCTCCCTAAGCTGTTCTTTGGCTTCCTCAGTAATTCCCAGTGGTGCCTGGGGCGTGGCCCCTTTGTGGCACTGATGGGGCAGTGGGCAGCGGAACATGCATTAACAGGCTTATTTCTGGGTCTTTACTGAACCCTGATGGGGTCCCCTGTCTGCTTCCCCCACATACTCTGGTTCTTCCTGGCTGTGTTGGGGCTCAGAGCATGGGGATCGTCGATGGGCACCTGTCTCACTCTATTTGGGCCAGAGGGGTTGGGCCTCTGTCAAAGTCACCTGCTCACTACCTGTTTGCCCTGCTTGTGTCCTTTGCTCCAGGGCAAGGTGGGGAAGAGGGGTGAGGTCCCGAGGGCCTCGGGGAGCAACCCCAAAGCCCTGCAGAGAAGCCATCCTGCCCCAGCCCCTTTGGCCTGGGGACCTTCTGCAAGGCTCGATGTCCTGAGCCTTCCCAAGCTCCCAGCTCCCTCTCCTTGTCCCCAGCCCAAGGCTCTGTCCTCTGGCTCTGGTCCACTTCAGAGCATCCTAACTAGACCTTGCTGACCCCCCGCCACTCAGTAGCCAGGGTCACCTTTGTGAGCATGAGTCAGGCCCAGGCTTCCACTGCTTGGACGGTGGATGAACTCCTTTTCTACCTGCATCTACCCCACCCTGCCTTGTTCCTAAACTGTGACCACACTGGCCTCCTTGATGCTTCTGGAACCGCCCCCCAAACTCCAAACTCCATCCCGCCCTTGAGCACTGGCTGTGACCTCTGTCTCACCCACTCTTCTCTCTGCTCATGGCTGCCTCCTTGCTGTCCCGTAGGTCCCAGCCCACACGTCTCCATGGGGCGGCCCTCCTGGAACTCCTGGCCCAAGTGTGCCCGCCCCAGGACCATTTTCCTGCTTTATTTTCTTGGTGGCTCTTCCCATACCCTGGCATATCACCGCCAGCTTGCTTCTCTGTCTCCGGGCTCCCCCTCCAGTGTGACTCCTTTGATCACCCCCTTTGCCTGGCACCCGGCCCTGTGGGCGCTCGAGAGGTGCTTGTGGTTTCCGTGTCTGAAGGCGGGGAGTCCCTAGCTCACCCCGGCCTTTGGACACAGTGACAGCTTCAGCACAGGCCTCGTGTCTCTCCCCGAGTGCCGGCCAGCTGGCCCCCTAGCCCTCCAGCACAGCTGCTCTGCGGCCCTCGGCCTGAGCCCTTGGCTGTCACCCGCTCGGACCTGGGACCAGCTGGTTCCAGAATAGCGCGGTGTGTGGTTGGAGGAGCTGGTGTGTTGAGCGCGCTCAGGCTAATTTTCAAATCTGCAGGAGCTGGGCTCATCACATCTTGCTTTCCATTGTGCCCCCTCCTCCCCTCCCCCTCGGCAGGGTCCTTCTTTCCCACACAGGGCTCTGTGCGGCCAGCGCTCTGAGGCAGGTGGGCGAGCCTGCTTGGAGGAGGAGGCAGGGGTGGGTGCCTGCCTCCCCGGTTCAGGGCCCAGCAGATGCCAAATCCCGCCGGGAGTGCGGGGGGGTGGGGGCGCTGGTCAAAGGGGGCGCTGGCTCAGACGGATCCTGGCTCTGCCGCTTGAGCCCGGGCATGCTTCCCCAGCCCTCTGCCTCAGTGTCCCCACTTGTGGAATGGGGATATGGCACCCGCTACCTCACAGAGGGTTATTGTGAGGACTGGTGAGACAGGGCACATGGAACATTTAGGTCACAGTGCCCCACACATAACAGGTGTGACTGCTGTAATTAGCACCTACCAAGGGGCGCCGTTGACCTGCCTTCCCCAAGGAGATGCTTCTGAGACTTGTGCCCTCTTCTCGTAAGCTGGGGGCCTGGGCTGGAGGAGAGCTGGGTGTGACCCCTGTGCTGGGGCTCAGTGCTCCCCGCCTTTTCCTTCGAGTTCCCAGTCTGGCGGGATTTGGCATCTGAGCCAGAGGGCTGGGTTTCCCAGAGCTGGTGAGCCCAGCCTCTCGCCTGGCTGGGCAGTGTGACCACTCTGGCTCCAGAGTCACCTGACTGGCCCGTGTCCCCCCTGCCCGTAGGACTGGCTCCAGCCATGTGAGCATTTTAGGGTTCCTGCAGCCCAGGGACCAGGAGGAAGTAATAGCCATGATTCCCAGGGTTCACACCTTCTTAGCTAATCCCAACCCCGTGGGGAAATGCGGACTTTGGGGTCCCAGGGAGCCTGTAGGTGATACTGTTTGCTGGGAAGAGGGCGGCAGAGTGACCAGCATGCATTGCCCAGTGCCTTGGGTTATGGGATATTCACATCATTCCAGACCGATCTATCATTTCATCCGTTCCTTGAGTCACCAACCACCCATGAATCCATCCACCCATGTGTCTCTCCTCCCACCAAACATCTCTCCGTCCAGCCATAGGACCAGCAAACCAGCCAACCATCCGACCGACCGTACACCCACCACTCACCAGCCAGCCATCTTGCCCGCTCTCCATCCCTTGTCCATCCATCCGTCCATCCACATCCCCAGCACAGATCTGCCCAGTATCTTCTCCAAACTAGGTACAGAGCACAGTATCTGGTCTCTAACGTCCTGGGGCTTTTGCAGGTAAAACATTTGAGGCCTTCCTCCCTTCTTCTTGGCTCTGTCCTTATTTCTCTCTCCCTGTCTCTTTTTCTCACTCTGCCCCCATGTCTGTCCCTCCGTCTGTCTCTTTCCAAGTCTTCCTTCCCTGAGTGCTCGCCTCTGCTTCTCTCTTTTCGGCTGTCCCTTGCTTTCCCTTTCTTGCCTCTGTCTCTCCCTGACCCTCAGCCGTGTCTCCCCATCCCCTCCCTCCTAGATTTTCTTTCCTCCGGCCCACCTGTGCTCTGGGTTTGCAGGGGGGCCTGTCCTTGCTGGCCCTGGGTCCCTGTCCTCCTCATCCCCACTCCCTGGCCTCAGTCCCTTAGGGCAAAAGCCTCAGAGTGCTCAGAACCGATGCTTTCTTTGATGAGACGCCAATGAGGTGATGTCTGGGTTTTGTTAAATGTCATAAATAAATCACTAACCCTCACTTGGGTGGGAGTGCTCATCCCCTCCATTATCTCGGAGGGCCTGTGGGGTAGGGGTGTTCCAAGGACTGATGGGAACCTTCATCTTGGTGCCCCCCCAGGCTAGCCCTCGAGAGACCTTGGGAACCCCTGGCTCAGCAGTGTGCCAACTGGAGACCCCCCACCCTCTGCCACCCCACCGGGGGCCCTGAGCTCTACCTGCCATCACCCAGCCCTTACTGTGCATCTCATAGCTTCTAATTCTCTATCACCCCATGACACAGGCACTGCTAGGCCCATTTAAGGATGAAGAAGAGGTGGGCTCAACTGGGAAGGGATTGGGGGCAACAGGCCAGGAAGGGGTGGTGGTTTGAGGTCTGCACTCCCTGTCCCTCCCTCCCTCCTGGCCACCAGGCAATCTTGTCCCCTGTTAGGTCGGGGGTTGGAGGTAGAGGACAGAAGAAACCTTCTCCCCAAGGCCCCAGAGAGGATGGCGGGTACTGGGCTGGGTCCCCATTGCTAGCAGATTGGCCTGTCTTTCTGGACCTGGCAGTGGAGCTCTTGCCCCTGCCCTGGGCCTTCAAGCACTCTCAGATCAGAGGACCTAACTTCTCCCTCCGCAATTGCGTGCCGTCCTTTTTCTCTGATCAACTTGCGTCTGCAAAGCTCCCCGAGGGGCTGCGTTCTTTCCCACTGGAGGGGGCAGGAGCTGGGCAGAGTGTGGGGTGGACTAGCCCTCATCCCCTGAGGGGCCCCGTGGGACTTTGCAGACCAACGGCCAACCTGAGTCACCTTGGGGCTCTAGGGTGAGGCCCACGCTCGGCACACGGGCCACGCTGTTCAAGTGCCCGCTGGGTAGATGCGGGGAGGCCTGAATTCTGGGGGGAGGTCGGGTGCCCGCAGAGTGGCAGAGGGGAGGACCACCTGTCCGGGCTCCCCCTGGGCTCTGCCACCTGCTGGCTGTGAAGCTCCGCGGGTAAATCAGGAGGCTTCCGAGCCTGTCTGCTCTTCTACAAACGGGTGATGGTCCCACCTCTCAGGGCTCCCGAGTGGAGTCGATGAATTAATACAAATTACCAACTTCTACCTGCCCCTCCCAGGGCCTCACAGGTGACCCTGTGGGTCCTGGCACTGTGCCAGCGTGCTGCCATGAGAGGGACCCACCCAGTGCACGGGGGCTGCAGCTCTCAGTGGCTCTATGAGGCCAGCCTGGGGGTCCCCCAGAGCAGAGCCAGGGAGAGGGCTGTGGGTGAGCTCAGGAAGAAGCAGCTGAGGTATCTCTCTTTTGCCCCTCCGTCTCCACCCCTCTGTCCCCCTGCCTGTCTCTCTCTCCAAAGCAGCTTCCCCTGCCCCCTCCCCAGGCCTGCTCCCGACCTGGAAGCTCAGGAGGTAGCAGAGATAACAAGGCTAATGGGTCCTAATTATAGCCCAGGTTGGATCGATGGAGCCTCAGGGCCTGGAGGGTCAGGACTGGTGCGGGAGGGCACTGCCGGCTAGGCCGGGGGCTGTGGGGGCTGGGAACTGGTGGGGGGGGGTGGGGTGGCAGGGAGTCCTGGGGTTGCTCTTTCCTGAGACCCTCACCCCAGGGCCAGTGGGATCCCACCTTACCCCTGACTTTGTGCCCTGAGGAGGGGATGTGGGGCTGGGGGCTTGGGGAGCTGCTCTGGGGCCCCGGGCAGGGTTACTTGGGTATGACTCCCCAGGTCTGGTTTTAGAAAGCTCAGAGGCTGTTGCAGAAGAGGCAGGAGGGGGAGATGAGGCCAAGGTGAAGATGGCAGGGGTCGGGGTGTGGACCATGAGGGGTTGGGAGGGAGTGTCACAGAGCTCAGCCCTGGGGGTCCTCCAGGCTGCCAGAATCAGTGCAGGGCCAAGAACGGTCTGTCAGAGATGGGGAGTGGGCAGGGTGTGGGGTCCCTATCCTAGTGTGCCAGCTCTGGAACCTTCCCGGAGGAGGGATTTAATCCAGCAGATGGCCCTGGACCGGGAGGGCTTCTGGGAGTGGAGGAGGAGCTCTGTCCGTGGCTGAGGGCCTGGGGCTTCATCCTCTGAGGCTTGTTGTGGGCGTGGCTTAGGGCTAGAGTGTGGGCACCCCCTCTCCGCCCCCCCCCGCCCCCCCCCGCCCCCCGGGAGATAACCTCCCACAGCCACCTGCTCATCCCCTTGTGAACTGTGCTGGCGGGTTGGTCTGTCAGTGGCCAGGTACCCAGGGGCCTTCCCCGTGTGGGGGGCTGCCCCGCTGGGGGAGCAGGGGACTCGGGGAGGTGGCAGGAGGGATAGGGCCCCCCCGATTGCATCAGCCTGCCTCTTATATAACCAGGGCTGGGCTTTGCCAGGGTGCAGGGGTGCCCCTCTCAGGCAGTCTCCCTGTGCCTCTGGGGGTGGAGGAGGCAGGGGTGGGGGTGGGCAGGGGTGGATGCACAGCTCTGGCCCAACCTCTGGACCCCGCCACTCCAGGATGACTCTGGGGGACCCTGTATTTCAACTGGTCTGAAGAATCCCTCGCTGCCCTTCCCGTGCCAGGGCTTAGAGGGGCAGGACAGGACTGGGTCAGCTCGGCCTGCATCTGCTCAAGACGTGGCCCACATTATACTCAGCTTTGGGCCGGCCGCCCCCGCCCCGCCCTGCACCAGCCAGGACGGCTGAGTTCGCCACCTCGGCAGCGGCTCCCAGTCTTGCCACGAGTCTCTCTCCACACCTGTGTTTGTCCAGCAGGATGGGGAGGGGACTGGGACCCCACGGACTCCTGGGGGGCTTGTACAACAGCCCCCACCCCTGGAGGGAGGCCTCGGGGCAGAGGGCTGCCCAGATGGTGGTGCGCCTGGTGGGGACGTGGTACAGGTGGCAACCAGCCCTGTAGGGCCTTGCGGCGGGAGGGAGGACTGCCACTTGGCCAGCTGTCACCAGCTGTCACCAGCGCCCTCTAGCTGCACCCACAGTGTGGTGATGGGAGCCACAGGACCCTGGGGACTCTACGGGACAGGGACCCCAGGAGGGGCGTGAGGGGGACCTTTGTGGAAGACAGGAGGCCTGATGTTGGTGTGTCCTGGGTGTGCACATGCGTGTCTGAGCACCTGCGTGTGCCTGTCTGCACTGTGCGGTTGTCCGGCTGACACGGTCATCAACTGCTGTGAGTTGTGGCGGGTTTCCTAGGCTGGTCGGGGCTAGCTCTCTTTCCTTGAACTTGGCTCAGCAGGGACACGCTGCCCCTTTCCCGATGAAAGTCTCCTGGGTCACGGGGTGGCAGACGAGCTCAGGCTGAGATTCCCTGTTGGGTGTCCCCCCAACACCCTTGGGGGTGGAACTCTGGTTGGCTCTTCTCTTTGTCCCTTCCCCCCTCCTTTTGTGAACTCGGGAGGTCTGGTGGCTTCCTTCTGGATATATCTCTACTCTGGGGAGTTTGTTTCTTGCTGCTGTTTGCCTCCAAGAGAACCCTCCCCACTCTCCCCACTCTCCCCTTCTTCCTGCTCTAACACGGTCCCCTGCGACCCCGGGAACTCAGGGCTCACTGCCCTTTCTCACCTCTGATTTCCTGGGTGGGAGCGAGGCCCCAGGGCCACACGTCAAGCCTTCTCCTTGCTGGGGGGGAGGGTGGCGGTGGCATGAAGCTTGAAGCCAGCTGCTTCTTCCAAGACAATCCTACTGCACACTCACGCTGGTCCCGTTCCCCTCTTGGCCTTTCAAATTCACGAAGGAGGGAGGGGAGCTCGGGACTCGTGGCCGCTTTTGGAAACCCACATGTGGCAGATGTGGCTTCTCTCCGTGGAATTTCACATCTTCCCGGGTGCCCAGGCGGAAAGGGTTTGGCGTGCTGCGTGTGTGACTGGGGTGTGCTGTGCCGTGTGGGCGTGTGTGCAGGTTCAGGCAGGAGAGGAGATGGGGGTCTTTGATCCCCAATGAGGGGGAGCCTGGCCTCCTCCTCATTGGTCTCCCTCCAAACCCCGTGTGGCTCCAGGTGGTCCTGGGTGATGTGACCCGTGCGTCCCCCTCCGCCGGCATTCATGGGCCATCTCCTGGCCACACTGCCGGCCTCTGGAGGGCAGAAATAGGCCCCGACCCCTCCCCGGGGCCAGCCGGAGGTGGCTTGGTGATTCCGGGGGCTGCTTCCCCGCTGGGGAGCCAGGTGAGGGGAGGAGAGGCCCCGAGAAGTGGGGACCTGGGACACAGCCCGCCTGAGCTGGGACTCCGCTCACTGGGTCTGGGCTGGTGGCTCTGAGGGGTTGTGGGGAGGCCAGGGTGTGCAGGGAAGGGGTGGGGTGTAGGTGGCAGGGGGAGGCCTGTGGGGCTGGCTGTCCCACTGGGGGCCTCCCTGAGGGGAGCGGCAGAGTCATCCCCGCCCCCACTTCCGCCTCCTCCAGAGGAAGAAGATGGTGGCCTTGGAGGCTTTGACGACTACTTCCCTGAGGAGCCCGTAGGCCTTCCCAAGAAGAAGAAATCCAAGAAGCTCAAGGAGAACCGGTCCAAAGGGAAGCGGAAGAAGAAAGAGGTGCGTGGGGGGCCCTGCTGGGGTCAGGCCAGCGGCGGGGGGGAGGGGTGGTCAGGCCCCAAGGTGTCTTGGCTGCTCTGCCCAGGGAGTGTCCTGAGAGCCTGGTTCGAGCGCGAGATGGGCGCGTACAGACCCTGGGGGGCAAGATCGGAAAAGCCCCGTCCTCCTGAGTGGGACATTCCAGGGTCCTTTGTCTTTGTGCCGCAGAGCATAGATGGCTTGGGCCAGGCAGGACCCTGCGATGCTGGCACAGACCTCCTGGCTGAGGTTTTTCCATGTTGTGTCCCCCCGCCCCCCCCCCACAAGACCTGAGGCTCTGTGGACCTTGTGGGCGGACATGGAGTCTGGGATGCCGGGGCCCCGTGCTGTGCCCTGTGCGAGGACAGGAGCTCCCTGCACAGCCCGCCTCCCAGCTCCTCCTCACCATTTCCTTTCTGGCAGCAGCTTTCACGGACACTGGTCCTGGACTGGACGCCAGGCCAGTTCAGGCCTTGTCGGCCCAGTTCCCAAATGCAGATGGAGGACCACCAAGGGTGCCCCAGACTGGGCTGAATTTTCCCTTTCCTTCCTGGGCACACAGTGCAGCAGGAACATCCCCTCCCCACCCTGCCCTGGCCAGGCAGGAGGCTGGAGGTGGGCAGTGTCTGTACAGTGGTGAGGTTGGGGCTGGGAAGGACAGTGGTGTCCAGAGCCTGAGGGGGCTGGAGCTGGCCTCCCCCTACCCAGGGCTGGGCTCACTCAGGTCTCACCCCTCCCTTCTTCCCCAGGACCTACCTGACGATGCGTGTGTTTGGGGCCCTCTCTGTGTCTCGCTCTGCTGTTTTGGCCAGGGGCTTGGCCTCAGCCTCTTGGTCCCTCACTCTCTCCCCTCCACCTCTCCACCTCTCCGTTTCTCCCCCCACCCCAGCCCCATTTCCAGCCGCATTTCCAGCCCCACCCACTCCCCTCCCCTCACTTGCTCACCCTCTCTCCTGCCTTCTGCTTCTCAGTAAGGGTGGAAGGCCAGGCGGATGGGAGGCAGGCCGATGACCGGATGCTGCCTGGCAGGCCCCCAAGGTGACCTTTAGGTCATTGCTGCCCCCTCCCCTGTACTCCTGAGAGCCTGGCTCGGCCAGCTGTCCTAGCCTAGAGGGTCTGGAGCCGGCTGTGGCTGGAGAGCAGCATCTTGACCCCCTGCCCCCCACCCATCCGCCCGCCTGCCTGCGTCCACAGGATATGGGGTGGGGGATTTCACCCTGTGCTCCCCATCATCTCCAACCAGGTGGCCCCAAGATAAGGCGGTGGGTGGAGGAAGAAGAGGGGCCCCACAGGTTTTTTTTTGGCAGGGTGGGGGGAGTGGGGGGTGGGGCGTGGGGACAGGCAGTGAGTCGTGGATCGTGATTTACATAAAACAACCGGGCTGCGGCCAGAACCTGAGCATATGTAGATGAAGCTCCTTGTCAGGCCCAGCGCAGGAGGGAGAAATGACTTCAACCTGTGCTGCAGCGGTTACCATAGCAACCAATTATTCAGTGCGAAATTATAACTGTTTATAACACTCGTGAATGGGAAGGCTCATATTTCATTCTTTCTTTTTCCCTCTCAATCTTGAAGGACCCCAAATTGAGAATGACCAACTCTCTGAATCCTCCCTTTGGAGTGTAAATGCCTCCTTTATCGGGAGGGAGATGCCTGTGCGCTGGCTGCAGAGGGAAGGGAGAGGGAGATGGGAGGCCTGGATAAAAGGCATCCGCAGAGCTGGAGAGGAGGAAGGGCGGGTGGGGGCGGTCCACTTGGGGTCCCCAGGGCCTGCATTGGTGGCATGCGGTGGCCTCAGTGGGCCATGGTCGGGGCAGGGTGCCCTCCCGCTTACCACCAGCTCCGCACAGGCAGCCTGGGCGTGGTGTTTGACGAAGCAGATGGATTCTGCTGGGGCCTCGGGGTCTACGAAGGCTCTTCTACCACGAGGTGTCTCCCCTGCAGTCACGCCTGGGGTGGCCACAGCCCAAATGACAGTATGAAGGTCAAAGCCCCGACGGGTTCACAGCCTGTGTTGTGGCTTAGGGCTGAGGTTGGTTCCACGCTTCACCAAGGCGGTGTCTGTGTCTCCTCCCCTGAACATGGCTTGGCCCCAAACCCCTTCTGTAAGTTCCAAGATACTGAGCTGCCTGGTCTACCCCTAGTTCTCAGTCATTCTTTCCTTCTCGCCACCGGCCGGTGCTACATCCCTCCAGGTCCTGCTCCTGGGCCACTCCTCTTCACGTTTGTAGAACTACTTGCTGTCCTTCCCCTCGCCCCTTGCTCTGCAAGGAAAGATTTTGGGGGGAGAATAAAGGAGGCCCGGGTCTTGTAGGGTCCAAACAGCTGGATGCAGAGGTTTGCTGTGGGTGTAGGCTTACGATTCCAGGGGGAAACCAGTTTCCGAAGACCTGTCCTGCACGCCCACCCCACCCTGAGCAATCAGGAAGGCTTGGATGAGATCGGGGTGCAGGTGGGGGTGGGCCCGGGCAGGGTGAACTTCATTTGGTGGAGGGGGAAGAAGGCACTGCTGGAGAGGGTCAAAGTGGTGAGTTGGGAGAAGTGGGGAATCAGAGCTTTCTTTCTGACAAGGCTTTCCCTGGTGCAGGCAGCCAGTGGAGGGAGAAGTCTCCCTGTCCCTAAAATGAGGGGCTACAACCACTGCCATCACCCATGGGGCCATTGGGGCACCGGTGAGTGGTGGATGTGCCCTTCGATAGCTCTCACTCATTCTTCGGGGAGGATCTTGGCGCCCCTGCTCTGCCACTTATCCCTGGAATGGATGCTGGGCCAGCCCTCTGGCAGGCTCAGCTTGGGGCCTTTCTCCAGGCCTGGCATCCAGGCTACACACACAGACAGTGTGCTGGAGGTGCCCTCCCCTCCCTCCCTTCCCTCCCTCCCTCCAGCTCTCTCTGGGCCCTGTGGGTGGAGCTGTGCCCGCTGCTCCTCACCTCTCCTGGGCTTGGGTCATGTCAATGCCTACTTCCCATCAGATGCCCAGGTCGGTCCTCCCTCCATTGTTGCCACAACGGCCTCTTTGGTCAGCCTCGGGCTGCCCAGCTGCAGCGTAGTGTCACCCAGCTGCGGGGACGGGCTCTGCAGTTGGCTTAGCCAGGTCCTGACTTGCAGACTCCAGAAGGGTGAGGCTGGGCTTGTCCCGAAGTCTGTCATCTGGCCTGTGTCTTTGTCTTCCAGGCACAGTTTGGGTCATGGGTGCTTGGGTCTCTCCCATTTCAGAATGTGTGCAGCCTCCTCTCACCCCATCTCCTTTGTGCTTCTTGCCACCCTTGGTCGAATCCCCATTTCACAGATGAGGACGCTGAGGTCAGGCCCTAGGGACTTGCCTGGCTCCAGGCTAGCAAGGGATAGAGGTCCTAGGCCATTCTGTGTCCTGCAGACTCCCTGGGGAGCCCCAGGACCCACAGCTGGGCCACTCGAGTCTCAGCCGAGTGGCAATCAGGCATGGGTTGTCCTGCCTCATTTCCAGTCTGGTGTGTGGGGTCCACCCCAGGCAGCCTGAGGGCCCGGCCCCATGCCCCTCCCTCCTGCCGCCCCACAGCCTCTGTCCGAGGTGCTGAAATCCATGACCGCCTCCTGCCATCCTTACCTTGGCTGGACTGAGGGCTGGGGTAAAGCCTGCCTCTCAGGTGTCTTCAAGGGTGGTTTCTTGAAACTGGCCAGACACTACACCCTCGGGAAAATAGATGTCCCTGTCTGACCCCTGCCTCCCCAGAGGACTGTGGCAGAGCGGGGAGCTGTGGGCCCAAGGCTTTGCATTGGCATCTGCCCTGGGAGCAGGAGCCCTTGCTAGGCTGTCCTGCCCCAGGCAGGTTCCAGCAGCAGCCAGGACCGGCTTCGTCCCTGGAGCCCTGCACAGCAAGTCAGTATTCCGGGAAAGACCCAGTTCCGGAAAGGCGCAGAGGCCCTGCTGTCTGCCAACGGCCAGCTAAGCACACTGACTCAGTGACTCAGCGGCTTAATGAGCATAAAAGATTTGGGAGCTGAGAGCCCGGTGGGAGACAGTCGGGAAGTGCAGGGAGCCGTGGGGGAGTCCTTTCCCAGCTGTATCTTGGGAAGAGCCTCCCTTCTGGGGAAAGACTCTCACCTCTTAAGGGAATGCCTGAAAAGGGCAGAGATCCGGTGGGACCCTCCCCAGAGCCTCCAGACAGACCCACCGCCTTTGCTTCCGCCTTCCTTTCTCCCACCTGCTTCTATCTTTCCCCTCTCCCATCCTGCCCCTTCCCCACCTCATCTGCAGCCTTCTCCCCCCACCCCCGACCCCCAGTGCTGTTTCCCAAGCTCATTTGCCACCTTTCGAGTTCTCCGTTGTTTCCATACTTCTCTTTGCTTACCTTGAAAACAGTCAACAGCCAACTTGAAAACGCCAAGCCCCATGCTGGTAATTAGAGCCTCTGTGCCCAGCCTCTCCTGCAGACCCAGGCCAGGAGGGGGCTGGGAAGGGCTTTGCAGTCCACTTGCATCTGGAGAGGCGGAGAGTAAACATACAGCCTCCTTGGAGGGGCAGTGCCTTTCTGGTGGTGGTGCTCTGGCTTGAACGCCCTTATCTCCATATAAATGGGCCATTTGGTGCCTGTGCAGACGGGAAAGTAAATCAAGGAAGCCAAGCTTGAGAGCAGCCCAAATTACCTCGTCTCCTCCAGAGCCAAGGCGCGGGGAGGGGAGGTGGAGGAGGTGGGCTGGGGCCGCAGCAGCTTCTGGAGGGCCCACAGACAGACGAAGCTGGGACGTGTGGTCTACAGTAATTACGGGTTTTGCTCAACAGGGGGGTGCACGCGCCTGCAGGGAGGGCGGGTGCTGGCTCACACCCCCTGCAGCTTTGCCCGCCTGCTCCCCGGGGTTCCTCCCACCCTCGTGCACTTCGGTTTTTTTGGCTCTGGACATCACGTCCTGCACAAATTCCTGGGGCCCAGTGCTCTCCCGTCACACTGGTTAAAATCCTCGAGTCTATAGAAACTTGATTCAGACTGAAGCAGAGCCTGAGCCTCACCCTAGGGGGGGTCCAGGTCGGCTGCACTGACCTGGGGGCCCAGGCACCGGGGGCAGGACCCTGGCCCAGTGCTGGCTTGGGGCAGCCCCTCAGGCTGGGCTTGTGCGGGCTGTGAGCAGCCTAATGCTGCATGATCTGCGAAGCGTGGGCGACTGACGGTGCTGGGGCGGGGTTGGGGCGCGTGGAGGGCAGTCCCGCCGCCCAGGACTCTGGGTTTTCTTCTGGCCCCTGTTGCCCTCACCAATCTCCTTTCTCTTCCAGGGGAGCAACGATGAGCTGTCAGAAAACGAAGAGGATCTGGAAGAGAAGTCAGAGAGTGAGGGCAGCGACTACTCCCCTAATAAAAAGAAGAAGAAAAAGCTCAAGGACAAGAAGGAGAAAAAAGCCAAGCGAAAAAGGAAGGATGATGATGAGGACGATAATGACGACGGGTGTCTGAAGGTAACCCCCGGGTCCCGGCCGGAGGGGCCTGGGCTCGAGTAGGACGCCCGGCTTGGATGGGCCGCTCCTCTGCTTTCTGGCCTGGGAGCCCCCACAAGCAAAGGGGCAGAGCATCCTTCCGCCCCGGGGGGGTGTGTGTGCCTGTGGGGGGGCACTGCCAGGGCAGGTGGGCCTGTCGGCATGGGTGTGGACGCAGGTGTGTGAGGAACACTGTGCCCAAGTTCTGGAGATACATTTGCAATAACGATGGGTAACATTTAGGAGTTGGGGGCAGGGAGACTTGGAGCAGCCACTTGCTGACGTATTTTCTGCCCCTCTGTCTGCTGGGGTGCGCAGCTCTGTCTGAGGACAGTGGAGTTCTCACGCACGTTGTGGGTCAGGAGCCTCTCCCTTGGAGCGTTCTGGGGAAACAAGCCATCGGATGAGCCCCGGCCAGCGAGAGGCGGCCAGGCGGCCCTGCTTCCCGCGGAAGGGGACTTGGTGACTCCGTGTGTGTTCTGAATTTCTGGCCGCATGGGCATCTGAGAGGGTGTCCCATGAGCGCAGGTCCGGGCATGGAGGGGCCTGCGGCTCTCCCTGGGGGGAAAAGTGGCTTCTCCATGCACATGTGGCCTAATGCGAAGCAGGTCTAGGCCCCGCAGGTCTCGGAGCGGTGGCAGGGCTCCTTGGGGAGGGGACGGGCCCTGGGCCCAGCTCTCGGGCAGCCGCAGGTGTCAGCAAGTCCGCACAGCCCCAAGCTCAGGTTGGGCTAGTCGTGGATTCGAAGATAAGGGCCCGTATATACCAGTCCCGCTGGTGAGGCAGAGATGGTGGCCGTGGGCCACTGAAGTCAGAAAGCACTGTGGCATCCTGGCACCCGAAGGATTTCATTAGCCAGCAGGTGTGTTGCAAACCGTCTGTGACTGATGGCAGCTGAGGGCAGACAGCTTGCAGGATGAATTTGTGGGCCCGATCTGGGGTTCTCCTGCGGCACTGTCACCGACTCAGGCTCCTGCCGCTCTGCTTCCTGCTGGGAGCAAGGCCCCAGAGGCTTCCAGGAATGGCTGCGTGTGTGGGGCCGGTGGACCATGGGAGGGCATCCCCCAGGGGAACCCCTCTGAACAGGCAGGCCTTGTTCCCAGCTCCTGGGACCGCAGGAGGCTGGGTGCCCTCCTGGGTGGTCTTCTGCTGCAGGGGCAGACAGCCCAGCTCGGAGGGGCTTAGGCAGTGATGGGGTTTGCTGGACTGGTGGCCCGGGAGTTGAGAGGGCAGGGGGCTTCCAGCTTGGGGTGTTACCCAGGGCTTGTGTCTTCACATCTTCACCCTGCCCCTGGGGGGTCAGCTCCGGGCTCCGGCTCCGGCACCCTGGGGGCTGAGCGTGGGTGTCACGGCAGCTCTGGGCTTCCTGGCTACCCAGGGCCCCTCCAGCAGCTGGGAAAGCGGCCTGAGTCCTCGTTCATTGTCCACATGGGAGACCCAGTGGCACCTGGCCCTGGGGACTGATGGCCAGTGGAGGGGCGATGGTGACCTGGGCCAGTGACCGCTCCTGGGTGTGGCTGGTGCTGACTGGCTGAGTGGGTCCACGGGTGGGGCTGGGATAGGGCTGCCTGGAACCAGTGTGACAGGGGGCAGGGGTGGCCCTATTCTAAGCACTTGTGCTAACTTGTTCCCTCCTGGGAGGCAGGTGCTGCTATCCCATTCTACAGACAGGGAAGCTGACACAGACAGGTGCCTGTGTGGGGGCAGAGTCAGGATTAGAACCAGGGGCTGTGTGGCTCTAGAGCCCGGGCTCACGGCCAGCACGCCCATCCCCACTTGACCCCAGCTGGCCCGGCTGTCCACAGAGCTGGCTGTGTGCCCCTGGGGAGTCACACGCCTCCTTGGGCCTTGTGCCCCATCTGGAAAGTGAAGCAGTAGCCAAGGGGCCCTCGCATGTGTCTGCCTTCCGCTGGGCCCTTGCCCCATCCCCCAACCCGGCCCTGGAAGCTGGAGAGGAGCGGTCTGTCATTTCATGGGCTCCATGTGTGACTCTGCGGGGGGACATCCCGAGGCCGCCTCATCTCTCCCCAGCCTCAGGCAGCCCTTCAGCCCTCCTGCCTCCCTAGGGACACTAACCTTTAGGCTAACCCCACAGGCTGCTGTTCTGGCCTGGGGCCCAAACTCACAGGACACATTCTTCCCAGAGAATGAGCTCTCTTACTGTCTCTGCATAGAGGGGGTGTGCACAGAGCATCCGCCCCCCAGAACCCTTACACTAAACCCCCAGGCTTGGCCCTGCACCCCCCTCACGCATTGGTGTCTGAGCCCTTGCCACTGACCAGGGGGCAGGTGGGCTGGGAGGGGGAGGGCGGGTAGGAACGGCAGACACAGGCTCCCCGCCCATTCCTAGGCCTCCTGGGTGGGGGCTCTGGGGTGGGGGTGCAGGTCAGAGGCCCGTGCTCTGACCCCACCTCTGGCCTGGGTGTCCCTAGGAGCCCAAGTCCTCGGGGCAGCTGATGGCCGAGTGGGGCCTGGATGACGTGGAGTACCTGTTCTCGGAGGCTGACTACCGCACTCTGACCAACTACAAGGCCTTCAGCCAGTTCCTCAGGTGGGCCGTACCCCCAGCCACAGTGGCAGGCGTCCATGGGAACTGCAAGTTAGGGGACAGAGCCCCAGGCTCCTGGGGTGCAGGGGGCCATCCAGCTGACAGCAGCCCTGGGCAGAACCCCTTTCATTTTAACAGATGGTCCAGCCTTCTCTTGCTTGCCCTGAGCCCTGGGGATGGTGGTCCTGGTCAATCCCCTTAAGCCCTCATGGGCTCTCTCAGCTCTGGAAGAAATGGGACTAGACACCTGGTGGCCCACGGGAGGCTCCTCCCTCTGGTCCTTCAGGTGGTACAGGGTCTGGAAACCCAATGGGAAGATCGCCAGCCAACCATGTAAATAGGAATCAGAAATGTTTGGGGACGGACTGGAGTTCCGGGCCGTGTCCTCTTCCCTGCGCCCTGCCTTGCTGTCTGCTTGGTTCGCCCAGCCTGGAACAGGGGGCTTCCCCCAGGTGTGGGAGAAGAAGAGGGTGCCTGGGGACGCCTGGGTGGCTCAGTTGGTTGGACGACTGCCTTCGGCTCAGGTCATGATCCCGGGGTCCCGGGATCAAGTCCCACATCGGGCTCCCAGCTCCATGGGGAGTCTGCTTCTCCCTCTGACCTTCTCCTCGCTTATGTTCTCTCTCACTGTCTCTTTCTCAAATAAATAAATAAAATCTTAAAAAAAAAAAAAAAAAAAAAAAAAAAGAAGAGGGTGCCTGGGTCGTCAGGGGGTCTCATCCTCTTCACGGCGATGGTTTCATCCCACACAGGCCCCTCATCGCCAAGAAGAACCCGAAGATCCCCATGTCCAAAATGATGACAGTGCTGGGAGCCAAGTGGCGGGAGTTCAGCGCCAACAACCCTTTCAAGGGCAGCTCAGCAGCGGCCGCTGCGGCGGCCGTGGCTGCAGCCGTGGAGACAGTCGCCATCGCCCCTCCGCTGGCTGTCAGTCCCCAGCAGGCCCCCCAGCCTGTACCTATCCGCAAGGCCAAGACCAAGGAGGGCAAGGGTAAGGCTGTGGGCGGGGGTGGGCACCCAGCTCTGCTGGCAGAGTCTCTCTCCAGACCCTATAGCCTCGGGCAGCTGGGACAGCTGAGGCAGGCTTTACCGAGGACTTAGTGTCTCGGTTGACCTTGGACCCACTCGTCCTTTCTCAGCTGTATTGTGGCATCATAGCTTCTGTCCCGCTTCCCCTTTCGGGGCTGCAGAGAAGCAGGGGAGACGGTGTTCTCAGAGCTTCAGGACTTTTGCACCTGGCCCCCTCCGACTTGGTGTGGAAGAAGGGAAGGGGGAGGCCCCTGTTGCTGGGAGTTGGGGGGGCTCTTGAGTTTGAGGAGAAGGGGTCCCAAGGTTGGCCCCCTGACCCCACTTGTCTGAGTACCCAGCCCTCGGGGTGATGGACGTGCATGTGTGTGGCTGCGGTCTGGGCTGGCTTCCCTGGGAGGCCTGGAGGGAGGTCCAGATAGATAATCGGATTCAGTGGTGGGTATCTGGTGTCTGGGGAGAAGAGGGACAGCAGAGGCTCTCTGTGACTTCGAGTCCCCGAGGGAGGGACCTCCCCTAGGTGGAGAATTTCTGTCCCCACTGGGGTAGAGACCTGCATCTCCCCAGGGTGCTCAAAGGTGGGGTCACCAGTAGCTCAGCCTTTCCGGGTACTCTGATTGGATTTTGATGGAGGGGCTAAGGGGGTTCTGCGCACCCATTTTTTCAGCCCCAAGGAGCTTTGGTTTCTGGGATGCTGAACCCCTTTTCCAGGTCTCTGTGGGGTCCCGGTGGGCAGAGTGATATGGGGTTTAGAACCTGCTCCTGCGCTGCTTCCGGCTGGCTTCCTTCCTGGGCCTCCCCAGCCTGCCTCGCTTTTTCATTTCCTCCTGGGCGCCAGCCACTGAGCTATCGATTCCCGGAGCTGCCCATTCAGAGCCTGAGAAATTGAAATAGATTTTCTATGGCATCATGGAGGTTACAACGGGGCTCCTAGCCCCATCTGGGTGTGATGCAGCTGAAGGAGGGCGCAGGGCAAGTCCGCCTGCCGCCCAGGCTCCGTCTTCCCCACTCGGCCCAGTGGGAGAGGCTGTTGAGGGGCCATTACTGCCCTGGTGGCTAATTGGCCTGTGGCCGGCCCCACAAAAACAACCTCAACCTTGCTGGCTGCTTGGGATCTGGTGTTTGCCGTGGGTGACTGGGCACAGGGGGGGCCTTGACCCGGGAGCCACCTGGAGGCTGGTGGCTGGGGAAGGGCTACTTGTCCTCCAGAGCCCAGGTTTGGACCCCAGGGGAGTGGGTGTGCCCATGGTGGCCTTGCTGGCCACAGGGGGCCATGGCTTCACTGGGGACAGCTCCTTTCTGGGGAGAGGGGACAGGACAGGGCTGTTCCCAGGATGGCCGGCAGTTCTGCCATTCATGGAACAGGGCAGTGGTGGCCGGAGCGGAGATGGAAGGGGGCTTGCTGTGTCACTTTTATGCAAGAACATCCCCGCTCAGACTTCTCATCTGGCAAGGGGCGGCGGCAGAGTGACCCTTCCCTAACGGAGTCCCTCGGGGCCGACTGGAATCATGGCACCAGGTGAGCCAGCCGTGGCCGTGTGGATGACCCTCTGTCACTTTGCAGGGCCAGGAGTGAGGAAGAAGATCAAAGGCTCCAAGGATGCCAAGAAGAAGGGCAAGGGGAGAAAGGTGGCCGGGCTCAAGTTCCGCTTTGGAGGGATCAGCAACAAGAGGAAGAAAGGCTCCTCGGTGAGTGTGTGTGTGAGAAGGTGGACTGCGACGTGTGTGAGTGTGAATGGGAATGTGGGTTTGTGAGCACGCGCGTATGTGTGTGTAAGTGTGTGAGCGGACTGGAATGTGTGTGAGCACGAGTGTATGAATATGAGCGTGTATCTGTGAGCATGGGTGTGTGAGTGTGTAAATAGGTGAGTGGACTAGAATGTGTGTGAGCACAAGTGTGAGAATGGAAACGTGTGTATTTTTGAGCATGAGCGTGTACAAATGTGAGAGTGGACTGGAATGTGTATGAGGATGAGTGTGTGAGTGGGAGCGTGTGTGTTTGTGAACACAAACGTGAGTGTATGAATGTGTGAGTGGCCTGGAATGTGTAAACATGAGTGTGTGGGCATGTGTATTTGTGAGCATGAGCGTGTGAAAGGACTAGAATGCATGGGAATCCAAGTGTGTGTGAATGGGAACATATTTGTGAATGTGAGCACATGAGTGTGTAAATGTGTGAGCGGACTGGAATGTGTGTGGGCATGAGTGTGAATGAGAGTATGTGTATTTGTAAACATGAGCATGTGCTTGTGTAAATGTATGAGCGGACTGGAATGTGTGTGAACACGAGTGTGTGTTTGTGAACGTGAGTGTGTGTGTAAATGTGTGGGTGTGTGATAGGGTGGACTGGGATGTGTGTGAGAGACAGAGAGACCACAGGTACTTGGCCACATGTGTGGGTGTGTGAGCGGCCTTCCGCATTCCGCATGTGTGAGTGCGCATGTGCATGCGTGTGCCCCGCGAAGGCAGGGTGGTCGGGATGCAGGGCTGTCAGCCTGCGCTCCTGAATGAGGACTCCGGGTGGGGAGCTCTCCCTCCACCCCGCTGGGCTGGGGGCTTACCTCTGGCTCTGCTGCATCTGGGTAGCAGGTGGGAGTGTCATCTGGCCCCTAAGAGTCCTGATGGGGCCTGCGTGCTTGGGTCACCCCAGGAGGGGTGGCAAGTAGGCAGGATCAGGCTGGGCTGGAGCTCTGCCCCTCCCTTGCCCTTCCAGGGTCAGCTCTGGCACCAGGTTCAGACTGACGCTAAGTCCCCGTCTGAGCCTTTGGCCCTCCCTTCTGCACGGCAGGGAGCATGCATACCCTTCCCACCCCCTCAGGGCACCTGTTTGCCACACCCTGCCCCACCCCTGTAGAGGGGCAGAGTTGGAAGCCACTCCTCTGTCCCTTGGTAGAGGCAGATGACAGAATCTGAGTTTAGCTGCTCTAGAGGGGAGCACGGAGAAGCACGTGTGACCCAGCCCACAGCTGCTGCTCCCGCTGAGCTCAGCAAGTCTTTGTTGAGCACATTTTCTTGTGCCAGGCTCTCGGCTCAGCCATGGTGGGCCCTGCTCAGGGAGTGTTCATGGTCTGGAGGGTGTCTGGGAGATACACAGAGGGAGAGCTAATAACAGGCAGATGGGACAGACCAGACCTGGCACACAGGCTGTGCAACAGGTCCAGTCAAGGAGAGATCTGGGAAGGCTCCTTGGAGGAGGTGTCCTTAGGGCTTTTCCTTGAGGAAGGTGGAGGAGTTTGGCAGGGTGGAGAGCAGGGCTTAGAGGAGAGGTATGGAAAATGTGAGTTGTGTCTGAGGGCTGGAGAGGAGGGCTTGGGGAAGGTGGTAGGACGTTAGGCTAGACTGATGCGGGGGGCCCTTTGGGGTTGCGAGCCAGGTGGAGAGAACTTGCAGCCTCCACCATGCCCTGCCCTACCCCATCCTCTGCCCAGGCCAGGGAGGCCCTTGGGATGAGCCCCCAACGCAGGCTCTAGGCTCACGGGTCCCCACCCCCACCGCAGAGCGAGGAGGACGAGCGGGAGGAGTCGGACTTCGACAGCGCCAGCATCCACAGCTCCTCCGTGCGCTCCGAGGGCTCCGCCGCCCTGGGGAAGAAGAGCAAGAGGCGTCGCAAGAAGAGGAGGAGTAGGACTCCTGGGGCGCCGCCGGCCGGGTAGAAGGGGCGGGGTGCAGAGCGCCCCGTGGTCAGCAGGGGAGGGCCTCCTCGTGCTCCGTTACACAGTTCACCGGTGCTTCCTCACCCCAGAGGGCTCTGGGGTCAGGGGAGGGGTCTTGTCCCACTGAGGCTAAATCCGGGACTTTTGATGTAGGCCCCTGGGGCGTGTGCACTGGCAAAGGGGGCCCTGGAGAAGGAAGTGCCCCGCAGCCGCCTGCGCCATCTGCCCTGTTGCGCCTTCTCCCCTCCCTCTCAGTCCCCAGCTCACCCTCTTCCCCGGCCGCTTTTACTTCCAACCCCCTCCCCACCCTCAGCCTTTCCTCAGACATTGGTTCATGCCTCCCTGCCCATCCACCATCCATCCATCCAACACCTATTAAGCACCTACTGGGTACCGGTCCTGCCTGGGGTGGAGATTGCTTGCACCTTGGGAGTGGGGACCGGGCCCTCCACCACCGCCTCTGCCCTTCCCCAGTTGACGACGGGGATGGCTACGAGACGGACCACCAGGACTACTGTGAGGTGTGCCAGCAGGGCGGGGAGATCATCCTGTGTGACACCTGTCCGCGGGCCTACCACCTCGTCTGCCTTGACCCAGAGCTGGAGAAGGCTCCAGAGGGCAAGTGGAGCTGTCCCCACTGTGTAAGCCCGCGGCCGAGGCTCTGGGACGGGGGCGCGGCCGGTGCCTGGCTCCCGGGTGGCGCAGTATCGCGCGGCCCGCGGGGCGGTGAAGAAGGGGAGAGGCGCGCGGGAGGGGGAGAGCCGTGCGGCGCGGAGGGGGCCCTGGCCCGAGGTGCCTCCACCCGGATGCTCCTCTCCAGGAGAAGGAGGGGATCCAGTGGGAGCCGAAGGACGACGACGACGACGAGGAGGAGGGCGGCTGCGAGGAGGAGGAGGACGACCACATGGAGTTCTGCCGCGTGTGCAAGGACGGCGGCGAGCTGCTCTGCTGCGACGCGTGCCCCTCCTCCTACCACCTGCACTGCCTCAACCCGCCGCTGCCCGAGATCCCAAACGGTGAATGGCTCTGCCCGCGCTGTACTGTGAGTGTTACGCCCGCCCCGCGCCGCCCGCGCCGCCCCGCCCCGGCCCCGCCCCCGGCAAGCACTTCCCCGCCCACCTGGGCCACGCCCCCGGCAGGCCCTGCCCACAAAGGCCTCGCTTTGCCTGCCCGGGCCACGCCCACCCACGAATGCTGCCGCTGAGCTCCAGGCCTCGCCCCACCAGAGCCGCCCGTCCACCAAAGGCTCCGCCTCTGTAGGGCTAAGCCCCGCCTACTCACAAAGCCCCACCCACCGAAGGCCCAGTCTCTGCGGGCCCGGGCGGCACCTGCGATGTCCCCGAGACGCTGGCCGAGGACCCGCTCCTTGCAGGTCCCGCTCTGCGGGCCGCCAACAAAGGCGGGAGTCCCGGTCCACCACAGTGCCCCCACCCATCCCGAGTCCCGCCCCCTGCCTCACTAAGACCCTCTCTGCGGCTCGACCCCATTGAGACCCCATTGAGACCCCATTGAGACCCAGACGCAGTTTTCCCTGAACCATAACGGAGAGGGACACCAGCCACACAGCCGCTGTCCATTGGACATCCCTTTACGGCTTCCGTCTTTCCGAGTACAGACGTTTGTTATGCCCATTTTTAGATGACGTAACAGGCTCAGGGAGGGAAAATGCTTGTCTCAAGCCGCACAGCAGCAGAACTGCCCGCTCAGCCCCTTCCCGGACCTGGCTGCTGTCCCAGGGCTGGGGGTGGTGAGAGGGCAGGAGGCAGGGGGACGAGAGTGCCCCACACCCTGCCCCCAGTGGCCGAGTGGGTTTGAAGGCCCCCAGGCCCACCCCCAGTGCTGGATTCCCCACCCTCCGGATCCTGGGCTGTGCCGTGGCATGCCCCAGTTCCCCGGTGTGCGTCTGGGCTTCTGGTGTGTGTGCGTGTGTGTGCGTGCATGTGCACACACCTGCGTTGCCCATCTCCCGTGTGTGCTGCGTGTGCGGGCTCCTGAGGACAGGGCGGCATGGCGGAGTTATGGTGGGGCTGACCTGGGGAGCAGGGCAGCTTGTTGGAGAGAGCCTAGTGACAGCCTGATGTCCCTGGGGCCTCGGTGGGGGGGGCCCTGTGGCTAAGCCCTGAACTTGGGGACCCTCCTGTGTCCACAGTGCCCCCCTCTGAAGGGCAAAGTCCAGCGGATCCTACACTGGAGGTGGACGGAGCCCCCTGCCCCCTTCATGGTGGGGCTGCCGGGGCCCGACATGGAGCCCGGTGTCCCCCCACCCAAGCCCCTGGAAGGCATTCCGGAGAGAGAGTTCTTTGTCAAGTGGGCGGGGCTCTCCTACTGGCACTGCTCCTGGGTGAAGGAGCTACAGGTGAGGCCCCCCGGCACCGGTCAGGTATAGCTGTGCCAAGGCTCTGGTCCTGAAAGGTGCGGGCTAGCACCGAGTGCGGGCCATTGTTGGGAGGCGGGGAGCAGGAGGCTGCCGGTGAGGTTGTCCTGCCTGGGACCCAGGCTAGGGGAGCTGCATCAGGGACACTGGGGAGCCACGGCCACCTGCCCCCCGTAACCTCTGCCGGTGCGCAAGCAGCTGGAGCTCTACCACACGGTGATGTATCGCAACTACCAAAGAAAGAACGACATGGACGAGCCTCCGCCCTTCGACTACGGCTCCGGCGATGAGGACGGCAAGAGCGAGAAAAGGAAGAACAAGGACCCTCTCTATGCCAAGATGGAGGAACGCTTCTACCGCTACGGCATCAAGCCCGAGTGGATGATGATCCACCGTATCCTGAACCACAGGTGGGTGCCTGCTGCCCGGGCCCATGGCCATGGGGCAGGGACACGCTCCGTGGCGCAGGCGCAGGACTGCGCGTGGGAGGTGTGGGGGCAAGAAGAAGAGATGGGGGGCCCCCCCGCTGCCGGCGACTGGACTGCCCCGCTGGAGGGAGTCATCTGAGGCACACAGGCACGTGCACACACGTGTGTTCTCACTCGTGGTGGGAGTGCAGGTCCAGAGTCATACGTGTAAGGGGGCAGCTTGATACACAGTCTGGGACACTTGCACCGAGTGGGACATCAGTGGGTCAGGACATATGTGCTCCTGACTTCAGCCAGAGCCTGATACCTGCGGGAGGGTCCTGGGGACCAAGGTGGCCTGAAGTGTGGGGGTGTGTGCACATTTGATCCTCCTTTAAAACAATAGCTAATGCTACTGAACACTATCTACCCTGACAGGTAGACATTTCATTTCTGTCTCTTTTATGGATGTGCAAACAGGCAGAGCGAGGTTGTTACTTGGCCAAAGTCACACAGCCAAGAGGCGGTGGAGCTGGGATTTGAACCTAGTGAGTTAGGGTGGTAGGACTTGCTTTCTTGGCTACTGTCCCAAACGCCCATGTCCCGAGATAACTCTTGGTGGCCCCAGGTGACTGTGATCAGAGGCTGCAGAAAGCTGGACGGAGACCAGGGTGGGCAGCCTGTGGGTCCTTGGAATTTGGCTTTGGTTTGGGGAACAGTGGGAGCTCTTGATGATTCTTGAGCTCAGGGGCTTGAGAACAGGCAGTAGCAGACAGGTGGGCACAGGGTGAGGACCGGAGTCTTCACTTGCCTTCTGTCTCGGCCTGATGGGGTCTGCCTGAGAGGAGCTTAGGGTCCGACGGCCAACCCCGGGTGTCCTGAGTGGTGGGGGCTGGGTAGTGCAGAGGGTAAGAACCTGAGCCAGACCCAGATTCCAACCCTGGCTCCCCGTTTCCTGGGCTCTGTGCCTCTGTGTTTCTCATGTGAAGTGGGATCGCAGGAGTAACTCCCTCCAGGCTGTGGCGAGGGTGAGGGCAGAGGGAGCACGCCAGCCCCTGCTAGAGCTGGCGTCAGTAAGAGGTGGGCAGGAGTGCCTGGAAGAGCTGCCTGCCCATGCCTGTCCCCACCGCCCCCCACCGAAAAAGTCTATTTATTTTTTTATTTATTAAGATTTTATTTATTTATTTGACAGAGACACAGTGAGAGAGAGAACTCAAGCAGGGGGAGAGGGAGAGGGAGGAGCAGGCCTCCCGCTGAGCAGAGGGGGCTCGATCCCAGGACCCCTGATCATGACCTGAGCTGAAGGCAGAGGCTTTAACCCACTGAGCCACCCAGGCGCCCCTGAGAACAACTCTTGAAAAGAGGGTTAGATCCTATGCACATCTGAGCTCCCCTCCCCCACTGAACTGATCCACAGGTTTTTTTTAACCTTTCTTAAATTGCATTTTAAAAACATGCATTTCGGTCTTCCCCCTTGCATTCAAGGCAGGCCGGGTGAATTTTCCCCACATTTATTTTCCCCACATTTATTTTCCCCACATTACTTGGCCAAGTCCGAGTAATGACTAATTTATTTAAAAAAACTGTTTCCATGGTGATGGAGGGTTGATCTTCCTCTTAAGGGTCCCCAGGGCAGCTGTAGGCTCAGCCCTTTTGGGGAGCCATGGCTTTGCTGACCCCGCCGTGCTCCCTGAGCTTGGTTGCGCACTCAGCTTGGGGTGAGTTGGGAGGCTTCGGGGACAGTCTGGTGTCTCCCCGTGGCCAGAATCGAGGTGCAGTCTGAGTAGCTTCTCTGGAGCACCCCCTTGGGCTGCTAGCTTGCTCATCCAGCCCCCGTGTCCCCGGGGGGTCTCCAGAAGAGGTCATCCCGCCTGCACGTGTGGGACTCTGTCTTAATTTACTTTGCAGAGGTGGGACCAGGATGGGCATGGCTCTGGGCCTTTGAATTTTTTAAGTGAAAATACAAAGTCCTAGGGTCCGGGGAGAGGACTGTCCAACTCAGAAATGCAGAATCCCAGTGTCCAGACACCCTGCCTCGATGGGACTCATCACGGTGACAGAGGGTGGGACTGTCGCTGGCTCTTTGCTCCTCTGTGAGCGTGGCCTGTCCCCTGTCCCTCTCTGGCTCTGCTGCTCATCCTCACCCTAGCTCCCCAGGGCATGTGGCAGTGGGGGTTTTGCATCGTGTGAGGTGTCCCCCGGACCCCAGCGCCCCCAGCCCCTGGCCCGGTGGCCCAGCCCGCCCCTCCCCCACCACTCATGTGCTGTGTTGCAGCTTTGACAAGAAGGGAGACGTGCACTACCTGATCAAGTGGAAAGACCTGCCCTATGACCAGTGCACCTGGGAGATTGACGACATCGACATCCCCTACTATGACAACCTGAAGCAGGCCTACTGGGGCCACAGGTGCGTGGGCTGCAGGGCTGTCCCCAGACCGCCGCCTCCTGCTGGCCTCAGCTTTGCTCATCTGCCTCCCCCACTCTTTCCCAGGGAGCTGATGCTGGGTGAAGACGCCAGGCTCCCCAGGAGACTGGTCAAGAAGGGCAAGAAGCTGAAGGACGATAAGCAGGAGAAACCGCCAGACACACCCATTGTGGATGTGAGTGGGGGGGTGAAGGGTGGGGGGTGGTGCTACCGGGTCCTGGCACCCCAGGCCTGGCCCTGGAGGATGGCATGTCCTGCGGGAGCGGTGTGCCACGGCCCCTCTGGTTCCGGCCACTTCAGCCGGGCATCTAATGGCACAAGGCGACAAAGACCCAGGCCCTCCCTGCTGGGGAGAGCTCAACCCTGGAGTTGGGGTCCCCCAGCCTGATGCGGAGGGACAGCTCCCTGGGCACAGAGGCCTTGGCCTCCTGTGAGTCTGCACTGTGCACAGACTGGGAGCACATGGTCTCTGCTCAGCATACAAAATACATCCCCAACACCCTAACACCTAGCTGCGAGCCGTCGGGGTGTGGACGGTTGACCTTTATTCATTTAGCAAACTTCTCTGGGGTGTCTGCCAGCTGTTGGAACAAGGACTCTGTCTCCATTTCAAGAAGTGTCCATCTCTCCCTGGGCCTGTAGTGGGTACACACAGAACCTCGGGGCTCAGCCTGGGACTAGGGGATGTCAGGGAGGACTTCTTGGGGGAGGCAGCCTTGAGCTGCAGGATATAAAGGAGACAGAGGGGATGTTTAGGGTTCAAGGAGAGGAAGCCCCTTAGGCAGGCAGCAAACAAATGTTGACCAAGTGCCCACCATGTCCCAGGTACCATGTGGGACTCAGAGTCATGAGCAGGACGAGTCGTGAACAGGACAAGTGCGATGACCACAGCCTGGGCTCCAAGTCAGAGAGTCCAACAATCAGGAAGCGACCCCTTTGGAAATGTACAGGGCTGCCCCAGGAGGACACAGAAACACCCAAGCCAGATTGGGAGTCAGGGAGGGCTTCCTGAAGGAAGAGGTGTTCTAGCCAAGCCCAGAAGGATGGATACGTTGGCAGGGATGAGAGGAGTGAGAATAGTATTGCCGGCAGAGGAGCAGTGTGTGCCAAACCCCGGGGGGTGGGCTCTGGGGCCCAGGACTCAGGGTGTGTCTGAGCATCTGCCTCTTCCGTAGCCCACAGTCAAGTTCGACAAGCAGCCTTGGTACATTGACTCCACGGGCGGCACGCTGCACCCGTACCAGCTGGAGGGCCTCAACTGGCTGCGCTTCTCCTGGGCCCAGGGCACGGACACCATCTTGGCCGACGAGATGGGTCTGGGCAAGACCGTGCAGACCATCGTCTTCCTCTACTCCTTGTACAAGGAGGTGCGCAGGCTGGGGCAGGAGTCCCGGGAGGGGGGCCGGCACCGGCTGCGGGCAGGGAGGCTCACCGCATCCGTCTGCCTCTGTCTCCAGGGGCACTCCAAGGGACCCTACCTGGTCAGTGCACCCTTGTCCACCATCATCAACTGGGAACGTGAGTTTGAGATGTGGGCACCCGACTTCTATGTGGTCACCTACACGGGGGACAAGGAGAGCCGCTCCGTGATCCGGGAGAATGAGTTTTCTTTTGAGGACAACGCCATTCGGAGCGGGAAGAAGGTGTTCCGTATGAAGGTGAGTGCTCCTCGTCCCCAAGGGGGACCCCAGGAAAGCTCTCGGCCTGCCCCTGGGGCCACAAGGCCCTGTGGCTGACCACGGGCTTCTCTCCAGGCAGAATTGCCAGCTGTATCAATGTCCTGGGGTTGATGTAACAAAATACCATGAACCAGAGGGCTGGAAATAACAGAGACTTACTTTCTCCTGGTTCTGGAGGCTAGATGTTGGTAGAGCCACGCTCCCTCTGAAGGCACTAGGGGGCCTCTGTCCTGCCTTCTCGGGCTTCTGGTGGCTGTTGGCGTTCCTGCGCTCATGGCTGCATCGCTCCCATCTCTGCGTCCAGGCCCTCGGCATTCCCCTTAGTATTAGAGACGCCACTTGTATTGGATTCAGGACCCCTCTGATCCAGATGACCTCATCACAACCCATTATCCCTGCAGAGATCATTGCTCCTGGAAGGGTCACATCCCGTGCTGCTGGGTGGACATGGACTGGGGGGACACGATTCAACCTAGGACACTGTCTGAGTGACCTCACATTCTGCTCAGCCAATGAGCTAACAGACCTGGCCCACAGAGCTGTGGAGGGTTGACTGAGCTAGGCAGGGCCTGTCTTGACTGTGTCCATGGGTCTCCAGGGGTCTTGTTGAAGGGCCTCATTGGGATCCAGCAGCTCTGGGGACAGCAGCTCTGAGCCTGGGTGGCTCAGCCGAGTTAAACGTCCAGCTCTCGTTTTTAGCTCAGGTCTGATCTCAGGATCTTGGGCTCGAGCCCCATGTCGGGCTCCGTGCTCAGTGTGGTGTCTGCTTGGGTTTTTCTCTCCCTTTCCCTCCCACCCCTCCCCACTTCCTGTTCTCTCTCTCCCTCTCTCTACAATCAATCAATCTTAAAAAACTAATAAAAATAAGAAATTGTGGTAAAATTCACAAACAGAAATTTCCCGTGATAACCATTTTGAAGCGCGCCGTTCGGAGGCATTAAGCACGTTCACTTTGTCCGGCAACCATCACCTTCCCCCGCATCCAGAACACTGTCGTCTTGCAAAACCCAAACTTGGCCCCCAGGAAGCAGGAACTCCCGTCCCCCTGCCCAGCCCCCGGCACCCTCTCTCTCACCCAGCCCTCTCCCTCTGTGATTTCGACTACTCTCAGTACCTTGTTTGGGGAAAATGGTATAGTATATGTTTTTTGGTGCCCGGTTCCCTTGCTGAACATTACATTGTTGGTCTCAGCCTGTGGTAACACGGGGTCGGAGCGTCCTCCCTTCTTAAGGCCGGATAACTTCCCACTGCTTGAAAAGGCCGCACTTTGCAATCTGCGTGCGTTCATCTGTCCACAGACGCTGGGGTTGTTGCCACATTTGGCTCTTGTGAAAACGCTGTAGACGTGAATGTGCTGATGTTTGGTCAAATCCCTGCTTCTGCTTCGTTGGGGCCTTTTGGGTCTGTACCCGGAAGAGGCCGTGTTGGATTCTGGGGGGACTCTGCATGTCATTTTGTGGGATCTGCCTGTGCTCTCTGGGTTCTCATGGCATTGCTCATGTAGACAGGATTGTGCCCTTTTTAACCGGAAGGGAGACTGAGGCCTGGGAGGTTATTTAACTTGACTGAGGTCTGGCTCCCAAGGACAGGGCCGGGTGCAGCCCCAGAGACGCCCTCTGCCCCTCTCTGGTCCCTCCCAAAGGGACGCCGGTCGTGGGGAGAAGCAGGCTTGGTTTGGCCAGGATGGGCTCCCTCCTTTGTGGGGTCCAGAGAAGGGTGAAGGCACAGGGCTCCTGACTCAAGCGCAGGGAACAGCTTTTCCCATTCTCCCGCGCTCCTTGTCTCCCCGCGGTGGTGGTTTCCGTTGGCTGTGTAATGCCGTGCTCCCTCAGCCTGGGGCTGCTCCCGGGTGCGTGTCCCCTCATGCCCGGGCCTGGCCCCCACGAGGCTGTGAGGTGTTGGGGTCTGCTGGGCAGGGCTGCCCAGGGCCCCATTGTCCCACAGGCCTCCTCTTACAAAACACAAATTCAACGCTCAGAATTTCAAGTCATTTGAAAGAGCATTTAACCCCAAGTGCGGGGACCACTTCTCTGTTTGAATCTTTGCTCTGCCAGCTACTGGCCATGGGGACCCGGGTGATCTTGCCCAGCCTGAGACCCCGCGAGCTGTACGTGGGGACAGGGACGGCGTGGCGGGAGTGGCTGTGAGGATGAGCGGGGCGTGAGGAGCTCAGGGCGGGCTCGGCCCCCGCGGCCACCTGCCAGCGGCGGGGCGGTGCTCTGGGCCCCAGCGGACCCCTCTGCTCTTCCTCTCAGGCCCAGGGCCTTTCTGGGCTCTCAGGGGCCCCGTCCACCCCTCCTCCATGCCTCCTTGTCTTTGGAGCCCCTCCCTGCTCCCCTCCCAGATGCTCCTCTCCCCCCGCAGAAAGAAGTGCAGATCAAATTCCACGTCCTGCTCACCTCCTACGAGCTCATCACCATCGACCAGGCCATCCTGGGCTCCATCGAGTGGGCCTGCCTCGTGGTGGACGAGGCCCATCGGCTGAAGAACAACCAATCCAAGGTGGGCAGTGCCGGCCGCTGGCCCCGGAGCCGCCCCGGGGCGGGGTGGGGGGGCCGGCTGGCCACCCCACTCCCCCTGACGGGCCTCCTGCCCCCCAAAGTTCTTTAGGGTCTTAAACAGCTACAAGATCGACTACAAGCTGCTGCTGACGGGGACCCCCCTTCAGAACAACCTAGAGGAGCTCTTCCACCTCCTCAACTTCCTGACTCCAGAGCGGTTCAAGTGAGTCGGGGGCCTGGACGGGGCAGGGGCGGGCGGGCAGGCAGGGGAGAGGCTGGCACCCGGACGGCTTGCGGGAACTTGGCTTCCTCATCAGTAGAATGAGTAAAGCCCACGTGAAGGGACCTGCACGGGAGGGTCCGTGGGGCTGCGCGTGCGGAGGGCTCAGGGGGACATGGGTGGTCCCAAATATGGCGACTGTTCTTGGCTCTACCCCAGGAGAACCCCAGGGATCCTCTGGGGCTCCTGTCCTTGCCCCCATGCCCTGGCTTGTGCCTTCCTCTCCACGGAAACCCAAGTGACCCCGTGGGTGACGGTGATGGGGGCAGCAGATGGGGAGTGGTGGTGGATACGGGGGTGAACACGGAGCCGCGGCCGGTGGGAGTCCTAGGGTCTCCTTCCCCGACCTCCCTGTCTTCACCAACCCTATTTTCCGACTCAGAATGGGGGGGTTTGGGTCGACAGTGCTGACTTTGGAATCGGGAGACGCAGATTGGCAGGCAGGCTGTACCATACAACCTTGGGCCCCCATCAGCCTCGGTTTCCTTTTCTGTAATATGGGTAAAGAGTTCTACAGATTTTGTGCCCTGGACAGCTTCGAGAAAGAGGAAGGTATCCTATGTGGCTGAGAGAGCTGTGCTGGGAAGTTGGGGTGCGAGCGTGGGCTCAGACGGACACCTCGGGCAGGGCTAAGGCTCCCACGCCCACCAGCCAACCGGCCTGCCCTGTGACCCTCTGGTCCCCCCACCCCAATCCTGGCTCCCTATGCAGAGGGCTTTGGCCTGCTTCTGTCCCCTGCTCCTGGCTCTCATCCCAGTTCCTTCTTGCAGCAATCTGGAGGGCTTCCTGGAGGAATTTGCCGATATCTCCAAGGAAGACCAGATCAAGAAGCTCCACGACCTGCTGGGGCCGCACATGTTGAGGCGGCTCAAGGCTGATGTGTTCAAGAACATGCCGGCCAAGACCGAGCTGATCGTTCGTGTGGAGCTGAGCCAGATGCAGAAGTGAGTGGGCACCCCGCCCGTCGGGGGCCACCGCAGAGCAGCATGCCTCCCGTCCCCTGGGCTTGTGTCCCTGATGGTCTGACCTAGCCTTCCGGCACTGCTTCCTGGGATGGTGGGGACAGGAGGACTCACCTGGAGGCCTTGACTCACCTTTTACACGCACTTCCTCCTTTGACCTCTTCGGCGGCCAGGCTTGGGGCTGTCCGAGTCCTTGCAGAGTCCCCAGGAACTCGCGGGGTGGCTCTGGGCCGGTGGCTTCCGCTCGTAGGTCTCCCCTGGTCTCTCCGTGAGCGCTGCTGGACCGGTGGCCCCTGGCCTCCCCGCAGAGCCGAGAGCGCGCTCTCGGAGGCCACGTGGCCCCGGCGTCCAGCCCGCCTTCCCTCCTTGCCCTGCCGCAGGAAATACTACAAGTTCATCCTCACGCGGAACTTCGAAGCGCTCAACTCCAAGGGCGGGGGGAACCAGGTGTCGTTGCTCAACATCATGATGGATCTGAAGAAGTGTTGCAACCACCCCTACCTCTTCCCCGTGGCTGCCGTGGTAGGTCCCCGTGGCCACCCCGTGGCCCCCGTAGCAGGTCCCCATGACCACCACGGTCAGGGCGTGAGGCTGCCGTCATAGGCTCCCTTTGCCTGCCGTGGTGAGTGTGTGTGGCTGTCCTGGGGCCCCTGGCTGTGGTGACAGGTGCTCAGCCCTCCCCGGGCGGGAGGACATAGAGGTGGTCCCTGTTAGTGCAGGTTTCTGAACACCCACCTCCATCCACGGCTCAGGCAGCTCCTCTCCTTCCTTTGGCCCGTCCTTGTGACCTCAGGGGGCAGTGGGGCACCTTTAGCCTCAGCAGTGGGGGATCCCAGGCTGATCTGGTTGCCCTCAGTCCCCGAGGGAGTCAGCAAGGCCTGAGTGGAGCCCCAGGTGACTGTGACCGGCAGCCCGGGGTGAGAGGCTGGCCCCGGCTCCAACGCCAGCTCTGGCCTGTGGTCTCAGGAGAGCCAGGGGTGCTTCTCTGAGCCTCTGCTTTTCCTTCTCTAAAATGGGACATAGCATCTGCCTGAGAGGGTAAGGACCAGATGCAGAAGTGCATGTGAAGTGGGCCTTCCTGGAGAGCCTGGCACGGCTGTCCTGTCACCCCCCACACGATTATTCTGGTTCTCACCAAAACCCTGTGCAGGGACTACGTCCCCCCTCCCCGAACAGCAGAGTGAGGCATGGGGGCTGTGTGCGGGCGAGCTGCACTTGAGGCTGCCCCAGATGGCTCTCCCCACTCTGGCATGGCAGGTCCTTGGGACTGACGTCCTGCCCAGCTGGGGTTCAGGGCCGGCCCGCCAGGATGCGCTTGCAGTGACCGCAGAGACCAGGCCCAGTTCCTTCTGGGAAGGCCCGGCTTGGCTTAAGACTCTGTCACCGGCCTGTTCGCTGATGTCCCCGGTGTCTTGGTGGCATGCCAGCAGGGGGAGACGGAGGGCGGGCCGGCGGGTCCTAGGTCTGCCTGGGAACACGGTGCTGGGAAGGGGCCCGTCTGCCTCTGCCGAGCCTGGCCTGACCCGGGCTTCGTGCTCAGCCCATCCCTGGCCTCTGTCCTTCCCTGCGGGCCTTTCTGGTGCAGAGCCCGAGGGGCGAGGGGAAGCGCCCCAGCACCCCAGCTTCTGCTGTATCTCCAGGAGGCCCCCGTCTTGCCCAACGGCTCGTACGACGGCAGCTCGCTGGTCAAGTCCTCAGGCAAGCTCATGCTGCTGCAGAAGATGCTCAAGAAGCTGCGAGACGAAGGGCACCGCGTGCTCATCTTCTCCCAGGTGAGCTGGCCCTGCGCCCGCCTCTCCGCCCCCCCAGCCTCCCCTCTGTGCCCTGCGGAGGGCACCCCCGCCCGCCGGCAGCCCTTGTGGCCTGGTGCTCTTCCCACGGGGACCGTGTGTCAAAAGTCACGCCCCTGTGGCCTGGCCTGACCCGGCCAAGGAGCCCCGGCCGGGCGCCAAGCTCACGGCGCTCAGGCACATCGGCTGTGAGGACCAGGGTCTTCCTCACCACTTGCTGCTTCCGGCTGGCTCCTCCCGAAGGCGTGGAGCCGGACTTGGCGTCCAGGCTGGCACGACAGCCCTTGCCCCTCACCCCTGCAGCCTGGCGTCCCAGGGGGCCCCAGGGCTGGCTTGGGAGGAGCCCGCGTGGGGGCCGTGCCGGGAGGCCCTCTCCAGTGTGCACAGAATGGCCTCCTGGGTGGTCGGAGGCGCGCTGTGCAGCCTTGGGGGCCAGCGGGTCTGTGTCCTCATCCCATCACCCGCCTGGTTGCGTCGTCCTCCACCAGGCTCTGTGCTAGGCACGGGGCCAGTCCCTGTCCTTGAGACACTCACAGTCCGGTGTGGGAGACGGAGGAAGAGACATGGTTATGTAGTTCTGGGGCATCTCTGTGATAGAAGTCACGGCAGGGTTCCTGTGGGAACCTGGTGGCAAAAATGCTGCTTCCGTGTGGTGGGACTGCGCCAGGCCCCTTGCTCGAAGCCCCCGAAGGGGATGTGACCCTCTCATACTAAAGTGGTAACAGCTGCTCCTGCTGGCGGCCCCCGGTCCCACCATGGGCCCGAGGGAGGCGGAGGGATTTGGGGAACGCTGACCAAGCCCGGGACAGTGGACCGGCCTGGAGACACCACCCACGATCCCCCACTCCCTGCCGACCCAAGACAGGATTCTGGGCTGAGGCCTCAAGGGACCAAGTGGAAGGAACTGCATGACTCCCAGACATGTGCACAGAGGGAAAGTTCCAGAGACAGAGCCCTCCCATCCAAAACGAGCCAACAAACCCCACCTCCAAAACTCGTGACAGAAAGACATTCCACAAAATAGGCAGAATCCAGATGAAAAGAAGAATAGAAGAGCCTGAAAAGGACTTCAGACAAACATGTTTAGGATCCTCAAAATTAATGGAGTAACAACCACGAATCCAGAAGAAATCAGGGAAGCACGAGCAGGAGGAAGTACGGCAAGAAGAACTGGACAGGAAAAGGGTCTGCCTGGACCTGAAATGAAATATTTCTCACCATCGGATAAACTCTCCACCCTGGTGAAGACAACCTTGACGCAGGGACCCGGCCCGGAGGGATGTCTTCAGAATGTGGCCGTGGGAGACGGAGCTCAGGAACGAGAAACTGCCCGGAGGACCCCTTGGGAGGCTCCCGTAATCCTCTGACATGAGCCGTAGAAGAAGTGGAGAAAAGGGTGGTGAAGCTAGACTCTGTGAGAGTTTGCCGACCTGGGGAAGGACGCGGGGTCTCAGGTCTCACGTGCGCTCTGGAGAACCAAGCGAGAGAGAGAGATCCAAGCCAGTGGATCCCCGGGCACGTGGCAGGCAAATCACAGCTCTTCACACGCGGTACCTACGGGAAGCGGCGATCAGGCTGTCCTCAGACTTCTCAGCAGCAACAGTAGGGGCAGGGGCAAGTGTAAACCCCCCAGTCCCTGTGGGGGCAGACTGTTCTATATCCAGCTGAACTATCCCTCAGAATGAAGGGAGGAACGCAGGGGTGTGGGAGCCCAGAATGGACTGCCTTCATCTTCTCCTAAGGAGCAGTGACACCGGGGAAGACCTCACAGAAGAGGCGCCGTTTGAGTTCCCCAGGCAGTAGGGGGTGGGCATTCCAGAGGAGAGTCCAGGTAATTTGGGCTGACGGGGGTATGATGGAAGCGTTGAATAATGAAACCCAGGTAGACCGGGCACCAAGCCTGCCAGCCTGGAAAGCTGGGGCGAGGAGCTGGGACTTTGTTCTGTGAGGTGAGAGCAGGGAGGCTCAGGCTCAGAGCTGTGTTTTAGGCAGATGGCTGTGGGGCTGGCATGGGGGACGCTGTGGTCCCGGGGGTCGAGGTTGGAGGCTGCATTGCTTTCCAGAGAGCGCCGTGTCAGGTCCGCCTGGGCCCCACTTGTCTCCCCACTCAGCAGGTGGTTCTGTCTTCCCCCAACTGTCATGGGGTCCCTGCCCACAGCCCCATGGGCTTCCTAGCTCTGTGGCAGCCCCTCAGGCATACCGTGTCTCCTGCAGATGACCAAGATGCTGGACCTTCTGGAGGACTTCCTGGAGTATGAGGGCTACAAGTATGAGCGCATTGATGGTGGCATCACTGGGGGCCTCCGACAAGAGGCGATCGACAGATTCAATGGTACCCCTGCCTCATCTGGGGCTCTTGATGGGGACCCCATGTCTGCCTTTTCTCCCAGGCCAGGATCTTAGCCAGGTCCCCCAGCTCCCCGCAAGTGGCTGAAGAAAGCAGACCAGTCCTTAGGTCCTGACAGCTGCCCCTTAGGTTTAAAGGCTACAAGGAGTTAATTTTATGGAACCTCTGGGGGCCAGCTGGGGTGCTGAGGGGCCCAGGAGGGATCATCTGTTCAGAACTGAGAACCGGACAAGGAGAAAGGCAGAGAGGGAGGAAAGTTCCACCTCTGTTACTAAATGATGCTGGTGCAGAGGGTCTGGCTGACACCTGTGGGCATAGACACTGACACCAGGTAAACCAGCAGTTACGAGCAGTGCAGGACAGACGCCGTCACCCAGATGCCCAAGGAGTGATGCCGTGTCCACTTTTGTGGGAGGAAGAGCAAGTAGAGGGTTTCAGGATCCAGATGGAAGTGGGAGTGCCCGAGGCCCTGGGAGGATTGTGGACCTGTGTGCTGCTCTCGTGGGCGTGCAGGGCAGTCCCAGGTCCCGTATGAAGGGCCCAGATGGGCCTGAGTACCAGCTGTCCTACGACAGTGGGGACTGCCCAGCAGGGTGGCTGGGGCCCTGGAGCTGTGATCTTGAGTTCCCCTGCCACGCTGACAGCCCCATGGGCTAGGCAAAGCTGGGAGGACGCGAGGGACCGGGCTCTCCAAGGCCGACCCTTATTAGGGCCTCTGCCCGTATTTGCTGGCTATTTGAAGTTTGTATTTTGCCCATCTGGGCTTTGAAAATCAACTTCCTTCTCACTGTGGCTCCCTCCTGTTGGATCAGGGCTCAGAGCACAGCCAGGGCCTAAGTGGGACTCGAGTGGGCTGCTCTGTGCCCACCCTGGGCCCCCAGCCTCCTCCAGCTTCCCTGAACACAGCTGGGGCTCTTGTCCGTGATGGAGTCATAGTCCCCAGCAGCTCCCTTCCTTTTTGTATCCCCTCCCGCCCTGCTCTCTGCATCCACCTGTCCCTTTCCTCCTCTCTCTGACCCCACCGGGCACCTGCCTCTCTTCCTCAGCCCCTGGGGCACAGCAGTTCTGCTTCCTCCTCTCGACCCGAGCGGGGGGCCTGGGCATCAACCTGGCCACAGCAGACACCGTCATCATCTACGACTCGGACTGGAATCCACACAATGACATCCAGGTCTGTGGCCCTGACACCACAACCCTCAGACAGCCCCTTGCCATCCCTGGTTCTGTGGGCTCTCCACCGCTTCCCTCCCACTGTGTCTCAGAGTTTCACCTCCCCCTGGGCCAGCCTCATGGAATCCCAGCCCCGAGAGGGGACCCTGGGGGGTGAGTTTTGGAAGCTTGGCCCTGCCCCTCTGGATCCCTCATTGTGCCAAAGAGGAAACGCCCAGAGAGGACAGGCAGCGTGTCCAAGGACACACGATGAACTGTGTGCCTGGTAATCCCCGGTCTGTCCCATCACTCTTACGACCAAGGCCATGGAAGGAGGCAGGAGGAGGGAGTCCTGGGACCCAGAGGGAGCCCGTCTGGGAGGAAGGGAAATAGAGTGTGTGGGGGGGAAGCCTGTGGGAGAAGTGATGAAGGAGGGGGCAAAAGGGGCTGGTGAGGAAGGATGGGAGGGTTGGGGGGGGAGGGGTTGTGGGAGTAGAGATGCACACTGTTGCATGGCCACCACCCCCGGGGCAGGGATGGACACACACACACACTCATGTCCCCTGCACACGTGTGCACCAGGCACAGTCACCCACACACACAGAAGCACATTAGGGTCATGTCATGCAGATACCTAACGCTCAGAGCCCCAGGCATGTCCTACGCCCCGGGCGGCTTCCGGGCCTCTCTGTCCTCCCGAGGTGGCCGTGCAGTCCCGTCAGTGGCTCACTCACAGCATCTCCCCATGACGGCCGTTAGAGCCCCCTTGGCTTCCACACATCCAGCGCACTGTCCCCATTGCCCCTTGCACACCCCCCTGCCCACCCACAGCCATGCCCTGCTCCACCCGGGCAGGCACCCAGGCCCACCCGAGACCACCCACAGTCAGGAAGCCAGCACGGCTGCCCCGACGCGGGCACATTTCTGTGGGGTCACATGCGGAATAGCCATGCGGGCATTCATTCCATGTGGGATGTCCCTGTGAACCCGTGTGCACACCCCTTCTCCCCCTGGGGTGCCCGGCCCTGCACCCCCAGCCCTGGGCTGAGCCCCGCGCCCTGAGCCGCAGCTTGCCCCCAGGCCTTCAGCCGCGCCCACCGCATCGGGCAGAACAAGAAGGTGATGATCTACCGCTTTGTGACGCGGGCCTCGGTGGAGGAGCGCATCACGCAGGTGGCCAAGCGGAAGATGATGCTGACCCACCTGGTGGTGCGGCCCGGCCTCGGCTCCAAGTCCGGCTCCATGACCAAGCAGGAGCTGGATGACATCCTCAAGTTCGGCACGGAGGAGCTCTTCAAGGACGACGTGGAGGGTGGGCGTCTCTGCTGCCTAGGGGGTGGGGGCTGCTCCAGACACTCCCTTCCCAGGGCCTGCATGGGACCCCCGGCCTCTCTCCTCTGCTCCTGGCCAGGGCGGCCTCTCCGGGCACCGACCCCCAGCCCTGCAGCCCCTCTGACTCTGTCCCCCAGGCATGATGTCTCAGGGCCAGAGGCCTGTCACGCCCATCCCTGATGTCCAGTCCTCCAAAGGGGGAGCCTTGGCTGCCAGCGCCAAGAAGAAGCACGGCAGCACCCCGCCAGGTAGGGGCAAATGCGGCTAGCTCCCCGCTCCTCCTGTGCTTCGAGTGGCTGTTCCTGGAGAAGAAGGGTTTCTCCCCACCTCAATCCATCTTCTCTGCGTCTTGTCTGGCTCTCGTGCCCGCCCCCACTGGCCCCCATTTGGGTAGCCGCGGACCGGTGGGTGGTCAGGTCATGCCCCCCGGGCACCATGCCCCTCCGCTGCAGCCTCCTGCTGGGGGCTGAGAAGGGCCAGGGTCGGGAGTCTGTCCCTGCGGGGTCCCCACGGTCGGACCTGGGCACCCCCGTCTGTCCCTTCACTCAGCTCCCTGTCTGCCCCAGGCGACAACAAGGACGTGGAGGACAGCAGCGTGATCCACTACGACGATGCGGCCATCTCCAAGCTGCTGGACCGGAACCAGGACGCCACGGACGACACGGAGCTGCAGAATATGAACGAGTACCTGAGCTCCTTCAAGGTGGCGCAGTACGTGGTGCGGGAGGAGGACGGCGTGGTAAGCCCCGCCCCTGTCCGCAGAGGCCCCGCCCCTCCCCGCCGTGGCCCCGCCCCCGCCGTGGCCCCTCCCCTCCCGCAGCGGCCCCACCCCCTCCCCGCGCGGTTCGGTCTCCAGCCATCTCCACCCAGCAAACCTTGATCTCCTGAGGGCCAGCCCCTGGGCCTCTCCTGAGTGGCCTCTCCACGTCCTCCTCTAGTCCCACCGCCCTCAACGCAGACTCTGGGGTTTAACGAGATCGTTCAGGAAACCGGGAGCCTCCCAAGGGCAGGGGTGGGGCTTATTCAATTCTGTACCCCGACGCCTCGCCTAAGGCCAGAAAATACTTAACGCCCTGAGCAAATAATTGAACGAATGAATGAATGAGCGACTGTGACAGGGGCAGGATGAAGACCATTTGGGGCTGGGGTGATCAAGGAGGCTTCCTGGAGTAGGCAGGCTTTCCGGTTCCTCCTTGAGTTCCCAGAGGGTAAGGTTGGTGAAGGCAGCACGAGGCTTCCAGGGGGCAGCGATGCCCACTGCTGCCCCCCAGCCCTGGAGCCCCTGGAGCCCCCGGAGCCCCGGCACCCTGTGCCTGTGGGTCCTGCCATCAAGGGCCCGTGCCCGTGTCTCCAGGAGGAGGTAGAGCGGGAAATCATCAAGCAGGAGGAGAATGTGGACCCCGACTACTGGGAGAAGCTGCTGCGGCACCACTACGAGCAGCAGCAGGAGGACCTGGCCCGCAACCTGGGCAAGGGCAAGCGCATCCGCAAGCAGGTCAACTACAACGACGCCTCCCAGGAGGACCAGGGTGCGTGGCCCCCGCAGGCGGGAGGCCCGTGGACACCGAGAGTAGGGAGTGTGGGGGCTTCTTGGGGAAAGGGGGCTTGGAGCAGGTGTGGGCTGTTGGCTGTCTGGGAGAACTGCATGGATAGTGGTCCACTGGCTTCTGACCTTGGGCCAGCCTCAGTTTCCCCACCTGTGAAAGAGGGATGATCAGGGTGCGGTACCTTAGGATGTAGAGCAGGGCAGGTGGGATTCAGTGAGCTCACAGGAAGTTCCCCTGGGGCTGCTGGCATTGTCCCTCCCTCCTGGGCTGGGGTTAGGGGCTCCGGGTGTTGGGGGCTCACTCTGTGCCTGTCCATGCGGCCCGCACAGAGTGGCAGGACGAGCTCTCGGATAACCAGTCTGAATATTCCATCGGCTCTGAGGATGAGGATGAGGACTTTGAGGAAAGGCCGGAAGGGCAGAGTGAGTTTCAGGGCTGGTGAAGCTGGACTGGGGCCCACCCAGACCCGTGTCGGGAGGCTGATGGTCAACCGGGGGTCCCCTGGGAGCACCAGGACAGTCATCCATCCTTTGGGGGCTGTCGTGAGGGATCCTCCTGCTGTCCCGGGGTGAGTCAGGGTATAGGGGGTGGGGTCAGGACACCTGGGGCTCCAGCGAGTCTTGTGGTGGGACTACTTCCCAGGTGGACGGCGACAATCTCGGAGGCAGCTGAAGAGCGACAGGGACAAGCCCCTGCCACCTCTTCTCGCCCGTGTGGGTGGCAATATCGAGGTGGGGCCCCCCTGCACACCCCTTCTCCAGCTCCCCTTCCCCTTCCTGAGAACAAAGAGCTCACCCCTGCTACACCTCTGGGGTATGGAGCAGGGGTGAAGGCAGGAGGGCCAGAGGCTTGCCCAGGGTCGCAGCTGTGTAGAAGTGGGGCCAGGACTGGCCCTGTGTCTGGGCTCTGCCCTCTGGGTTCTGTCCCAGCTGGAGGCCCCTGCCTTCTCCGTGCTCCTCCCTGCCTCCTCCCCTCTGTAGGCCTTTCTCCCCATCCCTGAATTCTCTGCTCCTCCCCCCCCACTCCCTGCCCACCCAGGTGCTGGGCTTCAACGCCCGGCAGCGGAAGGCCTTTCTGAACGCCATCATGCGCTGGGGTATGCCCCCCCCAGGACGCCTTCAACTCCCACTGGCTGGTGCGGGACCTACGCGGGAAGAGCGAGAAGGAATTTAGGTAAAGGGGCTGAGTGGTGGCCCAGGGCGTAGCTGCCCACTGCAGAGTGGCCCGGCTCCCCTGGGCCAGACTGCGCAATGGCCATCCTTTATCTGGAGGATTCGCTGTTGTCTGGCTTCTGGTGCCTTGGGACCAGGCCCCCAGGCAGGGCTCATTTGTAGTAAACATTGACCAGCCACCTCTGCTAGACCAGATACCAGGCAAGCACTATCCTAGGGAGTTCCCTTCCCAGGGGAGGCCCCGCTCTGTCCTCCCTGGGGGCCTGACCCAGCGGGCCAGGCTGGGAGGCAGGTGATGGATGCCAGGGGGTCTGCTTGGGGGTGGGAGTCCTGCCAGCCCTCTCAGAGGGTCCTTGCTGGCCCCCCACTCCCTGAGCCCCAGTCCCCCCCACCCCAGAGCCTATGTGTCCCTCTTCATGCGGCACCTGTGTGAGCCGGGGGCTGACGGCGCAGAGACCTTCGCGGATGGCGTGCCCCGTGAGGGCCTCTCGAGGCAGCACGTGCTCACCCGCATCGGGGTCATGTCACTAGTTAGGAAGAAGGTGGGTGAGTAAGCCTTGCCCGGACCTTTCCTGGCGGGGCCCCCCCACCCCGTGGCCCTTGTGCACCCCCTGAGGGTCGGCAGGCAGAGGGCACGTGTCCAGCTCGGAATGCTGAGTCAGGCTAGAGGGATGGCTTTAAAGGCCTGTCTGAGTGGGGGTGGGGAGGCTGGCGCGGGGCTGGGGGTGGGGGGGATGGCAGGTCGCAAGGCAGAGGACACACAGGGAGATGGGGGTGCTGGTGGGGCCTGGTACAGAGGTTTGTGGTACGTATTTGATTCAATAGCATATTTGATTCAGCCTTGTGGGGAGCTGGCGTTCATCCCAAGCCTGGGACACCCCAGACCCACCAGCCGCCCTGAGGTCCCGATACCTGAGCTGAGACCACCTCCCTCTCCTTCCTTGCCTCCCGCCCCAGGTTCAGGAGTTTGAGCATGTTAACGGGAAGTACAGCACCCCGGACTTGATCCCCGAAGGGCCCGAGGGCAAGAAGCCGAGCGAAGTCATCTCCTCGGACCCCAACACGCCAGTGCCTGCCAGCCCTGCCCACCTCCTCCCGGCACTGGGCCTGCCAGGTCTGGGTTCCCACAAGTGGGGGAGGGCACCCGGGTCACAGTGGGTGGCAGGGCCCCTGGAGAGCCTGGGTCCTCCACATAACCCATGACGGTCCGCCTCCTTGTCCCCCCCAAGCTTCTGTCTGCAGAAATGTTGCTCTCCTCAGACTCTCTCTTTAATGGCTAGTCACATATCACAACACAGTCTTTAAAAACTTTACTGTCCGGGAGCTCCTAGTGTACTCAGCGGGTTGGACGGCCTCCAGTGCTAGAAAGTTTTCATCCCCCAGAGAAAAACGTGTACCTGTTAGCAGTCACTCCTGGTTCCTCCCCTCCCCCCAGCCCCGGGCAGCCACTAATCTACTTGGGGTCTGTGGGTTTGCCTGTTCTGGAACTGTATCCTATGTGCCTTCTGTGCCCGGCTGGCTGTGTGTCCCAGGTCCGTCCACGTTGTAGGGTGGGTCACGGTTTCATTCCGCTTTGTGGCCATACTACTCCGCTGTATGCGTGGACCTTATTTGAGTTTATTCGTTTGTCGGCTGATGGATTTGGGGTGGTTTCCACTTTCTGGCGGTGTGAATAATGAGAGGGGCACTGCGAGTGGCGTGTGGCTGTGAACGTCTGTGTTCAAGCAAGGACACGTCTCTTCCCTGCGTAGTTCTCAGGGTGTCGCTGGGGTGGCAGGTGTGGATCGTGGAGCGGACCTGTGGAGAAACTGCCGGATTTCTCCATCGGGGCCGCGCCATCTCACGTTCTCCCCGGCCACGTAGGACGGTTCTGGTTTCCCCATACCCTCACCAGACGTTTGTCATCTGACTTTTTGCTTGTAGCCGTCCTTGTGGATGTGAAGAGCTGTCACCCCGTGGTCTTGGTTTGTGTCCCTCTGACGGCTGAAGATGTTGAGAATTTTCCAGGCGCTTCTGGGCCACTTGTGTCTTTTCTTTGGTGAAATGTTTTTTCAGATCATTTGGTCTTCTCTGTGGGTTATTTGTCTGAGTGTCTTTTTGGTGACCCATACGTTTATTTGGGCAAAGCATCTTCTTCCCTCAGAGGAACCTTGAAGGCCTTGGCACTGACCTTCTGCTGCCCGGGTGACACGTGAAGTCCTGGGAGCCTTTGCCTCCAAGGACATACTTGCTGCTTCTGGGCTCAAGTGTGCCCTTGGGATTAGATGGGCCTGGGTTTGCTCCCTGGCCCTCTCTGGCTCATCGATGATGTGGGACAAGCTAGTGCCCTCTTCCCCGGGCTGCTCTGAGTACGAGTCCCGGCTCCTGGCAGTGTGTTGAGAAGTGGCTCAGTGCGGGAGGGCACGTGGCTTGTCAGCCAGCCGGAAAGTGGTTCCCGCATCCAGCTGTTGCGGCTCCTAGGCCTGCCTCCCCCACCTTAGCTCCTGCTTTCAGAAGGGGGCCCTGCTGGGGGCGGCCCTGTCCCGTCAGCCTGTGGCTTTGGCCTCACCGGGCCCAAGGTCCTCCGAGGACCCCCATGTCTGCAGCCTTAGTGTGGGGTGTCTGGCTCACCTGCCCTTCTCCTGAAGGTGCCTGGCCCAGATAGAGCCACCTGGCACCCTTGTTTCCTGTCCTTCACCCCCCTGCCTGCCTATCTCACCTCTGTCCTTTGACATTTCAGACAAAATGGAAGCCCAGCTGGGCTACATGGACGAGAAGGAGCTGGGGGTTCAGAAGCCAAAGAAGCCCCCAGAAATCCAGGTATGGAAGGTGCTGGTATCTAGGCCCCTGGGGGCGGGGTGTGGGTTGGGGGTTGGGTCTGGGGAACCTTCTCAGCCCTTGCTTGGGTAGCTGGAACCCAGGCCTCTTGGCCCCACGTTTGGGCCTTTGGGTTTTGGGGAGCAGGTTGGGAACACAGATGGGAACCTGGAGAGTGAGTTTCCAGCCCAGTGACTGTCCTCTCCCCTCCATGCTGTTAAGGCCCCAGGCCCTGCATCATGCCTAGCCTGTCCTCCCCAGGCCCTGCCAGCTTCCCTGGACAGAGTGGAGGGCGAGGACAAGCATGAGAGCTCGGATGGCAAGGAGCGGCTAGAGGAGACGGAGAAGGCCCCGCTGTCCCCAGAGCAGCTGCCAAAAGGTACGGCTTCCCACGGTCACCTCCCGCCCTCCCTGCCCTGTATAGCCTCTGGCCTCGGCAGCCCTGGGTGAGAGGAGGGCGGCCAGGGTGTGTTCCCCTCCATCTCTCCCTGGCTGGGTGGCGGGCTCTGTCCTAGCGCCATAGGATCCCCAGGATGAGGAGAGAGGCAGGGGCTTCCGTCTCTACAGTGGATCTCAACATTTCCTATGGTGCAGATTTCGGGGGCCATCGGGCTGTCTTTTTATTAGTGATTTCTAGCTCTGTTGCCCTGTGGTTGGGACACATGGTGTCGATGAAACCTGCTTCCCGGCCTAAATGGTCAGATTTTGTAAATGGTCACGTGTGCTCAAGAAGAATGCCTACTCTCTTAATTGCTGCGTGCAAGGTTCCAAAGACACGCCTTAGATCATTGTGGCGTTCAAGTTTCTCACAGCCTCACTCATTTTTGGTTTTCTTTGATCTGTCAAGTCTGAGAAACCTGCTTAGCATCTGTCACTATGATTGTGGGTCGGGGTCTTTCTCTTTGTAAGACCAGAGTGTGCTTCATATTGAGACTGGGTTGTTAGGTGCATATTGGTTTAGGTTTTTTGTATTTTTCTGGGGAAGCGTGCCTCTTATATAACGATACTTTTATTCCTCCTGATACTTTTTGCTTTGTTTATTTAGGCTGCTTAGATGGATCTTATTTTTGTTGGGTTTATATTTAGTGTATGTTTTTCTGTCCTTTTACTTAAAAAAATACAGGTACGCACACACTTTGTTGTTCTATAATTATGCAGGATACAGTTCACCCATTTATTTTATTTTATTTATTTTTAAAGATTTAATTTGTTTATTTTAGAGAAAGCATGAGCACCAGCAGGGGGAGGAGGGGCAGGGGCAGAGGGACAAGCAGACTCCCCCCTGAGCACAGAGCCCATTACAGGGCTGGATCCCAGGATCCTGAGTTGTGCAACCATCAGCACAAATAATTTTAGAATGGTTTCATCACTTCAAAAAGAAGCTCCATGTCCATTAGCATTTATTACCCATTTCTTCCTCTTCACCCCAGCCTTGCTTGTCTACTTTCTGTCTCTATGGATTTGTGTGTTCTGGAGATTTCATGTAAATGGAATCATAAAATAGATCCCCTTTAGTGTCTGGCTTCTTTCGCTTAGCATCATGTTTTCCAGGTTCAGCTTCATCCCCTCATCCTTTGTATAAATATCCTGCATTGTATTTATCCAGCCATCAGTTGGTGGGGATTTGGGTTGTTTTTAATTTTTGGCTGCTGTGAACATTTATGTATCATTTTTTGGTGTGGATGTCGGTTTCAGTTCTGTTGTATCACGTAGGAGTGAAATCTCTGGATTGTATGGGAACTCTATGTTTAATATTTTGAGGAACTGCCAGATTGTTTTCTCCAGTGGCTGTACCATTTCGCATTCCCATCGGCAATGTACGAGGGTTCTGATTCGTCTGTGCCTTTGACAATGCTTCTCTCTTTCTTTTTAAAAAAGATTTATTTATTTGAGAGAGAGAGAATGAGCACAAGTAGGGGGAGCAGCAGAGGGAGAGGGAGAGAGAATCCCAAGCAGACCCCCTGCTGAGTGAGGAGCCTCACGCAGGGCTCAATCTCACAACCCTGGGATCATGACCTGAGTCAAAATCAAGAGTCAGACACTCAACTGACTGAACCACACAGGTGCCTCTGGCATTTGTCTTTTGATTATAGTCATCCTACTGGGTGAGAAGGGGAATCTCAGAAGGTTTTGATTTGTGTTTCCCTTATGCATAAAGATGTTGAGTTTCTTTTCATGTCCCATTTTCTATCTCTGTTGGAGAAATGTCTTTTCAGGTCCTTTGCCCATTTTTAAATTGGGTTATTTGTCTTTCTATTACTGAGTTATAGGAGTTCCTTATAGACACACATTCCATATCAGATATATGTTCTGTAAGCATTTATTCCATTCCTTTACTTTAAAACACTTTTTCTTGAAGTATGGTCGACACTCATTCCTTTACTTGTAATCTGTGTAATTACATTTTGGGTATATGTCTTATAAACAGTGTATAGCAGGATTTGTTATTTTAAGGCAGGCACAAAATCTTTACATTTTAGCTGGCAAGTTTGATCTCTTTACATTTCTTGTAATACTAGATATTTGGATGTATTTCTACTCTCTTCCTTTGTGCTTTATGTTACCCTGGCCTTCTTTTTCCTCCTTTCTTGCTGTCTCTTGGATTGATCAGGCTTTCTTTATATTTCCCTTTCCCCCCCAACTCCCTCAGAGTTTATAGTCAATCCTATTTTATACTCTTAAGCTTTTAACACGTATCCCTCTTGAATAAGAGAAGGGCCGTGGGTAGCTCAACCCCCTTTCCATGTGCTGCTGCTCAGTGTCTTAGTTTCAACTTGTTTTCATTTCCTAAATTTGTTGTGGTGCCTATTTCTAAATCTTTAATCCTTATTTAGATCTTACCATTCTTAGCAGTTTCTTGTTTGTTTCCTTGTTCATCATTGCTTCCTAAAGTACACCCTTTAGTGGTGCTGTCAGCAAATTTCTGTGTGTGGGGAATTCTCTCATTGTGTTTTTTTTTCCCTTTACTGTTGAATAATAGTTAGCAAAGCACAAAATAGGAGAAGGGTTTTCCCTCGGCACTTTTTTTTTTAAAAAGTAGGCTCCACACCCACTGTGGAGCCCAACATGAGGCTTGAACTCATGACCCTGAGATCAAGGACTACACCAAGATCAGAAGAGTCGGATGCTTAACCGACTGAGCCACCTAGGTGCCCCTTCCCTCGGCATTTTGCAGATGCTTATTCCTTGTATATTCTGGCTTCCACTGCGCCGAGAAAGCTGCTCTCGAGGTAATTGTTGCTCCTTTGTGGAAAATCTGCCTTTTCTATCTTGCCTGACACGCTAAGACCGCTTTTAAGACCTTCTGTTTGTGTTTGGTCATGTGTGGGTTCACTATAGTGAAATTTTTACTTATCTTATCCTTGCTCTTACTTATCCTGTCTTGCTTGTGACTGCGATTCGTAAAGCTAAGAATTATGTCTTTCATTAGTTGGGAGAAAATTCTCAGTCATTTCCTCTTTGAGTATTGTCTTTGGCCCCATCCTGTTTGTGTTCTTCTGGCCTCCCTACTACTCGTCCATTCCTTCAATCATCCAGTAAACCTGCATTGAAGGCTGCTGTGTGTCGGGTTCTACCCCGGGGACACCAGCAGTGCGCCCAAATGGCCACAGCCTTCACATGGAGTTTGTTTTTAGTGAGGCAGGCAGGCGATCAACAATAAACAGAAATATGTCTTTGTTCAGCAACAGACTCCGAATGTGATGAAGAAAAGAAAGCAGGTACAGGGTTAGCCAAAGGTGGGGGCAGGTGTATCTTTCACGTCTTTTACTTTTTTCTTGTCTGTCTCTCTTGTATAGCCTTTTTTTTTTTTTTAAGCTTTTATTTATTTATTTGAGAGCGAGAGCATGTGCATGTGTGTGAGTGCACGAGCAGGGGGGAGAAGCAGAGAGAGAGAGAGAGATAAGCAGAGTCCCCTTTGAGCACAGAACCCGATGCGGGGCTCAATCCCAGGACCCTGAGATCATGACCAGAGCCGAAGTCAGACTCTTAACCGACTGAGCTCCCTAGGTGCCCCTCTATAAGGCTTTTTGAGTCATCTTTAGATCTAGCTTCTGCTTTTTTCTTTATACTGTTTTGTTTCTTTGTACTTCCCATTTGTGTTATTTTCTCTGGCTGTAAAACAAATCATTACGATCTCAGTTCTTAAAGCAACACCCATTTATGAACTTAAAGTTCAGTGGGTCGGAAGCCTGGCTTGGTGCGGCTGGGTTCCCTGCTGAGAGTCTCGAAAGACTGACCTCAAGGCGTTGGCTGGGCTGAGTTCTCTGGCAGCTCAAGGGGAAAAATCTGCTTCTAAGCCCAGACGTCAGCTCCCTCGGGTGGGGGCTCGAGGCCCCATTTCCTTGCTGGCTGTGAAATGGGGGTTGTTCTTAGCCCCTGGAAGCGGCCCACATTCCTTTCCCACTTGGTCTTCACACTTCAAGGCAGCCATTGTGGGCCAAACCCCTCTCATACTCCGAATCTCTCTGATGTTCTTTTCTGTGACTGGTTGGAGAAAACCCTGCTTTTTGAAGGCTGGTGTGATGAGGTCAGGCCCACCCAGATAATCTCCCTCTTGGAAGGTCACCTGTGCCCCATCCCATGCCCTACTTGTGCTCTGGGGCCTGGAAGTCTTGGGGGACATCTCCGATTTTGGCAGTGAAAAATGTTTAAAATGTTAATGATTGTGTGTTTTATTTCTAGAAGGCTTAGCTGGCTTTTTCTAGTTTTCCCTTTCTTTGTGTGTCTTATTTGTGTGACTTGTCTTACTGTGGATTCTCATCTTTCTTGTTTCTCTCTCTCTCTGGTGCATGGGTAAATGGTTTCTGAATTTTGCTTGGCTGCCTATCGGGGGTTGTTTTATCCATGGGAACCCCGTATCACCTGAGTAGCAGGAATGTCCCTGCTCTATTTCCAGAAGCCCTGGGGCACGCAGTCTCCCTGGTGGTCTGGCTGCACCCTCCCTGCTGGGTGGTTGAGATTCCGCGGTCACGGTCACGGTCACGGTCATGGCAGCTTGGCCGTGAGGCATTGGATGGAACTTCCTCTCTTTGGCTAAGTGCACAGTGGCTGGAGGGTGTTGGACTCTGGTCTCTGGTCTTCAGGCTTGCAGTCTCATCCTCCCGGTCTGGGTGTCGAGATGCAGCCCCAGGCCCCCCAGACCTCTTCCTGGCATCCACTCACCCCTTCCCTTTATGGCACTGACAATTTCCTTTTTTCCTTGTGAGTTTGCTGTGTCTTCTTCCAAGGGGATCTGTTCTACCTGTCAGTTCTGGGTGTTCATAGAGCGTTCGTGTTAGTGAGGTCCTGCCGTGGTGTCAGCACACGGAGTCCTCTGTTTATCACTGTGGTAGGGAGGATTTCGAGACTGTGCCTTGAAGAGTTTGGGAGTGGGGTGCTGCTGGGGGGTGGTGAGAGGGAAGGGGCAAGCCGAAGGGTGTCGGGGGTCCGTGCCCCCCATCTCTGCCTTCCCCGAGGACCCGTCCTTGATGGCCCCTCTTGGACTCCTCGGTGAAGTGGTAGGTGGGAGTCTGTGTGTGGCTGCCGTGGGAAGTTGGAAAGCCACTGGCCCAGGGTCCCATTGTCTGTCCTGGACCTCTCCCTACTTTGCCAACACCCTTTGTCTTGTAGAAGAAGTGCTTCCCGAGAAGGAGAAGATTCTGGACAAGCTGGAGCTGAGCTTGATTCACAGCAGAGGGGATGGCAATGATTTCAAGCCAGGTTTGGGGCTCCTTTTTCTTTTAAATGTTTGGGGCTCTTGTGTATGCTCTGCCCTATGTCCCTTGGGCTCTTGAGGGCATCATCTGGACCCCGATGGGCCTCCTGCAGCTTCTGTGGGCACCACCATCCATCTGTTAAGCCCCTCCCACCCCTGAACCAACTGGAACTGGTGGGCGGGAGCCTGGGCTCCCCAGCCCTCGGCCAGGGGGAGATGCCACCCCTCTCCTAATACCTCCTGCGGCCCCAGCCACCACTGGGAGAAAGGAGAGCTGGTCACAGAGCTGGGCCTGAGCATTTGGGGCTCAGTCAGAGACTGTGTACCTGTAGATCCTGGAATGTTCTGGAATACTCATCCTCAGATCAGATCCCCCAGGACAGCACTGCTGGCCACGAACTTCATGTACACTTTTCACAGCGCTCTGCCCCGTGTTCCCAGGGTGTCCTGAGTGAGTGGGTAGCAGCACCTGGGCCTGGAGCCCATCCTCCCAGCTCAGGGCAGAGAGAGGGGCTGCTGGTTTGTCTGTTTAAAATCCCTCTCGACAGTGAGCCCCTTGGGGATGAGGAGACATGGCTCCCACTTGCCTTTGGGTCCTCAGTCCCCAGTCCTTGGCAGAGACCCCCCCTGGGCAGCACCTTTCGGATGGGTGAATGAATATGGGTCTGACCTCCCGTAGATGACACCAAAGTGGAGGAGAAGGAGCCCATTGAAACACAGCAAAATGGTGACAAAGAGGAAGATGAGGAGGGGAAGAAGGAGGACAAGAATGGGAAGTTCAAATTCATGTTCAATATTGCAGACGGGGGCTTTACAGGTATTGGGCTGAGGTGGTGCGCAGAGAGCTGGGGTGGTGGCTGTCACGGGCTTCCTAACTATGCGGGTCCTGGTAGTCTGGGCAGATGACTATTTTATACTAAATTGTGAGTGGCTGATAAAAGTGCATTATATAACCTTTCCTGGGATTGCTGCATTTCCGGGGGTGGGGAGATGGTGGGTGGTGAGGAAGAGACTTCCCTACTTGCCTCTCTGAGGGACTAGGGGCACCTCATTCTGCTCCCCTTGGCTGGCTTCCCAGAGTTGCACACACTGTGGCAGAATGAGGAACGTGCCGCCGTGTCCTCGGGGAAAATCTACGACATCTGGCACCGGCGCCATGACTACTGGCTGCTGGCGGGCATCGTGACGTATCCTTGGCCAAGGCCGGCCAGGCAGGACTCCAGCCTGTTCCTCTGTGGACCTCAGGGAGGGACATGGGGTGTGTGGGGTGAGGAGTCAGGAGTAAGGTGCTGAGGACGATCCTGGTGGTGATGGAGATGGTGGTGGTGACCTTGGTGGCGGCTCGTCCCCTCCTGCCCAGTGCTCGCTCTGTCCACACAGCAGCCTTCCGAGGGGCACCAAAGTGATTCCCATTACACAGGGGAGGAAATGATGCTCAGAGAGGCCACGAGACTTGCCCAGGGACACACAGCTAAAAAGTCATAGCCTGTCCCCCTGAGTCCACCACAAACCTGCCTAATTCCTGCCTGGTACACACCTCACCTCCTCCCAGCAAGGACGTCTGAAGTGGGGGGCATTGCCGTTTGGGGGGGGCTTGTACTCGTCCATTCAGTCTTGATTGCTGGCCTCCCACCTGCCAGGCATGGAGGACACAACCCTGAGTAGCACCCCCCAGTCCCTGTCTGCCCGGGGCTCACATCCTTCTGGGGACATTCGGAGAGTGTTGTAAGTGTACGGAGTGTGGCGTTCAACAGGATGGGAGCCGGCGAGGAGCAAAGAGTGCTGGGGGCGGTGGCTGCATATTCTAGTAGGTGGTCAGAGGTGATTTTTGAGCACAGACCTCCCAGGGGCACGGGGAGGGCCACACAGCTGCGCATGGAAAGCCCCTCAGCAAAGCTGACCTGGTTCTAGGAGGGGTAGAGTGTTCTAGAATAGGGGTCAGCAAACCCTTCCGGAAGGTGCCAGAGAGTGACTCTTTCAGGCTTTGCAGAGTAATGACTCCACTTGCTGTAGCAGAAGCAGCCACGCACAACGAGTAAGTCAGTGAGTGTGACCGCGGCCCAGTAAAAGTTTAAGAAAACAGGCTGGGGCCGGTGTGGCCTGGGGACCATAGCGTACTGATTGTTGTTGAGGAGGTGAAGGGGTTTGGAAACAGCCTGCCTGGGTTCAAATCCTGCTCCCGCCCCTCACTAACTGTGGGGCCCTGGGCAGGATAATTTTATTGTGTGTCCTTGTTCCCTTGCCGGCCCTCGGGGAGGGCCCTTCCTTGCCTCCTGCCAGCTTCTGGTTGTGGCCGTCCGTCCCTGGGTCTCTGGTCAGCTGCCATGCAGTCTCTGCCTCCGTGGTCACATGGCCTTCTTCCTGGGCGTCTGTGTGTCTGGGTCCAAATTTCCTCTCCTTAGAAGGACAGGAGTCACTGGGTTCGTGCCTGCTCTCATCCAGGATGGCCCCTTCTTAACTTGACTACATCTACAAAGACCCCATTTCCAAATGTGGGTGCGGTCACAGGTGTGGGCGTTTCGACTTGAAGTTTCTGCCCTCCAGGTTGTTAGGACAAAGGGTTTGGACCCTGAGGCCTCAGTGCCGCCTGGGCCCCTAAGGGCACCTGTCAGTGTCCGCTGTCATGCCTTCATCATCTCCTCGCTCACCTTGCTGTCGAGGTTAATCTGGTCTGAAAGCATGAAGCCAGGTTGCTGAACCCAGGCTGGTACCCCCCTCACCCCCCCACCTCCCACCATGGCTGGGTTTGCCCTTGACGGTGCCCCACCCAGGCATGGCTATGCCCGCTGGCAAGACATCCAGAATGACCCGAGATACATGATCCTCAATGAGCCCTTCAAGTCCGAGATCCACAAGGGCAACTACTTGGAGATGAAGAACAAGTTTCTGGCCCGCAGGTTCAAGGTCAGTCCCCTAGGCCAGAGCCCACAGGGGAGGAACTGCTGTAAGAAGGCAGATTACACGGGGTGGGGGGTGCGGAGCAAGGCAGTGACCGATCAGCAGCCCCCTCCTCACGTATCTGGATGTGGGCTGGGCTGTCCCCCATGGTCAGTCATGGAGTCAATCAACAAACAGTGTGTTGGGTCCTTGATCTGGGCCAGGCCCCATTGGGTGAGTGTCCCTGCCCTGGGTGATGGTGCCGAGATCCCAGACTGGTGAGAGCTCTAAGCGGGGAGTTAAGAGCAGAAAAGGCAGAGCAGATGGGTGGAAGCGTCCTCCCTCCTCCCTATCTGCCAGATCCTGGGCCTGGGGGTGGGTGGGTGCTGGTGGAGGAGGCGCGGGGCGGCGCTCAGTCCCTCCTGCTCCATCCCCCAGCTGCTGGAGCAGGCTTTGGTCATCGAGGAGCAGCTCCGGAGGGCTGCATACCTTAACATGACCCAGGACCCCAACCACCCCGCCATGGCCCTCAACGCCCGCCTGGCTGAGGTGGAGTGCCTTGCCGAGAGCCACCAGCACCTGTCCAAGGAGTCCCTTGCCGGGAACAAGCCGGCCAACGCCGTGCTGCACAAGGGTGAGCCAGCCTGCTTCCCAAAGGCCGGCCCGCCCGCCTTCCTCCTGCCCCGTGGGTCCTGGGCCCCCGCCGCAGCCCTCGATGGGCGGGGAGTCAGGCTGGAGGGCGTGGCCGCCTCCAGGGTGGGACAGTCCATCATCCAGCCCTGGGGACGTTCGGCCCCGCCTCCTCTGGACTTGTTCTCAAAGTCGGCCTCCTGTAGGCCCTGGGCTGGGGTAGGTGACAGACGTCTGCTCCACTCACCCACTCTTGCTTATCAAGCCCTGACGATAGGCTTTAAACACGGCATCTCTGTAACGCTCGTAATACCCTTGAGCGGTGAGGTTCATGAGCCCGTTTGAGAGATGGGGAGGTTGACACGCAGGGGCGGAGTAATTGCCGCAGACCTCCCGGGGTTCAGACCCTTGGCCCCTTGCTGCGGATCTCCGGGAAGCTCCCAGGCTGGTTGGAGGGGCCGGGGGAGCCAAGGCCAAGCTCCACGAGAGCCCTGGACTTGCTGGACCCTGCTGTGTCTGGGACATGTCTCCTGAGGCAGCGCTGGGCCAGGGCCGCGGGCCTCCCTGGGAGCTGGGGGGCTGGCGGAGGGCCCAGCGGAATCCTGGTTTCTGGCTCTCCCATCCGCAGCCCTCGGGGCCCCGGGGAAACCTGCTGCTCGCCCTGGTGGCCCGTCTGGGAGCCCATCTCCTCTTCGTGGGCCCGGCGGGCCAGGCGAGACGCGCCCTCAGTGCCCGGGGCCTGCGGAGTGTGATCACCCTGCTGGTGGTCAGCAGCGCCCCCGCGTCCCCCCTTCCCTCCTGCAGTCCTGAACCAGCTGGAGGAGCTGCTGAGCGACATGAAGGCCGACGTGACACGCCTGCCCTCCATGCTGTCCCGCATCCCCCCCGTGGCCGCCCGCCTCCAGATGTCGGAGCGGAGCATCCTGAGCCGCCTAACCAACCGGGCCGGCGACCCCACCATCCAGCAGGTCAGGCTCGGCCCGCACGTCCAGCCCGGTCCCTTGTCCCGCCAGCCCTGGGTGCCCCCGGGCTGGGGCTTGGAGGGGAGGGGGTGTGGGACTACGACCTTTAAACCTGGGTCCTTGCCTCCAGGGCGCTTTCGGCAACTCCCAGATGTACAACAACAACTTTGGGCCCAACTTCCGGGGCCCCGGACCGGGAGGGATTGTCAACTACAACCAGATGCCCCTGGGGCCCTATGTGACCGGTAGGTGCCCGCCGCTTCTGGGCAGCACGTGCAGGGGCGCCCCTCGGGGGCCCGGCCTGCCCACTGCCAGCCCAGGCAAGCCGAGCTTCTCTGTCTCTCTCACAGATATCTAGCTGTCCCCGCGCTGTCCCCCTGTCGCAGTGCTCATTTCCAGCTGAGGTAAGCCCGCACCTGCACGCCTGCTGTCCCTTGTCCCCCTCCTGGGGTTGGTGAGTCAGGCCGGGCCAGGGTCAGCCCCGAGGCCATCAGGTGTGCTCCCGCGTGTCCGTGCACACTTGTGTCCACCGAAGTGAGCCGGCCCCAAACCCGGTCTGCACTGGTCGGCCTCCGCTTCCTGGCGGGGTGGCGGGCACACCAGGACATAAGCTCCCTGCCCAGGCAAGCGGGGTGGCTCGGGGTCGGAGGGGGTAAGGAGAGAGGAGCTCACACCCGAGAAACCGCCAGTTCACTTGGGCCTCTTCCCCCGGCCCCCCTGAGCCCTGTGTGTCCTTGTAGGAACGGCTGCTTGGGGGTGTGGGTGCTGGGGGTTTCGCGGCTGATGGTCCCCTCAGAATGCTCTCTTCCTCGGCCTCTCTGGCCCTCGGAGTGTGGCAGGGAGGTCTTGGGTTGGGAGCGCCCTGTGACGGGAGTTGGCGGGGACAGGTGGTGGGGTCTCCCAACGAGGACCCGGCCGCTCAGTGGGGTGACCATCTTGGGCCTCTTACAGCCATGCCTGCCGGGTCACCTGCCCGACCCCCCCAGGAGAGAACAGCTGCTGCCTTTTTAGGAGCCATGCCACCTTGGGACGGAAAGGGAAACCGAGTCATGCCATCACACGGGGGATGAGGCCCAGCCCGGCTGGGCTGGAGCCCGGAAGTGCCGCCTCACCACCGTGTCCGCGTCCCACCCAACATCACACCCACCCCACAGTGGGACGTGCCCCTTGGCCACCTTTGCTGGAAAACTTCTTAGAGGAGATTTCATTTACTTGTACATCTTTTGCACTTTCCTGTTGAAGACTTGAACGAGTCTGTCTTGATGTAAGCGTTGAGTGACGGACGTACTGGAGGGGCCTGCTTGCGGCCCTCATGTCTCTCTGCCAGCGGGCTCCAGACTGCAAGGGAAGAGCCTGGAAACCCGGCTGCCGCCCTGTGGACCCAGCCCGCCTGGGGAGCCCTCCGGGTGCCCCTGCCCACCCCATCCCATCTGTGTGGCCTGACTGCCCGTGTTCTGCCCCATCCCCCCGACCCCTCGGGGCTCCCCAGTGTTGGATAGGTCAGGACTGGGGAGTGGCTGCCCAGCCCCCAGGTAGAGATCTTGGCTGGTGTCCGGGGCTAGGGGTGTTTTTTCCCCACTTCTTGCCGGGGCTGGAGGCCCCCAGGTATGTGCTATCTAGGTGGGGGAGGAGCGCCCATCAGCAGGTGTCTGTCCCTGACCCAGCACGTCTTGCAGGCCCTGGACTTGTTAGCAGCGGCACAGGGCCTCTGTCGCCTGCCGTGCTGCATGGCAGGTCACACGCGGCCTGTGCTCCTGGGAGGGAGGGGAGGATCCTGTGCATGTCCCACAGCGGCTGCGAGAGCCTTAGTCTCAGACTCTGCGGGAAGGGGCTTGCCCTCTGTTGGAAGGGGCCCCGGAAACCTGGTCCTGCTCTGTGCCCTGGGAGGCCCGTCACACCCCCCTCTAGTTACACGCTCCCCGTTCAGTCTCACGGCCACAGATGCAAGGAAACTGGGCCACCCCTTGGGGCCCGGACTTAGCCCTGTCCTCCTCTTCCTGGAGAGGCCCTGATCTGGTCACAGCGGTGTTGTCAGAGGGCCTGGGGACAGCTGGGCTTGGAGGCTGGGGACTGCCTGATGGCCGTCCAGCCCTCCTGCCTCGTCTACTCTGGGGAACCTCTACAGGCCCCCTTCTTGCACTCAGCTGGTGGTCTCCCGCGAGGGCCCCTGCTTGGGGGGAGCTGTGGGCCAGGCCCTGGGCCTGTGTCTGATGTCTCCTCTGCCTGCCTCAGACTGGAAGGGTTTTCCCTTCCAAGCTTTCTGAGAGTGGGGGTTCCTGGGGAAGTGTCCTGGCTACAGAAATCCAGGAGGGGCCGAGATTCGGGGGCTTGTCTGGGGGCCTCTTGGGCAATCAGTCAGCCCTCTGGAGTCCCGGGTGTCCTCTGTAAATGGCTCTCTCCAAACCCCTTGATGGCTGGACCCCAAAGCCTTTTCATCTTGGTGTCCCCTCGCTTCAGTCTCAGAACCTCTAAGGCTGAGTTGGCCCGGCCCCAGCCCCATGGGCAGAGTCCTGAGGATGGCCCACAGGTTTCCAGGACGTGTGTGCAGCAGTGCTGGCCCCGCCTTCTGGGGCAGGCCTGCCCCAGTCCCCTGGGGTTCCCGCGGTGCCTCCCTGCACAGGCAAGGTGACCGCATGAGCCCTCTCCCAACCCAGAGCCCTGAGACACTCCCCTCCTAGACCTCTGGGTAGCCCGGTGGCTGGCCTCACTGGGGACAGTGCTGGCCTCCCCCGGCCACAGTGACTGGGTCTTGAGTGTCCAGCCAGGAGGCCCCCATCTCCACTGCCTTGCCCCAAGGGCCAGTGGTCCCCCCGCTGTCAGCCTCCCTCTGCCCCCCATCTTTGCTTCCATGCCAGGCCTTCCCCTCCTCTACTGGGTGTCTGCGATGGCCAGGTCTGGGAAGGGCTCAGCTCTCTATGACCGGCATCCGGAGGCCCAAGAGGCAGGCTTGGGGGCGTTGGGGAGTGGGTTTCCGGTCGGCTGGTTTGGGAGAGGAAAATGGATCTCAGACTGTTTTCTTGTTAGTTTACCAGTTATCTCCTGCCGCGAGTGGTGGCGGGGGGGCAGCAGGGCGTTCTCGGTCTGCGGCCTCTCTGGGCTGGGTTTGGTTTTAGCTGCTGGCACCAGGAGGGACTTTGTGCACAGACAGACTCCTCCAGCGGCAGCCCGCGTTTTAGTTTCCAGCCACCCTATTATTTAAACCAGTGCTGAGTAGGCTTTGGGCCATGGTTTCGGAAAGCATTACCTGCTGGGCTCGCAGGTGACGAGGGGAGCTCGGGCTGGACCGAGCGTGTCCAGAAGGCCCCGCTCTCGCACACGCCTGCCCTGGAAGTGTGTTCCCCGGGAGGGGACCCTCCTTGCAAGCCACCTTCGGGGGCTCCTTCGCTTTCTGCAGGCTGCGACCGAGGTCCTGCTGACACCCGCAGCTGGTGTAGGTGCCCCCCTCCTGCTCTTCGGGGGTCCCTTTCCGGGGTCCTCTGGGGCCTCCCCGCTCCACACTGGTTGGCCACGTTGTGCTGCAGTGACACCGTAGCTCTTGCTCCCGTGTCAGGTCCCAGGGCACGAGATGGTCATGTAGAGGGTGGGCTCAGGGTAGGAGTGCCTCCAGAACTGGGAAGGGCGGGGCTCTGTCAGGGGGTGGGGGGCTGAGGTCTTGGCCTGGCCTTGGACTCTGGTCCCCCCACCCCCCGCGCCGCTGCGCCTGTCGCTGTCCTGTGCCCACCGCGGTCTCTGGCGAGGAAGCTGGCTCCTGCCCCATTTTATATTTCTGCAAGTTTACAGGTCGTGGTGCATCAGCCCAAAGTCATTGGCGTTGTGTTTTGGGTTTTTTTTCTTAGTTTTCAGATTTTTTTTAAACAAAAGTATTTTTTTAGGTGAGATAACCCAGAAAGGGCCTGTTGGGTGTGTTTGTATGTCCCGAACCCCTGACATGGAGATGGGGAGCCCCAGCCCCCCTTGGCTCCTGTGTGCTGGAAATGAGGGAACGGTCCTAACCCCCTGTGCATTGGGAGTGTGGGGGGATGAAAGCCCGCCCCCGTCGGATGGCATCTGGGCCAGCGAAGGGGGCCAGACCCCTGGCCAGCAAAGGGACCAGGGGTTTTGGGGTGAGTTGGGAGGGTCCCAGCTGGGAGGGTCCTGGCCAAGGGGCTGGAGCTGGAAGCTAAGCCCCTGTGAATGGCAACCTGTCCAGTCCTTGGCAGGACATGTGGGCGGCTGGACAGGGAGGGACGGCGGCTGACACAATCCCCTTTACTTTGTACTCTGTGTGTGTGTCTTGGTTTTCTGTGTTTTAATAAATCCTTTGGGAAAGGATTCAATCCAAGTGTTTTCCTAGATTCTCACTCATCTGGGATGAGGGTGGGAGCTGGAGATGGAGGAGGCCTTTGGGGGATGGGGGAGGTAACCCAAAGTCATCTCCTGCCTGAGAAGACATGGCCTCATGAAGTTGAGGGGCTTGCTGGGAAAGGGGAGCCCCAAGAGGGGGTGGTGCCTGTCTTTCCTGCCTGGACCCCCAGATGCAGACACAACACGGTATCCGAGAAACCCTGAGCCCCCAGTGGCACCTGTGGGTCTCACTGGATCCTGATCTCCCTGCACCCGGAGAGCACGGCTGCCTCCCAGCAACAGAGAATGTGTGTGTGGTGGGTGGTAGGGGGCACCCCTGTCCCCGAATCACCCCGTGAGGCTATGGGGGGCCTCAGAGTCCCCAGTCTCAGCCTCTCCCCTGGGGCCCTTTTCCCCAACTGGACCCTTTGCCCCAGGGTCAGGATTTCAGGGGGCCCCAGGCTGCTGGGCCCTGCAGGTGGCAGCATCCCCCCCAGGCCCTCCCCCCGCCTCCCCGCTGCCCACAGCCGGGCCCCTGGAAACGAGAGGAGCAGAACGCCGCAGACCCCCGACAGGCTGGGGTTTTATTTGTCATTCCATAAATACAGTGGCTGTATCTCAGCTGTGTCTGGAAGCAGGAGGCATGAGGCGGTCTCCGCCTACAGCTGGGAGTGCGGTTAGCTGAGGAGCCGTGGTCATTAAAAAAAAAGGGGAGAGAAGAAAAGCACATTATTTACACGAGGGGAAGAGGACAGAAGATGGAGTCCACCCCTCTCTCATTCCTCAGGACCTCGGGTTCCTGCGGGGTTTGGGGTTTGGGATGAGAAATGATGGGGGCTCCTGCGTGTCAGCAAAGGAGACTGAGCCCAGCCCTGCCCTCAGCCTGGGCCTCTGTCCTGTCCTGTGTGGGGCACTCCCCAGGGGTCTGCCCCAAGGGGAGGGCCAGAGGCTGGTTGGGGGTCAGCTGGGGCTCCTGGGGAGCTGCCCCTCCTGGTAGGGCCTGGGCCACTCCAGGGCCTGCCTCTGCCTGGCCTTCTGTCTCCAGAATATAGCTGCCCTTGGGACGCCCCCGACCCCCTCCCCCACACCAGCCCCCTTCTAAGTCGGGGGCCCTCCCCCAGGAAGCAGAGCCCTGTCCTCCCTGCCAGTGACCGTGGAAAAGAGAGGACCCCTCAGAACGGGGTTGTGGACGGCACTCCCGGGGCCAGGAAAGCTGCTTGGGTCCTGGCAATGGGCATTTCGGCCTTAGCCCTGCTAAACCCTGAAGGCCACCCTCTGGCAGACATGTGGCCTTCCCAGGTGTGGCTCCGGTTAAGGGGGGCAGCAGCCCCTCCCTTGGGCCCCACTGCAACCCATGGTCCATCCTCCGCAGTGGGCAGGCTGGGGGCAGCCATGTGAAGGGGGCCCAACCACTCCCCCAATGAGGGGTGGGCGACCTGGTCCCTCTGGCCACAGGCCGGAGGGGTGCCCTGCGGGGACAGGCTCGCTCCCTCCCCACACCCACAGTGTGCAGCCTGTAGATTTGGTGGAGGTGAACCCCCAGGGGCCTAGTCCGGGAGGAGGGGGGAGGATTCTAGACTCCAGGGTCAGCACAAATGTCAGGAATGGAAGTTGTGTCCCTCCCCGCCTCCCTGCTTGTGCGTGTGGCTTTCCGAGGCCTCAGCCCAGCCAGGACGGGCCAGCAGGCCCTCTGGGAATGGCAGGGAGAAGCTCCTCCGACAGTGGCCCGTCTAAGGGCGAAGCAGGCCTGGATGGGTGAGGGTGTGCGGGGTGGTGGGATGAGGAGCTGCCCGGACTGGAGGCACACAGGCTTCCTACGGCGGCGTGGGCTCCTAGCCCCAGCCCCCCACCTAGCCAGCAGAGGCCCATAGCTTGGGGCCGTGGGCACTGGGATTCCTGGCCGCCGGCCCCTCCCGTCCTCCACCTTCCCAGCCTGTGTCTGTCAGTTCTGTCCGTCCTTCCCAACTCCCTGTCATCGGCCTATTCTAGGCTGGGGCGGGGTGGGGGGTGGTGGTGCGCAGCAGGGAACCACTGACTCCAGAGGTCTTGACCTCTTCACAAGGGGGTGAGTGGAGGTTGGGGGCACCCAGACTTAGCCCCCTCACACGGGGTGCCTCACCCCGACCGGATAGGAGGCCTTGAGGAAGGCACGGCTCCGGGGAGAGAATCCTGGGGTCTTCTAGACTGTGGGAGCTCCTGCTAGACGTTTGGGTCCCCCAGCCCCGGGGCATGCAGCACAGGAACCCCCAGGGACCCACCTTCCCTGAATGGGCCTGAGTGTGGTCTCTGTGCAGACCCGAAGTCCACCCCCAGGTAGAGCCAAGGTGCACCCCTTTGAATGTGGTCGGTAGCCACAGTCCAGCTATGTACCCGCGACCTCAGGGCCTTCTGCAGCCAGGACTGAGGGGCAGTGGGACAGAGCACCTGGCCAGGAGGGCAGCTGGGGGCCTGGAGGGACCTGGGCTGAAGCCTGCTTGTCGTGCCCCTCCCCAGTGCTCAGGGCTGCTCTGGGCACGGGGTTCATGGCCTGTGGGCAGGGAGGAAGCCGGCAGAGCCATGAGCTCGGTTAGACCCCCGAACTTCCCGTGGGCCCCACTCAATAGTGGGTCCCCCTGGATCTCGGCCCCTGCCAGCAAGGGGGTTGCTGGGGGTCAAGGTACAGCTCGGAAGGCCCCTGGGAGACCCGTGGGGGGCAGGTTGTGGTGCTCAAGGGGCTGCAGAAGGAATCTGGGGTCAGGCCTAACGTAAAACGCCGGGAGCCGCCGGGAGCCCTTAACAAGAGGGAGGTGAAGGAGATACCCACCGGGGAGGCCCCGCCTTACGTCCAGTGCCCCAGCGGAGGGCACTGCGGGAAGAGCCAGACCTGGTTTCCTCTTTCCCACCCTGACACCAGCTGGGGGCTCTCAGGAGAGGAGAGGCCAGCCCTGCTGCCCCCAGGACCCAGCCGGGTCTCAGCCTGGCCTGGACTAGAGGTGTCTCTGGGAAGGGCTGAGGCTGGGAGCAGCGACAGTGGTTTCTTCCTGGGGGGTGAGCAGAGGCTGCAGGCGGGCTCGGGCGGGAGCACTGCAGCACCCTGCCCCGTCCGTGCGGTCTCCCCGGACGGATCTGAATTCAGTCCGCGAAGCAGCGAATGGCGTCTTGCAGCAGCTTTTGAGATCTTTTCCCCAAGGACATCTCGCCGTGATGTTTTCTTTTTGAGGCAAACCACACCCCGGACTTGGCTTCAAAACAGCTTAAGCGAGCGAACAAGAGACGAGGAGGGGAATGAAAGTGTCCAGGCAAGCGGCCGGGGGCTTCTTAGGATCGGTAGTCTTTTTTGCTGTAGGGTTTATTGCCCAAAATACTATCAATCTCGTGGATAATGGAAGACGACAGTTTCGGAAGGACCTGTGTGCAAGGACGAGAGCTAATTAGAATCCCACCAACAGGACTGGCATGACCTGCAGGGGAGGCTGGGTGACAATATTCTGGCCACCGTCAGCCTGTCCTGCCTCATCACACCATGCTTCTGCAGAAGCAGAGGTGGGCTATGCTGCTTCCGTGTTCTAGAAGGTCTGGGGCAGAGAGGAACACCCCCTGGGGTTTATCTCTGCGCCTCAAGCTCCAGAGTGCTCTAGAACCATCTAGAAGGCCCAAAATACAGATTCCAGGGCCAGACACCTGACTTCTGCACCCCCAAACTATTTTTCCTAGCCTTCCCTACTTCAGCCAACAGCAAGGCCGCCCGTCCAGGTGAACCCCACAGGCTGCCTCTGACCGTGCCTCTGTCCTGTTGGCCTCACCTTCCTGAAGATCCAGGATCCAAACCTCTCTGCGCAGGTCACTTCCCTGAGGATCTCCCTGCGCCCCCTCCCGGTCCCTAAAGCCTTTCCTCCACTCAACAGCGAGGAAGAGAGGGATCCTTTTAAAATGTAGGTGGGGGGCGCCTGGGTGGCTCAGTGGGTTAAAGCCTCTGCCTTCGGCTCAGGTCATGATCTCAGGGTCCTGGGACTCTCTGCTCAGCAGGGAGCCTGCTTCCCCCCTCTCTCTGCCTGCCTCTCTGCCTACTTGTGGTCTCTGTCTGTCAAATAAATAAATAAATAAAATCTTTAAGAAACAAATAAATAAATAAATTCTTTAAAAAAAAATGTAGGTGGGCTTTGGGTCCCTCCTCTGCTCTTGTCTCATTCAACAACCACCCAAGTCCCTAGAGCCCCTGGGCACTGCCCCGCCCCCTCTGCTCGAGACCCTGCCCCCTCCATCTCAGGCCCCGCCTACCGGTGCCCCGCCCCGCCTCCAGGTGTTTGCAGGTCCCACTCCCCACCGTCACACCTTCTGAGCCTTTGCCCGCAGGTCACTTTCTCAGCAAGCCTACCCCACGGCCCCCTTCAGCCTGGGTGCACGGCACCACGGCCCTCCTGCGCCCCCCAAATCTAACCCTAGCCCTGCCCTTGCTGTAGGGCCTGTCAGAGTCTCCTGTCCTCCAGGCCTGCGCTCGGTGCCCCGTCTGCTCTTCCAGAGCGGCTTCTAAGGGAGCTCTGCGGTAGCCCAGATGCTCACGGCAGAACTGGCCCACGGGAGGTGCCCAACAAACACAGGCTGAACCAAGGACTGACTGGGACCCTGAGTTCGGCCCTAGGGCCTGGGGGGGACACGCCCAGCAACCCCCTTCCCAACTCGCCTGTATGGCTCCAATGTTCTCCATGAGCTGGTCCGCGCTGGAAGCACCCAGGAGCACGGAGCTGACCCCCTCGTTCCTCAGGCACCAGGCTGGGGCAGGAAGACCAGAGGTGAGGGACACACAGCCAGTGCAGGGGCCCCTCCTTCTGCCCTGTCTCTGATGGGGCCACAGAGACCCGGCCTCTTGGTCGTGGTGCTGAGGGTGTCTGGGAGGGTCCAGCATGTTGGGGGGGGGCCTTGCCCGGGACTGGACAGGCTTCTGGCAGAGCCCTGGCACCAACTGCTTCCAGGGGGAGAGGTGGCCCCCGGGCTCAGGGATGACCCCCCCATGCTTCTCTCCCCATGAAAGTTGGAGCCCCATTACCTCTGGCTGGCTAATGGGGGGAGCGGCCCCGGCCCTCAGGGACTCCTGACATGGCTCCCGGGACAACAGTCAACCTACCCCCCAAGTCCTCGTACCTATGGCTAGCTGGGGGAGGGTGCAGCCCAGGCGCTCGGCGATGGCCTGCAGCTCCTTCAGCTTGGCCTGCTGGCGCCGGCCCTCCTCACTCAGGATCTTGTCCTTCAGCCACTGGTAGCCCTGATGGTGGGGTGTGGAGGGCACACAGGTGAGGGCAGGTCACCTGGACCCGTGTTTGCAGACGGCTGACACAGCATCCACACCCCCAGACCAGCCGTGCCCCCTGTAGAACAGAGCTGGGCAGTTGGAAGGACGGGGCCCATTGAAGGGGAAGCCCAGAGTCTGTGGGGTTGCTGAGGCCGGGCCCCTGAGCCAGGATGAGGAGCCTGGCAGCCTGGGAAGGAACGCTTTGGCCTCTGGCCCCGAGACCAGAGCTCTGGGGAGCTGTGGTCTCAGCTGCCCCCAACCCTGACATTGCAGTGCCTTCTAGGGGACTCCTTGACTCTGCTGTGGACTGCGCAGGAGTGGGGTGGACAGGCCATCCTCGAACCCGAGGCAGGGGGCTCTGGGGCTGGATCTGCCCTGACCTGGGTAGGCCTTTCTCTGCCTGCTCCTCCTCCCCCAAACCCTGCCTTTTGGAGACCCTCCCGCGTTCCCACTGCAGAGATGTGTCTGTGTGGGTGGGGGGACTTGTTCTGGATCACCTCCGGGGAGCAAAGGAAGCAGGGGGTATCTGTTGCGGCAGGGGCCATCCCAAACAGCACGTGTGGACCCGGCCCAGGCCTTGGGGGTGGGGCGTGGTGGGGCTGGCGAGGGATTGGAAGCGTTTGCAGCCAGGGCAATCCTGTGACGGGGGCAGCCCTTCCAGAGGCGGGCTCTGGTTCCCCTGCCCTGGCTCCGCCCCCAAAGTGTCCCGTCCACCCCGAATGCCTGTTGCCTGCCCATCCCCTCCCCCGAGCCTGGCCGCTCCTTCACCTTCAAGGAGGCTCTTGAGTAGGGTGGGATGCCACTGTCGTACTTTCCGGAAACGATGCCGCAGGCCAGAGGGGACCAGGTCATGGCGCCCACTCCTGGGAGAGGAAAGCCAGGCGAGGTCAGGCCCAGGGCTCCAATGCAGGGGGCGGGGGTGATGGGACAGAGCAAGGGAGAGAGGAGGAGGGGTGGGTTGGGGGGCGAGGGGGAAGAGGAACTGGGGGGCGGGGGGCAAGGGACAGGGGAGAGGCGGGGCCGGAGGAGCTCACCTATCTTGTGGAAGAGCTCGGGCAGCTGCACCTCCACCTTCTCGCGCTGGAACATGTGGTACTCCGCCTGCTCGCAGATGGGCGGCGTCAGGTTGAATTGCCGGGCCACGGAGTAGGCCTCCTAGGGAGCAAACGGGCCACGGAGGTCCCCGCCGTCAGCAGGTCTGAGGGCTGCCCGGGGGAGCAGGGGCGGGAGACACAAAAGCCTCCCCGGGAAGCAGCTGGCCCGCCTGCCCTCCCCGCTGCCCCTCTCTGGGGAGATTCATGGCTTTCCTGGGGAACTTAGCCTGTCCCCCCACCCCCTCTACTGGGAAAGGGGGTGAACCCCACAGCTGAAGGCACGGGGGGAATGCACAACTCAGCAGAGAGACTCGGGTTCTGGCACTTATCGGCTGGGAGGCCTTGGACAAGGAGCTCGCCCCTCTCTGCCTCAGTTTCCCCATCTGTGCTGACGTTGGTCACAGCCTTCAGGACAGTGCCTGCCTGCTGTGCGGTGACTGTTTTTATCAGGGTCACGACTCCAGAGCCCCAGCCCTGGGATGACAGTGGCCGTGGCAGGAAATGCTACGCCAGGAGGGGAGAGTGGCCGGCAGTGGCCCATTTCTGGGACTTAGAGCTCAAGGCCCGGACTCCGGAGACTCTCCCTCCGCTTCCACCAGATGGGCGTGAGCCAGGGCTGAGGTCTCCAGACAGACTACGGGGAAGCCCTGCCTGCCAGCGGGAGACGCCCTTTCCCCTTTGGTTTGAGATTCAGCTACTGCATCTGTAAAATCGGGGTAAGACACAGCTCGGTGAGCTCCGGGCTGGCTCCAGGCAGCCTCGGGAAAACGCCACATGCTCAAAAATGCTGCCAGTGCCAAAGGCAGATGAAAACCGCCGGCATCTAGAATTGTGTTAACTTGGAAATTCTGCTTAATATTTTTGAACAAGCAGAAAGCTGGGACTCACCAGAGGAGAAACCCCCTCCCAAGGACCCCAGGATGTGGGGAATTCTGGGAGGAGCAGCATGGGAAGGGTGGAGGCTGGGAGGGCATCTGGAAGCAGGGGTGGAAGGTCAGCTTGGAGACGGTCCTGGCAAGACCCAGACTGCTGCTCTCCAAACCCCTGGGCTCCCAGCTGCCTGCCTCTGAGGGTGGGGGGCACCCTGCTGACCCTTCTGGGGTACCCAGAAATACCAAGAAACATCCGCTGGCCTCTGTCTCTGCTGGCTCCCTGGAGGGAAGGGACTGGGGAGGAGAGGCTTTCCTGAAAGTGTGGGCGAGGGGAAACATCAGGGATTAGGAGATGGAAGCTGGGCTCCCAGCCGCGGCTCATGTTCTGAGGCAGCCCAGGCCCAGAGAACTGCAGTTTGGAGACTGACCTCAGCACGTGCTGGGTGACCCTGGGTGTACTACTTAACCTCTCTGTGCCTCAACACCCACATTGGAAACACAGGATGACAGCAACATTGACCCTGTAGGGTGCTGTGAGGATTAAATGGGAGTTAGTCCACACGAGCCCTCAAATCTAACGGCAGCAGGAGCATCGCAGAAGCTCAGGGCCGGTGGCTGAGCCCAAGCTCGTCTGCAAAGGGTCACACCTGTTCTCGCAGAACAGCCTCCTGGGGGGGGAGGAGCTAGGTCGTCCTAGTGGTCTTGTTCTACAGGTGAGGAAACCACACTCAGAGAGGTCAAGCCATCTGCCCAAGGTCACACAGTGCTGGGATTCAAGAGCCCTGCCTGCGGAGGTAGCTGCCACACGTCACCAAACCCTCCCTCGCTGTAGGAGCCAGTCAGTTATCCGTGCCATGGGGACCAGTGGCCCTAGATTTGCCATTCATCCCTAGAAGGGGGCTGGGAGCCCACGTTCCACGGATCCACACACGCGGAGAGGTCGCCACCGTACCATGATCTCCATGGAGCTCCAGCGCGACGTGCCCCAGTACATGGCCATCCCCTGGTTGATGACATGGGTCATGGCCCGCACGGTCTCTGCAGGGAGAGAACGGAAACTGCGGGTCGGGGGTCAGGTGGCCAGGAGCGTGGGGCGCAGCCTGGGGACATTCTGCAAATACAGTTGGGGCACCGGGAGGAGGGGGGAGCTGCAAAGGTGTCTTGCAAGCAGTGTACTTCCTGGCTCCAAAGTTGGGTGTGGTGGGGCCGTTCAGGGACCCCGGGAAGAAAAGCGAACCACAATCCAAGAAGCTGGTCTCGGAAACAATTTCCCCAAACAGTTACAAGTCTTTGTAAAGGATCTTTGAAAAGCGGGTTCTAGACGGACTGTGGCGTCTCTGTGGCACACTGGAGTGACGAGGGAAAGGTGAGATCAGAGAATGTGGGTTTGGACTGTCGAGTGGGGAGGGCGGGTTCTCTTGTTTGGGGACAAAACAGACCGGCAAAAGGCATCAGGAAGTCTTCCGATTCAGGCTATGCCAGATTCGCACTGGGATCTGAGACTGAATGGAGAGGTCACAGCGGCCTCTGTCACGACCAAGGGCAGGGCGGGGCCCTGGATGCTCCCAGAGGATGGGGGCTGCGGAGGGGAGCTCCCCTCGTGTCCCCCAGAGCCGGAAGTAGACACGGAAAGCCCTGTTTGTATCCACCCCAGTTCTCAAACCCGCCCGGTGTCAGGCAGGGGAGCCTCACCCCCGCGACACGATCAATTCTTCCCAGTACTCGGAAAAGTTTTTGAGAAATAAAAATCTGCCGGTGACAGCCTTCCCACCACTCCCACGCCAGGCGGTTTCCGTCCACGGGGACGTTGTGGTTTTTAAAACAGACTTGGCCTCCAGCTGAAAAATTTCGAACTGTCTCGCAGCTTTGCAGGGGGAAGGGCTACTCGTCAGATCCTTCACTGACCCATACAGTGCTTGCAAGTCCCACGGCCAAGGGCAGGGCGGGAAGTAGGGCTGAAGAACAAGTGTGTCCAGAAACGAAGCAGCAACCTTGACCCCTGGAAGTCCCGTGTCTCCCCAGGTGGCCGGCTCCTCATCTGCCGAGATGGGGGTGGGGGCTGGGGTCCCCGAGACAGCAGGGGGTGGGAGAGCCCAAGGAAGGAAGAAGGCAGGCTTTGTTCCCAAAGCTCCCCCACCACATGGCACGGGCCCTTTCTCCTGCTGAGAGCTGCCCCTGTTTGGGGGCGTCACTTCCCACCCACCCTGGGTCCTCGGGCGCCCCTCTGGCCGAGGGCCCCTCTTTCAGTAGAGAGCTAAGATAGCCGGGGCTTCTGGGATGCTGGTGTCAGGGGTTCACCCAGGACCCCTGAAAAATCACACGTCAGCTTCCAGGCCTGCAGGCCAGTCCTGCCCTCTCCTTCCTTCCAAGATCAGGGACTGGGCTCCTCTCTGCCTCTCCTCAGGAGGAGGGCTGGCAGGGAAGCCTGGACACCCGCCCTGACGCCCGGGGACCGCCAACAGGCCGCGGGGGTTTGAATGCCAACACCACCCAAGGCGAAGGAGACCCGCCCCGTCAGAAGGCTTAGGGGCCCCAGGAAGGGATCCACCTACATCCCAGGCTCCCTGCTGGCTGTCCTTGTCACGCTCTTTAGGAACACCCTGAGGGGATGCTGGTGACCAGCCAGCATCACATGGCTCTCTCCAGCCAAGGCTTGGGCCTACATGCCTGAGAGGGAAGTGGGGGACTCCCCTGTCCACTAGCCCGGCTGCCTGTCCATCCCGGGAGCATAGCTCTCTCCTGCACCGCCCCTTCCGTGCAGAGATGGGAGTCCCCCAAGGGCCTGGGGGGACCGGCCACCAGGGCAGGAGCCTGCGAGAGCTGGAGGCTGGCATGAGAGAGAAGGGGTCCCAGGGCAGCGGCCGGCGGGGGTGCAGCCCACACCCGAAGCACGGCACTCTGTGCTGCTGTGCCCTTGTCGGTGACCCCAGGAACAGGGACAACTAGGGACAACATTCTTCCCCTCAATATTTAATGCCGTTGAACAGAAGCGGGCCCGAATCCATCCAGCCACTGTCAGAACCCACAGTACCTACTGTCTCATCACAAATAATACATGGGAGGGGTCAGGTGGCAGTGCCAGTTGGCAGGCAGGAGCCCGTCCACTGTGGGCTGTAGCCTGGCTCCCGGGGAGACCATGGCCTGCCCTTGGTGTGGGGTCCTGGGCAGGCCATTAGCTTTGGGGCAGGCAGAGACCAGACATGGCCAGGGGCTGCTCCAGGTCTCGAAGTTTTGGCAGCTCGCAGAGGTATTGTTCAAGGAAAGAAATGACTCCGTTTTGATGGAGGGCTCGGGCTGCACGGCAAGGGTGGGGGGAGCGGCCGGTGGCTCAGCCCGTCCAGGGGACGCGAGCACCACGCGCGGCCACGATGCTCATGGTGGAGACGGCTGTGACGGGACAGCTTGCTTCTGGTGGGTTTTGCTTCTGCTTGAGGCTGGAGCTTAGCAAATGTGCCCCATGAAGTTAAGACTTGTTGGAAGCCATATGTTCCGGGGTCCCTGATGTTTGCTCCGTGGGCCCCCGGTCTCTCCAACCCTCTCCCAGACCATCCAGGGTCAAGGTTTCAGGCGCTGATCACAGCATCCCCAAATCAAGAGGAGCCCTGGCAGACAGACAGCCGCCCCCCCACCCCACCCCGAGGATCATGGCAGTGCAAGGCGGGGGTGGGGCGGGTGGGCACGGGTCATGCACGGGGGTGGGGGGGCAGGGGAGGAATGAAATGACAGGCGGGCCAGGCAGGGGCAGGGGCTCCACACCGCTTTGCTTTTCCTTCACTTGCAAGATGTTCTCATAGGGCGCTTATGTTTCCTTTATGCATTTTATGGAGAAGTTTGTCTTGGGGGGCAAGAGAGTGGCGTAAATAAAACCACCGTCTCATAAAATGCAGGTCGGACACGGAGTCAATAGTCAGGCTAAGGGCACTGTGTACCTTCTATGATGAATGTCCTTGACTTGGAGGAACTAAATGGGTCCCCTGGTGATAAAGAAAGATTTAGAGAGACCAGAGTTTATAGCTGCGGGAACACTGAGAGGCGCAGTATGACAGAGGGCGGGGAGGGAAGCACAACTCTCCTTCACGGAGTACTCGTTTCATCAAAAACAAAACAAAACAAAACCCCCCAAAAACCAAAGCACACACACCAAACCGAACCAACCCCCGCACCGCACACACGTATATATACACGCACGCGTGCGCGGTATATATAGAGACACAGATGAAGGAAAGATAACTTGAACACAACCTAATTTTCCAAATCCCTGAAGCAGCAAAGCACAAATGAGTCTGAAGCAGGAAGTGGGGGGAGTGGGGGGGCATGGGGGACTGCGGAGCTGGCAGGACTGGGGAGAATAAATAAGGGCCAAAGAAATCCAAACTGCTTTTCCAAGCGCGGCACATTTTTTTTTTTCCTCCTCTAAGTAACAATTTATTCCCCAGAGCGAAAGACCCCGCAGAACGGGAATGTGACTGAAAGGAACACAGCATTGCAAAGAGCCATCATCTCGTGACTTCGTTTAGCTGCAGAATATGAACAGCTGAGAGGAGAGAACATTGCACACAGTTCTAAACCCAGGCGGGGGCACGGGGAGCAGGCGTGGACCCAAAGCCAGGACGGGGCGGGCGTGAGCCTAGAGGCGCCAGGGCGCACCTCTGGGCAGTGAGGGCCCTCCTCGGCCCCCCCCACCACCTCGGCTGAGCTCACCCCGCCCCCGCCCGCCCCCACCAGCTGCCTGCGACCAGCAGCCTGGGTGCCCTGCAGGGCCTGGCGGTAGCAGCCTTCAGAGAGAACCTACCTTCCATGGGCGTGTTGGGGTCTGGGCGGTTGGCAAACACCACGTCCACATACTCCAACTGCAGCCGCTCCAGGGAGGCCTTCAGACCTGGGGGAGGGGACAGAGGGGACCATCACCGTCAGCAGGAGGAGGGAGTCGAGGCCCGTGGCGCCAGGAGCTGTCGGACTGTGTGGGGACATGTGTGGGCACCTGATGTGCCCCACCTGAGCGAAAAAAAAGCCAGGACTGAAGGGGGCCCACACCCCAAAGCTGGTGGTGGTTGGGTCTGTCGGCCAAATGCTCTGTGACTGAATGAAGGGGTGGACTCCCAGTCCCCCAGGTAGCCCATGGGGTGACAGGGAGAGCTGGGTCATCCCACACGGAGGGGAAGCTGTGCCTGTGTCCCCGCACCAGTGAGCCCTTAGCAACAGGGCAAAACAGGGCTGCAGAGTCAAGGCCTGGGGCTGGGGGTGGGGAGCACAGCCTCCTCATCATTTAATTTAAAAAAAAAGAGAACTTATTTGAGGGAGAGAAAGCCAGAGAGAGCATGAGCAGGGGGAGTGGCAGAGGGAGAAGCAAGCTCCCTGCTGAGCAGGGAGCCAGATGTGGGACTCGATCCCAGGATCCTGGGATGGTGACCTGAGCCGAAGGCAGACGCCCAACCGACTGAGCCCCCCAGGCGTCCCTTATCATTTGATTTTTAGAGGAGGGAGTGTATTACCTTGATGGAAATGAGCACAGATGGAAAAAGCACGAAGACAATATAATCACAGGATAAGCCAGACAGCATGCCAGACCCCCACCCCCCCATCTCTCCTCTCTCAATAGTCCTGTGTTCAGAGTGCCGGGCTCTGTCGGACATGCCCCTCCTGGGTTCTTCCCAATTCTCCAAAACCCCAGAGGTGGGCACTCTTCCTACACCCATTCTACAGATGTTGCCACAGGGGCTTGGGGAAGCGAGGTCCCCTGCTCAGGATCCCCAGTCAGCACAGGGCCCAGCCCCGCTTGCAGCCCAGGCCTGTCTTGTCTTCTCCAAGGCATCACTGCCCATCTGAGGGCACCTGAGATCCTGCTCTCGTGCTGCGGAGCCTGGGTAGAAGGAGAGGGTCGGCCCCCGAGCATGGGGTGCATTGGTGGTGGGGTGGGGACACCTGGCTTTCTTCACTCGTGCACCGGCAGGAGGATGCCGGGGGTGTGGGGGGCCGTGTGGGGCCAGAGCCCCCCCCCTCACCTTCTATGATGTGCTTCCTGGAAAGGCCTCTCTCGGTCTCTGCTCTGAAAAACAGGACAACAGCGTGTGTGATGTTGCAAGCGGTTTTGGGGAAAATGTTTATGATGCAATGTTAGGCAAAAAAAGTAGGTCAGTGCATGCCACGTGCAGTCTGATTCCACTTGGGGGATTAGCCAAAGGATGTGCTCGCTCAGGCTGGGAGAAGGGCCGGGGCTGCCTGGAGGTCGGGGCAGAGGGTCGCCACAGGGGAGGAGGAGGTGATTCAATTCTTCCTTCTGTTTCCCTTGGATTTTTTTGTTTTTTAATTAAGAATCAGGCCCATTTAGAATTCCTATGAAGCCGATTTTGTCCAGCCCTAGAGAGAATGCGGGCCCAGCCCCGGGAAACTGGCAGGGGTGGTCTGTGGTCAGGGAGGGTGGAAGAGTTTAGACAGTTCGTGAATTTCCTGTGTTTTCCAGAATGTTTAGGATGTTACCTTTGTCATCAGAAAAAATAACAAATCCACAAAAGTAAAAATAACCAACACGGTCTGAGTAAAAGGCAACTCAGCCAAAGCTGCTTTTCTGGAAGGTGGGCTCAATAGGGACGGGCACCAGCCAGGGGAGACGGCTGCACGCTCGCTCCCAGGAGCCCCCAGATCCTGACCCCAGCCCGGAGCATCGCCTGCCACTGCACCTACTTTCCTCCCCAGAAGATCTTGGTGGTGATGACCAGGCTGGACCGTCTGTGGAACAGAAGAGAAAGGGTGTTACCGGGCGCGGCTGCGGTGGGGGGTGTCACCTGCGTTCGGAGGCTCTGGAGCACCCTTCTCCTCTGGGAGCTTGGGGTGGGACGCAGGTACCTCTCAATCGTTCCATGTTTGGGGTGTGCGAGCCCAGGGTCCTGGGGCTCCCAGTCGAGCCCCGAGACAAGCCACAGATGCAACTAACTCACCGTGGAACCCAGAGTCCGGCAGTGGGGGCCAGGAGAGGGTGGTGTCTGGTGCAGGGGAGCCCCAGCGGGAGATGCACCAGGGGAGGTGCAGACGGACCTGGTCTGGGGGACGGAAGCCCCCGCCACCCAGGCCCCGGCTCCAGTGGGTTTTGTCTGAGAGGAAGCAGGTGCAGGCAGCGCACTGCCAGGAGGTCGGGGAGGGGCTGCTGTGGACAGAGGGGACGGACGGACGGAGGGGCTCTGGTGAGGATGGAAGGAGGCAGTGAGGGGCCCGAGCAGTCTGGTTGTCCCCCCACAGGTCAAAGACAGGCTTCCAGAAAGCGCTGTGTGACACAGCCTTGGAGGGGGACACTGAGGGAAGGACTGCTGGGTGGGGCAGGACCCTGGGTGAGAGGGAGTCGGGGTCTGGGTGATGGAAAGTCCGGAGGGAACGGAATGGATTCAGGTCTCCTGCAGGAAACCCTCAGGAGCCACGTGGTGACACCTGTCTGGTCCTGGTGCAATGGGTGGCCATAATGATGGCCCCTCCAGGCCCCAGGTGGTCGAGATCCTTCCCAAAGAGGGGGGTGCCAATGTGCTTTCCTCCCGTGGGGGCAGGGGGGCTGCTCTGAAGCTGTGTTCCCCTTGGGCTGCAACTGCAGGCGGTGGGGGTGGGGGCTTGTGACCTAACGTGTGTCTCCCTGTGTGCTCCCCTAAGACAGAATCGGGGCATTCAGTAACATGAGCCATTTCCGTTAGTTACGGAGTCAGGAGGAATTTGTTCTGTGATGAATTAGAGCCGAGAAGAAACAAAGTACTTTGCTGGGGCAAGAAGAGGGGTGTCAGTCATCTGTGCCCAGAGGCTGAGGAGTGGGGGCCGGGCCCAGCTTTACAACGCCTCTGTTGTCCCTGAAAATAAAGACACGTGGGCTCCAGGGGGGTCCCAAAGTGCGGGCAAGGGCCCAGCCCAGTCTGTCCCAAAGGGTGGGAATCCTGCCTGACCAGGGACCTCAGGCTTCTGAGCTGCTTGGGGGCCGGTGGGGGCACCTGGTGGGGGGCTGTGGTGACCAGTCAGGGGGCTGCCCCTCCCCAGGTGAGTGTGATGTCCAGCCTTGAGCTGGTGTCTTACAGACTCGGGTCCCTGAGCCCTAGGACAGCCCTGCAGAGAGCTCAGACGTGGTCCCTCTCCAGTCAGGGACAGTGAGAATGTGTAGATTCCAAGCCCAGAGAAGGACTGTCCCTCTGTTCAGCAGCTGTACCCTCTGCTTCCCCCAGGCCACCCGGGAAGTGCTCATCTCTTTTGGCTGAACACATGTCAGTGTGCGACCCGGGACCCTGGCCCTCTGGATCCCTGCTGGACCAGAGGTGGAGGGCAGAGGCGGAGCGGGCAGAGCAGGGCACAAGGGCCTCGGCTCGACTTCCCTCTGCAGCACAGACTCCTCTGGTCTTGCAGAACTCAGGCCGGCACCCCACTGACGGACCCGGCAGAAGCTTCCCACCTCACCACAGCCCCACACGGTGCAAATACGCTCTCCCTGTGCAGGGAGCACGGGGCTGCCTCCTTTCTGGAACATTCTCCCCTTCCTGGTGAGAAAATTCCTGACACTTCCAGGCTTTAGAAGGACTGGCTGGCTGCCCAAGGGTCACCGAGGGCAGCCCTGAGCCCCCTGGTGCCAAAGAGGCAAGAACGGCAGCGGGACCTGAGCCGACGCTCGCGCAGGAACCGGTGCGCATCGGCCCCTCGCGGCGCCCCCTTCCCTCCCAGCGGCCTCCTTTGGGCTTTCCCTGTGTGCACCCCGGACATGGACCCAGACAGAACAGGGTAATTACCTCCATCCCTTCTTCTTGATGATGTTTCCTAATACCACTTCAGCCCTGCAAAAAAGACCGAGACGTGGGGATTTCATTAGAGCATGACCGAGACATTCAACCTCGCCCCACCGTGACAGCCGGCCACGTGGTCCCCTCCGTGAGGATGCCACTGAGGCCAGAGGGCCAGGCTGCTAACAAGGCTCGTCTTGGCTTGCGCACTTCACTCCAGAAAGAGGAGAGAGTCTGCGGGAGGCTGTCGGTCCCCATGAAGGCGGCCGCGGGCGGTGACCCTTCGGGCGCCTGAGTGGAAGTCGCTCCCGCTCTTCAGAGAAGGAAGGAGCTGATGTCCGGCTTGGCAAGGCCAGCGCCATCCCATTCCCAAGTGTCCGGGCCAGGGGCTGAATTTCCCGCAGGGCGCGTGCGTGTGTGCGTACGCGCGCGTGCATTCACGTGTGTGGGCACGTGCGTCGCTCTCGTGTCTTGCTTTCGGACAGTAGAGGGACAGATGCCGCGCGGCCTGCTCTCCGTCCTTTCTGGCGTCGCTCTGGCCCTGCCCCAGGCTCGGGCTCGCGGGGTCTCGGGCGGGCTGCCCCAGCCCTGCTTGGCACTGCGGGGCTGGATTAACTCTGAAGCACTTTCTGCTTGTAGCACAATGTCTCTGAGCAAAAGCAACAGACGGAGAACGATCCGTACCCAGCGCTACATCCCGGTCGGGAAAGTGCCTGAGTCGTGCGTTCAGGACTAATGGGCTCGAATTTGCAAGCTGTTTGGCGCACACTGTGAACGCTCTTGGTCTGTGGCCAAGATGTGCAGAAATTCACTCAGCCCCGGGCCTCTTCCTTTGATTCCTCGGTCCCTCGTTTGTGGGACAAACAGATGGGAAAAGGAGGAAGGGAGAAAAGCCAGTGGTGGTCCTGGGGGTGATGGGAGCTGGAGGAGAGCAGCTAATCCCAGCCTGTGGCTTGTGGCTAGGAATTCCCGTGGCCCTGAAATCTGGTGAGCCTGACATCTGCGGGGGAGGAGCGGGGCACAGGAACCCCGTGGCTCTCTGCTAAGTGCCGGATTAGCGTTAGCGCCAGCAGCAGGGGGTTCAGCAGAATGGGCACTTGGCACTTGGGGGAGCAAGAGACACAGCGCCCAGCCCACCGGCCCCTGGAGCTGCCCGACAGCCCCCTGCCCAGAGCCTTCCTGCCCGTCCCTTGGGGCACAGTGCCCAGCCTCCTCCATGGGTGACTGCTGGCACCGAGGCATGGCTGGGGGTGGGTAGCCGGTCCAGCTCCGGGCTGGCCTGAGAAGGAGCCGCTGGGGCCCCAGAAGGAGTGGAGGGCGGGATGAGGGCCATGGGCGCCAGGGGCAACACCACCCCCCGGGAAGCCGCTCTCGGAGTCCTCGACAGCAGGTGCCCCAAGGCTGCCTATTGCTGATAAGTCAGCCCTGGGTGTCCAGTTAATCAGGGGGCACAGAGAGTGTGGAGTGTGTGGTTGGTGTGCATGGGCTGGGCCCTTGGGGGCCAGAGGCGGTGGCACGGAGTGGCTTCCTGCACGCTCTCATGGGCAGTGGGGCCGAAGCACGGGCTGGGGTGCAGAGCCCGGGGAGCGCCTGTGCGCTTGGCAGGGCTGTTCTACCTCTGATCCTCCGGCTTTAGTTCATCTGTCTGGAAAGCGTCTCACTTTCCTGGGAAGAGGCCGCCAGGACGGAGCGCTGGGAGGGGCCGGCGCATCCGGAGGGGCTGAGGGCTGCCGACGGGGGCTGGAGGAGATCTTGGGGCTCCCCGGGGAGGTCCCCAGAGCCGTTAGGTCCTCAGACCCTGGGTAGGGACTGGACAGCACGTCCAGCTGGCTTCCCATTCTCAGGGCTCTGGGCCCTATTGCAGGCTGCAGGTAATGACCCAGAGCCTTCGAGGCAGGTGCTAGCCCCGGGGCCACCGTGCACAGCCGGCCGGGCTGCAGCCAAGCCAGCTGATGGGAACTTGGCTCGGCCCAGGCAGGAGGGGCCGGAGGGAGGATGAACAGAGAGCCAACAAATGACTTCACAAACAAAAGCTGACTTTTGGAAACCCGATGCAGGAGAGTGGATGATTTGATTACCGCTAGTCTTTAAAATTGGAGCCAGCAGCCTTGGCTGAAGAGGGCTTTTACATAATTGAGGAGGGAAGTTCACTGCCAAGATGGGAGTGCTTCCTGCAGGGCTAGGTTGGCCAGACTCTGCTCTCTGCAGCTTGAGAGGCCTCACGGTACCATTAACACATGAGTATGTCAGACTCGCGGGGCTGGCTGCAGGAGAGCCCGGGACCGCAGCCTGATCTGGCTCTTGCCCAGCCTGGCATCTGAGGCACCAGAGGGACTGTGGTCATCTCGGGGTTTGGACACACGGGGAGTTTAGCGAGTGGCCAGTGTCCAGGCGTCCTATAATTTTGGCCCCAGGAAAACAACACCTTCTAAGGCCATTCTGAGTTTAAAAAAGCAGGCAGAGTGTGAGGCACGTTTGTGGGCGCTTGGGACCGGGGACCAAAGCACTGGTTCTTCCCAGGGAAGCTGTGGCCCGCACCACATCGTCTCCACGAGAAAAGACACGTACTTGCCAGCTGCGTAGACTTCTGCGGTATCGAAGAGGTTGATGCCATTGTCATAGGCCAAGGTCATTAGCTGCTCTGCCATCTGAAACGAGAAAACCAGAGCCGCTGTGGGCAGCACAGGCTCGCCAGGCCGGGTGTGGGGAAGCTCCAGGTCATCATCTCGTGGCCTGGGGCGCCTCCTGTGTGTGCAGGCCGTGCCCTCCGGGGCTCCCCTTGTCCTCTCCTGCCATGGGACAGGCATGGAGGCAGCCCTTAGGAGCGGACTCATAGGGAGGAAAGAAGACAAAATGAATGAAGGAACAGCCCCTGGGCTGTGAGTTTCCTGCGAGCAGGGACCCCGTCTCTTGGGTCATCACAAAGCTTAGCCCCTATACTGGGTTGAACACAGCCCCCAACAGAGGTGCAACAGATCCTGGAGAACGAATCCTTTCTTAAAGCTATGGCTGGAGTGTGTCCTCTGGCTGTTTGCTGCACCCCTGCCCCCCAAATCCTTCCCAGCAGCCATACCAGGACGAAAAGATTATTGTTTGCAGATGGAGAAACTGCCGCGCTCAGCGAGCACTCTGGCCTCGGCTGGCTGCGTCTCCAGCCGGGCAGGCAGAGGCTGACGCCCGATGCCCGAGGGGCACGCGCCTGTCACCAGAGTTAGCTGGTTTCCCAGATGCGTTTGTGCCCCACCAGCAATGACGCCCTGGTAGTGGGGGTGAGGCTCGAGCCGCTGGGGGTGGGGGGTGGGCAAGCAACCCCGCCACAAAACAGCCCCTCCAGGATGCGGCAGAGATCTCTGCTTGTCCTCTGGATGGTGCCCCTTTGAGAGAGAGTCACAGATGCAAACTACCCCCACCGCTTCTCAAAGCTCAGCTCAGAGCGCCAAGCCTCCCTCCCCAGCTACCCGCAGTCGGGTGAGTCACACTTAACAACCCTCACAAACGGTGGGACGAGAAACCAGCCCTGTTTGGCATCGTGGAAAGTTCTCTCCATACCAAACTCAGAAGCCCCCTGGGCCAGGCAGGTATGGAGAGTGAGGCTGCTGGCCTGTGGGGACAATGGGGTGGGGGGGACTGATGCTCATTTGCGGCCCCTGGGAAGGCGGCTCACCGTGGCTACATCTTATGCTTTTTCAAGAGAAGCTAGAGACCAGGGTATTTGAGGTGGTAAAAATCTCCCGATTTTTCAAATGCTGGCAGTGAACCCCAAAGATTTCTGATACCGAGCAGGCCAGGGTGCACCCCATTAGTTAGTGGCTGTCATTTGAGTCAGAAAGCCCAGGGCGGAAGAAAGGACATTGGTGGAGGAATTTTCTGGATCCACAGGGCTGGTTGGCTCCAGTGGAGCTCAAGTGTAATCATGTTTCAGGTGCAACCATGACCCTCCAGGGAGCCGGCTCCCCCCTTCCCCTGCATCTCTCTGCATCCTGGGGCCCCTTTCCTCCCCTCCAAACCTCCAGGCACACCAGCTTCCTTCTCCGGGTCATCTCTGTCTTCAACCTGACTTTTTAGGGATGTGTCCCACCAAGCCCCCGGCCTCTGCCTGGAGAGCACCCCATGCTGGGGCCCTAGCCAGGGTACACAGACAACGCAGGGGTGCCCACTGCCTCCTGGGGAGGGCTCTGAGCAGAGGTGACTCAGCACCACGGCTTTTAGCCTCACAATTCAGACCCTGCATCTCTCCCCCCACGCCCGCCTTGCTCACCCGGAGAACGGCGCGCTACAGGGGATCTGAGCTTTGCTCTTCCCACTTCCACTACATCTAGGAAACCAACCCATGTTAGTTCATAGAAATCTGCTTCGTTCTTTTTCAAAAAAATTATATACAATTTAAAAAGTGTGGTAAGGCATGCATACCTAAAATTGACTCTTTTAACCATTTTCATGTGTGCCCTTCTGTGGCATGAAGGACAGGCATGTTGTGCAGCCCTCACCCGCGCTGGCCTCCAGAACGCCCCCACCTCCCCAAACAGAAGCTTGGTCCCCACGAGGCACCAGCTTTCCACTCTTCCCTGTCCTAGCCCCCGGCGCCCGCCCATCTGCTTCTAGAAGGCCTGGGGGGTGTCCTCCAGCGTCTGTCTTTCTGTGATGGGGTGGCTTGCTGAACTGAACGGGGTGCCTTCAGGGTTCCTGCATGCTGGAGGGTGTGCGAGCGTTTCTGGGGCTGGGTCTGGAGGGTGGGCAGGGGTCTGTCCGGCAGGAAGTGGGGGGCAGGCGGAGGAGCAGGAGTTGTAGGCAGGGAGGCTGGGGTGTGCGGAGGAGGGCGGCGTGCCGTGCTCGCCCGTCCTGTGCTCCGGTCCAGCACCCGGGCACCCTTCTTCACTCGTCTTTCTCCTACTCCAGCATCGGCACCTTTGGCCAGTCCTGCCAGCTCCTCCTGGAAGCTGACCCAGAGTCAGACCCTCCCGCCCCCCACCAAGTGGTCCGAGCCAGAGTGCCCTCGGTGGCGTTTCTGTGGTAGCCCCTCTCTCTGCTCTGTCCTTGACCCCAGCACCCTGCACAGGGCCAAGGGTGGCCCGCGGACCAGCACCAGCCATGCCGGGTCCCCGGCTCTGCCGCAGGCCTGGCCCAGCAGAACCTACATGTTAACTGGCCTTCCAGGGGATTCGTGCATACGTTCCAATCTGAGGAGAGCCCCCCATCCTTGGGGGACTGCCGTCCTCCGTGGAGGAGCCAGAGTGAGCCTCTTGAGTGAAGTCAGGTCAAATTTCCACTGCGACTTCTATGGCACAGACGATCAAAGCCAAGGTCCCCACCAGATCTGCTCCCTCACCTCTGCCCCCATCTCTCAACCTGGGGCTTCTCCTGCGGCCTCCTCCTCTGGCCTGGACTGCTCTCTCTCTGAGTCATCACGTGCTCACTCGTCTCCCCCTTCCCTGACCGTCCTGCATAAACGGGAGTCTGCACCTCAGGCCTGCTTTTCCCTGTGCCCGTGTTCTCTGTGTTTGATTAAATAAGGGCTCCTGGAACCTGTGAGCGGTCTCTTGGGTAGAAAAAGGATCTCTGTGGATGTGACTGCATGAAGGGTCTTGAGGTGGGAGACAATCCTGGATTATCAGGTGGGCCCTGAACGCTACCACGGGTGTCCTTAGAGGAGGGAGGCAGACACTGGAGCGAGGTGGCCACCAGAAGCTAGAGGGGCGTGGGAGAAGTCAGTCTCCTCCCCAGAGGCTCCCCTGGGAGTGCGACCCTACTGACACCTTGATTTCAGCTCTGTGGTCCTGACTTTGGACTTCTGACCTCCAGGCCTGTGAGAAAATAAATGTCTCTCGCTCTAAAACCACACAGATGGTGGTCGTTTGCTAATGCAGCCACTGGACACTTCTAGCCCTCGGAGGTAAGGTGTGCTTACTGTTTGTCCCCCCCAGAGACACAGCAGCCCGTGGCGGGGACGGCACTCGGCAGGGGCTGAGCAGCTGTGAGCTGAGCGGACACCGTCCTTGGCTGACTCTACTGGCCGGTGCTGTGAGGCCGGCCAGGCTGGAAAGATCAGCAGGCTGGGTGTAGAGGATACCCATCCCCATCTCACCTGTCGCTTAACCAGAAAGATGGAAACACCCCAACGACACCAGGCCAGTGAGAAAAGAGAGTGAGGGGAGGGAATTTTCCAGGCTGTGTTTTTTATTTTACTATTCTGCTCTGATTTTGTATCATTCCTCTCCCATGCTTTTCTTTAAAGGTTTATTTATTTATTTTAGAGGCAGGATGTGGAGAGAGAGTGTGTGCGTGCACACGCGTGAGTGGGGGCAGAGGGAGAGAGAGAATCTCAAGCAGACTCCTGGCTGAGCACGGAGCCTGATGTGAGGCTCGATCTCTCGACCCTGAGATTGTGACGGAGCCCAAATCGAGGGTCTGATGCTCAGCTGACTGAAACGCCCAGGTGCCCTCTCTTGCAGATTTTCCTACGTGAATATATGCTTTTTCCCTGTAAGACTGTGTCTCTCACATACAGACCAGTGTTGGTGCTGTTTGCCACACGCTGGCTCCTGGGTCTGTCCCCATGTGATTCTGTAAGACGTGAGTCCCAGAGACTTATGCTCTGTGGATGAGTCCTACTTTACGGGACGGAGCCTTTATACTGAGACTGTCTGGATTTTTCCAACGTCAGAGTCAGAGTCCCGAAACTAAAGGCAGGAGGGACTTCAGGAGACATGCGGGCCTCTTCCCTGCCGTCCCTACTTGGGAGCCAGGGGAATCCATCCCACCCCTGAGCTGGGAGCTGGCCGTGGGCTCTGAGGCAGGTGCCGGGTGCCATTCCCCGATCACGAGTCTCCAGGTAAGACCGCAGGCACCTGTTTCATCTCTGGGGCTCTAATTCCTCCAAATAGGGTAACGGCACCTGCCTCCCTAGGTTGATACAGGGTCGAGTGTCACCGTAAATGTAAAGTTTGTAACTACCACCCTTGTTAGATTTCCGATGCCCAGGCTGTTCTGAGCACATGGTCCGAGAAGGAGTTTTTTCCTTGAGCTGCCAGTGAGGTCACAGAAAGGGCATTGGATTAGAACTTGGAAACCTGACTCTGACCAGGTTACATAATTAGCTACACCCTTGGCTACATAATTAGCTAACACCGTCTGCTTCCTCCGAGGGCCGGTTCTGCTCTGCCCGGCCCCCAAGAACTCTGTCCCCAAGGCCACAGCCCCACAGACATCTGCAGACAGAGGACAGGCAACGGCAGACTTTCTCTGTAAAGGACCCAAGAGAACACGCTTTCATCTCTGCAGGCCGGACAGTCTCTGCAGCAACTTCTAACGGGAAAGTGGCCCAGACTGTATGCAAATGAATGGGCATGGCTGCCTGCCAATAAAACTTTATTTGTAAAAAACGGGTTGTGGAATTCATAGAGGCAGAGAGTAGAGTAGAGGTTACCAGGGGCTGGGGAGTTCTTCCCTCACGGTTACAGTTTTGTTTGCGGTGATGAAAACTTCCGGAGGCCGACCATGGTGATGGTTGCCCAGCAGAGAGAACGTGCTGCATACCACGGGATTGTGCACTTAAAAATGGGTAATATGGTAAATTTAATGTTACGCATATTTTAACCACAACGAAAATGGTGAAAATAGCCAATTGTATGTCTCAAATATTTGATTAAAAGTAAAAACAAAAAAAAATAAAAGAAAAAAACTCGGCCGGGGGCCAGATTTGGCCTGTGGGTCGCTGCTCACGGACATCTGCAGGGTCCTGCCACGGGACCCCCTCCTTTGCCACATGAAATCTACCCAGTCCTCATTTCTGCGTCTCCCTGGCATCGCGGTGTCTTGCTCTAAAACCAGGACTGTGTTTCTGGGTTCCTTAAGGCCACCCACCTTCTTCTGGACACGGGCTTAGCAAGGAACATGGTGCTCCCAATGGTGCACCCATCGGGGATGCCCGGGGGGCTCGTGGTCTCCCCAGTGTAGGTCAGCACACAGGTTCCTCTGTAGCTCAGGATGGCCCTTGATTCCCTGTGGTTCCAACCCCACTAGCTCAGACTGGGCAGGCAGCCAGCTAAAGAAAAAGACGTGGCCACTCTTCATCTGAACCGTGGCAAGGTGGGCCCCTCCTCCCTGACGTACTGATTTTTCTGGACAATAACTGTAGGATTTAATGTGAAAATTCCGCTTGCTCTTTCACTCAATCCTTTTCACCTGCCAGGACCTCTGAGAACCCCGAATCTGTCATGCATTGTAGCTGCTGTCCTCCCAGCTTTGTGTCATCAAGAAATGACTTCTAGTATATTCATATGAGTCACTGTCTATGTGATGGAGACGCGGCAGGGGCCGGAGCCTGCAGGGCGGTCGCTGGGTCATTCCTCAATACTCTTCGGGTGCAAGGCATCCGTTGGTGACAAAAATCGCCTAAGCTGGACGCTTAACACCCAGCCACTTCTCTGGGTCTTTCTCACAAGGACATCGTGCATGGGGTAGCGAGTGCCATTTGGAAATGAAGTCACCCCCCCACCCAGCAAAAGGGGAAGAGACGAGTCAGACATAGTGATTTTGGGTGAATCACACGGGCTCCGGGGCTCCAACCTTCTATGCTAAGTACTTGCCACTAATCCGGTGGCTAAAGGCAAAGCAATTTCCCGAACCTCAAAAACTCCTTTCCCCTGAGACCGTCCAGAGCTAGAGCCTCAAAACAAGGGCAAGGCGCTCTACAGCCGGCTGCTGTCATGAAAGGAAAAAGGGATAAAAGCGCAAATGAAATACATTTAGATTTTGACAGAAGCAAAGCTTTTCCTTTGGAAACTTGACTGGGCAATCACAGCGAACGAGGTCTCAGATGAGCGCACTTATTAATTTTTAAATGCAACCTTCCCGAGAGTAAGCAGGGCAGACGTGAGGACAGCTCCGCGGGCAGATGTCCAGGGGTCTCGGAGCAGATGTCACTGCCCTCCCTTCCCAGAGAATCACTCTGCTGCCCAGAAGTGCGCCCAGCCTTGGGGTGCGCAGGCCCCTCCCCAACAGACTCTGGGGGCACCTGCTCACAGCGAGCAGAGAGGAGCCCCAGCGAGCGCCCTGGGCTGGCGGGCTGGCGGGCTGGCGAGCACAGGCTGAATGACAGTGAGGGGAAATGGGGGGGCGCGGGGGCTGGGTATTCGCAGACTCTGCTTTCCAAACAACCCCAGCAGGGGCTGAAGTGGCAGATCCCGGTCGGTACTCTGCCTGAGCAGCTTAGAAAGACGCGCAGCTGTGTACTTGGGAGAAGAGGGGCCCCTGGATTTTCCCGGCTAGCGGGGGACTGGGTGCTATGCAGGTGAGGAACCCGAGATTCTGGGCCTTTTGGGGATCACAGACGCCCCAAGGCACCCAGCTGCGAAGGGCAGGCACCGGATTTGGCATCTTTTAACGCTGCCGTGGCTCCCCTCACCCTTCCTGCTGCCCCAGAGGGCCACGGCACCCTTGAGTGGCGGCCACTGTGAGCGCCGGCCCAGTGGTTCATGCGGCGGACTCAACCAGGTGCCCACCGTGGCCAGCCTCTGCTGGGACCTGCGGCCTGTGGGAGCCCCGTCTTACCTCATCGGTGATCTGGCCTCCGAAGGTCACCCATGTTCCTGGAAGGAGACACATGGGCTCAAGTCAGAGAACCTCTCCAGGGAGCTTGCCACCCCGCCCCCACACCCAGGGTGCTCGGCCCTCAGGTTGCAGGGCCTGGGGGACAGCCACAGGCCACCATGCCACTCGCTCTGCAGTGAGCACGTCCCCAGCACGTGGGGACACTAGGCCTTCAGGGCAAGTCTCCCTCTCTTGGGGACACCAAACCGGGGGACAGGAAGTGCCCGGAGCAGGCAGAGGACTGCAGGTCTTTGAAATGCTTGTTGGGGCTCAAGCCGATGGGCTCCTACTCTGGTGACCTGCCCCAGGGAGCAGGACGAGGAATGCCCCCCGTGAAAACGGGGCAGTCTGACAGCCATGCCCTCGTGCTTGCTGGGCAGCACATGTGTGTGTGTGCGTGTGTACCTGTGTCTGTGTTCAGGGGTGTGTCGGGAGCATACTGTGGGTACCAGGGAGGGGGAGGGACAGTGTATTCTGGGAACAGAGCTCACATCTGGGGAAAGCCTAGATAAAAGGGCACAAGCCATCTGCCCTCTATGAGGACTCAGTCTTGCAAAGAGAGAAGATGCTCTCCGGACACACCTGGGGCCAGGGGCCTTCTCTGATTTTCTGGTGTGAGGCAGGGGTCTGTGCGTGCACAAGGCCTCTGGTGCTCCCCTCGCCTCCCCTATCCCTCTCCTGAGGCACCCCCCAACCTCCTGGTTGCTGTGGCAACTGAGCCTCACCATCCCCCTAATCCTGGCTCCCAACCCTCCCCCCAGGGCTGGCCCCTTCAGCCCTCCCAAAGCCCCAGCCTCCCGGGATGGCATTGGACCAAGGGAGCCCCCACACTCACCGAGCCCCAGGCAGGAGACCCGCAGGCCCGACTTGCCCAAGTTCCTGGAAAACAAACTTGGTGTAAGTTCTTGGTGACAGGGACAGGACCTGCCAGCCAAGCACAGCCCTGCCCCCTCTGCTGTTCCCAAAGCCCAACCCCCAGCTTGAACCCCCCCTCCAGTCAATGTATCTTTTGAGACTCTGAAGGCAAGGGGTCATCTGGAGAGAGGCCTGTGGCTCACCGGCCTTTAGGCATAAAGAGCCAACTGTCCGTCCCCCCGCCTGCCATGCCCACGCCAGAGCATGGCCACATGGCCAGGCCACGCTGGTGACCACAGTGGGGCCTGGAGAGCCTCCTCGAAAGAGATCAGGGGAATGCGATGATTGAGGCCTGGTGGTACCCGGTCATCACGGGCCTGCCGAGGTACCTGCCGGATGAAGATCCCAGGGTCCACGTGAAGGGGCCACAGCCATTACTCATGTCCTTAGGAGGTCACGGAGGGTGGCCGTGCTCTGCTGAGGATTGGGATGGCCACCTGTCCTGGCCTGTTTGTCCTGGCACAGGCTGGCTGGGGCCCACAGGAGCAGCCACAGGCCGGAAGGTCTTCAAGCATCACGTCCTCTAACTCCCACTGCTCTGTGGGTCAGGGCCTTCCTTTCCCCACATTCCCATTTTACACAAGAGCACACTGGACCTGCCCAGGAGCCGAGGGGCCAGGAGTCCACTGGGCTCCCCACCACGATGGCGCGCGCCTTTCCCCATTCACGGTGGATGCAGGATGTGAGCTGCTCACATGGTGAGGTCCATGGGCAGGGTGGGATCCGCTCCCCTCGGGGCACACCCGCGGCCAGCGTCCTGGTCCTGGGACCAGCCCAGGCTGCAGCACCCAGCCAGGCAGTGGAAAGTCAGGGAGTTGTGACAGACTCAGAGGGTGAACCCCAGCCTCCTTCCCTGAGGGCTTCAGCGTTTCCCTGTGTCCTCAGTGTCTCTACCCAAACCCGGCCCCCTCGGACCCTCTGAAGCCTTGGTTTCCTGCTTCCCAGACCCCAGGACCCTGCCCATGTCACAGGCGGTCACAAGGGGTGGGGAGGGGATGTAACAAACTTGTAAACGGTTTGAGTCACCAAATTTTAAAATAGTTCTAGAAGGCCCAGGTTTCTTCTCAAATTTCCCATTGAAACCGTCCCGGCTGCCAGCCCACTGTTCCTGCAGGGAGCGATGGAATTTTCCCTACGCAAGTTCAGAACAGCTGCTGGTACCTGTCAGGGAGGGGAGCCACTCGAGCAGAGGCTCTGAAGCCACAGCTGAAACCCTGGGTGCATGATGTCACCTGCTGCCTCAGTGTACCCCTCTGCAGAACGGGCTCCCAGGGCTGGCCGCAAGGGTGAAACGAGGTAACAGGTGACCAGGTGTCACAGGACGCTGACCCTGCCTTTTCCTCACGTGAGAAGCAACAGACAAATCAAAGAGCTTTGCAAAGCTACTGAGTTAAAAAAACGGAAGCCTTCCCTGTTCTTCTCCCCTAAAAATCAGTGAAATAATCTGACGGTGCCCTCAGCCCACGGCTCCTATGATCCGACCCAGAGCAACTTGGGTTTGCGGCTGCCGGAAAGGAAGGCGATATGTTACCATGTTGTAAGCGTGCACAGTGCTATCGCCTCTCTACAAGCCTGTGGGAACATACTCAGAACATTCCTGATTTATCTTCTGATTTGCCATGAGAGTTAAAATACACCGTGCACGAAATGTAAGGGCTGAGCAGTCGAAGACAGGACTTAAAGCTTTTCTGATGAACTTCGAATCACGCTTGAATTGATCTTGCTTCTAAGCAGAAAGTTAATTTGTGTTTTGTTGTCTATACATAAACTGGAATTAAAAAGTCGTGTTTTTTAATAAAAGGAAGAAAGGCGCCACCGTATCATCTATTGATCGTGCATCGGGCCAGGCCTGCTCAACAGTGCAGGTGATTGTCCCCCCGTTAGCTAGAAAGTAGCTGTGGCCAAAAATCAGAGCCTTCCTTGCAAGCAGCCTGGAAGAAACAAGGGATCCAAGATTCTGATCAGTAGTTCCTCACTGCTCGGGGTCACAGCCCCTTTGAGAAACGATAAAGGCTGTGGACCCATTCCCTGGAAATGCGCAGGACACAAAGACCACTGGACCCTGTGTGCAATGCCCGGGCACTCCCAGGGCCTCGGGCAGCTGGTCTCCATAAATGCAGGTGCTGGAAGGGAGGCTGAGTTCCCGACTCGGCAAAACTCCCACTAGTGACCGTGGGAAGGAGTTTCCTGGCCAGGCTCTGCGGAAGGCTGCATTTTAGGTACATCCTCCTGAAAATCCCTTTCACCAGTGTGGAACCAGATGCGTGCACACGCTGAGTGTTTGGGGAGGGGGATGAGTGGCTTTAGCAACAGACAGATGAGAGCACAGAACTGCGCTCGCCTGGGTCTGTAGCTGAAAGGGGCGCCTGGCACCCCTTGCCCACCAGAGTGGGCCAGGACCCAGGGCATTCAGCTCTCCAGCTGCTTCCCCGCCCACTGCCCACAGGAGTAATTTAACAAAACTAGGGCACCGCGTGATGCTGTAATTACCCCGCTCAAGTTGTCTCCCCGATAAAATGACGGTATTAGTTCTGCCATCCACTGGCAGTCCTCGGGAGAAGGAATGAGAAGGGACAGGGTATCTCCAGGCAAAATGCTTTATAAATACGGCTGCTCAGTGCGGGTGGGGAGCGCCACCAAGTCCGCCTCTTCTGGACCGGGGCTGGGGACACGCTGCCCCTTGAAACCCCCTTGAGACTCGAACATTGAACATCGTCTCCTATAGTTTTCTCCCCTAATTTGGTCGACCTAATGACAAAGTAGTTGGCTAACTCTCTAAACCCAAGCGATGCTGGCCTCCATGGATTGCCTCATATCTCTCCTGTCATCTGGAAAAACGCTAAGGAGGACTCGTGGGTTTAACCTCTGCCGGAGGATAGCGCCGATGCCCAGGATATTAGCCACCAGGTGCCCTCACCCCTTGACACTGCACTGTGGACCCCAGGAATTACTGACCCTTTAAAAAGAGTCCAAGGCCTTTAAATTCAGCCAAGTGGTGGAGGACAACACGTTGAGCCGGTGACAGAGCAACGTGGTTCTAATGAGCTTGTGGGAGGAGTGTGGGAGATGGGGTGTTTGCGGGGCAGCCATTAAAATGGGGGTGAGATGACCCGTTGATAGGTCCGTCCCGCGCCCAGTCTCCAGGCTCCCTATGACAGGCCCTGGCTTCTAGGTCTTCGGCCTCAGATGGTAGCGGCCAGCAGGGTCTCGGGGGTGTTTGCTGGGTAACTGGGGGGGCGAGAAGCCCTCGCATAGGTGCCAGGCCCTTGGGGCGGAATGCTGGCCCCTCCCCTTATCCACAGGACTTGGCATTGTGCTTTTCCCACACTGAGTGAGCCCCTCTTGGGTCCCTGAGCGAGAATGTGGCACTCTGGCCACCCACCTTTAGTTCCCTCAACACCAAAGGGTGTGGCTGGAGGCACCTCCTGGCCAGCTTCCTAAGGAGGCGGTCAGAGTGGGGGGTAACGAGCAATCAGGCCCCCTGCGGCCCCCATCTGCATCCTAGCTGTGGCCCTGGGATGGTCACTACGGAGCAGCTCCGTGGGGCAGGCACCCAGCTATAGGGCAGGCAGCCTGTACTCACATGGGCACCCAGTGGTTGGGATTCCGGCTCCCACTTCAGCCTCTGTGAAACCACAATTCCTGCGGGTGTATGAAGCCGCCTTCCTCCCCCACACTGTCGAGCAAAGCTCAGCGGGGCACACGCAAGGACAGATGGGGTCCCCCAGTTAGGGAGCGCTGAGGCTGGGATCTGAACCTAGCTCCTCACGCTGCAAAACCCCCAGCCTAAGGAGCATCTCCCCTTACCGTCCGTCTCACTCTCCTGGCCTCTTGCACAAACAAGTGCACACACATGCACACACATCTGTGCAAATACACAGCACACACGCGCCCACGGGCAAACACACACAGACACACATAGACACACATGCGCACACTGTTATCTCGAGCACCCAGGCTCTTCAAGATTTACTCCTTAACGGACCATAGGATCCTCGGCCGGAAATCATGTTAATACCCGGACTTTCCATTACGTGGCACTTCAGGTTTTTTTAGAAATGGCCTCACTTACATTAGCTCTGTTAACGATTCCAGGATTGACTTAAAAATAGCAGCAGGGAACAGGTATGTAACCTGAAATACAGTGTTTACTCTTAGCTTTGGATCCCCACGTAACACGAGGCACAAGCTAGCAGGGCTTCTAGACTAGAGAAGTCCATTCTGGAGCGTCCTCCCACCCAAGCTTTTCCTCCGGAGGCCCATACAAGAGAATCAAACGCCCCCGAGGACCCAAGGGAGGAGAGGGTACGGGCGGAGAGGCAGAAGGACTCAGTTTTCCCCAAATTCCCCATCACGCGGCCTGGGACTCCACACGGTCCTTTCACGTGTGGTCCGACTTTGGGCACCGGTTTGGGGAGGTAGAAGCTCTACCTCTGGGTGTCGGAGTGAGCCTCTCAATACTTTCCAAGTTGGCCGCGCCACCAGCTAGAAACCCAGACACGGTCCTCAGAGACAGCTAGAACCTTCCGTGGCTCCTTCTGAGCCTGTGTGACTCTCTGGGTCCAGCTGACGTGGACTGTTTGCTCTAAGAACATCATTTTCCAGGAGCATCCTTCTAGAAAGGGTGAAGGGCTGAGAAAGGCCAGACCCCCCCAAGACAGCTGCCCTATGCCCCTGCCCCCAGGGGTCTTTTGTACAAAGCTGGGACTGTCCTCTTCCAGCCGGGGGCACCTGGGGCACATCTGAGCAAGGCCCAGGGTGGGGCGAGGGGTACATGCGGGGAGCAGGAGGACGGTCCCTGCCGCTGACACCCTCGGCACATAGAAGCCTGGTGGTGGACAGAGCCCAGGCAGAGGCACATGGGACAGCCGGGGCTCAGCCACCAGCAGGGACGTCCCGATGCTGCCCTGTGCCCTGCGGAGTCATAGTCCCCCGTGGAGGAGCCCGGGCCAGGGGTCCAGCTCAGGTCTGGCAGGGAAAATTAATTTCATCACATGGTTCACTCAATGTTCCCTGAGTATCAAACCAATGCCTGTCGTGATACCCTCACTGCAAAGACCACCCACGGGGCACCTTCTGGGGTCCTGTGTGCCCCAGGGAGGGCAAGGGGGGCAGAAGGCCTGTGGCCAGTGCTGGGCGTTCCCAGGAAGAGAAAGCATCTCAGGGTCCTCTGTGGGTGGCTTGGTTATTGTTACCAATACCCACCCCCCCCACAAGCCCCATCAAAGGAAACGAACGGGCAGAAGGAAGAGAAGCCATCAAGCACCTTCCTGTCCCCCTGCAACCCCCTCACCCCGCGGTGGTGAAGAAAGAGACTTGGGGCTGAGCCCGAGCCCTGACGGTATTTCTCACCCAGTCCGTGCGGCGCTAGGAGACCCCCCCACCCCCGCCCGGCCTCTCAGGATGCCAAGTGCCCACATCTGACCACGGATTTGCAGATTTTCCTGGCCCTCTCTGAGGCGGGTGATGGGGGGCAGCCTGAACCCCTGAAGCCCCCCGGGGCCCCGTACCTATATTTCATCCCCGGCTGTTTCACGCTGGTGTCACCGGCGCATGGGAGGCTCTGCGTGGACAGATGTCCCAGGCTCCGGGCCACCATGGCCACGGCGCGGAAGCGGCCACGGGAGCCCAGGCTGGGGCTGCTGGCTGCCGGCCGGCCCAGCCGCTCCTCGGTGCCCCGGCCCTTGAGGCTGTGCTCCGAGCACACGAAGGACACCTGCATGCCGATGCCGGACGCCCCGCTCCGGGCCGCGTCCCCCTCCTTCCAGGCCTCCAGAAGCCCTCCTTCTCCCAGGACGAGACTTTATCTCAGAACGCCAGGAAGCTGCGAGGCGTTCCTTCAGGGGCGAGGATCTCCCAAAGCAACGATAGAAAAACCTGGCGCGGTGTCCGAGGGAAGGGAATCAAATGTCCAGAATCCTGCTAGCAAAGACCTCATCGGAGGGCACCCGGCAATCCAGGTGGGGAGGGGGATCCATTTCCTCTCCCCTCACATCTTTCTCTGGCTCGGCAGGTCCTTCCCCTGCCCTCACCCTGGCGTGGCTCCGGCTGTCCCAGCCCCCAGCCCAGCAGCGTCCCAGGCTGCCAGTTACTCCCGACCTCCGCGCGACATCGCTGTCCTCCGAGGGAGAAGGGAGGGCGCCTCCCGACAGGGTGAGAGCCTGGGGGCTAAGCAGGCTGCTGCTGAGGGTGGGGTGGGGGGCACCGGGGAGCAGCTGCTTTTCCAGGCTTCCCAGAGCCCAACTCCTGGCTCTGCGCACCCCGGGTTGTCGGGGCTCCCACCAAGTCAATTAGGTGACCGGTGAGAAGTGCAGGAGCCATCCAGCGATTTATTATTGATGACACGGGATGCACAGCCGTCTGCCCTGGGCTGATCCCTGGGAGGCTGGCTCCGGCTGCTCCAGGCTGACAGCCGGGACTCATCAGACAGGCGACAGGCGGCCGCGGCCAACTCTAGCTGCTTGCGGCTCGCACCCAGCGATGTGGGGCTTCCACTAGGTTTCAGCACAAGCAGAAGCCGAATCACCCGGAATGTGGAGAACAGACCACTCTGTCTAGATGGTGTAAGGCAGACAGCCCGAGGAGAGAAAGCTGGGGGTCGTGAGCCAGAGACCAGAGACGTTCTAGCACTCCCGTCCTTAGCTCCCGGCACACTGCAGTAAATACTTCTGGAGTGGATGCGTGAATGAATGAGGAAAGACACCTTCCCCTGCTACTCTGTCCTCCTTGCCCACACTCATGGGCTCAGGCTAAAGCTGGGAGCAAGGCTCTCCTGGAACAAAGCTCATGGGGTGTCTTCAAACCCCCAAGAGATGCCCCCAGAGGCAGGAGGGGCTGGCTTGGGCCCTGACCCTGAGTGTGCCGCCCTTGCCCTGCAAGGTGAGCCTTGGCCAAAGCTACTCTTCAGCTTCTTTCTTGCCACGAGGGAGGGGCAGAGAGAGAGAGAGGAAGAGAGCAGGTGGTGGGGTCTTGTTCAGGTTCTGCAGCTAATTTGCTGTGTGATGACAGGCAGGGGGCTTGCCCTCTCTGGGCCTCCACTGACGAAATGAGGGGCATGGTCCAAGAAGATGCTGTCTCCCCCAGCTTGGACCCACGGGGCCGCCGCACCAGCTGGCGGTCCACCCTCTACTCTGACAGGACCCAGAAAAGAATCCACCCAAAGATATTCAGGATGGAGGGCGCCCAAACTTGCTCTCAGCCCTGGCCCTGCCTTTTTGACACGGATGTTAAGAATGAAATCTTGTTCCTCTCCCGGCCTCTCTGCTCCTGAGCTGTGCAGCCTCGGGCAAGTGACTTCCTCTCCAGGCCTCAGTGTTCTCTGTGTCTGACGCAGATCACAGAGCGTGGTCAGATCACAAATGGCATGGACTCCCAGGATCCCGCAGCATGAAGGATTTTTGGAGGTGGGAGTCAGTATAGGCCTGCTCTACCCCCACCTCTTCATTGGTAACTGTACCCCTTTTGTCCTCCCTGAGCCTGCTGTAGCAGCAGGAGACACCTCCTGACTGCGATACCCAGACCCAAGGACAGAGCTGGGGCCTTTGCCAAGGGTGCCCTGGCAGGTCACAGACACCACCTTCAGATGCCACTGGGGGCGCCTCAGGACCCAGAGACCCAGCTCTGCCTTTTTCATTTACCCGCCCACATAAGCACAGGCCTGCCTGGCCCTCCCTGCCGCTCTCGAGTGCCAGGGCCGGAAGGTGGAAGGGCAGTCTGCAGTGTTGACCCTACTCAGCAGCTGACCTTTCCCTGAGTTGGGCTCTGGCCTTTAGGAAGCCCACAGGCCTGCCAAAGAGGCTGCAGAGGACAGAGACGGCCTCCACTTCTTCCAGGGCTCGTGAGCTAATGGTCTAGGGCAAGGTTGCTCAGAGGTCTGACCCAGATGCTGGGGAGGGGGGCGGTGGGGGGGGACTTGCTACAGTTGCAGATTCCTAGGTCTCATGCTGACCTACAGACTCAGCAACTGTGGGGCTGGGTCTGGGAAGCTTGTTTTTTTATCAAGAGCTTCTAGTGGGGCTGTGCACCTGCTCTAGCGGAGGCGGAAGTCTCCTGCTTCATTCTTCCTTAGATATTTCATTTCTCTGCGCTCTGGCAAACGATCAGATCTGGCATCTTACTACTCCCCAGGGCCTCCTCAGACGGCGTGCCTTAAGCAGCTCCAGGTTAAGTAAGACTCACAGAGACTTAGTCGCCACAATGTGTCAAACATCATCTGCTTCACCGTACAACCCAGTGATTCCACTCCTAGGTACGTGCCCAGAGAACCAAAAACATATGCCCACACAAAAATCTTAAACACGAAGGTCCAGAGCAGCATTATTCATCACAGCCCTGAAGTGATACAACCAAAATGTCCATCCATTGATAATGGAAAAACAAAATATGGTCCATCTACACAACAGCATGTTATTAGCCATACGAAGGAAAAAAATAAGCAACACATGCTCCGACGTGGACGGACCTTGAAAATGTTACGCTAAGTGAGACAAGCCAGTCACAGAAGGCTACATGTCATAGGATTCTGTTTGCATGAAGTGTTCAGAAGAAGCAAATCCATTTAGACAGTAAGTAGCTTTGAGGTTGAGTGGGGAGTTGGGGAGGGATGACTCATGTGGGTGTAGGGCTTCATTTTGGAGAGATTAAAATGTTCTAAAATTGATTGTGCTGACTTTCGTACAACTCTATGAACGTACTGAAATCACTGAATTGTACACTTTAAGCATCTGTATGGTATATGAATTACATCTCAATAAAACCGTTGCAAAAAAAAAAAAAAGTCATCTGCTTCAAAAGCCTCTGGGCCATACTCTCGTACTTCCCCGTGAGAGTGCCCTTCCTATTTCTCTGGCTCCGAAGTCCTCCTCACCCTCTGATAATACGTGCAGGGTGAAGCCAGTCCCCCAAGCACCAGTAACCTTTCCCTCCTCCAGATGCCACCAACTATGTTCTACCCAGTGATACACCATGGTGCGAGGAACCAGTTGCTGGTTTCTGGTGGCAAGGAGCACCCCTCCCAGATGTTGGTAGGACTGAGCAGGGTCCTGCGCTGGTCCTGAGCTAGTCCTCGCTCCATCCCATTGTTACGTATCACGGAAACGACGGATGTGAATATTTGACGTCAGAACTCCCTGTGGAAATCCAGGACAAAGAGATGCTGTTCTCAGCAGAGAACTGTCATGTGGAGAAGACGGGCAGGGGGATGTTTAAAGGCTGACCAGAGTCTGTAACTTTCCACTTGCCTAAAACAGGGTTCACGACTTGCCATACTCATAGGCAGTCACAGGAATTAGACAAGAGTGGAAAAGCTGGAAGCTTTATCCCTTGAACCAAACTGGCCATGATGAAAAGTCATCCCGAAAGGGCCACTCTTTCGGATGGTTTAGGGGAGGAGGGTGAATTCCAGACCTGCGATGGTCGACTTGAGATGGGCTTTGAGCAGAAGCAGTGAGTGTGGCTGGTGGATTTTGACACATAAGTTTTCTGGGTTTTCGGCCTCTCTAGTAGCTGCTGTTGTTACAACAAAACAGCTAGTTCCAGCTGCGACTCCTCAGAGACAAGCACCCCAATTTAAAGCTCTCCTCTTTGTCCGCAGAATGCCGCTACAGAGAGCTGCTCGGAAGAGAAGCTTCCGGCCCAGCCACCCGGGAGGGCAGGAGAGACAGGAAAGCTTCAGCCCAGCCAGGCCGGCTCCTCCGAGATGGGGACAGGCTCACCGTGGGAGGCGACGGGCACTCTCCCATCCACAGCGAGGCCCCTGGAAGCCTCAAGGCCTGGAGTAGAAGTTGTAAAGATGACTTTTAAGAGCGCAGACTAGTCTTCACTCCAGAGTGAGGACGAGGCGCGCCTGGGTGGCTCAGTGACTTAAGCGCCCCACTCTTGGTTTCTGCTCGGATCCTGATCTCACGGTCCATGAGATCGAACCCCACATCAGGCTCCAGGCTAAGGATGGAGTCTGCTTGAGATTCTCTCTCCCTCTTCCTCTGCCCCTCCCGCTCATGCTTGCTCACTCTCTAAAATAAGATAAATAAACCTAAAGAAAAAAAAAAGTGAAGATGAGCAGCTGTGCCTGCAGCGGCCAGGGCGCCTCCCCTGCATCAGCAAGGCTGCCTGAATGGGGCATGTTTTGCCCCCAAAGGTGACTTCCTGTCGCAGGGGAGGGGGGTGGATGCTGATGAGTTGATGGTTTCTCCAGTGAATGGGAGGTCCTGCCCCTGAATTTCTAAGCAAAGGGTGGCAGACTGGTGGCCTTCTGGAGGAGGTGTCGTCTGGTAGGTAAGAGCTAAAGACCTCCTGGGGGCTTCCTTCAGGATGTCACACCCCAGTCACGTCCAGCACTAATGGCCCTAGAGTGGGAAAAAGGCCAACCAGTGGCCAAACAGCAACTTTTCTCCTTTCACTTCTTAGTTGACACCTGGTACGGGGCAGCTGTGCTGGCCCAGAGTAAGTGCTCCTGGCACCTTCCGGAGCACCTCTGGGCCAGCGACTCACACAGAAACTGTGCTCCCGGTGCAAGCTGCGTCCCACTGCACCCTGCCAGGTGGATGCCGTGATGGTCCACTCACACTCGAGGAAACTGAGGTACAGAGAGATCAAGTAGGGAAGGCTGACGCTGGGTCCGCCCTCATTCACAGAGGGGACAGGCTGGGAGGGGAGCAGTGTGTTGGGGTCCCGGCCCGCAGAGGAGATCCTGCTCTCGGACCCTCTGATTAAAGGGTGATTAAAGGGCCAGGGGTCCGCCCGGGGTGCTGCCTGGGGCTGTGTATGGATTTGATTGGGCTGTGCTGACCCCTGCCTTTCCAGATGGACAGCACAGAACCAACCACCCTGGTCCCCATCCTTGCCCAAGGAGAAGAGCCTCTTGGGGGTGGGTTCCCCCCAAATATTGGGGTGGAGGCCTAGGGATCCGTACTGCTCACAGACGTGGCCCCTGATTCCTGAGGCCAGGCTGACTGGGAAAACACCTGTTACAGAGAACCCACCAGTGGGGGCATTAGGATCACTGCAGCCCCTTCTGCCCCATGATGGGGGGCTGCTCTGCTGACGCTGTGGTCCCGGTCAGCCCTCCACGGAGACCCACGAGACACCCCACGCCTGTTGTCCTCCCAGCCCCAGTTCCTGTCAGGGCAGCTCTTCCCGAACGACTGGCTGGTCTCTGCCTACCTAACCTCCTTCCCTGTTTCCTCCTCCCTTCCTTCCACGCCTGCTCCTTGTTCACACGGGACGTGGGCTACACCTCCCAGTGCGACTGCCTCCAAGACCATGCTTCTCTCCCACCAACGGCCATGCCTGGAGCTCCAAGCGACGTCACTGCCTTACACAGCCCTCTGGACAATTCCGTGAGGAAGTGCACACGGTCTCCACTTTCCAGAGGGGGAAACGGAGACACAGAGAGGCCAGGTGACTCACCGAAGGTCATACAGGTACCGCAGGGAGCCGGACTTCCTCCCAGGGCACTCACCCTCGCTCGGGCAGGCTCAAGGAGTGGAGTGAGCCCTTGGCACCTACTGTGGGTGGAAACGCGTCCCCAAGAAGACATGTTGAATCCCGACTCGTCTATCTGCGACTGTGAACTTACTTGAAGGGGGGGTCTTTGTAGATGATGTCAGGCTACGGGGGGGTCGGACTGGAGTAGAGGGCCCTAAATCCCATGACTGGTGTCCTTATAAGGAGAGAGATTTGGGGACAGACAGGCATAGAGGGAAATGAGCCACGTGAAGTTGGAGGCAGAGGCTGCAGCAGCTCGTCTGTGAGCCGAGGGTTGCCAGGGCTGGCTGGCAGCCCCCAGAAGAAGGATGAGGCAGGCAGGGAATGCTCCTCCCCTAGAGCTCTCGGAGGGAATGGGGCCCTGCCCACACCTGGACTGCAGACTCTGGGCCTCCAGAGCTGTGACAGATTCCATGTCTGTTGTTTCAAGACCCCCATTTGTGGTACTTTGTTGTGGCAGCTGCAGGAAACCAGTATGGGACCTTTCACAAGGGGGACTCATCCCCACTTAGCCTCTGAGACTGGTCCACACAACGTCCCTCTCTGGTCTCTGCTCGTTCTCTTTCACCTGTCCACCCGTCCTCGGAGAAACACCTGTCCTCCTGCCTACCTATCCGCCTGCCCGTCTGTCCTCGGAGACACACCGGGATTCTCGGCTCTTCCAGGAGGCCCTCTCTGCTGCCTCAGCTGTAAGGGATCCCCTGTGAACAACCAGCAGCGAGGCAGAATCTGCTCAGTGAGCCTGGCCACAAACCAAATGCTGTCTGGTGGTCGAGCCGGCTTGTGGTAAGAGCCCATGGTCTATGGTCAGGACTCGAAGACACACAGGCGGGCTCCCCCACCAGAAGTGGATGACCAAGCCTCCCCGCCCAGGGTGCCCCCAGCCTCCCTGTCGGGGCTGCCTTAGAGGCGCAGATGCTGCCTCCAGTCCTGTTGTCAAGGAAGCAGCAAGGATGAGACACACTTTACAGGGGAATATTCTGGAAAGGGGGTTAGGGCCAAGACCAGTCAGCGCCATCCACCCCATACCTATGGAGACTGGGGATGTTCCTGGTGCTGCGAGCAAGGCTCTGCTCTTAGGGGCTGCAGATAAGAGGGCCAGCAGGGGGACAGAACAGGGGGACTGAGGATGGTCTGGGACACATTTGCTCGACCCGGCGCTTGGGAAAGTCTCTCTGAGGACCAGGATGTGATAGAGGGGAGGGAGCCAGCTGTGAGAAAATCGGGGGGGACCAGACGTTGCAAGGGCCCTGAGGAGGGAACGAGCTTGGCAACTTCCAGACCTAGAAGGACAGAGCCTCCTGAGTGGGAGTGGGTCTAAGCCGAAATCAGAGCAGGGAAAGGCCATGTGGCCTCGAGGGGATTTGGGATCCATTCCTGGCACCCTGGGTGGGCCAGGGAGGAGCAGAACCGAACCAAGATCTGGGTCCAGCAGGTGCCATGTGGGTCTGGGGCCTCTAGCCAGTCCGCTGGGAAAGCTGCTGCCACCTCTGAGGCCACATCTCTGGACCCCCTGCCCATAGCTACTCCCCAGGGTGGGTGCGGGGAGGGGAGCTCATGCAGGCACTGTGTGGCTTTAAAAATTTGATGCATTTTTTTTTTTTAAACCACATGAGTTGAGGAAAGTGAAGAAGCAGCAGAGAAAGTTAACAGGAAAGCCTTTCCCCCAGCTGCGAGCTCAGTTCAGCTGATAAAACGCCCAGGCCTGGGGACCAGCTGTCCCCTTGCTCCCCAGAGCAGGCGCGTATCTGGAGGCATTATCTTTTTTACATTAATATTTAAGACCGAGTTTAACGGAGTCGCAGCCCCGCTGCTGGCGGGGATGGTGGCCGTGGGGCAGCACTTATCTGGGATCTTTAATAACTGTGGGCATTAGTCGCAGAGGCCTGTTTTCCCGATAACTGCAACACCCCTGGAGGCAGCAAGATGAAATCTGCCAGATAAAGAAGGGGCCGTGTGGGTGTGACCACCTTTGGCCCATCAAATGTGAAAGGCGCTGTGGTTTCTGTTCCCCTCTGCCCCCTGGAAAGTGGGTTTTCCCTGGGTTCTTAGCCCCCTGGCTAGCTCCCCACGTTTCTGATGGGGTCCAGATTTTCCTTGGGGTGTCAGGCGAATAAGCGATTGGCTCCCGTCTCCCCCCACCCCATGTTAGCTTCCTGGGGCTCCCAAAATGGAGCACCACAACCTGTGGGGCTTCAAAGACTAGAAATAGATCCTCTCTGAGTTCTGGAGGCCAGAAGTCTGAGATCCAGCTGTGGGCAGGGCAGTTTCCCTCTGGAGGCTCCAGGGGACCCCCGCCCCCTGCCTCCTCCAGCTCCTGGTGGCTGCAGGTATCCCCAGACTCGTGATCGCGTCTATTCTCTGCCTACTCCATCATGTGGCCTGATCCCCGCGTGTCCTCATATGGCCTTCTTTCCGGGGCACCAGGCATCAGAGTTAGGGTCCACCCTACCGCAGGAGGGCCTCGTCTTAACTGAGTCCATCCGCAATGACCCTATTTCCAAACAAGGCCACATTCTGGGGTTCAGCGTGGACACGACTCTCCCCGGTGCACCTGCCATCACGAACTGTATCCACCACGGAGGGGGCTGGGGTCTTCCAGGGGGGAAGCCGCTTTGCCTCACCCTATTGCCCTCCACCTGCCTCGTGCTGGCCCAGCCACGCCGGCCAGATGTTCCCCTGTCTCCTTGGCCTGGAAGGTTCCACGCTGCATCTTAACATGTCCCCCTTTCAGATGGTCGTGGTCTCAGCTGTGCCGGGCTTGTCTTACTTCCTTAGGTGGTTACTTGCTTTTTCTCTGCTTCCCTGAATAAGGATGTACCGTCCACGAGGGTGGGGGCCCTGTCCATCTTGTTTGTGTGGCATCTGGACCCAACAGACCCGCCTCCCCCTTTTTTAAAGGTTTTACTTATTTATTTGAGAGAGAGACCGAGAGCATGAGAGTGAGAGTGAGTGAGCGGGGTGGGGGGAGGGGCAGAGGGAGAAGCAGACTCCCTGCGGAGCAGGGGGCCCAACAAGGGACTCGATGCCAGGACCCCAGGAATGCAACTGAGGCGCAGGCAGACACTCAACCGTCTGAGCCACCCAGGCACCCCTGGAGCCAAAAACCCCTAGTAAACATCTGCTGAATTAATGACAAGCATCAGTGACCAGTGCCCCACCCCTGCCCCCCAGTCTCATCTCCCTCTTGAGAAATTTCCACTAGAATTAGGAGCTGCTGGGGCCAAACCAGCTGATACTCTGTCCCCGCTGACAGCTGGATTTAGAACACAAAACCTTAAGAATTCTGCCATCTAATGGACTCACAGCAGAAGTGCCTTGTTTCTTTAAATGGCAACCACACGATCAAACAAACAATGGGCCGCAGGTCCAGACACGAGTCCACAGCGGCCTGTTAAAGCCATTGGGCTGGTCTCTGCTCTCCTCCCCAGAGAGCAACCAGACACCCCCCGGGGCCTGTGTTAGACGGAAGCCGCATCAAAGACGGGATGCCCAATAACGTCTGAACTTCGGAGAAACAAGGTTGTAGTATAAGTATGGCCCAAATACTGTGTGGGATATACTTACACTAAAAAAAAAAAAAAAGTTTATTTGAAATTCAAATTTAACACAGGAACAAAACCGGAGCGCCTGCAATGGATAGATGCAAGCGCCAGCTCTGGGGCTCTCCGGCCGCTCCCGGAGGCTCTCAGCCCAGAAAGTGGGCCGACCAGAGCGCTGCCCCAGATGCTGATTTCAAAGACCAGCCAGCTACACAGAACATCCTTCTGAACTTCCAAGCAGAGCGAGCCCTCCGCGCCTGTCACCTGGAGAGCACAGGGGCCTCTGCTGCGGACGCGGGCGCAGGGGCGGGCAGCTAATTTCGGAGGCCGCCTGCGGAAAACCGCCCTCCCCGCCCGTGAGGACGGTCCAGCTCATGGTGCGACGAGAGCAGAACACGTCCTTGCTCAAGCACAACCGCACCCAGCCCGGGCAGACGTCTGGTCTGGCGCCAGGACGAGCTTATCAGAGGTGACGAACTGAGAGGCCTTTTCGGGAATTCGTGTCTAGCCAGCCCCCCGTCACTCAGCTGTCCCAGCGACGGCGCAAGAAGGCAAAGGACAACCGCGCACTGAACCCCTGCTGCAAAGCGTTGTCAAGAAACCGCGCTCTTCTCCCGCGGAGCGCATATCAAAGCGGTCATCGTGCTGGTCCTGGAGGGCAGGATGATGCCGGGGAGGACAGACTTTGATTTCCCCTCGCACGTGTCCGCGTGGCCGGACTCCGTGAACTCGTGCCCTCCACCCGGCGTCCCGTCCCGTCACTCGCCGCGCTCCCGCAGCCCCCTCCGGTGGCACCTGCCTGGTCCTGCGCGTCCTGCCCAGCCCCTGCGCCGCCCTTACCGGTACTTCATGCCCGTGCGCCGGGCGGTGCAGCCGTCCAGGGAGAGGCCGTGCATGCGCAGGAAGCTCTCCATGTTCCTGGCCTGGGCGGCCGCCCGCACCTCCCTCAGCCGCTGCAGCTCCAGCGTGTCCGTCTGGCGCACGGGGTGCAGGGCCCAGTCCGAGTGACACCTGCTGCTCACGCTCCTCAGGCTCTCGCTGTACGTCATGGACAACATGGTCCCGCCCGGCCCGGGGGCTGCCGCTGTCCGGACGGGAAACGCGGGGAGTGGCGATGAGTGAGGGACGGGGCCGCTGCCCCTCCCCCCGCCCGGGTGCAGGCCCGGGGGCTGTGTCCGGGGCAGGGGTGCTGCAGAGACACGTCCTCCGGCCACAGCGGCCACAGCAGGTCTTGGCACCCGCGGCCGGGCCCCGGGAAAAGAACTCCTCCTGACACCAGAGTCTCCGTCCTCGTCCTCGAAGCTGCCCGGCTGGGAATCTGGCTCAGCCCCATCCTCTGCCCTCGCCTCCCCGAGACAAGCGCAGGCCAAGCTGCATTCCAGGCGGGAGAAACTCAAAGGGGCTCCAAATGAAAACAGGGGCAGAGAGCATGCAGAGAGCCCGGCCCCCCACTGTCAAAGGCACCACGTCACAGTGCTCCCTGGCGGTGTTGCCAAGGTCAAAGCAGGTACTGGGCTGTCTCCGGGGTGATGACGCAGGACGAGCCGGCCCGAGGAAGGCCCTATTCGTTTGTTCACGAGACGCACAAAGGGAGCCCCTAGCCACATACACGTCCTCTGCCCGTAGAAAGTACCGCGGCACCAGCAGATTCCACGGGCTCCATCCTCCACGATAACCAAATATGTCACAAGCCACACGTTTTGCCACAGACGGAATGGGATGTGTGTAAGGAGGGGGGTGACAAGAGAGGGACAGAGGTTCCGTGCAGATAGGGAAACGGCCAAGCTGAGATGGGAGGAACCGTTGCTAAACTCTCCTCCTGAGCGAGGACCACACTCTCGGAAACTAGAAACAGCACAGGTGCCCCTCAACGGGGAAACCGGTTACGGAAATGAGAGTCCATCCCTAGAACGGAAATTGGCGCAGCCTTCCGCGAGGCTGGTCTCCATAGATGGGTATGTGGTGATTCCTCGGAGACGGAAGTAAAGAAAACACCGGGCAAGCGGGAGAAGCTACCGTCTGTGTTAACGCACGTGCGTGCGTGAGTGAGACGAGGAGGGAGCTGTGGCCGCGCACCCACGTCCTGCAGTATCCGTGGGCAGCAAGGACACAGTTGCAGGGGTCAGGGGTGCTCTACAACCTGGGGAGCCCCTGCACACCGGACCACAGCCCTCTGCCCTGGCTCAGACGCCCACAGGGCGGCCCCAGCATCAACCCCAAGGACGGAAGGTGGGACGGGAGCTGCTAGGTCAGCAGCAGAGCGGGATCCTGGAGCCCAGTCCTGGTGGCTGGACAAATGCGCACGGTCCCCAAGGGGCAGCAAGTTCAAGCGTCCCTGGGAGGGGCTGGGAAAGCTGTCCCAGGAGCTGCGGCAGCTGCGGAGGCCTTGGCTCTGTCCCCGAGGGCAGAGGTGCTGCCCTGGGCTAGCCCCCTCCTTGGGTGAGACCCCCCGGACCCCCACACCTCACAACTCCCGTTCCTGCTGCGATTTTCCCCCATGGCTGCGCCCTCTCTTGACCTAACAGAGTCTCCTCTAACCGTCTCATTTGTTGCACCTGATCCAGGTCAGGTCCAGGAGGATGAGGATCCTCCCATCTGAGGCTCAGTGTCCCCCGCAGAGACTGGTCTTCCCTGACGTGGCAACAGCACCTCCCCGACTCTGGCCTGAGGCTCTAAGCAGCGTGCTTTCTGCTGCGGGGGCAAGGTGGGGGCCTCTGGGGCCAGGACTCCCCCTCACCACGGCTCAGAGCCAGCGGGAGGGGGTCTGCAGGGTGCAGGACGGCTGGCATCCCCCAAGGGTTTGGACTAAGGGGATCAGGGATGCTACAGAAGGTAGAGATGTCCTGGGCACGAAAATTCCCATGTCCAGGAGCATCACTCTGGAGGTGGTGGAGAGGCCCACGGCTCCAGGATGGGGGTCATCTTAGGAAATGGGGCCATGGAGGCCCACAGGTAGCAGCACGGATCCCCCCTCCCCTCCTGCTGGCCCCTCAGCCCCTCCAAGCATAGCCGGGGGCAGGGCAGCGTCGGGCAGCAGCTTTAGAAGTGGCAGTGTGGCCGGCGGCCCGTCCTGCATGGGGCAAAGGCGGACCAGTTCTGGCTTCCCTGGGGGTCCCCGTTCAGAGAAGAGCAGCCTGGCAGGCTGGGGCTACAGCAGTCCTTCCCGAAAAGCAGGACCCACCTCGGACGCACACATTCCCAGCCAGGCCGAGATCAATAACCATTAGCTTTCAAGACACTAGCCACAAAAAACCTGGTCTGGTTTGGCTTTGGAAGTCTAGCCAAGGTCCTGGGGCTGGGAGGGCGGTGTGCCTACGCACCCAGGTCCTGGACAGGGGCAGTCCTGTCTGTCACCTCCTCAGTGAGACCCATGCAGGCCCCCGATAGCTCGGAGCCTCCGTCTCCCTGTCTGTGAAGTGGGACGAGCAGAGGCTGATTGTACCAGCTGAGCAGACGAGCCTGGTCGGGGGCTGGCGGTGCAGCTGGGAGTCGGCTGCGGGTGGGGAAGCGGCTGCCATCAGTTGGGACACCAGTTAGGAAAAGTGGGGTGGAGAGGACAGAGGCCAGAGGGCAGGGCAGATCCCCGGAGTGGGCACAGGGGAGCACAGGCTTGAATGCTACCAGGGAGTGTTGCCAATACCGAACATGAGTAGGGAAGGCTGGACAGCATGAAAGCCGGCATTGGTGGTTGACCCTGGTCTTGCACGGACCACGCATTCCTAACGAGATGGGTGCAGGCAGGCAGGGTACAGCCAGGATTTAGAGGGTGCCCTCTCTGTGGGAGCTGGGGTCCCCTCTGCTTGTGATCTTTCCTTATAGCACACCTCACAGCGACCTTGGGTGTGGGCCTGTGGGTGTCACCTGCAGCACGGTGGCGAGTGTCCCCCGGACGCCGGGACTGGCTCTGGCCAGGGGACTCTGAGAGAGGTGGGGTGTGGACAAGCGTAGTGGCCTTGGCTGGGTGTGGCAGAGTGAGGACTGGTGCCCACGAGGGCTCACTGTGGGGGAAGAGCTGGGAAATGTTCCTCCTCTCCTCCCAGGGAGGCAAGACCCCACTGAGGAGGACGGACACAGAAGGCACAGAGGTGCTCTGATGGTCTGCCCACGGGAGAGGACAGTCTGGCCCTCGGGACTTCTTCATGCTGGGGATTATTCCTGGTTTCCTCTCAAGGTGACTGGAACCCGCTGGGGTGGCTGGAAGAAGGGGCCTCGGGAAGACAGGGAGGGAGAAGGGAGGGCCCACTGCCGGGGCTCCTGCCTCCGGCCCCTTGCTTTTCAGGGCTCAGGGGCGCATTGACTTTGACCTCGCGTTCTTCCTCCTCCTCACCATCCGGCCCCCCACGCCATCTCAAGAAAACCTAGCCCCTTACTCAATAGCCATAATGAGTTACAGGCACCCAGATTCTCCCTGGCACCACAGACCACATTTTGCAAATCGATTCTGGTGGAGGGAGGGCTCGGGGGGATTCCCGTGAACGAACACGGAACACCGTGACACGGGAAAGCGAAGGGGAGGCATCGACCTCATTAAGTCAGCTGGGCCCTCGACCTCCCCCAAGGGCCAACCACCTGGCGTTTCTGAATTGCGTGGTGCGTTTACCGAAAGCCACCACAGCCTGACAGGTGAGGTTCGGAAGGAACCCCGAAGGGCTCTTTTACACGGAGACATGGGTCTCGGTCTTCGAGAAACCAGCGCAAGTTCCGAAAGCGGGAATGCAAGGGGAAAGCTGCATCATTCTGGGGCGCGGCTCGAAAATGCACGGCAGCGCATCACAGCAAAGCAAAGCCACCTGGCTGGACAGCAGGCAGCAAACCGAGGCCCCAGTGAGTCCCCCACCCCGACTCTGCTGTCATTCGCGGGAAGCCCCCACAATGCTGAATCCTCGTGGTGAAGCCGGACGCCCAGGTCTCCCTGGGACGGGAAGACAGACGGTCCCCAGCCGGCAGGTCTGGGAGGCAAGCACGCTCAAGCAGCACAAGGCCCACCCTTCCCCTCCTCCCACTGTCACCTTGTAGCTACCTAGGCCCGGCTGCTGCTTCTTCTTTTTTTTTTTTTTTTTGAGGTTTTCTGCTTTGAAAAAATATACAGGGTCATCTAATTTCAGATCAGCCAAATTCAGCCCCCATACAGGCTCTCTGTGTCTTCCATTCCTGGGATGGAACGGAATGTTGCTGGTCCCCCAGCAGCAACCCCGAGAAGGCGGCCGTCCCCAGACTCCTGGAGCTGAGGGGCCACTCACCTGCCTTCCTGGCGTCTGCTCCTTAACAGGGATACAGCCTGGCTGACTAGGGCTCACCAGATGCTCTAAGGCTCTGCCCCAGCGGCTGCTTCATTAGCAAGTGTCACCGTCGGACTTAGAAGCAATTGGTGAATGAGACGCGCCCCATGAGGGTCGAGCTTGGAGGCAGGGAGTCCATTAGTCTATTAGGGCGTTTTTAGCTCAGTGAGAGGCTGAATTATTCACGAGCGTATCTTCCCCTAAAAGCCCGGGAAGTGCAGTTCCGCGGTGCAGCCTGGCAAGGCCCGCTCCTGGCACGGGGGGCTGGGAGGGGGCACCGACTGGGGTCCGCCCCTTCCCATGGGCACACTCCCCACCAGTCCTCCACTGCCCCGAATGCCAGAGACATGGGCCACAGGTGGGGAGTGGCAGGCCGTGCGTTGGTTATCCAAGGCCAGGACCCGGGGCTCACAGCTCTTCCTACCACATTGCGCAGTATGGGGCCGGGGGTCCCCAGAGGATGTGAGCACCACTCCCGGGGAAGGGGCTGGGGTCTGGCAAGACCTGCCTTCAGCAATGTAGACAGGTGTCCCTCCTCCCTTCTACTGGGACGTGCCCCAGATTGGTATAACCTATATGGTCAGTACCTATAAATGGCCAGAAGGTTCTGGAAGCCTGCTATTTGAACACCACACTGCCACTCCCTCTAGGAAGGGGCACAGGGACCCTTCCTCACAGCACACGTTCTGACCTGGTTTCGGAAGATGCTTTGAGGCTGAACTCTGGGCTGAAGCCGTGCTGAGCCCCGTTCCAGGGTCACGACCCCAGGGGTGCTCCTTCCTTGGAGTGCCAAGAGCTGTGTGGATGTCTCCCACCACAGGTTCTGCCTTCCCGGTATTATTAGTCCTGTGGGTTCTGGGTTCTGGGCTATGTCGCACAGTGGTTCCAGGGCCTCTACCCTTCTTAGCCTCACCTGCCTGAGGTTCTTCTATGGGGGGGGGGCGGGTATATTTTCCCACCCTCTGACATCTGGCATGGTCATGAGACTTGCTTTGGCCAGAAGTACGAGCAGGAGGCCCACGCGCGGCTTCAAACCGTGGGCCTTTAGGGCGCGACGTGTGTTGGCTCTTCCTTCAGCGCTTTTGCCTGGAGCAGCCTCTGGTCAAAAAGGACGCGAGGAGGAACACCTGGGCCCCACCTGCGGCTCAGAGCAAACCTAGCGGAGCCCAGCCTGCACGAAACACACGCTTCCTGTTGCAGGGAACCGAGCCTGGAGGTTGTTTGTTACGCGCCGTTCGCCGGAACAGCGGACAGACACAGGGTCTCGCCTCCCTTACAGTCTGTGAGCTGCTGGAGGGCAGGACCTCAAATGTCTCTGCCCTATCAGGGGAGGGACCACATGCCGACTGACCTCACTCTCTTAGGGCCGCTGAGTCGGGGCCCAGACGACCAGGACGCCCCCTTGGGAGTGGCACCCAGGACATTAAACAAAGGTACCATGTCATGAGAGGTCATCGTCAGAGACCCTGCAAGAGAAACCGAGTGTCTACGAGAAGACACCACACCGGAGACGCAAAAGGTGGGGCGGCCGGAGTCCGGGGGTGGGGGAACTCGCTGCTGGGAGGCCCGGATGGAGGTCTGAGCGTCTCGGGGGCGGTTCTCCAACAGAGCTTGCCTCGGGGCAGGACAGAGGGTTCCCTGGGAGTGGACAACAGGTTGGATCTGTGAGGCCCTGAGGGCCAGCGAGGGCTATGGGATCCTCTCTGGCTTCAGCTCTGTGATACCCCACAATTCTCGGCCCCTGCCCTGGGGGCCCCTTCCGGCTGGCAGTCTGGGCTGCCATTCTGCTGCCCGCTATCTCGCTCCTCTCCTCCAGGGTCTTTGGTCTCATTGGTCAAATCCTCCTGGGGTGAATGTCTTGTCTATGTTCTGACGTATGACGCCATCCCACCTACATGATGGCTCACGTGTCATCCCATAAAAGCCTTTGCAAGCCCAAGTTCAGCTCTAACCAGTTCAGGTAAAATCTCATCTTCCGCTCTATTTCAGGTAAAATCTTATCCAGCAAAAATTTCAGTCATGTCTTCGGGGCTCTCTGGAAGGAGTGAGACCCCATGGGAGGCACTGAAGGGGAGGTGAAATTAGCACGAGGACACAGGCCCACGGCCATGCTCACAGGTGCTGAGGCTGCGGGAGGGGCTGCCGGCCCCAGCACTCAATTCCCCACGCAATGGTGATAACCGGCTCCCCGCTCTGCACCAGCAGGTGGGCATGGCCCCGGGGAGCTGGTCTAGAGAGAGACCTCCCAGCTCTGAATGCCGAGGCACACACGACACACCAGGGCTCTGCTCCCGAGAGCCATACCGAATCCCCACAGCCCCGGGGCTGACCTGTGTCATGCTTAACATTGACACTTTCCCGACAGGAGGAAAACATCTGCTGAAATAAATTCCTGCAGTTACAGACTGCCTGAGAAGCACGTGTCTTTGTGGCGCGCCTCCCCACGCCACAGCTGAGCTGCCCAAAGGAGGAAGGGACAAGCCCGGGAGGACTTTGCTGGCTGACCTGCCTCAGCCTGGGCTGTGAGCCAGGGCCCCTCGAGACCATGTACCTGTGGGGCGCAGCCTTGCACCGAAGAACAGGGTGTGCCCATCCACCACCCAGGAGATGCCCCAGAAAATGCCAGCAGGTCCAGCCCCGACCCAGGTCACACGGCGGCCCCACGCCCCCGAGAATGCATTGGCCTTGAACTGCCCCTTTGATCCCAAATCAGCTCAGACCCAAAGAGAAGCGTCTGAGCTGGGTTTGCCTCCCACCTCGTTGACCCGGATCACCCAAGAAGCACACACCCGCGACAACAGACATGTGACAACAGATGTGTGACAACAGGCGTGCGGCCTCCGCCGCGGACAAGTGAGAGTGTGAGGCGGATCAGGGTGAGCTCAGCAGGGATCAGGCCATTTGCTCCAATCCAAGCGGATTCTGGAACGGGGCACACACCAGGATCCCGGCTTCACGGCATGCATCGGGACATCACATAACGCGGTGCGGAAGGCACCGGCAGAGGACCCCAGCGCCTGTCTTACTGGGGAGTCTCACCGGCGCCGCGAGCTGGATGGGCACGGCCCTCCCGCCCGCACCCCTGCCTTCCGCGAGCAAGCTGTGGGGGGAGCGGGGGGCTTGTTACCTGTAGAACTGCAGCTGCCTTTTGGGGCTCCCATACCGAGTACTGCGGACAGCGGTGGAAGACAGAGAAAAAGGAGAGAGAGAGAGAGAGAGTCCACAGTGGGCGTTAGCCGCAGGGAGGTGCAGGCCCCAGGAAGCAGCAGCGACACCCCACAGCCCGCCCACCCAGCTCCGCCCGTGCACCCGGGGACAAAGTGCTCAGCGGCAGCGCCACCCAGTGGCACGCGGAGGCAGAAGCCCGGTCTGTTTGGTGGACGCAGGCAGGTCCGCCCCGAGCCTGCCTCGTTCCCACACGGGGGCAGGGGCGCGAAGACGAGGTAAACCTCTGAGCGACAGTCTGGGTTTTAAGGAAATATGCTCTAGGATGACCGTACAAAACCCTCAAGCCGAGGCGTGGCCCATCCCCCCACACACTGGCGAGACTGCCTGGGACCACAGCGTTCTTTTCAGGATTCTGATCAAGGAGGGACGCCCCCTTTCCCTGTGGGTTCTACGGATACTCGCTCTGGGTCAGGCCCTCACGATTACGGAGGAAGGCCCAACCCATCAAGGGCTCATGGGCCCCTGGGGTCCCACCCCGGCCCATCTTTCGTGACGGCCACGGCTGTCTGGGTCCTGGGCTCCATGCGTGGGGCAGCAGCTGTCATCCGACCAACGCCTTCTCTCCCCGTGGTTCAGCCGGGGCTGCTCTCCACACGGAAAGACCCAGAGCTGGATTTGGAACTGGCCTCCACGGAAGGAAGGCAAGGGTGCCCGGTGAGCCGCTGGCCGCTCCTCCCCCCACCCCCCAATGCAAGGCTCTGAGCCTCCCTCAAAGGAGGCTGCACAAGTCGGGGCGTGTAAGAAAGACAGAGAAGCTGGGGAGGGCCCCCCTCACTTCCAGGCCTGTGCCTCCAACAGAATCCTTCAGAAGAGTCGGGGACAAGTCTCACCCTGGCTTTGCTCCACCAGTACAATCTGGGGTTTTAAAAGCTTCCGTTCCTTCCCTCAGAGAAAGCTCTTGCTGACCTGTACCTCAGAGCCCTGTGGGCCTCCCTTGGTCCTTCCCTCTGGATCCAGGGCTGGTGACTGGCCTCGGGGGTCCCTTCTCAGAGGCAAGACCGAGTCTGAGACTGGCCTGTGTGGGTCGGGGGCAGGGGATCACCTGTAGATCATGCCGGGGGAGCCCGTCTGTCGCAGAGAGAGCCGAGCTGGGGAGCCCGTGGTCGATTCCGGATACATGGGGCCTGGCCTCACTGGTCCCGACTTGCTCTCTTCTTCACAGATGGAAGATTCTGGAGGAAAAGCAGAGTAGAGGGGAGGTGGTTCAAAAGACCAGTTGGGTTTGCCCCAGACGCTCTGTGACGGCGAAGGCCCAGTTTGCTGGGCATCCGTATGTCCCTCGTGAGACAGACAGACAGACCAGCCCACGGGGGCTCAGACAAAGCTGATGGTTGGGGTCATCGGCTCTGTAAGGGATTTCTACTCTCCCATCCCTGGGCTTCATGAGATTCTTCTGACTCCCAGCTGCCTTCCTGAGGTTCTGAGAGCCCTTCTCTACTGGTCCCAGGGGGCATCGGTGGGCTGAGAACTTTGGACCGTCTCCGTTGTATTCTTTAAAAAAACCTGAGAACTTTGGACCATCTCCGCTGTCCCAGGAAGTGGCACCACCGTCCCCCAGACTCATCCTTGATGCTTCAGCTCCCCCCACCCTGGCCCAGGGCTTGCTGGTGTCACTGTTCAGCTTTCAGGAAGGCAGCTGGTCAGATAACCCCAGCTCCTGGGACTCAGGCCCTCCCCCTGGGTGTGACCTCCTCCCGCCCCACAGGTCAGGGCAGAGGTGACAGGATATCACTTCCGTGATCAGGTGACACAGACAGTGCCTTCTGTCTGGCTAGCAGACTCCCTCCCTTGCTGGCTCTGAGAAGCAAGCTGCCACAGCTGGAGAGGGCCGTGGGGCCAGGAACGGAGGCCCTCAGTGTAACTGCCCACAGAGAAGGGAATCCTTCAAACCGTGTGGACTTGGAATTCTGAGTTTCCTCCCGCAGTCGAGCCTTCAGATGAAACCATAACCCTGGCCAAACCCCTTGGCTGCAGGCTTGCGAGGCAGCAGACGTAGCAGAGCCCTAACTGAACTCCTGACCCAGAGAAACCAAGAGTTTTACGTCCCTAAGTTTGCAGGCATATTTTACACAGCAATTGATAATGAATACCGACAGACACATTGGTCCATTTACTGCCCCCCCCCAACCCCCGCTACCCTCAGGGCGAGCCATCATCATCTGTCACTTGAACCACCAGGTCAGTCTCCTGACTGTGCTCCCTGCTTCCCCCTGGCAGCCAGGGGCAATTACTTCTAAAGGAGATTAAGTCATGCACCCCTTTCTTCCCTTCTCCCATAGGCCAAGTGCACACCTGCCACTGGGCCTTTGCACTTACAGTTCCTTTTGCCTGGAATACCCTTCCGACAGACCTTCTCATTGTTGGGCCTCCCTGGGGAGCCTGCCGGACTGTCGAGCTCTGGGATTCTCTCCAGGCACCCTGCCTGCTGTCCCATGTGGTCAGCACAAGCTGACCTTCTTGTTATCTGTCCCTGAGTTGTGAGGTTTGACTCTCTCCGGAGGGCCAGCTCCACCAGGACAGAAATTTTGCTGGTTTTGCCACTGTGCCTAAAACAGGGTTTGGAACTCAGTCGGGATTTAATATGTGGCTCCCAAAAGAGTGATGGTTCCTGATCCAAAATCACCTTGCCCTGTGCCAATGGGCAAAGAGATGGTCTGGGTTCAAAATACAGCCCCGCTTGCCCCCAGTGGGGCTTCACTGCTGAATGCCCGTCTAGAGGGCTTGTTCACCTCACTCTTCCTCCCTTCAGGACAAGGACCTCCGGTCGGCAGGAAGCCGGCTTCCTCTGGACACGCCCCACCCCCTGGCCGGGGCTTCTGTACGAGATATGGGTTCTGTCTCTCTCCTCACCGAGCTCCCCTCTGAGTGAGGGGCGTGCGCATGTGTGTGAACACGCTGGGAAAATGGGGACACAGAACGTAAGCCAGAGTCCCTAGAGTCACAGCCTTGTGGAAATGACAGAAATGATGGGGTCCATGAAGGTCCCCAAAGTTGTATTCTTTAAAAAAACCTCATTGAGAAAGAAATGACAAAGGAAGTGAAAGGACACGGAAATCCTTAAAAGAAATGTGGTGGATTCTCGGGGGATGTTGAATCCAGTCTTCGGGCTTCTCAGGGGACTGCTCACGAGCGGCAAGTGCCCTAACCCAGGCTGCCCTCTCCTGGGCCCTTGTCCGCAGGGCCCTGTCCATCTGTTCCTGGTGGAATGGCTTCGGGCAGACCCTGAAGGCCTCCTGGTCACCTTTCTTTCAAACCCTGGGGTTCCACCAGGGTCACAGTCACCAGATGGACCAGCCTGGCTCCCCCAGCCTGACCCGAGGCTCAGCGCCTTTCCCGCAGAAAGAGGTCGGTCACGCAGCCCCGGGGGCGTTGGGTCCCTCAGCTTTGAGGGTGGGCGGGCCTCTCCTTTGTGCCCATTAGGCGCTCCTGGGGTGTGCTCAGCCAGGTCACTTGGCATGAAACCCAACCATTCCCTGAAGTCTTTAACCGTAAGTCAGACGGTGGTGGGTTCACTGGTGCACAGCGTGTCTGCTGAGGCCCTACCGTGCGCAGGTACTGGAGGCCACCTGTACAACACGGGGCCCTGCCCGCGGGGTCTCGGTCCCCAGCATGGGCACCCAGGGGTGTTGAAATTCCAGACTTCCAGGATCACAGGATCAATCTGAATTCGAGACGGTGGAGGGACCTAGAGTCTCTGGCTCCGCAGAGGTGGGGTGCACCCAAGGACCTGCATCTCTGACTAGGCCCCCCGGGGACGCTGGCGCTTCTGGTCCAGGGACCACACTTTGAGGATGGCGGGTCCTGGAGCAGGAACTGGCGGACAACCAACAACAGAGCCAGTCCGGCCCGCGGCCCATCTCTGTAAACAAGGTGTGCTGCTGGAATTGCCCACTCGGGTCCGAACCGTCCTGCGTCTGTGCCGCACAGCGGCACTGAGCGCACCGTCTGGCTTCGCTGCCGAAGGTGGCTGAGGCTGGTTGGAGGCTGCTCTCCCCGCTCTCCCGGACGGCGCCTTCCCCAGCGCCTCTCAGCTCCGGGCTGAGCTGCTCCCATTCCACCGATGGAATGGAAGCCACCAGAGGCCAGCTTCCCCCACGACCGACGTCAGCTCTTGGAACATCCTGTTTCCCCGGCTGCTGCCATCCAGACGACCCCGCCACGGCCACGGCCACGGCGTTCCCCCTGAGCACACACCCCACTCCAGCCCCACTCGAGCACCCCGTCCCTCTGTGGACAGGCACTTGTAACTTCTCTCGTCTCGAAAGGCACACAGCACAGTTGCTTGGATCCGCTTCCTCCTCCAGCTGCCCTATGTCTCCCATCCCACTCACAGGAAAATCCCTCAGAAGAGTTGTCCTTTCTTGCCTGCAAGTCTCCCTTCTGCCTTCCCCGCTCAGAGGAAGCTGCTCTTGCCAAGGTCACTGTGACCTTCCTGTTGCTAAGTCTGCTGGTGCCCACAGTTTGGCTGACCACCCCCCCCGGGGCTGCTGGGACCCACGCCGTCTGGCCTCTCCTGCCTCCCGTGGCTTCTTCCCACTCTCCTTGGCTTCCTCGGCTCACCTCTCTGACTCTGAGCCTTTTTTCTTTTCCATCTCATGAGGTTGCTCAGACTTCTACCCATCTTTTGGCCCTGACCTGTGTGATTGCGCCGGGACCCCTGTGGTTATTCCTCCAGACCCCATCGTTCCGCAGACCCCAGACCCCAGACTCATCACTTCAACGGTCCTGCGGGCATCTCTCCATCTCCTCTGCAGGGTGTAGTGATCTGTCTGTCCCATGCCTGGTGCTCAGGGCAGCAACAGGGACAGGGACAAGTGGCGCTCTGGGCTGCCAGCAGGGACATGAGGGACGTGTCCCAGAAAAGGCCACATCCCACTCATCGCCTCTGCCTTGCCTGGACTCCTGATGGTCAGGCTCCCTCTGAGCCAGCAGCCAGCTCCCTGGCTCCCAGCCAGGTGCTGGCCGGGCTCTGGTGCCCACTGCACAAGGGACAACCTCGTTCGCCCGGGGAGCTGGCACCTTGGCCACCTGCCAGGGGAGGGAGGGGGACTGCATTCCTCTGACCTGCCCAGAGCCCCCACCTCTGCAGCAGCCACAGTTCAGCCAGGAGAGACCACACGTGCCCAGCGGCCGATCGCAGAGAAGCCCCCGTCCTGCAGGATCTGCCAATCCCAGGCACCGTGGAGGGGGGGCGGGAGGGAGGCGGGCGGGCAGGGCTGCCCCGTCCTCAAAAGGGCAGTTCTGGACCCGAGAACCGGCTGGGCCCAGAAGGGACAACTGGCTCAGAGGATGGGCTGTGGGTCTGCACTTGGGTTCCCCTGTCCCCAGCACTTCCTCTTGGTCTGTGTGTGACCCTGAGCAAGCCACCTGGGTCATTCTCGGAGAAATCCAAGCACAGAGCCTCATGAATGCCGGCCCGTGCTTCCTCACAGGAGAGAGAGAAGAGGACATGAAAACGCTTGGCGCTCCAGAGGGAGGATGCTGGGTAAGTCCTAGCTCTCCGTCATTGTGGGAAGGGCGGCTGGCAATGGCGACTCGGCACTGGGGGCCCCACCTGTGGGCACTGCGGCTCTCGGCTCACTCTTCTGACAACTTGCAAACGTCACGAAAGTTGTGAAGAATGAGCACAGCTCCCACCCCGTCCTTGCACGGTCGGCATTTTGTCTCGTTGGCACGCCTTCCCCTGACCTCTCATCGCCTCTTCTCTCCCGCACTCGCTCACACGTGCTTTAGCCAAAGGAGATGAGCAGCGACAACTTGTCAGTCAGCTCCAGCCTCAGCCTCTGCCAGGGACGGACGCGCCCCGGACCACTCTGCCGGTCCAGAGAGGACAGCTGCATGCGTGAGGGCTGCCTGGCCTGGACTGGGCACCACCGGCCGCTGTGGGACGCAGGACCTGCCACCAGGACCGTTATGTGGAAGGTGACTTTGCCCTCCTGGGGGCACGTTCTGCTGGTTTTAACCTCAGGGCCACCCTCATCACAGGAAGACAGACTCTGGTGAGCTGTGAGGGGGACTTCCGGTCACTGAAGAGGCCTCCCGCTGTCTCCCTACAGTAGGGTCAGGAGCACAAGAAAAGTAGGGCGGCGGAACCCTCCTTGAGCCAGACTTCCTGGTGTGAAGTTAGCACTTTGAGCCTTGGGTGACTTTCTAACATGAAACCTGCCCAGGGCCACCATGCACAGGCCTGCCCTCCTCCAGGGCCGGTCTGATGACAAGCCCACCCTGTCGGGTGTCCTGAGGAGGCGACTCCAGGTGTCAGGGAGGGAGGAGAGGCCCAGGTGGGTTCGGATCTGGCGGATGACCACGGGCAAATCTTCCCACCTTCCTAAGCGCCCGTTTCTCCATCTGTGAAACAGGATGAGGGGGGTTGGGCAGGATCCGACGTGCCCACCAGTGGGGGCGCACTGTGGGGGCCACGGGCTGGGGTCTTCCTGTGTCTGGTCCTGGCGGAGGGCAGGTGCTGGCCCAGGGCCCGGGATGTCTGCACCACGGGCACAGGCGAGTGCAGCTGTCCCTGCACAGACGTGCCCCAGCCTGCTCCTAGGTGGGGGTTTCACCTTCCAGAAAAGCACTGTTTAGGGTCCTTGGACTTGCTACCACATCTGCTTTCCCTTGCTGCCTCTCCGCTGTGTTCTCAGGGGCTGCTGCTCTCTTCCACGTTCCCAGAAAAAGGCGAGTCTCTGGTGGGTGTGACCGGCCACACACAGCCACCACTCGGTGTCCAGACGGGCACTGTCTTCCCTGGGCCCTCTGCGGCGGCTCCCAATTCCTGATCATCTTGGAAACTCGGAGGTTCTGGAAGGCTCGTCCGCACAGAGCTAAGGTCTTAGGAATTACAACACTGTAGGAGTTCTCCTTGCTATGTGCCATGGGTCACACGGGAAACAACGAGGATTTCTCACGCGGTTTTGCAAAGTCAGGAATTGGGGGTTGCCCTGGCCAGGCAGGTCTGGCTCGGGGGGCTCTCCTACGGTTGTGGCTGGGCTGGGGGGTTAAGAGGTCTCACACACACACAGAGGTGAGCAGGGGCCCCCTCCTCACCACCTGGGTCTCTCACGCTAAGGCTGATGGCCTCGCCCGGAGGGAGGGGTTGAGAGAGAGAAGCTGGGGCTTCTCGAAAGCTGGAAATCCTTCCCGCCGAAGCCCGGGAGTTGCGCTATGACTACCGCGTGGCAGGAAACCGCCACCTGTCACGGGGCTAAAGCTGCAGGAGCCATGCAGCCGGCGCGCCCCGCGGAGAGGCAGGAAGGGGCGTAACCACTCAAAACCGCCAGATCCAGAAGGGAGCTTGCGCAACACACCCTTCCTCTCTGTTCCACGAGCAGGGTGCCGCCAGCCGAAACCCCAGTCCTCCCCGGGCACAGGAGGGAGTGCCGCCACCGAAGGCCTGAGTCTGAGTGCACAGGGGGATCACCTCTGGCTGTGGGGTCACCTTTGGGAGTCAGCAGAGAGGCCAGGTCACTGCAGGGGTGGCCCTGGGCCGCTGGGGGGAGGGGCCCGGAGGGGGCAGTGGGGAGATCCACCGGCCCCTTCCCGGGGAGCATCAACAAATCATGCTCAGGTTCAGGTGGGGGGCAGGGAGAGCAGTGACTAATTACTATAGGCAGGCCGCCACGGCCAGGACGCCCTCCTCCTTGCTGCAGAGACACCCCCATTTCTCCTCCAAGTCCTGAGCCGGGGGACCTGTCAACAGTGTGGACATCACATGGTCGGACAGCAGGAGAGGCACTGGGACCAAGCCACGGAGTTCCCGTTAGAATTTCTTGGAAAGGGGCGCCTGGGTGGCTCAGTTGTTAACTGTCTGCCTTTGGCTCAGGTCCTGATCCCAGTGTCCTGGGATTGAGCCCCACATCTGGCTTCCTGCTTGGCAGGGAGCCTGCTTCTCCCTCTCCCACTCTCCCTGCTTGTATTCCCTCTCTCACTGTGTCTCTTTGTCAAATAAATGAATAAAATCTTAAAAAAAAAGATTATATAAAAAAAGAACTCCTTGAAAAGATGGCAGATTAGAATTTTTCAGTCTTCTCAAAGCAACATTCCAACGCTTATCCCCTGATGACAAACAGGCCAGCCCAGCACCGGGCTCAGCTCAGGCCTACACTCTTGCAGGCAGAGGCCCCATTCGTGTCTCATTAGTGCCACAATTAAAAAACAACATCATGGCCCCCAAATTCCAACTTTCCCAAAGCAACACTGAAATGCCTCTCCCCCCATGCAGCCCACCCAGATCCACACCTGCTTCTCGTGCACCTGCCAGCGGGTGGCTCCCTGCTGAAGCAGAAGCCTCCGGGGTGTGCACAGTGACGGATGGGGGCCTGCCAGGCTCTGTGGCCAAAAGCCCCCGGTCTTGGGAACAACTGCCTTCCCTCCCCAAGAGGACATGGAAGCTGGGACCACGGGCGCAGTGGCACCCCGGCTCCATCCTGAGCCTGTGAACCACAAATGGAACAGCGCCCTCCCCGGGTGCCTGGGCAGAGGGAGCCTGAGAGCTGCAGCCAGTCAGGGCAAGATGTAGGAAACAAGCCCCTGAGTGCTCTGGGCTCCAGCATCTTTGTAGCCACAGGTCTGTCCTCGGTCATTCATTGAGCAAAGCCCTGTAGCCCTCCCGGCCCACCCTGGGACGCTCACGGGCCCTCCTGCCACCTCTGTCCAGCCACCCTGAACTCCCACCATGACCACACCCTGCACCCATATCCTGTCCTGGCAGGAAACTGGAAAAGAGAGCCAGTGGGGGAGGGGGATGCTCTCCAGAAAGGACTCGGCTTTTCTGGGTAGGGAGGAAGCTGCTTCAGCCGCAGGAAGCTCCCTGACCAGCCCTGCCCTCCTTCCCCGCATGGTGACCGCTGTCCCTCCAAGACAGGGCTCCATAGGGTCCTCCAGCTGCCCTCCCCTTTGCCCTCTGCTTTCCGCTCTGCAGGAGAGAGGGGTGGGGACCCATTAACTTATTTCTAAGGCAGGGACCCTCACTTCTGCCTGGGAAACTACATTCCACTCTGAGGTGGGAGATCCCTGGCCGGGGGCTCAGGGGACAGCAGGTGGGCAGGGATCCCTCCAGGAGCCTGCAGGGGTTGCGTGACAACTGGTGGCACCCCTCCCCCAACGGCGGGACAGAGGTGGCCCCACAGTGCTTCTGATCTCCAGGCGGCTCCTGTCTTGTTGCTCCAGGGATGAAAGCAGACGCCAGCAGCTCCCAGCAGAGCTGTCTCCGTTCGACACCTCTGCTGGGTGCCAGCCCGCGATGCTACCCGCACCCTCCCCTGCCTGCCCTAGCAGCCGCTTGGTTGTGGGGGGCCTGCCGTGTCCCTGGGCTGGGAGGACGCCTGTAGCTGCTCGGCCTGAGCTGCTGCGATAGATGGCCACGTGGGCTCCGCCTGGGTCCAGCCAGGCCTCTGCAGGGACAGCTCCCCTCCCAGCGGCAGCCAGGCCTGTGCCGGCGTGGGGCCCAGGGGGGCTGCCTGGCCTGATTACCCCGGGGCTGTCAGGGGAGCTCTAAGCCCTGCTCAGGGAGCTGACGTGCCCACCCCCTTGAGCACAAAACCCACTCAGGGAACAGGATCCCTGAAACCCCCCAGGTACCTGCTCCTGAGATAAGACCATTTTCGTGCGCGAGGCGAGGCGCGGGACCGCAGGGCGAACCAGGAAGTCGGTGGCAGCGCGTGTGGGAGGATGCCTGGCAAGCGGGGGGGGCCCCCCCGGAGGTGCTGGGGTGTGGCCTCCACTCACAGGCGTGCTGGAGGGAGGCCCCTGACACCCCAACCTTCTTGATGGTACAGCGACTTCTCGGGGGGAAAGGGCAGGGGCTGTGAGAAGGGGAAGCACACGGGTGTGTCTCCTCCCTCCGGAACATGAGGTGGACACCCACAGGCTAGTAGTGGGGCCCTTTCTCAGGGAGGGAGAGGGACAGATGTGCAGCCAGCACTGGTGATGTCACAGGGGTCCTGCTTCTTGGCCCCAGCTTTCTGCCAGTGCCGGGCTGTAGGCCTTTCACCTGCGTCCCCAAGCCCTCCAAGAGGTCCTGCTGCTCCCCTCAGTCTACAGATGATGACATGGAGGGTCAACGGTCAGGCCCATGGCTAGAATTCAAACCCAGGGCGGATAGACTCCAGAACTCTGCTCTGAGCCCTGTGGGGCTCTGCCTCACCCGTCTCCTCTCCTAGGTCCCAACGCCGTGCCAGGATACGCAGCAGGTGCCCGTGAGTGGTGTGTGGGTGGGGCGGCCTGGGAGGTCAGCTGGGAGGGGACCATCTCCCTCCAGCCTCTGCCTGCTCTGCTCTTCCTTCCCAGGGAGAACCCTCAGCTGGAGGAGAGCGAGGCCAACGCAGGACCTAGACGGAGCAGACCCCCTCCCCTGTGCTCTGCTGAGGTGCAGGCCCAGTCAGCCCCTTACCCACGGTCCTGGGGAGAGGAGCGGGCTCCCTCTTCCCCAGGGGTGGGCGCAGGGCTGTAAGTCTCGGCAGGGAGCCAGCCAGCTTGGCCTGTGTGCAGCAGATCGGGGGTGCTGCTAAGGGTCCCCAGCAGGTTTAGGACACAGACGAGGTGATGGGGAAGAGAAGAGAGAAGGGAGGAGTCATCAGCTCGGGGCGCTTGGTCATACCACCCCGAACGCACCCGGTCTCGTGTGGTCTCGGAAGCGAAGCAGGGTTGGGCAGGGCTGTACTTGCGTGGGAGACACTTAGTTCTTAAATCACAGGTCAGGGGCGCCTGGGGGGCTCAGTGGGTTAAGCCTCTGCCTTCGGCTCAGGTCGTGATCCCAGGGTCCTGGGATGGAGCCCCACATTGGGCTCCCTGCTCATCCGGGGGCCTGCTTCCCCTCCCCTCTCTCTGCCAGCCTCTCTGCCTGCTTGTGATCTCTGTCAAATAAATAAAATCTAAAAACAAAACAAAACAAAACAAAACACAGATCTCCCGCCAGCGGGCGAATGTGGAACTTCCTGAGCGACAGGCGCACCTGCAGCCTCACCTCTTCCAGACACAGGGAAGCCGCCTCACAGCTCAGCGTCATCCGGCCCTCAGTGTCTGTCCCATCTGTACCTCGGACGTTTAAGGCAGAGGACAACGAAATAGAGGCGGCCTTAGACACGCCCACTGAGTCCAGGAGCGGCTCCTCTCCGGGCCGATGAATCTGGGCCCCACATTCAAGCCGCATCGATGGACACGGCGGTAGGGTTGCCAACTGGCCCGACCACCACTCGTGAGCCTCGCTTCCTGAAGTGCCTTCCGGCGAGGGGGGCCTGGGACAGTCCACTGGCAGAGCCCTGGAGGGTGGGGCTTCCAGGAAAAGTTTGCTTTCCTGATGGAAAGGGGTAGAGTCTTCTAGAACATTCTATCCCATGGAGGAGGCTGCCAACCAGGTTCTGCCTCCATTTGCAGCAGGAGTAATGTTGGAGGCTCGGGGGAGCCTCCGGCAGGATTGGGGGGCAGGAGGTGGCACCGCAAAGGCCCTAGTGGGATACTGTCCCCCGTGACTCAACCACGGAACAACATCGAAACCGGACGGGTCCTGGGAGCACCAAAAATACTCTCCCGTGAAGGGGAAGCCTCACAGTGGTCCTGGGTACTTCCACAACGTAAGGGGCAGGTGCTGCCTTGATTTAACTGGTGTTCCTTCGGGCCAGAACCCTGGAGGGAGGCAGGTTCCCCAGGGGTAGCAGAACGGGTCTCTTGCATCCCAGACTCTCCCAGCATCAGGGGCGGAGGCTCAGGTCCAGGGTGATGGAGACTCGGGTTCCCTCTGTGAGATCCCCACGCTGGTGTTCCCGAAAATCTCCACCCACGGGGAACTCCCAGCAGATGAGTCCCCTGGGGACAACTCGAATGATGGAAGAGATCCTTTTTGTGTTGATTTGAAATCGCTGTCCTTGTAACTAGACCCACTAGGCCCACTTCTGCTCCCTGGAGACGAAGAAACGCAGTGTCTGTGACTCACGGCAGACACACCTGGCATCCCTCACCTGCCACATCTTTCGTTGTTTCCCCACGAGGCTTCTGACTTCATCAATGTAATTGGGGCCAACATCATGGCACATGCTTGGCCATCACACAGAACCCTCACAGAACCTTAAAGGCGGCTGGGCGACTCCATCGTGCTGGCGAGGACACTGGGCCCAAGTCCGCTGGTGGGCAAGTGCAAGGGCAGAGATGGGATGCTTGAGGGTCTGACTTCAGAGCCTGGGCACTTAACGGGCCATCCTGGGTATGGCCTCTTTCTGGAACATCAACTCCAAGGTCACGTCCTTCAGTTTGCTCTGCTGACATCCTTCGGGATCATCCGGAGAACGGAGCAGGCTCCCTCCGGGAGAGAAGCGTGTGCCCTCAAGGCACATGGAACCGAGAGAAGCATCTGGGCTGTGGTCAGCAGCGAGGGAGGAGAGGAGGCCCCCTCCTTGCTCTGGGACAGGGTTTGGCAAGGCTCTGTGGGCCCAATCCGGCCCATCACCTGGGTTTGCGTGGCCTGTGAGCTCCGAGTGGTTTTCACGTTTTTAAATGGGTTGGAAGAAAAACAAAGGAAGAATATTTCATGGGAATGGAAATTATATAAAATTCAGATTTCAGTGTCCATAAATAAAGCTTTACTGGCACAGAGCCATGGTCATTTGTTGTCTTGGTCTGCTCTGGCTGCCATAACAAGATGCCAGGGACTGGCCAGGGGGTGGAGGCAACAGACAGCTCTTTCTCGCAGTTCTGGAAGCTGGAATTCCAAGATCAAGGTGCAGGACTTTCAGGGCCTTAGTCCTGGTCCCCAGCCAGGCCTCTTGCTGTGTCCTTGGGTGGTAGACAGTGAGCTTGCTGGGGTCTCACCAGCATCTTATAAGGGCATTGGTCCCATCAGGGGGCCCCACCTTCACGACCTCATTGAATCCTAATCACCTCCCAAAGGCTCTGCCTCCAGATACCACCACACTAGGGCCGGGGGTGGGGGGTGCTTAACACATGAATTCAACACTGTGCTTGTCCACGAATGCTTTCACGCCATGTGGCAGAGCAGGGGAGTTTCGACAGAGACTGTGTCACCTGCAGTCCTGAAATGTTTGCTCTCCAGACCTTTGTAGAGAAGGTTTGCAGAGCCCGGACCCAGGCACAGGGAAAGGGACCCCCCTGCCCAGTGCAAGGTCCCTCAGGGCCCTGCGTGCTCTCTTTCCATAGTGGGGTCTGAGTCTAGTTGTGTGATGCAAACACGCCTGCCCGAACCTTGTTCCTCACCTTAGAGAACCCAACCTAATTATTGCAGAATTTTTTTTTCCTTCCCCAAACAACACCTCTAAAACCTAAACCAACATCAGCACAGACACAGCACCTAACAAAACCCTGCCACCGACGGTTGGCTGTAGGCGGACGGGCCACTTGCCCAGGGTGCTCGAGCATATGATGAAAAGCGTCTAGGGTGGGAGACCACAAGCGCGGGCAGCTCGGGGCCAGAGAGCCCGTATTTTAGGCTTGGTGGGCCAGCCGGTCTGTCTTTGCAAAGCTGTGCGAAGGCAACTAGCGATAGTATGTGAATGAATGGGAAAGCTGGGTTCTGATAAAACTTTATTTATAAAAACAGGTGGTGGGCTGGAGCAGTTTGTAAAACTCTGATCTGTGACATTAAAAAAAAAGGTGGCATTCTCCGTGATGAAATCAAGACAAAAGGTATGGACCCTCATGAGGTCTACGGCGCTGGCAGCTCGGCTTTGCAGGGAGCTGGGGCCCACCCTTCTGTGGGCGCATTCTGGGTCAGGAAGGGCAGACTTGACCCCGTGGCCTGGCCCACTGCTCGGGGGGGTGCCAGGCGCCAAGGGGAGGATGCCCAGAGGCCCTGTGTGCCTGGAGCCATTATCTGCCTTTGACTTTGCCCGGAATTCTCATCTACCATCGGATCACAGGCCTGATTAATCTGTTCCGGAATAAACATGGGAAGCCGGGCTCCCGGCCGCTCTCTGTGATGCCGCTCGCCAGGGACAGCTGGCCGAGGGACGCGGGCTGCTGCCTCCTATGCTGTACTATTTTTGGTGACTCTTTTTGCCTCATTTATTTTTGATTTGAGTTGCTCATACAGGCTGTACGCTCTCTCTCTCGCTCCTGCGCTGAAATGAAATAAGCTTAGTATTTTTAAACCCTGCTTGTGTTGCCTCATGATGAGCGCAGATGGGCCGACACACCTGCAGAGTGGCCTCCACAGTGACGCGGCCTGCCCTCTCGCTCCGGCCCTCGGCCTCTGTCTCGTGACAGCAGCAGGACAGAGACGCCACTCTTCACTCTCTTGGACACGGTGACCCGTCCTGTCCTGGGGAAAAGGTTGGGACCTTCAGGGTCCTGCCCTGAAGCTGGACTTGGAATGGACGGGGTCCAGGGACATCCAAGGGTCGTCTTGGTGGTTTGGGTACAAGAAGCCACCTGAGCAGCAGTCCCGGGCCGCATCATTTCATGGTGACCAGTGAGAGCTGCGGGTGACTCAGGGCTTTCTTGCATCCATTCACTCAATTTCAGCCCCCCGCCCCGGGAGGGTGGTACCATATGGCTAGCCAGTGATGCCAGCTGAGGAAACTGAGGCCGGGGCATCTCAGCAGGCCTGCCCACAGTCACCCAGGAAGTAGCAGTAGTGGGAATGCCTCCTCTGAAACAGTCCATGAAGCCACCAGCAGGGAGGGGCAACCAGAGGCCTTCTCCAGAGATCCAGCTCACAGATGCTTTCCAAGGTCTCTGGGTGGTGGGGTGAGGAGGACCGGGGAGCAGCCTAAGGTAGGGGCAGGGCTCCCATCAGGAGGCCACAGAATGATCCAGTTGCGAGCCGGAGAGCCCCGGGCCGGGGTGCAGGAGGCAGCCAGTGGCTGGTGGAGTCGGGAGATCAAGACCGAAAGTCTGGCTGGAGGGTGGATGTGTGTGTGGGGTGATCCTGGGTTCCTGGAGAAGAGGCGCCAGTTCCCAAGCTGGGGGAAGTGGTGGGAGCAGCAGGTTGGGGGAGTCCTGGAGCTGCACGCTGATGGCATTGGCTCCAAAGTGCCCACGGACACCCAGGTGAAAGGCTGATGGTGTTCCACTCCTGTGGCTCCTTCCCAGGCCTGGGCCAGAGCAGTTTCCTGTCTTCTACCACAGGGCCTTTGTACATGTGGTCCCTCCACCAGGGATGCTCTTCCTTTGTGTCTCTGCTCCAAAGTCACATTTCTAGGAACATGGTCCTGGAGACTCTCTCCAAAGTGTCCTGTCCATCACGCCAGCACACGGTTTCCTTCGGGGCTCGTGACTGCCCCCCAAATAGACGTGGAGCCCCCATTGGCGGGAGTGGGTGGAAGCCCTTGTGTTGGGATAGGGCCTTTGCCGAATGAATGAGTGTGTCATGCAGCCCTGGACAGGTGGTGCTTTCCTTCTCGTCAACACAGACTCCTCCGAGGCCGAGCCAGGCAGAGCGGTGAGGGGCAGAGGGAGCAGGTCATCTTGCAGCGGCTGCTCCGGGGGAGAGGCAGGATCAGGGGCCCCCTCCAAGGGCCTGCACCGTGACCTGCATGGGCCCTGATTGGGATCTCCAGCTCGAGCCTGACTCAGGTGTCCACCAGGTCTGGAGACCCGAGCAAGACCACGCCAGGTTCCTGAAGCATGTGGACAGGCAGGCACCTCAGAGGCACGCACACACGTGCATAGAGACCTGTGTACACACATAAGTGCACACACACTTTGTTACCGGTACTGCCATCACCTGCGCCTCCTCCGCCTGCCCCACCTTCACCTGCCCCACCTTCACCACCTGCCCCACCTCCACCTGCGCCTCCTCCGCCCCAGCCTGGCTCTTCCTCCACGCACTCTTGCTTTCTGTGCTCTACTCATGGAAACTTCCCCCGAAGACCTCCAGGGCAGGTCTTTGGCCCCCTCTGAGCTTCGGCCCCTACGAGCCCCACAGCTGGCTGTGCCTCCCCGTCTGTCTGTGGCCCAGGTCATCCTCTCAGTTGTCTGTTGGCTTTGTCCACCTGGGTATCTCTGGAACACTCCCTCTCTTGCCCATCCCCGTTGCTGCTCTTTGGAGTTCCTGCCTGGATTACAGCCATCGACCTGTCACCAGAGTCCCATTCCTACTGCTTACCCATGGGTCTATCTCAAAAGCCCACAGTGGCTGCCCGTGGCCTTCAGCATCAGGTCCAAGCCCCTCAGCTCGGCATGCTGAACCACTCATGGCCAGCCCTGTCTCCTTTGCCAGCTTCCTCTTCTCTGGGTCTCCTGCACACCTGATCTGGGGCTGCCTGCAACTTTTTCCTGGATACTGGATCTTGGGCCCACTGCCTGCTTTTTCCCCCTGCACACCTGACCTTGGGCACACCTGCCTGTCTCTTCCCTCATGCCCATGGCAGCCCTGTGTTCCTGCTGTTGCCTTGGGGGATGGCTACATTTCCCCATCTGCCCGGGTCTTCACCAGCCTCAGGGTCCAATGCAGACGCCAGTTCCCAGGCCTAGACAGATCAGCCCACAGTATTTTCAGAGTTACCCTGGAGGTGGGAGACAGTGAGGAGGGAGTTTGCACTTTCCATTCCTAACTCCTGTTACCACCTGCATCTTTAAAAAAAATATTTATTTATTTATTTGAGAGAGAGACAGAGAGAGAGAGAGCATGAGTGGGGGGGGGGTGCAGAGGGAGAAAGAGAATGTCCAGCAGACTTCATGTTGAGCCTGGAGTCTGATGTGGGGCTCGATCTCATGGTGCCGAGGTCATGACCTGAGGTTAATCTAGAGCTGGATACTTAACCGCTTGAGCCACTCAGGTGCCTCCCATCTGTACTTTATAAGGGACCTGCCTAGAGTCCCATAACTCAGGGGCAGAGAGCTAGGACAAGGCTGTCCAACTGCAAAGCCAACACTTGGAATGCAACCTCGTGCCATTTTGCTCCAGAAACCACCATGATTTCTGTAGCTTTCTCGTTTAAGCCTTCAACACTTGAATGCCAGCCCAGCCTCTGGACACACTCTCCCAACTGCCTCCACCCCCAGCCTAAATCCAAGGAGGGAATGAACATACAGGGCTGAAGCCCCAAGGCCTTCCCATCTCTCATATTCACCTGAGCAGCCCCTGTGAACATGAACAGCCGCCTGTGGCCAGGCAGGTGGGGATGACTGGAGCGGGAGGGACAGGAGCCATGCCCTTGGCTCGTCAGAAGACAAGCAAAGGCTCACCCCACAGCCCCTCAGGCGTGGACGTGCCTGGTCCCACAGGAGATGGTTCTTGAACCCAATATCTACCTACTTGTCTTCTAGGCACCTCTGAATGAGGACGAGTAACGCTGCATTTCTCTTTGTTACAGGTGCAGCAAGGAAGCTTCATTCCAAAAGAAGCTTATTTAAGAAAATAACTTCAACTGACTAAAAGAAAAAACATAAACTCAGAAATAGGGCTGGTAGTGTGCACGCACGACCCAAATCCAAAGATGGAAGGCCAGTGACCGCAGCGTGGGAAATCTTGCTGAAGGCAGACAGGCAGAGAGCAGAGTGTGGGAGTGTGTCCTTGACAGCCTGGCAAGATCTCACCCCAGCGATCCCAGGAAAAGGCGGGAAGACTACAGAGCAGAACCCCAGGGCAAATGTCCATCACACAGTTCTTGCTTTCCTTTGAAACTAATTTTACATCCTCTTTTGTGGAAGGGCATCAGGGTTTCCTCTTTTAGGAAGTGTATCAAGAGATTCTGGGGAGAGACCAGAACCCCAGTGGACAGTATGTTCCAGGCCATCCCTGGTAGGACGCTCTGGGGGGCAGGGTATCTAGGTATGGGAAGCACACATGAAGGGATGTGTGTGCGTATGCACACGGGCACATATGCAGGCACACCCGCAGGCCCACATGCAGACCCAGTGCACCTACCGGCCAAGTGGCCCCCTAGTCTGCTGTCACTTACATACATCGAGATGCTGGTGAAGACCAGATGCTCTCCCCCACTCAGGCCAGGTGAGCAGTGCTGAGCTTCCTATGTGCGGAAGGCACTGCTGTCCCAGGCTACCCCCTGGGCAGCCTCTTGTTGCTCTAAGAAGCAGATGCCAACAGGGGAGGTGAAAGCCAAGAGTCGGACCCCCACGGGGGTGCTGGGGGACCGGAAGGTCGGGAGAGCCACACAATACCACCTAGACCCTTGAGCTTATCTTCAGGGGACGCAAACATCCAGCTACAGCACATTTCAAACCACGTCAGAGAGCATGTCCCATACTTCTGGAGAGGGCATGGGGGCTGGACCAGTTCCTACCTCCCCAGGGTGGCAGTGTACCCAGGGGCACTTTTGCTGTCTTCCCTCTGGGCCCTGGCCATGGCCAAGTTCCTGTCTTTACAGCTCTTGCCTCAGCCCCTCCCAAAGGAATTGGCAGGGCTGCCCCAGTGCCTCCCTCTGGGGAGCTAGGCCATGGTCAAGGCCACAAGCATCTCCCCACTGGCAACCCAAGGCCTGAGTCCCCAAGGGGCCGCCCCTCCTCCATGGCTCAAGGGGAGATAAGGGTCACACACAGTGTGACACATGGTCAGGAGCATTTCTTGCCCCAGTGGGCCTGGTCCCAGAGGAAAGAGGTTCTTACAGATCATGAACAGGGAGTAAGAACGATCTGTCTCTGGTGCTGGCCTGGGGCTGGGGGGCGTGGCTTCCTGCAGCGGGACTAGACTAGCAGAGCATTTCCCTCGTGAACCCCAAGCCCTGCCCTTCACAGAGTAGAAAATCTGCAGATCTTAGTGGCTCACCTCCAGGATTCCCTCCTCACTGGTGCAAGGGGGGAATGCTGGGTGAGGGAGCCACTCCCTCGGGGGTGAGCACGCAGTCCTGGGGGACCCCAGGCAGCATCCTCAGGTTGCACTGAGCTGGGGGTACCCTGTGGCCACTGCCGCCCCATGTTGTGTCTGCAGTGATGGGAGTACCTGGCTGGTGCGTGGGGTAATCAATGAACCAAGGGGCTTGCCACCTCCCCCCTTTCCCCCCCAGCACCCTGTGATGGCAAGAGTGTCCCTGGGGGAGAGCCTGGCTTCCCCTGCTCATTCTGGGACATCCAGAAAGCATAAATGCTGTCTCCACTTGCAAATGACTGACCAGAGTCCTGGCTGAGCCAAGGCAGGAAAACAGAGAGTTCCAGGGATGGGAAGAAAACCAGCAAGCCTGCCCGTGATTGCAGCCGTGATCACTCATCACTGCGTCCCAGAGCCTGACTCAGCAGGCCGAGCAGCTGACACAGGAGGGAGCCGAGGTGGCCCCGCTCCACGCGTGGATGGAGCTGCTCCAAGCTTCCTGTGGAGAGGGGTGGCTTTTAACCACTTACACCCCAGGATGGGAGGAGGACAGAGGCCCACATCCTGGTGTTCCCAGATCTGCCATCTCGGAGACAGTCTGTCCACAGGAAGTGGCCCCACTGCCTAGTCTTGTATTACCAAGCAGTCCCTGGACAGGGGGCCCTCCCCCAGCTGTGGCTGGGGTCTCTCTCTTCCTCTCCAGAACCCTGCATAACCCCACCTGCGGTGGGGGGGGGATTCCCCATGCAGCGACCGGGCAGTGGGCCCACTGGGGAACGGGGGTGCTGCTGTCTTGATGGCTAATTTGAGTTTCTGCAGCAACATGGTAGTGGGGGGTGAGGAGGGAAGGCTGGTCCTGGGCTGTGGGGATGGGAACCGCCTACTCCTGGCCAGCCCTGCACTGGGACACTCTGGTCATCATGTCCAGCAAGGACCCCTTCCCCTGGGCTTAGCATGGGGCCTGGCAGAGCTCTGGCTGGCTGTCCACACTCACTGCACACATGCTGGATCCCTGGGTGGTAGCTCTTGCCCTCGCACTTTAGATGTATTTCGGTTGTGGCCCCTGGCAGCTGGGGGGACAGATCCCGGTTGCAGGTGCAGAGAGCAATCAGAAGGCTGAGAAGAATGCAGGCCCAGCAGCATGTGCGACAAAGCTGGGCCCCCTCAAGCCTGCAGCACAAACCTGCCCCTGCCAGGGGGCGGCACAGGTTAGCATCCCAAGTGCCTCCTGTCCACCCTCCACGGGACACATGCCCTGTCTTACCTGTTCACCCTGTCACCCTCCGGCAAGCTCCTACGCCCTCTCTAGGCTGCTGAGCCACTGCACCGAGATCGGTGGTCGGCCTTCAAGTGTGTCGGCAGCTGTGGCTGGGGGAGACCCCACACCTGAGAGTGCAGAGCCCCACTCTGGGTGTAACTGTGGGCCTTTGACACGACACCGCTTACCCCCACTTCGGCATCAGGCTCGGGTGAGAGTCTGCAACCCTTGATGAGTAATCCTTGCCAACGGGAAAATAAATGGCTAACCAGAAAGTCACAGAATGCTCTGGAGGGGGTTCTCTGCGTCAAACTATCAGTCCCCAGTACCGGTGACTATGACCTTAGATGGTAAAAGGGTCTTTGCAGATGTAATTAACGTAAGGACCCAGTGATGAGGTCACCCTGATTGGTGGGGGGTGGAGGGAGAGCCCTGAATCCAGCGACAAGTGTCCTTATAAGAAAAGCAGAAGCTGCTGACAGGGAAGGAAGGGGACGTGAAGGTGGAGGTAGGTGACAGGTCCATAAACCAGAGGACACGGAGGATCGCCAGCCGTACCAGGAACTGGGGGAGAGGCCTGAGCGGGCCAGAGCCTCCAAGGGGAACCAGCCCTGCCCACACCTTGATTTCAGATTTCCAGCCTCCCGGACTGGGGGGAGTCCACACGGCTGTTTCTAGCTGCACAGTTGCTGGTGATTTGTTTGGGAGGCGCTAGGGAACTAACGTACCCACCTAACCTCTTACATCCTGCAGCGTCAGCAGGCTGGATGGGAGGCAGAGGGTCGGCCTTCTCTCAGGGGAGGAGGCCCTTTACAGGGGGAGAGGGTGGGGGGAGGCTGGAGCCCTGTGTCCCCGGCCCTGGCTTAGTCCCATACCTTGGTGGGGAGGAGGGGGTCTGAGGGCTATTTCTGCAGCTCTCCTGGCATTAGCATCTGTGAGCAGGTTCCTGGGGCTCTCCCTGCTTTCCCGGGGATTGTAAGAATAAATAACAAACGGTTCCAAAGAGGATTGCATCCTAAGGCCGCAGGATGGAGGCATGAAAGATTAATATCTTGCCCATGCAGCCCCACACCAGCAGTCTGAAAGCCAGCTTTACCCCACCCCATCCATTAGAGGCTCTGCTGAATTAAAAAAGCTGTGCAGAAGACAGCCACCAGGCACACAGACCTTTGCGATCACAATTAACAGAAAAAAATTTTTTTAAATGAAAATACTCATTGCTGGTGAGGTTGCGATGAAGCTACTCTACTGGGCTGTTGCTACTACTGGGGTCCACGGCACAGTCTTCTGGGCCAACAACTGGGGTAATTCAGGTCCCTAGTCCGGGACTCGCAAGTCCTACCTACAAAATGTAGTAGGGAGAGCAAACGAACTCAGAGGTATACACACCTCCCTACAGCTGCCCAAGTCCCTAAGGAAATGTAAGTGGATGACCGGGAAACCATGAGATACAACGAGGCCGCTCGTAGTGACTGTTGCTCCGTTCGGGAAAGTGCTCGTGGGTGAGGAACATGCAGAGGACCCATGTCTCTGCCCGCCGAAGTGAAAGCAGCCAGGTGAGTGGGGAGGGTTCCCTCCTCCCTGATCGCACTATTCCTGCTGCAGGTTCAGTCCCCCTTTGGGTGCAGAGGGCCCGTGGGCACCAGGCATGGGGATCCGACTTCTGCCAGCTCTGCTCCTCACCAATGGAGCTGGAACATGGGTGGCTAGCTGGGGGCCGGGCTGTGCCATCCTGGGGCTTCCCCTCATGAGGGATCCTGGGGACCCGAGCCCAGGAGAGTGTGCATCTGCCCCACTCGTGAGGCTGGTCTGGGACACGGGATCTGGAGTCCTCTGAGGTCATGGTCTAGCTCTGTCCTCTCCACTGCCCCCGCCATGCAAAGCACAGAGGATCCTATTACCTCACATTACCTAATCCTGAGGTGGCCGGAGGATTAAGAGTAAATGCAGGCCAGGTGTTAGCAGGGCCCTGACAAACAGCAGACCTGCTATGGGACAAAGGACAGCTCTGGTACAAATAATGAGTGACTGCAAGCATCACAGGTACCATCCTCACCACTGAGCCCATCGCCATCACCGTCATCTCTGCTGTCAGCATCATCATCCCCACCATCCCCATCATCACAACCACCATCAGCACCCCCGTCACCACTGTCCCCTTCCCCGTGATAATCACCATCGTCCCCACCCCCATCGTTGTCATTACCGTCATCACTGTTGTCAGCATCATCATCCCCACCATCCCCATCATCACTACTACCACTGCCATCCCCGTCACCACAGTCCCTTTCCCCATTATCACCACAATCATCCCCACCACCATCCCCACCATCCCCACTGTTGTCAGCATCACCATCCCCACCACCACCCTCAGCATCATCATCATCACCACCATCATCATCCCCATCACCCCACCCCCATCATCACTACCATTATCATCCCCATCATCACAACGACCACCAGCATCCCTGTCACCACTGTCCCCATCCCCATCATCACCACCATCCCAACGCCCATCATCATCCCCATCATCACCGCCAGCACCATCATCACCACCACCCCCATCCCCACCCCCATCATCATCACCACCATCGCCACCAGCACCACCATCATGCCCACCTCCATCATTACCAGTGTCACCATCATCACCATCTCCCAGCATCCACGGAGGGCCGCTCCTTCTCACAGCAGGGCAAAAGCCTTGCAGCTGTTCAGGCTTTCCCCAGGCGGCTCCCAGCTCTCCTATAGATATGCTCCTGGGACCATGGCCTCGTCTGCCTGCCCCCTGGGGCCACTCAATCTGAATGCCCTGGGACGGTGTCTGCAGTGGGGAGGAATTATCTCTGCATAATGAAACGGCTTGGCTGCGTAAACACGAGTGGCATCCTGGCTGCTGGGCACTGAACTCATGGTCTGTCTGGGGAGGCCGAGGGGCTGCAGGACAGGGGCCAGGCGGCTGGGAGGCTGTGGCTGCTGGCTTGCGATGCCAGCCCGAGGACCACAGTGGTTCTCAGCACGCACGCCGAGTCCCCACCTGTGGCCGTTTCTGGCTGGGTGCCAGGCTCCAGCAGCTGCCCTGCCCTCCCTGGGGCACTGCCTGCAGTTCCGGGGATGCCAGAATCGTGCCCTGGACCCGCGGGTGGGGAAGACATGCTGTGGAGACTCCCTGGGCGGGCAGCCAGCGTGGGGGGAAAAAAGCAGGGAGTCTGCAGCGGGGGTGGCCTTTGTCTGCCCCAGGGAGCCCAGGCTTGGTCCCCTGGCTTCACCTGCGGGACCCAGAGCCCATGAGGTGGTGAGTGCAGGTCGGCTCCTCCAAGCGGGGCCTCTGGGAGTAGACAGAAGGGGAGCCCAGAGAGCTGTCCTGGCCGAGGACATGACTTCATGCCTGAGCCTCGCCTCACAAAGAATGTGGGGACTCATCTGGGCGGTGGCATTTACCTCCCTCTGCAGTTGAGCCCGGGGCACGGACGCAGTGAGGGAGCCGGGTGGCGAGGCTGGCCTCCGATGTGTGGCGTGCTGGCTTCAGAGGGTTGGGCGCACTGAGAAATCCTGGAGACAGCCTGGGCCACACAAGTGTGCCCGGGGCCTGGGGTGGTGGGGGTAGGGGGTGATGCCCTTTCACCAACACGTACAGGGACACCACCTTTTCCCTGGAGGACCAGACACAGGCTGTCTGGCTCGGGAAGTGGGGAGGCCAGCGCTGAGGACGCGAGAGTCCCCTCCACGATGGGTGCACCCCTCCTCTAAGGACAGTCCTATGCGTGGAGCAGGGTGCTAGGGACCGTGGCTCAAGGTTTGGTTTCTGTCCTGATGGCTCCCTGCTCCCGCCATTCTGAGCCAGGTGGCTGCGTGCGGTCTGTGGGCTGTGCTTCCACGCCCCTTCCCAGCTTGGCAGGGGGCGCCTCTGACTGGGTGCCTGGGAGCTCCGGGTGCATTTCCTACCCTGCTCTGCTTTCTGGGAGAGCCCGCTGCACCGCATGGTTGCTGAGAGCCTGCTTCTGGCGTGTGCGTGTCTGAGGGCTGAGCTGGGGGGATAGAACAGTGATGAGGCAGATATGCCCCATCCCCACAGGCACCTGGGCCGGGAGCGACCAGACACCAGCAGCAGTGACCGCCGTGGTGTGCAGGGAGACCTACAGGATGCTGCGGGGGGGCTCTGGGAGCCAACCCCGGCCGCGGTGGAGTGCAGCTCCTCGACCCCACCCCGCTCTGCCAACAAGGAGGGTCCCTCCCCGAGCCTCAGTTCCTTCTCTAGAAAATGTGGCCGCCAGACTACAGGGCCACAGCGTGAGAAGCCTGGGGGTACTTTCTGGAGGCCCACAGGCTGGAGAAGTGATGCCAAATGCAAGAAAACCCTGATTCGGTCTAAGTGCCTGCTCCCCCCGGGGCTGCTTCAGGGACCGGGGATTCTGCCTGAGCTGGGGTCAGAGGTCCTCTTGTCCCCTCGAAGGGCAGGCAGAAGGGCCCTTTGGCCTGTGATGTCCTTGCTTGCAGAGCGCTGGGTGCAAGCCTGGGACTGCACCTGTTGCCCCCTCCTACTGCCCACACAGGTGGCCACCCGGGGACCCACACGGGCCTCCCGTGGGGCCCAGCCGGCCCTCAGCACCCAGACAGCCCAGCCCGGCAGGTGGCTGGGCCCCTCCAGCAGTTCCCTCTGGTTACCGTGTTTACCAGGCTGCTGGAGTGGGGGGAGAAACCCTCTTTTCCTCAGCCCTCTCAGTGGCACCCTGTGGGCTTTGCCAGAGCCTTCTAACCATGGGTGAGGCACGGAGTGAGGGCCCGGCCCGGCACACTGGCTCTGGGAGTGTGTGTTCAGGAAGGCAGTGTGACTCTGGCAGCTGGGGAGCTCGGGGCTCCCCGATGGATGCACAGGGCTGGGCCCAGGGGCTCGTGGGAGCTGGTCGGCTTCCCTCTCCCCAAGCTGCATGACTGACCCAGCTCAGCCCCACAGAGGAGGCAGGAAACCTCTTGTAAAGATGAGCAGCCCCCCCAGAAGCTTCCTCCTTGGCCCAGAGTCCTTCCCTGAGGTTGCCCCGGTACCCCTTGCTGTCTCTGCACTTCTTGCACACAGTTCTCCCTGCCCGGAGCACTGCCCCGTCCTCTCTCCCTCTGACATTTGCCGTGGCCCTGCTGGCTTTGGCCTCCCCTCTTCTCCTGAGCACACGGGACGCACTCACAGGTGCCACCTGCTTGGTCTGCGGTTACTTCTGCTGTGGTCCGAGGGTGCACCTCTGTGCTCCGGACCCCACGTCTCCCCTCACCGACTGTGAGCTCATCTGCACCGCCCCGGGGCAGTGAAGGAATGGCTGGGAACCTAGCACAGGCCTCACCTGCACAAAGCCAGGGTTGGGGTTGAGGCCTCCTCCGAGCAGCTCCAGACCCCTAGGCTGCAGCATCAGACCCATGATGCTTGGTGCATCTCATCTGAACAAATCCTTCCGTTAGGACAGTGCGTCCATGTCCCACGTCCCTCCACACCCCAGTGGCCTGAGACCCATCTTTCAGGATGAAGGAAAAGCACAGCAAGGCAGCATTCCCTGGTGCCTCCAAAGGGCCCCGGCCAGTCCCCAGACACCCCCGGGTCCCCTTTTTCAATAGAGTGGGTGTAAACAGGGACGTGTCTGCTGCTGTGGGGAAGTCAACATGTGCCTGTGGCCCTGCAGAAAGGAAGTGCTTTCCGGCTGGGGTTTGCAGTTCCCATTCTGGGCGTTGTGTGTCCTCTGCAGGAGCAAAGGGACAGAGATGGCTCCAGGCCTCTTGTCTCTGACACCTGAACACCTCCTGGCCAGGGAGACTAAAAATACCTTTTCACTGAGAGGGAAAGGCAATACCTCCTGGAGGGGGGTGGGGGGGGAAGGGCGCTGCAGAGATGGGGGAGGGGGGATGCCACAGGATAAGACCATAGTGACAGAGCCTGCCCCTCTGCGGAGTCCCAGCTTCCTCGGCACCCCATCACGCACGTGACCAGACCAGCAGCATCCCCAGCCAGACCTCAGTCCCAGAGGACCCAGCAGCCAGTGCCAACAGCATCTTGCCAGGCTTGTCGAGATAAAAGCACAAGTAGGGGTTCGAAGGTGAGAAGAGCCTAGCAGGTCATTCCAGTGAAATGTGGGCTTCCTCCGTTCCCCAGAATTGAGGGAACCCCAGTGCAGCCCTTCTCATCAGACCCTCCAGTGATCAAAGCTTCCTCTTGCGCAGCCTTAAGGAGAAGCAGGAGTGGGGAGCTCACCAGTAAACAGAACAAGCTGGGAAGTGTTTCTCAGAGTGCGGTTCCCCCAGACCAGTGCTGGTGGGAGAAGAAGCTCGCTGAGCTGCTCTCCTGGACCCTTGGGAGACTGTTTCTGGGCACCAGTCCCTGTGGTTCTGGTGTGTGTGCTCCTGGCTCAGGACTGCCTGGCATGCCTAGGGCCCCAGGACCCCCGGAGCCTCCCTGCTCCCCGCTCAGCAGTCACACCGTAGGCAGAAATGCCAGCGAAGACAGAGTGTCAGAACGTCCCTGTTTGTGCCTTCTAGTCTCTTCCGACTCGCCTCCAACTACAAGGGGTGTGTGGGGGGGCACAATTTCCAGAGAGGCCCTGCCGCCTCAGAGCGTTCAGGATACCAAGACTTCTAGATCCTTCTGCCCTTGGCTGCTTGTGGACATCAGGGCTGGTTTGCTCTGAAAGATCCCGCGGCTACCGAGGAGGGAACGTGAAGACATGCTGTGGCGAAGCGGGGGGTGGGTGTGCTCAGAGGGTGACTCTGCAGACCCCACTGTGTGGGTTTGCAGGCGTGCAGTGGCCTGAGGTGATGGAGGACGGGGCGAGGCATGTCCCTCCAAGCACTGGGAGGCTCCTCTCTGCAGACCAAAAGCCACAGGACCGTCCTCCCCACCCTCCATAAAGCAGGCGGCTGGGCCTTCCCAGGCGGTCGCCCAAGAACAGGCAGCCCATTCTGGTCCTGACGGGGATCATAAAGTCGCTCAAAAGGGGACCCAAGTCACTGTGAGAGCTTTCTGGGGAGCCCCCCTGGTCCGGGTAGGGTGAGCACTTGGGCTCAGTCCGTGACTGGAAGCAGAAGGTGAGGGGTTAGAAGACACTGAGTGGGCACCCCCGATGAGCCAGAGCTGTCCCTGGGCTTGGGCTCACATCGTCTCAATTTGCCCCTCCAGAAATAGGGAGGCACCAGAATGAAGCCAGGCGGCTGGGAAGGTGAGAGCAGGAGACGGAGGGAGACGCAGAGCTAACCCCCCACCGCACTCCGTGGGCCAGACTGGTGACCGAGGGCCCTGTGGACCAGACCTGGTGTTAAGACGAAATGAGGCGCTGCTCATTTGCAGCAGAAACTGGCCTGGTGATGACCAGTTCGCTGATCTGTTTTGAACTCAGGGTGGGGGCCTGAGAAGAAAGGCGTGCCTGGTTTTCAGCCTCCACTTGTGGGAGAGACCCCAACCGAGGCCCAGTAGCCAGGGCCCAAGATGTCCATTGCGGGAGATGCTCTGAGTCTGCAGCATGGGTGTGAAGCTGAGGGAGACTGTCCCCTCTCTGCTCCTTCCCTTGCCCCAGTCCTATTTTATCTGTACCCCACGTGGCATCGAGAGCCAAGGCTGTAAGTGCCCGTGCTGGAGTGAGAAAGGAGTGACAGGCAGCCTGTGAGGAGGGAGGTCAAGGAAGGCGGGGGCCAGGGATGTGGGCCAGGGTTGCAGGGCTTGGCTCTGCTACGAGGGACCCACCCAAGCCCACACGCATGCCCGAGGTCTCCAGGGTTAAGTACGTGACCATCTGGCAGAGCAGGAAAAGCTTCCTGAGACCCTGTCCTGCAGGGCTATGAGTTAGAAAGCCGGGTGCGTGGCCATGGGGTGCCCTCAGGCTGAGGACCACGGGGCCCAGAGCTCCTCTGGGGTATACAGGGATGGAAAGGCCAGGAAGAAGGGGCTCACGCTCACCAGCAGGGAGGCTCTCCCACCTGCCAAGGGCAGGCTGAATGGAAAGCCTTGAGCCACCCCCTCAGCTGACCGCGTGGCCAGGTGGGTGATGCTCCCACCTGCCCTGTGTGTGCGCTCTCCTGGGCGAGGCCCTGGTCTCTTTCCCCCCCTGAGGCGGCTGAGCCAAGAGGGGACTGCCTCTCCTCTCCGCCACCCCCGAGAGAGGGCCTGGAGCGACCAGACAACTGTGCGGGTTGGGCTTCCCTTCATGCAAATGGTGGATTTCCATGTCCCCTGGGAGCCAGGACTGAACCCTGACTGTCCTGTGCATCTGAGACCCATCTGTGAGTGTGTGTGCGGGGATGTCTGGTGTTTCTGGAGCACGGTGGGACAGAGTTGGTACCTGTCTCAGTTCTGGCACAGTAGGGACCAAAGGTGTCCTTAGGAGCTTGGGAGTCTCCATCATTCTCTCCACCACTCCGTGCCTCAGTTTCCCCATCCAGGGTACCCAGACCACCTTGCAGGGTTACAAGGACCCATCATGGAGCAAGGTTTAAAGTGCAAGCCCAGCAAGACCCAAGTCTCTTCTCCCCTTTCATCTTGCCCAGTGTCTTGGCCCCCTGCCATCTTTTTGGTGACATCTCTGGAAACATGGCACCTTTGCTCTGGGGACCTGCCAGGCTGGGCAGGTGGTATCACCAGAATTCTCTGTGTTTGATGGTATCCCCCACTCCCAACGGCTCCCCAGTGATGCAGATACACCCCTGGGCTCCAGTTTCCTCTTTGCATGTCAGCAATGTTTCCAGAGTGGCTTTCCTGAAGGGCAGCCAAACCCGATGGTTGGGCACAGGCACAGGGAGCCAGTATCCTCCAGCCATGGGAGTCACAGACGTGACCTGCACTTCCATTAGTGGGATGCAAAGGGTCTATCTGGGATCCGCCCCTGCCCCTGAGTGACCTTGGAGAAGTCTCTGCCTCTGGGTTTCCGTGGACTCCTTTGTTTGGGGGAGATGGCCAAAACCTTTTGCCTCTTTGAGGTGAGACCCCCCCTGGCTGCGAGGAGAGGGGATGGAGGGAGCACCGTGTCTCTGGCCCTAGACACCATCAGAGACGGTCTTCCCCAAACGCCGCTGGCAGCTGCCACTGTCTTGCCGTTATCCAGGGACTCCAGGAAACCACTCTTGGTCTGGGACCTCTGCTGACATGAAGGTCACCGAGACTTTTGTCAAAGACTACGCACGTTCTGCTTTCAGCCAGAGTCCCCGGAAACGAAGCATGTTACACAGGTTCTAGCAGCGAGGGGACCTTCCTTTGCCACACGCTGCGCTGTCCAGTTGCCATGGGCCCGGGATCAACAAACAGGCTCCCTCCTTCTGAGCCCTCACCGGAAACTGCCAAACAAAACTTGTGCCACTAGCTTCCTCCTGAATCATTTGAGGTTTACAAGATCACTGAAAATGTAAAGGCAAGAAAGCAAGCCAGCCCTGTGGGGTGAGGCCTCTCAAGCTGTCCCATCTAGAGCTCACTTGGCCCTCAGACCCCCAGCACCCACCGCCGGCCGTGACCCTTACAAGGCAAGAAGTGGTGCCCGGCTCTCTCCACTTGGCGGTGTGCAATTGCTTTGGGGCCCACTTCCTCCCAACCAGGCTCCACATCCAGACCCAAAAGGGCTTTGAGCATGATATTTGGGTTTCCCATTTTTCACAATCCCCATCCCCATGGCCTGGCCGAGTCCCGGGGGTGCTAAGCAGGGCGCCTGGTGTCTGGCAACTGGTAGCATAGAAAGACACACAAGCAGCTGGACCCGGTTTTATATGGGACCCCCCCCCCCCAGCTTGCTTGCCAGGCAGGAACGTGCGGTAACGCACACACCTTCAGTGCCACTGAGGCTGTGTATGGACCTAGAGTGTCTTAAAGGACGCAACTTGGGGAGCCAATGCCCTCTGGGCCCCCACTGAGACAGCACTCGGGCAGGAGCCCAGGGACAGCACATGAGCCTGGCTCTGCAGGTGGACGTTTTTCCAAGCAATAATCAGGAGGGCAGATGGGGCCCCCCACACACGCGGGTCCCCGAGCCCTGCAATGTGTTAGGAGTGGGAGCTCGCTCTTGGCACTGGAAGGGGGATGGCATTTTTGAGGAGGAGGAGAAGTTGCAGAGAAAGAAGAAATCCTGAAACAACAGACAGTGGGACAGCTGTGGCCTGAACTTGGTGTTCTTACTCCTCGGATGTGCATGTATTAATTTCCATAAATGCTAATAGTCCATTTCCCCAAGAGCTATTACTTATGTCATCTCCCCTTGGATGCAGTTCAACACAGGACAGACAAATGAAAGGGAGAGAAGGCAGCCCCTACCGGCTGGGCCCCCGCTTCCCATCCCTGTCCCCACCAGGCAACTCAGGTCCGTTTCTTAAGGTGGTTGTGGTAACCAACTACCAGGTCAAGACCCCCAGCTTTCAGCCCCACAGCTCAGTCCTGCCATGCCAGGAAGCAAAGAAAGTTACCAACCCCAAAAATGCTGAATCATAAAGTGAGGTTGAGAAGGAAAGTGGGGGTGGGGTGGGGAGGGTGACAGTGGCCAGGAAGGAAGGCAGGAAAGGATCCTAAGGGGTTTCCCACCTAGAGCCCCCTAGGATGTTCTAGGCAAAGCGCAGTCCCCCATGGGATCCCCCAGTACAAATGCCAGGAGGAGCAGAGCCAGGGTGCGCCTGGGTGGGAGGGTGGCAAGGTGGGCAGGTACACGGGCTGCGGCCACTGCAGCAGGAAGAGAGGTGCGGCTGCGGGGTCTCTGCGTCCTGCGGGAGCAGCAGCAGGTAGGGAGGCAGGGAGAGGAGAAGCTGACGATGGGAAAGGGGCCCAGGGACGGCGTTGGGTGGGGTTGGGTGTGTAGGTAGCCAGGGGAACTGGTGCAGGAAGGGAGTGCCAAGGTCCTGGGGATCTGCAAGGTGGAGAGAGAGCGTCCACGGGAGGAGATGTAGGGGCTGGGAGCAGAACGGATGGGAGGATGGGGACAGCGATCAGGAGCGAGAGGCAGGACGAGCCTTCAGGAGCAACAAGGAGGCGAGATGGGGAGGTCCGTGACCAGACGCGCTCGGATGGGGCTGCGCAGAGGCCGGGAGAGGGGATGGGAAGGGGGGATGGGGGCAGGGGGAGGCGAGGCTGCGGGAAGGGAAGGTGGAGGAGATGGGGAAGAATGCGCCGGGACAAGGGGAGGGATGAAGTTTGGGGCAGGGGTCGGGGATGGGAGCTGAAAGGTCGGGCGGGATGGGGGAAGGGAGGTGGTGGAGGAGGAGGTGAGCCGGCTGGAGAGGAGGTGAGGACGGAGGCGGGCGCGGGGACGCGCCGGGGAAGAGGAGATGGAGAATCAGCGCGGGCCTCGCGGGTGCCCGCCGCCGCTCTCTCGGCGCACGGCGGTGGACGGCGCGGCCCGCGGGGTACCCCCACACTTACCTGGGGGGCTCCAGCTCCGAATCCTGTCCCCCGCTCCGGATCTTCCTTCCCGCCTTGCCCCGGCGACTTGAGCGCCCCCGAATCCCGCTCGCTCCGCCAGGTTCCGCCCGCAGCATCTTCACCTCGTGGGACGCCCGGGGCCACGCCTCCGCTAGCTTCTCATTGGTTCGCCTTCACGCCAGTCATATGCCAATTGGCTGAGGGGTCGCCGGCCATGCAAATCAGGACGGGCCCGCCGCCTCGCCGATTGGATGGCGCTGCAGGAGCGGAGCCTCGGGGCTGGGGCTCCGATTGGTCCCGAGGCCCTGCCAACGACGCTGACGCGGGGCGGGTTCCCGGCCCCCGCGCGCGCCGCGCCGCCTTCCGAGGCTCCTCCCGCGGTGGCGGCGGGCGGGCGACCCTCGGCCTGTCCTCAGCCGGCTCGGCCTGCGGCTCCGGCGGGTACCGGCCGGCGGGCGGGGCTCTGGGCCCGCGGTGGGGGCGCGTCCCCCACAGCCTGAGCCTCGGCGGCCGGGGCGCGGCCGCGGCGGGCCGTCTCCTAGGTAACGCTGCCGGCGGCGGGCGGAGCCACGCCGGCGGGCGCCGCGGGGAAGGGCGGCCGAGCGGGCGGGGGTCTCCCGGGGCCCGGGGTGGGGGTGCTCCGTGCGGCTCTCCGCGGGGACCGGGGGCCGGCGTCCTTCGCATCCCGGCCCCGGCTTGACGCTCGGTGCGGCCCAGGCTTCCCGTGGGCGTCGGGGTTCCCTGGGGCCCAGCGCGCGCCCTCTGCTGCCTCTCGGCTCAGACGGGCGCGGTGCGCACGGCCCCGGCTCTGGGGAGGCCCCGACGCCGGCCCTCCGCGCTCGGCGTCCCGCAGCGGGGGACCCTGCAGGGTGCCTGTGCCCCGGCCGCGTCCTCGTCTCCGCCGGGGGCTGTTCCCGCCGGCGCGTCCCAGAGCTGCGGCCCAGCGGAGGCGGCGAGACTCCGGGCCTCCTCCGGGAGGCTCTGCCCGCCCTGCGGGTCCTGCCTGCCTCGGGCCGCCCTGCCCGCCGCGGGCCCTCTCGCTGCCTTCCTGACCGGCCTGGGGCTGGCCGCCTGGGCCCGTCCCGCAGCCCCAGCGCCCTGCTCTCCTGCCCGTCCCTTCCGGCCCAGAGGCCCCACCTGTGCGCGTCTCCAGGGCCTGTCTCCGGGGCAGACAGTCGCTCCGGTCTTCAGGGCTGCGCTGCCCGGTGATTGGGACTCGGGGCTCCGCTTCCAGCCCTGCGCCCGTCCCAGCTCAGCGCGCTGCACGCCTCCCGGTCGCTCGCAGAGCTCGCAGCGCGGCCTCGCTGTGTGCTAACTTAAATCCTGTCTCTGCCTCACCCCAGACACCCTCCAGGGGGCAGGGAGCCCGTCTGCTGAGTTGAGGACGGTTTCTCCAGTGTCTGGCACCTGGTAGGTACGCAAAGAGGATTGCTTGAGTGAGGGCATTCTGGGCAGTGCTTGATGACACCTCCACGCACTCCCCGGAAAGCTTCCCAAAGCTTCTCAGTCTTCGGCATCCCAGCTCTTGTACTCTGCTTGGAAGGAAGCCCCCCTCCCCCCTCCGCTTGCGCAGCTCCTCATGGCTCTGGCCCCGCTCCTTCTCCGGGGAACCATCGCTGATGAGATTTCCTCCTGGCTTCCCTCTTCGGTGCTGGAGTTCCCTGTTCTCTCTGCCTGCTGCCCCCCCCCCCCCCAAGGAGACAGAATTAGGCTTGTCTCCTTTGTGCAGCTCACACCCGCTCCCTTGTCTTTCCCCCACTGGATTTTTAGCTTCTTAAAGACCTGGTGTTTGGCGGCAGTCTCCATCACTGCAGGCACTGGAACAGAAGAGGTGTGCTGAGCAGGGCCCCCCCCCCCCATCCTGTAGATGGGACACAGGCAGGGAGGGCAACAGACTCGCTGAAGTCTGAGGACAGTGGGGGTTAGCCGGGGCTCCTCAGCCCATGTCCCGCTGCAGGCTCCAGGGCCTCTCCTGGCTTTGATCGTAGTGGCTTTGAGGCCGGTTATGACCAGCCGTGTGGCTTTGGCCTGGCCCTTTAACCCGAGCGTCACTGACCTTGTCTGTGATACTCATCTACACAGTTGTTGGAATAATACCCATGAAAAGGTCTGTGTGCGCCTGGCTCACAGTAGGGCTGTGAAAGCTGGTGCATTTTCTGGTGTCATTTCTGCCCTGGAGAACCCTTTCTGTGGGCTCAAAGCAGGGAGCCCTCCCTGTTTTCTCTTCATTGTTCATCTAGCTCCAAAAGTCCTTCTGTCTTCCCTCCATAGCATTCTTAAGTCCTGCACAGTGTAATTTAATTATTTACTTAATCATTAAAAGATTTTCGCTGAGGACCTAGCCTTGACCTCACTGAGCTCAGTCTTGCAGGACAGTAGCAGCATAGTGACTTTCTGTGACAGGATCCCTTGTCGGGGAGCAACTGGTGGGGGATGGGAGTGCTCACCCTGAGGAAGGGGCATCTGCTCTGTGTCCTAGAGGATGAGTGGGGATTTTCTAGGGGGACATGTATGTGCCGAGGGGAACCGAGAGGTTGTGGTGTCCAGGAGGAATTGTAGCTGGGGCAGAGTGGGGCCAGAGTGGCTGGAGAGGGAAGGAGGGTCAGGTGGCAGTCAGGTGGGGGTTGGGAGAAAGAGCTCTGTGCCCACCTGTCTCCCATTCCCAAGAGCCTGTGTCTCAGGTGCCCTCTCCCTCCATCGCCCATCTGGACTGTTGCTGCCTTCCTCCACATGCCTGGCTCGCTATTTTGGTTGGGGGGCTCTCCCTTTTGGAAAGGATGCCTTTCCTCCCGGTGTGCGTCCTACGGTACAGCCTAGGGCCGTCCCGGGGATGTGTTTTCTCTGCCAGGTGGACCTGCACGGAAGAAGTGTTCTTCAGCATCTGCTGGCTATGCGCGGTAGTCAGGGGGAGGGGAAGGAGGTGCTGGGTGAGGAATCTGGGGCAAGTCTGGAACGGCCTGCAAAGGAGACACGTCCTCCCGCTGGGGGAGCACCGCGGGCAGCGTGCAGAGGCGCCTTCTGAAGGTGATGCTTTGCCGCAGGGCTCCCGAGACATGAAGGGCTTCTACACAGGAAGGGTTTTTTTTTTTTTTTAATTTTATTTATTTGAGAGAGAGAGTGTGTGTGAACGAGAGAGCATAAGCAGGGGGAGCAGCAGAGAGAGGGAGAAGTAGGCTTCCCACTGAGCAGGGAGCCTGATGTGGGGCTCGATCTCAGGACCTGGGGATCATGACTTGCACAGAAGGCAGACGCTTCATCGACTGCCCCACCCAGGCGCCCCAGGAAGTTTCAGTCCTTAATGGCACTCACTTTGTGTGACTTAATCTCTCCATTTTGTAGTGAAAGTTAGTAGGAAAACACTATTTGTCTTAAAAATGCTTGGGAGTCAACTTTATTGAAACCTCAATTTGATTTTATGAAAATTTATTGAGTTCTGATGGTGAGCCAGGTGCCAAGGACACAGGAACGTAGACCCCCTTACTCAAGTGGTTGGCCAGGGGGCAGGTGCTGTGACCACAGGAAGCACGGGGAGCGGGTGGGCCCAGCAGCTGGCCCCTGGAGCCTCCTAGATGCTCTCCTGAGCAGGGGGCCCTCCTGCCGGGTATCAGGTCTCTGCTGCTTACAAGTGGTAGCAGTGTGAGTGTCTCGTGGCTTTTGTAACAACACTGCAAACTGGGTGGCTCAAGCCCAGATTTATCCTCTTTCTGTTCTGGAGGGTCAGAAGCCCAAAATCAGTATCCCTGGGCTACAGTCAAGGTGTGGGAGGGCCGTGTTCCTTCTGAAGGCTCTGGGGGAGAATCTGTTTCCTTGCCTTTTCTAGCCGGTCCTTGGCTTGTGGCCCCTCCCTCCTGCACTTCGTCTGCTTGGCGGTCACCCAACCTTTTCTCTGACCCTCTTGCCTCCCTCTTACAAGGACCCTGTGACTACCTCAGGCCCATCTATGTAATTCAGGCTATTTTCCCCCACCTTAAGGTCCTTCACTTAATCATGCTTCCATAGGCCCTTGTGCCACGTGAGGTCCCACATTCACAGGTTCTGGGGATTAGGACGTAGACGTCTTTGGGGCCCTTACTTAGCCGGCATGAAAGCCTCCAAGGGCTTTTCTTGGCTCTCGCAGCTCTGCTCCGATGGGAGTGGCGGCTGCCTTCCATCAGGCTGTCTCCTCCTAGAGGTCTGGGTTCTGTTGGCAGGGCTCCCTACCCCGGTCGCCACCAGTCTCCCCTGGGCTGGCTTTGACTTCAGGCTCTCCCTGGAGTGGCAGGGTAGCCCCTGGGGTTTCGGGCTGGCCTGGGCAGCTCCTGCCCTCCCAACAGAGACGGCCTCTCCAGAGGGAACTGTGGCTGGACTCCCGGGGACGACGATGATTGGCACAGTGCGGGTCACATGTTCATCACCAAGTGCCCTGCCCCAGATTGTGGGCAGACTTCCCACGTGTGGGTTTGGGTGGGGGGGGTCGTTCCTTAGTGGCTCAGTGGGTTAAGCCTCTGCCTTCAGCTCAGGTCATGATCTCAGGGTCCTGGGATCGAGTCCTGCATCGGGCTCTCTGCTGGGCGGGAAGCCTGCTTCCTCCTCCCTCTCTCTCTCTCCCTCTCTGCCTACTTGTGATCTCTCTCTGTCAAATAAATAAAATCTTAAAAAAAACCCAAAAAACACAAAGTTATCAAGCTGATAAAAGCAACAAAAAAGGAACGAAAAAGCAACGCATGTGTGCGTCAGTGCTCATGTGGTGACGGTCCTGGTCTGGATCCTGCAGTGTAGGCCTGCCTGCAGGGGCTGGGGGCGGGGGCCGCTCCAGTGGGGGCAGGGCTCTGTGCCTGGGCCCCCTGGATGTGGTGGAGCTTTCCAGGCCAATCAAGCCCATGTTCTAGGGGCTCCCTCCGCTCCCCACACAGCCTGCAAAGGCAGAGGGTCCTGTTAGAAGAGCCTTTCTCAGACTCCGTGGTCTCCTACTCCTTTACACTTTAAAAAAGTGCGGAGGACCCCAAAGACCTTTTGTTTAGACTTTAGTTATGTTTGCCAGTATTTGCTGTATTGGAAACGAAGACTGAGAAACATTAGGAAGGTTGCTGCTCACGTGGGGATAACAATAGACCCGTTACATGTTGGTGTAAAATGTTCTTTTTATGAAGACCAACTGTTTTTCAGAACAAAAAAATTAGCAGGAAGAGGGATGGTTTTACATTTTTGCAAGTTTCTGTAGCATCTGGCATAGTAGACGGCTGGGTCTCATATAGACTTATTTTTTTTTTTTTCCCAAGATTTATTTATTTATTTGAGAGAGAGTTCACAAGCGTGGGGGGGGGGGGGGGCCGGGGGGGGGGGAGAGAGTGAGAGAGAGAAACAGAGAATCCCAAGCACACTCCCCGCTGAGTGCAGAGCCTGACTTGGGGCTCGATCCCATGACCCTGAGATCAAGACCCGAGCCCAAACCAAGAGTCAGAGGCTGAACCGATGGAGCCACCCAGGCACCCCGAGGCTTGTCTCATCTGTTGACAAAGTTGTTGTGGTTGACGTATTTGAAAGAAACTCAGTGTCACCCCGAGAAGGGAAGAGTGTCCTAGAGATGTGGATGTTCTCCTGCCGTACCTCACCCACACGCCACCGTGGTGGTTTCTTTTTTTTTTTTTTTTAAGATTTTATTTATTTATTTGAGAGAGAGACAGTGAGAGAGAGCATGAGCGAGGAGAAAGTCAGAGGGAGAAGCAGACTCCCCATGGAGCTGGGAGCCCGATGTGGGACTCGATCCCGGGACTCCGGGATCATGACCTGAGCCGAAGGCAGTCGTCCAACCAACTGAGCCACCCAGGCGTCCCTCACCGTGGTGGTTTCTTAAAGGTCCGTGCGGTGTGGGCTTGGGCACCCTGCCAGGCCATGTGCCCTGGTTATCGTCCTTCAGTCTGTCCTGCACTGTGGCTGGATCTTCCGCTCACACGGGCCTCTCCCTCATGGTGCATCGCTCGCCTGGAAAACACTGCCTCTGAGGCGTGTGGACCTTCCGGATTCTTGCACATTTAATCCTGCGGTCTCAGCAGGTGAAATTGTCGCCGTCCCCATCCATCGCCTGGCACGTTTTTAAGGAGGAGGAAGCTGTCAGGTTCGCAGCAGAGGATACAGAGTGTCCCAGTTCTGAGTTTGCCTGCAAGCCCCATTCTCAGTACCAGTTTTCCTGGAAGTGACAGACTCATTCAGTTGATGTTTGAGAGACCATCTGCGAAGTGCCTGACTTTGGGAATAAGCCTGGTCCGTCGCTCGGTGGCTCTTTTAGTAAAGGTTACGGTGTCGCTGGCCAGCGGGGGACGTGTGCCAGGGACGCTCGTGGCAGCCGTGTGTGCTGTGTCCTTCCCTTGTCCCAGAGTGACAAGGGTCAGGATGTAATACAACGGGCTCATGGGGGCCCGGCTGCTGCACCCATGCTTGCCTTTGCTCCATGGGTACAAATGCCCGTGCACTGAGAAAGGCAAAGCGCATCTGACTATTATGAGAATAGCTTTCACCTTGTGGAGCCCTGGACAAGCCCGGGGAGCTGCAGGGGCTGGGGACCCCATTTAAGGAGCCACTGTCTTGGGAGATGAAGTCTCCCTATCTTGTGTGTCGTTTTAGTGCACAGAATTCAGGTTCTTATCAAAGCCCAGAGCTTAAGATTCAGGGTCCGCTGACAAGAGGCCAGAGAACAGGGAAGGTCCCGATCTCTGGCTGTCTGGAAGGCGGATGACGTCCTTAGTGAGCCAGGCCACCCAGAAGCCCACAACATGCAAAATCTGTCCCACTGGCTTTGGCAACAAAAGGCTGTTTGTGTGGTGGAGCCGTCCGGTGGCTTCAGGGTGTCCTTGAGCCAGGGCTCCGTTCGTGGCACCTAGACCCATTGGCCCTTGCTTTGCTTTGGCTCTGCTTGCTTTCTTCCTGTGGGTCTCAAGGAAGCTGCTCCTACGGTGGCTCCTGACAGCTCCATATTGATGACCTTTCTACCCTGAGGGCTGAAGAGAAGAATATTTCCTTCTCTCTGCAGAGCCAGGGGAAACTGAGATGTGCATCTCCTTGGCTCTGACTGGGTCATGCTTCCAGGTCCCTTCTACAATGATGGCCCTAGTTCCCAAGGCCTGGCACTGTTGTGTAGTGCTCAGCCTTCACAACTGTACAGAGGAGAGCAGCCTTGCATGTGCCTATCTCTCTGCCAGTTAATGAGGCCGGTATAGTCTTGCTGTAGTTGGCTCCTGAGAGCAGGGACAGAGGGGATCTGGAGCCAGAGGGGCATGTTTGCCAGGAGAGGGCAGCACAGGTCCTAGTCTGTTGCACTGGGGTTTGGAGGGTGGAATTGCGAAGTGTGGGTTTTCGGTTGGAGGTTCCTCTGGGATGCAGGGGGAGGTAGGAACCTTCCAGGATCACTCTGAGCGTTCTGGCCTTTATAACTCTTTTATTTATTTGAACACAGATTGTGCAGGTAATCCTGGAGGCCCAGGAGACCCTCAAACTGGCAGAATGAATGACTGGCTCAGGATTTTTGATCAAAACGTGCTGGTCCCTCCCCACCCACAGAGAGCACGCCAGCCTTTAAAGGAATCAACAGCGTTTCAGTTTGTCCTGAGGTGGCTTGACGGGCCACTGATGAAGCAGGTAAAGGAATTTGCTGTTTATTGTCCTGTGCCTGTTGCCACTGCTCTCAGCTGAGGGGGTATTGATTTTCGCTTACTCAAGTCCTGCCACTGCATCCATTACCTCGGGCCTCGGCAGTATCTGGACACAAAGTGGCTCGTCAGCACAGAGAACACGTGATTCAGCGACTCGGTCAGCACTTCCGACACTGGTTAAGGTTTCTCTCTGCCCACAGTAGAGCCATTTTAAAACCCAGGTGATCGGATTTCCTGTGTTGTTTCTGAGCAAGGTTTGCAGGAGGTGGGCCCGTGCCTGACCCGACACGGCCTGCTCGCAGCCTGGCGGCTGGGAGTGCGGGGGCAGAGCTCTGGGTGTATCCTGGTGGAAGCCGTGTGCCTGGAGGTCCCACAGCCTTGGGCACACTCAGGCCCTTGCTCTGGGGCTCTGTGTCCGTCTGTGTCCGTCAGGGGCAAGGGAGCCGCTGGATAAGCTGGTGCTTCTGCGCTGCCCACAGAGCACCCACGTCACTGGATGGTTCTAGGGAGACCCAGTGGGATGCCTGAGAAGGAGCCAGACCTGCCAATGGGAACATGACTCAGTTAAGGGTTTGGCCTGGCCAGGTCATGTCTTCCCCTGCGGATGGTAGTGCAGTTCTCGGTGTGTTCACGGTCGTTGGGGTGGTGGATCTGTAAGGGCTCACTTTTAGGAAACCCCTCACGCCCTACAGTGTTCACTTCCAAGCCCCCCAGTCCAGGGCCTGCCGTGTGTTGGCGCCGTGTTTGCCCTGTGGTGGCCGCCGCTCCTCCTCCTTTACCGCCCGGCACTTTCCCGCTCAGCCCGGAGGCCTCACGCCCGCACTTGACAGCAGAAGAGAGTCTGAGAGGGGCAGCCGGTGGTGTTGGGTGCCCTGCTCTGGGTGGCCAGCTGGGCTCCGGCCCCAGGCAGACAGCACCAGCGGCCTCCCTGCCGTGGAGTAGCTCACAGCATAGTGGATGGCACCGTCCTCTCCCCTAGGAATTTTAGGAAGGAAATTTTATTTATTGTCCCATTTAATTTCATTTGTTCGTCTGCATTTAGTTCTGAAAAGGTAATTATCGTTGTTTGAAATTCACTAGGGTACGTGAGGAAAGTGTATCATTCCACGGAGTCCCTATGGCATCTGTGTCCCTTGCTAGACATAGCCAATGTGACCTCTTTTTTGGTGTAATTTTCCAGAAACTCTAAGCAAATACAGCAGATAAATATACCTATATTATCTTGCTTAAGAGAAAAATATTCGCAGCCGTATGTTTTGTAGACTGTTCATGTCATGGCACGAGGAATTTCTCTCTTTCCACATCGTGGTGTTTCTCTGTCTGGATGAGCTGGCACTGATTGATCCACAGGCTGACTGGGGAGCACAGACTTTATTCTGGTCATTTGCTCTCCCAGACGCTGCCGCAGTGATGAACCTCACTTACACATATTACACGTGTGTCTGTGGCATCATTCCTACAAGGGGAGTTCCTGACTCGGAGTTACGCGTTAGAAGTTACTGTTTCAGACCCGATTATCGGTTGTTTGTAAGAAAGCACGCTTTAAACAGAAAGACAGGAACTGTACGTGGGAGGGTAAGAGGATGGAGAAAAGGTAGGCCACGTAAGCCCAGTGAGAAGCCTCTGTGCTGGCTGACGTCTGACGAAGTCAGTTTCGCGGTGAGGGGTATTAGCAGACATAGAGCGGCGTTTCCTAACGGTGACGGCCGTCGGGAAGGCAGGTGTGCATGCAGCACCGCTGTTGAGGCCTGCGAGACCACCCCCGGTTCCGTGACTCGTGGGGACGACTCACAGGACTCCTCGCAGAATCAGTCTCACAGGAAAGAGTTACTACAGCGAAAGGAGGCAGAGTAGGATCAGTCTTGGGAAAGGGATATGGGGGGACGGGGGCAGGATAGGCACGTGCTTCGGGGTCCTCTGCCAGCGGGACCCCACAAGACACATTCAGTTCCCCCAGCAGAGTTGGGACAACACGTGTGAAATGTTCCCGCCAAGCAAGCTCGTTAGAGACTCAGTGGCCATGGGGTTTTGAGGACTGCTCAGGAGGCTGTCGTCTGCCTAGCATGTTCCCAAACTCCAGACTCCCAGCAAGAAAGCAGCTGGTGAGCACAAACCACTTTGTACAGTTTTGGCGCAGGGTGCCGTTGTCAGTAGGGTGATGGGAACTTCCTGAACGCTTAGCACAGTCTCCAGCCGAGGGACAGCCTCGTACACTGGCCTTTCAAAGCGTCACGGTCGGGCCAGCTGTGATCGCTCTTCTGCGCACAGCCCCCAGTAACACAGCTTCCAAACTCGGGAAGCAGAACTGTGTAGAGGAAAAGGGAGCTCCGTTGATTCACTATCGCGTTGGAGACTTTCAGCCCTCCTCTCTCAGTGATTGATAGAACAAATAAACCGAAAAACCCATAAGGGTTTGGAAGATCTAAACACCATCCACCACCTTGACCCGACAGTCATCTCTAAAACACTATAACCAACACATAGAATGCACGCTCTTCTCAGGTGCGTGTGGAGCATTCCCCAAGACAGACCGTGCTGGGCCATGAAAGTAAGTCTCAGTGGGTTCAAAAAGATTGTAATTTATGAGTGTGTATGTATGTGTATATGTACTTATATGTGTATACTTACGTATTTATATATACATATGTTTTTGTTTATTTGTTTGGTATTAAATTAGAAATCAACCTAGATACCCAGAAAATCCTCAAATAGCAGGAAATTAAACAACACACTACCAACTAACTCGTGGGCCAAAGAAGACTTCAAAGAGAACTCAGAAAATAATTTGAACTGAGTAATGGAAGAACGTACCAAAATTTATGAGATGCAAGTAATTTAATCCTTAGAGGGAAACTTACAGCTTTATAGGACTGTAAGAGGAGAAGAAAGGTATAAAATCAGTGACTGCTGTGTCCTCCCTAAGAATCTACATGGAAAGAACAAGTTAAACCCAAAGAGAATAGAAGAAGGAAGTGGTAGATTTCTGCCCATTTAGCAGAAATCAGTAAAGAAAGCGCAAATAATAGAGAAAATCAGCAAAGCTAAAAGTTGATTCTTTGAAAAGATTAATAAGGTTGATTAACTTCTCCAAGACTGATCATGCAAACAGAGTGAGAAAACACGGGTTGCCAATATTAGGAAGGAAAGAAGGAACATTGCTGTATATCCTACAGATGTTAAGAAGATAGTTGGGGGATATTATGAATAATTTGTGTGCCAAAAAGTTCGATAACTTAGTTGAAATGGGGAAATTTTTTGAAAAGCACAACTTACCAAAAGTGACACTAATAGAAATGGAAAAGAGAAAAAGTCCTGTGTTAATTAAAGAAATGGACTTCATAATTAAATAGCTTCCTCCAGATAAACTCCAGACTTAGATGACTTCATTGTTGGGTTCTATGAAGTATAGAAATATAGAAAGGAAGAAATAATATGAATTTTAGGTGAACTCTTTCAGAAAACAGGAGGAGAGAATGCTTCCCAGCTCTTTTTTTGAGGCTGCCATAACCAATATCCAGATCAGGAAAGGACCTCACAGGAAAAGTACATGCTGCTGTCCCTCGTGCATATTAATATAAAAATCCTTAAAATATTAGGACATCACAACTAGTGATAGATATCAAGGATAGCACCTCATGGTCAGGCGGGGTTTAACACAGGAACCCAGAGTTTTACAGGGTTTGTAGCTGACTCTTGAACAACGTGGAAGTTAGGGGCACTGTCAGAAATCCACATGTAACTTTTGAGTCCCCCCAAACTTAACAGTAACAGCCTGCTGTTGGCCAGAAGCCTGCTCGAGAACGTAGACGGTTGATGGACATGTGTTTTGTGTGCTATGTGTATTGTAGCCTGTGTTCTTAGAGTCAGCGAGAGGGAAGAAAATTCTATTAAGAGTATCGCAAGGAAGTGAAAACACATCTTCCGTCTTGTACTGTGTTCATCAGAACCAGACCAAACCAAGCTGCATGTAAGTGGACCTTCATGATTCAAACCTGGACTGTTCTAGGGTCTGCTGTACCTACAAGGACCAGTGAAAAGTTAACATTTAAAAGAAGACCAAGTAGGGGAAAAAAAAAGACCAAGTAGGAAACATATGAAACCAGTGTAGTCTTACAAAATTGGTATGATTTTAGTTATTTTGAGAATGGACAGCTTTAGATGATAGCCAACACCCCTGTCAAAGGAATTGGCTAAAAATATTACCTGCTTTTGAACGCAGGACATTTTCTTAATAATTTTCATATGTCTTTTTGGCTGTCCCATTTCCCATTTTCACTGAGTTGAATCTTTACCGTGAATATTAATCGCACTTCTTCGCTTTGGAAAGTCTATTCCAGTCCAGTTTGGTGTTTCCTGGTGACCGTTGTATGGATGGAGCTGTGTGGGGGACACGCCTGACTGTCCCATATTCGGTCTTCACACGGCAACAGAGACCATTTAGAAATTTACCTAAATAGAAATGGGTACAAAGTAGCGTCAAGATGGAGGGGTGGTTAGGGTCTGGAGTTCTGGGAAGAAGTCTAGGACAGTAAGAAAGTTTTGGAACTTAGCAGGTCCTGGCCAGTATTTACCTCTCTGAGAGCATAGTGAGAAGCAGGAGCAGGGGGAGGAGGAGGGGGGCGGCGTGTGGAAGAGGAGGAGGCAGGGAGGAGGAGGAGGAGGGAGAGGGGGAGAAGGGGGAGGAGAGAAGAGGAGGAGGAAGAGGAGGGAAGAGGGAGGAGAGAATAGAGAAGAGGAGGAGGCAGGGAGGAGGAGGAAGGGGAGGAGGAGAGACGTGGAGGAGGCAGGGGGAGGGAAGAGGAGGGGAGAGGGAGGAGAGAGGAGGAGGGGAGGAAGAGGCTGGAGAGGAGGAGGGAAGGGGGGAGGAAGAATGGGGATGAGGAGGAGGAGGAGGAGAAAGAAGCTGGTGGAAGCACCCTGGGGAGGACCAGCAGTGAGGGGAGGCCTAGGACCAGGTCCCTTGACCTTGAGTTCACCAAGTACCCACATGGGCCAAGTCTGGTTCTGGGCCCTGAGGATGGAGCAGGGAGAGTGTCCTGGGCTATTGTCCTCCCAGAGCTCGGAGATCTGGAGGAACCCTGGGGAAATGGAAAGCAGGGTCAGAGGACAGGAGGGGCTTCTAGATGGCCGTGGTCAAGGAAGGCAGGGGAGGGAGCACAGGCAGGAGAGGGTCCTGAGAAGAGGTAGACTAGGAGGGTTTGGGTGGAGAGGCAGCCTGTGTGTGTGTAGGCCCCCGCAGCTCCATGACTGAAACTGGGCCCTGAGGCCTCTTCCAGGCCTGTTGGCCGTCTTCCTGCCTCCATAATGACACCACCTAGCTCCCAGCAGCCCCAGACAGACAGCAGGCCGTCCTCCTTCCCTAGAGATGTGGGACTCGCAGCACTAGACCCGGACAAGGCCTGGGCACTCCGAAGTGGCCAGCCACCCCGTCCCTTCTGCTTCTGTCCCTCCCCTCCCCCACCCAGCCCATCAGCGGCCCCCCCCCCACCTCCTTGGGCTGGCTGGAGGGGGTGTACAGCACCCACCTCAGGGACTTGTGAGAGGGCCCCCCTCTGTCTTAATGGGGCATGTCCGGCCCTTCCCTCTTCCCCTCCCGGTTGCTACAGTCACACTGGCAGGTGTGGGATTTTGCTTCTGTTCAGGGCCCCGCGAGGGTCATAGGGAGAGAACAGTCCGTTACCATTCCCAGGAGGTTGGGGTATGCCAGGCCGCGTAGGGTCACGTGGGGTTGGTTGGGAGGCGGAGCAGCCGGGGAGACGGTGCCTGAGAGCATGGTGTGAGTCATCCCAGTGGCCTCTGGGAGTCTGCAAGCCAGGGAGAGGGCCGATGGGAGTTTGGACTCTGGTTGGTTGGTTGCACATCATAGACGTTCTGGAAGGCAACTCATTTCATCTGTCTAGGAATTAGCTGTCCCTGGGCGGGGCCGTCTCTTGCCCATGTCTGCCGTGGGACTTCACTGCTCTGATTAGCTTGGGGAGGGCCAAGCACTCTAATGCATAACCCTACCAAGACCACAGGCCGAGGGAGAGCGGCGGTTCCCCCAAGGGACAGTGACACCTGAAAGATGGAGGCCGAGTGAGCCAGTTGGCGCAGGCTGGCTCATGATGCACAGACCCTTCAGGGCCGGTACCCTTCTGTCTCCTAGGGAGTCCTGGAGGTGCTTTCAGAGGTGGGCTGCCATCTGCGCGTGTCTCTCTTTGATGTCACCTACCGACACTTTTTCGGGAGGACATGGAAGACCACGGTGAGGCCGGTGGAACAGCTGTCCAGGCAGCCGTCCAGGATCGTCTTTGAAGAGGTGGGCCGTGGTGGCGGGTGGGGCCGCTCTGGGCCAGAGCAGAGGTGCCAGGGATACGACCTGGGGTCACGACAGACCCCAGAAACGCCACGGAGCCACAGATGGGCCCTCGCAAAGCTTGTCCTAACACTGGGGCCCTGCGTCTCTGAACAAAACCGACATGGACGCCAGGAGCCCCGGCAGAGGAGAGCGCGTGGCTCTGTCAGAACAGGAGGGGCGCTTGGGGGGTCTTCTCGCCTTCAAGGGACCTTGGGGTTCTTGGGACAAAGTTAGGAAGTTACTGCTCTCATCTGGCGCCCTTTTCCCCTCACCCTCTGTGTCCCCCTTCTTTCATTTTGGCTCCTTTCTTTGTCTTGAAGATGAGAGTTGAAACTTAGAAGGAAGGTGACTTGCCCAGTGGCAGGTGGCAGAGCTGGCGCAAACCCGTGCCTGTTTCCGCCCCGGGGGGGTTGCGTTGGCGTTGCTAACGCGGTTTGGCCAGCTTGGCTGTGTCCGGCTGCACGCAGGTAGGGGTTTTCCGTCTTGCTTCAGCTGCACCAGGTATAAGCCTCTGTCCAGCCCTGGGGCTGGGTGCCCGGGCGGCTCTGGCGTTGGTACTCGTGGCGCAGGACATGGGTGGGGGGGGTGACAGAGTCATTGTGAGGTGTGGTAAGCTCTGGAAGGAGGCCAGTGCGCTGTTGTCCCTGGAGGAGAACGGGGAGACCTCCCTTGGGAAGGCAAAGAAGGGCGTCTCCCCTCATGGCAAACACCAAAACTGAGCCTGCAGGAGGAGGTGGGGCTGGCCGTGTGCCGGGCTGCAGTGGGGGCGCCAGGGGTGGGGGCGCAGGGGGTGGCGGTGCTGGGGGCTGGGGTGCGGGGAGTGGGGGGCGCCGGGGGGGCTGGGGAGCCGAGCTCCCCTCCTGCTCAGCCTTGGCTGCCTTCACTCCTTGTCTTCTGCTGAGCTGGGTGTGGCGAGGGGGTGGTGGGTTAGTGAGGACCACAGTGCTTGACGTTTCTGGAAGATTCTTCACCCTTCGGTCCTGGGGTTGCTGAAGCCGGAGCCTGTAGCAGGGCCAGCGTGCAGGACCGAGTGACTGACTTGCTCCGGAAGCTGCCGGGGCCCAGGTGCTATGCCCCAGGCGGGCAGTAGAGGCCAGTGGCGCCCCAGGAATGCGCTTGGCCTGCCGCGCCCTTCTGCCCGTCCTCCCAGCCCCGAACTTCCTCTCGTTTGCTTGATGCTCCGAATACAGGGAAGTAGGTTTCTTTCCAGCTCAGTTTGTGAAAGACAATCCCGTGTGCGGCGTGCGTGTGCGTAATTCTGCGCGTGTCCGTGCACACAGGCCGTTCCCGTGGTGGCACCGACACACGGGAGGGCTGTGTGCTCCTGCCCGCGCGCCCGTGGGACTGAGTACACGGTGCCCCGGGTGGAGGGGAGCCTGGAACTCCGTGAAGGTCTCTCTCCGATTCTGTTGGTTGCCTGTGTTTTCTGGTTGGCGTGGGGAGATCCGAGGGAGGGGCGGCGCGCTGCCAGCGGCAAGGGTCCATCTTGGGAATCACCGTGGCTCTCCAGCCCCAGTGTGGCTTAGGGACCCAAGCTTGTGTGCTTGGGGGATTTTCCTGAGTCATCAGTGTCCTATGTAGCCCCGATTTCATTACTCAGCACACAATGTCGTGGAGAAAGATCGCGGAAAAGAAATCTTGCCTTGAACCTGCACTGGTGTTTCCACGAATGATGAATTCCTCCCCCCTCAGCCTCAACCTCCCGGGCGCTGCATGGTGGAGCCTCTCAGCTGGGGGACCGGGGTTCTGAGCTGCCCTTCCAGAGTGCCCTCGTGTAGAGGCGTCACCTTTCACTTCTGCTGAGATGGTTAATAATTGGTTCAACCTCTCAGAAAGCATCTTTTAAAAAATCATCTGGGGGGCCGAAGTGCCATGCAGTTTCTACATTTTCTTTCTGAGATGGATGTGATTCTCCCTTAAATTCTCCCCTTAACCAGCTGCATGCAGGCTTCCCACGACAGTCTGGTTTTTCCTCCTCCTCCTCCTTTATGGGATGACTGGGCAGGAGCCCTGGAGCTTTCTCCCGCCCAGGACTCGCCTCAGTCCCGGGTGTTGCTAGAGGAGTAGGGAAGCCAGCCATCCGAGCTCCAGAGACAGCTAACCGGGTTCCTTCTGCTTTCCTTAACCTATGCCACAAGAACATTCTTGAATGTTCTCATTCGTCAGAGTAATGAGACCCATGTGATTCTCTCTTTAAAAGTGGATGCTGTCAAGGAAGATCAGTGCAATCCCGAGGAGAGTCTGGGAGCTCTTCCAAGTGACTTGATGAATCCCTGGCTTCTCGAATGTGTGCTGCTCCTCTCCCCGCACAGCCACGCTGCCTCTCACGGGTCCTCTGTGCTGCTCCCCAGTGTACGTGACCATGGCAGGAGCGAAGGGCAGCCTCCTTCCCGGGGGTGCTGGCCGTGGCAGGCCTCCCTCTGGGGAGGGGCCCTTCCTCTCTGGCTCCACAGAAAGCACCCCGGGGACTCGGAGGCAGAAGTGGGGGGACAGCTCTCCAGGATGCTTCTCGTATGGGGCCTTCGTTGTATGGAGGTTTAACCACCTGCTGTGGGGGACGATAGAAAGCTTTGAATTTGTGAACTTGGGCTGTTTGATCGCCCAAGTTTGTGTACTGTGGGGTGTCTGGGTTGCTTATTCTCTGAGAAAGCTAAGGAGTGTCCTGCAGGCTGGCGTGGGGCTGGCCACAGGGTCGTGGGAGTCAACGGAGCAGGGCTCTCACTTATTCCCATGGGGGTCTAGGCCAGTGACCCAGACTCTTTGACTGATCCTCTCTGGGCGTGAGAGGTAGCGCTGTGTGCATCACAAGGTTATGTGGGGTAAATAATAGGTTCTTCGCGAACGGACACCGGTGAGCCGGGGGATCCGTTCGCACCCGTGATGGCCACGGCGTAGGCTCCGTCGCCGGAGCTGGAGTTGACGTTGTTACCGGGGGACGGGGCTTCTCCGCCTCCGCTCGCTGACATCTGGGGCCGGACCCGTCTCCTGGTGGGTCTGGATCCCCGTGTGTTGTTTGCTGTGGGTGACGGTGGGCTGTCCTGGGGGAGCAGAAGCTTCTGACTTTGGGACTAGAGACTTTGTGTGAATGTCCCAGCGTGGAGTTTCGGGTGGCAGAGCCCCCGTGCTTGGAGCGCTCAGCCTCGTGGTGGGACGTGGACAGGAGATGATGATCTGAGCCTCCAGTGGACGGGCTGAGCTGGCAGGTAGGAGCTGCAGTTACCTGCCTTCCTGAAGATGCGCTGTTTAAGGTTTGTTTAAAAAGAATGGTCTCTCTGTCTCCCCTGGCCCTGCCGCCCAGCCTTCTGCTTGGGACCGAAGGGGGCAGGTGGCGTGGCAGTGCCGTTGGGGACATGTGGCTGCAGCTTCTCCATGGAGGCACGTCCTCGGAGGCCCAATTTCAGTTCTGTCATGTGGGTGAGGAATGGGGGCCAGGCCCCGAGGCAAAATGGCATCCGTGTTTTTGAAGATGAAGGCATTAAGACAGGAGCATTTCCATGATTTATTAATCTGTTTATCCTGTCAGGGAGGACACCTGTCAAATGTCAGTGAGTGGGATGTGGCTGGGGTGAATGAGGGCCCCCCTTCGGTCAAGAGAGGCCTCTTCTCGCAGGTGATGTGATGGACTTGACTCAAACTTCTATCGTGGGATTTCAGTTGATGCCCAGGGTTTTCCTCAAACCTCGCGGCGCGGCGTTCGTTAAATGTCCTCAGACCGAAGGCCTATTTGCTCTGCTCGGCTGAGTGCCGGTGATACGTGTGGCCGAGCCCATTGCCGGGCTGGAAGCGGGCTCTGCGCCTAGGCCCAGGTGAACTGGACTGGCCCGACTTTGCCCTCCTGGGGACAGTCCCTGCAAGGTGACCAGGGGATTAAAGGTCGTTAAAGACCAAAAATCAGCTGAGTACATTTGAAGATCTAATTGGCTTTACTCACGACTCATGAATCGGGCAGTACCCCATCTAGCAAATAGAAAGGAGCTCTGGGGAGCTGGACAAAGTGAAAGTCTTTTATAGACAGAATGGGGTGGGAAGAAGTTTCTAGCAAAGAGAAACTTTTTTTCAGCAAAGGTGACCTTCCTGTGGGGTGGGAGAAGCCACCCAAGGAGACTACTTCACGGGCACTGATTCCAGATCTGTGGACTGACGGCACGTGCCCGGGAGCGGTGGGAATGGCGCGTGGGGTCTGGCGTCCCTGGCTTTGCTGCCTGGGGCTTAACACAGGTGGCTCTGGGGCCTGGTAGGTTTTTCCTAAGAGGCTGCAGAGCTTCCCTGGGCTCTCGCCCCTGGGAGGCTCTTACTTCCACATGCTTCTGGTCGGTCCTGAGCAGGGTTTGTGTTTTATACCTGCCTAATCTAGCCTTTACCTTTGAACTGTGAACTTGAGGGTGGGTTCAGCACCGTGCTGTTTTCACACTGAAGGGTCCGTACATTATGTTTGGAGAAAAGCACGTACCCTTCACGGTAGCACCCCTCAGACCTCGGGTCAAGGCCAGGCTGCGGCACTTCCTGCGGCGACCCTCCTGGTTGAGGACGGGGTCTTTGCAGACAACAGCGGGTTCTGGCTTTGTTGTTCAGCCTCAGAACAGTTGTTTTTGGGGGCAAACGGGAGAGAGAGGAAGGAGCTGTAGAGTAAACTTGGGACATGCGAAGCAGCTGGTCCCATGCACGGCCTCCAGGCAGAACAATTTCAAGGTGACCTCTAAGTGGGCGATGACTGTGGCTTTGCATCAGGGTTTAAGATATTTGTTTCACTGTCAAGAGGAACGCGGGTCGGGTTCCTAACACGCGGTGCCCAGGTATAAATACAACAGGTGAGACAGGGACAGACCTGACTCTACAGTGGGGCTTTCGAAAACAGTTCTTGAGTCTCGGAAATAGAAACATAATTCTCTTTTGGTCCAACCACCTGTCAGCTGTAAGTGGTCATTATTTCATCATTTTGCAATAAAAGATAATAGAATAACGATTTATATCTCATGGCTGATGTTTTAATGTGTCTCTCTGTTATCCTGGGCTGACAGTCTGTGATTACAGTAGACGTCTTCCTGGTGACACTGTGGTAATGACTCGTTAATGGGGGATTAGTCTACGTTTAAATCACATCCTCGCAGGCCCAGCCTGGCCCGGCCTTACCGCTCCCTGCCTTGGGTGGGGGTGGGGGGGTAGTCTCTGTGCTCAGCGGGTGGCCTGGCACCCATGTTTGTCCCCCAGTGTGGGCGCGGTCCTGGGGACCCCTCCACGTCCAGAGCCACAGCTCAGCGCCTCCATCTAGGCTCGTTCTACAAAACCCGTCCCCATCTTCTATGCCCACGATGTCTGTTAGTTTAAATGAAAGCAGCCGCACGGGGCCTTGTGAGGTGGAAGGAAACGGCAGAGCAGAGAGAGTGGAGGTACTTCCGTGCCCCACACGCTCACAGGAGCCCGCACTGCACGAGGCTGGATGCCGGGGGTCGGACACGTTCCACCGCCCCCGGTGACGGGCAGGGACGGGGCCCCGGGGGGGCTGTATGTGCACCTGAGGGAGTGGGAGCGTCACAGGCGGGAAGCCTTTTAAGAGCGACTTGAGCACCATCTGCTTGGCTTAGAGCCAAAATAAAAAAAAAAGTCTTGTAAGAAAATGATGTCAAGGCAATATTTTTTCATAAAAAGGTGTTAGCTGGGCTCTGAACTGGGGGTGATTACAGAGCGTCTGCGGAAATCGAAGGCTCCTGCCTGGCTGGGTGAGAGCTAGTTTAGCTGGAGCCTCGTAATGGTCACGCACAGCACGGGGTGAGAGCCCGTACTGGCGAGTCGAGCTGAAGCTTTGTGCGACGAGTGCTCTGTGAAGTTGTGCGCGCGCATGTGTGTGTGTGTGCATTGATGCGGTACACGTGTGTGCGTGCATGTGTGTGTACGTGCGTGTGTGTGTGTACGTGCGCGTGCGTGTGTGTTTGTAGCGGTTGGGTCCTCGCTGGGCCGTGGGGTGGCGCGCAGAGAGCCTGCTGTCGGCATTTTCTGTGGGTGGGAGGCTCCTGGAGCAGAAGCCAGTAGTCTGATGTCCTGGGTGTTGGCGGCTCTGGAATGTTCTTGACTCCGAGGGAGCTACTGTGCCGTGCCTGTTCTCTCCTGCCACGCCCTGGAAGGGACGTGGGGTTCCACGCGGCCATAGGCTTGTGGCGTTTTCACGACAGCGAGCGAGGGCACCTGCGCCGTTCCTGTACTCTCTGTGCAGCTGGTGGACGGTCAGTCCGACACCCAAGTTGTGGTTTCTGTTTTGCAGCCCGTGTACTTTCACACGTCCTTAAACCACCCTAACGTGGTGGCTGTGGTCGAGGTGGTCACCGAAGGCCGGAAGCGGGACGGCTCCCTCCAGGCGCTGTCGTGTGGGTTTGGAATTCTCCGGCTCTTCAGCAACAAGCTGGAATCCCCGGCCTCTTCCTCCCAGGACAAGCGGTACCCGCCTTGTTTCCTTCCTCCTTGGGGTTTTCCAGCATCGTTTGGTGGAGACATAACTGCTCACCATGGGCCATGCCAGAAAGCGTCACGACTATCAGCTTGTGGTGTGGTCTGTTCCTACCAGCGTGTACTGTGCGAGTCACTGTTGGCCATTTCTGAGTGAGCCGGGGAGTGTCCTGTAGGCCGGCGTGGGGCTGGCCCGGGCCCTGGCTGTGGGGGTCGATGGAGGTGAGGTTTTAGGGCAGTGACCCAAACTCTTGAGTGATTCACTCTGGGTGTGAGAGAGAACGCTACGCATGTTGTAAGTGATGTAGGGACGACGTTAGGGTTCGAAGCCGATGGCCAAGAAGGAATTTTTGAGACATCTTTGGTGCAAAAAGGTGGTTTTATTAAAGCATTGGGAAGGGACCCATGGGCAGAAAGAGCTGCCCTGGGGTCGTGAGGAGTGGCCCATCATCTGCTCTGAAGTTGGGAGGGGGTCAGGGAGAGCCTGAGTTTGTAAGGAGTCAGGAAGCAAGGTTCCCGGGACCTCGAGGGGACTAGCTCTTGTTGGGGAAAGGTCACTTATTACCATCTAATAAAACCTGGTCATGAGACCCTTCGGATGTTTGTTGGTGGGTCATATACTTGGGGATGATCGCCAACAGATAAAGGAAGTTTCCGAAGGAATTTTTCTACATTGAAGTAGACGTACAGCATCCTGGGGGTCGGGCTAAGATGGCCTTTTGCCCTCAGCAAAATATTAACATCGAGGCAGTTGCGTCCCTAGAGGAAGGTCACTCTGCCTATTTCGAGGACTTGTCAGTGGGCTGCAGGTAGTTATTTTTCTTCTGCTTTTGTTTGCCACATCAGTGAGGTTACGTGGGCGCTAGATAATATGTTCTTCACGAACAGACACCCCGTAAGCAGGGGCATCCGTTCAGCACCGGTGCCAGGCTCCGCTCAGGAGCTGGACGCAGCAGGACGGAGAAGGCAGCGTGTCACCCCGTCCGCGGGGGCTGAAGTTCACGGTGTCACTCTGGACGGGGCTTCGCAGCCTCGGCTCGCTGCCATGATAGGTTTCCCTGGGGTGGTGTTTCTGGGGCCTGTCTGTGCGCTGGGGGTGTGTGGCCAGGAGCGCTGGGGGCCGCGTCCTTCCTGTGCAGGAGGCATGGTGCGGCGGTGGGGAAGGTCTGGCAGGTGCCACGGGAGAAGCGTGGCTGAGGTTTGTGACACCCGAGGCAGCGGGCTGACGTGCGCTCTGTGGGCTTGTTTTCCAGGCTGCGGCTGTACCACGGCTCCCCCCGCGCCCTCCTGCACCCGCTGCTCCAGGACCCCGTGGAACGTAAGATGTGCGGCCCACCCGTCCTCCCCACGGCTTCCCGACAGTTACCCGCTTTGAGTCCATCTCGCTCTTTCTCAATGGGAACCTTTGTCAGCTCAGCTCCTCTGCTTAGTGATTAGGGCAGAGGGTGTCACAGCTGACACGACTGAAGGAGCCGTAACACGCTGCGCTGCGGGGAGGGCGTTGCTTCTCGCTGGTGGCCCCGGGAGAGGCGGCCCCAGGGCCTGTCGATGGGAGGGCTGCCGGCCTCCTGGCCTCTGGGGCAGGGCCTCGTCCACCAGAGGAAGCAGCTGCCGTGTGTCAGAGGCCATGCTGGCACTAGAAACCTTTCGCTGTGAGGCCCTTGGTTCTTTCCGGCTTGGCCAGGCTGTCCAGCTGTGCCCGACTGCAGAGGACCGTCCTGCAGGGATGCCCGCGTCCTCCTCCTCGAGGGATGTGGGTGTGGAGGGGTCCAGTGGTTGGCAGTGGATCTGTTTGGGAGGGGGACTTTCTGTGTCTGAGCTGCCGCTTGCATTCTGTGATGGGAATTTTGAGTGTGCCTAGTGGCCTGAGTTAAAAATCGAGCCAACCCCAGCCCTTCCACGGCCTGCTGAATTCGGTGAAAATTTCATGGCAGAGCGGGGAGTAGTCTCAAGCTTAATTTTACTGATGAAGATCGGCTCTTAGGTTATGTGTCAGTTGAGTCCAATCATTATCTTGCCAGCATTTCGTGTCCTGGAGCTCCCGTAGGGTCAGGACTTTTTTTTTTTTTTGAAATTTTAAATTTTATGTTAAGTGGGCTTAACGCCCGCCGTGGGGCTTGAACTCTTGACCTCGAGATCAAGAGTCTCCTGCGTTCGTGATTGAGCCAGTCGGGCGCCCCAGGACCAGGACCTCCTGAGGGATGTGCACAACCAGCACCTTGTCCGGGGGCAGCCGGGAAGGTTGTGTGGGTGTGGCTGGTGGCCCACCTCCTCGTGGGCATTTCCAGAAACGTGTGCATTTCTTGCCTGAGTAGGCAATTCGTTCACATGATTCAGAGTTAAAAGGTATAAAATGCACGAAAAGGTTCAGTGAGGCCTTCTCCCCACACTGCTCTGCTCCCTCCCCTGTGCCTTACGTGGTCTCTCTGGGTCTCCTGGACCCCGGAGGAGGGGGCGACAGAAGGAGTCTTTGTACTAGGACAGAAGCAGAGGTGCCTGTCCCGCTCTCATTTTTCCTTCTGCTTTTCCCCGTAATGGTTCACCCTAGAAGGTCTCCTCTCGGTGTCTAGAGAGCCCCCCTCTTCTTCGCACAGCCGCGTGGTGTGTTGCTGGGTGTGTGTTCTGTGCTTGACTGGCTCTGCGAGTGGCCAGTGGACCCGGGCGCCGAGGTCGGGAGCCTCGCTGGTAGGGACGGCTGTGCTTTTGCACCTGTGCCACGCAGCTGTGGGCTGGTGTGTAACACCTCCTGTTCACCTTCCACGGAGGCCCAGCCAGTGTCTCCAACCAGCCACATGGGAGGGTGCCTTTCAGGGCATTTAAAATTTTAAAGTAAGCAGACCCCATTTTTGTAGTGGTTAGGAATGAAAAATACAGTTTTCATTTGTTTTTCTAATGAGTGCAGTAAGGCTTATTTAGTTCTTTTCTCATGAAATCACGTAGTGTGCCTCAGTAGGTGGTGAGGCCCCTGTCAGTGGAAGAAATCAAGCCCCAGCAAGACTCTCTGGTGGGGATGAGTAGAGGGCATGTCCTGGGTTCCTCTCAGCCCCGGGGCCCTGTGGTCCCGAGTCTCCCTCTTCCTGCATCCCGGCTTCCGTGGGTGCTGTTTTCTCCATCTTCCTGAGCTCTGTGTCTGGGCCTTTCTCAGCTGCTGCTTTCTCCAGGTTGCTGTCCCTCTTCCACTCCCCCTTGCTCTCTGTCCGCTCTGTGCATCTGTCCTGGGCTTCCATCCGCTCTCCCTTGTGCTACGGGTATCCGTGGGTTTGCGTCTTGCTCTCAGAGGCTCCCCCCAGCCCGGGTCTGGTCCTGCTGCTGAGTGGGAAAGGGAGGCTGGCTGAGGCCCGGGGTGCCTTCCAGCCCCCTCCGATGCCGGGGACCAGGACCTGGACTTCACCACACGCGGGTGGGGGAGGTGAGCAGCAGAGATTTTGTTAAGTTGCGTTAAAAGCAAATGTCTCTGTCCCTGCGGCTCTAGCAGGCAGTTGCTAAGGACTGATTCTTTTTCGCTTTGCGGCTGAACTGACAGCAATTCCCCTTTCTCGGTCGAAAAATGCGTTTCCGGCTTGCGCTGTTTCTTTCTTAGAGGCGCAGTTCATCATCTGGTTTGACCGAAACGGCCTTTGGTTCCAGCTGTCACATAGGTGTTTCCTCCCCCAGAGAACAAGCACGTGACTCTCATTGAGAGCTGCAGCCTCCAGTACGCGCTGAGGCCGCACCCGCTCCTGGAGCCTGTGTTCCATCTTCTTCCCGAGAACCTTCTGGTGTCTGGTCTGCAGCACATACCTGGCCTCCTTCCAGCTCACGGAGAAAAGGGTAAGGGCTGCTCTGTCTCTCCAGCGGCTGAGTCTGTGCGAGTTGATGGTCAGACCTCGCCGGAGCCAGGCAGCCTCTGGTGTGCGGTGGGCTGGACGTGGCTAGCCACCCGGGAGGGTGGTGGTGGGAGGGAAGGAGGGGGAGGAGGAGAGGGGAGCGGAAGGGAGCAGAGCAGGGCAATGCCATCTCTCCTGCCGTCCCTTCCGAGCAGGGTCTCGTATCCCTCAAGTCACTTCTGTCCTCTTGTCTTGGGAAGTGCTTTTGTAAGTCAGATAGTTCGTGTCTCTATGACCAAGGTCGGGATAACCACGTTGCTAGTTCTCACCCTTATTGGACCGTACCAGGGGCCTGATTATTATTATTATTAAGTTGCCGTGAAGTAGACATAACGTGCACTGACTGTTTTAACCGTTCGTAGGTGTGCATTTCAGCGGCCGTAAGTACTTCTACCACTTGTACAACCGTCACCACCATCCCCTTCCAGAACTTTCTCATATCCCCAAACTGAAACTCTGTCCCCCCCAAACAATAGCTCCCCGCACCCCTCCCCCAGCCCCAGCCACCCGCGTCCCACTTCCTGTCTCTGGGAACGTGCCTCCTCCAGGTTGCTGCTCAGTGCTGGCCCTTCTGTGACCGGCTTACTGCATTTGGCAGTAAGGTCCAGCCTTGTTGGATCACGTTTCAGACTTTACTCCTTTATAAGGCTGAATCACAGTCCATTGCGTGGAGGGACCACATCTTGTTTCTCCATCTCCCCGTCCACAGACACTTGGGTCATTCTGCCTGTGGCTGTCGTGCGTGGTGCTGCTGTGAACGTGTGTGTGCGATGGCTTGATTCTTTTCGAAAACTAAAATCCACACGAAAGCCTCAGAGCTCTGTCTTGGTGTGTTTTAGGACTTCATTCTCCAGCGGGGGGTTCAGGGACAACGCCTTCACCACCAGGAGATCCCTGCAGAGGTGTGTTCTGCTCTCGGGCCTGCTGATGGGCCTTGACCTGGGCCTCGTGCCCCTTCTGGGCCCTTCCGGAGGCTTCTTGTCTGGCTGTCTGAGGAGTCCAGGAGAAGGGGCTGTATAGGTCCTTCCCCACTGGCTCTGCTGGAACCTCTTGTCTGGGGGGGCTCCCTCCCTGTTCCATCCTGGGGAGAGCAGGGCTGGGCGCGGGTGTGAGCTCCAAGTGCTGAGTTTTCACTTAGAACAGAAACACTTGAGACCCCAAAGAGAAGAGGTAGCTTGGCTCTGGTAGGGGAATGTTTTCAGTAAAGGGGTCCCTGCACATGGCTTGGTGTTCTGGTCCATGCTGGGACGCAGACGGTGTCATCTGAGTTCAGGAATTTCCGGGATGGGCCTGTGCTGGTTGTCACCATCATGATGTCATGATGTCCTGTTTCTCCAGTGTTCCTGAGTAGAGATGATGAGGCACGAGGAAGGATAAATTAACAATGAACAGAAGCAGGTCCGACGAGGGTCCCAGCTTCAGACCCGCCCTGGCTTACCAAGCTCCAGCACCCCCTCCCCCCACAGCCCCCTCTGTCATTTGCCTGTGTCCTCTCACGAGGGAAGGAGGGGTCAGGGAGACGGCATGCTGCATGGTCATTGCTGTTGACATTGAAAACAGTATGACAACCTGCGTCTGGTGCTGAGACCTCGGCCTCATCAGCCGGGGGGCCTCTAAGTCCCGCCATGCTGCAGGCTGATGTCCGGAACCTAGGTGTGCACCAGCTTTCAAGTCTGCTTACAACGACTCTCTGACCTGAGGTTCTGGGTGGGAGATTGTCATTGGGGTCTGAGGTGTGTCCATTGCTCTGTGACTTGCCAGGGGGGGGTCTGCAGAGCTGCAGATAAAACCTGGAAGGGCTGCAGCTTCTATGTCACTACGGCAGGGGCAGAAGGGCAGCTCCGACCACCCCAGGTTATTCTCAGTATCTCTGGGGAATCCAAGGCTCCAGCTACAGATGGGGGTGGCGGGGGCGTGATTCCAGCACCTCCCCCTTGAAAGTCATGTCTTCGGAAGCGATGTGAACCCCAGTGGCTTCTGGTTGGCCCTCCCGCTCTGTGGAGTGGCCGGTTGGTCACTGGGACTCTCACTGGATGTGGGCAGTGTCTGAGAGTCTGCAGCACTGATGACAGCTTATGTTGTTGAAAAGCTGATGACCAGGGACCCTGGGTGTGGAGCCGCGACGTGCGTGGGAGGGCCGCTGGGAACGGAACACTGGCTTCGACAGGCCGGAGCACACTCCCTCTTCTCAGGGAGATGGACCGGAACGCAGCTTCTTACCACATCCCCCAGTGACCATCTGAGAGAAGAAACCCATTTGCTCTGCCCTCCCCTAACGAGCAGGAGGCCGGGCTGATCTGTAGCTCGCGGTGTGGATGTGGTTATTGTCTGTGCTGTAAATCCTACCCACTGTCTGTTGGGCTTTTGTGACTCACTCTTGGAAAAGGGTTTCTTTGCTGAGTCACATTTTATAGCCCTGAAAGCGCCAAGGTGGGGACCGGTGCCGGCTTCAGCGGGGGGACTCACTTGCAGTTTGCGGAGGGTCTGATTCTATTTTGGTGCCGTACGGGGACACAGGTATTTGTTCATTTGTAGAAGGCCATGATATAGGAGGGCTGAGTCGTTCTTAACCAAAATTTTTATCAAGGTCACTCTAGATTCTCATGTGGTTTTAATAAATAATGCGGAGAGACTCTGGGTGTCCTTTGCCCACTTTCCCCAAAATTGCAGCACAAGGTCATGGCCAGGATATGGACATCGGCACAATCCCCAGCCTCCCCCACATCTGCCACTTAGACTCGTGTGTGAGGACTGACTTCTGAAGAGCTGTTGTCAACCCGGGAGTGACCGGAAATGACAGGTCCTAGTTGGGGCTGTTCTCGGGCTCTTTGTTGCTCCCCAGGAGGAAGGGGGGCCTTTTCCCTCGAGCGGCTCTTAGAGGGAAGCTCTCCGAGCCGGTCCAGATTGGCAGGTGCTGCTAACCCGCCATCTCTTCTGTGGCCGGGAAAGCCACGCAGCCTCCCTGTCCTGGTCTTCTCTTCCTTGCCTGCTTCTGACCTTTCCGCAGGCTTCGGTTTGACGGGCCTGGACTGTGCGGCGGCCCCACGTGAGCGCTCACGTGCTCCCAAAAGCCGCTCCTTGCAAGGAGAGCCCCATGCCCCGCTCAGAGGGAGGCTCCTCTGGGGGCTCCTTGGCCTGCCCTCGGGGCCGCCGGTCTGCGTGCCAGTCATGTGCCTGCTGGTGTGCTGCTGCCGCGGCCACGGTGGGGGGAGGTTTGGGGAGATGGGGACCAGGAAGACTTCTCTCATTTGGGGCAAGGCTCAGAGCGCGCCTCCCGTGTCGGGGCAGGGCCAGAGCCTTGCGTAAAGTGTCCGAGTGTGTTGGGAGCTTCGTCATGAATGAAGCGGGAAGCCTGCTTTCCGGAACTGGACCTGAAGGCCAGGGACCAGTGCCAGGACTGAACGGAGTCCCGCGGGAGGCTTCCTGGCCAGGTGCTCAGGGGGCGCAGGGGTCCTACAGGGCTGCTAGTGCAGGAGGACAGTGGAGGGCCTCACGCTCCCCCGAGCCGGCCAACACCATCCAGGCATCTGAAGCAGTCGGAACGCTTGGCCACAGCTGCCTGTCGTGGGCTTGGTGGGAGTGAGCCGTGGACTGGCAGCGTCTGGGAGTGGGCGAGGCCTCTGGGGCGACCTGAACCGAAGCTCTGTCTTCCGTGCTCACGTCCGCAGGCCACCACCCATGGCTGGCTGTGGTGCTTCAGGGGGAGTCCCAGGAACTGTGGTGGCAGCGGCATGTGGCCCATAGAGAGGCAGAGAAAGGCCGCTGTCCTTGCCACGTGCCCGTCCCGCGTGCCCGTCCTTCTCACGTGGGGCCTTTGAGGCGTTTCTTCCCTGACCTGCAGACTGACTTCACTCTGAGCCCTGTCGAGGCTTTGAATGCCCGCCCCGGTGATGTGCGCCTCCCGTCTGTCCTTCGTGGCTGTCTTCCGTCCTGCAGGCCCGCTCATGCCGATGTCGCCTGAAGCGGCCTCTGACGTGGGTCCTTCCGCCTGGTGCGGGCGCCGGGTCCAGGCCCCGCTTCCTCACCTGCTAGCCCAGAGCTCGGCTGAGCTGTCCGGAGAAGTGCTTTGTCGGAACTGCGCCCGCTGCTGTGCCGTGGCGGCCTGCTCCAGTTGGTGTCCCACATGGTCCTCCCGAGTCCCTGCTCAGGAGTTCCCTGGGGTGTCCTTGAAAATGCTGCTTCCCCCACCAAGCTGACGCTCCTTCCAGCAGGCGGCGTCCAAGCACCCTGCCGGCTGTGGGGCGCGTCTCCCAGGCTCTGCGGGCTGCTGGGGTCCTCGCCGGGATTCGCCTTCTGGATTGGTCTGTGTGAGCACAGGTTGCCGGTAGGCAGGGGTGAGGGTGGCGTGGCCGGAGCAGAGCTGGTGTCCTCGTGTGAGCTGCAGTTTTAACCTGACAAAGTAATCTTGGCAGAAAGTCTTCCCTTCCAGTCTCACTGCCCAGGGAACCGCCCCAGAGCAAACCACTGCTCCGCGTTTGGGGTCTGCCTCGTATCCCTTCACGGGTTCTCCGATGCCTGGGCTTGTCCGTGGTTCATCTGTGGGTCCGGGTGCGCAGGCCCCCAGCCGGGGAGAGGGCACAGCGTGGGGGTCTTGGCGGAGTGCTCACATCTTGATGGACTGAAGCAAGGGTGGACGTGTCCTCTCACCACTGCCATCAAAGGCAACAGGTGTTCTAGAAACGCGGACGGCTCCGACTCCCTTCTGCTCCTGCCTGGGGAGCTGTCAACCTCTCGTTCTGTTGTCCCCCCTGCAATGCTGTTTGGTGAACCGAAAGCCCTTCCAGGAGAGCTGCGCCCCTGGGGAGCTGCGGACCGTGTTAGGGCTTTGTGGGGAGCTTGTGGGGCACGTGGGGGTGTTTCTGAGCGCTTCCCTAGAGGATGGTATCCAGGGGATTCTTGCCTGCTCCGCGCCTGTAACCCCGTTTTCTCAGTAGTGTGTGTGTGGGGATCCCCGAGGGAAGGGGGTCCGCTTTCCCGTTGGAGCAATGCTGTTTTCGGGGTTGCATTCCCGTCCACAAGCTTGGCAACAAACGCGGGAAAGCTAGCCCCGGTCGCAGAGCGGGAGGGCCAGGAGTGCCCCCAGAGGTCAGCTCTGCCGAGGTTCTGTCCGTCCTGGCCGCGGAGGGTGGGTGGTGAGCGAACGGCAGGGGGCAAAGCTGCCCCGAGGGGGTTGCGGGAGTGGTCAGGGGAGAGGCTCCGTGTAAGGTGGGGACATTCTTGGGACCTGCCCCTGCAGATGCATCTGGGGGGCAAAGGAACGGGCTGGGGCAGCTCAGTGCCGAGCACTTAGGACGCGCCGAGCCCTGGGACCTGCTGTTTTTCTTCAGGGGTTCCGTCCCCTGCCGCGGCAGCTCGGGAGGCCCGCTCCGTCTCCTGAGGGAGAGCCCTTCTCCAGAGCCTGCGCCGTTCACCAGACCTGGCCTGGGCAAATCTGGCCGGATGCCCCCCTGGCCCTGCCTCCCGGACCTCTCAGGATCTGAAGGGTTCTCCCCAGTGCAGATGCAGCTTTTCAGTCTGGCCTCCTGGGGGGAGAGTGATCGTCCCTCGTCTCTCTCCCTGTCTGATTCGGTGCGTGGGACTTGCTTCTCACCTCTCTGGATACCAGGGTTTCGACTCCTTTTGTTGTTGCTGATGGCTGTGGGCCTGGGGGCCACCTTGTCATGGGGGTGGGCTGTGCAGAGCCTGCTTCCTGCCTGGCGTAGGCCTCTGCCAGAAGCAGGGGGCTCTGCCACCTTCCGGACCCCCAGATCTTGCTCCCACCCCTGCACCATCCCCTTGAGCTGTGAAGCTGGAAGGATTCCTCCTCAAGGGAAATCAGTCTGGGAAGTGGCCTTTGCCCACCAATATTTTAGTTTTTGTACATGGCTGGGTTCCCTGTGGGATGGGCTGTGGTCCCAGCACACGTGCAAGTGTGTCTTTCTCTGCTGCCGCCCCTGTCTGTGTAAGGGCTGCCACTGGCCAGCCCCCCGAGTCCTGCCTGAGTCCACGGCTCCCAGCGTGGCCCGTCCTCGCTACTCCTGGGTTCTGTATCCGCAAATCCGCTCATTCCCTGAAGTTCTCACCAGGCTTTCCTGCTCGTTCGTGCACGTGTGCTTAGTGGCTTAAAAATCTGAGTCTCCCTCACACTCGCTCCTGTGGGTGAGGTGGCTTCGGGCCCCTCACTTTGCACGTCCAAGCCCCGGTTCTCTTTTGTGAAATAAAGAGGATAGAATGTACAGGGATGGGCTGTGTTGAGATTTAGGATGAGTCTGGTGAGATGTGTGTGTCTGTGTGTGCTTTTCCGCGGGAGCCATGATGTGTCCCTGGCTGCTGTAGGGAGCACACGTGGACGCTGTTAGCTCTGTCCGCATAGCCCTGTCCTGGCTTCCACAGCTGAAGACACTGAGGTTTAGAAACTGGGATTGACCCCTGGGCCCTGGCCGCAGAGTGCATGTGACTGCCATGCTGTCCTCCCTTGTTTCAGGACACGTGGTTCCCTCTACCTGCGGGAGAAGGTGGACTCGGCCCTCCCCAGCAAGCGCTCGTGTCCGCTGGGCTTGTCCTCTTCCTGCAGACGGGCCCTGGTTTGGAGACAGTCCCCGCTCCTTCCTTCTCTGTGCCCCGAGGGCCCTGGCCACCCTATCTCGTCCTCTCTGAAGCCCCGTGAGCTGTGTGGCCCATGGGCCCGACGGTGGGGGACCCTGGTGCAGGGCAGGTGGTCCTGCTGCTGTGGCCTGTGGCTCCTTAGAGCCCTGGTGCAGGGGACGTGCCCGGCGGGGGACGCGCGCTGCTTTAGCTCCTCCCTCTTACCTCTTCTGTCCTCCTCCTCTGATGAGGGTCTTAATTCAGGCCAGGCCCCAGACACTTGCTGGACCACTTCCTGCAAGGTCGGACTTCGTCGTTCCTGCTCTTTAATGAGCAATTGTGGTTACATAGACCTTTTACACCGCACAGCTGGGGGGCACGAAGGGCATTCCCGGGGCTGTACAGCTGCCACCACTGTCCACCGCCAGAACCTCTTGTCTTGCAAAGCGCCCGGGAAACTTGCTGCCTGTCCCTGTGCCCAACCCCTGGTGCCCGCCCGACCACTCTCTGTTTCTGATTTTACTACTTTAAGTGCTTCCTGTGAGCGGAATCGTCCAGCATTTGCCCTTTATGTGACTGTCCCATGTCCTCAAGGCCCATCCAAGTGTCCGAAGTGCCGTCCTTTAGAAGGCTGACATCGTGTGTGCGGATCGACCACATTTGTTCTCCGCCGTTCGTCTCCTGATGGATGTTTGGGTGGTTTTTAACTTTCGGCCGTGGTGAGTAACTGTGCCTGCCCTGTGTGCCGCAGGCTCTGATTCTCTGCGGAGCTGCTTAAACACTTCTTTTTAAATTTAGAAAGGAAGCACGTGCGTATTTCTGAACTACGCAGAATCCAACGTCTATTTGTGATGGGGAAGGTGTGGGAAGCCATAAAGAAGGAAATAAAGTCATCTGTGATTACTTCCCGTATGTGTCCATGCCTACGTGTAAATGCATAGGTTTTCAGGTAGAACTGGCGTTAGGTGATCTCATAATGGTGTTGGGTGTATTGTTTTCACCTACAGTAGTGTGATTATTTTTCAGTCATTAAGTAATCTTTTGACAATGTGAGTTTCCTTCTCATTTTATATGGAGGCACAGTCAGTGGCTCAACATTCCCCTGCTGGTGAGCATTTGGTTGTTTCTTTTTTTCTGTTATAAATAACACTTAATGAGTATTGCATGCAATGCTTTGCCTCTGCATTTGATTAATTTTGCTGAACAGGTTCAGAAAGTGGAATTAGTGGGGCAGAAGTTGGCAGTGGCTAGTTTTACGGGTCTTGGTGCCCGCGGAGGCAAAGCCGGGATCTCCTCCGGCTGCAGCTTTACCGCCGGCAGGATGGCAAAGGGCTCTCACCACTGTTCGCTCTGCGCAGAGTCTCACAGAAGTTGTTTCCTTTCTCTGACTTTGGAATCTGCTCTTAAAACCCAGGACTTTGCACCTTCCTTCTTACGGGTAAAGCTTGGGAAGAGACAGAGGGCAGCAGAGCAGTGACGGGCACAGGAGGGCAGAGTCCGGGTTGTGTGATCGTGGGGGGGCGGTCAGCTTGGCCTTTATCCTGCTGTGGCGCCTGAGCCAGCCGGGGGGCTCAGTGCAGACTTGACCATGCCCCTCACTGCGGAGTGTTGGTGCATCTGCTCTGGGCTGGGCACCAAGCCGTGTGCTGGGAACCACTGTCCCCTTCTGTCCTCACGGAGCTCCCAGTCAGGGCTGCATCCCCTCCCCGCCCCGGATGGGGAATCTTCTCTTGTGGTGTCAGCCCAGACGGTGTTTTTGCTTGTTGGCTTAATGCGCTCATGAGTATTTCTGCATGTTTCCAAATGGTTCAAGGTAAACGTACAAAAATAAGAAATGGCATCGTTGGCTGTGTTCTTGCTAGAGAGGAAGTCAGTGATTAAGAGAAACCGAGCTGATAGGAACAGATGTTACCCTGCATTCTCTAATCTGTGTTCTTTGGATTGCTGAATTATAAAATGTGTTCCTGGAGGAGGGTGGGGAAGGAATCGGGCTGTAAATGAAATCTGGGCTTGTTTAATCTGCTTGGCATCTCGGTGTGAACGGAGGTGGGTTCTGATTCAGTGTTCGGTCTGAGTGCTGTGCCTGTGGTCTCTTCTCTGTCTGGAGGGCCCAGCACCATGGCCTGGACCTTGGTGGGTGAGAGCCCCTGGATGCTTCTGGTGGTCCTGTCCCCACGGACACGCTCCATGAGCCCCCTCATTGTTTCAGGGGACGCCCTCCGAAAGCCTCGCCCTCAGAAGTCCGTCACGTGGTACTTGGACGATTTATTCTTCACGCTGTACCCTTCCTTGGAGAAGTTTGAGGAAGAGCTTCTGGAACTCCTTATCAGTGATCACTTCCGGGAGGTACTGTTTCACATGTACTTACTCTGAACCGTGGAGATGCAGGGGGGTCGGAGGTGGGGAAGGTGTCAGCCTTAGATGCCACCAGGGTAGGTGGTCCTGTGTGCTCCCGCTTTCAGGGGCTCGTGAGGGATACCTAGCCTGTTGTATTAGCCTTGGTGGGACGAAAGTGCTGTTATCCAGAGACCCTAACGTTAATTTCATTATATATAAAGCAGCCTTAATTTAAAAGTGTATTAAATCACCAAATGAGCATAAGGAAACCAGTAAAATAATCTGCATTTACAAAAAGCATTAGCAAGATATTTGGCTCACTCCAAGGACATGACTAGAGGTCTTAGTCATTTTATCCCAGCAGACCCTCTTTCCGTGGCAGGGGTCCCCATCTCAGGGTCCAGTTCTGCCTGCCTATGTGACACATTGCTATAAACTCTTGGCAGTCTTGTCCCCACTTGGCCTTGGGACTGGTAGCTCACTTTCCTATATGTTCTGTGTCCGGACCCTTTCGTGGCTCCCCTCAAGCTTCAGGTGTTGGTGCAAACCTGACCGCCCTGACAGGCCACCTGCGTGTGCGGCTAAGGCCACAGCTCTTTCCTCCAGCAGGCTCTGTCCAGGTGTTCCCTGCTTCCTTTCTCCCGGTGCTTGGCTGTCCCCGAGAGCACCTGCTTTCCTTACCTGGTCGTTGCTCTATCATCCGTCTCTCTGTGGAGTATCTGTACCAGGAGGATAGGGTCATGGCTGGGTTCACCGTTGCACCCAAACAAAGTGCATCGGGGTCGGCCCATCGCAGGTCTTTTGCGCTTCTCGATGGTGACAGTGAGTGGTTGCGTCAGCAGGAGCCCATCCTAGCAGTGTGTGAGGTGAGCAGGGTCTTAGTGACACACATGCACACACACTCATAGGTACACATGTGCACACATGCATGCACCTGCTCATGTGGCTGCACACTCATAGGTACACATGGACACATATGCATGCTCACAGGTACACACGCACACATATGCACGCACGCACACATGCACACACACTCATAGGTGCACACATGCGCACACACGCGTACACGTGCACACACGCTCATAGGCACACACATGCATATGTGCACGCACATGCATGCAATACGCTCACAGGTACATACATGCACACATCCACGCACACGCACACACGTGCACGCACATGCACACACACTCATAGGTACACACATGCACGCACACACATACACGTGCACGTACGCTCATAGGCGCACACGTGCACACATGCACTCCTCGATGAGACGGCTGGTTTTGCTCTCTGTGCGTTCCTGACAAGGTAGCCGTACGAGGTCTCATGCAAAACAGGAGCACAGTGTAGGGGCTGGCGGAGCGCTGTCCCGCTGTGGCTCCCGCCCTGCTCTTCCTGCTCGGTGCGGACTGCGTGAGGAGGAGGTGCTTTATGGTTAGCGTTGTTGGATTTTACGTTTTCCCATAAAAGTCGCTTTACTGTGTATTTTTTTTTTTAAAGATTTTATTTATTTATTTGACAGACAGAGATCACAAGTAGGCAGAGAGGCAGGCAGAGAGAGTGGGGAGGAAGCAGGCTCCCCGCTGAGCAGAGAGCCCGATGCGGGGCTCGAACCCAGGACCCTGAGATCATGACCTGAGCTGAAGGCAGAGGCTTTAACCCACTGAGCCACCCAGGGGTCCCTACTGTGTATTTTTACTACTTTGTATTTAGTTCCCATCCAGCTGGTAGCTACTGTCCTGCCTCTGTCGCTCCGTTTTCATTATCCCGAGACGAGTAGGCTGGCTTTGGGTCTACTCAGCTTGATTAATGCGCAGTGAAGAAAACTTGAAGATTCAGGAATCGTTTCGCCATGATCACATAATACACAGTAGTCGCCTGGAGGACTGTCCTTGCTCGTTTGTTAAAGCGCCGGTACATTTTTTTCTCAAGATGAAACACTTGAATATCCAGCGATCACTTTGGGACAGATTCTGTGTTTATTGGTCTATGACTTACTGCGTCCATACGCTCCCTCTTCCTGCTGCCCCTTCAGCCCCGAGCCTCCGGACACTGAGTCTGGGGCCGGGCAGAGGCGCCTCAGGGGCCGTGGGCTGCTGCACTGTGGCTCATGTTTGCTGCATCTTGGGAATTGTGCTCAGCCGTGGCAACCTGAGCACGAGTTTGAGGACCTCCGCACACCTGGGGGAGGGCGTGTTGGGGTGGAAAGCCCAGAGAAGGCTGTGCCAGGTGAGGAAACCCACAGCAGCCTAGAAAATGCCCGAAGGCCAGCGGTTCTTGGAGTTGCCTGTCATTCGCCTGGACCCATTTTCTCTGGGCGCCCTCTGATCCGGAAATGCCTGGGGCGGCCGGTACAGTTTCTTCTCTCTGCTTGCCTCTGCCCTGGGAGCCTCTGCCCTGCGGCCCAGGGGCTGACCCTGCATGCCCTGTGCTTTCCTAGGGGGGCGTTCCGTTGGACGGCAGCGCGCTGGAGATCTTGGAGCGCCGCCTGTGCGTGGGCGTGCACAACGGTCTGGGCTTCGTGCAGAGGCCGCAGGTGGTGGTGCTGGTGCCCGAGCTGGACGTGGCCTTGACGCGCTCTGCCAGTTTCAGCAGGAAAGTCGGCTCCTCCTCCAAGGCCAGGTATGCTCGCCAGGGTGTGAGGTGCAGCTCTGTGGAACGGGGAGGTATGAGGGTGCATGTAGCTGGGGGTCAAAGTGAGGTGGAGCTGTTTTTGCATGGAAAGTGTGCGCTCGTCCGCCGGGGCTTCTGTCCTGGTGCCTCTGTTTCCTCTTGCTGACTTCCGCGCGTTAGGAGCAGACCTCAGTGATGTCCCATTGGAAAAGTCCTGAAGTGTGCTGTGACAGTCTGGAGTTAGCGTGACAGGTGCCTCCCGCTGTGGCTGCTTGAGGTCTGAGGAGACCCTGGCATGCTTTCTCCCACCGGGCCTGCGAGCAGGGTCACAGATGGCGGGGAACCAGCAGGCAGGAAATTCTGTCATTCTGTTCAGTCCTGTGTTCCCAAGTCAGAATCAGAGAGCGCTCCGAGGGGTTCCCCGTGTGAAGCCGGCAGAGACTGGCCCCGGAGGACGAGCCTCCCTGGAGACCTGGCCATATTGGCCGTCCTCCCGACATAAGCTCTGGCGATTTGGAGCGAGTGATTGAGGCACCTAGAAAGGCTCTGGTTTGGAAGCTACCTTGGGGGCTGGACACACAGCAGAGCTCAGTGGCATCGTTGGGGTCACAGACAGCATCCCGCGGCGGGTAGAGGGCAGTGGGAGCCCTGCCTGACCGTGTTCTTGACGCAGCTCCGGAAACCAGGCTCTGGTTTTGAGAAGCCGCCTCCGACTCCCTGAGATGGTCCGTCACCCTGCGTTTGCCATCGTCTTTCAGCTGGAGTATGTGTTCAACAGTCCTTCCGGAGTGGATGGCAAGGTGAGAAGGGCCCTGGGCTCTGTGCCCTGAGGAGAAACGAAGTCACCACTAACGTCATTTCTGTTAAATAACTTAGTGCAATTACCATCAGCTGTGTGGACAGCACGTGCGGCCTGGATCGCGGAAACGGCTTCTTGCTAGTCGCAGAGCTTTGTCACAGTCACTTCCTGTCTTTATGGTCATAGACTGTTCTGCTGGCCGACGGTGATCAGTAGCCCGGTAGGCACGCGTGAGAGCCTTGATTCACAAATATTGCATCGGTAAAGTGTTTAAAGAATGAGTCTGCTTTAATGCAGTTTTCACATGAGCCTTAGTAAAGCTCGAATCTGCACAAGTGATACATGTTTTCTTACTGTGACCTTGTGTCTGTGTCATAACTAAGTAAGAGTCTGTGCGGTTCACTTGGAAGACGACAGAAGACCCTTGAGTGACACAGGTTTGAACTGCGCAGGGCCATTTACAACCAAAAAAGATTTTTTTGGTAAATACGGTGTGTAAATGTGTTTTTTCCTTACGATTTTCCTTAATGGCATTTTCTTTCTTCCGGCTGGTTTTATTATAAGAACACAGCATATAACACTTACTTCTTATGAAACGTGTTCATCAGCTATTCCTGCTACTGGCCAGGCTTCTGGTCAGACTGTAGCTGTTAGGAGTTACGTTTTTGGAGGAGTCGAAATTTCCTGCAGGCCTTGGATGGCGTGGGGGTTGGAGTCCTTCCGCCCCATGTTACTGGGGGCTCAGCATGTAGCACAGAGGTGACATTCACATCACTGATGGGGCTGCTTTGGAAACCTCAAATCAGGCTGTACTTAAGATTCGGTCTTCTGTTTGCAAAAGCAGGTGTCAATTTAACATGTCGATTTGAAGTAAAAGGATGACAAAGCGCCTGCCCTGAGGACCGGCTGGCCAGCGTCGTGGCGCTGCTGCTGGAGGGCCAGGGCTGAGGATGGTCTTGGGGCAAGCCTTAGGAGGGGGAGGGCGGTGCCGAGCGGAGGTGCTGTTTTGTGTTCTCATCTGCCCTCTGCCGTGCACAGCTCAGGGCGGCACGATCCGGAGTCCCGAGCAGGTGAGCAGATCCAGAGGCAGGCATCCAGATTGTGGACAAACAGGCAGTCACCATCGTTGCAGTCAAGCTGTCGTTCGCAGCTCCGCTCCTCTTTATTTACTACCAGAGAAGGCAGCCGGAATGCAGTGGCGTGAGCGCATGTGGCGGCATGGGGTGGGCGCCCCGGGCATGAGGGGGACAATACCAGGAGGGAGGGACTCCGGGGCCAGCATCCAGGGCTGCCCGGGGAAGGAGACAGGGAGGAGTCGGCCCAGCTGCCCGTGGGCCTGGCGCCCCCGCGTCTCGCGAACATGGAGAGAGAGTTCCTCCGAACGCGAGATTACAGTTTGCCCGCAGTTACGGGGTCTGTACGTGGAAACTGATGTGTCACGTGACGCTCCGTGGTTATTTGTTGACCCTTCCCGGAGACGGTTACCCAGCGCAGGTGGCTTTGCCACGTGTTGCTGCTTCATGGAGCTTTTGGAGGGCGGCGTGTAATGGCTCATCTGTTCTTTGTGGTGCGGAGGTCTCTCCTGACGCAGGATGTTGGATGCCGTGGTGTGGCCATCAGCTGCTCTTTCTTAGGTGCAGTCTCGAGGGGGTGGTCCGCACGGACGCCTGCTGTGAATGTGGAGTAGCAGGGGGCTGCACACCCCGGGGGCAGGCCTGAGTCGGACGGGTGTCCACGTTGGAGGGGAGAGTGCAGGGGCGCTCCTGGCCCTCGTCCTTCCCCAGGAGTATCCGTGAGTCGGGGGTGTGGCCTGGGGTGCGGGGGACAGCTGCAGCCAGCACGGCCCGGGTTCCTCTGCGGGTGGTCACGGAGCACGTGCTTCACTGGCCTCCCACCTGCGAGTCTCTTTCTCCCTTCCTGTCCCTGTGAGAGAGCTTCCCCCCGGTGGACATTTCACAGGTAAACTGAGGCAGACTGCATAGGAAAATGAACCAGCTAGCTCAGCCAGCCGCGTGCACAATCCTGTTTTGTCCACACCATCTCCTACAACCTGTTTTGATTTATTTCGAGGCAAATTCCAGTCATTGTCTGCTGTGATGACTGTGAACGTTGTGGCACGTTATGATCTTTTCTTCTTTTAACTTTTTTATTATGGAAAATTTCAAATATGAAGGGAGAGAGAAGCCTGGACCTGGCAGGGTGCCTGCCTCCGCTCCTCCCGCCCCCTGTCCCTTGGCCCCTGTCACTCGGTCCTTGACAGCCCGTCGCTGCCTCTGTGAGCGGTCCACACGTGTCCCCAGACGACGGGGCTGCTGCCGCTGTGCCCTGGTCACACCAGAAAACTGAGGCAGATTGTCCGCTGCCACCCAGTGTCCAGTTGGCCTGTGCACCCATTTCTCAAGTACTTTACAGAATCAGAAGTAGAAGAGCCGAAAACATAAATGTGCTTTTCTTTGGAAAATGATTTCTGAGCCAGCTCTTCTGCACAAGGGGAGCCGTCGCGTTCTCCCTCACGGATGCCGCCTCTGTTGCCGAGACCTGTTCTCAAGATGTGCTCCTTAGGTCTCGTGTCCTTTTATGGCTGACGCTTGAAGTAACAGAATGGGCCCGTGTCACCGGTGTGTCAGACCAGGAGCCAGAGGCTTCTGCCTCCTGAGGCCCCTTTGAGGCTCACCCCTGCAAGTGGCAGATGGGGAGAAGCCGTCGGGCTGAGAGGGTTTCCAGTTTCTACCCAGTCACCTGAGTCCGAGAGCAGTTTCTGGGTCCTGAGTGTTTTGGTAGTCATGAAAACCAGACTAGAAAGACCGAGAAGACACGCTCCTTGTTGGTGATCTGTTGTGAAGTCTGCACACCTTTTAGTCAGCCAGAACAGCTAAAGCCCTTTGTAATTTGTCTCTGGCTTAGCTGCCAATCGCCAAAGGAAGCACTTTTCCCCTCTGGGGGGTAGGGTACGTGGGGGCAGTGTGCCCGTCTCAGGCGGCCTGTTTGCAGAGAGGGGTGGGCTCCCTCAGTGCTGGCTGACGGTGATGTTGACAAAGCAGACGCCCTCGATCGTAAGAGAATGACTGAAGGCAGCTGTGAAAACAACCAGACCCAGAGTCTAAGGTGCATTTTTAGGTGAGAATAAGTGCAGATCCCCAGGGGCCTGCCAGGGGCTAAAACAGTCCTTTCGTGGAGTCACATAGCAAAATAACCTCCAGATCTCCAGAAGGTAAATGTTAGCTAATTTATTATTTATGTATGTTCTAATGTTCTCTGACAAAACAAGCCCCTGTAACAAAGATCGGAGTGTTTGCCAGGTGCCTGGTCCTCAGAGCTGAGTATTTTGATGTTCTGTGTTTGGCACATGAATATTATGCCTTGATTTATTCTGAAAATGATGTACATTTCAACATTTAGAACTTGGAAATATGAAAGTCTTGAGGGTTTTCTGGAATTCTTTCAGGATAACCTGGCTTGTCCCCTGGAGCACACCGCCCTCCAGACAGCGTGGCCGCCTTTCCACCCGCTCAGCCCAGGCTCTGCCCTCATCTCCTGGAGCCAGCGGGGCTGAGTGCCCCCGCCGACATGGGTGGACGCTGACGGAGAGGGGTCTGCGGCCGAGTCTTCTGCTTTGTCCTGAATGTTGGGCTCCCCTTATGGCTTTTGGAAAGATATCAACTCACTCACTTTTTGAAAATTGTTTTTTTTCAAAAAACAACTCACTCACTTTTTCAAAAATATTTTATTTTACTAAGAAATTCACACAGCCTAAAACAGTTTTAAAGGGTATAGTGCAGTGGCTTTCTCCCTTTTTTTTCCCCTGATGTCTTTTCTTTCTCGTGGAAACAACGCACGTATCACAAACTTTTCCATCTTAACTCTTCTCGAGCACACAGTTCTGTGGCATCGAGCGCGTTCACATGTGCTGTGGGGCCGTCACCTCGTCCATCCCCAGAAGGCACTTCCTGTGAAATCGTACAGTATTTGTCCTTTCGTGGCTGGTTTCTTGCACTCGGACTTACGTGCTCAGGGCCCTTCCACCGTGTGCCGTGTTGGAGAACTTCCTTCCTTCTCACGGCTGTAGACGGCTGTCTTGCGCGTCGGAGTTCTGCGCATCCGGCCATCAGTGGCTGGGCCTGGGCGGCTTCCCCATCCCAGATGCTGCGGATAACGCTAACACGGACACACGCACACACTATCCCTTTGAGACCCTCTACTCGGCCCTCCTGGGCAGCGGAAGCAGAATTGTTGGCTCGTGTGGTCATTGTGTTTTTCGTGTTTTGAGGAGCCCCACACTGGTTTACACAGCGGCTGCGTCCGTTTACGCTCCCACCGACTGCGCGAGGGTCCTGATTCCTCCGCAACCTCGCCCGCCCTCGCTGTTCGGCGTGTGAAGGGGGTGAGGTGGGTCGCGCTGTGATTTGGCTTTGTCTCCGTGGCAGTCAGTTCTGCCGAGCATCTTGTCGCCAGCTTGCTGGCCTGTATCTTTGTCGGGGGAGTGTCTGTCCGAGTCCTTCGCCTGGTTTTGGGTCGGGTGGTTTGTTGTTTGTTGCAGGGTTCAGGACTTCTCTCCGTGTTCTGGGTGTTACTCTTTGACCAGATAATGTGGTTTGCAAATTTCTTCTTTCATGTTACTATGGGTGGGCTTCTCCAGCTAATTAATAAGCGCTCTATGCGCTCTGGGGCAAGTCTTTGTGGACACACGTTTTCACTTCTTGTTGCCGAGGGCCGTGGGACCACGCTCCGGGTCCTCGGTAGATCCGCGCTGCCTATCCAAGCACAGCCTGTTTCTCCTAAGTGTTTGCGCCGCGGCTGTCTGTGAAGGACGGCTGCTCCACGCCCTCACCAGCTTCTGGTTTCGTCTGTCTTTTTAGCTTCAGCCTTTCTCCTGGGCGTGAACATGGTTTTAATTTGCCTTTCCCTGATGACCAGGCATGAGTACGTGTTCTGTGCTTGTCGGCCATCCCTACTCGTCCTTCAGGACGCGTCCAGGCCATTGTTTTGGTTTGTGTGTCTTTTTGTTACCAGGTAGATGGGAGTTCCTTTCATATGTTTTTGCTATAAATCTTGCATCAGATAGGGCGTCTGGGTGGCTCAGTGGGTTAAAGCCTCTGCCTTCGGCTCGGGTCATGATCCCAGGGTCCTGGGATCGAGCCTGCATTGGGCTCTCTGCTCAGCGGGGAGCCTGCTTCCTCCTCTTTCTCTGCCTGCCTCTCTGCCTACTTGTGATCTGTCTCTGTCAAATAAATACATAAAATCTTTAAAAAAAAAAATCTTGCATCAGATACATAGAGTGCGAATACTTTTCTGCAACCTCTCACTTGCCTTTCCATATTCTTAACGTTATGCTTGAAAAAAAAAGCATAGTAGGACTTTGTATAATTTCTTTGAAAATGCTTTGTTTGGACATGATTTCAGACTTACAGACAAGTTACAGAAATACGGGGACTACTGGTCTACGCCTTACCAGACGCACAGGTTCATACCCGCCACATCGATTTGTCTTGACTTGCTGATTCGTGTCTGCTTTTCTGTGTCCTCCATATGCACACGCAGGTCCACGTGTGTATTTTTTGTGAACTCTCTGGGAGTGATTGCAGACGTCATGGCCCCTGACCCCAGATGCTTCAACGTGCATTTCTGAAGGCGCGGTGCCCTTCCGTGGGTGCAGACCGCAGCCTGCTGGGCTCAGCAGCGAGTGGGGCCATGATCTCCACTGTAGTCCCGGCCTGCTGGTGACCCCGCGTGTCCCTGATGGCCTTGCTCTCCAGGGCAGGGCACGAGGTGGTAGAGTTCCTGCCTCTGGGGCCGCCTCTGGTCTGGAGCAGCTCCACAGCCTTTCTTTGGCTTTCCTGATTTTTTTTTAAATAGGAATAGTTTCCTTCCTTTTAGAAATTAAAAAAAATTTTTTTTTTAGTTTCAGAGGTAGTCAGTGATTCATCAGTTGCCTATAACACCCAGTGCTCATCACAGCACGTGCCCTCCTCCATGCTGTCACCCAGTTACCCCTCCCCCTCCCCTCCAGCAGCCCTCGGTTTGTTTCCTATGGTTAAGAGTCTCTTAGGGTTTGTCTCCGTCTCTGATTTTGTCTTATTTTATTTTTCCCTCCCTTCCCCTGTGATCCTCTGTCTTGTTTCTTAAATTCCACATATGAGTGAGAATATGATAATTGTCTTTTTCTGATTGACTTATTTCACTCAGCGTAATACCCTCTAGTTCCATCCATGTCAATGCAAGTGGTGGGTATCCATCCTTTCTGACGGCTGACTTTCCCCTGCGTATATGTATGGACCACCTCTTCTTCATCCATTCATCTGTTGATGGACATCTAGGTTCTTTCCGTAGTTTGGCTGTTGGGGACATTGCTGCTGTAAACATTCGAGTGCACGTGTCCCTTCGGATCACTACATTTGTCTCACTGTGGTTTTGATTTGTATTTCCTTGATGCTGCATGATGTGGAGCACTTTTTCATGTGTCTGTTGGCCATCTGGATGTCTTCTTTGCAGAAATGTCTGTTCATGTCCTCTGCCCATTTCTTGACCTCTGCCCATTTCTTGGGTTTTTGGTAAGTTCTGTATAGATTGGTAGAAACATTTGAAAGCATGTGCTCCTCCTGTTGGATTTGGTGACGGTTCCTCCTGATGGAGTCAGTGTCTGCGTCCCAGCTGGGACACAGCAGTGGGGCGGGTGTGTCCCTCAGGGTCCCCCGTCAGAGGGGTGTGCTGTCCCTCCGGTCCCGTTGGCCTGCTTAGTTTGGTCAGGTGTTGTGTGATGTCGCCACTGGACGGTTGCTGGTTTTGCCCTTGTGGCTAGTAGGCAGTCTGGGGAGACCCTGTAAGGCCCTCCCCTAACCGTCCCTGGTTGGCCTCCATTGTTGCCTCTCTCAGAGTGAGGATTCCAGCTCCATTCCAGGGATGGATTCAAGGACACCTTTAAAAAAACAACAAAAAAAGAAAAACAAACTACTCTCCCTGATTATTTTAGTGCTCAGATTGCCCCAGAGCTGTCCACGGTCCTTCCAGGCTGTGTCCTTGTGACGTCCTCTGTCACGTCCTGTTCTCGGAGCAGTTTCTTACATTCTGATAGTGCGAGATGCCCTGGGCTCAGCTGGCATTCTCCCCGCTCCAGCCCCGACATCAGTCGTCCTGGGAGGAGCTGTGGTTTTCCACCTCTGCCTTGTACTCAATAAACTTTTTCTTTGAGAAAAGTTTCAGATTTACGGAAAAACTGTAGATGATAGGAGATCCCACGCACCCGTCCCCAGTTCCGCTGCTGTTAGCCTCGTTACTGCGGTACATCTGTCACAACTGATAAAGCAGTATTAATAAATGGTTACCAACCTAAGTCCATGGTTTAGTTGAATTTCCATCCCTAAAGTCCTTCTCTGTTCCAGGACCCCACCTGGGATGCCACACGTCAGGTAGTCATTGGGTCTTATGCACCTCTGGACTGTGACAGTTTCTCAGATTTTCCTTGTTTTGGTGAGCCCTGGTTCTTTTTATTCATTTATTTTGATTTTTTAATTTACAAAAAAGATGTATGTATTTATTTGAGAGAGAGAAGTGGGAGGAGGGGCAGAGGGAGAGAGTCTCCGGCTGACTCTCTTCTGAGCACGGAGCCTGATGTGGGCCAGGTCCCGGGACCCCGAGATCGTGCCCTGAGTCAAAATCAAGAGCAGGTTTCTTAACTGCCTGAGTCACCTGGGCGGTCCAGCCCTGGTTCCTTTAAAGGGGATGCGTCCATGTCCAGAACTGGGTGCTAGGTGTGTCTTAATTCCCCAGCTCTGGTTTCAGTGGGCAGAGCTGGGAAACTCACCTGTGGAGACACACAGGCACACATACGCACACATGTGAGCACACACGTGTACACACTCTGTGTGCACAGACCTGGCTTAGGCTGGAGTTCTTGCTGATCGCCGGCCATCTGGCAGGGCTCCCCAGCCTCCTTCGGCAGGTGGCCCTCCCTCCTTACCCGCACGTCAGCCCCTGCGCAGGGTCACTCCACCATCACTGCTGAGAGAGGCGGGTCTCCCAGCCCGCGTTCAGGGCTCTGGAAGAGTCTTGGAGCCCCTTGGCCTTGCCCCAGCGGGGTGGCCCTGCTGCTCACTCCGGCCACACTTAAGCTGTGCGGTTATTTCCCCTCCCGTCCTTAGTGATTTAGTTTTCGTTTGTGAATGTGTAGCACACTTATATGCTTTTAAAAGTAAAAGTTGTGCCAGGAGGTGGTTTCAGAAGACCATTGCTCCCTCCGTGTCCTTGTCGCTTCCGCTGCCCCAGCCCCAGGCGGGGACCAGGGCCGTGGCTCCAGGGCTGCTGCAGTGGGTGGGCGCAAGGGGACATGCGTGTGTGTTCTTGGCTCCCGTTCAGCGTGCAGGGGGCTGACTCCCCGTGTGTCCCCGCTGTCACAGCAGGCTGGCCACAGATCGCTTCACCTTTCTCCGGCTGCCTTCACTCCATCATGCTGCACAGTTCATGGATTTCCCGCGTTTGCAGAGCTCGGCCGTTGGCGGGGCCTTGCCGTTGGAAGCGGTGCAGGGGCTGCCGTCTGCGTGCTTGCCGGCCTCGTGCCGCGTGCCCAGGAGGGCTTGCTGGACCGAGGGCCAGGGGTGGCCCTTGCCAACCGTGGTGTTGTCAGGCTCTGGGGTCTGCTGCTCGGGGTGGGGGGGCGAAGCGGCATTGCGGTGAGTGGCTGAGAGAGGAGCCGACCGTGTGGCGGCTTGTGGGTCGTCTGGTCCCTGCCTTTGCCCGCCTTCCTGGCGTGCACTTGCAGGTCCTCCTCATGTGCTGTGCTTGGTGAGGGAGGGCGTCGCGCTCTCGGGGTGTGTGCGGAGGCCTTCTCCCTCCCACTTGGCCGTCCGCCTTTTCACCCACACGCCTGTTTCTGGCCACATCCTCCTCTGCTCTGGCGGCTGTGACGAAATGCCTGTGAACTCAGACACGTAGCCCTCCCGGCGCTGGGCCTGAAGTCCAAGGTCACGGGGTAGCAGGTTTCGTTCCTGGTGAGGCCAGACCTTGCAGCCGTTGCCCTGGTGTATGTGTGCGCGTGCGTGTGTGTATGTGTGTATGCGTGTGTGCCCTGGTGTGTGTGTGTTTGTGCGTGTGTGCGCGTGTGTGTGTGTGTAGGGGTGGGAGGTCTCCTCTCTTCCTCTTCTTGCAAGGACACTGTTCCCCCCGGCCCCTGCCTTCAGAGGACTAGTCACCTCCCGAAGGCCCCTCCTCCAGGTGCCATCCCACGGGGACTTGGGGCTTTGACCTGTGGGCCTTGGGGATGCAGACCTTCAGCCCATGGCCTCTTGGCCACAAAGAACCTCTTTCGCTGCAGTCAGATCGGCCCGTGCTGACTCGCACTGCACGTGGCTTTGAGTTGTCGTTAGAGAGCCTGTCCTTCCTCCCGTGCGGGCTCATCGTGCTTCCTCCTCTACGCTCACCCGGTGCTGTCCTGTTGCCCAGGCCGCCTGTTAAAAAGGCCCCGCATGCCGCTGGTTTCGATGCCTGTTCCTGGCGCCCCGGGTCTCTGCTCGAGCATGTGTCTGCGTCAGTGTGCGCCGCTCTGCGTGTCCCTGTGCCCGGGCCATGGGCGTGGGTCCCCCGGAGAGGGGCTGCCACCTCGCCACTGCTCCTGCCGCTGTCCCGCTCTCCCTGCGTGTGTGTCTCCGCACGCTCAGGGGCGAGCTCGCGGGTGTTTCTGCTGGGACTGTGTCACACGTGGAAGTGAACGTGGGGAGTGTTGATGTCATGATCGTGTTGCCGTGTCCTGACCAAGAACGAGGGAAGTCTTTCCATTTTTTCTGACCTGTTCTTGTGTTTTCAGGAGTGATTTTTTTTTTTAATGATTTTATTTATTTATTTGACAGAGATCACAAGTAGGCAGAGCAGCAGGCAGAGAGAGAGGGGGAAGCAGGCTCCCCGCTGAGCAGAGAGCCTGATGTGGGGCTTGATCCTAGGACCCTGGGATCATGACCCGAGCGAAGGCAGAGGCTTTAACACACTGAGCCACCCAGGCACCCCTCAGGAGTGATTTTTGAGGTTTAAATGTGGATCTCAAACGCTTGAACAGCTGATCGCGTTTACTCCTTGGTGCTTGACTTCTGCGCTGCTGGTGTCACCAGGACTTTCTTCCATCGCTTCTGCTCACTTCACAGTCTGACTGTTTTTTGTGGACGATTAGCATTTTTTACCAGCACCTCCCATAGCTCTTATCATACACCACACGCTGCTTTTTAAATTAAACTGTATTTTGAGGTGATGACTGACTCACACGTGAGTCATGCTGTAGGAAATAATCGGAGGGACCTGTGCCCCTTTCCCACATCCCCAGCGTAAACCCTGTCTTCCCCAGGGGCAGAGGCTCCGCTGTCCAGTCCCACCTTCTGCTTTTCTTCCAGGTCTCGCAGCTTGCTAGTGCTCTCCACCACTGCCTGCCTCCTTCCCCGTCCCTCTCCTCTCCCCCTCCCAAGGTGATGCCTCCAGGGCTGGGATGGGGGTGGGGCGATGGGGGTGATGGGGGGTTGGGATTGGGTGGGTCGTGGCTGCAGACAGACAGCCTTTCCTGGAGTGCTGATTCCTGAAGAGGGTTGCCTTCCCCCAGGGCCCCTGGGCCCCCCTCACGGAAGGACCAGCACTGGCCCCGCACAGCCCTTCTCTGCAGTAGCGGCCGCTCCAGACCTGTGCAGACCCTTGTTGACCTGTGGGGGACCAGCCCTGAGGACTGGAGGGCTGTGCCCGCAGGAAGGACACCAGGCCGCCAAGCCTGAGCCCTGCCATCAAGGACACTGTCGGACCCAGGCGGAGAAGGGGAGAAGCAGAACAAGGCAAGGGGCAGGTTTTCCTGAGGAAGCAGGTGCACGTGCAAAGGCCACTGGGCTCTGCAGTCCATCTCCAGAGGCCCGGAGGCCACACGCCTGTCCCCCTCTCCAGGCACAGCTCCAAGCTCAGGACCATTTCGCCTTCGCTTCTTTAATTCATTGTCAAGTGACCACCTTTGTTGCTGAGCACCAAAGTGCTATGACCTTTTTAGCCAGGATGAAGCGTTGTCCCACGTTATGGTGCTTTCTTCAGACCACACACTCGTTCGCCACCGCTCGTGCGTATGTTTGCAGGTACGCCACTCGGTAGAATGAAACGACTGTACCGTCTGTCAAATGATTGCTGTGCCTTTACATGGCACGTACTGTCATACACGGGCAGATTAAGTGAGTAATTATGTGTCGTTGGGTTTCCTTTCGCACCGTGAGTGTGTAGGAAGGAAATTGGCCTGCAGACGCTGCCACGTGCGCTGTCCATCTGATTTACAAACGGCTTTGGCATCTAACTGACCGGTTTCTGGAAGGACGACTTCGGGCTGATGATGCCTGTCCCGTGAGTCTTTGCTTTGTGCGGTGGCATCACCAGGCCCTGGGTGCCTGTCTCTCTCCTGCCCCTTCACCTTGCAGGCTCTCGGGCCTTGTGCAGTGCGCCGCAGTGGCCAAGGACCTGGTATTCTTTACGGAGGCCGCTGGGACACGAGTAACCTGGAGCCGGCCTTCTTCCTCGCTGGTCGTAGAGCTCTGGCTGCTTGCAGGTGCCCATCAGTCATGCGGGCAGACGCCTGTCCCTCTGCAGGACGGGCCTTGGTCCCGCCGCTCGCGTTGGTGGTGGGCGTTCTTGGACGCGCCTGCACCCAGCCCAGGGCTGGCTTCCGTCCGGAGGCTTCAGGGGAGGATCGCTGGTGCCTCTCGCAGGTTTCGGCAGCCGCGGTCCCCCCTGGGCTCACAGCCATGTCCCTGCAGCTTCTGTCTGCACGTGGCCTCCCTCTGTCTCTCGGTCTCCACTCGCTTTCTGTCCTGCTTTGTCAGGACACTGGTCACTGGATTTGGGGCTCACCTGGATAATCTAGATCTCCTAATCTCGTAAGACTTAATTACATCTGCATGGACCCTTTTTCCAAATCACGTCACAGTCGCAGTGTCCAGGGCTTAGGCTGGGGACCTGCCTTTCTGAAGCTGCGCGGAGCCCCCCCAGGGAGCCAGGTTACGGCGTTCCCATCAGGGCTGTCTGTTGGGCTCTGCCTGGGGCATGTTGGTGTGGCCCTTCTGTTCCCCAAACCCGGCTTACACTCCAGTGTGCTCCTTTGGCCTCTTGTTTGCTGTTATCATTAAAAGTCTAAATGCGGAACAGTTCAGTGGTTCCCTCCCACCCCCCTTTTTTCTCGTGAATGCGAACCCAGTTGGGCAGGAGAAGATGTTACGAAGTAACTGACTTTATCTCAACCGCTAGACTTCACCGGCAGGAGGAGCCTTGTCACACTGACCAGTCAAATAGGTGCTTGGATGCCCCTGACCTCCTCAGAGCTGGGAACCAGGCTGGGGGGATCCGGGGCGCAGGGTTGGGCAGGCTCTCACCTGTCAGCCCGGCCTGGTATTGCCACCGAGCCCTAATTGTTGCAGAAATCCTTGCAAAGGAATGATCAGTGACTCGTGGATCGTTCCTTCTTGTTGGAGCTGTTAGAGACGCAAGTGAGGGGAGGCGGATGTGTGTGTAACTGACAGGTACTCCGCACGGGGAGGGCTGTTATCAATTGAGAACTAGGAAACCAAAGGAACTGTGAAATTGGAAGACTGTATCAGAATCACCTAATTTGAAAGATTAAACTAGAAGGACTGGCACAAACAGCATGACAACTTGGATACATATTTTACTTTTGATCCCGTAATAACCTGGGTCTTTTTTTTTTTAATATTTTATTTATTTATTTGACAGAGATCAGAAGTAGGCAGAGAGGCAGGCGGGGGGCAGGAAGCAGGCTCCCTGCCCAGCAGAGAGCCCGATGTGGGGCTCAATCCCAGGACCCCGGGATCATGACCCGAGCCGAAGGCAGAGGCTTTAACCCACTGAGCCACCCTGGCGCCCCTAACCTGGGTCTTATAAGGATATGGCTGTCTACAAAAGTAGTCTAGCAATGTTGGAATCTGCAGAGTGTTTTTTAGTGGCCAGTTTTGCTAATACAATTATAGTGATTTTAAAAAAATATTTATTTGAGAGAAAGAGCACGAGAGCTGAAGGCAGGTGTTTAACAGACTGAGCCGCCCAGGTGCCCCCAGAGATGTTGTTTTTAAAGAGCAGTGGACTTATAGTCCCCTTGTTGTCCTCTGAGCGTTTGATGTCACCGCCGTCAGCTAGCCGGGTGCGGAGCAGCAGGGTTGTCTGCACACCTGACGCGTTTCGGACATGCTGGGCAGGGTCACACGCGTAGGTGTCTTACTTTGCCAGTTCTTCGTACCTCCATGATGTTCTCACTGAGCTGGCAGGGTGGCCAGGGCAGAGGGGGCGGTAGCCTAGCCCGTGATCGGAAGTTGGGGTCAGAACAGGCCCCACAGAAGTGAGGTTGGTCCGCTTATGATGGGGCCTCAGGAAGAGACATTGATTCAGGGCCAGACGCTGACTCTGGACTCTTATCCCATATGACCGAGGACGTGGTAGGACGGGAGACCGCTGGGCAGAGGAACATTCTGGACAGCCTGACTGGGGTGAGACGAGTGTGCTTCCTTTTCTGTGTTGGGTGCTGCACACATATCCCCTCGGCTGCGGTGGGCCCAGCTGACTGTGGAGTTGTGCGCGTTGGGCTCCAGCCAGAGTCCTTCCGTGTGCGTGTGTGACGACGTCCCGCGAACCCGAATGCCATCATGTCCTGGCTGTGACAAGCAGGCGGGGTCTGTTGGGAGCCCCAGCTCCTCTGCCAGAGCCTGGCGTTCTCCTGTGGCTTCCAACAAGGCCTGTGTCCGTGGGCTCCCCTCAGCTTTCCTCTCCTTGGGGACGATGTCTTTTATTGCCACGGATGGCGCACAGGCCTCCCTTCCTTCCAGGAGCGTAACACCCCTCCTTGTAGGCTCCCCTTGCCCATGGCCCAAATGGGGAGGGCTGCCTGGCTCAGCGGATGAGGCTGGTGGTCGAGACCACATGGGGTCACCCCATTCCTTTGCTGTCCCCATTGCGGAGGGGAGTAGACCACTCGCTGCTGCCCATGAGAAGGGCGTTAGGAGCGCTGTGCCTGTGCTCCAGGTACCGCCTACCGCCTTCAGGTTTTTGTCCTCCTGCCTTACCACCTGCACCAGGCAGCGGGCAGAGGCGGGGGTGGCTCCTGCCCGGGGCTGGACAGTTTCAGTGACTCTGGTTGGGGCGCTGTGCCCTGGGGCTGGAAAGTGCCTTCCTGGGCTCCCAGTCCTCCCTGCTTGCCGAGTGCCCCATGGCCTCTAGCCCAGAGCGGGCCTTCCCAGAGCCCTGACGAGCTGCCTCCCGTGGAGCCTGCGGCCTCTGCCTGTTGGGGGCTCAGCCAGAGCTGGGGTGTCTGACGGCGCCTACCCCCGCCGCTAGTCTCACTGCCCAGCTGAGCAGGCGTTCCAGGCCTGGAGTGTGGCTTTATTCTTAATAAATATTATTATTATTATTATTATATTAATATTCTTGGAGTGAGCGCATGAAGGTGGTGCCATTAGAGCACGCTGAGTCAAGCCTGAAACGGTTTGAGAAAACGGCCAGTCCTCAATCCCGGCTGTTCCTTGGTGCCTTCACTGGCTTCACTTGCCCAGTGAAAGAAGATGGGGGAAGGAAGGCACAGAAAATCGGGCCTGGCCGGTTTCCCAGGCCCACACAGAGTCACATACGTGACGTGTACCGTTTGTTATGAGCAGAAACGTAGCTGGAGAAAATACGCGTGGATGATCGCAGATGGAATGTCCGCGGCACCCTGCGCCGTCACTAACACCAAGTGTCATTCCCAGTGTTTTCCTAATAGCGGTGAGCTGAGCAGGTGCGGGCGAGGGGCAGCGTGCTCACAGAGCCACACCAAGAGCCCCAGGGCAACAGGCAGGGTCAGCAGGGCGATGTCGTCTTTAGAAGAGAGGCTGCTGCTGCCTTGAGCCGGAGGGGAGATCCCTAGAGGAGAGCTTGGGGGGGCCGGGGGGGTCTCAAGGTGGGCGGCTGCTCCCGTGCCCTCTGAGCTTCTGTGTCGTGCCCTTCTGCCCCGGTTCCTTCTTCGTGACCCTGCCTGGCTGCACTGCTCCCTCCTGACCTCTGCAAGGTGGGTCTGGTGTAAGTCAGGCACTGACACCGTTTCCCTTGTAGGCGGCCGCCATCCCCTCTCTGTCCGGCGTGGCGTGTATGCACACAATTCGCTGGGCTGTTTGGAACCCTGTGCTGGAAGCCGACTCCGGGAAGGTGACCTTACCTCTGCAGGGTGGGATCCGGCCCAACCCCTCGCACCGTCTGGTCTATAAAGTGCCCCCGGCCAGCAGGAGCTCCGAAGAGGTAAGTGGTTCAGATGCTCCTTAAGTGTGAGACTTTGCCCCTGAGCTTCTGGCAAGTTCATATGTTTTCAAAACCAGAGGTTGTGTCATGAGCAGATTTTTCTTTCTTCCTTTTTATTTTTTTATTTGATAGAGAGATAACACAAGTAGGCAGAGAGGCAGGCAGAAGGAGAGGAGGAAGCAGGTTCCCTGCTGAGCAGAGAGCCCGATGCAGGGCTTGATCCCAGGACCCTGGGATCATGATCTGAGCCGAAGGCAGAGGCATTAACCTGCTGAGCCACCCAGACACCCCATGAGCAGAATTTTTTCATGTCATGGATGTGCCCTTAAGGGACGAGCGTGATTGCTGAGTCCCAGTCACCTGTGAACCAAGGCGGGTTTTATTTTAGGGCTTAGGACATCCCGGTTCACACATCAGTCTTGCAAGGTGGCCCAAGGGCCTGTGACTTTCATTTGTATGCACTGTGCAAACAGGGTGCTCTTCTGTGCTGTGCGTGTACGCGTGGAGGGTGAGCCTTGTGGGAGGCAGAGGCTGTGGTTGGCTCCGGGCACTGGGTGTCCAGCTGGGCTTGTCTCCATGCCTGGTTTCTCGTGCCTGCTGGCCCCTAGCTCCTTCCAGGTTTGCACAGAGGGCAAGCCACAGCTGAAAATCCATGTTTGGAATAAAGTTCTCTCTGAACCCTGGCGGAGAAGACAGGTAAAGGGGGCGGGGCCAGGGTGTGGGACGGGTCTCCTCCCTTGGCCTCCCGGCCCGCGCTGACAGCCTTGCGGGATGGGTAGCAGGGACCCCGGGAGCCGCAGGTGTTGTGGGAAAGCGCTGCTGGCAACGGAAGCCCATCCTGACGCAGTGTCACCCTGTGTCGTCCCATGTCTCCCGGTGTCACCCTGTGTCACCCCATGTCACCCGGTGCTGCCCTGTGTGGCACAGGAGTGCTTGGACCTGCCCGCACCCCAAACTGCCCCGCCTGTCTCAGCAGTGCGTTGAGGGCCTCTTACTGCTCGACGGTCTCATTTTTCTCAGGTGCAGCGACCGTCCCTAGCCCTCAGCGAGTCGTCCGCGTGCTGCCTCTAACGACAAGCGTTATTTTTGGTGTTGCTGTTTATGATGTGGGCATTGCTCTGGGGACCCGGATGAGGAACGGCTGCTTATGCAGCTTTTCTCCTTATGGGAAGGTCTCGTTATGGGACCCGTTTGCTGCGTTCCCCCACGGACTAGTCTGAGCCCTTATTATAAAACCGCCATTAGAGTTCCTGAAGCCGTTGCCTCTCTCTCCCCGTCTTGGTATGTACGTATGTATGTGTTTAAATAAATACTTATTTTATTTAATTTTAGCCTCGGCATGCCACGATATTCCCTTCGCTTTCTGAGTGCGTAAACCGTATTGGAGGATGTGGAGAGTTTGACTATCTTGAGGACAGAAGTGTACCAAATACTGCCATTTTTAACAAGGGGTGTCACTTCTTGTTGGGGTTTCTCAACCGCAGTGCTGTTCACAGTCTGGGCCACATAATTCTTTGCTGTGGGGATTGCCCTGTGCACCAGGGGACGTTCATCCCCAGCTAGAGGCCCGTCGCGGGTCCGAACCTGTGACACCCTGAGCTGTCGGCAGACATTGCCAAATGTCTCCCGAGGGCAGAATTGCCCCTGGCTGAGACCACTAGGCTAAACATGTACAACTAACTAAAATAATGAACCATACCTGGTCACGAGTATAATTCTGCTTCCTCCTCTGCTTCTTCCTGTGTTTGTCTCCTCCGGCAGGGCCGGCCTCTGTCCAGGCAGAAGGTGTGGAGCCCAGCTGTGCCCCTGCACTGGCTCATTCTGTCTCACTCATCCTTTCAGTGAACGTTTACCGAGCACCTCTGTCTACCCAGGAACAGTAGCCCCAATCCTGTGAACTTACCCTTGAGGGGAAGTGGTAGATACTAATCAGAGGGAAATACAAATATTAGAGATAATCCTATAAGTTTTGGCTAAGTGGATGTGGGGGCTGGTGTTATGATTATTTCGATGCTATTTCCTGTGTAGGTAAGGAGTGTGGTATGGTTGTGTTTTCTTTCTTAAACAACTCTTACGTTTTCCTTTGACCAAGTAATTATCCTTTAAAAAACATTTATATCTCCAGAGTCAGCCACTTTCAGCTCTCGGCTGTGACTGACGGTGTTTCTTTGTTTCCAGGCATTATGCTTCTACTGCTGTTTCTTGGTTTCTCAATTTTAGACATTATGTATTGACTTCCAATAACGATAGGTGAGAACTTTGGCTCTCTGATACGCTCCCGCGCTCTTTAAAGAAACCACTCTGTTCCACTGCGTGGCCTTGGGTTCAGGGACGGTTGCCAGAAGTGTGCAGCGCAGTGGGGTCTGGCTAGAGGACTGTAAAGCCCCAGGGAACTGGACAGGTCTGGAGAGGCCATGGAGAGGGATGGGCTTGGTTAGCAACCCCATGCTGCTGTGTAAGAAATGCTGGGTTCACCCCCAGACTGCACGTGTCTTGAGTCTGACCCTGAACCGCTATACCAGAGACCCCGAGAACTGACTGTGGATAGACCGCCAGCCCTGTCCCAGAGTTGCCCAGGGTGGATCACATGCAGGAGGGATCTGGATAGCACTGCATGGGTTTGACAACCTGTAGAAGACCGGTTGGAAACTGTGGCCTGGACCCACTGGGCTGATTCCTGATGAAACAAAAACATCAACGTACTCCATAGGCTTTAAATGAGACTCAGAGTCTCCTGACATAATATTCAAAATATCCGTGATGAAATCTAAATTTAATTGACATACAAAGAACCAGGAAAATCTCAGCTTTCAGAGAAAAGACACTCAACAGACACCAAAACATTCCATGCAAACACTAATCAAAAGAAAGTGGTGTATCAACACCAGACAGAGTGGACTTTGGAGCAAAGGAAATTTCCAGGAATTAAGGATATTACAGATGATAAAAGAGGCAATTCACCAAGAAGATATGGCAGTCCTAAATGTGTGTGCGTCTAACACAGAGCTTCAAAACACATAAAGCAGAAATGAGTCGTAGAAGTGAAAGGGCAAACAGACAAGTTCCTGGTCATGGTTGGAGACTCTGACGCCCTCTGAGCAAACCGGGGAACACAGAATCACCAGGCACACGGAAGAACCAGACGACGTCGTGAACTGTCTGGATTGACATGACGTCTGTAGAGCCCCACGCCTGATGGCAGCGGAGCACACATTCTTGTCCGGCGCATAGGGAACACACAGACAGACCACATCCTGGGCCATAAAACTTGCATAATTTCTAAGGAATTGTATTATTCAGGGTATGTTCCGAGATCACAATAGAATTAAACCAGAAGTCAATAACAAAGATAAGAGTAAAAAGTACAGGCACTTGGAAAGCAAACGATACATTTCTAAATAATCCCTAACTCAAAGAAGGAGCCTCAGGAAGCGATAGAGGAGGTTTTGGACTGAACGAAAAGGAAAATACATCAAAAGGTGGAGAATGCAGCTGTCGTGTGCTTCCAGGGAAATTGATAGCATTAACTGCTTGTATTAGAACAGAAGAATGGTCTCCATTCAGTAATCTTCTCTTCCACCAGTAGGAGCAAGAGAAAGAAGAACAAAATAACCCGAAAGCCAGTGGAAGAAATTTGGGAATAAGGATGAAAAGCAGAAACAAATGAACTTGAAAACAGACAGTATAGAGACCACAGAGAACAAAAATAGAGAAAAATCAATTTGGGAGGACCCAAATTGCTGGTGTTAGGAGTAGAAGCAGGACCATCTCTGCTGGCCCCACAGGCATCAAAGGACAGCAGGGGAGCACCGTGAGCAACTCTGGGCCTGCTCATTTGGCGATTTCGATGAAGTGGATTGATTTGTCGTAAGCCAGAAATTATCAGAACTCACCTGAGATGAAGTAGACAATCTGAGTAGTCCTTGGACTATTACAGAAGCCGAATTTGTGGTTAAAACACTTTGGAGAAAGCGATATCCAGGCCTAGTCACTGTAAATTCTACTGAACGACTTGAAGAGAAAGGAGCAGTTTTACACGGACTCTCCCAGGAAATAGAAGGATGCCAGCAATTCCCGACTCACGTAACGGGGCCGAGCTACCGCGCTGTCCTGATAACAGGACCAGAGACAGTGTACGGATGCTGTTGACACATGTCCCACAGGGACACAGATGGAGAATCATCAGCAAAACCCTCGCAGATTGAATCCAGCAATATGGAAAGAAGACAACACCATGACCTGGTGGGGGGTTGTCCCAGAAATGTAAGGCTGGTTTTGTTTTAAAAATTAATAAATATAATTCCCCATAGTAATATCCTAAAGAAAGTAAACTGCATAATCATAACAATTGACACACAAGGCATTTGAAAAAAATTCGACTTTGATTTTTGATGAAAGCTGTGAGCAAACTAGGAGTAGTAGAGAAGCCCTTCCTGTCTGGGGGACACCCACACAAACCTGTCAGTGAGCACCCTGCTGGGCAGTGAGAGGTGGGGTGTCATCCCTTTAAGGTCAGGGACAAGCGAGGGCCGTCTGCTCAGCATTCAGAATCTCGTTCAGCATCGCACCCGAAGTCCTAGTCAGGGCAGTAAGGCAGGAAGACAAAACGAAAGACATACAGATTGGAAAGGGAGAAATAGAGCTGTACTTGTTTGCTGATAGCGTGATTGTCTGTGTGGAAAACCCCAAGGGATCTACAGAAAAACCTGCTAGAGTGAATTAGTGACTTCACTGAGGTTGCAGGAGACAACAGGAGATCAAGATAGAAAAATCATTCATTTCTGTATACTAGCAATGAAAAGTTGACAAGCAAAATTAAAAAAAAAACAAACCCAAACAGTATTACTTATAAAGCTCTTCCCCCGAAGAGAGAAATCTAATCACACGATGTTTCCGGGATCTGCCTGCTGGGAACTGTAGCCCGTTCCTGTCGCCGCACGCCACCGTTCTTGTGCTTCCTCTTTTCTTGGGTGAGATCGTAAATGGAGAGACACAACATCTTCATGGATGAGAAGATCCAACATGATAAAGATATAAATTCTCCCCAAATTCATCTACAGATAATATAATTTTAATCGAAATCCCAGCAGGACTTTTTTTTTTTTTTTTTTTTTTTGGTCTGGATGTAGACAGATTGATCCTAAAATCTATACAGAAAGCACAGGAATTAGAAGGGTCCGGGCAGTGAAGCAGGAGGAATCGCGCCCCCAGTCTGACCCTTAGAGTAAAGCTTCCCCAGCCCCTGTGAAGAGCTGTTGGTGAGGGCTTGGCACGAAGGTCAGGGGAGCAGAACGGAGAGTCTAGAAGTCAACCATGGTGTCCTGCAGAATGAACTCTACGCACACCCGTACCCAGCAGTCCTGGTCTTAGAGACATTAAGACTTTGGTTCACATGGAGTCATGTACCCCAGGGTTTGTAACCGTCCACACTGAAAAGAAACTGAAGGTGCCTGAATGGGCAAACGCATGAGTAAAGCATGCCCGTTGCCCCAGAGAGTGCCGCTCAGCAGGAAGAGGAACCAATGACGGATAACGTCCCGCTGCTTGGATGAGTCCCATTGGCACTGTGTGCAGCGCGGGAGGCCAGGCTCAAAGTGATCTGTCACGTGGTTCCACGTGTATGACGTCCTGGATGGACCAGGCTGCTGTGATGGAGATGAGCTCCGTGACGGCGGGGCCAGGCAGGAGCAGCACGGGGCAGGGTTTGGGTGATGTGCTGCTCTGCGCCCTGACGGTGGTTGTGGTTACATGTGTTAAACAGAGTGATACGCCCAAATTTAAAAGTCAGTTTTTCATAGGTTTGGTTAAAAACACGTGCAGAACCGGAGAAATGTGATTTCTGCGTGTGTAAGAGACTTCCGTGCTAACGTGGTCTTCTGGGGTGTTAATGCCACGGCTGACTGCTCAGGAAGTGACTTATCATAATCTAAGAACACGGGGCTTCAGCTGTCCCTGGGTTTACGTCGACTTTGGCCCAGAGGACCCACTTCTGGCTATAACTTGGGAGCACTGATAAGGGGGGAGGCTGCCATCACTCTTACTGTGTCTACTGTAGGTGAAGCAGGTGGAGTCGGGGACCGTCCAGTTCCAGTACTCGCTGAGCCCCGAGGAACACCTGGACACCACCACGGGGCTCGTGCACGGCCCTGAGGCAGAGCGGCATCCCTCCAGGAGACCACTCACATCCCCCACAAGTAAGTGTTTGCAGAGGACTGACTTTTCGTGCACACGGCATGACTTCTATCTGTTCCCGAGAAGTACGTAGTCCAGTACAATAACATTTATCTGATAATCGCACAGATTTGCTTTAATTTGGGTCCCATGGTTGAACTTCTGCTTAATAAGGAGGTGTGGAGTTGGACGGTGACCGCACGTCGTCATCTGATTCTAGCAGCTCTCTGACCAGAGGCCTGTGGAAGGCTCTGCATGTGACACCCATTGGGGCACGTGGCCTGGGGTCCTGCAGACACGGACCCCGGAGTCAGAGCGTGGCTGAGAGCCACGGGCTACCTGCTGTGTGTGGTGCCGTTAATGTGTGAAACTTTGTTGTTCTAAGGTGCTTCCCCCTCCGGAAGCACTCTCCGAGAGTGGGGTGTCTGATCTCAGCTTGTGGCTTTGAAAAAGGGAGCGGGGACTCCCAGAGCAGAGCGACGTCCTTCCTGGGAGCAGTGACGTCTCTGCATGGGTGTAGGGGGTGAAGCCGCGCAGGCGGCCACTGGGCCTGTGTCCGGCTGGCTCAGCACCTGGAGGTCAGGGCCTCTTGGCTTCTCCCCAGGGACCCCGAAGCCAGCGTCTGACTGAGAACCCCACCTGTTGGGCCCCTGCAGGGCTGGCGTCAGAGGGGTGTTGGAGACCTTCACTCTGCAGGGTCCTGAGCCCTGGCCTGAGTCTTCTGGAGATCGCTCCAGTTGAAAGAATGTTCTAGATCATAGGAGGTTTGTCTCTTAGTTAGAAAGGGAATGGACTAATGTGTAGGGCCGCAGAGGGGAGCTCTAGTCCTGGACTGTGTCCCTGACGGATGCTGCTCCGTCTCCGGGGACGACCTGCTGGTGTTTTGGCCGCAGGTCCCGGCTGCTGGAGCAGGGGCGCTAGTGGGTCTGGGACTCGTTTGGGACAGATTTTTTATGAGTTGAGATTCTAGTTTATGGGAACTGGTCTTGTTGAATTTAATTTGATGGTGGAAGCAGTCCCTGTATGGCTTTGGCCTAGACCTTGGCGCAGTGGCGCTGTCTTCGTGGTCTTCCGGGGCTTCTGAGACGCCCCAATGTACTCAGGTACTAGACGGAGAGTCTTTTGCTTCGGGACAAACCACATCATTAAGGATTTTCCTTCTTCTCAAAGAGGCGGTGCTTTTGGGGGTTCTAGTGGTTCTTCCAGTTCACCGGGGGGCGGCCAGGATTCCTGTTTAGCGCCAGTGTCTGCTGGTCACCGGCTTCTGTCCGCAGCGCCGCTGGCCGCGGGCTGTAGCCAGGATTTCTGGGGAGTCCCTGCCGTGCAGGCAGAAGCCGTGGGTTTTCTGTCAGGGTCCGTGCAGGGCGTTTCCAGGTTTCCTTGCTAAAGTTGAATGCCTTAAGGGCATAAAATATGTTGTTTAAAAATACTAAACAAAGGGTGCAATTTATTTCCTACCCATTCCGTAATCTAGCATCTTTCCTTCTTTGACATATAGTTACATTTTAAAAAATAAAACAACGAGCTCTGAGAAGGGTAAATATGAAAGACAGTGTCTCAGCTTATAAACACAGGTAAACGTTGTGATTAAATGTTTTTGATGGAGTTACTCAGGACAGTGGTGAAGGGCAGTGAGCGTGGTTCATCCACGTCTGTGGGGAAGCCTGAGTAGTGGGAGTCCTGGGAGGACACGCCTGCACTGCGAGCTTTGCGCGAAGACAGAATGACCTTTCCTGAAAGGAGTTTTCAAGGCTTTGGTTTACTGTGCGGTCCTGGGGCTGGAAATAAGCAGCTGGTTTGTGTGACGACGTTCTAATCAAATTAATCCTAAGCAGTGATGGGATTGCCTTGTCGCTTAGCTGCCTCGGCCCGCACCAGCTGCTCGGGTGGGCTGTGGCTCAGCAGTCCACCGGGTTGGGTCTTTCTTTTCCAGTGGCCTTGACCTTTGGTGTGTTCAGACCGGGGGGGTCTGCCGCTCCCTCTGTTTGCCAGAATTATCCATTAATTGATTTTTATTTTTTATTTTTAAAAAATATTTTACTGGGGCACCTGGGTGGCTCAGTGGGTTAAAGCCTCTGCCTTTGGCTCAGGTCAGGAGCCCAGGGTCCTGGGATCGAGCCCCGCATCGGGCTCTCTGCTCAGCAGGGAGCCTGCTTCCTCCTCTCTCTCTGCCTGCCTCTCTGCCTGCTTGTGATCTCTCTGTCAAATAAATAAATAAAATATTTTTAAAAATATTTTATTTATTTGAGAGAGTGCTTGTGTGCACGCATCAAAGGGCGGGGAGCAGCAGAGGGAGAAGCAGACTCCCTGAAGAGCAGGGAGCCCGGTGTAGGACTCGATCCCAGGACCCTGGGCTCCTGACCTGAGCCAAAACCAAGAGTCAGACACTTAATGGATTAAGCCACCAGATGCCCTAATTCTCCTTCAGTTTTAATTGGGTAATGTTAGTCCTAATTTGGGTTGTATTTTCCTGCTTCTCTGCTCTCAGTATTTTTTATTGTGTTACAGATATTGTGAATTTCCTTTTATCGAGTGTTAAATACTTTTGTATTTGATAAATACTATTGAGCTTTGGAAACAGTTTGATCCTTTCAGATCTTGCCCCTAAAGTCTGTTAGGTGGGACCAGATCAGCTTTAATCTAGGGCTAACTATTCCCCTTTGCGTCCTCCCATCTCCTGAGTTACAAGGTGTGCCGTCTGCCTGTGCAGTGGGCCTGCTTCTGGCCCCAGGTGAACATCCAGGGTCTTCCAGGAGCTCTTGCCCCAGCACTGGGTGCTGTCCTGATCAGTCACCCGCTGGATCTACAGGGAGCTCTCTGTAAGTGACCGGAGTGCTCCTTCTGTGCACCTTGTCCCGTCTGGCGCTTGGCCCTGCAAACTGGAGCTTCCTCGGCCTTCTCAGACCCTCAGCTCTGTCTTCTCCATCAGGGGTCCCCTGTGCCCTTTCTCTCTGCACCGTGACCTGCAGACCCACTAACCGCAGTAAGCAGGGACAGCTGCAGGACTCACTTCTCTTGTTTCCTGCCCCTCAGGATCACTGTCCCTTGTTGCCTGAATTCTATTGTCTTGAAACCTGTTGTTTCATGTATTTTGTCAGTTTAAAAAAATTTGTTTCAGATGCATTTGTTTCTGGTCATTGCTTCGTGTTGGCCGGAAGTAGGCGTCTTTGCCTCCTGTGAGCGGTTTCTGGGCTGCTGGAACCCTGCACCGCAGGGCTGGTAGTCCAGGGGTTCTGGACGTTTTCCCGGCTGCTCGGTGCTACTGTGACTCACTAGACGTGCCGTGTGTTTTCGTGACTTCAAATTGGGCTCATGCTCTCTGCTGGAGTGTATCTTCCTTGTGCACTGCATTTACTTTACTTTGAGATAGAGTCTTTTTTTTTTTAATTAAAAAATTCCATGGTTGAGAACAGTGAAGGCAATTTTGAAGACGAAAAGAGGCTTCACCTTTCCTGATTCCTAGGTGTGCAGAGTTCTGGTAGCCAGAAGAGCGCAGCAGAGATAGAGATGGACATAATAACGAGTGTGATGGATGGACAGGTTATAGATGAGTGTGTTGCTTTGCAGCTATTGTTGTAACCAATTACCATAAATGTAAAATGGCTTAAAACAGTATGAACTTACTGTCATGCAGTTCTGGAAGTCAGCGGTCCGACATGGGTCTCACAGGCTAAAGAGGTCTTGGTGGGGCTGGTTCCTTCTGGAGGCTCCAGGGCAGACTCTGTCTTCTTTCCAGCCTCTAGCGGCTGCTGTGTCCTTTGGCCCCTTTCTCCCTCTTCAGAGGCACTGGGCAGTTTCCCGATCTCTTTCTGACCCTGACCCTGCTGCCTCCCCATCAGTTACAAGTACTCTGGGATTGCGTTGGGCACACTGATCATCTGGGCCATCCCCCCGGGAGCAGCCAGTCACTGGCGTGCAACACCATCACACTGACGGGTTCCGGGGACTAGGATGTGGGTATTTCTGGGGTGGGGAGCATTGTTCTGCTCACCGCCGGGAGCAGGGCCCGCCCAATCACACGTAACTGTGCGGGATTGCTGGTCCATAAGGAACATATAGAATTAGATCCTAATTTCATAGCATGTGCAAAAATAAATGTAGGTGGATTATGAAACAAAACTTTAGAAGTGATAGAAAACTCTAGAATTGGAAGATTAGAAAGAAGAAAGATTATAGGAATAGCTGCTCCAAATCAATGAGAAATAATGGAAATGGGATAGAAAAATGGGCAAAGCACACGAACAGGGGATTTCCATGGAAGAAACCAGGTGGCTGGAGAGCGCGGGACGGGCTCAGTGTCGCAGGTGACTGGAGAAGTGCACCGCACAGGGAGGAGTGATTTCATGCCCCTGACGCCCACTCTCCGCCCCCGGAGAACTGTAGTCTCATAGCACGAGGTTCACGCGGGTGCTCGTGGGCAGGCAGCTCTTACCACGCCGGCAGGAGTGCTGCCCGGACGGCTGCTTTGAGGAGCCGTTTCATCATATCTACTTCATACCCTGGGACTCGGGTGCTGGTTCTAGATGCTCGTGGGGAGCGGCTGGCTCTCAGTGTGCGGCGGCCTGCCGACTCCTCTGCGGGATGGGAAGACGAGCTGGTGTGATTGGACGTCCGGGTGCCGTACAGCAGGCGGGTGAGCCACGTGGATCTTCGTGTCTCCCCAGGGATGAATCCTTAAGACCATGTGTGCAGGGAGCTTTTCAAAACATTTTTATTTTTAAAGATTTTATTTATTTATTAGAGAGAGAGCGCGCCCATGAGCAGGCACCCGCCGGCCTGAGCAGGGGGAGGGGCAGAGCCCTCAGTGAGCAGGAGCCCGATGCGGGGCTCGATCCCAGGACTCCGGGATCATGACCGGAGCCCAAGACAGATGCTTAACATACTGAGGCACCCAGGCGCCTAAAAGGTGATCTATTTTCAAAAGAGACTATAGGGGTGCCTGGGTGGCTCCCTGGGCTCCTGGCTCAGCAGGGAGTCTGCTTGTCCTGCCTCTCTCCCTCCCGCCCCCGCTTGTGCTCACACACATACTCTCTCTCTCTCTCTCTCAAATAAATAAACAAAATCTTAAAAAAAAAAAAAAAGACAACAAACAAACTACCAAATATTTTAGAGCAAAAAGAATGTACCACGCGGGTGTGAGGTATGGATACGGGGGAAAGTGCGTGTCTGGGGCAGGGAGGATATGGGAGTTCTCTGTCCTTTGTGCTCGGTATTGGTGTGAATATAAGACTGCCCTAAAAATACAGTCTATTTAAGAAAAGAAAGGGATGGAGGGAGGACTTGTGGGGAACTCGGTAGTACTGCCTGTCTTGATTTGATTCACTCGCGTTGAGGACTTCTGTCTCGGTCTCCGTGACTGGGCTTCATCTGTGGCAGAGTCGGCGGACGTCAAGCCAGACGGTAAATGTTTCAGCCTTTGTGCGCCGGTTTCCCTGCCGCTGCTCCTCCTCTCCTGAGCCGTGTGGTGAAAGCCATGCGAGCGAGCTCGGCTGGGTTACGGTGAAAGTTCGTTCACAAGCCCAGGCCGTGGGCCGAATCTGGTAGGTGGACTGGAACCGGCAGTCCCCTGATCTATGGCTTTCTTTCCTGTCCTGTCCTATCAGGTTTTGGCATTTGGAGTGTGCTAGTTTTGCAAAATGCGTGTTTAGTTAGGGCTCTCTAGAGAAACAGAACCAGCGGGCTACCCCGTAGGGAGAGATTTATTATAAGAAATTGGCTCACGCTTTCCATGGAGGCTGAGAAGAGGCCCAGGCAAGCTGCTGTGTAATTAGTCCCAGTCCAGAGGCCTGGGAGCCGGGGAAACCCACCATGCAGGTTTCGGTCTGGGTCTGAAGGCCTGAGAGCAGGAGCGCCGAGGGCAGGAGACGATGGGCATCCCAGCTCCATGGGCAGGCAGAAGGGGCCCAGTCCCTCCTTCCCCCACTCTTTGGTTTTACTCAACAGATGGGGTGATACCCACCCACACTGCACAGGGCAGACCGCTTCCCTCAGTCGGGCTACTCAGACAGTAACTTCAGCAGGAGTCACCTTCGCAGAGACTCCCAGAGTGATGGTCGGCCACGTGTCTGGGCCCCTGTGATCCGTCTCATCCACTCGACACAAAAAATTCATCATCACAGTGAGAATGCCTTCTGTATGTTTCTGGGCTTTGAAATGGTTTCAGCAAAAGGCAGGACCTGTTTCTTGCAGGTTTGATGAAAGTTACCTATAAAACCATCAGGAACTCTGTGCCTTTGGAAAGGATTTTCTGACAATGTTAATCTTGAAAACAACCAAGGCTATTGAGGAGCAGTTGGGTGTGTTCCAGAATAGCAGATGCGGACGTTCGGACCATGGTGATCCCGAGAGCTGAGGAAGCCGGGGGAGGAGGAGGCTGCGGGGGCGGTTCTGAGCAGAAGTTCATTGGAGTGAAAGAGGGCTCCGGGTGGTGGCTTCCCATGGGCTGCAGGTCCCCGCTGGTCCCCGGTGTGGGCAGGTGGGGTAGGGACACCCTGCCGACCCCCGCTCCCTCTCCCATCTCGATGGGGTTTCCTTGGTTTGTTTTCATGATCTTTAAGTTTCTGTTACGATTTATGGCTTTTTAGGTTTTCCATCTCAGCTCATGGTAACTTTGGGGATACCTACTCTGTAGATGAATGGTTAATTTCATTTTGTTTACTAAGATCCTGGGATAAACTTGTATCTAACGTGAAGATCCCAATTTCTGTTTCTGCGGATGGACTCCCTTTGTCATTCCCGATCTTGGGGCGAGTCTCTCCTTCTCTTGCTCAGATTTAGCGGAGGCGTCTGCCTCTCACCCTCTGGCAGGAGTCCGCTCTCGGTTTCCTTTATTGGTTCTCGTGCTGTTTGGAAGTTTCTGATTATGTCTTTAATTTTAATCTAATTAGTTATAATTTAATATGACTTTGACTTCATTAATATCCTCCTCTTTTTTTTTAAGTTTTAAAGAAGTTGAATGCTTAGCCTATTTCCACGTGTCTGTTTCATAGAAACATTTAAGTTCCTGTGGTTTCCTTCTGAGTACCTCCTTGACTACGTTTTGAGCTGTGGTGGTCTTATTTCCTACATTATTGGTTTCAGTTTCTATTTCCCTTTGACCTTGAATTTAGAAGTGAAAAATAACAGCGTCACCTCCAAGTACCCGCACCGAACCCCTCTTCCTAGTCTTGAGCGCCCCGTGCGGGCGTCTCCCTGGACAAGCGCGCTCCCTCGTCTCGCGGCTCTCGGGAGATCTCGTGTTCATTTCATCCTGTTGTTTGTTCCTGGGTCTCCTCCTTCCCCCGCTGCCCTGGGAGTGAGTCAGGTCTGCCACGGTGACGGATAAGCCCCAGATCCCACCGATACAAAACAGAATGGCTTGTCTCTGGACATCCACTGCCGGTCGTGGTCTCAGACAGCAGGCGTCGTCTGAGTTCTGCTGGCCACGGCGCCACAAAGAAAGGGACACGTCAGGGGAGCCTGCCCCACGGTCCCAGAAGTGACATGCAGGACTCCTCCTGGCTCAGGGGCAGGAGCCAGCTGAGTGTCCACGCCCTGTGGAGGGGCTGGCGGGTGGCCTCACTGGTGCCCGGGATGGTGCAGACGTGCAGATCTCTGGTGCGGGCACTTGTTTGACACTGAGCACTGTGCTAGGAGCATCTCATGACTGCGGTGTGTCCTCTTTCTGCTGCCCATCTGGGTCCCAGCTCAGGAAAGCACTCGGCACATTTGCAGAGCTGATGTGAGGCTTGGCTGTGTCCTGGCTCTCGAGTTCTGTCTGTCTGTCTCCCATACCCGGTCCCCTCACCATCAAGTTCTCTTGTTGGCTTCCTTCCAGGAAGAGTTTCTCCTCATGGCAACCCCAGCTCTAAGGTTCCCCTCACGCACATGTGTTCAGGGGTTCCCCACACGCACTGAGATGGAGCCCTTCCTCTGCTGTGTCCCTTTCCCCCTGCGGTTAAGAGCTGGGAGGGCGCTGCTCTCGGAGGGGAGTGTGGGGTCAGGCTGGGGAAGCGGCACGGCATGGACGGAGGGCCCGGCCTCTGGATGCCGAGTCCCCTGCCACTCCCCAGCACGCCGCTGCTTCTGCGTGGGGTGGTATCCCGGCTTCAGCCAGCTTTCCCCGAATCTGGAGAGGTTGGAGTGAGCGGATCTTGGTAGTCCCCACCCCTCTGTGCTGTGTGAGCAGGACAAGGACCGGTGAGAGCTGGCCTGTCCCCTGGAAGCCCGCTGCCTCCAGCTCCACTCGGGCAGCTGGGCAGAGCAGTACCCACGGGAGGCTGGATGTTCGTGGCCTCCGAAGCGTGCTGTGGAGGTTGGGGGGAAGAGACACCTTCCCCTGGAGACAGTGTGCTCTGGGCTCCAGATGGATCCTGTTAGCCGGCGGGACAACATCTGATGACCGGGTGAGGGTGTGTCTTCCCCATGCGAAGCTCGGCAGACAGGTTGCTGGAGGGATGGGGATCTAGTACAGACATAGTGTGTTCCCCACTGCCCTTCTGGGGCCGGTGGGTCTGCATGGGTGCAGCTGACTGCATTTGCTTTATTTAATCTGGATTTACTGCCGTATTCATGTCACATTGATGTCATTGCCTTCATCCCAGGTTCGCTCATGTTTAACTGGTGATGGGAAATTTCCCTCCTTTGATATTTTACCAACTCACATGGTTCTATTAGAAATCTTGGTGGCACACAGCTGTCACGTTAAGTGAGGGACTTGGGCTCTCTGCCATGAATTACCTTTCTTATGTTCCCTTAGAAGGAGGAGGGAGCAGGGGCCCACGCCTCACCCTGCAGGAAGGAGTGCAGGAGCCACTAGAGGGCACCCGGTCTCAGTTTTCTGAAACTTGGAATTTCCCGGACCTGTTTGTTTCTTTTCGGTGGCTCTGGTGGGGTCAGTCGTCCCTGTGTTTGCTTGTAGATTTGGAAAACAGCTGTGGGGCAGGGGTCGTGGGAAATGTGTCACCATGATGTTTCTGGAATTCCCTGACTCAGGTTCCTGGTGTGGTTGTAACCTTTCTTGTGTCCACGCTGCGGAGACATCCTGTCCGATGGGAGGCTCCTGGCCCCGGGTCGTGTCCCCCAGGTGGTCGTACAGGAGGGCTTTGGGCCTCCTGGCAGAAGCCACATGAATGGGTGGATTTAAGGAGGTGCGTGTGCTCTGCTGGAGGCCGTCAGTGGTGCTCAGACTGGGGATGGGTTGCTGCTGTGGCCAGCCCTTGAAGGTGACTGTAGCCCCGGGCTTCGGTCACCACGTTCCCCGGTCCTCTGGGGCCTGGTCAGCTGAAACAGGGCCCCGTGTGGATCTTGGCTTTAGAGTATCGCTGGCAGCAGGGTGGACAGAACCGTGACACCTTTGCTGTGACGCTCCCTTGTCAGCAGCCAGAACATGCGTCTTCCCTGTGCCCTCTCTGCTTAAGGAACACCCGGGTACGGTGCCAGCCTGCCTCCCTTGCACCGCAGAGCCCGGCCACTCGCACAGGTCGCGTAAGTTCCCAAGCGCCGAGGTGCACGTTGGATCCTGGGTGCTAACTTGGCAACACTCTGGCAAGTGCTGGCACAGACAGCCGTGGGACTTTGGGACCTCAGGTGAGCTCGGGACACGTATCCCTTGCTGCCCTGACTGCCCGGCCTGCCCGAGCTGTAGGTGGCCGCCATGGCGGGCTTGGGCACCTGCAGGTGTGGCCCCCATGGGCGGGCCTGGGTTTGTTCCTGTGCAAGTGCAGCCCCTCCCCAGTGGCAACCCCCGGGTGGGCTGGGCGGCTCAGGTGTGCCGTGCACAAGAGCACCTTGGCCACCTGTGCTCGGTGCTGCTGCAGCACGGAGACCCACTGCGCCCCTGTCACTGCACTGTCTGCCCTGTCATCTCTGCACAGATCGTGCCCATTTCCCCCATTGCCTGGGGTCAGAACCTTAGGGAGAAGGGCTTTTTATCCCCAAGTAATTAGAAATAAGGGCCTTTCAAAAGGGTTTGCCGTATGAATTCTTAGTGTCTGAAGAACCATTAAGTATTAATTAATGCTTTATTTTCAAAGCCCAGTGGGACACTTATTGTCCCTGTTTTTCTTTAAATCATGGCAGTTTTGTCTTTAGTGGTGATGACCCCCTTCTCCTCCCTGCCTTTTGATGCCAGCCTTTCCCCCCTCCATGTAACATTGCCGACCCCTCCCTCCTGGCCCAGGCCTGAGCCAAGCAGCCGTTGCCTCTGCCAGTGAAGGGCGGACCCTGCAGCGAGACAGGCGGGTCTACGCCGCTGGACAGCGTTTCCCTCTGTGAACACCCCTCCTCAGGCCCACCTGCTGACTCCTTTCCTCAGTTTCCCCCAGAATGCACAGCTGTGTTTGAGAAAAGCGTTCCCAGGAGGACAGCTTGCATTTTGGGATAAAGGGCTTCAGCGCTACCTGCTACCCGGTCTGGGCTGTGGTTGGTGACGGGCAGGAAGGTGGCTGCGCTGTGGGCCCCCAGCGTTTCTGGGGGGGCTTCTGTTCCCTCCAGCCTGGAGGATGTCTGCATGAAGCCTGCTCCTGGTCTCCTGATTACCGGTGTGCTTGTTTTTCTATCTTTCTGTGGCCCTGTGCAGCCCCCTCTCCAGGGCCGCTGTCTGGGCCGTGTGGGCCGCTCAGAGTTGTGTGATCCCGCACGTGCATCCTCTGGCAGAGAAAGTGCCTGGACCCAGGTCTTTGACCAGTGGGACGTGGACAGCCCAGGTGTCTGTGGTGGCAGTTTGGGTTTCTGGAAGCCGAACTGAGAGGGAGGCTTGGACCATTGAGCTTCTGTTGATGGCGGTTTTCAGTACGTTGAGGCTGCCCGGGGAGTAACCGAGTATCAGGGAGGGTCAGTCTTTAGACAGGTGGTGGCCCTGCTGTGGCAGGAGGTGTGAGCTTCTCCTTGGTCCCAACCTGTCGGTAGGGACCCTGTCCGTGTGGCACTTAACCCTGGTGGTGGGGGAACTACCGATGTAGTCCCTTCCCACACCGGAGGCTGTCTCCAAGGCCAAGGCGTGACCACGGCCTCCCGGGCTCTGCAGCCCGTGGGCTGCCCAGAGCATGTGCCAGCGGTCGGTTCTCTCTGGGTTTCCGTGTTCTTCTGAAAACGAGAGCCCAGCAGCTCCCCAGCAGGGGCCAGCAGCTGCTTATGGTATCTCGGTCGGTGCTGAGCTGGCCAGCGCCGTTGGTTCACCTTGTGATGACCATTACATTAAAACTTAAGTTCTTTTCAGTTGTGCAAGCATTCACGAGCACACATGCTTACTCGTGTGCGGGAAGGGCGCAGTGACAGCCCCTTACGCTTGTCCCCGCTCTGTGAGCTTTGGTGGATTTGCCTCCTCCGCGCTTGCTTTCTCTTTTAACTCTTTTCCCTTCAGCATGTGGGAGCGCGCACGGGCCAGCCGTCTGGTAACTGGCCTTTCCCGCTCTGTGACTTCTCTTGCAGCCTTTCCACGCAGGACGCCCCGACCACCCGGGGGTTCCTGCTGCATGCGTGGACCTGCCGGCTTTTCCCCACGTGCTGCCGTTTCCGGGCACGTGGCTCTTTCCGATGTGCTGCTGGCCCTGACGTGCTTGCACACGCTTGCACACGCACGCTCTGCGGTGCTGTTCCTCACGTCCATGGCCCCGGCCAGGCCATGCTCTGCAGCGGGTGTTAGGGGTCCCAGTCTGGGGCCGCCCATGTGGCTTCGAGGAGCCTCTTGGGACCTGAGGGGACACGCTCTGGAGGATGCCGCGCTCTCTGCATGTGGCTAGGCGGTCGCTTATTTTGAGAAGCAGCCGCGCCGGCAATCACAAGGGGCATGAAAACAAAAAGCTGCGGAACCAGCATATTTTGTGGTTTTGGTGTGTTTTTGCTCAGGCCCTGCCTCCCTGGGGCATGTGGCCCCGGCCCTGGTGTCACTCGCAGTCATCTTTTTAATCTGCCGCCAGAGCCTTTCTTGCTCTGGTTTATTTTCCAGGAGGATACGATCGCTTAAAGTTAGTGGTGGTGTAAAGAATTACTCCGCACAGCACGGCACCCCACTTCGGGAACGTGGGGGCAGAAGGGTGTGTGTGGGAAGCTTCGGGGGCAGGTTCAGCTTTTGCTCAACCGAGGACGCAGGAGGCCGACTCCGAGGGCCAGGCATCTCCTAGCGGAGGGTGATGGAGCTGCTGCCTGCAGTTGGGCCCCGTGACCGGAGTCAGCCTGGGGGGCTCTCCAGGATGGGGCCGGGGGGACTTGGCCACTCTGCGTGCTTCCTCCTCTGGACAGTTTCGGGGAGGACGGCAGCAAGTGGCCGCCCATGCTCTGAAGTGGAGGACAGGTGCCTGGGCTGGCGGAACCCTCATCTGCACTTGGCTTCTGGTGTGAGGACACCTTTCCCTGGGGACACAGCTTGCTCCACGATTTGCCTGAGCTCGTTTCGGGAGCCGAAGGCCCTCAGACGAGAGTGTTTCTAAGTCCCTGGGAAGCGCCCTGCCTTGGTTTGGGAGCCGGCTGGCCACTGAGGGGGTTGCCCTCTGGACTTGCCTGGAAGAAGGCACCTCGGAGCCAGCAGGAGCCAGCCTTGGCGTCACCGAAGTCAAAGGACACACGAGGCCCCTTGCTCTGGGGCGGCCACAGGAAGGGACTGGGACTCTCGGTCCCACCATGCTCTCAGCTCGAGTGAGCAGGACTCGGGGCAGCTGTGTGTCATGGGCTTCAGCGGGGCTGGGAGACGGGAGGAGCAGGGCACGGCTGGACGCATCTGCTCGGAAGCTCCTTACTTAACCAGACAGCAAGTGTGCCCAGGCATGGGAGTGCCAGGCCAGCCCACACGGGACCCCCCGCTCTTCAGAATCAGGGGGTGTGAGCAGACGGGAAGATGGAGAGGTGCGGAGTGGGCGTGTGAGGACTTTCCCGGGTCACAGCCGGAGTGACCGCGGGTGGGGGGGAGTGACCAAGGATGAGCTCAGGCTCCATCCACCAGGAGGTGACCTGGGGGAGAGGCCCTTGCTCTTGCACACGCCCCGTGTCTTCTACACACTGTGGGTGATTGACTGCCCAGTTCCTGCTGCCCAGCACTAGCGGCAGCACCGGTCCCAGCCAGGGGCAGACGGGTTAGGCCCTGACTGAGTTGGGCCCCCCAGGACTCATAGGTGCCACCCCCACGTCCATCTGCTTCCCCACAGGCCCGCCAGCACCACCGCCGCAGAGGCTCGCTGCCCTCCAGGACTCGCCTGTGGGACCAGGGGTAAGTCCGGACCCGAGACGCCTGTTCCGGAATTCCCAAATCGGTATTTAACGGCCCCGGTGGCGGGACGTTTTTCTGCATCTTTGAGAACAGTGGTGTCCTGCTTGCTTTGCCTGCGCTGTACACTGGGGGGGTTATGCTGGCTGCAGGGGTGCTGGTGCTGCATCCTGTCCCCTGTCTGGTCCTGTCCCACCCCCTTGATGGCCCCCCAGTTCTCCTCCTCCCCCATTCTGCCTCCCCACACACCCCCTGCCCCCCGTCCCGCCTGTGTGGCCGGCGGCTCCCTGCTGTGATTAGCAATCTTCCAGGCTGCCATCAAAGGCACATTCAATACTTTTTAAGAAACGAAGGGTTCTCTCTGGCAGTTACGACTGGCAGCTGAGAATCTGCCAGGGCTGAACAGCCTTTGTGTCGTCCCTGCGACGCCACAGGGTGGTCTTCACGTCCTCCTGGGCAGTCACCGGCGTCCCGGGCAGCGAGGCCACAGCCGGCCCATAGGCCGAGCAGCTGGCGCTGGCAGAGACGGGCCGCAGCCGGCAGACACCGGGCGCGTTGGCCACTGCCTGCCCGTCCCACAGCAGGTGGTTCTGGGCGCGAGGCTCTCCTGCGTAGGAGGGGAGGTACTGGCTTGCAGGGCTGTTGGCTGGCCAGCGAGGCCCCGACCCGGAAACCCGAGCCGGCTGGGGTGCTCGCCCAGGGTTCCGGGAGCAGCATTTTGTGCGGGGCCAGAGTTGGCTTGTCTCCCAGATGACTGTGTCTGCCAGCAGCACCCGGGAGATGACTTCTAGAAAAGTCGGATGATTTGGTGTCCAAGTCTGTCCCAAGGGAGTGGCTTTACTGTGCCCCATGCGGCTCGGAAACCACCTCAGGAGGGGACGCTGGTCTGCCTGAAGGCACACGTGCGAAGACGGCCTCCCGGCCTCCCTGCTAGGCTATTCCAGAGTATTCTCTGCGGCACTGTGCATGTCCGCCTCAGTGTTCAGGGACCACAGGACCGCGCTGCCCACTTGCAGCGGCAGGAAGGGCTCAAGACAGCGTGTGGGGCCTGAGGGGGCCAAGTAGACCCCTGTAGCTCTTCTCTGCCCCCTGAAGATGCCGCTGGGGTCCCCCGTTGCTGCCTGCCCTCCCCCCGGCTGCTCTCTGGCCACGTCCTCACGTGTTGAGTCTCTCTGTGCCGGCGCCACGTGGGGCCAGCCGTCAGTGTGTGTCAGGGACAGAGCCCAGGGTCTGAGAGGGTCTCCCGTGGAGCGTGGGCCCTTCATGGCTGCGTTCACCTTCCAGACGTCTGCGGCGTTCACGGGAGGCTTCCTGCGCGCCGGGTTCTGGGCCAAGCCCTCTGCACGACTTCTCACTTACGTCCCACTGCAGTCGTGTGATTTGGGTACTGTTTCCACCCCCACTTTGCAGATGAGGAGACGGAGGTAAAGGAAGGACGTGGTGACTTGCTCTCAGGCACGTGACGATAGTGGTGCGGGAGCTCTGTCCCGCCGCCGTCTGCAGAGCCCATTGGCTGCCGTTCCAGTCGCTGCCTTAGCGGGGGCCGTGTCCCCGCACAGCGGTGCTTGGGGCTGGGAGGCCCTCGCCAGTGTGCGGTCTCCGGCTGGACGGGACACCCGGGGAGGTTCAAAGACACGTGGCGGAGAACCTGGCTTCCCTGGCCCTTCCCCGTCTCCGCCTGCTGTTCCTTGTTCGTGGGGTTTTATGCTGCTGTTAGCACGCGGGGGGCTCCCAGGCTCGCCTCTCAGCAACTACAGTGAAGGAACTTCACGGCTCTGGGTTCTGGGGTGGCTGCTGCGCAGGTGGCCGCAGACCCCCTGCCTTCCCGGCCGCATCGCCTCTGTGCCAGCGTGGGCGGGGGGCGCTGTGAGGTGCTGGGCTGCCCTCCAGTCTCACTCACGCTTCCTCCCCTTTAGTTGTCGCTCTCCCAGCTGGCGGCTCCCTCGCAGTCCCCCGCTCGGCGCCGCTCGGCCACACCCGCCTCACGGCCACCCGACAGCTCGGAGCCCCCGCTGGCCCGGGAGGTAAGTGTGCCCACCCTTCCTCCTTCCTCCTTCCAGGGGAGGCCTCCAAGCTCCTGGCTTCTGCGCAAGCCTCTGACTTCGTGAGCTGCGCTGGTCCTTGGTGAGGTGGCGAGGCCTTCACGGGTTCTCTGTGACACGGGCGTGGGGACGGCGTCGGGGCAGGGCTCCCTTCTGTGCCTCAGGTACAGCTGCCATCTTGTCCCGTTGACCAAGGGGCGGTCGGTGTGGGAGCACGTCCTCCCATGGGCTTGTTTAGGCTCTTGCTCTGCCTGACGAGCCAGTCCGACTGCCCTCGGATCTCTGTGCAGGAAAGGGGAAGGAGAGTTTGCCGGAGACACAGATGAGGCTGATCTAAGCCTCCGGCGCCCGGGGACCTCCTTGCTGTCAGCTGCTGAAGGGGAGGCAGGGAAGCCCACCACCCCGGCTTCTGGTGCCTCCAGTGGGCAAACGGCCTGTGTTCCCACTGACCTTGGGGAGTTCACGTGTAGTTGGGTTTCAGAAGCTTCCTGGCTCACCAGCAAACCGCGTCTTCAGTCTTGAACTGGAAGTGTGTTGGGGAAAAATAGTGCCATTAAGTTGTTTATTTGAAAACAGTATGGTGAGATGCCTTATTGTAGAACGTGCCAGGGGCTCGTTTATGGGGAGCCCCACGTGTTGTCTTATCCGCAGCTGAGACGGGTCGGGGTTATCTCCGGTTCCGTGGTATCGATACCCTTTTGGGCTGGAACAGAAAGCTGGGGAAGTCGGGTGAAGAAGCGCCTCCTGATTCCCACACGGGCTCCTCACTCAGACGTGTCTTCCGTGCTGGCGGGACGTGGAAGGTGGAATACAGGGCAATGACTAGAATATTCAGGGGACGCAGGGATCAGAGAAACGTCTGTGCCGGCCGGCCAGGGCTGGGTACCAGTCTGTCTCGCGGTGTTGAAGGAGGCTTCATTTTTCTGGTCGTCAACATGGTTTTTATGTTAATTGACCTTCTCAGACAGCAGATCTCTCCCACGGTACCTGTTCATAAAAGTGATTGAGTTCTCGTGCAATTCTCATTGCTTTTTGACTCACTTAAAATAGGAGATGCCTGGATAAATTAGAATTTCGGAAAAGCTGTGATTTTTTAGTGTAAGTCTCGGATGTCTCATGGGACATACTTACATTATACCCACATTACTCCCTGTTTGCCTCAAGTGGAAAGGTGCCCGGCGTGCTGTAGTTTCCTTTGCTGAAGCTGCGGCCCGACAGAGGTGGGTCGTCCGTGGACACCCCCAGCCCAGCTTCCTGGGTGGTTACGGGGGGGGGGGGTCCTTGTTGTCCTCACCTGGGCCCGATTTTGCTCAGCAGGAGCTGCCCCTGGAGGGTAGGATCTCCCACCTGGAGGCCCAGCTGAGCCAGGCGTCCTCGGTCCTGGGAGCGTCTGTTGCTGAGCAGCTGCGGGAACTGCCTTTCACGCCGGTGCACGCCCCGATTGTCGTGGGAGCCCAGGCCAGGAGGTGAGGGGTGGTCCTGACGGCCCGGCACGTGCTGCGCCGTGAAGACTGGCTCTCAGCAACAGGCTTCCCCGGAGAGGGGGGTCCCCGGTCCTGCCTGTCTGCCAGCCCTTTCCTGGAGGCCGGCCTCCATGGTCTTTGTGTTTCAGCTCTGGGAGCAGGCTGTCGCGAGCCTCGATGGTGCTCCTGCAGGCTTCTGGCTTTCCCGAAATTCTGGATGCCAATAAGCAACCAGCGGAGGCTGTCGATCCTGCGGATCCTGTGAAATTCAAGCCGGAGAAGGAAGAAGTGGACCGTCTGCAAGGCAACGAGATAGTGCTGCAGTTCCTGGCCTTCAGCAGGTGCGTCCTCAACACTCCGTCTCTTCCCCGGCTTCTGTGTGGCTTAAGCCGGCAGAACTCCATGCCGAGGGCTTGCCGGGTGAAGGAATGCCGTTTGCGTTTTCATCCGGTTAGGACGCTCACATAGCTGTCTCTAAATCCTGTCAAACCGGCTTTGCCCGATCTTCTGTAACCAGTCGTGGCCGGTAGGGTGTTGTGTGGTTCTCGGTCTCCGTGCGGCTCTGAGCGCAGTAATCTCCAGCTGGGGCTCATCTGGGCTCCCCTGATCCTGCCAGAGCTGCTCGCGTGGGCGGACCAGGCAGCGTCTGGCCTGTGGCGCTGGACTCTCGAAAGCCCAGGTTCTCTGCTGTGGATGCCTGATTAACTGGGGGCTCTTGTTGGATTCAGAGCGTCCCAGGACTGCCAGGGAGCGCCGTGGCCAAAGACCGTGTATTTCACCTTCCAGTTCTACCGCTTCCCGCCCGAGACAACGCCACGTCTGCAGCTGGTCGGGCTGGACGAGACAGGCCGGACGCGCTCCGGTTCCCTGTCGCATCTCCTGGTTCTCGCTGACAAGGATGGCTCCTCTGACGCTGGTAAGTGCTCGTGCGTCAGGCAGGCGTGAGAAGTCCAGCCCCGAGCGTGTTTGTAAAATTTATTCTTTACAAAATAGTGTACGGTGAAGATTTCCAAGCACATACAGAATTTGGAAGAACAGTATAATGACCCAGCGGTTCCGCCCACGAGTGCTGTCCAGCTGCTGCCCGTGGCGTCCCCACCCACACCCCAGGTCCCTTGGAAGCAAATCCCAGACCTATGTGATTGCACCTGTGAGTCTCTCCTTACGTAGGTCTGAACACTAAGGTGTCCTGTTTGAAAAACATGCATGCAGGATTATTCCACTTAAAATGAGCGATAATCCCTTAAATGTCATCAAATATTTGGCTAATGTTAAAATTTTCCCAATAACTTCATAAAAATTTCTTTTTGTGGATGGAGAAGGGTTTTGTTTGTTTGCCGTGAGGAGGCTACAGCTTGTAGTGGCTTGTTGAGGTCACCATCTCGGGCCGGTGTGTCTGTCTGCGGGTCTGGCTCTGCCCCCCGCGCCGGGTTGTCCTGTTACCAGCTGAAGTAGTTGCATGGCTCCAGCCCGTCCCGCAGAGCTCCCCAGTCTGCACGTGGGTTTTGCTTTCCAGCAGGGACATTGTGAGGGTCCCTCCTGTCCCCTTTCTGCTGGCCATGGGGAGTGAGATCTTCGTGTGTGGTCGGAGGCATGTTTGTGTTTTCGGTGGGAGCTCCCCGGGGCGGGGGCTGTTCTCACCCCCTCCCGCAGCGGCGCAGGGACCCGTCCCTCCTTGCGGCGCTGTGTCCGTGGCCGCTGTCAGGACTGTTGCCCACAGGCTGGTTATTTTGCTCCAGGTGGAGCAGTGGTGACGGTCTCCTTCCGGAGCTGGGGAGCTTCCACAGGGAGAAACTTCCCCTGGCCGCCTGCTGACTTACCTGGCGTGCAGCCCATGCGGGAAAGGCAGAACAGCACTCAGTTCTGACCTTCTAGTTCCAGATTTTCAAAATAGTGAGCCAGTTCCTTAGCATCCTTTTGAGATGGGGCCGACGGCTTCCGTTTCTGGCATTACCGTACTAGTGCATTTCCGCTGCAGTGCACGCAGACATACCAGATATGTCGTCGTGTGTGTCGACGGTCAGTCACCTCTCCGTGGCCAGTCGCCGCGCGCACGGGCCTGTGAAGGCAGAGCTGGGCGCCCTTGCTGCCTCTTCAGCAGAGAGAACAGGTGGGAAACGCCATATTAAAATGCTAATGGAGGGAAAGTAGTTTAGCAACATTAGCATCAGCAAGAGACAAAAGGCAAATGCGGTGCTGGGGATAAAGGAGCCTATTAAATATAATCAAGAGAATAATCACTAGGAAAATAAATAATTCTGAACCTGTGACCTTCCAACAAGCAGCCTCAAAATACAAAAGAAACACTGACAGATGCTAGAAGGGGAAGCTGACGAGCCACAGTTGCGGAAGGGCTGACATCCCCTCCGTGAACTGACACGTCAAGCAGAGAATAATCAAGGATATTAGAAAAATACAATTTAAAAAGATGATCTTATAAAGCCGTAGAACCAATTCAGAGGTTCTTCCCGAGCATACTTGAGACTTAGGGGGACTGATCATTCATGAGTCCGTGCGCACGTCTCAGGCCGCTGTGCGGGCCTCACCGTGTTCCCAGAGACCCAGCGTCCGAGCTAACGGTAGGGCGTTCTCTGACGGCAACATCATGGGTCAGAAATTGACCACTCCCTCCCCCCAAAAGGCTCCGAACTGCTGTTTTTTTTTTTTAAACTTCAAAACATACTTTTAATTATTCCTTAGGTCAAGAAGAAATCAAAATGGAAATATTTATTTTAAACTGAATCACAAAATCCTATTGCAAATATTTCAAAACAAGTGACATACGGCGAAAATGATGTTTGCAGGAAAATTTACAGCTTTAAGTGCTTGTCTTGGGAAAAGGAGAAAGTATTTTTTAAAATGCTGGTTTAATTGTTCAACTCAAGAAGTTTGGGGAAAAGAACCTGAAACAAATCCAATAAAAATAGAAGAAAAGTTTTATTTTTTAAAAGGTCTTTAAATATTTTTATTTATTCATTTGAGAGAGAGACAGAGAGAGCGCGCACGTGCACTCGTACGAGCGAGGAAGGGGAGAGGCGGAGGAGCCGACTGTCCGCTGCTTACGGAGCCCGACGCAGGGCTCCATCCCAGGATCTGGAGATCATGACCTGAGCTGAAGGCAGGCTCTGCACCTTCTGAGCCACCCAGTTGCCCAAAGGAAAGAAATTTTAAAATAATCATAAATGCTTAGAAGGCAAACAATAGACAGGGTTGGCCAGTCAGCTGGGCACACAGCTACACAGGGTAATGCTACCCTCCCTTGCCCAAAGTCAGAACCGGTACCAAGGGTCAGAGCTGTTGCAGGTGCTGGTCAGCCCGAGAGTGGGGCGTGCTTGCTGGCGCTCACTCCACTGGATGGGCTCTGCCGATGGCAAAGGTCAGACCGCCCGGCCACGGACTTGGGGTCGCACCCTGGTCCCTTGCTTGCCTGAGGACCCTGGCATCCTCACTTCCTGCAAACAAATCTGGAAAGAAGAGAGAGGGGATGAGGGTGCAGCTCAGGTCCCGTTCTGTCTTCCAAACCCTCAGCCCTTGGCTTGGGGAGGAGCATGTAAGGGGCAGAGGGTGAGTGCAGGAGGGCACCGGGCCCCCGGCTTGGAAGCACATGGCCAGGCCAGGAGGCTGTCCTGCGATAGTCCCGGGTTTTGTTCTCTCCACTCCCTGGGTTTCCTGGCCATCCTCGGACCACTTGTCCCAGTCCACCTGCCTTCCCTCTGACGATGCGCCTGGGATCATCGGTGGACAGTTTAGCCCAGGCCCCCAGAAGACTCTGAAGTGGGTCAGAAGAGTGCACGGATTTCCAGGCCCCCGTGCACCTGTCGCTGAGACCGGCTCCTCTCCCGTTTCCTGTTCCCAGCCCTACCCGCCGCTCTGTCCGGGGCAACTCACCAGAGGTTCTGTGATGAGGGGAAACGGATAGTGTTCAGGCAACTTAATTCAAAAGGCCAACCACAGAGAGATGCTCCTGATTTGAATACAACCGCTTTCCATTACGAACTTCCCAGAGAGAAATTAGTCCAAAAATGAAATCTCCTTGAAAGTTGAGGTCCAAAGAAATGAAACTCCAAAATCAAATTTTGTCATTATGAATTATAACTCAAAGTCCACAATTCTTAAGTTAAAGTCCAAAACAAGTTCTTTTCAGTGACTCACCCCCTTGAGACTCAGCAAAGGTACCCCTGCCTGGGCAGGGCCAGGCTTCCTCCAGCAGCTTCAGCCCCGGGGTCCCCACGGCTCAGCACCTAGCCTCACGAGAGTCTCATGTAGGATGTATTTTCTTTTGTTGTGGAAATAGAACATGTATGCAGCACATTGTTCAGTTCCACAGGTTTTTAAAAATTAATAGATTCTGCTGTTTTTCGAGCAGTTTGAGGTTCATGGAGAAATTGAGCTGGCAGTGCAGTGTTCCCACATACCCCTTGCCCCCAAGCAGCTCCCCTGTTGGCAGCATCCAGCTTCGCGATGGACCAGCGCTGGCGCTTCGTGGCTACCTGAAGCTCGGAGTTCACAGGAGGGTGCCCTCTGGGTACCGCACGTTCTGTGCATTTCTACAAACACAGCCTCGGTGTCCCATAGAGTGTTGTAGAGAATGACCCCCCCCCCCCCCCAAAGGATGCCCTGTGCTCCGCTTCTTCCTTCCTCCCCGCTCTCCCGTCCTCACCACTGACCTTTCTCCTGACTCTGCGGCTTTACCTTTTCCCAGGGATTCCGCACTTGGACTCAAACGGCATGTAGCTTGTCCGGACTGGCTCCCTTCACTTAGCAGCGTGTGCTTAACGTGCCTCCTGTCGTTGTGGCAGCCCATCTCTCTGTAGCACTAGTAACGCTCCACTGTCCAGAGGGACACCGTTCATCTCTCTGTAGCACTAGTAACGCAACTGTCCAGACGTCCTCTGTTCACCTGCTCTCTGAAGGGCATCGTGGTGGCTTCCGGTGTTTGGCAGTTACGAATAAAGCAGTTGTAAACATTTTGCTCAGGCTTCTGTGTAGACCTAAATTTTCGTCATTTGGGTAATACCTAGAAGCGTGGTTGCCGGGTCACGTGGTAGAAGCCGGTTTCGTTTGCAGGAAGCCGTGCAAACGTCTTCCTGAGCCGTGCCACGTGCCCCACCAGCAGGGCCTGGGCATTCAGTGCGGGCGGGTTTGGGATTCTGGCTGTTCCCATATGTGCACGGCAGGCTCGCACTGTTGCTTTTATAAACTGCATTTCCCGATGACGTGTGACTTGCGGCCTCCTCTCATTTGCTTACTTACCCCAGGTGGGTCTTGTTTGGGGAGGGGTCTGGTCATATCTTTTGCCTGTTTGTGGACGGGGCTTTCTTATTGTGTTTTAAGAGTTGTTTCTAGATTTTGCCTCCGCCCCAGCTGTTATCAGATGTGTGCGTGTTTTCTCCCAGCCAGTTGCTCTTGGGCCCTACATGTCATCTTCGGTCACTTGGCCAAGCGCGTCCCCTCCTCCCGTGCACCTCCACTAGAGCACATTTGGTCTAGCAGGAGACACGGCAGCCTCCTGAACGGAAGCTTCCGGAACCCTTGGCCCTGGGCCTGGGGCCTCCTCTGCCTGAGGTTCCTCCATTTCTCGGTGTTCCGGGTGTGAGTACGGTTGCTTCTTGTTCCCGCCATGGCTCAGGACAGGGTCGTGCCTCCGGAGTGTCCCCACTGACCTCGTCCATGCTCCTTTCAGGGGGTTCAGCCGCCAGTCGTGGTCTCGTCCTCCATCACACGCGCGGGGCCTCCCTTCCGTTCACTTCCTTTGCTTTCTGGCGTGGAGTTAGGTTTCTCTGACACGTTCCTCCTGATATCTTGGCAAGTGGGAACTTCCTTAGCACAGGAGCTGGAGTCCTTGAGCTCTGGGTCACCCGAGAGCCCCCTGGTCCGGAGAACTCTTGTCCCAGGGTTCCCCAGCCCTGCTCTGGTCCCAGCTGGTGCTGCCTTGCCTGCCTCTTCCGTGGTGGGTCTCCTGTATCCTGTGCGTTCTCTGCCTCCAGTCCCACGGCCCCGCCTCCGGAGCCTGTGTCTGCGCAGTTTGAAACGCTTGCATTAACTCTTCCTCTTTTCCCTCCGTCATTTGAAAGTCAGTAGCAGGCGAGGTGACCCTTCACCTCCAAACACACAACAGGTTTCACAGAAAAGCAGCCCCTGTCATCCTGACGAGGATAGGGAACTCACGGTCCCATTCGCAGCTTCCCTCTGTGTCCCTTATAGCTACTTTCTTGCTTCCACATCCAGTCTGGGTCCTGGGCTGTCCAGGAGGCACCTCCCTAATCTCCTTTCATCTGGAGTAGTCCCCTGTGTTCTCCTCCCAGTGACTGAGGTGTCTGAAGGGGCCGGGGAGCAGTCACGTAGAATGCTGTGCTGTGTGTGTCTGACCGTTGGCACCGGCCCCCCGGGAGGTCTCGGGCACGGGTGGTTGGAGCCGGTGCCCGTCTGCTGTGGGTTCGGCATGGAGCTTCATGGGCTTCACGTGGCGGCCGTCAGCCGGGGGCGGTCAGCCGAGACCAAGATGCGCGCTGCCCGGGCCGAGCCGGCTGGCACCCTGTCAGGTCTTGTGGTCGTGTTCTCTAGCGTGGTGGTCTTTACCTCTGTTGCTTCTAAATTCCCGAGCGGCGGACGTGAAGGTGTTCTCCTCCCCAGCTCGTAAACAGAGCCACACGTGGCTCCCCCGGGGGCTTGTGGGTTCCATTTTTCACGCGAGGCTTCTGGTCTGTCGTTCATACTGCTGTGCGGTGGGAGACCGGGATCCGGTTTTATCTTTCTTCAGATGCCTCTGCTCTTGACCCAGTGCCATTTGCTAGAAAGCCCATCTTGTCTTCAGTGACTCGAGAGCCGCCCTTCTCATATGCCCACACTTTTTATTGCTTGGGTTTATGTCTGGATTTTATATTTTGTTCCATTGGATCAGAGGTTGGCAAGCTGGTTTCTGTTAAAGGCCAGAGAGTAAATATTTTAGACTTTCTGGGTCACATATGTTCTTTCTGCAATCTTCTTTAACATTCCTTTAAAAATGTGAAAGCTCTTCTCAGCTCCAGCTGGATCTGCCTGCGGGCGGTGGTTGGCTGGACTCGGCATTAGACCGCGGGCAGGCCGCTGGGTCAGACGGACAGACCCCTCCAGGTGCTCTTCCCTGCAGGGCACCCTCCACCCCTTGCCGCACGTTCTGGCCGGGCTGGCTTCCCACATGAACTTGGTAGACCTTTATGCGGGTTCTGCTGACTCCATGGGTTATGGCGAGGAGAGCTGTCCTCATGGGGTGCGAGCTGTTCTGCTGGGGACAAGGACATCCTTTCATACCCTGTGAGCTCCATCAGGCCGGGACCCTGTCCGTCCCCTGCTCCCACGTTATCTCTGTGCAGTGCTCGGCACGTGTGCTGGAGGCACCCAGCAGTTACGTGTTGAGTGTGAACTCCTGGTGCGTCTGAGTGGTCGGACTAGCGGTGTTGGAGCAGGAGGCAGCTAGCAGGGGCGTTGCAAGGGCCTGGGGCCTAGGAGACACTCCCGGCTGATGTGAAGAGGAGCTGGCTGGTGGGGGCGGAGATGGAGGGTCCGGTTGGGACGTGCTTCCCTGGGGAGCAAGGAGAGCTCCGGGTGGAGAGTCTGTGGGTCTGGGGGACGTGGAGGTGGAGTATGGCACTCCCGGGGCCCGGTGTCCATAGGTGTCATTTGGGAAGTTGACCCTCAGAGTTCACATCTGTTCTGCCTCTGCAAATCCGAACTCTGAGCCGTGTCAAGCCTGTGCCTGAGCTCGTCCTTCTTCTACAGCCCCGGTGGGCCTGGTGTGGGGAGCGGCGCCTTTAGTGCTGGGAGCTGGGCCCTGGGTGTGTACAGGTCTTTGTTCCTGTCCCCACCATGTGTCTGAGGAGCCAGTCTCAGGGCTCCCTCGCTGTGGGGATGTCCTGACAATGACCAGAGGCCACCGGCCACCCAGGTCTCAGTTGGCTGGGGGCACTGGGGCCTCCAGTGGTCCCGTTACTTTGCTCACTTGTGACATGATGCTGGGGACTGGCCTGCCGCTGTGTGGGGTCATTGCTGTCCACTCCCTCAGCCTTTTTCCCAACTCCTTACAGCACCTCCACTCCATGAGGAGCTGGTCTTGGCGCCTCCCTTGGGCCCACAAGAGGCTCCACACCCCCGCCTTCCCGTCAGCCCCCACTGCTGTGTCCACTCCAGCCTGCTTCCCTGCTTCAGCAGAAGGACCGTTGTGGTCTTGAGAGCAGGGGACAGCCCGGGGCCGAGGTGGCTGGGGTCGGGGTGAGGATCGCAGCCCGGTCTGGGACCTGCCCCCCAGGGCTGAGTGAACATGTGCCCTTGGCCCCAAAGTTACTGTTGTGCTTCCCGGGGGCTCTGTAAATGTGTTATTGATGGGAAGGGGGCGAGTGTTGGGCTGTGCTCCCCAGCTTGGCCGCTCCCCGCACGGTAACTCACGATGATTTCAGTGGCGTTTTTGTCAACTTGGAACTGATGGTGATGCCACCTGGGGGAGCCGAAAGGCGGGGGATACAGTCCACTGCCATCTCAGTGATGAGCCCGAGAGCCAGTGCCCCCCAGGGAGGCACGTGTTAGTGCAGCGCTCAGGGCTCCTGGGCTGGAGCTCCACACGGGCGTGCGTTCTCCAATTTTGGTGGCAGACAACGTCTCTCCTTCAACCCTGCACGCAGAGTAACGACCTCCTGGGGCAGCCCCATCAGGACGTCTGTCTCCATTCAGGATAGACTGTTTTGCAAGGACTTGGTGAAAACCATGAATCGTATGCCGGGAAGAGTTCAGGGTTTGCGTTGGAAAGAAACGGTGACTTCTGGACGGGACTCTATTTCGTAAATGTGGGTATGTTATGATGTTTGGATTAATGTGTTTATTAAGCTGTGGTTATGATGGAAGCAGAAATTCACGATCATGACCACAGCAGGGATTGCCTCAAAATATAAAGATGGTAAATGACTCGAGTCACTTTTGGGCTCATTCGAGGCCTCTTTGGACAGGGTCTCCCGGCTTTCAGCTCAAGTACCTGGTGGATCCTGGGTTCCTGAAGCCCGGAGAGCAGCGCTGGTTCACCCGCTACCTGGCCGCCCAGACCCTACAGATTGACATCTGGGACGGAGACTCCCTGCTCCTCGTGGGATCTGCGGCTGTCCAGATGAAGGTGGTGGCTCCAGGGTGGGGTGTCCCTCCTGGGAGGGCCTGCTCGGGAAGTGGTCCTCTCCCACTGAACGGCACTGTGGTCCGACTGTGCACAGATTCTGTCCTTCCCCCGAGGGAGGGACTTTCACAGAGTCCCTGTTGCGCGATGCTATGTTGTATTTTCTGTCAGTCAGCCCCTCCTACAAACCGACCGCAGGTAAGGTCACCTTTGGCCCCCTCTCGCGCCCTGACAGTGAGGATACCTGTTCCCTGTGAGCAGGGGCCTGGCCCGGGGTGAGGGGACGGGGTGAGGGACGGACTGGGCTGTACAGAGGTCGCCCGAAGCCTGCTAGCAGTTACTTGAATTGTGCTTTTCTAATTGTAATTAGAATTAGACTAATTCTTTCTCTAATTGTGCTTTCCATCTTCCTCGTATACTAAAACCTAAATCCCCGTGTTAATTAAAGATTCCTCCCTGGGGTTTCTCCCCAGAGGGTCAGCGTAGTTTCACGGCAGCTCCTGGGCTTGGGCCTGTGGACATGGTGTCCTGGCTGCAGGGCGGTGGTGGGAGGGGAGCCCCAGCTCCTGCATCTCCGAGAGCCCCCCACTCTCCATGACTCCCACTAGTGGACTTGCTTCTGGATTCCAGCCTCAGGCGCCCCACAGTTCCCCCCACTCCCAAGCCTCGCCCCTGCCACAGCCCACGTAGTCACCAAGACCTGCAACCCAGGTCACCGCTCGCTTCTTGGCAGCCCTCGCCATGATGAGCTCACGGCCCCCGTTTGTGGTGTGCCAGGCCGCATGCACTGCTCCCCTGATACCCTGTTCCCCTTCCCCTGGGGTGCTGCCTGCTCCCCCTCTTCCCTCGGAGGGCTGACCTGGCTGCGCCATCCCTCCTCTGGCCAACTCAGGTGTGCATCCCTGAGGAGTGATGCCCCCCGGGGGGGGGGTGGGAGGAGGGGTCACCTGTGGGGAGCACTCAGCAGATGTGGGCTGATGTTATCATTCCTCACTCTGGTCCCTCAGACCTTCCTGGGTCATGGTGCCTGTGGGATCGTCATGGCCATTGCTTGTCTGTCTCTGATGCTGGCTGGTGACATCCTGGTGGGTAGGAATGGGACAGTCACTCATCCCCAGCACAGTCATGACCCACAGTGGGCACGGTGCTGTGTAGCTGAGAAGGAGCAAATGGAAGGAGCAACGAGGGACTGGGAGGAATAAGGGGTGAGGAATGGAGGGAGCAGGGAGGAGGGGCCGGAGGGAGGAGGGAATGGGGGGAAGGAGGAGGGATGAGGGAGTGGGCGCTGGAGGGGCCGGGAGGAGCCCCTGTGAACTGGGGGCCTGTCACGGCCCCAGCCTCCTCTGCAGCTGAGCCCCGTGTCCCTGTGTGCTCGCGGCTGGAGATGAAGTTGTTTTATGTTGTCCTCCATGAAGAGCCCTTGAAACGAATGCTGTTGTGATTATTGGCACTTGGATAAATTAAAATTAAATTTTACTTTTTAAAAATAAAGTCTTTAACTTCAAAATTTATAGAGAAGGGGTGGGAAGTTTGGCTAAGAAGAGAGAATCCCAGTCGGGTGTGGCAGGTGGGCTCTCTGGAAGGTGCGGTGCACGGCGGCTCATCTCCCCTGCTCCCGCTGTTGGGCGCGTGGGGGGTTTCTGCTTGTCTCCTGGGACGCCGCGCGAGCGTCTCGGAGCACGGTGTGTCCTGTCCTCAGCTGGTCCCCGAGGACGCGACGGTGTTGTTAGGGCGATAGTGACAGTTGCTCCAGAGCCCCGTTGCCCCTCCCTTCGCTGACTGTGCCCTCAGCCCCGCCCCAGGCTTGTGCTGCGTTACCCTCGCGTCCGGCAGGGAAACTGAGGCCCGAGGTCCCGCGGACAGTAGCCGAGCTGGCTTTTTGCCCCGTTCTGACTCGGAAGCTGGTGTCCTCACCCTCGCGCTCTGCTCTCCCCAGAGGACAGCTTGTCGGAGCTGTTTCTGAGGCAGCTGCGCTCACGTGACAGCCCTGCGCGCAGTGGCGGGACCCGCGGACGGGGAGCCCGGCGAGGTCCTCTGCCTCCTGGGTGAGGACGGGGGTGCCACCTGCGTTTCCCTGCTCTTGCCTTTAACGGGTATTAATTAGACAAGAAATCTTTGCCACCCATAGTGGGATGCGATGCCTTTCCTTGGCCTCTCTGCTTCCCAGCGCCTGGGGGTCACTTCCTTCATCAGTGGGCCCTTCTCCCGCGGGGACATCGTGTAGTCAGCCTGGCCGCCGGCCCCGGCCGTGAACACGAATGTGGTATGTGGGTTCTGTGGACCCACACCGTGAAGCTCGCAGGGTCTGAAGCAACTGGAAGCTGCCAGACCACCAGGGAGGGTCGCTGTGGGCACCTTCCCTGCCGGGGCGGGGCTGATCGCTGGAGGAGGAAGCGCTGGGACCCTCCTCTGGTCCTGCACGTCCGTGTGTGTGTGAGAAGTGCACATTGAAAGGTCAGGTGACTTTTCCAAGGCCTAGAAAGAGGATCCCAGCTGGGCCTGGAGGCGGCCATGGTCTTCACATTCCCCCGTGGGCCTCACTAGCGCTCGGGCTCAGGCTGAGCACTGAGGGGTGAGCTGGCATAGCAGACAGCACCGGGTCAGGAAGGTCCTGCGCCGCCCTGGGTCTGCTCTCACCGGCTCTGAGCAACCGGGGCCTGGCGTGGACCCTCGCAGCTGGACCTCAGCCGCCCTGTGGCCCTGCTCGCAGCCACTCCCTGCCTTCCAGCCACACTGAAGCCCTGGGTGTGGGGGTCTGTGCTCTGCACCCTGGGCCGAGCGTGCCTCCAGCCTTCCCTGCCTGGCTCAAACCTCCTCCTGGAAGCTCTCACTAACGGAGGCGGGGTCAGCTCAGCGTCCCCAGCCTCGTTCTGCCGCTCATTTCCGGGGGTTCCCTCTGCAGAACGGGCTCCGGGAAGGTGGCTTCCTGGCCTGTCCGTGCGTCCTTGGTGCCCACTCACTGGGTGGATTGGGTGCACTTTATGAAAGAGTTTGTGGGAAAAACCGGGTATCGAGGACGTAGGTTATCAGAAGAAGACAGGCTTGGCCTCAGCCGGCCCCTGACTGCGGCCTTTCTCCTCTGCAGCATCTCCTCCGCCAAGGCCGGCCGGCTGTGCAGGTCCTGCATGAGCTCGAGGTTGTGGCGACCGAGTATGAGCAGGACGTGGTGGTGAGTGGAGATGTGACCCGGTTTGGCTGTGTCAAGCCCATCGGTGTCTACACGGTGCTGAAGGGCTGGCTGCATCTGACGCTGGCCAACGTGGGTAAGAGTCCCTGGTGGCTTTGCTGGCTTTAGGCCGTCTCCTGGGTGGCCACTCGTTTCCCCAGTTGCTGCTCTGTCAGGGCAGTGGGTACTACTGTGGGCGTCACATAATCAACAGAAATTCAGAAGAACTCTTACTGTTTGACCACTGAGTGCTCTCGACCACTGGACATCTGTTCTCCACCATGGGGCATCTGTCCTTGACCATGAACATCTATCCTTCACCACTGAGCTTACCCCCAACCGCTGGTCTGTCTTTGACCCCCGAGCCCGTCCTGGTACCAGTGGGTGTTCCTGACTTGTGATCAGGATTTGGGATCATTAGTCATCTCAGTCTTGCCCACGTCTTGTTTCTTGGTGCCGTCTGTGGGGCATCTCTGTAACAATCCTCAGATAAGGTGACTGGTTCCAGGAGGGCTTATGTGTGGAATATCAGCCCACAGAACTCCTTCTTCACAGGAGAGGAGAGGGAAGTGTTCTTCAGCTTCCGTGCCGCCTGGGGATAAAGGAGCAGAGAAGCACACTCCTTTAGAGCCTGGTGCTCTGACCTTACACCTAACGGTGTCCGAGGCTTGCTTTCAGATCAGACATGCTGAGCACAGCCCGGGTGCACCTTCGTTCACGGGCCGGTGGCAGGGCGCGGGGCTGGCTGCGGCTACAGTGGACTTCCCTAGACGTTCTGGAGGCTCCTCTGAGGCCCTGACCAACGGGGAACCTGGGGCCGGCATGCCTGCCCCTACAGGCAGGGGACCAGAGTGAGCCCCTGTGGGACCAGGGGACAGGCCCACTCTGTCTCCCTCCAGGGGACTCTGGCAAGATTGGGGTTTTTCGGGGTGAAATGGAAAGCAGGACAAAACCAAGACGTTTGAGGTTTTTGGAGCCGTGTCTGCCCACATGAGATTCAAACCTCTCACGTTTTATGGGAGAATTTTCCATTGCTCACAGCCCAGGCTGACTTTAAAGCCTGGAGCCTCGTGGGCCACACGAGCCCATGTGGGCAGTGTGGAGGGGTGGGCCGGGGCCTCCGCAGCAGGGGGGGCACACACAGCCCATTACTCTGCTTGGAGGCTTCTGCCTGCTTGTTTACAATCGTGGCATCCGAGGCAGCCTGGAAAACAGAAAATATGGAAACAGCAAAACTCAATTAGGTTTTGGAGGAAGAAATGAGCCGCATGTGAGACGCCGCCATCATTCAGAAGGTCCTCTGAGCAAGGCTGCTGCGAGCAGCCTCCAGCTTCCGAGATCGCGTTGGTTATTTTTGTATTTATTCGCAGCCTGCAAATGTGCAGTGATTCCGAGTTTTACATCTTATCTGCAGAAGAAAGATTAGCTCCATTATATGTTATCTCAAATCGTCATTTCCATACTTCGCCTGCGAGAGCCCGATAGCGCACAGGGCAGAGTCAGACGCCCCGAGAGGGCGGCCGCCGAAGGGATTAACAAAGGACAAATGCCCACAGTTCGCTGGGCCGCGCGGCCACGCCATGGTTTCCCCTGCAAATTCTGCGTTTTCTGGAAAAAAAGTGTTGTGGCTTTTGTTTCTTTATAAAACTGATTGTTCTGCCGCAAGCAGCAGCAGGAGGAGGCTGTGCGAGCTTCCGGGAACAGAAGCAGGGTCGGGCCAGCGTCCCTGCGCCCGGCGCGGCGTCGCTCCTCCACTCTGCATTCACAGGACGGGTGGTGAAGCTCGAGGCTGCGCAACGGGGCACCCTCTCCGCACCCCGGGAGGGGTGGTGCTCGTGCCCGTGGCATCTCGGCTCTGCAGCCTCGTCTGTGGTGTGACTGTGGCTCTTCGGGGAGCTGCTGTCACTTGTATCTGCGGCCCTTCCTGGGGGCCCCTGGGGAGCGAGGGGCTGCTGCGACTCCCGGCTCCGTGTTCTCAGGGTTGAAGGAGAGCCGGGTGGTGTGGATAGAGGGCCTGGGTTTGGGGTGCGACACGGTGACGTGCTCTGCTCCTGCCATGGACCGAGGTAGCTGCAGACCATGTCAGGAGCCCTGCCCATCTGGAGGGAGTTCCTGCTCCCGCAGCAAAATGCGGGTCCCCAGCTTAACCCAGGTCTTCCCGAAGGGAACGGAAGCCGCGGCTGTTGGGATCTTGGATTGCGCCCAGAGGAAGTGAACGCTTTCCCCGTGTCCGGTCCCTGAGTCAGCGGCGCGTGCCCCCGATCTAGTTTATTGTCCCAGCTTCCAAACCAACACTGCAAGTGCAAAATGCATCGGAGGAAACGCCGACGCTCGGGGACGGTCCTGGTCTGTCTGGAGGTGACCACGTCATCCTGCTGGTGCCGTGTGCCGCGGTGACCGTCGTGACTCCTGAGAGCCGGGCTACAAGGCCACTGGCCGTCCACCTGCGAGCTGTGTGCAGCAACTCCTGAGCTGCCACTGTCCCTCCCAGTGGAATGGTCTCTGGGCCGGACGGAGGCCGTGGGCATGCCGGCCAGACGCGGTGGGCGGCCTCCTTGCCTGTCCTTGAGGCGCGGCCATGGAGGTTCCCAGGGCCCCTCAGGCGTGGCACAAATCCATTGTCCTGACAGGGAGCGGAGGTGGCGTGTGCCCACTGCCGGGTGACTGACGGAGCAGGTCCTCGGTGGGATGGAGAGCTGGCCGGATGGTCCGCCCGCACCGGGGAGGAACAGCGCTGAGAGCTGGGAGCCCAGACCGACTCTGAGCTCGGGGCAGGAACAGAGTGCCCCTGGGCTCCGGGGCACTTCGCCCCCCTTATGGGGAGAGCAGGGTGGTACCGGAACAGTGAGTGTTGGTGCCAGGACCTGGGCTCTGGCGTCAGCTGGCTGTCCCTTCCCTGCCTGGCCAGGCTGTCTGTCCCTGCCTGTCCGCTTGTTTGCTCGTCTGTCCCCCTTGGGGCCTGGGGCTTCTTGGGGACATGGCTGGTCTTCCTTGCTGCAATGGTCACCCAGCAGTGGCCACAGTGGCCTGGTGTGGTGATGGGAGGTTCACGAACGGGAGGCTGAGTGAGTGTGAGAGCCTGATTCTGTGCCTCCTGGACTTGGGCTGACAAAGCAGGCCCCGCGGCATGAGCAGCTGAGCCCGTCAAAGTGGTGTCCACACCAGATTCCGTTCTTGGGGACGAGCCTCACGACCTTGTGGCTCTGAGCTGTGCTGGGGGTGAGCTGACCGCAGGGGAGGAGGGCCGGGTTTGGCAGAGGCTCCGCTGTCTTCGGGGCAAGAGCAGAGAGGCAGCCGCGGGGTGGGTGGTGGGCAGACCTGCAGGGAGAAGCGTTCCGTGCTCAACCGCGCAGAGGCCGGGAACAGTTGAGACTCAAGACGCAGGGCCAGAGGGCGTCCGTCCGAGGGCTGAGCGTGACGCAGATGTGTGTGCTGCGCGTGCAGAGCCAGCGTGCGGGGAGGGATGGAGCAGCAGCAGGACTGGGCCTGGCCCTGAAGCCCCCCAGGAAGAGACCCCGGGTAGGATTGTCACTGGCCTCCGTGGCCAGGCCCGTGAGTAACCATCGCAGAGGAGGCAGGCCTGCCATCTGGCGTCTCATGGTGACATGGTGCGCACCTGGCAGACGAAACCGGGGCTCGACCCGACGCTTTGCTGGGCCTGGACTGTGGTGCTGCTTCAGGGAAGGCTCTGGACAGTGAGCTCCATGCCTGTCCCAGTGCGCTGGTCTCCTTGCCGGGGGCTGTGGAAGACACCAGCACGCCTGTGCTTGCCGGGACTGCTGGCCGAGCTGTGACCACTTTGCGCCCCCGGGCTCGTGACCAGGAGCGGCTCTTGTCGCAAGAAGGCTGGGGGAGGCCACCCTATGTGAGAGTCTCAGAAACACACCAGGCAACCAGAGGACTTTGGAAACGATGAGAATGGAAGTCCTGGGGCAGGACTCTGCTCGCCTGTGTGTCCCCAGCCTGTAAATCACGCCAAGTACATCACTCGTGATTGGCCAGACGCGGTTTTAGTCCGTCTGTCAGTTTTGAATCGAGCATTTTCCCCCACGCCCAAACTGGAGCCTTAGTCCTTGCTGGTCTCCCGAGGGCTGGTCTGCTGCCACACCTGTCTCTCCAGCTGCTGCACACTGGGGTCTGCAGGGGCAGTGCCCGTTGGCAGGGCAGAGACCACAGGACCTCCGGGTAGGACAGGTCTTCCCTTCCCGACCTCAGCTCGGAACCAGTCAAGAGGGAGATGTTCCTGTCCGACAGCTGGAGATGAAAAGGTCACTTTGGTCACCGCTGCTGAGGCCCAGCTCGCCGCTGTGGTCAGGGCTGTGCTCCTGCGTCTAGCACTGTCCTGTGGGACAGAGGCGGGGTGGGCAGAGCTGAGGGGGTGAAGCCACCCTGTCTGCCCCCTCAGGGCCAGAGTGGAGGTGGGGAGGGAGGGGATGCGGAGAGGTGGGGAACGGGCAGCTCCCAGGAAGGTCTCCAGGGCGGCCACGCCTGCAGGCGTTCAGCACCATCCTGCCGGAATCGGGGAAGCCCACAGAGCGAGCATTTTGTGTCCGGAACGTGGGGGGGTTTGTTCTGGAATCCGACTTCATCGGCCGTGCTCCGCCTCCCTGGAGGTGGGGGTCATGTGTGCGCAGAGGGGTCATGGGCTCCGAGGTTGGACTTCCGTCCACCGTGGGCCTCGCACATGCTGGGGTTAGCGGGGTGCTGCTTGCCGTCCAGCCGGGCAGGCCTGCCACGAGCTCTGTCCCCAGGCTTACACCCGGCCCTCTGAAGCCGCATGCGGCTTCCTGCCAAGACTTCTGTGTGGAAATAGCTCCAGAAGATTCTAGCTTGGTGAGGCTCGTTGACCTTCACATGTGTGTCCGACGTTAGCAGACGCGGACAGAGGCCTCCTCCAAGGCGCGGGCACGTGTGAGCCCCGCTGCAGGGAGGGGGGGTGAGTGTGTGAGCACTGGGAGCTCTGACCCCGCGGGAGAGAGGCCCGCCGGCCAGCTCTCGACTGCTGAGCAGATCCAGAGCTCCGGGGTGTCCGCGGGCCAGGGGGTGTGCACGGGCCCTTTGGAACCCCGAGCTCCCTGAGGGGCAGTTGGTGTGTCTCCTCACGCTCCTGTCGGTGTTCACACCTTCTGCTGGGATGTCTCTAACTTAGGTCACGTGTGTGAGCAGACGGAGAGAAAGTCGAGCTCGTTGCCACCTTCCAGGTCCCGGGTCATCTCGAACGATGGCGCCCTGCACGTCGTGGGAGGCAGCCTCCTCACGCGCGGGGGTCTGAGACGTGAGTGGGGCTGGGTGGGGTGGGTGGGGCTGTGTGCAGGGACTTGTGTGATCTGGGGGGGCGCGGTGGCCGTCGTGTCCAGCTCAGCGCCCTGCCTGCCTCGGTGGACCCTCAGGCTGTGCGGGTCAGCGCGTGCGTCAAGCCGGAATGTTCTAGAGAGGGCTCCGTGGAAGCCGGCGGGGCTGTTGCCCTGCGCGCGGTATCCGTGTTGGATCCTAGCTGCCCATCTTCAGGGGAGCAGGAAGTGAAGAAAAGGCTAGGATGAACAGAGACTGGTTTCTCTTTGTTTTTTATTTTTATTTTTTTAAGATTTTATTTTTATTTATTAGAGAGAGCGCGCATGCACAAGGAGCGTGAGCGGCAGGCAGGGGGGAGGGAGAGGCAGGCTCCCTGCTGAACAAGGACCCTGATGGTTTGTAAAAACTGGTTGAAGCCCCCACGTTCGGGGGAGTAAACCAGTTGCGGCGCTTGGGAAGCAAAGGCCGGCCCTTGGAAGAATGTTGTCCAAAGCAGGGGGTGTCTGAAGTTTTCTGTCCCCTCGAGTCACCCACAGACCTGGAAGCACAGTAGTTGGTGGGGCAAAAAGCGGGTGTGCCCTTTGGGTGGTGTCCCCCGTGTCACAGGCCCCCCGGCGCGGATCCACAGCTGCCCCGAGCTTCCTGTGCTGACGGGCCTCAGACGCTGTTGTCCCGGAGCCTGTGCCCAGGAGGGAGGCCCTGTGCTGTGGCTGGTGAGAGCCTTGAGGCCTCTAGGAGCCTGTGCGCTCTGAAACGCCAGCCCAGACTTTGTGGGCGCTCGAGTGTTCTCCCGGGAGAGGGACCCCAGAGGCTCTGACGCTCAGAGCGGTCCAGGGCGCATGATCCCGCCGGCTGAGTGTCCATTTTCCTGTTCAGTGTTGAGGAAACCAAGGCAGGGGAGGTCGAGTGACTTGGCTGGTTGTGTGGTAAACGGTGGTGAGCTTGGGTGAGAATCTGGATTTCCCACGTCAGGGTCAGGGCTTCTCTGTCCCAGGCTGGTCCAAGAGCTGGTGGGCCGTGTTTGTGAAAGCCCCCGCCTTGGGGCCCAGCAGGTCGGGGGCTCGGCGAGGCTGTGCAGCGAGCTGTAACTCGTGAGTGTCGGTTGCGTGAGCGGAGAGTCTCTGAAGTCCCTGGTCCCCTTCTCCCTGTTTGAGCGAAGACAGGAGGGGGCGGTCCCCAGAGACCCGTCCTCCCCAGCGGGCAAGGCTCAGCAACGAGGAGGTTGTACGGAGTTTTAGCAAGTGCCCCCTGGGCTCTGAGCAGTGCTGGGAATCCGTGTCTGGTCTCTTTGGCACTGGGTGATGTGGTCTGACCCAGAGCTCGTTGGTCAACCCCCAGCTTGCTTGTCCCCTTCCCCTGGGACCGTGGGCCTCGGGCTGCTCAGACCCAACCAGGGGGCGTTGGCCCACCCACTATGCCTACACCCAAAAAATTATTTTGGGGGGGCATTTTACTTGTCTAGAGCGACTCATAACACTTGAAAAGCAATTGAATAGCTTTAAAATGGTGGGGAGGAACCGCAAACAGCCCTTGTTAGGGGGGACGGTGGAGGAGTGGGCGAGTCGGGGGAAAGAGCTTTACCATCGCACGGAGCGTGTCAGTCGGAGGCTAGAGATGGGGCGCCACTGGGGGAGCCGGCCCGCAGATTCAGCAAGGTGCTCACTTCCCGCAGGGGCTGCGGGTGCCTGAGGCGCGGGGGGCCCAGGCCTACATTGGGGTGCCCCTTCTCTTCTGCCTGCCCGCCTGCGCCAGCTTGGGTGCCGGTCCGGGAAGCTCGTGTGTCAGCTTGTGCGCTCGGGTGCGCTCAGGTGTGCCGTGCGTGGCTTTGTCACCTGAAGAGAGTGCGGCCCCTCTGCTGCTCCAGCGTCTGTCTGTCTGCTCCCACAGCTTCCGTGTCTGTCCGGAGTTTGAGCAGAGGCGCCCAGAGGAGTGCGTTCCCCGGGGGCCGGGTTGGTCTGAGTCCCCCACCCCAACCTGGGCTGGGGCTTCAGGTCAAGCAGGCAACTCGCCAGAGCCCCTGAGTCCTGATCTGAGCACACCCGGGGTCTGAGGACCTGGTGGGACAGCGTCCGGAGAGCTCTGAGTGGTCCCTGAGTCGGGAGGCTCTCGCCGGCGGGGCTGCGTCCTGGATGGGGTGTCAGCAGCCTTTGAGAACCCAGAGAGCATCAGCTTCTAGAACACGGACTTTTATCTTCCTCTGGAAAGTCACCTAATGGTGTATTAATTGTCTCTAAGGAGCAAGATCAGAATTCCTTTATTTGAAAGGCAGGTAAAGGGGGGACGCTGTGGAGACCAGCCTGCAGGGTTGCCGTCTTTATGAATGTCTTCGAAGGTACAGGAGAGGGCAAGGTGCCTGCTGAGCTCCTGCCCTGGGTGAGGTGGCTGGAAGCTTGTTGGGTCTGCTTGAAGAAAGTAAATTCTACACCTTAATCTCTTGCTCCCTCTTTGAACCTTCCAGCAGTAAAAAATGTGGTCCAAGCACAGAAGCTGGCTGACGTGGACCGTGAGCTGGCCGCCATGCTGTTCACCCGCGCACAGCCCGGGAGCAAGGGGCCCCCGGGTGCCAGCCGCGAGGGGGATGCCGTCCGCAGGCGCAAGCTGGAGCGGATGAGGTCCGTGCGCCTTCAGGAGTCCGGAGGAGAGCTCAGCTGCTGGGGGGCCAGCCTGTTGGTGAGGCCCTTGTCCACCTCCCACTGCCCCCGGCTGTCCCCGCGTGGGGGCCGCGGTCGGGAATGAAAGTGGCCTTGTCCTCCGGCTGCTCTTCTCTGCGTGGCTCCCCCCACCCCCACCCCCGAATCCTACTTGTGGAATGTAGGGGAGACGGAGCTCTCAGCCACCAAGGGAGGTTTTCCTGGAGAGTCAGATACTTGGAGAGTTTTTGTAAAAGCTGGTTCTTGGGCTCCAGCCCTGGAGATCCTGTGTCCGGCTGGGCTGCACACGTGTGTGTCCATAACCTGGGCTCTTAAGAAAGTTCTTGAGGGGGTTTTGAGGGGCCCCCATATAGGGGGTCAGAGTTGTGAATGGGTCATCAGTGCAAATCAAGGAATTCATTCCGGCCAGAAAAATTCCCATTTTTGTCTAAAAATCTAGAGAAGACTCCATCATATTTTGCAGCATAGACCTAGGAGATGGGTTCATGGAGTCAGGAAGCCACAGGGCCCTTGAGAAAGAGCTCTGAGGATCGCCCTTTACGTTAAGGCAGGCAGGTGTCTGGAAAGACGTCCCTGCTCGGCCCTCCGTGCTCACAGCGGCTGGGGCAGGCTCCTGCCCTCACGTGTGGGGTGTAGCGGGAGACGGAACCAGGCCAGCGAGCAAGGCTGGAGTGGGCGCCCCAGCAGCCCCTCGGCTATGTCGGCTGTCCCCACCACCCCCCCTCCCCACCGTGCCCCACTTCCCCTCCGCCCCCCTTCCCCACCGCCCCCCCTTCTCCACCACCCCCGGCTCAGCAGTGAATTTGGATGTCATTGGATTCCTGAATACAAGAAAACGTTCCACTAAATTTTCATGGTTTTCCTGGGTTGGAGGCCTGGAGAATCAATGGTGAAGGGACCTGTTGTATGGACCCGGTGGCGGTCTGTCCCCCATCAGCTTCTCCCAGCCTTCCTCAGGAAACGGGTTTGTGAGTTCACGATGTCAGTGGGCGGCCTGATGGGAGCTGGAGGTGGGGTGGCGTGTGGGGTCAAGGAGCTGAGGCCCAGGCTGGATCTCGGGGCTGGATGCTCCTGCAGTCAGCAGGCCTCGGGCCAGGGGCTGTGCCTGGGAGGCGGAGAGCAGTGCCGAGCGTGGCCTGCTTCCCTGGGGCTGACGCCGGGCGCTGGGCATGCTGATGGTCTGGGGGCTTCTTGGGGGAGTCCTGGGCACAGAGTGGGGCCAGATGCCTGCGCTGGTGTCCCAGCTGTTGCTGAGGACAGTCCCAGCATCCGCAGGAAGGTGGCTCCGTTTCCGTGGCACCCGGGACGGCAGCCGGCCCCACCATCTGCTGTTGGTCCGCGTCAGCTGCTGTGTGCGCCGGCGGAGCCCCATCCGTGGGAAGACCAGGCACCTTCTCCATGCGCCCCCGGCCGGGGAGAAGGGCTGGTGGGTTCTCTCCTCATGTGGTGGTCGTCGGAGGCTGCAGGCTGTGCAGCAGCGCCGTCCCCAGGGCCCTTGGCTGGGACTCCGCACCCACCATTCTGTGTTTGAGCAGGTGCCCCCGCACGCAGAGCCTGGTACTGACCAGGCAGGCCTGGGGCCCCTGGGACCAGCCCCCACCTCTGCCCTCTGCCCACCCCCTGCAGCCCTCGGGTTGTCCCGCACAATAACAGTTTGGGGGCACTAACCCCATTCATGTACTCATCCCGTGCTAAGACGAGCTTTCTTTCCAGAAATCCTGGCAAAAGCCTTGCCAGTCTCACTGCTCTGGTTGGGTACGGTGCCCACCCTTGACCTGGTCACTGGGCTCTGCCACTTGTGGGGACCCAAGGGCTCCACTGAGTGCCCTCATCCTTAGCCTGGCTGACTTTTGAACCGAATGAGCGGTCAGGCAGGGTTGTGGCAGAGAGAGACCAGAGTGTCACGTCTGTCACTGGTGACTCTGGTGATGTAGTAGAACGGACCATTCTCTGTGGTCGGGGTGCTCATGACACGGAGCCTGGAGTTAACGCTCGAGCCCAGCCACCTGGCAAGGCGTCCGGCCGTGGGCCACCGACCCCAGCGCTGGTGAGGGGCAGGGTGAGCCCCTGGTGCTGTGTCCAGCCAGTTCAATCCCAAAGAGAAAGGTTGAGGGAAGGCAGGGCTAGGCCTGCGTGGTTCATGCTCCAGAACTTTCTATCAGAGAAGTTGCTGCATGTCCTGTGGGGCAGAGGGAGGCCCGGGTGCAAGGCTTCCTGACAGCTTCCTCTGTGGTACAGAATGACACAGGACAGGCAAGGAGAATCTCTCCTTACAACCGCCAGGGTCACGCTTTTCACCCTCTGGTGTGTGGTCAGCTGGGGAGCAGCTGTCACTGTGCCCTGCCCCCAGCCTCTCCCCGAGAGCCTGTGGTGGATGGTCCACTGGTGGCCGTCCAGAGTTTGTCCTTGCAGCTTGGGAGTGGGTTAGAATAATGCACTGTCTCCGTTCAAGTTTCTCAGCCTAAACTACGTCTGTGCATCCCACCCTCCACGAAGAAGCTCTGTCGTCTGTGCGGGGAGGCCTCCAATAGGAGCACAACCACGTGCCTGTCTCAGATCCTCAGGGAGAAATGAAAGGTTCAGCTTCAACTCCTTTGTGAGGGGAAGGCCAAAGTTTTGGATGTTGGAAAGTCAGTATCCAGAGTAATTTAATTTAGAAAACAAATTTGGTTCTTACTTGTTGAGTTGAAATCCAGAGGCTCTCAGGCAGCCTCTGCCTTCTGACGGTCGGGCCTCCTCCGCGTTCAGAGGTTCTCAGCACGGGGCCCGGCTGCTTCCCCAGCACAGAGCGGCGGGCGGTCTACTAGGTCGTAGATCCTGCTGGGCAGCCTCCAGGGTCCTCACTCTTCAGTGTAAGTCCCACGGGAAACACGAGCCAGCCTCCAGCCTCCAGAACACGTCGTTTCTGCCAAGCCCCACGAGTCAGGCCACAGAGCAAGGAGGTGGGGAAGGACCTGGGGCTGAGCCCCTCCCCGATGCATCGCGCCAGCCGTGTGGACTGTGACCCTGCTCAGGCCCTGCTCATATACGGGGCTCCTGCTACGACGCTGGGGACCTGGTCAGTGAGCCCAGCTCCCATCTTAGTGGCTTTGAGGCTGCGTTTTCCTCTTTTGTTAGAAACCTCTGCTGCTGATTCCAGTGTGACCAGATGCCAGCCTTGAGGCCACTGGGAGAGCTGGCTTTGTGGGTGGTTGTCTTCTCTTGGGGGCACGCGGGGCCGACCCTGCCTCCTACAGGGGAGACCACCGCAGGGCAGAGAAAAGCCAGGAGAGCCGCATAGACCTGTTTTCTGTCCTCTGGACCTGGGGTGGGCCGGTCCCATCCACCCCAGGAGGCTGAGGAAGGGGGTGGTGGGGATTCCGGGAAGAATTTGGGGAGTGGGAGGGGTGGCCGAATGGCCCTCGGGAAGGAGAGTAAGCCCAGGACTGTGACCTGGTTTGGCCCCCGTGTCCGCAGGCTCAGCAGAGCGTCCGCGCCCAGCACGCACGCGACCTGCAGGTCATCGCTGCCTATCGGGAGCGTATGAAGGCCGAGAGCATCTCCAGCGCGCTGAGCCTGGCCATCACCACCACACACACCATCCACGTCACACTGGGCACTGCCGAGTTCTTCGAGTTCGCCCTCAAGAACCCCCACAACGTGCAGCACACTGTGACCATCGAGGTGGACAACCCTGAGCTCAGGTGGGCGTGGGCGGCGGCCCCACACGCGCGGTGCCCCCGGGTGACTCGGGTTCTCCCTGAGATGAAAGCTGAGCTGCTCTCGACCCTCCATGGATCCACTGGTCTTGGCTTTTGCCCACGGTCCCGGGTGCTGGCTCTCATGGGCGGGCAGGGGACTCAGCAGGAAGAGCATCTTTGCCTCAGAGCCGTGTCTCCCTGCCTTGTAGTATCACCCGGGACGGCCTCAGAGCCGTGTCTCCCCATCTTCTAGCATCACTGGGACTATCTCAGAGCCCATGTCTCCCCATCTTCTAGCTTCATTCAGGATGGCCTCAGAGCCCATGTCTCCCCATCTTCTAGTATCACCCGGGACGGGCTCAGAGCCGTGTCTCCCCATCTTCTAGCATCACTGGGACTGTCTCAGAGCCCATGTCTCCCCATCTTCTAGCTTCATTCAGGATGGCCTCAGAGCCCATGTCTCCCCATCTTCTAGTATCACCCGGGACGGGCTCAGAGCTGTGTCTTCCCATCTTCTAGCATCACTGGGACTGTCTCAGAGCCCGTGTCCTTATCTTCTAGCTTCATTCAGGACGGTCTCAGAGCCCGTGTCTCTTCATCTTCTAGCATCACCCGGGATGGTGTCAGAGCCCTTGTCTCCCTGCCTTCTAGCATCAGTTGGGACAGTGTCAGAGCCCATTTCTTCCTGCCTTCTAGCATCATCCAGGACAGTCGGGAGTGGAGGTACTTCAAGGACGCGGCTGAGCTGAACACACCGGTGGAAGAGGACATGTTCCATCTCCGAGGGAACCTCGCCCCACAGATCTTCCTACGTCCGCGGGAGACCGTCCACATCCCCTTCCGATATCAGACCTTCTCTGTGGGGCCACCGGCCTTGGTGCAGGTGAGCAGGCCTTTCTTTCAGTGCCATACGGGCTTGTCAGGCACATGGGGAAGTCCCACTTGGCTAAAAATTGGAAGGGGGGCATTCCCACGTGTCTCCCCGTGCTCCTCAGACCGCACAGCCTACAGAGGTCACCTGCTCCACTAGCCTCTGGGTGTGTGTGCACACGGGGGCCTCGGGAAAGGCCGACCGTCCCCTCTGAGTACTCTACCTCTCGGGCACAGAACCTCTCCCTCACGGGCCGGAACTTTCCAGCATTCTGTGTTCTTAGTTAATGTCTGCCCACGTCTTCTGTAGCGTTTGCTTCTCTGCAGGACACGCAGGCTTGGAGGTTTCCAGTGCTGGGTGCGCGTGGTCCCCGCGGTGCGACGGGTGGGGGCCGTGGGACGTGCAGGGCCTGCGTTTCATCCTTTTTGCTGAACTTTTGGGCTCAGCTCCGTGGGATCGTGGTGCTTACTTCTGTGGGCTCGAGGCCCCCCCCGAGCCTCACAGAATCCTGTGACAGCTCTTTGGGTGCGCTTTGGGGCAAGTGGTCATAAGGGCCGTGAAGACGTCAGGCAGAGCTGGCTTGCATGTCGGGCGGGCCTTCATGGTTCTTGGCCGCCCCTGCTCCCTCTTCGGGGGTGAGGCTGGTTCCTGGCCGTGGCCAGCCACGCTGTGAGAACAGATGAGACCGTGGACGGGAGCCCTCCGCCCTGGCGGGAGCCGTCCTACAGGTGGAAGGGCCCATCGTCCTCGGACCCCGTCTCGTGACTGCTGGTGCCGGCTGGTTTCTCACAGGCCTCTGCTGAGCTGAGATCTGAGAAGGGCACGGATGCCGGGTCGCCCCAGAGGTCCAGTGCGATGCCCACTAAGCATGCCAAGGTAAGGGGGCAGGATCCCTCTGATTCCCGACAGCTCCGGGGTCTTGCACTAAGAGTCAGGTGTCCTTTGAGCGGACCCGGTGACATGTCCATGACTTCAGCTGTTAGGTCGCTGGGGCCTGGCCCTGTGCCCTTCCCTGAACCTCCTACCGGCGTGTGGGTGGCGGTAAGCAGGGCCCGTGGCGGTGGGCTTTTCCTGTTCTGACGGGCAGTGACTGCTTCAGGTGACGCTGGTCCGGCCTGCATGTGGGTGTCTGGCCCGGAAGCCTCTCACTGGCCACTTGAACCTTGTAGCCCGTGGTGTTCTGGGTGCCTGCCACACGCCCTGCGAGGACAGCTGTCCTGGCACGTGGGTGCCACACACGGGGGTGAGACGGGCCCCTGACTCTCGCCCACAGCATCCCCACGTCCCTAGAATTAGTGTGGGCCATGGGGTTACTGCTGGGCATCTTGCCTAGAAGGGAGGAGCAGCTTGTCTCTAGGATGTCCTGAGGGGGTGCTCAGGACACTTGATTTTAGGACTTTCTGAGGCTTTTTTTCTGGGCAGACGAATGCCTTTAGAAGTAGTTTGAAAGTAAAAACAAAAGCAAAAGGCTTTGCTCCTCCCCTGCCCCGAGAACAGATTATTTCAGTGAGTCCCGATGGGAAGCCGGCTCCCGATTGCAGGCCTGCGTCCCTGCCTCACTGTGGAGGCTGCTTGTGCCCACAGCCCCGTCACGGTGGAAACTGCTTTATTTTACCTAACGTGGAGGCCCAGCTTTGCCTCGTTTAAGGAATACGTCGGCTATTCCCGTAGGGCTCTCGGTGAAATCTGAGAGGCTACCACACTCTCCGTACGTGCACTTGGAGTTTGAAGGCAGACCCCAGAAATGGTATGAGTTCACCCGGGTTAGCTCAGTGTGCGTCCCTAACGGATAAGGACTTGTGGCCTCGTCGTGTGCCGCTGCCCCTGCCCCGGTCAGACCCTCCGAGCTGCTTCGCGTCCACCCTGTGCTTCCTTGTCTTCCCACGTGTGGTTCGGGTGAGTCCGGCCCGCGGAGCCCAGGGCCCGTGTCTGTGCTCCCCCTCGGAGTCATGGCCCACACGCGCTTTCAGGCTGGGGAATGGGGACGTTCAACTTGTTCCATTCTAACTGGACTCCTTAGCGGGGCTTCTGCCATGAACAAGAATTTCCCCCCAGCAGTTCGGTTGCCCTGAGATATTTTATACCAGAGAGTCAAGATAAACACTGGGCTCTCCCATCTCACTGGTCAGCGCTCACAGCACCGAATTATGCCCCGGCCGCCTCTAGAGATGTCAGTGTTTTGGAGTCTCCTTGTGAACGCACAGGGGTACGTTTGCTGCTTCTCGTCTGTGGGGGGCACCGGGCGCTGGAGCTGCCCGCTCCCTGCCACCACCATCCCTTTCCAAGTACTGTTAACCGGGTTAATGGCTCAAGTGTTAACCAGGTCACTGGAAGGGTAAAACCAGAACGCCAAGCTTTCAAGGAGGTGGACTCAGCCAGAATGGCTGTCTGCGCCCCCTGTGCTGGGGAGCAGCGGGCCGAGCTGGAAATACTAGGACTCGGTCACAGAGTGGGCCGTCAGCCTGGGCCCCCGCCTGCGGGAGGGGGCTGCCTGGCACTGCTGGGGCTGCTCTGCGGAAAATCACATCCTGGATCCGAGCCCCACTGTGGGAGGAGCTGCCGCTGTGGGACAAGGACGGGTCGCTGGCTGAGGCTGACCAGAGCCGGGCTGTCCCGTGTGCTTCTAGGAGCAGCCAGGGGAGCAGAACTGTGGCCAGAGCAGGGGAGGGCAAGGGGGGTGGTGGCTGGGGGCAGAGGTTAGGGCTGAACACACACGGGGTCTCGGTGTGTGGGTGCCCTTGCGGCCAGAGCATCAGGGCACAGGTGACGGGGCAGCCACTGTGCTTGCGGAAGCTGCTGTCCCACGGGACGGGGAGACGCCAGGTGGAACTCTGGCCAGGCCGCAGCAAGCGCAGCAGTGGCGCGAGGATCCGAAGGTGGGAAGACCGCAAAGACAAGCCAGGACGGTGCCCACAGGGTCTGGAAGGGGGCTTCCCCGGGCGGGCATGGCAGGGCACCCAGAGCTCACCGTGCGGCTGGCGGGTCCAGCCCGGCGGGGATTTCGGCCCCTGGTGGCTGTCCTGTTATGACTTAGGACTTCAACAGATCTTTACATATTCTAGCTTTTTGTATGCGTACGTCTGAGAGATTTCACAGTAATCGTGTCTTCCCCGTGTGGAAGGCTTGTCTGGAGGCCCGGGAGCTGTGTCGACGTGGGGAGGCTGCCTCCGGGGCTGGGCTTCCTGCCTGCCCTCATTCGGGGGCCCGGAGGGCTTGGGGCCAGACTGAGTTGGGGAATAAAGATATTTGTTCTTTCTTTTTTTTTCCTTTTTTAAAGATTTATTTAGTTTTGAGAGAGCGAGAAGGAGCTTGTGTGCACGGGGCTGGGGGGCAGAGAGAGACTCCGAAGCAGACTCCCTGCTGAGCGTGGAGCCTGGCCTGGGCTCAGTCTCGCCCCCTGAGCCGAGACCAAGCGCTGGATGCATAAGCGACTGAGCCACCCACGTGCCCCAGCAACCTTTTTTTTTTTTTTAGAGGTTTATATTTCTAGCCCCTTTGGTTTAGGTCATCTTACCCTCTGGAATCAAAAGAGCTCATGGGCTCATGGTCCGCCACACGCACGGGGACCTGGAGAGGTTAGCGTCAGACCCTCCGAATGGCTTCCCCGCACACGCACGGCAGCGTGCTGGAGGATGGGCTGGCGGCTGAGGGGGGTCTGCCGTTGGGGCTGCAGACCTTCCAACTGGCACTGGGGGCGTGTGCCGTGCCGAGAGCTAGCAGTGGCGGCAGCCACATGCGATGGGTGCGTCCCAAGAGCACTTGCACGCGCGGTCCTTCGCCGGTGCCATCCCCCCGGTGTGGGCACCTGCAGGCTCCATGCCCTGTTCTCACTGTCCCTCCCTCCTCGCGGGGGCCAGTGGCCCCTTGGGGCTGTCTGCGGGCCCGCCGGCCGGTCCTGACACCGGCGCCGGCTGCTGTCTCGGCAGGTCTCATTCCGGGGCAGCGGCGGCAAGCCCCTCGCCGTGCTCTGCCTCACCGTGGAGACCCAGCCCCACGTGGTGGACCAGGTCTTCCGCTTCTACCACCCGGAGCTCACCTTCCTGAAGAAGGCCATCCGCCTGCCTCCCTGGCACACACCTCCAGGCAGGTCCCGTCTGTGCCCGCGGCGGCGTTCACAGGTTCAGCGGGTGGAGAAGGTTTTTCCCTGAGGGTGGTAACGGGCGTCCTCGTGTTCTCCCGTGAGGCTCTACTCTGGCCCGTGACCCACCTGTAAATTCTGCCACCTGCCTCTGTCCTTTGCAATGGTGACCTCCTTGCGTCCTCTGAGACGGCAGGGTGTGCCCTCGGCTGGCTGATTCCGCCTCCTGAAACCCGTGGCCCCGAGGGTTGTGCCCGGAGCATACTTGTGCCTTCAGCTGCCGAGTCGCTTGTCTGGTTCCAGTCTGGTGCCTCCGGAACACGACGGTGTTTCAGTGTCGCGTACCGTACTCCGCAGTCCCCCCATTTACTTTTGGTCACTCCCTTCAGATGAGTCCCCGAGGACACGGCTTACGGCAAGAGTGCCAGTCCTGTGTGGATGGGACAGGGGGAAGGGTGGCGTCGCCCCTTTCCTAGTCCGCTGAGTACCTGTGACGGGCCAGGCCCGCCCCAGACAGCACGTGACACGGCCCAGGCCTGTCCGGAAAAGACATTGGTTCTGGATATCCCCTGCCCCAGGTGCTCCCGTGGGAAGACCCGGTGAGGAACCCCTGGTCCATGTCCGATGTAGCGACCCCAATGTCATCTGTGAGACCCAGAATGTGGTGAGTTCTGCCGAGCCCGTCCCCTGCCCGTCCCCTGTCGTCTGAGCCACGGGCCTCCCGCAGCCTCTTCGTTGTAGCTTTCCGTTAAGTGGGGTCTTCCTAAGGCGCTGGCGTCCCTGGGGAAGATTTATGCAGGAGTGTTCATCTTTTCTGCCGGCAATCAGTTCTTTGATTATCTGAATTTAAATAAAAAAAAGGGATGAAGCAAAGTGAGTGGTAATTAAGCCCCTTATTAATTGCCATTGTGTACAGAATAAGGGCAATAATTGTGTTATGACTGGTTAGGAGACTGGATAAATTCTCCTGCAGAATATAATTGCGGATCTCAATGTGAAATCAAGAAGTTAATGACTTTCTTTTCTGCAGTGAAAAAAAAAACAAAACTGAATTCTGACTAATACCGAAAATTAAACACCTGTTGGGAGGGAGGGAGCCTGGTCCCCGCTGCTTCTGCTTCATGCGGGCTCAGGGGGCTGGGCTCGGAGCGGGGAAGCAGGCAGGGTTCTGAGGGCGCTCCCGTGTCCACCAGGGCCTTGGGGAGCCACGGGACGTGTTCCTGAAGGTGGCTAGTGGTCCAAGCCCAGAGAGCAAAGACTTCTTTGTCACTGTTTACGCGTAAGTCCGTGGACCCAAACCCCGGTGGTCTGGAGGGGTGGGCGGGGGTGGGAAGCAGGTGGAGTGTTGGAAGGGCTGGCCTGGCTCTCCCAGCTCCTGATGGGGCTCCTGTCGGGCCTGTGGCCACGGGAGGGGAGACTCCAGGGCTGGCAGGGGCCTCGCAAAGGACGCCCTCTGATCAGAGCGGCACCGGTGGCCCGAGGGACACGTGGAGAGCCCGCGCAAGAGAGAGACTCGAGGTGGCGTCTGCCCCAGTGCAGTGTCCGGCTCTGACCAGGGGAGGTGAGGGTGGAGGTCGTTATCCTTCCGTGCCTGGACGGTGACCGTATCGCCCTCTTGCTTCTCCCACTCGGCTGAAATGACTGTTTCTTCACCTTTTCCACAAAGTCTCTTGTTCTAGTCCCTTGAAGGAGGATCTTTTAAAACTCAGCCAGGCTGGGGGCTTTGGGATGGGACATCTGAGAATGGGGGATAACTGCTTGGTGTCTGTCTCGGAGCGTGCAGATGAACCCGGGGGACAGGGTTACTGAGCCCCACTTACAGTGGAGGGCTGGTATCCTCCTGCGGCTCCAGGCAGCTAGGATGGGGCCCATGAGCTCTGGCCTGCGTGACCTCCAAGCCCACATACCCTTCGGGGTGCTGCTGTCCACGGGCTTCACCCCAGACCACCTGGTTTGGGATGGTGACATTTCTGGCAGAAGCCCACATTGTCATTCATGCTGGTGTCATGGTGCAAAGTCAAAGTGGGCCTTCAAAGTTGGGAAGGTGGCTGTGGGGGTTACGACAGCTGGGCTCCCCCCGTCTCCTTGGCCCCTGTCCTCCTGGCCACCTTCTCGGCCTCTTCCTGGCTCCTCTGTCATCTTAGGGCTGTTGTCCTCCCCAGTGCTGGTAACGGCTTCTGTCCTGTGCAGGGACCGCTGGCTGGCGACGCCTGTCCAGGTGTGGCAGGTCCATCTCCACTCCTTACAGCGTGTGGACGTCTCCTGTGTCACGGGCCAGCGGACCCACCTGTCCCTTGTCCTTCGGGGGACGCAGGCAGTTAGGAGAGTGCAGGCTTTCACCTCGCACCCCCAGGAGCTGAAGGTGGGTCCCGGCACGTTCTCTCGCCTCTCGCCGTCCGCACCCCACCCTGGGAACGGACGGTATGGGGACTGGCTCCAGCCGGCGTGGGTCCCGAGGACAGGCTCACGGCTCCTCCGGGACTCCTGGCAGAGCCTTCATTCCAGTTGCCTTTTACTGGATACGCCGTCGTGGGACGGCTGAGATATACACCCCCGAGGCCAGTTGTTAGAATTACTGGAAGGCAAATGCTAATAGCAGGTCTGGAATAAATTTAGCCGCTGCTGTGTGTCTGGATAACGTGGGCCGTGCAGACTCCTTGCCAGACTTTGGCGCTGGAGCTCGCTGAGCTCTCCCTCGGCTGGGGCGGCTCTGGTTCTCGGGGCCCCGCGGCCACACGGGGGGCGCACACGTGGTGATGCAGACCGAGACGCGCTGTGGGCCTGATCGCGTGGCCGGGTCTGCTCTCAGATGTGTCACTTGGGCCCCTCCTGCCCTCACGCAGGCCGTGTGGCCCCCTGCTGCCCGAGTCGCCGGGGCTCCCTTGGGGGTCTCTCTGCGGCCTGGGCTGCGGGCGTCGAGGAACCTGCGGTCTGCACAGTGCGGGCACCGCCTCCCAGCCCGTCTCCTGCCGTTCCCAGACGGACCCCAGGGGTGTGTTCGCGCTGCCGCCGCACGCGGTGCAGGACCTGCACGTCGCCGTGAGGCCCCGGAGGGCGGGAAGCCGCCTCATCCACCTTAACCTGGTCGACGTGGACTACCACCAGCTGGTGGCCTCGTGGCTCGTGTGCCTCTCTTGCCGCCCACCTCTCATTTCCAAGGTCGGGAGGGGCACGCAAGGTGTGGGTGTTGGGTCACCTGATGTCACCTGGTCCTGTGACCTGGTCTCAGGGGGCAGTTTCCTCCTCCGCGGCCTGGGGGTAAGGGTGTGGTTGCTTCCGCAGGGTGAGCCCCCTCTGTGGGGGTCTGTCGTATTTAGGGAGAAGCCCCAGGTCGGGCCGCACGTGCGGGGCAGGCTCAGCAAGGGTGCCTGCTGCTGCCGCCCCCACAGGCTTTCGAGATCACGCTGGCCGCGGGGGATGGCAAAGGCGCCAACAAGCGCATCACCTACACCAACCCCTACCCCTCCGCGAGGACCTTCCACCTGCACAGCGACCACCCGGACCTGCTGCAGTTCAGGGAGGACTCCTTCCAGGTGCGGGCGCTGTGCGGGGCGGCCAGGGCTGTGGGGCTGGGGGTTCGGGCTCTGCCGCTCCCGGGAGCCCCGGCCCGCATTTGGGGGCGGTCTGGAGAGAGTCCGGGGTGGGGGGAGTGCCGATCGGGCCTGGGGAAGGTACTGGGTGTGGGGGGCCAGGGCCCCCTCTTTGAGCTCTTCTGCCTGTGCTTCTGGGGCCCCCACATCTGGGCCCCGTTGCAGGGTCCTGCTGGCTCACCTGCCCCTCAGCTGATTCACAGTTTTGTCCGGAAGTGCCCGCGAGTTAGCCCTTTTCTCTGGTGTGAGCGTTGGGAAGAAAGTACAGCTCGTCACAGTCAGGGGAGGGAGTTACTGCAAAGCGAGCCCCGGTGTGGAGCGGCGGCTGGATCCGCTGGGTCAGCTCAGAACAGCGGGTGCCTGGAGTCCCGCAGCCTTGGGCCTTGGGGTCTGGGGCCTCAGCTAAAGCTCCTCTGTCGGGTCTGCGGCTGCGGAGCCTGCGGGAGGAGAGGGCGGTGGCCGGGGTAGGGCTTGGACTGGACGCTTGCTTCCAGGTCGGGGGAGGAGAGACCTACACCATCGGCCTGCGGTTCGCTCCCCGTGAGAGCACCGGGGAGGAGGAGATCCTGATTTACATCAACGACCACGAGGACAAGAACGAAGAGGCCTTTTGCGTGAAGGTCACCTACGAGTAGGGGAGCCGCCGGCCCTGCTCGCCGCCCGCCGCCGCGCAACGACAGACCCTGCGACCTGCGCGGGCTGCTGGTGAGGGCGGAGGGACCACCGAGCTCCAGGAAGCCTCTGCCGGAGCCAGCCGTGTGCCCAGGCCCCCGGCGTCCTGGGGTGGGGGCTCGGCGCCCAGAAGCACGTGGCTCCGCTCTCCGCTGCAGTCGGGCAGGTGTCGCTGCCTGTGACGTGCCGATTTGCTTTATAGTGACGTGTGTTTTATGAATCATCTTAGGTGATAAAATTATGTTTTCTTACTGGGTTTTGTACACACATTATTTGCTATGCAATGTTTATATTGGTGTTCTTTCATACCTTTTTTTAAGTTGTGTATGAAATACTAAACTTCCACCTGTTTTCTCTATTGATGGTTTCTTGAGTGTTTTCTGTTGTTTTCAACCTCGTCAGACGCTCTGACATAACCAGGCATAAGCACGGATTTCCCTTGAGGACAACAACACAGCTGAGGGACAGTGGGGTGGCCGGGGGCCTCTGGCCCCCCAGAGAGTCGGCTTGGGCCTGACCGAGGCAGGTGAGGCACCTGACCTCTGCCTCTGTTGGTCATGGCTCCCGTTGTCCTGGCCACCCTCCCGCCCGCCCGCCACCAGTAAGGACCCCTGTGATTACATTGGGCCCACCGAAAAACTCGAGATGACCGCTTCATCTCAAGATCCTTACCTTAATTCCACCTACAAAGTCCCCTTTTGCCTCTCAGGTCACTCAGTCACAGCTTCCAGAGATTAGGATGGGGACACCCCGGGCAAGGAACCTTTTTCTGTCTGCCAGAATCCCATTGGCCAGAACCCAGTCACGTGGCTGCACCTGGCTCCAAGGGGCCTGGGAACGGCCCTCCTTTCGGGTGTCGAGTGCAGATAGCTGGGAGCATTGTTACTGAGCGGCGGGAGCAGGGAGTGTGCAGAGCCTTGGCCACAGCTGTGGGTGGGGAGGTGGAGAAGTGGCCAGGCTGGAGGCCCACTGGGAGGCGGAGGGCAGGACGGAGGGTGGAGCAGAGCTGAGAGAGCACCGTGTGGTTTTACAGGAAAACTTTACTTTCCGTTAGTTGCGAATGTGGGTGAGAAGGAAGCAGGGGAGCCTGAGCCCTGGCGAGCGGCCAGCCAGGCTATTCCCAATTCCGGGCGATGAGAAGGCAGCAGAATGCTGGCCAGCGCCCCGCGGGAGCAAGCCTGTGGGGGGTGGGTCTCTGGGGCGCCTCGAATGGCGGAGGCTTCCTGTGGTGAGGAGCGAGACCCAGGGCTGGGATGGGCTCAGAGAGGACTGAGCGGGCCCCGGAGAGAGGGTCGTCGAGGCAGCCCCGTGGCCGGATGCCAGGTGCCATGTTGGAGAGGCAGGACAGCCACTGCCCCTGATTTAGACCCCGACCCTGTGCGTGGGGTTAAAGAGTGTGTCTGCGCTGCTGCTGACCTGCTCCCCGTGTCCTCTGCCTGGGCCCGGGGACCGAGCCCTGCGCTGGGGTGGGCACCCAGACCAGCACGGACCGTGGATTCCGGGGAAAGCCCTTCGGGTGTACTTGGGGCTCTCTTTACCGTGTGATGACGTGCTGTCATCTTTGTTGTTCGGATGCCCCACCTGGTGTTTTCTAAGTTTGCACGCCCGTCCCTGGGCGAGAGTTCGGCCCGTCTACACCCGTGCTGGTCCAAGTGCATGGAACTGGAACCAGGGAACCGGCTGCCAGTCCATAGGGAGACCTCCAGGCCTCGGCGCGCAGCATTGCCCGCCCAGCTGCGGTGGGGCTCGCCGGGTCCTGTCCCTCACCGCCACCACGCGGGCCGCTCCTCCGTCCGCCGTGCCGCGCTTGCCCGTCGCGGCGTGGGGGGACGGCCTGCTCCGCCGGTCTTGCTTCGTGAATCCTCTGCTCCTTCCGTGCTAAGTGTCTGGAGACTCACTCTGGCCCACGACAGGTCGGGAGATGCGCTGGCTGAGCGCTTGGGTTTCGTCCTCCGAGATGACTTCACTGTTCACGGCCAGGATGAAGAAGCAGAAATGTCCCACTTCTTTCCTGCTCTCACCGGTGGGGGGGGGGTGACAGGGACCACTTTCTCCTCCTCTTACAGAAGATCTCAGCCAGACGCACGCACACGTGCTGCGGGACCATGGCTGGCCACACACGGGGTCTGTGCCGGGGGGGATGGTAGTAGACTGCGGCCACGGGAGACTCAGAGGAGACTGAGACAGGAGTTGGGGGACCCCATTCCCAGAGCCTGATGGCCTTCAGGGAGGTGGCTGGCAGGAGGCCGGGAGCCCCCATGCTACAGAGGCGACCCAGCCCGGCACGTTGGTGGTCCCGTGGCCCTGTGGGGACAGAGAGGGCAGGAGGAGACGGTGTCCGAGGGCACACACGCAGTGGGGGCATCTGGACCAGGCAAGGGTGACCCCTGGGGACAGCTGATGCTGTGGGTGACAAGTGGGCTGACTTCTCACGAGAGCAGAGAAGGAGGTTGTCTGTCTGTCTGTCGTGCTCCTGGAAGGTCTGCACAGCCTGTGACACACGGGTGCGTTCGGTGCCCCTAATGGAGACAAACTCTCCCTGAAGCCCCTTCGCTTCCTGCTGTCCGTAGCTTGTGCCCCTTCTTGTGCCCCTTGGTGCCCGTGCTGTGAGGCTCCCAGTGGGAGGTCAGGGTGTTGGGTCTTTCTGGTGGCTGGAGGGGGTGTGAGGGCTTAGGCTCCCTGCTTTCTGAGGCTGGTGTCGGGCTGAGCGGGGACGCCCCTGGCTCTGTTTTCACACCTGCCATGTCATTGAGCCCTGGCCACAGCATCCTCTCTGAGGACCCCCGTGCGTGCTCGCTGTCCCGGCTGAGACAGGGTGGGAGGAGAGAAAGTGGGAAGGGGACGCCCGTGGGGAATGGGACATGGGACTTTTTATCTCCATCTCCTCCACCTTCCAGATGCTTCCAAGAGGTGGGAAGCCACAGGGCTGCCACTTTTCTTAGGGAGGCAGAGCCACCGTGAGTCCATTTTGTCCTGGCATGACGGTGGGGCCACAGGCCCTTCCCACAGGTCTAGGCTATAAGACAAAGACTAAAAGGGTCATCTGTGGCCCCTCGCTGCTGGATGCCCAGGTAGGGGACTGTGGAAACCTGCAAAACGTGCCGCCATGCCACACCAGTGCCCCCAGCGCTGAGTGCGCGCCTGTCCCCACCAGGACCCTCCCGTGTGGAGGGAGGAACGGCGGTGCCCCTCCTGGACTGGCTCGTCGGCGCTGGAGCCCGGTGGGAAGCAGCGACAGGGTCTTCGGCAGGACAGACGGCGCTGGCCGGCACAGCCGAACTCATTCGCTTACTCATAAGTCCCTCATTCATTCATTCATTCATTCGTTCTTTCATCCAATGTGGACTTGCGGGCGCCCCTCTGCGGGGGACGGGGGCATGCGGTGCCCCAAGATAGACACAGTCCCTGCCCCAGGCCAGGACCTGGCCTCCCTGTGGGACCCAGACCGGGGGAAGTGGCACGTCCTGTAGGCTCAGACGGTGATAGTTCATGAGGGGCAAAAGCAGCCTATGGGCACGAAGAGGCAATTGTCTGTCTCGAGAGGAGGTCGGGTCCTCTCCGAGGAGGTGATGTTGAGCAGAGCGTGGACGAAATGGAGTAGCCGGGAGTGGAGGGTCTGCGCCAGCTCGCAGGGAGGAGCCCGGACTTGGTTCTTGGGGTCGTGAGGGGCTGATGGGCCTGGGGTGGACAGGCGCCCTGCCCTGGGACCAGCACGTGGGGCCATATTAGTGATCTGCTCTAACCCAGTGGCCCACTCCAGGGCGTGTGCTGTCCGCGTGAACACGCTGCCACGGCCGCGGTGCCGGCTGGCGGCCCGGGTGGGGGGGCATCTGCATTCATTACATCAGAAGAGCAGGTTGTCTACACAGGGATGTTCTTTTCCTCTTCTCTTCCCCTTCGTGGCTCCTCCTCCAAACCCCCTCTCCAGTGGGACTGTGGCCCCTGGTCACTGTCCTGGGTACAGGTAAGGATCTGGGGCCCCTCTGGGGAGTGAGAATTGGGTACAAGGTGGAACTTGGGCTTTTCAAACCTTGATGCCCTTCTGAGCCTTTTCCTCCCTCTTTTCCTTTCTTTGTCTTTGTCTTTTCTCACAAAGAACAGAGATTTCTTTTGTGATAGATTCCCAGTGTCAAAGAAAGGTCAGCCCCGTGCCCTCCATCTGGCCACTCCGGCTCTTCTGCTGGGGCCCGGACCCCAGATCACGTTCACGGTGCGCTCCGGGCCGTGAAAGGTGGGCCTTCTCCATTCCATGAACCCCAAAGTGTTCTGAGCCGGTGCCCGGGACTGGAAGCAGCATTTGGCCTTCCGGTCGCCAGTCCCAGGGTGCAGCTGGCGTGCGCGGTGGCCGCGGGTGTCCGTGAGAGCCGGCCTGCCGCGGGAGCTCCTGGTCAGGGACGGCGGCTGTGTTCCCAAGCAGAAAGCCACAGCGTCTTTCCATGGGAACGTTGTCGTCTCCATCGGGGCATTTTGGGCTATTACTGTACTTCCTCTCTCGCGCTCCCCTCCCCCCCGTCGAAAGCCACTTATAACTAAATGCCGTCAAACGAAAGCCAGATTAGCGGCTTCGCTTTTCCCGAGCCTGATAGTGATATAATGCTGTTTGTCTCTATTTAGAAATAAATTAAGGCGCCTTTAAAAATCATTCCTCAGGGTCTATGAGGCTGGAAAGAACCATTATGATTGTTTAACAACTTTTTCTTCCTCCTGCCGTGCAGGGTTGGGGTACGCTTGTTGGTCTGACCCCCAACGTCTCAATGTGCTGGTTTGTTTTGTTCTCAGGCGTCTGTGCTGGGAGCTTCAGAGAGAAGGAGGGGGAGGGACGCAGCCCGCAGCCTGCCTTCAGGGGGTTCGAGTGGATCCTGTGTCCGGCGTGGCCCAGGCACAGTGGGGTCACGCTGCCCTGGCTCCAACGGACCGGCAGTGAGTTTTGAGGCTCTTCCTGCTGCTGAAGGAGGCAGAGGAATGCCACATACCCGGAAAACTTTACTGGGACCCACCTGCTGGCAGTGCCACGTGGGCCCCGTGGCTGTGACCCCAAGGCCAAGCCAGGAATGAGCTGCTCCGTGGGAGGCCGTTCAGAGCCAAAGGAGTCCCCTCTCCATGTTGGGGGAGGCAGCACGCTGCCCACTGGCTGTCCGGGAGGGCTGGAAAGGCTGGTACATGCGGGAAAATGGGCCCAGGAACCGTCACTCCAGCTGGAGGGCGAGTCATGTGTTCTGGGACTCGCGTCCACCCAGAACCTCAGCGTGTGGCCTTGTTTGGGAAAAAGGCCTCTGCAGCTGCCTCGGGGCTAATGATGGGAACGTGAGCATGTTGGATTGGGGCTGTCCCTAAATCCAGTGGGAGTGTCCTTGTAGGAGACAGACAGGGACACACAGAGAAGATAGAAATGTGACAACAGAGGCCCAGAGGGGAGTGAGGCATCGATGGCCGGGGGTACTCAGGATTGTTGGAAGGCACCAGAGTCTGGGACAGAGACCTGGGACGGGTTCTCCCCCAGAGCTCCCGGGGGTGGGGGGGGCTGCCTACACCTGTGGGTCACGCTTCCCGCCGCCAGAGCCGCGGGAGAAGGAGTTCGTGTTGTTTTAGGGCCACCGAGTTCGGACAATCCGTTGTGGCAGCCGCAGGGAGAGGAGCACGGGAGGCCTGCTCGTGCCCACACAGACCTGGGGGTCTTCCGGAGTCACGGCCGTTCTATGACTGATTCGTGCCAGATTCCTAGCTCTTCGGGGCAGTGGGGGACGGCGCCGTGATCTACGGGATGACCACTGGCTGGGTGGACCTTGGTGTGTGAGGAGAAGCTCCAGCGTGGCCACCCTCGCCGGTGGAGGTGACCTCCCTTGTCTGTCATCGTGCTTTGTCAGCCGTCCCCAACCGGTCTCTGCCTCAAGGTTCTAACGATGAATTTCACAGCAAGAGCTCAACCTTGAAACGACCGCTCGCCAAAGCGAGCTGCGTCCCCCGGAGGCGACCCGCACCGACGAGCTCTAACATTCAACGGAGAAGAATCCAGAATCCCAAGAGCCTCCTTTCTGCTGAAGTTCAGACGTGTGGGGAGCCGAGGCCTGGGGCTGCGCTTTCCCCTCCCCGCCCTGGGCAGCTGCCGGCCGCCGCCTCCCGGCTGCTCTCCTGGCGTCCACACGGCCCCCGTCTGTGAGGAGGGGGTTGGCCGTGAGGCGGGTCTACTTATCAGCACTGGGGAGGCTCAGGTGTTCAGTCCCAGCAGGAAGGTCAAGGTCTCTCTGGCTTCAGGTCCCTTGTGGCTCGGACGCCTCTGGCTGCGCAGCTTTTCCTCACAGGCTGCATGTCCTGCCCGAAACCGCTTTGGGGCGACCCCACCAGGCTTTGCCCCAAGGGAGCGGGAGCTGAGGAACACGGGGAAGTCCTGCCCGCAGCTCCCTTGCGGGCCCTACCTTTCCAGAGTCCCCTGAGTCCTAGCAGGATGGTGACCAGTGGGTCCCCAGGCACAAAAAGCGGACAGGCCACCACTTTGCCCCCAGGACCTCTGTCACAGCCTCTCTGTCCCAGTCCGGCCGCTCCGCTCTCAGAACTCCCGGCAACACCAGCCCCTCCACACGCCTGGCCTCATCCACGCCACAGCTGACAGATGTGCAGAACTCGGCCTCCATCTGGGCCTTCTCTTTGGGACTCGGGCCTGGCCTGAGCCTGGGGGAGCCCCACGAACTCCCTGCTCCACGGGCTGGGAACTGAGGCCCCAGGGGTAGCTGTCCTGTCAGGAGCCTAAGCCAACCACCCGCGTCCACGTCCATGTCCACGTTCACACCCTGGGTCCTTCCCCTGGCACTGCGTCACGATGGAAGGCATGGTGCTGGTGGCTGGAAGAAAAGCAGGGGGAGGAGAACCCCCTTGATGCCACCATCGCGTCATGAGCACGGCACCCTCCCGCTTTGTTGGGTGCTCTGCGCCCTTCAGCCTGCTGCCCCGTGTCCCTGCGTCGGGTCCCGCAGGCAGATGGGGACCCCTGCTGGGTAGGCCTGGCCCCGTTCCTGACTCCGAGCCTTGTCCCTGGCATCTGTGACCCTCACGGGGTGGCGGGGGGTCTTCCTGTAGGTGGTGCCAGGCTGGTCTCAGGGTGGGATGGAGCCTGTCTCCCCCCGCCAGGCTCCCTGTCCCCTGCTCCTAGGCTGGGCTCTGCAGTGATAGGCAGGCTTGGTTGGCTGGGATGTGGGGGAACCCTCACTGGTTCCTGCCCCCCAACATTGGCAGCCCACTCTCTCCTCCCACACAGGCCTGCCCCACTCTCCATTTCTTCCTGTGAAGGTCTCTTGTTCTGGGTCTTTATCTCTCTGGCCAACATTTGTTGTTTCTGCCTCTCTGGCCTGGCCCGTCTCTGTCCCGGCCCCCTCCCAGCCACAGCCCTCTCCCTGCTGTGGTTGGAGCCCCTTCCTGGCCTGGGAGTCAGACCGCCATGGTGCTGGGCTTGGGCGTGGCTGGCCAAGAACATGTAGGAACTTGCTGTGTGGACCAGATAAGGTAAACCGAGGCCCAGAGGCTCCGTCCACTCAGCCTTGGGGCTGTGGCTGGGGTCTGCCTGCCGCTCTCACCCACAGGCTGACCATTCTATGGAGCCAGGCCTCAGGGTCCAGGAGGAAGCTGACTGGCAGGTCTCCCTGTGTCCCAGGGAGGCCCTGCTGGGTCCAGCCTCCATCTTGCACTGGCCGGCACCCTTGGCCAAGCGCAGGGCGGAGCTGGGCCTCTGTGGCCTTCTTGAAGCTGGTTCTAGCTTGGATCCCTCGTTCCATTCCAGGAGCTCCAAGCTGCCACACGGCCGCTCTCTGTGACTAGCGGCCCTGCGTCGCCGAGAATGCAGAGTGCCCTCTGTCCTCAGAGCTAACATGGGCCTGTGAATCCCCTCTTCGCTCCAGGGGACTGGCCAACCTCTGAGCCCCAGCTTCCTGGTCAGCAGGCCCTGATGAGCCCTTCACAGACACTAGGCAGGTCTCCCTCCCCCCAGTGCCCGTCACTCACCCCCCTGCGCCTTGACCTTCGCACCTGCAAGGTGGGACGGCGGTGCTGCCTCCCCCGGGCGCTCTGAGGATGGAGGCACTCATGCGACACGTGTGAGGGCTGTGCCAGGCACAGGAGAGGGAGAGGCTGGGTGGGTAGGGTGGTGTCAGCAGCGGGCAGGTGACATGCAGGACAAGGGGGACACCTGACCCTGCCACAGGTTGCAAGGGAGTGGGGATGGGAGAGAGGGGTCAGCTGGGCCTCCCAGAATACCAGCTGTACTTTCCAGGCTCCCCCCACCGAGGGGAGGGTGAGCTACTGCATCAGGTTTGATCCTCCTGGATCCTGGGACTGGGCACGTGAGGGGACTGAGGCCCCGAGGCTGGGCAGCCTGTGTAAGGTCGCAGAGAGAGGAGGTATTTGGACCCAAGCCAGGTGGACCCCACAGCCCATCTCATGGGGCTCCGCAGCAGCACCTTGACCCCAGGGGAGCAAGGGGAGAGGCCTCGCGCACCCCACCAGCCCAGAGCGCTGTGGCTGATAGCTTTGAGGAGACGGGTTAATGCAGGGTGAGTTCCCGTCCGCCACCAGCAATGACCTGTTGGGAAAGGAAGCTGGGAAAACAGAGACAAAATCAGTGGGGATGGGGAAACAGGCGCTGCTGAAACAGTTTCTTTCCAGAAGCACATGGCCTGGAAGAGATCAGAAGTCTTGGCCCCGAGGGAGGCCTGGGACAGCTGGAGAGAGGGGTTCGGCCCCCAGAAAGCAGTTGCCTCCCTGAGAGCCTCTCCCTGACGCCACTGGGCCCCCCACAGGGCTCTGTCTTCAGTCACGAGGGCAGTGCTCGGGCTGGGAGGTCCCTGCTGCAGGTGTCACTGGCTGGGGGCCTCCGGGGAGAGGGACAGTCAGCTTTAGGAGCCGGGGGCAGATGTGAGGATGGGATGCTCTTGGTGGCTGCAAATCCCCCCAGGGATGTGGTCTTGCAGGCCAGCAAGGGGCTACCCATGGCGCTACTGGGAGGATGTGTGGGTTCGTTCATTGATTCATTCATTCATTGGACAGCTGTGTCTGGGGATCTCTGAGGGGGCAGGCACCATCTGTCCATCCCAGGCCCTCCATCCTATCTCCATATCCCTGCAACGCAGCCCGGTCATCGCTGCTCTCTCGCCGTCCCTGACGTCAGCGTGCCGATGGCGGTGAGCCCTGGGTTCCTGGGGGTGAGGCAGAGGGCAGCTCTGGTCTGTCCCGGGTGCTGTAGGAGCTGGTCGCTGCTCTTCTGCCTGCACCCAAGCCCTCCCTGGGCTTGGGGAGATTTATGTCCCGAAGGGAACAATGTCACTGTGTCAGGGCATACGAAGCGGACAAGCGGGCACCCCCACCGGGGCCAGGCTGGGTGCCTCTGTTGCCTCATGGCTAGAAAGTGGCAGCTCCTGTTTCTGAAACGAGCCCTGAAAAGACCACAGTCTCTCGGGGCCTTACAGACAGTTATTAAAGTAGATTAACTGAATAGTTTTCCTAGAACAATAATGTTTCTTAAGGATTATGAAGGAGCCCTGGTCTTTCCTTGGTGCCGTGAGCCAGAAGTGTCCGAGGGTGGCTCCACGTCCCCGTGTAAGGCTGCAGGGCCCGTTAGGATCCCGTGGGAAATGGAGGCCGATGCAGGCGTCTCGGTGAGCCTGCAGCCCCCCTGAGTGTGGCTGGAAACTAGTTTCTGCGTGCTCGCTCTCAGGTCCCTTTGACATGCCCCATGCACGACAGCTGAGGAGGTGGCCGACACCCAGAGCTGCAACACTGGGGAGCCTGGGTGCGGCGGCTGGCTTTGGCTAGGGGCCCAGGGACTTCTGGGGTTCCGATGAGCTTTCTCCAGCGTGCGGGGTCCGGAGCTCGGGGAAGGGGCCCCAGGTGGCTTTTCCCGGCAGAGGGAGTTGTCGAGCTGTGTGCCCAGCACCTGCAGGAGACGTTAGCCCCCGGGGTGGGAGGTGTAACAGGCCCCGTCCTTTAAGGATGTGCACCTGTCCCTGGGCACAGGAAGAGCTCCCCCTCTCCCAAGAACGGGCTGTCAGACCCAGGTCAGGGAGGGGCCTCACTCGGAGTGCGTCAGCCTCGGAGAGCCGGTTCTGAGACCCCCCTCTGGGCAGGGAGAGAGTCAAGCAGTCATTGTCAGGCCCAGGCTGGAGCCGTGGTGGCAGTGGGGACACTCCTTCCCCATCTCAGAGGGCTCTGTGGGCGTGTGAGCGCGCAGGCACAGGGGCCGGAGCTCAGGAGGACTCTGCACTTGGTGGGATGTTCTGTTGTTGTCTGGGAATCTGGAGTAATTTTTCAGTAAGGGGCCCCATGTTTTCCTCTTGCACGGGGCCCTGCCAACTATACAGCGGGTCCCGTTTCTCCCTTCTCTGAGTTGGTGGCGGTCGTGGGGATCCCCAGGGAGGTGTTGTGAACCCCTGAGGGGAGAGTTTGGGAGGAGTCCCGGGCCTGTGCGGCTCAGCCTGTCCCCACTACCTCCGTCCTCGGGGCTCGCGAGCGCGTGTGCTGGTGTGCACGCCCCTACCTGTGACAGTGGGCAGTTCTACCCGAGTCTGTGGTGTTGGGGGGGTGCGTCAGGAAGCCACTGTTGCCTCACACCATGCCACTGTCCGTGGACCTCCCTCCTCGGCAGGGACCTGCTGTGTCTGCTGTCCCGATGCTCAGCGGGAGGTGGGTGTCTGGGGGCACGAGGCAGCTCCGGGCTGTTCTAATAAACATCTCCTGAGCCCGTGGCTTATGACCGCGGCGGTTCTGCTTAGCCCATGAGTCTGGTCGCGGCGGCGGCTCTGCGTTAGACTGCAGGCTGGGGTCAGTCTGGCCCCATGTGAATCTCATTCTGGGACCCGTGGCCTCCCAGGGCCTGTTCTCAAGGGGACAGAAGCACAGACGGAGCAGGCCTTTGAGGACCCTTGCCGCGGGGACTTGGGTGGGACAGCATGACCTGCAGTGCTGGCTTTGGCCAGGACCACGGCTGGGCAGCTCCCGGTGCTCCCAGGGCTGCTCTGTGCTTGGAGAGGACAGAGTAAGACAGGCCCCTGCTCCAGGCTGCTGGCGTGGGCTTGTGGAACCCAGAGAGGGGCTGCTTGCCTGGCCTCAGCCTGGGGTGGGCAGGGGTCTTCCCAGAGGAGAGAAGCCTGCTCTGAGATTGCAGGGGTGAGAATGGTATGTGCGTGGGAAAGAGCATTCCGGGTGGAGGAGCCTGGTGAGCCGCAGACTGGTGACACCGTGTCCCCGAGTGGGGCTCTAGGGCTCTGCTGGGGAGAACACGGCGGGGCCTGCCCTCCCCGGGGCTCGCCGCCAGCACATCCAGGCCCTGGGAAGCTGGCTGTGTCCTGGGTCGGAGAGGCGTGGAGCCCGGGAGCTTGAGGCCTAGGGTCTGTGGGGCAGGGGGCGAGATGTGGGGACCCCCCACTCCACTGACCGCAGGGGGCACCTCGGGCCTGGAGCAGAGAAAGGAGTTGCTGTGGGGGCTACTTTGTTCCTGAGTGCGGACATCAGGGATCTGTTACCTGGGATCAGGAGCGGAGGGGAGGCTGTCCCGCACAGCCGGCTTCCCGAGGAAGTTCGGGCTCCTAAGCAGGCCTGATCAAGGCCCTCGCTGCCCTCAGCCTGGGAGAAGCGTGTAAAGCAATGAGGCAACAGCTTTAACCAGCGAGGCCCTTTCTTCCTAAATGCGGGAGGACGTCTAGATCTGCGGCTGCTGCCAGCCACGAGTCTCGTGCAGGGGGGGAAGCAACGAGACGCCCCGTGGAGTGGCTCTCCCTGCCACAACCCCCTCCCGAGCGATCCTGGGCCCGGACGCCGCGCGGCAGAATCCTGGCCCCGGAGTCCCGAGCTCCTCGTGGCGGGTGCCCTCCCGAGACCCCGCAGGCTCTCAGCCCCCAGGAAGCCAGCGGACGGGCAAGTGGATTGGCGGAGGCCAGCTCGGCGCCACCGGGTGCTGCCCATGGTCACTTCCTGCCATCCCTCGGCCTGGGCACTGGAGAGCAGGGACCGTCCCTCACTCTGGAGGCCCCCAGAGTCCCACCTCACAGCGGTGGGCACTGAGCTGGCGCCTGTTGATGTCACCAGTGTTGGGGGTAAGGAGGGCCCTGTCCGGGCGGGATGGCCCCGCTGGTGGCTGGTGGCAGGCATGTTGGCCCAGACCCCGTTCCTGCCAGGCCCTGCCCAGCCCTGTCTGGAGCTGCCTGGAGGCCAGGGGACCACAGCGCCGTGGTGGAGTGTGACCCTCTGGGCAGGAACCCCTCCCCTCCGACCTGTGAGGGGCCGAGCTACCTTGCCAGGGCCCTGGGTGAGTCTGTCTGTCTGTCCTCACTACACTGGCTTCAACCGAACAGTGAACCTCTGTCCTGGCCTCCGTGGAGCCCGATGACGGCCGCGTCCAGGAGCAGCCTCAACCCAGCCACAGGGGAACAGAGGTGGCCCATCCCTGCAGCGGGCCGCGCCTCAGCCTCAGCCGCAGAGAGAACAAGGCGGTCACAGACGCGACTGCGCGCCTGGGAAACATGGTGCCACGTGAAAGGAGCCCGAGCCCAAGGGCCGCGTGTCATCTGATTCCTCGGCCCTGGGGTCCCTCCGGCTGTGGCCCCCAGAATAGAGTTCAGTGGAGACAGCGCAGGGCGGCAGCACCAGACCCCAGAGCATCCCTGCCGCTTCTCGCCCAGTCAGGACCCACGGGCGTGTGGCACCCGCAGGGCGCAGGGAGCAGCCAGGTGACCGAGGCTTCGCTCAGCTCAGGCGGCCGATGGAGCCGTCCCCGGCAACGACGCTATGGGCTTTGCCTGAAAACATTATTGGTTCTCCTCCCCTCCAATTTCCCCCAACTCCCTTCTCCTCTCCGTCTCCCCATGTCCTCCGTGTTATTCCTTATGCTCCACAAGTAAGCGAAACCACATGATAACTGACTCTCGCTGCTTGACTTATGTCACTCAGCATTATCTCCTCCAGTCCCGTCCATGTTGCTACAAAAGTTGGGGATTCATCCTTTCTGATGGAGGCATCATACTCCATAGTGTATATGGACCATGAGAGACTGTGGACTCTGAAAAACAACCTGAGGGTCTTGAAGGGGCGGGGTGGGAGGTTGGGGGAGGCAGGTGGTGGGTATTGGGGAGGGCACGGATTGCACGGAGCACTGGGTGTGGAGCATAAACTGAATTCTGTTACGCTGAAAAGAAATAAAAAAAAAGAGAGAAAGAAAACATTCTTGGGGGGAGTTGAGGGACAGGAAGTGGCAGGCACGGAGGAAAGCTCCGGCAAGGGGCTCTAGAGCTGGTGGGAGGAGGAGAACGGGCTTGTCACAGGCGGTGGGAGGAAACCCGGCCTGTGGGAGATGCAGGGACCCAGGGGCCAGTGCGGTGACCTGCTGCCTGGCTCCTTCTCCCCGGGCTCCACGTCCCACCCCCTCCCCCCTCACGGCCAGGGCCTGATTCAGTGCCCTGTGAGTGGACAGGAAAGTGGGTCCCCACAGAAGGGGACAGGTCTGGCAGGAGGAACGAGGCCTCACCCTTTGGGGACATCCTGCTCTCGCTGGGCACAGACTAGGCTCTCGGTGCTCCCTGAGGCTCTGGCGCCCGACTGACAGTGGCCGGTCGGGGAAACTTAGCACATGGGTGCTGGCAGCTGAGGGGACAAGGGCTTGGCGGTGCCTTTAGGGACAACGACAGCTTCAGCTGCTCTCTGGAGCCTGGCCCGCCCCTGGGGTGGGGCCGAGGGTCCAGGACACTGTGATGGGGTCCCAGGGCAGAGCCAGCCTGCCTTTCCGTGCTGTGGGTCCCGCCTCCTTTCCTAGGGAATTCTGTCACCGTGGAAACCCTCCTGGTCCTTTTGCGGAGGCTTGTCTCCTGGATGCTGTTGTCCTCGTTTTCGGGCTTCTTCCATCTCAGCAGGCCGGCAGGACCGCCACAGCCCAGCCCCGGAGGCTGCGGGGTTTCCAAGAAGACAGAGCAGGAGTGTTTGCCGCACTGGTGGGGAAACCACCGGCCCGTTCCAGAGGCCCCTCTGTGCAGCAGAGGGCCTGGTGTCGCTGCCGCAGCACCGAGCTGGGGAGCCCACGTCCTGGCGTCCGGGACCTGACCTTGCCTGGAGTGCTCGACGCCTGTGCATTGTGCGAACCGTGCGCCCAGGCGACTTTTCCGCCCCCATCATGCACTGAGTGATGTCTGTGTCGGGTGCGACTCTAGGCCCTCGACACAGGGGACCCTGCAGACCAAAGTCCTACCCCCGAAGAGCCGACGTCTCAGGGAGGACCCCTGGGCCCGGGTCCCGCGTCCCTCCTCCCCACCGCCGGCCCCGCCGCCACGAGCTCGAAGCTCGAGACGCAGCTCGGCGATGCCCACGCCGAGCGGGACTCGGGGCCGGGCTGCTCGGGAGGCGGTGAACTGCGAGGCGTTGGCGGGAAGGAGCAGGCGATGGCGGCGAAACTCGGGGCTTTCCAAGCCAACTTTCGGCTTGGCATGCCTTCAGGCATTCTTCCTTCCCAGGGTTTGGTTAAAAAAAAAAAATTCGTCAGTGACACTTGTTAAAGAGCCAAGTGAGGCCGACTTCTTCCCGGGGTGGGGGAGGGGTGCGCCCAGCGGGTGCAGGCAGGAGGGACTCACCTGACGGGCGTCGTGCGGGGGGCAGGCTGGGGCGATGAGGGACCCCCATCCGGTAGGGGCGGCGGGGGATTCTGGCGAAAATGACTTAGCAGGATTCTGTGGGGATGATGAGCCCAGAAGGTCCAAAATCGAGGCCTGTTTAAAGTGGGCTCAGAGGAGCCTGTGGAGTTTGGTCAAAGAGAGATTCTACGTCAGGTAGACGAAATGGTCTCTGTCCAGGAGGTGGGAAGACCTCGGAGTGACGGAGGCCACCCCCCTCATCGCTGTCTGGATGTGGGCTTGGGTACGGTGTCGGGACCCCCTTCTCTCTCCACGGCCACAGCTGTTGGTTTCTGAGGGGTCTGTCTGGGTGATGGGTTGAGTCTGTGATTTGGGGACAAAAGCATCTGACCGGCTCACTCAGACATCACACGTGGTTCATCACCGCCCAGGCAGCGGCTGGAGGCAGAGGGACAGGGTGGGGGGTGCTGCCCAGGCTGCGGCGTGTTTGTGGGGGGTCGAGACAGGGGGTGGGTAAGGAGCGGGGAGGAGGCCTGTGTTTGAGCGGGAACAAGCCAGACACACTGGGTGACGCCCCGCGTCCTTTGGGCTCAGACGTGGTCCTTGCTCTGCACGGTGTTTCCTCTCCTGTGGCCGAGCCAAGGCCGGGAGGGGCCCAGCAGGAAAGCCCTCAACCCTCAGGCCCACCCTCCCTGCTGCCCCCACCGGGATGCTCTTGAGTGACATCGGCAGACGCGTCTGGAACAGTTTCTGGCTCTGGCGTTCTGAATTCTCGGGGGCAGGGGAGCCTCCTGGAAGGAGCTGTCTGCAGGTCGGGGGGCACAGAACTGGGCCTGCATGGACTTTTCTACTGGACACTCCCCAGGTTTGATAATTTTCTCACAAAACTGAGCAAAGTGCTCCACCTAGGTTTGCTGGTTTGTCATCAAGGATGAAACTCAGGCACAGTCAAATGGACGACATGCGTAGGGCATGGTGGGTGGGACACCCCTCCCACTGGCATCTGTATGTGTTCCCCAATTTGGAGGTTCTCATTGATGATTGAACTCAACCCCCACCCACTCCCCGGAGGTCAAGGAGTGAGTTTGAACGTTCCGACCCTCTCATCCCTGGGTTGGTTCCCAGGCAAGCAGGCCCTGTCCGGAAGCTGCTAGAGGTCCACCAAGAGTCACCTCATTAGCATAACCTGCTGTAGGGTTGGAATAACACATATGCTCCTGTTACTCAGAAAATTCCAGATGACACCACGCCCACTTAAAGCGTCAGTCTGTTGTCCAGTGTCCCTAGCATCCCCTGAGCCAGGAGCTCCTGTGGTGCCGTGCGGTGGCGTTTGTCTCTGTGCAGGACTTCCGTTCACGTCCGCAAAGCCCCAGGGCTTCCTCTTTGGGGTAGAGGCCCAGTGCGCAATGTGGTCACATCGGATATTTCCAAGTTCCAGGCCCTGTGCTGGGCGCCACATCACCGGCCCCGCCACCACTGCTTCCGGGAAGACCTAGGATTTTGTCATCATGGGTGGGGGCTTAGCCACATGCCGTCTCAGAATCGACTCGTCCAGTTTGTACCCTGGATGGGCGTCTATGAGAATAGCTTAGTCCTGAAGCTGCACGTGTCCCCGATCTTCTCTGGGGACCGGAGGGTCACCGAGAATGACCTCAGGGGACAACCTGAGGGCCGATGCAGGGGAAGAGGGTACAATCTTCCTTCTCTCTGAGCAGTAGCTGCCAATCCAAATGTCCCCAGTGACTAGTGCCCAGGTGGCAGAGCAAACTCGTGGAAGTTTCCCTCTGCCCACGTGTGGCTTTGCCAGCTCTGGGATGCCAGGAGTGTCCTCGACACCTCCGAGGCTCCCTCCCTCGTGTGTGATCCAGAGAAAAAGAGAGTGGCTGCCTCCGAGGCTGGTGTCAAGGACTGGGGAGATCCCTCACACCGATCTCTCAGCCCAGGCGTTTCTTCCTCTTGTGGTGCTCGGAGAAGGCCTGGCTTGCTATAGTCAGCCCCAGCATCACCGCTCCAACCTGAGAACTGCTGCGCGAGGGGACAGGGGTGACCTTTCAGGCTCTGCACTTGGAAAGGCCCTCCCTGCGTCCTGTTCCGGCGTCTGGTTCCCAGGCTGGGGCAAGCTGTTGCGGGTGGGTCTTGGTGGCGTGGGCGGGAGAGGATTTCCCAGCTGGCAGCTGATGGTGGCGCTGTTGGCTCACACCAGGCCCCAGGCCAGCCAGCTCTGCAGCCTCCTGGGCCAGGGCCAGTGAAGGGGGTGGAGGATAGGGCAGCCGGTTGGGCAGCAAGTCCTCTCTCTTCCAGACAGCCCTGCATGTTTCCTGGCCCGAGTCCATCCCTGAGTTTTGTGGCGGTCTCTGGCTTTCCTCAGTGGCAGAGAGGACGGTGGCTGGACAGTGGACAGGGGAGAGGGGAGAGACTGGAGACCAGCAGGGTGGCAGGGGTGGAACAGCCGGGCAGCCCTGACCAGGGAGCCAGCATCTCTGGCCTTGCTCACTCCCCAGACTCTTGGCTCCTCTGCAGACTTGCACTCCTCCTTCTGCTGGCTTCTTGGCATGCTGTGGACAATTTAGGACCCCCGTGTAGCTGGGGAGGGGGTCTGCAGCCAGCAGCTGGTGGGTGGGGAGGGCAGCTGGTCAGGTCAGCAGCCATAGTCTAACTGTTGGCCTCACCCAGCCTTGGCTGGTCTGACCTCCACTCTCCATTCCTGAGACGGTAACTGCAGTTGTCAGAGAGGCTCTGTTTTTTGGGTCTTCTGCCTCTTGCCAAGATCTTCCTGGGACCCTAGGGGACCCACAAGTCTTCCCTAGAAGCAAGACTGGGTGCTCTTCTGGCTGACACCCTTCCAGACTTCTGATCCATGCTGGGACCATTTTGTAAGTCGATGGGAATTCAACAAATATGAAGGGAAGCCCTCCCATTCCCCAGGACCATGATGGCAGTTAGCTCTTTGTGAGAGGCTGGGTGATTAACTCCTCACTAGGAGCTGGGAGATGGGGCGTGGGCCTAAGCACCAATGCAGGCTAGTAACCTTGGACCAGGGGCTTTTTCTTTTTAAGCTTCAGTCTGGTCATCTGGGAAATGGGATAGTTGAACAAGATTTGATTCCTTTCTGCCCTGGGTTTCTGTTCCCTGTGTTATGTTCCCTAATTTTACTAGTTACCTGGACCTCCTGCCTAACATTTCCCCTAACTTCTCCTGGTCGTCTTGGTCCAAGAGCTCATCCCTATCCTTGGGACCTTGTCTTTTCCCTGCTCATTACCACATCACTATCATCATCACCATCGTCATCATCATCTCCACCATCATCATCATCACTATCATCACCATCATCCTCATCATCATCACCATCACCACCATCATCCTCACCAATATCATCATCCTCATCATCACCATCACCAACATCATCATCATCAATATCACCATCACCATCATTATCATCACCACCACCACCATCACCATCAGCTTCACCATCACATCATCATCACCACCACCATCATCATCCCCATTATCAACAGCATCACCATCATCATCATCACCATTATCAATATCACCATCACTATCATCACCACCATCACCATCACTATCAGCTTCACAGTCACACCATCACCATCATCATCCTCATCAACAACATCACCATCACCATCATCATCATCACCATCACCACCATCACCATCACCACCACCATCACCATCATCACCATCATCACCATCAGCAGCTGCTGCAGCACTGTTGCCATCTTTATTATAGCCTCTGGGTTCATTTGGTGATTAAAGACTCCGGTTTTAGAATCAGACTTTTTGGTTTCATTTCTGGCTCTGCCATTTACAAACCTGGTGGCCTGGGGCATAACCTGCCTCCCCTCATTCTACCCTCCTATAAAATGGGGCTGATGCCAGGGAATCAGAGGAGGTGGAACATGTCACTTAGTAAAGGGCTGGATACATAATGACAATTCATTTTTCTTATTAAAGTAATCCTCAACACCCTTGTGAGGACAGAGTGACTCATGGAGGTTGAGACACTTGCTCTGTACCTAGAGCCATCGCACATTGGGCCCAGGATCAGAAGTGAGACCTATCGGCCTCCAAAGCCAGGCTGGTCACTGTGGGGCTTATCACCCTCCTCTCAGGGGCTGCTGCTCTGGGCTCTGCAGGCAGACATTCCTACACCTTTTCTTGAAGCCTCACGTCTAGAAACAGCAGAGATGCTCTGGTGGGAGAGAGGGTGGTTGAGTTTCTCTGGGATGAGCTGGCTCAGTGGAAAGTGTATGGATGTCTTGTTCTGGGGCAGTGAGAAGGCTCTTGGTAGAGATGGATAAACAAGGGACTGACATTTCCTTATCTTGTGTCCACCCTGTTCTTATTCACCTACTGGAGATGGGACATGTCAGTAGGGAATGTACCTTCCCATTTCTGGCCACTGTCACTTTTCCTCTTCTGTTTCTGAAGAAAGCAGAGGGGGCTATCAGTAGCAACAGACCCCTGGAACTCAAGATTTGAAGGAGACCAGACTCTTTTGGGGGGTCAGGGTCTTTTTGAGAATGATGAAAGCAATGGTAGTCAGCCCCTGAGTTGGCCTCCTGATATATACGCCCATGTGTGGTCCCCTCTCACACTCCATAGAGCCAGCCTGTATAGACTGTAACGTACTACAGAAATGAGGGAGGGTGACTTTTGAGGCTGGGTCACAGAAGTCCTCCCACTTCTGCCTTGTTTTTTCACGGATCACTCACTCTGGGAAAAGCCCATTTCCATGCTGTGAGGACACACAAGCAGTTCTATACTCGAGGGGATCCAGATGGTTTAAAACTAGGTATCCTGTCTGAAGCCAATAAGAATGGAGCTAACAGCCATGTGAGTGAGCCATCTTGGAAAAGGGTCCTCAGCCCAGCCCCAGGCAAGCCTTCAGATGAGGCAGCCCCCATGAACATCCTGACTGCAACCTCAAGAGAGATTCTGAGCCAGAACAACCAGCTAAGCCATTCCTACATACCTGATCCATGGAAACTGTGAGATAACAAATGTTTGTAGTCTTTAAATTCAGATGATTTGTTATGCATTTTTAGATAACTAAGAAATGTAGACCCCTCTCCCAGAAATGCACTTCTAGGACATTCAAGGAGGTTCTGATATCCAGGAAAATCAGGTTACAATTCTCTGCTCTGTCTGCAACTCCTCCATGCATGGAGATAGACAATGAGTCCCAGGGCTTCCTCACAGCACAACAGCTGGGTTCAGAGAGTGAGTTCCCAGAAGGACCAAGCATGGGTGCTGCACATTTTGGTTATTCCAGAAGCTCATGAAATGCATGGCCAAGACAAGATGAGGTGCCTAATGATTTAAATATTATCGGAACAGCCCCACCTGGGTAGTTGCTGTTTGGGGTAGAGCCTAGCTTATAAACCCTTTCATCTCTTTTGAACAGAACATTATGAGCTTGAAGAATCTCAAGTCACATTCCTTATCAGCAAAGTGGAAGTCCTCATGGTCACCATTGCCAACTGTCCCTCAGCCATTACCAGCACCATCATCATCATCACCATCACCACACTCTTGACATCACTGTCACCATCGCCACCACCCTCCACTGCCACCACATCACTACTACCCTGAGCATGACCACCACAATCATCACCCACCATCACCACTTCCCCAGTCATTGCCACCCAGCACAGCCCTGTCACGCTGACCATGCCCCATGACTACCACCACCACCGCCACTGCGCTCTAGCAGATACGATTCCCGGAGCTTCAAAGAGCATACAAACCCTTTGTGACCAGCAAAAGATGATATTTTTGGTAATGATGATTTTTTATAATAAAGGGAGCCCCATTTGGGAACTAAATCTTTTCAACAGAGATAAATGGGGGTGACTTCTCATAGTACGAAATCATTTGCAAATGGATTTCTTTAAGCAAGCAGCCTGACCTATGCATTTCCAACACATTTCTCTTACTCTAAGGGTTTACTTTTGGGAACTCTGGAGAAGAGAGCCACACCTCCAGCCTCTGACAAATGCCGAGCAGACCCCATCCTCCCCCACCTTCTGTGGCCTGTGTCACCCTGTGCTGAGGCCCTGTGCTTAGGCCTTTGCACTCAACTCCCTTACTCTAGAGAGGGGGGCGGCTTCATGCTTGGCCGGCCCCATCCTGGGAAGAAGTAAAAATCGAGACCTGCCTATGAGCTGCTCAAGAAGGATTTCCTTTCCTTGGGAAGGATGAGGTAATTTCTTCGTTTTCCTGCTAGGAACACGGTGCCCATCTACAGCTTTTTAAAATACCATTTCTACAGTTGAGCAGGCTCTGAAGTGTTCATTTTGAGCAGCTAAACATTGTAGAGTTATCTTTTCTTGTAAACACCGGAGTGTTTTCTCTAAAGCTGCTAAGAGAGCAGGTACCATGCACTGGAGAGGTCCTGGGTGTGCCCTGCACTGGAGAGCTCCAGCCCCGCTCTCAGCGGCTACCCAAGCTAGCTTGTTCTTAGGGATTCTTGCCCTGAGCTTATTGCTCTGCCCCTACTTTGTAGAGTTCTGGCTTCCTACTGTCCCTTCTGAAGGAGTGCTGGTCTACCACGACCAGCCAGAGTCAAATCTGCTGTTTTGCTTGTCTGGCACCTTTCCCCTTCTCCCATTTATTTTTTCTTTTAGTGGAGAGAACACCTTTCTCCACTCTGTCCTTGTGGGTCATATGGACCAGACACCCCCTCTCTGCTTCATGACCCTGTGCTAGCAGCAAGGATGATGCCCAGACCTAACCAGTTAGAGTTTTCCTTTGGGTTTTGGGCTCCCCAGAATAACCAGATGCATGACCCATGTTGACTCAAGGAGCTTCAGTCCTGGCACTTTTGCTAGAATTGTTTGCAAAGAGAAAATCTCATTATTCTGATCTTGAATATGGTTGAATGTAGGCTTACTTTGTCAGGGGCTGTTTCCAGGAGTGAGCCTGCCTGGGAGTGATGCCAGTGGGAAGGGCAGAAGTGAACAATACAGAGGGAAACTGAGTTCCAATGACATCCTCCCAGTGCCAGGCATCAGCCGTCTTAGACACATCCTGGAATTGTCAGTTACAGGAGCCAAAGATGTCCCCTGAGATGGTTGAGCGAGTTTGAGTTGTGTTTCTATCCAACTAAGAAGGTCTTTAATTCCGCCAGGATCCCTCGTCTGAAGAAAATCACTGTCATTTGGAGGAAAGAGCCTCTAGGCATTGAGGGAACTATCCTTTGTGTTCCGAAGGATGTCAGAATAGCTTCTGTCATGGACCATGAACACGGGTATTTTCCTTCCATCCATTCTCTGGGACTTGGGCTCCTGCCCAGCCCTGGCCATTTTCTGGGCAACGCTGCAGAGTAGAGTGGCAGTGACCAAGTATAGGGAAGCCTGGTACAGGCCTGCAGATCCTGTGGTACCTGTGTTCGTGCTGGGAGGTGGAGGCTGGGGGATTGGGACAGAGAGAAGGAGCAGAGGAGACCACTTGTTTGCTTCTCAATTTAACCTCTGATCTGGTTTGTGAATCTGACACCCAAAGAATGTGTACCATGAGGACTCAAAGATTTCTTTGTTAGAGCTACGCTGTCTGTGTCTTTTCTAAGCTGAAAATTTGCCGTTGAAATGTTTGTAGGGGAACCCAATGGAAGGAACCCCAAGTGGGGAAATAGGAAAGAAATGATCCAAATTCACAGCTGCCTTCTCTTTCTCGTGATCCTAAATCTGTTATTGCCCCCGATTAACTCAACCCCTCGATTTCTTTTTTTTTTACTTTTAAAATTTTTATTTATTTATTTTAAATTTCTTTTCAGTGTTCCAGAATTCGTTGTTTATGCACCATACCCAGTGCTCCATGCAATATGTGCCCTCCACAGTACCTACCACCAGGCTCACCCAAAACCCTCACCTTCACCCCTCTCACCTCCAAAACCCTCTGTTATTTCCTCAGAATCCACAGTCTCTCATGGTTTGTCTCCCCCACCGATTTCCCCCAACTCCCTTCTCCCCTCCATTTCCTCATGTCCTCCGTGTTATTCCTTATGCTCCACAAATAAGCGAAACCATATGATAAATGACTCTCGTGCTTGACTTATTTCACTCAGCATAATCTCCTCCAGTCCCATCCATGTTGATACAAAAGTTGGGGATTCATCCTTTCTGGTGGAGGCATAATATCCTTGTATATACGGACCACATCTTCTTTGTCCATTCATCCATTGAAGGGCATCTTGGTTCTTTCCACAGTTTGGTGACTGTGGCCATTGTTGCTATGAACATTGCGGGTACAGATGGCCCTTCTTTTCACTACATCTGTATCTTTGAACCCCTCGATTTCTAAGTAGCGCATCAGTATGGGAAGACTCCAAAGATTTGTAAAGTTCACTCTCGGAGAATGAATTTTACAGCAGGGGCATCACAGAAAAAGGTTTTATAGTAGAGTATTAAATGGCTTCTTACACTGTTGAGGGCGGGAGTGTGGGGGGCCAAAGAAACAAAGTCCGGCGTGAGCTCCGAGGCGTGGTCAGGAAGCTGTTTCTGTCAAATGGAGACCTCCCTGCTCGCATGGCTTGCTCCAGCACCGAGAGGCCCTGCTCTGAGCCACAGCCTTCCTCAGAGCACAGGTCCACACCCCACCTGGGGCACGGGCTCCCCTCTCTGGGAGATGTAGTTTTACCCCTCCCTTCACCAGCCTCTGTGGAAAAGGACAGTCCTTAGGAGGGCAAAACAGACACCAGCAGGCAGGACCCAGGCCTCTCATGGTCCACCCTTTGCAGTCAAGATCAAGATCCCCCCAACCTTACTCCTTCCCAAAAGTCAACTCCAGAACGAGTAACATGAACACCCAGCTGTTCCTGCGTAGTGCAGTGCAAACGTCCATCATAAAAACTCAACTGTCCTCATCCTACCCTGAAAGGAAGACCCAAATCTCACCAAATTCTACAAACAGTCACCTCCCACACATGCGGTTTAAAGCAGTAGGGCAAAGGAGGGAAAAAGGAAACCCAAGACACCCTCCTCATTTATGCAACTGGCCCAGCAGCTGTCTTGTTGGTGTTTGTAACTTTTTCTTCTACTGTTTTTCTTGTTCTTTTTCTCTCACTGAGCTCCTCAGTGGAGGCAGGCTCTTAACCCGGAGGTGGACTCACATCTCTGTCCCTGCTGGGTCTGAGCTCTTGGGGGTCCCACCATTTCTATAGGTTACCGTAGACGTGATCATCTCTTTCACAAGACACTGCAGTAATAGGAAGCAGCACCCCCCACCCCCCAGACTGTGTAGGATTTAGAACCTCCCCTCCATCCCCATTGAAGTGAGCAGCCCTACTTCCCCTTGAGTTTCAGGACCGGTTACTTGGACAACATTCTCTCTGTCAATCCAGTGGTACGATTAGCCCCAAATGGCCAAGCAGTCCTTTCTTCATCGGATGCATTGCTATGTCTTCCATTTACGTCTTCCGTCTGGCACGAAGATCTCCAAACCAGCAGGACCTGGGGTTTGACTGGTGGGAAGCAACCAATTCATCCATGGGCTCCCTGACTCGAGTGTTCTGCCGTGTTGCAGGCGTTTGCAGGTTCAGAGCACACACTGCATCGCACAAGACCGCGCTCATCCTGACGTGTCATTGACTTCCATCCGGCACCATCACGGAGTCTCTGTAAGGTCTTCTACTCACTCCATTACTCTGGAATGCCAGCTGCTTCTGACTGACGGATGCAGGTAAGACCAGTGAATTCCATGTGCCATACCATTGCCTCCTTTTTTTTTTTTCCCCTCTGGGAAGCAAGTTCCTTGGCCAGGAGCGGCACTGTGTGAGGTGGCACGGAAGGCAGTTGGCAGTTCCATAGATGGGCAGGAGCATGATGGCGGCGGCAGTGGGAACAATCTTTATCCAGATAGATGTGTGTTCCAGGGAGGCTGACTGACTTTCCCATCTTCAATGGAAAGAGCCTGGTCCCCCAGGGTGTGTGGTCGTGTTGGGGCTCAGCTGACCTCTCTGCTGCACTTGTGAGGATGGTGTTAGAGCTGCCCTGGGAGGGAGAGCAGGCTGGACTCTCCGTCTTTGCCTCCTCCATGTCTCTGTGTCCATGGACCCGCTGAGCAGGCATGGGGGCAGCTGGGGACAGAGGCCCATTGGCATTCTCAGAATGGCTCAGCTTGTCTCCCTGATTCCTGAGAACCTCCTCTGCAGGGGGGGACCAGACGTCCCACAGCCCGGGGCTCATTCTGAGAGGCCCAGACCCCGAACTCCTCCAACCCCATTCTTCTCAAGCTATAGTCACTGGGCCAACCCTGTAGATGTTCCTCACATCCACTGGGCATCCATGCTCTCATTTCTCCTTTTAAGACCCAGTGGAACATCAGCTGTGCCACTGGCGTTCTGCCCACTGGGAAGATTGCCCTTTCCTGCCCCTCTTCAGGGCCTTCCCAGGGGGGAGCTCTGGTGCCGTGGCATCTGGTTCTGGCTGGTGCCAGCATTTTGTGCAGAGCCTGCAAACCAGGCTTGAGTTTCTTCTTCCTTAGTCAGCTGGTCACGGGAGACCCCTGGGACAGTAGGCTGGATGGTGGGAGAGGAGCTGTGCCATTGCAGTAGGTGCTGGAGACACTTCTGATGCAGTATCTTGGGTTTTCAGGACCCGCTTGCCCTGGTCTCTTTATATACCTTAGGTGTGGTGCTGCTGCTTGGCAGGGCCCAGGAGGTGGCCTGGTAGATGGGATTCTGTCAGTGATACTGGGTCCCTTGGCACTCTGTAGGGACCCACGCATGACCAGAAGTACCGTCTCTGTTAGGTCTAATGGCAACTGCTGAGCTGCGTCTCTAAAAGAAATCGTTGTTTGCTGAAGAGGCTGTGACTGCTTCCGAACCCCAGGGACAGACGCTGATTCTCCATATAGTCTCCCCATCTGCCACAGACACTCTGAGCCCTGCCGGATCTCAGGAATCTGAAGTGCCAGCCCTGCCCAGCTAGCGAGCCTCCACCTGCTGTGGGCCCCACTCAGAGGAGGCGGGAAGATGGGCTCCTTGTTCAAGGTGTGGGAGACCTGTGGCTTGCTTTAGTGATGAGTTGCATGGCATAGAAGCCTCTCCCCCCCCCCATCTCTGGAGGGGATATCTGAACATATTCCAGATCAGGTTCCTAAATTTTGAAGAGGTTTGTCTCCTACTTTGAGGCACACCCGGGTCTTAGCAAGGTTCCAGAGGTTTGCCTGAGACTTCTCACTCTAAGACCTGGTCCCTATAGGGTCATCAATGCAGTGCATTAGCAAGGTGTCCTGTGAGGGGCTGGGGTGATGACGGCCCCTGTGGAGTGGGTGGAGTTAAGACTCTGAGACAGAGAGCTGACGTAGCTCCATGGATGACAGTGGAATTGTATGGCTGCCTTGGTCAGGATTATGCAATGTCTATCTACATGTGACAGAGAAAACCTCTGCTCCTCCCCTCACCCTGTACCCACCCCCAGAATAAATAAACAAATCCTTAAAAAAAATAAGTGTGACAGAGGGGAAAAAGAAAACACCTGCCAGATGAAGAGCCTAGTATCAGGCATTCCATCAAGGGCACTGAATCTGGGGCAGTGATTGGAATTAGCACATGAGCGAGTTCATGATGATCCCTCTTGCCTCTCCAAGACCCATCTGTCTTCTGTGTCAGTCTGTCCTGTGGGCTTAACGGGGATGTGAGAAGACTCCCATGTCTCTGAAGGTGACCTGGGACGTAAATCTCTCCAAGGAAGCAGAGTCACTCTCGTTTGCTACTTTGGAAGACAATGTCATCCCAGGGACTTGCACTTGCTCCTTCCTTCTACAACGACCCTCACTGCGTGGGGGTGGGGCCAGTGCTGGATTGTGCCAGTCTCAGCACTCGTGTCTTCCAGCCACACTCTTAGGAAGTGCAGAAATAAGCAGTGTGGGTCATGAGCCCACTGGGTTCACCACGGGAGAGCTGAGGTTCAAGGGTCAATGTGTTCTGGTCCCCACCAGCCTACACTCTGGATGCAGCCACAGAGGATCTGGGGTCTCAGGGGTTATCCTTAGGTCAAAGCCAGTGTCTAATATTCTCTCCCACGTGGGCAGCACACTGGCCAGTGGCCACAGGTCTCTTTGGGGAAGGTTAAGAAGCTTGGCAGGAGCTACCTGTGGGGCTGCGGGAGGTAAACGTGGCCGCCATTTTTCCCTATATGCACAGCCCTTCCCAGTGTGACTTTGTGGCAAGTCCCATCAAGAGGTGGGAGGTGGGAGGAGACTATTTCCCCTTCCCCAGGTGGCCTGTGACTTTCTTTGATCAACAGAAGGTAGTGTAAATGACATTGACCGGTTCTGAGCCAAGGTCTTCCTTAGTTGCTTCTATCCTTTCCCCGGCAATCTCACCTCTTCCGTAGGAACCAGCCATGTCTGCCTGCTGGGGATGAGAGGCCACAGGGAGAAGGACAGGCCAGCTGGCGGAGGCTTCGGGCCATGTGATGGGCTGGCCCAGATGGGCTTAGCCTGTCTTAGGAAGCAGAATTTCCCAGATGACTTCAGATGACTTCAAGACTCAAAAGCAATCATCATGTTTTAAGTCACTCAGTTTTGAAGTGGGTTGTCATACAGCAAAATGCCTCACAGATATAGGTGCTGACCCCCCCAGGGGACCCTGGCCTCCTCTTCATTCAAAGGGCCTGGGGATGCATGAGGGACAGTAACTATGGTGGTGTCCAGGTCAGGTTCCTGTTCCCCAGCCTGGAGGGGCGATCAAGCTGGACCATAGCAGGCTGCTACCTATTTTAATCAAGGGGGTTCCATGAGCAGTTGATTGCTATCAGTGAGCCCTAGGAGTTAAGCTATTCTGATAAGCATTTTGGCTGTGCTGCCTATTGGGGTCACCATGACCTATAAATTCTGGGTCAGTGCTGTTGCTCTGAGATCCCAGGGCAACTGGATCACTATGTATGCAATGGCTCCCTTTCCCCACCTGGGCTCTATCCTCAGATCAGGTCAGATAATCAACGCAGGTCTCATTCCAGGTGTGGTTTCTGGGAGACTCATGTTTCAGTGGAAGAGAAAAGATCTCTTCTACTTAGTTTAAATGTAAGGGGATCTCCGTGTGGTTTTGATTCGAATTTCCCTGATGGCTAATGATGTTGAACATTTTTTCATGTGTCTGTTAGCCATTTGTATGCCACCTTACACCAGTTAGAATGACAAAAATTGACAAGACAGGAAACAACATGTGCTGGAGAGGATGTGGAGAAAGGGGAACCCTCTTACACTGTTGGTGGGAATGCAAGCTGGTGCAGCCACTTTGGAAAACAGCGTGGAGGTTCCTCAAGAAGTTAAAAATAGAGCTTCCCTATGACCCTGCAATTGTACTACTGGGTATTTACCCCAAAGATGCAGATGTAGTGAAAAGTAGGGCCATCTGTACCCCAATGTTCATAGCAGCAATGGCCATGGTTGCCAAACTGTGGAAAGAGCCAAGATGCCCTTCAACGGACGAATGGATAAGGAAGATGTGGTCCATATACACTATGGAGTATGATGCCTCCATCAGAAAGGATGAATACCCAATTTTTGCATCAACGTGGATGGAACTGAAGGAGGTTATGCTGGGTGAAATAAGTTAAGCAGAGAAAGTCAATTATCATATGGTCTCACTTATTTGTGGAGCATAAGGCATAGCATGGAGGACATTAGGAAAAAGAAGGGAAAAATGAAGGGGGGGGGAATTGGGAGGGGGAGAGGAACCATGAGAGACTATGGCCTCTGGGAATCAAACTGAGGGTTTCAGAGGGGAGGCAGGTGGGGGGATGGGTGAGCCTGGTGATGGGTATTAAGGAGAGTATGGAGCACTGGGTGTTATATGCAAACAACGAATCATGGAACACTGCATCAAAAGCTGATGATGTATGCTGTATGGTGACTAATGTAACATAATAAAAAATATTTAAAAAATGTAAGGGGATTCACTATCAGGTACTAAATGGCTTAAGGAGCCACCAGGAGGCCTGAAACAAGAGGCTTTAGGTTGAATTTCTAGGAAAGGCTTCTAAGGCACCACGACTGCACGTACTGGCCAGGGAGCTGCTGTCCAGGAGCTGGAGGGTCCGCCCACCCACCCAGCCCAACCCAACCCTAAGTCCTGCACAGGTGCATTTGATTGGTGAAATCTACACCTCACCTTGACCTCAAGCTGCCAAGCATTCTGGGAAATGTAGTTCTTAGCTTTCCAGCTTCTACAGTCCAAGAAGGCGTATTCCAAGACTGAATAGGTCGAGAGAGCCGCTACCCCACAGCCACGTGCCCGGTAATCCCTGGACATTGCACGTTCCTAAGGGCAGCACGGACCACATACCATGTTGCCCTGATCTCTCTCCCAGTCAGAGCAAGGCAAAGTCAGCTTGGAAACTCAGGACAGGTGGTAAGACACTGGGTGAGGGCTGGCATCTTAGCTGTTGCTCATTCCTTACCACTGGAGCTTCTGTGACTTGTCAAGTTTGCCATAAACTCACAGGATAAGGATTCTGTTCCTTGTGTCCTATCAAGGGTTTCTTTGACCCTTTTTTTGCAAGGGGGAGCCCATAGGTTGGTTTTGAATGTTCATCTTCTGCCCCGGAGGTGTGACCTTGGGTACGTTACTTCTTTTCTGTGCCTAGTTTTTCATCTGTAAAACAGGCACAATCATATTACACAGTCTCTAGAACTTTTACGGGGATTAAAGTAGATAATATTTATAAAGTCCCTAGTACATCGGTTGGTAGAGAGTATGCACATAGCGAATTTTGGTTTTTGTTTATTGTAATTACTGATATTGTTAACCTATCTGTCCCATAAATACTGGTCTATATTGCATATTGCTTAAAGCAAAATTCTCACACAAATACATGAGAACATGTTCAACTTTCACTGAATTTCTTAATGAATTAATGAACTAGCAGAAAGTTAAAAGTAGCTGATTTGAAGAACAAGTCAGGAGCAAGTCAGTAGGGAAAGGCGAGCTGAAATGAGCTAAAATGAGCTTGCTAAGTTAGATCCAAAACCGCTTAATGGCCTACAGAGCAATAAAAGTCTAATCTTTGGGGCCGTTTTCTCCACCGGAATATAAAACCATTACTCCTTGCTAGTTTCTACAGGTTAAAACCCCTAACTTTAGAGCACTGCAGAACATCTGGGCTCCTAGCCATTGCACATAGTTACGGAACACAACTCTATTCTCCAGAGAATCTGGTGCTCTGGAAGACGTAGGAAATGCTCTTGCAAAGCAAATCAAGTGGGCACTGTATTTCCCTTTCCCAAATTTGGGATACATTTTAATTATTAATGTGAGTATATGAAGTTCCTACCCCCCGCCATTAGGATAAAAGGAAAGAAGCCCATAAGATGACTGGGTGATTTTTCTGGCTTCAAGAGGAGCTCATGCCTTGGGGTTTCTGGGTTTGCTCTTACCGTGGAAAAGGGGGAGGTACTATTGAGAGGGAAACATTTGTGTGGGTGGGTGTCCCATGGAAGTCACCCCTGGGTTAGAGTGGGCCCTTCGGTTCACATGAAGCCCTAGTTTCATTTTTAATTTAAATTCAATTAATTAAAATATAATGTATTATTAGTTTCAGAGGTAGAGTTTAGTGATTGACATCGGTTCTACATAACACACAGAGCTCATCACATCGTGTGCCCTCCTTAATGCCCATTCCCCATTACCCCCAACCCCCCACCTCCCTCCCCTCCAGCAACCCTCAGTTTGTTTCCTAGAGTTAAGAGTCTCTTATGGTTTGTCTCCTTCTCTGATTTTGTCTCATTTTATTTTTTCCTTCCCTTCCCCAATGATCCTCTGTTTTGTTTAACTTCCACGTTTGAATGAAATCATATGATAATTGTCTTTCTCTGACTTATTTTGCTTAGCATAAGACCCTCTAGTTCTATCCATGTCATTGCAAATGGTAAGATTTCATTTTTTGAATGCAGAGATAGATATCTATCTATCTATATCTATCTATCTATATCACATCTTCTTTATCCATTCATCTGTCATGGACATCGGGCTCTTTCCAGGGTTTGGCTATTGTGGACATTGCTGCTATAAACCTTGGGGTGCAGGTGCCCCTTCAGATCAGTACCTTTGTATCCTTTGGGTAAATACTTAGTAGTGCAATTGCTGGGTCATAGGGTAGCTCTACTTTTAATGTCAGGTAGGATATCCATGCTGTTTTCCAAAGTGGCTGCACCAGCTTGCATTCCCACCACCAGTGTAGGAGGGTTCACCTTTCTCCGCATCCTCACCAATATTGGTTTTTTCCTGACTTGTTCATTTTAGCCATTTTGACCCACGAGGTCATATTTAATTGTGTGTGTGTGTGTGTGTGTGTGTGTGTTTTAAAGATTCTATTTATTTATTTGACAGAGTGAGTTCACAAGTAGGCAGAGAGGCAGGCAGAGACAGAGGGGAAAGCAGGCTCCCTGCTGAGCAGAAAGCCTGATGCAGGGCTTGATCCCAGGACCCTGAGATCATGACCTGAGCCAAAGGCAGAGGCTTAACCCACTGAGCCACCCAGGTGCCCCTCTCATTGTGGTTTTGATGTGTATTTCCCTGATGCCCAGTGATGTTGAGCATTTTTTCAGGGGCCTGTTGAAGCCCTAATTTTGATGCATCAGGGAAGCAAGGATGTCATAGCTGCTGGTCCTGGCCATCCTGCTGGTGAAAGAAAGTCTGGCAGAGGATGGAAGTATGTTCAACTTTCTTCTTCTCTGGTCAATTTTCCAACCAAGCTGAGGCAGTTCATGGCACCCCAAGGCCACTTGAACATGTTTTGGAGAATTTGGATGTTTGCTATACATACGCAGAAGCATCTAACACAGGGCAAGACACTCAGTGTAAAAAGTTGGGGAATGGGAGCTATTAGGACAACAATATTTGTTAAGAAGCCTGGACCCCTGCCTTTGGCAGCCCCACCTCCAGCACCGCGCCCCCGTGCCCCGCCCCACAAAGTCCCAAGGGAGACTCTTGAAGGAGGCAATGGGAAGCAGAGCAAACCTTTCTTAGCAACTGCAACTCTGGTGTGCCCCCTGTAGGTCTCTGGCCAGCTGGGCTGACAGTGCAGACAGTTCTGTCTTCTCCCTGACTCCTCAAACCTGAGTCCCAGACCTTGCCACGTGGGTAGGATGCAAAGCCCATCGGCCAGTGTCAGTGGGAGGGAAAGCTGGGGTTCATCCTTAGAGGAGTACTGACACCCATTCACACCTGGAGGCATAAGCCACGTGGGCAAAGGAGGCTCCACAGGTATCCACACTTCTGACCCACCAAACCTCATTCATTTCTGACCTTCTGAACAGTTTTTGCTGTATACTGTTAATACTGGTACCGTATTATCGTTATTCTGTAAATGGGCTTGGTTTTTAGCTCAATACACTTCTTTGAAAGGGAAATGTATGTATACCTTTGCCCTAAGTGAAACATCAGAATCCATTTTTCAGAAATGGATGGGTAACTGTAAAAAGAGACTTCACGAAGATACAATGATATTTCTATCTGCAGCAAATATGGGCTTTTACCTGAAAGCAGTTTTGTTGTGGTTTTTCTTTCCTTTTTCTTCCTCTTCAGCACCCCTGCTTCTCTCTCTCTCTGTCCCCTCCACCCCCTTTTCCTGAGGAGGGAGGTCAGCATGTTTAGAGAGAGCTGCTGAGGTTCTCTCCGGGCTGCTCAAGTTCCCTCTGCATGGGACTCTGGAGCCAGTGTTATTTAGGTGAGCGTTTGTGCACGGCTTCCCACCCCAAGTCTTTTCTGAGGCTTTCCGGTCTCACACTTTGAGGAACTTTCCCCAGACCCAACGTGTAGGAAGGAGGAGAACATTGCCTAAGCCCCTCGTGTCTCCCTCTTCATCCTCACACTGCTTCAGGACAGCCCAATTTTAGCTTGACTGGGATCTGCTTTTCTCTGCTGTCCAGCTCTCCATGGAGTCGGTTGACTTTGGGATGCTTGGAGACCACCTTTCTCCCCACCACTTCATTGACTTCCCTTGGGATGGTTCTGCTTTTTTTGTGGTTCCCCCAACAGGCATTTGGAGACTCAACAGCGGCCTTTTGGGTCTCTTTCCCCCTTTTCTGTTCACCCTGGATATTTTCTCACATTTTTGGGTAAAAGCAAATCAACGTTATCGTCCTTATCTTCCAAGTTAGAAATCTGATTTCCAATAGACATTCGCAGTGGACAGAGATCGTTGTCCTCCATAACAGAAGCCACCAGTGATGGCGCTCCTGTCACGTGCTAGACTTTGAACTTAGTGCTTTACCTCTGTTGTCTCGTTGACTCATCTTAATAGTCGATGGGGGAAGCACCACTTCCTTTTTATGGATGGGAAAACTGAGATTTACACGGATACCCAGGACTCTCTAACTCCGAGAGGCTGTTTCCTCTCTACAACACTGGTAGATCCTCAGACTGTGCTGAGCGCTGCGAACTCTGGTTCTTATTCAACTACCTCGTCCCCGCTTCCAGTCGCTGGGGAGGGGGTTCAGATCTTCATTCAACCGAGAGGCTCTGCACGGATTCCGCCTCGGTATTCTGACGGCCGTCCAGGCCGGCGAACCCCACCAGGCTTCCCCTTTCCAGGCACATGCGCGGGCGCCTTCTGTGTGGCCAGCTGACCTCCTGGTTAGCGCTTCCCACGGCCGATTTGCAAATGAGATTTGGAGGTGAAGTTTAGAGAGGAGCGAACACGACACTGGAACGAACACGCTCTCGCCCTCTCGAAAGCGTCTGGGAAACGTCCCCGTCAAGGTTTCGGTAAGAATTTCCCGCCGAAAGTGCTGCTGTCAGCGGTCATGGAGCCAGGTCCAAAGAGCTCTAGCACCTCCGCGCACCGAAGGCGGACCCTCGGGTCGTTAGAGGAAGGCGGGCTGCGACGCCCCGCGGAGGCAGGCACGCGCATTAGAAGAAGAAGAAGAAAGAAAGAGAAAAGAAGGGGCGCCAGGCGGGCTCTGCCGGTTAAACGTCTGACTCTCGGCCTCCGGCGCAGGCTCCGAGCCTGGGGTCTTGGGACTGAGCCCCGGGATGGGCTGGGTGGGGGGGACTCGGTTGCTCCCTTTACTGCCCCTCCCCCGCCTTACTCTTTCTCATATAAACACATAAAATCTTAAAAAAAAAAAAAAGGAAGAGGAAAGAAAACCATAAAAAGACAATGACTGGACAAAAAAGACCTGGTATTTAACGAACCCTCGGAGGCCAGCTTGCTTAGATGAGCATCAACGGCATTTCCTCTTCCTCTGCACACAGGAATCTGCACTCCCAGCTTCCCCTGCGGACGGTTCAGGGTCACATGATGCGGTTCTAGCCAATGGGATGAGGCCGGGTGTGGTCTGCGCCCCCTTCAGCCTGACCGCGGTCTCTACTTCCTCTGGCACGCACTCCCCAGCTTCCCCTGCGGATGGACCAGGGTCACATGATGCGGTTCTAGCCAATGGGATGAGGCCGGGTGTGGTCTGCGCCCCCTTCAGCCTGACCGTGGTCTCTACTTCCTCTGGCACGCACTCCCCAGCTTCCCCTGCGGATGGACCAGGGTCACATGATGCGGTTCTAGCCAATGGGATGAGACCGCGAGTGGTGCGCGCCCCCTTCCGCCTGACCCTGGCGGTCCACACTCACCCTTCGCGGCGACCTCGGAGGTATGGAGATGAAGCTGTTACAGGAGAGGAGCCTGGCGTGCTGAGTCTCGGCCTGGGGAAGCCCCACAGGGACCCCTGCTGCTCCAGGCCGTGACCTCAGACGGCTGGAGCGCATCCGTGTGCGGGCTCCGCGGCCTCGGGGTGTCCGGGAAGCCACCCGCCGCCCCGAGAGGCCGCGCCGCCGGAGTCCTGTTCGCCAGGGCCCGCGCCCTGCGGTCATCGCTGTGACAGCGACCCCGGAGCCGTGGCGGGCTGGGTCGTGAATGACCCGTATTTACGCGGCGCTTCCGAGGCTTGCGTCCGTCCCGCCCGTCGGTCCCGACGGCTTGCGGCCGGGCGGGCACTGGCGGCTTTGTCTGCAGCGGAGGGACGGTCCCACGGGCCGCGAGAGCCCGCGCGCATCTCGAGCGCAGGTCGTCCGGCCCCGGGCCTGGTCCCCGCCGTTCCAGGGCGCATCTGCGCTTCTGCTCCGCCGGGACAGGTCACGGAGGGCTTTCGGGGGAAGAGGCGTGTGAGGCGCGGGCGGGGCTGTTGCGGCCTGTGCGGGGACGGGGTGTCTGATCCGAGGGAGCTGGGGACTGCGGGTTCTGGATGGCTTGTCGCAGCGTCTGCTTCGGGGGTCCGACGTGTGACCGGATTGTCTCGGGCGATGGCGAACTCGCGGCCCTGCCCGGGGGCCAGACCGTTGGACGCCTGCGTCCCCTCGCAGCCAGTCCCACTCGTGATTCCTCCCGGTGAGGATTGAGCTCGTCCGCAAAGCCTCTCTCCCCCGGCTTCCTTCCGTCTTACCCCTCTCTGGACTCTGGAGCAGAACTTCAGGTCTTCGGCCAGTCGGGTTGATCCTCTATTATCACCCCCGTCTGAAGTGGCCGCTGAGGGCATTTCCAGTTGAACGACCTCTTTTCCTGGCATGGCGTGGTCGCTTCAGGTCGCCGCGGGTGGTGGCCTAGGCTTCCGGCTGGGTGAGATCTCTTCTCACAGGCGTGCACAGTTGACTTCTCTTTTCAGGTTGTCTTGATTTAAAGACGTTCAACTTCCCCAACCCAAATCCTCGAAAGGCATCTTTTTTTTTTTAATGTTTTATTTATTTATTTGAAAGAGATCACAAGTAGGCAGAGAGGCAGGCAGAGAGAGGGAAGCAGGCTCCCCGCTGAGCAGAGAGCCCGATGCAGGACTGGATCCCAGGACCCCGAGATCATGACCTGAGCCAAAGGCAGCGGCTTAACCCACTGAGCCACCCAGGCGCCCCCGTGAAAGGCATCTTTATCCCTGTTGATCCGGTGGAGCCAGATGCAGCGGGGATTTCCTTGTGTGGCCCGGTTCCATTTGTGGAAAGCCACCAGCTCTCGGGAGGCTCCTCCTTATCCGTCGGGTGTTGAGCCGCTCGGCGAGGTTGGCAGACAGACACAGTGGAGATGGTCAGGAGTCGCAGCACACCGACGGGCGCCTGACTCCTGCTCCGCGTAGGAGAGATTCCCAGCTTGCGAGGACCCTAGAGCACACCTGCAGACCTCAGAACGGAGTCTTGCTTTCTGGAAAGCGGTCATAGCTCTAAAATGGCCAACGGCACTGTTTCCGAGGTCCCAGGCTAGCTGTGCTGTCGCCCACTGATCCCGTTGGAGGCCATTAGCAGTGGCCGGCCACCTGCACCTAGACACGTGTAACGGGTATTTACGGAGCCAGTGGCTGGGAGGAAGATGAGTTCTTCTTTCCTTACAAGGCAGGATGTGCCGTCGGTGTGATCCTGTAGGTTCCTAAGCAGCCCCTGTCCCCACTGGGCAAGCACCTACCTTGTTTATCGTAAGGCCAGCCTGCTCTGCACAGGGAGGAAATTCTCGGCAAAGGTGGCACCATCAGCGGGGAGGCGTCATCTTTTCAAGTCAGGCAGGTGTTTGCAGGGGGAGCCTTCATACCTGGTGGGTGCAAGTTCTGCAGGGGAGAGGCTGGGGTCCGCACAAGCTTCTGCACCTCAGAGTGTGTGAGTGTGGATGTGCGTGGATGTGGGTGTGGGATAGGGTGTGTGGATGTGTGGGCATGGTGTGCATGGGTGTGTGTGAGGAGCACGGAGAAGCCACAGAGCAGCTGAAGAACCGGAAGAGCATTCTAGAATAAGAAGGTGCAAGGAGGGCATCGGTCAGCCTGTGGGGAAGGTGGAAGGCTGACTGAGGGGTGGTTCCTCTCCCTGTTCCCACTGGATTCTCCCAGCAGCCCTGTGAGTGGGCTGAGAAAATGAACCCGAGCTCAGAGAGGTCAAGTGACCTGCCCAAGGCCACAGGGCTTGTGAGTGGAGGGTGCCGACTGCGAGAGGCTTCATGGAGAACTGACAGGCTCTCTGTGAGTCAAGGACGATGAAACTGACATCAGCTTAAGTTACAGTGGGACAGAGCCAGGCAGGAAGCCTTCCTTGACATAAAGATGCTTCCTTTAAAGTGCTTTCCCCATGGCCTTAGGAAGGGAGGTTTATGGCCCTTCTTGGTGGGTGAATGAGGCCCCAGCCAGCCTCCCTGCCCCAATCCTGTGCCACAAGGAGAAGGTTTCTTCAGGGCCCCCCAATCACCTTTCAGAGTCTAGGATTCTCTGACTCCTGGATCCCAGCATATTTTCATTAAGAACATGCTCGGAGCAAAACTGAAGGATATTCTATTACCTGGTTTTAGGTTTTTTTCCTTTGAATTCATAATGAATTTTTTAAAATGCATCCTGTTTCTCTGGCCTGATGAAAAGTAGAGGGAAATGAATAGGTGAATACTTTATTTAAATGTTCCTGAGTACACTTCTAACGGTTTTGGATCCCCTCCTCGGATTTTACTCTCTTCCAAAGCTTTGCTTGCTTATCAGGTTAATCATACTCAGAGTAAGGTGTGTCCTTCACAACCACAGTAAATTTCATCTGGCGTTGGCGAGTTTACAGAGCACGCCCACCGCCCCTTGTCCTTCCCAAGTGGCTTAAATGATGGAACACACAATCTGGAGTGAGCATTTTGGTTTTGACTTCCTGTTCTGTTACTACCCAGTGCCTTGGGCAGGCCCCAAACGTAGAGGGAAAATCTGGGTGTCTTACCTCAGAGAAGTGTTGTGAAAACAAGAAGCTCTGGTTGGGGAAGTGTTAGACATTTCCCCTTCTCTTTCTGACCCTTTCGTTCCCGCACCTAGCACTGGGCACAGAGTAGGCATCTGCCCAAGGTCCATTCATTCATCTATTCAAACCACCTTCACCGAGAGCTTCTTGTGTAACAGGTTCTAAGGGCGTAGGACACACTGGTGAACAAAAAAAGACAAGATTTACATAACACATCAGTGAATGATATACTGGATTAGAAGGTGATATTTCTGGGCGAAAATGTAAAGCTTAGGAATACTAGTGCCAAGGTTGGAGAGGGGCAGAGGGCTGTCAGAAGCAGGGTGGCCATGCTAGGGCTCCAGAAGAAGATGGCATTTGGGCAAACCCTTGAAAGGGGTGAGGGAATCAGTTGCAGGTGTCTGGGGGAGGAGGGTTCCAGGCAGACAGCAGCAGTTGCAGTGAACCCAAGGGGACACCTGTCGGCTGTGTTCAGGGAACAGAAGGGAGTAGTTGGACTAAGGTCAGAGTCCTGGAGAGCAGATCCTGTCGGCCGGGGGTGGGCAGGGAAGGATGCTCATTTTACTGTGATTGAAATAGCGACGCTTGCTGGATGTTGTGAAGCATCACTCTGGGAGTTGAATTAAGGGCTCTCTGTGGAGGAGTCGGGGCAGAAGCTGGGGGATGAGGTTGGAGCCCACTGCAGGTGAGAGATGATGGGGTAGAAGTAGGGGAAGAGCTTGGACTCCAGATCTGTCTCGCGGCAGGGCCAGCAAGATCGGCAGATAAATCCCGTGTTAGGCACACAAGAAAGAGAGGAATCCAATGGGAGCATGAAGTTGCCTTTAGCAGAGACAGGTCTGAGGTAGATTTGGGCAGAAGAGTGTTCCCCTATAAGCTTTACATGTTTCATCTCATCTGAAGCTCCAATTCCCACGCACAAACAAGGGGACAGATGCAGAGAGCCCCAGCAAGGGTCCCGAGGTTGCAGAGCTGGGGCAGAGCTGAGATTCAAAGGCAGGCAGAGCCACACTTGGCCACTTCCTTTGCCTGATTCTGTAAGAGGGAAGGCATGAAGCCTGATGCCTGCTTGGTGTGGGTATGCTGACCCTGCCTGGAGGGCCTGTGTGTGGGGAGGAGTGGCCGACTGAGAAGGACACCCCTACACACTCCTCGTGTAGGAAGGGCTGGGAGGGAGTCAGGAGCCAGAAGCCCCAGGTTACTGATTTTAGATTCTGGACCTGAACTCTAGACAATTTGTACTTCATGCAGCATACACTGAGCACCTGCTGTGCGTCAGGTCCCGTGCTGACTGTTGGTGACACAGGAGGAATTCCTCATTTTCAGACCACAGTGCATAGCAGGATGTGGCTGAAGTTGGCTGCTGCTTCTTTAGGTCAGGGCTTCCCAGTCACCTGGAGAGACATCCGAGACCTGGGCCTGGAAGTGAACTTGTATCCTTTGGCCAAGTGTAAGACGTACATTGTGTGGCGTGTGAGTGTATATACATGCATGCATTCGAGTGCGTATGTTTTGGCCTATTCTGTGTGTGTGTGTGTGTGTGTGTGTGTGAGTGTGTGGGAGAACGCGTGTGTGCCGCCATCTACATGTGTGTGCATCCGTGTGCGTGTGTGTTTGTATGTGTGTATATACTGTTCTGTGTCTACATGTGTATGTGTGTATGTGGCTGATTGCATGTGTGAGGCGTGTGTCTACACTAGTGTCTGTGTCTTTCCGTGCACCATGGGTGGGCTGTGTGCATGCCTGTTCCTGTTCCCTGATCTAAGTGGCCTTATCCATGGGGATTCCTGGGGGGTGGGCCCTCACCCCTCCCCAGCTCCTCTTAGCCCCTTCTTTCCCTCCTGTTTACAGGTTTCCCATCGACACTTTTTATCCCTCTTCCAGTCACTTTTGCCTTGCCTCTTTTCTCCATACCCAGAGGCCATTCTCAGCCTCCCTTTCCCCAAGGATTGTGTTTCCTACCAAGGCCGTGTGCATTTTCCGGATTGCAGGAGGCTCTATGGGGTCTGCCTCTCTTTTTAGCAGCTCGAACCTTCCTTATTTTAGAGTTGTCCACTCTAAATGGAGCCATCAAGGAGAAAACCTAACAGGTAGAAATAAGTCTCTTTGTTTGTCCTTTATGATAATAAAAGAGCCACTAAATTAATGATGCCAACTTTCCTTTTATTAAGTGTGGCATTCCTTTTGATTTAAGAATATTTTTACCTCTCCAAGTGCTTTTAAAGAAGGTTATGGCAAGAAAAAGTCCATTCATCTAGGCAGTGTGTTTGTTGCTTTTTATAAATTGTCTAGATTGCATTTTAAGGGAGTAGAAATTGAACCTAGTCTTTTAAAAAAATTGCCGAAGTCAATTAGCCACTGAAGTGTTTAATTATGAGAGAAACACTCAGATCTGCAACCGAGTAGAGCCTTCCTGAAGCTTTTCCACACAGTTCCGCCTCCTCTTTCCTTATTTCCCCCCATTTGTATTCACCAAAGAACCAGCTTCCCTTACAAACCCAGTGTTCAGACCTGCACCATTTCTGAGGCGAGTGTGGGTGTCAGTGATGCTCTGTTACGAGTATACTGGTGAGGGGTCAGGGGCCTGAGTATCAACCCATTTTGCTCCATGGGGTTCTGGCCAGCCTTGGGATGACCGCCTCAGTAGAGGGTAGAGGAATGATCCTTAGAGAGATGCTCAGTGGGATCTCCAGTCTTCTTCATCGTTCCAGTTTTTACCACTAACTGTCAAGGTTGTGAGGTGAAGCTTAAGGAAAGGAAATCGCTGGACAAGCTAAAAAAAAGTTTATTGATAAGTCTTGGTTGAGTATCAGGAAATACAATGCTGATTTCTTACCAGAAGGTAAGTTCCTGATGAGTCATGACCTGGCTATCTGATTACAGTCCTAAAATCAGAGATGCCCTAGAATTCCCATCTGTTCGACAACCCCACCAGTTTCCTCCTTTTACTCTTAACTTAAGGCAGGTTTTCGCAAACTACAGCCCACAGACCAAATCTGCCTGCTTTTGTAAATAAAGTTTTATTGGAACACAGCTGCACCCATCTCCTTATTACACATCGTCCCTGGTTGCTTTTGATTTAATAGTTACCACAGAGAGGGTATGGTTTGCAAGGGCAAAATCCTTCCAACTGGCGCTTTAAGAAAACGTTTGCCGTTTTCTTTTTAAACAATTAAACATGAAAGAATGTCTGATCCAGATTTAATTTACTCCTCTCTCTCTTCTGGAAGAGAATGCATGGAAAGAATGTTAGAATTTTCTCCCTTGAGCACACGTGGTGGATGAGAATCCCATGCTCTGTCCATGGTGCTGGACATGCTTGACCTTCACTTGTCAAAACCATTTATTTTATGTGATCAGAGAGGAAAAGAAAATGATTTCTAGGTGGGTGACCATGTAGGAGGACACGCTGCTTTCGCTCCTTGTCCCTCCAGCCTTCTTGAAGTAGATAGGCAGATGTGTCTCTTGTCGAGGGAGGATTCCATATGCTTTTGCTTTTTAATGAAGAGAAATGGCTTTGTGAGTGTTCACACAGCCAGAAGATATTGTATTAGTGATGAAAGGAGGTTCCAGTCTTGGCATATGTATAAATTATGTTTACTCTAAGTGCCTGAAGGTCAATCAAAGTATGTTTAAGCTTTCATTGTGGCGCTGTGACAGGGAGGTATAATACTGAGATAGCACAGTAGCCTTTATGCTTAAATGTGGACATAAACTTCTTGTTTTACTCTGGAACTAAAATCGATAATGGAACAGAGCAGCATTACATCAAATCAATTCTGAAAGGCTCTTGAAACCAATCCAAATTGCAGAAAGAGAGATGAAGGTAGTCAAAATATTTAGGCCAGCTAATTTTGCAAAGTTTGAGAGGGGATGTAGCTCGTGAAAAATAAGGGTAATTTTGACTTTTGTCGATAATTCTGGTCCCTGAAAAATTGACTACTCTTTTTGCCAGATGACTTCTGGAATAGGGTATCACCAAGTCGGCATATTTTGAGAGTCCTCCTGCAAAGTTCCAGCCTGACAAAATTTAAAGAGGCAAACCGAAGGATACCTATGTTGGTTTTTTAAAAAAGATTTTATTTATTTATTTGAGAGAGAGAGCGAGAGTGCACAAGGTGGGGGAGGGACAGGAGAAGGACAAGCAAATTCTGTGCTGAGCAGGGAGCCCAGCGAGGGATTTGATCACAGGACCCTGGGATCATGACCTGAGCTGAAGGCAGATGCTTAATGACTGAGCCACCCAGGATTTTTTGTTAAAGGATATATGGAAGTTTGATTGCCTAGACGCAGAATTAAAAAAAAAATGCAGAGCAACATTAGAAACTTCCTTTCCTAATTTGCTTGACTTGTTGCTGTATTCGTAGGGGAAAATTGTGATTTGGCATTATTTAACCTCGTCACTGCCTAGAGTGGTTCAGTCAGCTGCCACGCCCGGGTCAGGCGGGAAGCCGTGCTGATGCCGGTAAGACTGTCCCTCCTACCAGCAGGGCTGAGCTGCTACAGTGGAAGTCATGTGTGAGGGCAAAGTCACAGGGTCTCCGGCTGGTAACAGGATGGGGTTTCTGAGCACATCTTAACATTTGCCTAGTAATTTGCCCCCAGGGGGATCCGACTTTTCCAAATACTGTGATCAGTTTGTAAGAACTGAATCCAACAGGAACAAAGTAGGAATATTCTAAACAACTATTTAATTGCTGAGATTTGTTTAAAAAAAAATCTTCATGTTTTTTCCTGGAAAAATCCCCAAAACACAAAAACCAACAACAACCAAAAAGACCCAAAACCAAACCAAAACAAAAAACCCAAGTGTGTATCTTATATTTTACCACTATTTAAAAATGCCCTCTGGAGCCATTTATCACTTGAGTTCCAAAGTACACAGAGCACGTTGCTGTGTCTGCACTTGGGAGATCCTCCTGCAGTGACCAGGAGCTGCGGGAACTGCCAGTCTGCACGCAAAACCCTTCGGGAAAGAATCACTTCCAAGTAAACAGCCAAAAAATGGACAGATGGGTGGGTGGATGGAAGGACAGAAGGGGAAGATGTATGCATGGAGGGATGGAAAGGAGAAAGGGGCACTGCAGTAACCATAGGACAGCCCCAGGCTGTGGCAAAGAACCTGGAGGTCCCTGGCTCTTGCCCCTTCCATCATTTCTCTTTTGCTCCGAGAAAGCGCCTGACGGCGTGGGGGAGGCTCAGGTGTTAAGCATCCTGATGGGCACTGACTTCTGTGAGGAGGAAATCGTGTTTTTGTCTCTCTGCTCACTGGAGGCTCCCGCAGAGAGTGGAGGCTTCTGAATGAGACTCATTCAGCTTCTCTTGAATTGTTTATGTCTGACCCAATGGGCTTGACATTTTCGGGCATACCATGTGACGCTGGCCGCTGTCGAAATGCCCCGCATCGATGAGAGCGGGTCACTGGGGAGGGGCCAGGACGTGGTGGCATTTTGTTGTGGCCGATGAGAGAGAAAATGAAATGTTAAGATGTTTTTAGAGAGGGGAGGTCTTAGCTTGTTGCTGTAGTTAATCCTGGGTTCCTTGGCCAAGGAGATTGTGTGTGTGTGTGTGTGTGTGAGAGAGAGCGCGAGCGAGAGAGAGAATTCACAGTGGGTGGGGGCAGAGGCAGGCGGAGTGCTTAGAGGTCAGCGGCTCAATTGATGCAACGGCTGTTTCCTTCTGATGAGGCTTGGTTCCGGCTGGGTGGGGGTGGGGCGACCTTCCTGCACCCCAAGGGACAGATGGATCCCTAACCCCTGGACTGATGAAGAGCTGAGACTTCTGGTTCAGGGAGCCGAGAACTGAAGGGCAAATAGCCCCGAAACGGTGATGTAGGTACTTGGGAACATCAAAAACAGATGTGTTCAGCGGTTCGAAGAAGCACAGCTCAGCTTTTTTTGGGACCAGAAGCAATGAAAACAATGCGTTTGTGAGGCATTCTTGAGTTTCAGTTGCCTTCCCTCCAGCCCTGTGAAGGCAGGAGAAAGACACCGATGTCCGCTTGCACAGGAATAATGAGATGATGACAAGGATGGTGATGACAGTGACGATGTGTTGTAGCTGCTCTTGGTCGTGGGCTGCATTCCAGGGATTGTGCTAATAGCCACCATACCTCATTCCATTTGTTCCTCAGGATAACTCTTCGATAGCTGGGACAGCTGAGGCTCAGAGAGAGTCTATTTCCTAATTTCTAACTTTACAAATACTAGTGCATTCTCACAACGACCCTGGGAGGTAGGTATCATTCTCAACTTACAGATGAGAAAACTGGGGCACAGAGAGGTTAGGTAACTCCCCTTAGGTCACACAGCTAGGAAGTGGCCATGGTAGGATTTGAACCCAGGATCTGAGCTGTTCAGGGCCATGAGATCCTCCTCTGCCAGGAGCAGGTGGAGGACGGTAGCTGAATGTGGGGACTGATCTCAGCCGTGTGAGTACAAGCAGCGGCTGGCGACTGCCTCCCTACATCTCACTTGCTCTCTGCCCATTCCCCAGGGAAGGCAAGGAGGGCGTCCCCGGGCATCCCACAAGGGGCAGACTGGCCGTGGTAGCTGAGAGTGCTGTTGTGAGCCTTCTGGCCACTGGGGCTTGGAGCCCAGCTGTGGACGAAATGGTCTCAGGAGTGGCCATTCCTCCTACGTATCGGGGAGTGGCCAGAGACCCAGCTGTTCTGCAGAAGACCAGTGGCCAGCTGAGCCTCGTGGAAGGTAGGGTCTTCAATTCCCTACGTTGGTGGGTGCTGTCGGCTGGGTCCCCCCCCCTCGGAGCCAAGCTGTGCTACGCCTGGGGCAACTGGGGGTAGCAGTTTGTGTCCCTGTGGTGCTGGTGGCTTTGTTCCCATGGGGTGTCTCTGAGATCTGCCGAGACTGGCCATGGGGCTGCCCCCTTTGGCTCTGGATGGCTCACCTGGTGCCAGAAAAGGCCAGTGGGGGACCAGGGACCAAGCCTGGTTAATGTATGGAGTCCTCTGTGGACTCAGGGTCCTCTTGTCCTGCCATGGGCCTTGTTCATGGTCTCTAAGCCCAAGAGCATTCCAGAAGGGACCCGGTCTGTGCCCCTCCCCCGGGACCTGGCTCTGCAGGGTGCGTTGAGGCTAATGTCCCTGAGACAGCACATGGGGCCAGACTGCAGATGTTCCCGGAGGCCTCCTGAAGAATTGGATTTTGATCGTGGGGATGACAAGGAGGTGGAGAAGTGCTTGGGTGGGTCTGGCGATGGCCAAACCTGGAAGAGCCAGGCTCACCGTGGCCAGGCTCTCAGCATTAGCTTTCTGGGGGCGTCGTAGCCGATGACCACAGACAGGGGGCTTCAAACAGTGGAAGCGCGTTCTGTCTCTGTCTGGAGGACAGAAGTCCTGTTATATGAAGGCATCGGCCGGTAGGACAGCGCTGCCTCCAGAGGCTCTGGGCGAGGACCCTTCCTGCCTCTTCTGGCTTCTGGGACTGCATCTGCCTCTGTGTTCACATGACCTTCTACTTTTCTCCCACTGCTTCTCTGACTAGGAGCCTCGCCACTGGGCTCAGGGCCCAGCCACGTAATCAGCACGACCCCCCCGGAGACACTTAGCTTCGAATCGTAACTGCAAATACCCCTTTTCCAAAAAGCTAACATTCACAGGTTCTGGGGGTTAGGATGCAGCCTTATTTTTGGGGAGCCACCATTCAGCCCATTACTCTCCCATGGACTCCCCTGGCGTGAAAACCAGGACTAGGAGTTTAACTCCAGGGCTTGCTTCAGTGTTTGGGGAGGACCGCCGAGGGCAGAGCAGAGAAATGTAGTTTTTCTCTTCCCTTCGGTGTAAGGATTTTTTTTTTAAATTTTTTAAAAATAATGGGTGTTGCTAGCACATAGACTTCAGTAACTGAGGCTGGATGTGGGGGTGCCTGCCAGCATCTCAGGACAGTAACTTTCCTCTTGGGGTCCCCACTAACCCGTCTCCGCTGCTGGTAACCCCTCTGGTGCAGCAGACATCTTCCCTTCGACAGCGTTCCTGTTTCGTTAAGTGTTCTGTCTTGCGCCGGCTGTAATGATTTCTAGAAACTTGCTTTCAGTGTCAATTAGCACATCTTCAGACGTGTAGGAGGGAGAGCTTGTTCTTGTGCCCTGGCCTCTGGGAGATGCTTTGGGGTTGCAGCTCTGGGAAGGACAGTGAGGGGGGCTTGCCAGGAACCCCAGATCCCTTGCCGCCTCTTGTGGGGGTGGGAATGTGGTCTTGGCAAACCCCTGGTCAGAGAGGGGTTGGGGAGGAGAGCCAGGCTTTGCTCTCCCAGGCAGCCTGTCTGTCCACCCCACGCTGGAGATAGTAGAGGGGACTGTGGGCGCTCGTGCAGGTGCATTTCTCAGAAAGCCTCATTTCTAACTGAGGTTAAGGCCGGGGGGACTGCGTTGCTTGCAAGTCCAAGGAGGGGGGGCGGTCGATGGCAGGCATTCTCACCCGGTGTTCACGCCCAGGCAAGCAGCCCCAGTGAGCCGGCCCCAGATGCCCTTCCTGACCCTGGCTGCCGGCCTGCAACTGGGGCTTTGATACGTACGTCTTTGAAGATCCTTGGCTGCCCAAGCTCCTGTCCTCAGGTGACGTCCTCGGGCAGGTGCGTGCGCAGCCCTGCTTGCTGGGACGGGCTGGGTGTGCATCTGCTGTCCTGGGGTCGTCTTCCCTCGAGCGCTTGGCACACCCCCTTTGATTCTTTCTTGCTCTCTCCCTCCCTATCGAGGTAAAATCCATGTAATGTTAAATTAACCATTTTAAATGAGAAGTTCAGTGTTGTTTGATCTGTTCTCAGTGTTGTGCAAACATCATCTCTGTCTGGTTCCAAAGCAACTTGTCACCCCAAAGGAGACCTGGGACCCATTAAGCAGTCTTGTCCCTATACCCCTGGTACCCCTGCCCCTCTCCTACCCCCTCCCCCAGTTCCTGGCGACTGCTCACCGGCCTTGCTTCTGGCTTGGGGGGCTTGCTGCTTCTGGACATTTTGTGTAAGTGACCACAGGGCGTGTTGCGACCGGCTCCTCTCACAGCGTGTGGTCTTTCCAGGCGCGCTCGCGGGCTACGAGGCATCGTGTGGTGCGTGTTTGACATCGGAGGTGGGAGACGCATGGAGAGACTGCAGCCCCGTGTCCAGGGGACTGGCATCCACTGCCTGGCTTCTCTCCTGAAATTCTGAGCTCCCAGGGCATGGCTTGGGAGTTTCTCTCCAGGCCTGTGTGTCCCTCAGGGGAAGGCCCATCCGCAGCCGCCGCCTCCTTCTGTTCCCAATGGGCCTTCGGAAGCCTTTGCTTTGGGTTTTAGCTGCTTCTTGACAGGGGAAGGGGAGCCTTCCTGCTTCCACTATGTTCTTTCTGGCTGGGTGCAGCCCGGACATCCATCTGCGGCTGGAGGCCGAGCTCCTTGGTGAAAGCTGAGCCCTGGTCTGGTGCTGGCACCGCTGGCGGGATGAGCGGCTCTGTGGCTGGAGGGCGAGCCTGAGGAAACTGTCCTCCCAGGTTGGGCCCCGTTGGAGGCAGCTGTTAGGAAATGGAGCGCGCTCGATGATGCTCAAAGCTGCTCTAATGGCACCGTTCTGGGCCCAAAAGGCTGCTTCGATGAGCCAGATGACTGGTTTCCAGCACTGCTCTGCTTTGCTCCCCTAGTCCTTCTCGAGAGCCCCACTGCCATGTCGGCAAGTCCCGGCCCCTGCTCCCTGCGTCTCCGGAGGGCTCTGCCCTCATTGATTAAACAGCTGAAGACTCTCTCACCGGCATGTTACTTTCCGGGCTTTGCTGGACTGAACCCACTTCTGCTTGTGCTGAGTTGGTCCCCCACGCTGGGCGGTGTCCCTGGCAGGGCACTAGGAGCGCCCCAGCTCCGCCTGGGTAACGGGATGTCATCATTCTGCTCTCCACGAGCTGGGACGTGTCCCCAGGGCCTGGACAAGAGAAGTGGTGGGTTCAGGGGGTTCCCTTCTGGGGCTCAGGCTGAGGAGGAGGAAGGGGGCTCGAGGTGCAATTCTTGGCCTGGTCACCTCCTCCTTCTGCACCTGGTATCCCAAGGTCTTGGCATCAGCCCGGGAGAGTCGTTAGGATGCTGGGCAGCCACAGAGGTAGAAATGCAGAGCCTCTGGCCCTGTAGTGCCCGAGCTCCCGTGGAGACCCTCGTCTGCAAGTCGGGAAGAGGGAGGGCCTGTGTGCGGTCTGGCCCGGTGCCCGGCTGGGGCCCCGCTCCGCTCCATCATGCTGCTGGCAGCTGCCGCTGAAGCCGAATGGATGGGGGTAGAGCAGCTGGAGAAATCTCAGCCCCAAGACGGTGGGAATAAAAATGCTTTTGGGTCTTGGGGAAAAATAGCTCAACGGTGTCCTCGCTCAGCTTACATTTCTCCCATTTTTCTTAGGGAGCTGTCGTGTGCCTGATTGCTTTGGATGGAGCCTGCTGATTGCTTGGAGAAGCCTTGACCCTTTCTGGGGATGGGACCGGGGGCAGCGACGGGTGGAAAAGTTACATCAACACTCTAGAATCCTGCTAGAGACCGGCGGGCCTTGGACCCTCTCTGGCCAGGGGCTACCTCACTGCGCTTCTTGTCTTGGGAAGGGTGGGTGGGTCCCCCTTCCTGCTGAGGAGGCAGGGTGCCCCCTCCACTGGAGGGCCACGAAGTGGGAGCCTGTGCTTTTCTGCTGCCTGCGGAGCTGTCCGAGGGCTGTGTGGCCCCCTGCCCTCTCCCGGCCCACGTGGTCTACACCCCAGTGAGGCTGGCAAAGTTGATCACTTAAGGCGAATCCACGATCCACACTGCAAGTCCCCTTTTCCTCTTGCTTCTGCTTGACCTTCAGGCTAATGCCTTTTCTTTGTTTGCTTTCATTTTTCTATTAAAAAAAAATTTCCGATCTTCATGGATTTTATTTTCTTGACTCTGAGAAACTAAGCTTTTCTCTTGGAAGAAGAAATGAGATTGTGGATTCTTTCCTGTGTCCTAGTTATCTCTGCACGCATGCAATCTCGGCTTCCCGACACGGCTGGGCTCAGGAAGCATGTGGCCCACCTTACTTGGTGGGGGGGGGTGTGTGTGGAGCTGGTGGTGGGCAGTGCGATCCCGGGCTCACGCCGGCTCCGGTTCACTATGTTGAATGCAAGCCTTGAATGCCCTTGATGTTCGCCAGCTCTGGATGTCTTGGAGGAGCAGCCTGGCCCCAGTCCTGGGGAGTGTGGGGCCTTTCTCTTTGGCTGCTGCCACCAGCCAGGCTGACCAGACATGGGCTGGGGATCTCTGGCTCCTTCCACCACTCCTGGCCTTGGATGAGAGCCCCGGCCTCAGGCTATGGGGTTTGGCATTCTGAGTTCACTGCTGGGGACCTGAGCCCTGGGCACTGACCTTCTGCCAATGGGAAGCTGACCGGATGGTTCCTCCCCGTCCTGCTTGCTGTGGGACTATTGGGAGCACCTTTCTCACGGAGGACTTGCCCCAGGAGCACAAGAGCCAGGTTGACACACCCGCCAAAGGACACGTGGGGCTCTGGGGCACACCGCAAATCGGCTGCAACCTGTGTGCGTCTCTGCCTCGCTTCCCACTTCCTTGCCCCTCTTCTTCCCTTGCTGTGGCTGACCTGGATTTTTACCTGCCGGAGAAAGCCACCGCACTTTAATCCTTGCCTCAGGCTTGAGGTGCTCAAAAACCCAGCTACGACCTCCTGTTTCTGCCTGGCTTGGGGTGGCGGGGGTTTGGCTTGTTCCAGATTCTGCTGGTATCTGCTGATAGAAAACACCGCTGTGGCTCACAGCAGTGCTCGAGGCTCCGTGGAGAGTGAGCAGCCGTCTGTCCGTCTCTGTCTTCCTGCCGCAGACGGTCAGGACCCCCAGGAGTCTGGGCTGATGCATCAGGGGATAGAGGACTGTATTCCCGATGAGCAGCTGGGAAGAGAGGAGTTGTTTTGTGCACGTGTGTTTATGTGTGTGCACACATGTGTATGTGTGCACATGTATACCCTCGCACGCTCAAGTATGTGAGAATGCACGTGCGTGTGCCCGCGTGTGCACACGTGTGTACGAGTACCCGCACAGCAGCATGCATGCACACACGGGAGTGTCTGTGGACTCGGGTATGACTGCACACCAGAGTGTGTGTGCGTGCATGTGCACACGTGTATTATACGCGTTTGCGTGTGTGCACACACATATGTGCGTGTGTATGTGTGTGCACGCACGAAATGGCCCGCCCTCCGAGGAGTCACTGGAAGGGACGCTTGTGTGCCCTGCATCACGGAGGCTCCTGGCCTCCGGCTGGGACCAGGAGCAGCACCAGCCACCCGGAGGGCCACCCCCGTGCTTGTCCTCGCCTCCGCTTGCTCCCTCCGCTCCCCGTGACGGATTCTTCCACACATTTCTGATGACTCGCTCCTCCCGTCTAGCTTTAATTAGGTTCCATAAAATATCTCCTGCTGCGAGTTCTGGTTCAGTAATTACTATATCTTTCAGGTTCAAAGAAACCCGAATCTTTCCTTTTAGTAATTTAACAGAACATTTCACGCTTTAAGGGCTAAATGCCCTCCAGATTCTGCAGTCCTCTCCAAAGTAACTCCGAGAGGTATTGTCTTTATTATTGGGGAAGCCTGGTTTTCCTCTTGTGTCTCTCCCCAGTGCCTATTCAGGTACTGCCCGGGGCCCCGGCCTCCTGTGCGGGAGTCAGAGAGCCCAGTGGTCTGCTCCCGAAGCCAGCAGCCGAAACCCAGGGGAGACGGGCTGCCTGGGCCGGGGAGAGAGCCCCTATTGCATGCACTCCCTCTCATTAAGATCATTTCCTCCCCTTCCTTTAATACTTGCTCCAAATACTCGTGTCAGCAGTGCTCACAACAGAATTCGCTAATGGGGAGACTTGAAGCTGTCCTCCTCGGGGCAAAATGTCCTGGCTTGTCCCTGCCCAGCAGCCCCCCAGCTCCCACGGTCTCCGAGGCCACCAGCCCACCCTGAGCAGCACCCACCACTGTCCTGGACCCGCGGAGCCGCTCCCTGGGGTCCCGCTGCCTCTGCCTCTCCCCAGCAGCACCTCTCGCGTGGGCGAGGTCCACCTTTTGAAAATACAAGTTTGAAGAATTAAGATCTAGTCTCTCAGCAACTTTAAAGTTCATAATCGCTTATTGTGGACTGTATTCACTCTGCCGTGTGTGGGATCTCCAGAACTTCTCTATTCCGCCAGTGGCGAGTCTGTGCCCTTAAACAGCAGAGAATTATGTGACGGGACAGACGTCAGTAATCACACAGCAGTAAATACATGTCTCAGCCCGGGAGCTGTGCACAGACGCGCACAATGTTACGTAAGTCGATTGTATCTCAGTAACAATAGCTACATTAAAGAAACGAAGAAAGTCTAAGTTGGAGCATGGGACCTTGCCGTGCTCTGAAGCAGACGGTCTCGTGTTCTTGGGAGGGATGTCCTGCCCTTTCTGTGGCTCCGTGCTCACCCCTGTGCCTTTGGGTGGTGGGGCTGGGGCTGCCTCTCTGGTGGGGGGAGCCTGTTGGGGCAGCACCCCGTCTTGCTGCTGACCTTTGCGCTTGGTGGGGAGCCGGGTCTGCCCGATTCCAGAACCCATTCCGTACACGACTTCCTTCCGCTCTGCTTTTTGTGGTAGCGAGGGTGACAGTTCTGTTCTCCCCTGCCTGCCCCTTTGTCTTGTTTTCATTTGGTCTGGAACTCAGCCAGGCAGAGCGGGTGTTATTTCTTGGCCCTTCTTGGGCCCAAGTCCCCCGCCGTGTGTACCTGGGTCCCTCCTGCTCTAACCACCTTCGTTCCTGCCCACAATCTAGATCCTAGCTCCCTCTGGTCATTTCTCCCTCCTAATGCCTCACCTCTGGCCTTCAAGGCAATGGTTGTGGTCGTAATGGTTGACCTATTTGGGTGTTTTTGTATTTATTTATTCATTTTTAATTTTTTAATTGTAATTCAATCGATTAACCTATAAGGTACTGTTAATTTCAGAGGCAGAGCTTAGTGACTCATGAGTTCTATGTAACACCCAGCGCTCATCATATCACGTGCCCTCCCCAATGCCCATCCCCCAGTTACCCCATCTCGCCGCCCCCCTCCCCTCCAGCGACCCTCAGCTTGTTCCCTATGGTTCAGAGTCTCTTATGGCTGGTCTCCCTCTCTGATTATGTCTTGTTTAATTTTTCCCTCCCTTCCTCTCTGTTCCTCTGTTTTTGTTCAAGGGCTGTCTCCCCACCGGGCCACGTGCACTGTGGGAACAAGGACGCCTGGGAGCTGTCAGTCTGGGGAGGAGGGTAGAGCATAAATAACGATTAAAGGGACAGTCACCTGTCCTGAGGGGGCCACGTAGGGGCGGGTGAGGGGCAGGTGGGAAACTCACCTGGTCTCCTCTCCACTCCAGCTGCCTCATCCATGAAATGAAGATCCAAACAGTAGGTGATTAAGTCATGAGACCTCACTTCATCCCCGAGGTCAGTGTGCTTTTGGTCCTTTCCCTGCCCACCGTTATTGTGACTAGGTTAGTCCCAGGCGTTGGCACAAACATTTGAGAAGGCCTGGCTAAGGGGTCCCCCCCACCCCCGGGGAGGGAGGATAGAAGGAAAGTTCCTGCAAGGACGTCCATGTATCGAAGCCGCGTGGGAGGGGTAGTGGCCTTACTCTGGCATCCTACGGACCGGAATATTCTGTAACAGTCTGACAGGCCCTTGACCCCCAGCTTGGCGCCTTCCAGCAGGAGGGGGATACCGCTGCTGTCCTTGGGGCCTCCCAGAGGACCCAGAGATGGAACGAGGGAGTGAACCCAGTGGAAGGCCAAGTTGGGGGGACCAGTGGGGGTGAGGCTGTCCTGTATTCCCCCGCCGCCTGCCATTATGGCAGGTTTGGGCCTCAAAGCCGGCTTCTGCTACCTTGCTAATGGCTCGATTCCCATAGTCTCGTATGGAGGGGAACAGTGACAACTCGAGAGGGGGGGCGGTCTGGGGTTCTTCTGAGTCTTCTCTTCCCTCTGGGAGCAGGGGAAGGGAGGCTGGGAGTGAGCTCCCTCTGCCCAGCAGAGCCAGGAGTGGGGCCAGAGAGAATGATTTTCTTATTATTTGCTTACAGCAGATGGTCTGTCCACGTCTTGGGCCACCAGCTCCGGGAAGGTGGGGACTTAGTCTGTCTGTTTGCACCATGCCTATAGTCAGTGCCTCTCGGAGCTCAGTATTTATCGGACAATGGCGTGAGAGCGGACGCTTAGATTCTGAGTGGAAGCCTGAGTCCCTAGCTCTCCCTCCTCCTGGACGGCTCCTACTGGACCCACCCACTGTGCCCTTTGCGGATACCCTTCCTGCCTCCTGCCCCTTTGCTTCTGACTCATTCCAACCCTTGTTTGCTCGCGGCTGCAAATGTGCACATGCAGCAGAGAACTAATCTGTAGGTCTGGGCTGTCCACACCCTGCACGTTCCCAAGGAAGGTCTGGACCTTGCCTGGCTCCTGGGGGTCACCTCCAACCTCTGGAATGGCCTGCCTGTCAGGAGTGCCTTTGTTTACCTGAAGCCTTGGGTCACACTGGACAGTCTGGCAATGTGACTTGTGGTGGGGGTCTTGGGCCACCTGATGTGAATTTGACCTCTTGCAGGGGCTAGAGGCTGAAGGTCAGCCACACAGTCCATCAGCTATGCCTGCGACCACCCCAGCGAGAACCCAGGCACCAAGGCTTGGTTGAGCTTTCCTGGTTCACAACACTCTGTCCGTGTTGGCGCTCATTGTTTCTGGAGAAGTGGGTACTGTCCACACGTCTCCATGGGACAAGACAACGGAAGCTCGTGCCTGGTCTCTCCCAGACTCTGTCCCATGGACCCATTCTCTTTGCTGACTTCAGTCTCTAGCCTTCACTGCAGCAGGCTGTCACCATGACCGTCAAGGCTGTTCTGAGTTCTGTGAGTCCTTATAGCAAATTTCTGAAACCAAGGGTGACTTGGGGGACCCTCCAACACACCACGACTCTGCAGGGTGGATAGAACCAACATAGAGTTCTCGAAACTTTAAATTTTGATGGACTCTAACTTTATGCCCAAGTTACAAGAATAGTACAAGGAATTCTTGTGTTCTCCACCCAAAAGCAACCACTATTCCCATGTCCCCCGACTTGCTTTACCGTTCTCTTTCTCGGTATATGTATTCAGATTAACTCCCTGTCCCATAATGGGCTTTGTGCCTGTTCTTTGTCATTGTGCCAGACCAGCGAGGGGCACACTGTGCGTTTCGTTCTAACCCTCTTCCGCTCCTTCCATCTGAACTTGCTCCACAGCCTTCCTCTGGGAACGCGGACCTTGGCGTCTTGAAAGGACGTGGCTATTTGGGGACGTCTCTTATTTCCAGGTCTGTATCATTTCTCCACCTTTGGATCCGGGTTATGCATTCTGGGCAGGTAGACTCCGAAGGCGGCATTATGTCCTCGCCAGCCCAGCACACCAGGAGGGGTGCAGGGGGCCTCAGTGACCAAGCACTGGTGGCTCGGTGTCAGCTGTGTCCACCGGGGCTCTTGGCTTGCTGGGAGTTACCCGTTTCCTTCTGTAATTCCTAGGTCGTCTGTGCAGAGATGCTTGGAGGCTAGGGAAAATTGTGCCCCTAAACAGACCTTTACAACCATGGTTTCACTGCAGCAGGATGATTCCCTGATTTCAGCATTCCCTGTAGATTTACGGATAGACATTCTGCAAGGAAGAACTTTCCTCCCACCTGCAATAATTTATTAAAATTATCATATTAGTATTTGTTGAATTTATTTATTCCATCCGTTCCATTTTTACTTATTAAATTTATTTACTCACGCATTGATTTATGTGTGAAGGGACTCACGGCTTCCTGTTTCCGCAGTGGGCTCTAATCCGATACTCTCACTAGTGTTCTACGGCGATTGCCCCAGGTGTGGTTCAGGGGAGCCCTTCTCGCTGGCTGCTGGGTCCTTTAGGAGCTCTGATCATTCTCGGAGCATTGGCCCCTCTTCCCCAGGCTCACCTTGCATCACCTTGCCACCAGGAGCCCTGGTGACACTTTCTCCTTTGGGTTGTCAGATGCCAATCCCATTTCAGGGCCCCAGGGAGAAGGGTGCTTGCGGCGGGATCCTCAGGGGCTTCTGTGGGGGCCTCCCACATGGCCCATGTTTGTGGAGGGGTTACTGGGGCTTCCATCCTTTGGAGATGGAGGTGTTTCCTACTTTCAGCCTCAGAGCATGGTTAGGACCAGTCCCTCTCTGATGAAGATGCCTCATGAAATGGGGAAGTCATGCACACACACTGTTGGCCACACACACCAATGCCTGACTTAACCCTTTCTCACGGCGTGGGAAGCTGGATGCACAGATGTCATCAAGATTTTTCAAATATGTGCCAGCCATGCGTTTCCAACGTGGTGGGCACTCACCCCATGCAGGCTCCAGATATCCCTAGAGCGTCTCCCACCAAGGAGAAGCTCAGCAAACATGTTGATCTTTTTCAGCCTGTGTTTGTGTACATGCGTGTGCCCATGTGTGTGAATGTCTTTTTTTGCAGTATGTGTGCAAGCATGTGTGCATACACAGATGTATGTGGGGGAATGTGTGTGTCCCCATACATGTGAGCACATATATGTGTCTGTATATAGATGTAAGAATATATGCATGCTTTTGCGTACACATGTGTGCCCGTGTGTGTGTGTGTGAGAGAGAGAGGATGTATGTTTGCATGTGTGTCTGTGTAGGGTGTTGCACAAAGGTCTCACTAAACATTCGGCAAGAAGGCTCACATCCAGGCTGCTCTGAAGAACTCTTCTGTCTGTCCCAACCCCCCACCCCACCCAGCAAGAACAGAAATTATTTATTAAGATTAGAAAAGAAGAGAATCCTTTCTGCTTAGGGAGACGTCAAGAATAGGCAGAGATATATTTAAAAGAAAGAATGACTTGGGAGAAAAGAATGTGTTTGGTGATGACAACTTTCACACTGTGTTCAGAGAATCTGGCCTCTTGCCTACCTGCCATTCCTTGCATTGGAGAGTGAGCCTCCCTCATTAGGGGCATTTGAGTCCCGAGGAGCCCCCCCACCGGTAGGTTGGACAGGCTGACCCCTAGGATTTCCTACAACTTGGAGGAAGAACAGCTTGCTCAGACAGGAGTGCAGCCCTGGGAGGAGAGGGGCCTGGCATGCTAGTCCCCACCTGGAGCTCCCAAGAAAAGACTCTAATGCTACTTCTCACTAAAGCAGAAGTGACTGATTAAGCTCAAAATGTGTCACTTCCAAAGTTGCATTTTCCTTTTCTTCCTCTTCTTCCTTTAATGTTTGCTGAGTCATCCCGTGTGCCATGCTCAATGTCAGATACCTTTGTGACGTCTCATTAAATTTTTACAACATCCTTGGGGTGTGTGTGTATTTTAAACCCCTTTGTTATAAGCAAGGCCATTGAGGCTCAGAGAGGTCAGTGATTTCTTTAGAATTTTCTCCACCAGGGGCGCCTGGGTGGCTCAGTGGATTAAGCCTCTGCCTTTGGCTTGGGTCATGGTCTCGGCGTCCTGGGATAAAACTCTGCATCGGGCTCTCTGCTCAGTGAGGAGCCTGTTTCCCCCTCTCCCTCTGCCTGCCTCTCTGCCTACTTGTGATCTCTGTCTGTCAAATAAATAAATAAATAAATAATCTTTAAAAAAAATTAAAAAAAAAAAAAAAGGAATTTTCTCCACCAGAGACTGCCAGCCTAAATTCCATACCAGCCCCTCCTGGAACTAAAGAAGAAGGTGTGGGTGATTCTTCACCTCAGTTTACAGGCCTGAGACTTTCAGCTATGGTGAGCTAGCAGCACTTGATCCTCCCTCCCTCCCACTTGTTCCTGGAACATCCTCCCATGCTCCCACCCCAGGGCCTTTGCATCTGCTGTTCCCAGTGTTGGCGTGGCTCCCTCCATCCCCTCCTTCAGGTATGCGTGATCTCCTGTCAGCCCTTCCCGACCACCAAGTTCTTTGGTCCTGCCCTCCTTACAGAATTACCACCTGACATCCAAATACTTAATTACCAACTATTCTCTGCCTCTCCAGCTACTGCATATGCTGTTTGAAGGCCGGTGTTTTGACTGTTTTCTTCATGGCCAGACTGGATTCTGAATGAACTGGGTCAGCACCAGAGACAGGCAGGGCTGCGTCAGCTTGGCAATCTGGGCTCCCCAGGATCACGTGGGGTGTGGCCTGCTGGTCTCCCTGGAGCACTCGGGGCCTCTGGCTCACACCTGCTCACAGGTGTTAACATCTCCGCACCTCTCAGAAATTTCCAGGGGCTTCTGATGCTTATTCATTCAGCTGCTGAAATGGTGGTCCTCCAACAGTTACCGGTTTGGACAAGAAAAGTTCAGAAATTGAGAGTAAGGGTTTAGAAATCCTGGTAGTCACCTGCAGGGTAATTTTGTGTCTGACATGTAATTAAAAAGTTGTGGCTTGTATCTTGCATCTTTCACTTCACTTTTCTAGTCATTCATTTTTCTTTTCATTTTTACTTATTTGACAGAGATCACAAGTAAGGCAGAGAGGCAGGCAGAGGGAGAGCGGGAAGCAGGCTCCCTGCCGAGCAGAGAGCCCGACATGGGGCTTGATCCCGGGAACCTGAGATCATGACCTGAGCCGAAGGCAGAGGCTAAACCCACTGAGCCACCCAGGTGCCCCTCTAGTCATTCATTTTTACTGCATTTTTCAAAAGTACTGGTTCACCATGAATAGGAAATTTAAAAAAATGTGTCCTTCCCCACAGATAGTTGAAAAGTCTGCCTTAGGGAACAACTTACTTATGAGGGACCACATTCAGGAAAAGTCCCTGGCTGTAGAATGTGGCCTCGGTGAGGTGCCGAGGAGAACAAGGGCAAAGGGGGTGAGTCAGAGAGGACGCGTGTCACCAGCGACTGCCATAGGGATTGGCCCCTCAGACCTGGAGGATAGATTTGGGGAAGGTACGATTGTGGGTTTTCCAATATCTGAACGGCTATCGTGGGTGGGAATATTCTCTGTAGCTCCCATTGATAGGATTAGAATTTTGCCTACATCAGAGACTCAAGAAATATTCACAGAATGAGAGTATGAATTAATGAGTAATGGTTTATCCATCCACCTCTATCCATTCATCTACCTTTCAACCTCTGTCATCCACCATCCCATCCATGCATCCATCCTCCATTCATCTATCCGTCCTCCGCCCACCCATCCACCCACCCATCCGTCCATCTCAATTCATCCATCCACCCACCCACCCACCCCCACCATTCATCCATCTCAATTCATCCATCCATCCATTATCCATCCTCCATTTGTCCATCCACCCACCCAACCAACCACCCACCCACCCATCCATCTATCCACCCACCCATCCATCCTCTACCCACCATTCATCCTCCATCATCTACCCACCCATCCACSCATGCATCCATCCATCCTCCAGTCATCCATCCACCCTCCATCCAGTCATCCATCCATCCTCTAGTCACCCATCTGCCCAGCCATCCACCCAGCCATCCATCCTCTACCCATCATTCATCCTCCAGCATCCATCCACCCATCTATCCATCCATCCATCCTTCCATCCATCCATCCTTCACTCATCCATCCACCACTTATCCATCTACCAATTATCCATCCATCCATCCATCCATCCTCCATCTGTCCATCTGCCCATCCACCCATCTATCCATTTATCCACTGATCACATATTTATTAAGCACCCCTTATGCTGATTATTAAGACAGCCGCTGTTCTGGGTGGTGAGGATACAATAATAAGCGAAGAAAACCACTCCTTGCTCTCATTGGAGCGGATGTCCCGGAGGCGGAGGAAGATAACTAAGCCAAGTCATCACAGACAACATTCCCGGATTGTGCCGAGAGCTATGGAGGAGGGGCAAGGGTGGTGCTTGGAAAGTGGGATGGGAAGGCCTTATCTTAAATTCCTGTATCCATTACCGGTGTAATGAGGTCACATGTGCTCACTGGAGAGTGAACACGGAGCCGCAGCAGGAAGAATGCCATCTGGAATCTCTTAACAAAGTGGCGGTGGCATTTGGGTCTTCCCACTTTTTTTGAGGGAGGATGCTGTGGTTTCCAGCCATGACTGCAAAGGCTTTGGCCCTCTTTCCCGTGAGAGAGGGTCAACGTCTAGCCCTTGAGTCTGGGCAGGTCTTTGTGACCTCAGCTCCTCCACCGAGGGAGGGTGGTGACAGTGATCCTGAGACTCCTGGGTTGTCATGAAAGGCCACACAGTGTCAGCTTCATTCTAGGCTGCATGGACCTATTTGCCTCACACTTGAAGAATCTTTGTTTTTCTTGGTCCTGCAAGTAAATGAAGCTGCGTGGTCTCTGGAGAGACAGCACTGTCGCTCTCGAAGGAGACTGCCAAAGAATCTCCAGCAAGTCAGTCCTTTCTTCTAGAAATTTCTTTGCCTCGCTTTAGAAGGACGTATCAGGCGGCCTCAGTCGGCATCCCCAGCTGCACTGACAGACGGTCTTTCGGGGTAGCTCACTCCCCCAAACAGTCCCTCGTGGTTCGCGACAAAGCGACAGGGAAAACCTCTGCATCGTAATTGGAAGGATGGGAATGTCAGGGCTTCTTCCTCGTTTCTGGCAGAGGCAGGATTGGAACTGGTCCAGGGTTCCCACCATCAGAGCCCAAAGTTCTGTCTTCAGTTTCATCCAAATGGCAGAGTGGTTGCGGGTTGATTTATTTTTCAGCTTTACTGAGTTAAGTAGCCCTACAACATCGCGTGAGGTTAGTGTGTACGATGTGTCATCTGGATACACGGGCTAAATACCGCAAAACGCACTCACACCTCCGGTCCTTCACATAATTACTCTTTGTGTGTGTGGTGAGGATGTTTGAGATCTACTCGCATCAGCTTTCAAGCGTATGATACAATGGTACTGGCTATAATCACACGCTGTGCATGAGATCCCCACAACTCGTTAATCGTGTAACTGGAAGTTTCTCTCCCTTGACAAGTATCTTCCCATTCCCCCACCCCCACTGCCCGGTAACCAAGACCTTATTGTCTTTTTCTCTGAGTTTGGCTTTTTTTTTTTTTTTTAGATTCCACATATAAGTGATACCATACAGCATTTATCTTTCTTTGTCTGACTTATTTCACTTAGCACGATGCCCTTCAATTCAATCCAAATTGTCGAAAATGGCAAGCTCTTCTTCTTTGTCATGCCTGCATAGTATTCCATTGGGTACATAGGACACCTTTGTTCATTCATCTATTGACAGATACTGTGCTTGGGTCCGTGTCTTGGTTATTGTGAATAACCTTCAATGAACACGGGCGTGCACGTATGTCTCAGAGATCCCGCTGTCCGTTCCTGTGGGCACATATTCCCACAAATGATAGTTTTATTTGGAATTTTTTTAGAAAATTTTATACTGTTTTCCACGGTAGCTGTGGCTGGTGTCCTGACTTCATCATCAAGGGTTCTCACTACATCGTTGCTCATGGGTCTGGCGGAGATGGACACGTCCCCAGCCCCGGCCGGACACCTGGCAGGAAGAGCGTGACATCATGGCTCATGGGGTCAATCGATCAGAATTCAGATTCTAACTTGGCCGCTTACTAGCTGTTACCTGACCTCCCTGGGCTGCCCTTTCCTTGTCTGAGGACGGGGATAAAAACAGAACCTACCACATCAGGGGCTGATGTGAAAATGCAGTAGGGTCATGTAAGTAAACTCCTCAGCATGGTGCCTGGTACAAATGAACGCTGGATAGTTCTTCTGGAGCACATCAGGTGAAGTCGTGCACGTGGGCAGCGGCTCTGGTACCAACCAGTCAATGCTCACCGCTCGGGTATTAGGCTGATTTCCAGGTTAGCTCTCCTTGTTGTGACTGCTGCTCCTTTCTCCATCCACGGTGTCCTCACGTGCCTCGCACAGCACGTTGCTCCCCAGTGATACCCCGTAACTAAAAATAAAGTAATAGAACTCCCCGTACTGGAGAGCCATTGTAAAGACCAGAAGATAAAGTGACCTCCTCTCTCTTTTCCTCCTGTAAGAGCACTGTTGAAGAATCGCGGGTGGCAAGTTGGTGGCAGTAGCCCTCTGGCTTTGGTCTTTCTTGAAGTTGTGGGGCTGTTCCGGCTGCCTTGCATTTCCATGTGCTTCTGCAATCAGCGGGTCAATTTCTGCATAAACCTCGCTGGGATTTTGATTGGGATTGTGTGGAGTCCTAAGTGAGATGTGATTTCCTCTTTTCTGAGATTCTTTTTGAAGAACAAATAAGCAAAGTTACCCAGCATACAGGCCTGCCTGGGATGTGAGATCTCAGGGCCCCGTGACTCAGTTTACCTGGCTGGCTTCATGTGGTGCTTCTGGAGGTCATCCTAAATAAGAGCCATGAATGGAAAGAGAACCAGCTAGCTGTGGGATTGGCGCTGCCCGAAGCATTCTGGCTGCAAGCCGCCCACAAAATACTCAGCCGATTGGCCCACCACATTCTCCAGATGAAGACACAGAGGAGCGAGGGCCAAGTGAGCTGCCCGAGACCCACGGCGGCCATGCGGCGGCACTCACACCCTCCGCACATGGTCGCAGCCCGCCTCTTGGGTTCCGCCAGGTCGACCAAACTCTCAATATGATTTGAATCTGCGTCCCAGTTTGGGGATGGAAACGTAACAGTTAAATAGAAACAATGATATTTTCACAGACTCCAAGGCAAGACACACAGAAGATGATTAAACGAAGAAGCCACGGGTGCCTGGGTGGCTCCGTTGGTGAAGCATCCGTCTTCAGCTCAGGGCACGATCTCAGGGTCCTGGGATAGAGCCCCAGGTCAGGCTCCCCGCTAAGCAGCCTGCTTCTCCCTCTCCCTCTGCTGCTGCTGTCACTCATGTTTTCTCTTGCTTGCTTTCTCTCAAATAAGTAAATAAAATCTTAAAAAAAACCCTTCCAAAACCTAGAAACCACATTACCCAGCAGTTCTATTTTTAGGTACAAGAGAAATGTGGGCACACGTGCTGCAGAAACACGCAGATGAATGTTTGAGGCTGCAGACACGCAGACACGCAGACGCGCACACGTGCAGACACGCAGCAGCCGGAGGTGGGAGCCACTCGAATGTGCATCCGAGGTGAGCGGACAAACGTGATGTGGTCCGTCCATACAATGGGATTCTCTTTGTCCATACAGAGGGGTGAGGTGCTGACACAGGCTACAGTGCGGACACACCTTGAGAAACCAGACACACAATGTCACAATTGTGTGGTTCTGCCTCTGCGTTTAGAACAGGCGCATCCACGGAATCCGGAGGTAGGTGAGTTGTTGCGGGGACTGGGGGAGGTGGGAGATGGCCGTGATGGCCGAGGGGTGTGGAGTGTCCTTCTGGGGCTAAAATTGGGCGTGGTGATGGTTGCACAGGTCTGTGCATATACTACTCCCCTCCCCGGCCCCGCATCGTGTACTTTAAATGAGTGAATTTATGCTACGTGGATTATATCTCAATAAAGCTGTTTAAACAACAACAACAACAAGAATACCCAAGTCCTTCCATGGTGAAATAAAGTTTGGCTTAGTTGTCTTCTTTCTTTTTATTTTTTTACTTTTTTAGAGCGAGAGAGAGCACGTGTGCATGTGTGTGCGGGCATGAGCAGGGGTGGGCGAGGGGCAGAGGGAGAGAGAATCTCAAGCAGGCTCCAAGCTCGGCCCAGAGCCCAGTGCGGGGCTCAGTCTCACACAAACCTGAGATCAGGACCTGAGCCGAAATCAAGGGTCTGACACTTAACTGACTGAACCACCCAGGCGCCCCTGCCTTGAGGTGTTTTCTAAGAGAGGCTCCCCCATCCCGGGTTCCCCCCGACCATGGCCTTTGTGACGTGACTTCACAGTGTCCTGGATGCTTTGGTCCTCCTCTGTGGCACTGTCACTGCTCCTGCAAGCCCCGTAGACACTCAGCCCTGGCTCTGTCTCCCGGTCACCACTGACCCACCCTCTGGGTCCTCCCATTGGGGCCGCTCGCTCTGAGACGCCGTTTGGCCTCAAGTTCCTCCACATCCACCAATAGGATTTCCCTGGGGATGGGGCTCTGTCTCCTCTCCATCCCTCGGTGTCTGGAAGAGCGCCTCACACACAGTAGGCGCTCAATACATGTTATTAGATGAACGAACACATGTATTATCTTGTCTAGCAGTGTTATTAATGAGATGGGAGCGTCCTGGAAACCTAGATCCTTAATGCAAAAAAAAAAAAAAAAGGAAAAAAGGGAAAGTGAACAATCCAGTGGCATTTGGTACACTCACAATTTTGTGCAACCAGCACCTTAATCTGGTTCCCAAACGTGTTCATCCCCCCAGAGGAGACCTGGGACCCACTGGCAGTCGTTTCCTAGTCCTCTGCCCCGGCCTCTGGCAGACCCCGATCTTCAGTCTGTCTCTGTGGATCTGCCTGTTTGGCACATTTCACACAAACAGAATCAGACTGTAGTGACCGTTCTTTCCTTTTCATGGCTGCATAATATTCCACAGTGTGCCCAAGCCACACATCGTCCACGCATTCCTATGTCCTCAGACACTAGGGTTGTTTTAAGGCACAGATTTCTAATGTGCAAAGATCTAGCACTGGGTGTGGGGGGTGGGCTTCAAAACCCGCTTTCCCTACGACTTTCTCTCTGGCCTCAGCTCACCCGGGGCCTCAGCTGTAGGTCACGGCTGGGGATTAGATGCAAGATGCTGGGGCTTCTTCATTCCCTGATTTCTAGCATTCTTGTGCCTCTGTGTGAGAAAGGCAGGGGAGGCTTTGCAAGTAGCAAGCCAGAGGTGTTGATCAGTATTTGGAACCTTTTTAGATTGGTCTCAACATCACCTTCATTAAGACAGAAGATGTATTAAAAACCAGACGTGAGCCTGGCAGGGTAAGGGCAGGGCGGGGTCCCTCCTGCAGGAGGTGTCCATCCTGCAGCGAGCCATCAGTCTGCTGCCTTGTCCCAGCATGGGGGCCGAGCCACCAGATCCTCCTCCCAGGCTGTATCACCCCCCCCCCCCCCCGCCGCCCCTGGCCATCTCCAAGGCAGTGCAAGGAGCAGAGTCCTTCCTGCCGGAGTTGTGACTGATTAACAATCTCAGCCAAGGTCGCCGGAGTCCATATTTCAGATTCAAGGACATGAGAGCAGGTGGAATAAGGGTGGACACAGGAATGGGGAGCCGGGACCTTCCAGGAGGCCAGAGAGCCCAGCACGTGGTCCCAACTGTCTGGGGGCCCTGCCGGCCCCTCCTCTTCCCAGGCCCTGCTCACAGCCTCCTTCTTCAGGAAGCCAGTCTCAATCCCTCTTTGGCAATAAGGACCAAATCCAGGCTGACTGGACACCTGCAGGCAGGGACATTGAGCAAAATGTTGTGTGATCCCATTACAGACACATGATAAACTGTCCTGACCAGCAGGTCACTCCTGCTCCCGTGTGTGATGTCTGCAGGAAGTCCCGGTTCCAGCTGTGTGTGGGAACATTAAGGTCTGCACTGGTGACTGGCAAACCTCAGTGCCCGGAGAGGACAGAGCTGTCTGGCCCTGGTTGCGGTGGGGACTGGACTGGGCCCCCTCCCCCACTGTTCTGACCCCCCCCCAGCCCCATCCTCATCCAAGGGCTAATCCCTTCCTCTGCCTCTCTGGAATGCTGCTGGGAGGGTCACATGCTGTGGGACTGTGGGTGTGCCTGCCTACTGGGGACCCCACCTGAGTCCCATGAGATCTCTTACCAGCTGTGAGCAGGAGTTTTTAATCGAAGAGTAAAGAGAAGAGATGGTCTTACTGAAGGTCATGAAGACTTCAGCGTCTCCTGGAGCCTGGGTGATAAGTCACTTATCTGACAATGGTGAAGGAATTATAATGATGCAGTTAAGGTCCCAAAAGCAGACTTTGAGATTTTCCTGGGTGGGCCTGACCCAATCAGGCAAGTCCTTAAAAGGGACCTGTCCTTTCTGTAGTCAGAGGTTCTCCTGGCCTCTGAGAAGCAAAGTGCCATCGGTGAGAAGGTCAGGTGGTGAGGACCTGAGGGTGGTCTGGAGGCACAGACAGTGGTGTGGGCACCTCAGTCCCATGAGAGGTAGGAACTGGGTTCTGCCAACAACCTGAAGGGGGTTGGAAGAGGACCCCAGCCTCCAAGTGAGAATGTGGACAGCGGACACCTTGATTGCAGCCTCTGGGACCCTGAGCGGAGGCTCCAGCTTCCCTGTGCCCAGACTCCTGGTGGATGGATGCTGTGAGATGACAGACGTCTTGTTTTCAGTGTGTAGAAATTTGTTATGTAGCAACAGAAAACTATAGCATGATGTCAGTTACCTTGTCTCACTTAGAAGACGGAACCAGCTACAGTCAGCATTGACTTCATTTACTTGTTTGTTTTGGCAGGAGTCTTAGTTTAGGGTTTGAATAATTTCTTCTCTCTGCACCCCTCTCCCCTTTAAAGTCTTATTCTTAAAGGACGGAAGCCGATCTTCTGAGTCCTAGCTCTGGGCTTTTCCTGGGTTGCCAGCAGCTCATCCTGTCCTGTGCACGTGAATCTTGTGGTTTTGAGGCCTTGGACACGCTTGAAGGGAACCAAAGACCAGCACCTGTCACTGTCCCTCCTGGGAGATTCATCAGCAAGTCCATGAATTCAGGTTCTGCCTGACTTGCAGCCGCTGGCAGGTTGGCCTCTTGTTTTAAATAAGATGGACTTTGGCTAAGGCTGGTAACATTCAGGGGTAAGTGAAAATTTGAGTTTGCACATAGCGTGTTTGGAATTCATGAGCTTTGCGAGTTGACATTGAGGACTGGGCTGGCCGAAATCTCCTGTGGTTGGACCAGCCCCGCCTTGGTGTCTCTCCTCAGCCCCTGCAGCAGCAGTGGGGACTCCATGGAGGGAGGATGGAAGGACTGTGCTGCTCAGGCTGGCTTGTCTCGGGAAGCAGGTCAGGGACCAGCGCAACCTGAACCATGGCCAAGGCTGCAGCCCCATGGCCAAGGCTGCAGCCCCATCTCCCTTCTGTTTCTGTTTCTTTCTCTTTCCCTTCTTTACTTTATGTTTCAGGCTGAGCCTCGTGGATCGGGGGTACTGTCTGGAGAGGGGGCGGGGAGCTCCACCTTGTGCACAGCTGTATGGACAGGACAGTGTTCTACCCCCCTCGTGGCTGACTGCCCACCCAGGCTGCTGAGGGCTTGAGGGTTCATCACGGTCAGCACGCCCTTGACTGTGCCTGCCCCCACAGTCGGCCGACCCAGCGTGGGCCACTGGCTAACTGTGTGTGATGTTCAGCCCCTACCATGGTCCGGGCCGCCGTTGTGCTGGGATCTGCTTCAGTGCGGGGGGAGGGGGAGGGTTCTGCTTGAACCAAATTCATGGAAACTCGTGTTCCTGGGAAAAGACCTGCCTCCAGCGGGTGGTTGCTACAGGCGGAGAGCCTCGCTGTTGGTGCAGGAATCAGCCTTCCCTCTGCCCGGACTGCCTTGCTCCCGGGGGTGGTGAGAGGGGCTCTCCTGCACCCAGGGGGCAGCTCCCGCCTGTCTGGAAAGCACTGTTGGCGCGATCCAGTGTTTCCACGGCCTCCCTTAATGGATTCTTTCAAGATTAAAGCGTCCGCGATCAGATGCGGAATCTTTACACGGCATGAGCCAGTCTATTAAGCATTCTCAATCATGGCCAGACGGGGAGCTTCTAGGTGGAATAACAGCTCAACAAAAAGTAGGATCGACAATTTGCCAAAAGTAAAAAACCAGCCTCGGTATGGGAAGTGACACCGATCTCAAGCAGACGTTGTCAGGATATAATAAAGTTGAGACGGATGACGCGGGGGCGGATGGTGGGTGCGCTTCCCTGCCCCCGTCTGGCACGGGGATCAAGAGGCGCGGGGCCATCCATCTCTCTTCCGGTCCTGCAGACGGAGCATGAAGGATGGCCAGAGAGGCAATGAGTAAACATCACATCCTTCACATCCGGAGAGCTCGGGCCTCCCTCCACTCTGCGAGACACCGCTGAAGACAGATTACCTGGCGGGGAGGCTGGCGGGCATCCCTGCACTTGCACCTGCGGGTGCCCCCCAGAGGCCTCTTCGGGAAATGGCAGGACGACGTTCATCGCCTGAGGGATGGACCTGTCCTTGGCAGTGGAGTGTTGGAGCCTTCTTGTGTGAGGCAGCATGGAGGGTAGCGCCGGGCCCTCACGGCCCTTCCCTGGGCCCCGGCTGCTCTCGCCTCCCCGCATCCCTGCACAGGGCGGCAGCCCGGGAGCTCAGGGCAGGACTGTGTGTTTTCCGGCCCCTTCCCCTCCCTGGGCTGCAGTTTCTTCAGGGCAGAAACCGTGTGTCCTCTCCCGCTCAGGGCCCAGTAGAGCGCCTGTGCTTACGACACGGCTGTTCCGTGAAGGGCCCAGGGACGGGGCCACAGGAAGAGAGCTCCGTGCAGATGGGGTGCCCCTGCTGGGCTCTGAAATGCATCCTTTCGGTTTTTGTGTTTGCTCTGGTCTGAGTGTCAGATCTCATGGGTTGAAATCATACCCCCCCCGCCCCGAGGTGATGGCATTAGGAAGAGTGATTTGGTCAGGCCAGCGGAGCCCTCCAGAGTAGGGTCCTCAGTAAGGACCCCAGGAGCTCCCTGGCTTCTGCTGCTGTGGGAGGACGTGGGAAAGAGCCAGGTCTGCAGTGTGGAAGAGCCTTCCCGGAGCCTGGCCGTCTGGCCCCTGGAGCCACGGCAGATAAATGCCTGTTGTCTAGAAGCCGCTCAGTCTATGGGATTTTGTTGTAACAGTGGAACAGACGAGATGTGTAAATATATATACACAACATGTACTTTACCCCATTTTAGCCATTATTTAACAGATTTTATTTATTTCAGAGTGAATGAGAAGGAGAAAGAGAGAGGGAGAGAGAGAGAGAGAGAGACCAGGAATAGGAAGTGGGAGAGGCAGAGGGAGAAGCATGGGGCATGGGGCTCCATCCCAGGACCCTGGGATCATGACCTGAGCCCAAGACAGACGCTTAACAAACTGAGCCACCCAGGCGCTCCCCCGTTCTAACCGCTTTTAGGTATACAGGCCAGTGGCTTCACACGGTTGGTCACACTGCCGCCATCCCCACCATCTACCTCCAGATCTCTGTCATCTTCCCCAAACCGAAACTCTGTCCCCGTGAAACACTGTTGCCTCATTTCCCCTCCCCCAGCCCTTTCCCTGTTATACTTTTGGTCTCTGTGAGTCTGAGTCCCCTTGGGACCTCAGATGAGTGGAATCCTGCTGTATCTGTCCCTTTGTCAGTGGCCTACATCACTTAGTGTGATATCCCCGTGCTGCGTCCATGCCATCACAGATGTCACGCTCTCCTTCCTTCTTAAGACCGAGTGACATTCCACCATACCCAGACATGCATCTCTCGGATGGAGAGACTCCACTGTAAAGGGCAGGGGTAACTGGGTTTACTTGGGTTTGCGTGTTGGCTCATCCCTTTCTGGGGGGGCAAAGCTCAGTGCTCTCTGGACCCTGAGAAATGGGAGCAGAGGAGTGCCCACCTGTGGGAATCCCACATCACCGCACTCGAGGCACTAGGGAGCTCTTTTTCCAGGGAGAACAAAGCAGGCAGTGGCCTTCTCCTTCCTCAGGTGTGGACCCCCATCTCCCGTCCCCGCCTTCAGTCTGCCTGATGCTTGGCGGCCAGTGCAGCAACTCTTAGTGACAGGGTGTTTGGGTTCAGTGAAAATCAGGGACCTGCAGAGGAAGACCCAGGCCCCACTCCCCGCTGCACAACTGCCCCAGCCTCACCCTGCGCTCTCCCCACAGGGCTTGAGACTGCCAACCCCGGGAGAGCTGCCGGTTATGAATCTGTCATGGGGCTGGAGCCCAACCCTGTTCTCTGGGGACTGAATTTGTCTTCCCATTTGTGAAAGTTATTTTTTTTTAAAGTAATTGCCCATTTTATCCCCCATTCTTCTTGTCTGTGTTGTGAATGTTCTTCTTTAAAGGGAAGCCAGGGAGCTATTGTCCGCCTGGGGACGGATCAGAGGACCATACAAATTGTGTCAAAATTTGCCCTGACAAATGGAGGGTGTTTTTCTGCTAAGGTGTTTTGCAGGCCTGGCTTTAGAGTCAAAGGGAGCTTCAAAGTGTAAAACGTTCAAACTGTTTTCATGGTCCTTGATACTAGGTGACGCATATGTCACATCTGATGGTGGCCTTGTGGCAGGTGACAGAGGCTGGCATGCAGAGGCGCCTCTGTGGAGTCCCGTGCTGCTTGGGGAGCAGGCGGTCAGCTCCTGCACGGCTCCACAGCCAGAGACCCGGTCGGCCTGGTCCGCAGCCCAGGACTCTGAGCAGTTGGACCCCTGGGACTGCTCTGTGTGTCTCCGTATGACCTTGGGCAATGCCTCCTCTTTCTAGCAGGAAAAACTGGGCTTTCCGTAGCGATGCCCGCCCTTCCCCTGGGGAAGGCCGGATGGAACCATGTGCCCTGGGTATGGGATTGGAGGGATTTGGATTCTCTCGATAGCCCTCCTACTTGCAGGGATCCCAGGCTGGCGGGTTCTGTGCTGAGTCTGGCCCAGTCTGGCAGGTAGAGAGCTTTTAACAATGTATATATTTTCAGTCATCCTGTGTTTAAAATACATTAAACAATTTGTCAGGCTATAAAAATCATAGTCTATACTTCTTTGAAAACCAGGAAGGTCTGGCCACACGAAAGCCTATATTCCCCTGTGGTTCCAACCCCCTTTCAATGGGACACACGCTCTGGTGCCGCTTTGGTCGCTGCTCCTTACAGCATCTCCAACACCGAGCCCACGTGTCTGTCTATCGTGGAATTTGGGGCTGATCATTCACTGTGCCTGGCCGATGCTGTGATGTTTGAGCTCTCAGCCCCGGGTGGTACGGTCAGAATGGGCTGGAGCCTGAGTGCCTGGGTCTGGAGCCCAGTTCTGCTGAGAGTTGGCTGTGGGGCCGTGGACAAATCCTGACCTTTTATTTTATTTATTTATTTTAAAAAGATTTTATTTATTTGACAGACAGAGATCACAAGTAGGCAGAGAGGCAGGCAGAGAGAGAGAGGAAGCAGGCTCCAGACTGAGCAGAGAGCCCGATGCAGGGCTCGATCCCAGGACCCTGAGGCCATGACCTGAGCTGAAGGCAGAGGCTTTAACCCACTGAGCCACCCAGGCGCCCCAAATCCTGACCTTTTAGAATTTCAGGGCTGCATCCATCCAGTGGTCTAAATGCTTTTGGTCTCAAAGAGTTCTCTGCAGGGTGGAATGAGACAGCAATCAGGTAAAGAACACAATCTAGGGGCACCGGAGTGGTGAAGTCGGTTAAGCCTCTGACTTTGGTTTTGGCTCAGGTCATGATCTCAGATTCGTGAAATCGAGCCCCGTGCCAGGCCTCGTGCTCAGTGAGGAGCTGGTTTCAGACCCCCGCTCTCCCTCTGCTCCTTCCTGCTGCGTTCTCTTTTCATAAAAAATAAATCTTTAAAAAAGCACCATCTACTTCATGTCACATGGTAATAATATTGTTATATAATTATAACATAATTTGTGCTATAATAATATAGCATTTACTAATAATTATATGCAATATAATCGTAATGTGATAACATTTACGTTACAATAATGTGACATACACTAATTATAATACGTAAGAATTATGATAACGCTAGCCAGCACACACAGTGTGCTTCCTGGGACAGGTGCTGGCCTGAGCGGTGGACCCATGCTACCTGTCCAACCTTCCCGAGGTCCCTGGGATGAGGCCCCATTATCAGCACAAGCCTCCCATTTCCCAGGTGATGAATCTGAGTCCCGGAGAGGCTAAGATGCTTGACTAATGTCCGGTAGAAAAGTGGCGGAGCTGGGATTCGAATCCAGACCCTTTAGTTCCTGCCTCTGTGCCGTCAGTGTGTACAGCACCCTGTGGCCTCTCCTGCCGGGACACAGGACGCTCAGTTCAGACGACCTGGTCTAGCACTTGCTGCAGCATCTGAGGCTTGAAGGTGTCCCAGGGACTTTTCTTGCAGCTCCACTGGATCTTGGGTCTCGGGCTTTCTGGAGAGGTCTGAATGCGTGGGGGGTGTCCTGCAAATGAGGGGGTGTCCTGCCGAGACCCTGAATGGCCACAGTATTCTGGAGGAAGTCAAGCCATTCTGTCCCAGCAGTCCCCCACGCCCTGACGGCATCCCAGGAATAAGCACAGCTGGCCGGTGAGCTTGCTGGAGCGCGTTTCCAGGGGAGCACGTGGCCGCTCGATCCTTGGACTTCAAGCCCCTTTTGCTCTTTCCTACCAGAGCCCGTCTTGCCAGGAACAAAGTGGCAGCAGAGCGCTCGCAAGCGGGATTAATCCTGTTAAACAACCCACAGATCTGACGCCAGACACCCTTTTTGAAACCGGAGGGTACATTCTGCAACCCAAGCGTGAGTCTTACATCGTGTTCCATGGCTCACGGCCCCGCAGGGCTGAAAGGCCGAGAGGAGATGAGCCGACGAGGTGGTGTTCATACAACTTCACTGGCTGGACTCACGCCTTCTGTGAGCTCTTCTTTCTGTACTGATGTGCCGGAAAGGGAAGACACATGAAAGGGAGAGGTTGCACCTTGCCTCCCAGCCTCTGTCAGGGCCAGTGTGAGAGAAGTAGTCCAGGCTGTCTCTGAGCACCCAGGGTAGGGCAGCCCAGTGGCTAGGGGTGGAACTGAGCTGGACCAGATCCTTCCTACAACTTAAAAGCTGATGGGTTGGGCCAGGTCCTTACTCCGCTTAGCCTCACGTTCTCCATCTACCAAGTGGGGACCATAGTCATGATGATCTCATGGAGAAGGGAGAGGGTTTGGTTTGTCAGGTGTCTCCCCAGCCAAAGGCATCAAGCTTAGGGATGAGCAAGTTGCAGGGGCCCCCGTGACCCACAGGGAAATAGGATAGAGTAGAAGGTGCCATGTCCATCATCTCAGATGGGGCTGGCTCTTAACTCAAAAAGTAGGGTTCATGGACGGCTTGGGGACTCTTTCTCTGAAAGATGCACTGGATAGAGACATGGGATTCTGGCCAAATGTTCCAGGGGGTTTATGAGCCCCATGCAGGGTAAGAACCCCCAGAATGTGCTAGTGATCTTCTGAATGCCTGTGGAGACACCCCCATGTCCTCAGTCCTCTAGTTCTTCTGTCTGGCTCCTCAGGGCTGCACTGAGGGGCTCTTTCCATCCTCCAGAGGGTGCATCCTGGGCGGTCCACACCCCACCTGCCATGCAAGCAACCTTCAGCAGCTCTTCTCCCCTCTTCATAGATGAAGCTGCTTGGCCCCCAGCCCCATTGGCTGGCTTCTGGGGCTGCCTTGGGCAGTGGGGAGTGGGCCATGGCCAAGGTAGGGGTTTTGACGTCAGAGGCCTGGACTGAATTCCAGTCTCTCTCTGCTGCCCTGGGGCTGTGGATATCCTGCTTCACCTCCTGGTGCAAGGAGGTGGGGATCACTGTCATCAGAGGAGAGTTAAATGAGCTTGTGAGTCCAAAGCACCTCCCACAGCCTGGCTCGATGAATGCTGGTGATCTCATCGTCACCTCTGATGGAGGCTAAGATCATGGGTCAGACAGCTGAAGTCTTTGCTTGCACATGAGCCCCTGGAACTGCCGGTCCCGAGGGAACTGTGGGGCTGTGGACTCCCAGAGCTGGAGAGGTCTCTTCTGGTAGAGCGGCAGGTGCCATTGGCCTGAGAGATGTGTGCTCCTTCTGGGACATCCCTGCTGGGCTTAGTGCATGGGGTGGTCCTCCTTCCTGTCCCCTGTTTTGTCCTCACACAGGACCCTTAACCTCGGACCAATTTCTTCCAGGGGCTTCGTGGCTCTTCTGTGCCTGGGCTGTGATGCTGTTTCCAGGCAGGGCTGGTAGCATGCAGCGCTGTGCTGTCCGTGGCAGGTGCTCCAAGGGCCTGTTCTGGTAGGCAGTGAGGACGTAGACCCTGTCCCGTCCCTCTGACCAGAAGCTTCCGCACAGACCTAAGACCCTCGGCCACACCCGCCAGCTCCCCGTGGCCCAGCAGCCCATTTCAGTGTTCAGGACAGACAACAGACTCTGCAGGCGCAGCCAGGGCAGGGCGTGGATGGACACTCACCTGCGGGGGAGCGGAGAAGACTGTGCGAGGCCCCGGAGCTGGAGAAGAGGCTTCTGGAACCCGCGGCCTCAGGGGCTGGGGCTGGGCCCGGGCCCGGCGCTGGCCGCGACTTCGGAGCAGCCCAGTGCTGGGTGCTGTGGCAGTGACTGAGCACCGGCTGCGGGCCTGCAGTAGGCAGAAGGTCGCACTGTGCCCACCACGTGCGCAATAACAGCCGCAAACCTGCCTCCCGCGCACCTGCCGGACCACGCCGCAGGGCAAGCTGACAACTTTTGCGGGCCCAGCATCTGTCACGTGCCCTCGCCTGGCCAATGGCAGAGCTCAGTCGCTGAGCCGTGACGATTGGCTCAGGGATGGGCACATGACCCAGGCAGGGCCAATCAGATTGTCTCTCTCTCATCACCCGCCATAAGGCAATATGGCGGGGCTTCTGGGGGACTTCCTGCCGCTGTGTGCGGAGCATCTGCGAGAGAGCGAGGCCAACATGGGGGATGGGGAGCGGCGAGAGGGAGGACGAGAGGGCGGGCGCGCTCTGGAGCCCTCAGGGACAGTCCCACCCTCAGGACGTCCCTGTCGTGGATGGCCCCGGGCGCGGTTTCCGTCCTGGCCGGCGTCCCTCGCAGCCCGGCGGGGCCATGTCAGGTGTCGGGGCCCTTCCCGCTCGGAGACGGGAGGAGACCGGACCGGACCGGGAGCGAGAGCTCCCGTCACCCGCCCGCTCGGCGCCCGGCGGAGACCGCCCGGTGCTTGTGGAACCCACGGTCCCGGCGGTGGCGAGTGGGGTTCGCTCCGCTCCCGCCTTCGCGGCTCGGGGGCCGGTGCCCGAGTCCTCCGCGCCGGCTCCTGCGCGCTTGGGGAGCGGAGCCCCGCTGAGTGCGCTTGGGCCGGGCCGACGCCCCCCGCCCAGCCCAGCCCCGGGCGCGCGAGCGCTGCTGCCCCGCAGCCGTCGAGGACTTCCGGGAACGCCGGGGAGTTTGCGGGCCGGACCCGGAAAGCCGGCTCGGACGGCGGCCGCTGGCGCTCCTGTTCGCTTCCGAAGCAGTCCCGGTTGATGGGAGCGGAGACGGCCCTCAGCCCCCAGGTCACCTGCTCTCCGGAGACCCGCAGGAGGCCGGAGGTGTGTTCGGAAGACCGCGCCGAGTCCGGATTCTCGTCCGCGGCTGAACCCCGAGCCGGCTGGAGAGGTCAGAAACCGCTGCGCGCGCTCCTTGGCCCAGAGCGGATCAAGGCCACAGCCGGCGAAGGCGACCTCCCTCAGAAACGGAGGCTGCGGGCTGGGGAGCCCGGTCTCCTGCGTTTCCATCCAGCCGGACCGCCCGCTTCCGTCTGAGTCCGCGGGGCCTGGGGCGGACCAGGGAGGCGGAGGTGCCCACGCGGAGACTGCGGAAAGCCCCGTGCTGGGGGACGTCGGCTGCTCTCTGGTGAGCTGCGCAAGCCCTTGGCCCTCATCTTTCCCGTCTTCCCCGAGGCCCCCGTCTGTCTGCAAAGGCAGTCAGCGTCCCTGGTGCTGCGGGTCAGAGGGAGCTTCGCCTGAATGAGCCCCGCCTCTTGGCCCCTCTCCCCCATCGCCTGCCCGGGAGTGGCGAGTTCACAGCCAAGTGTTTGTGTTCTGACAGAGCAGGCCTCCAGGGGCTGCGGTTTCTACAGACCAAGATCTCTGGGGCACGCATCCCTGGGCTTGGACCCCTGTCCTGGGTGGCGTCCCAGCAGCAGACCTTGAGCCAAGGATGTGAGTGTGAGCGATTGCTGGGGAAGCAAACCCTGGAAAGTGTCCCAGAGAAGGGGATGCAACAGGGCTGGGAAGATGGTGGTGTTGAGGTCGACTGCCCTGGGACCTCTGGAGCTTGTGAAGTGCAGATCCCGGCCCAGCAGGTCTGGGGCAGCTTGAATTCCTCGTCTCTAACAAACTCCCAGATAAAGCAAATGCTGGCAGTCCATGGTCCACATGGGAAGACATGTTTCTGAGCTCCCGCAGCTGAAGGGGTTAACTTGTGTCCCGCAGAAGACATGCTGAAGTCCTAACCTGGTGCCTGTTGGTGTGACCGGATTTGGCAATAGAGTCTTGGCAAATGTCATCAGGTTGAGACCAGGACATATGGGTTTGAGTGGAGGCTAATCTAATGACTGGAGGCAGAAGGCCATGTGCAGACAGAGCAGAGGTCAGAGTGATTGGGCCACGGGCCAGGGAGCACTGTGAACTCTGAGGAGCTGGAAGAGGCAGGAGGGATCCACCCCTGGAAGCTTCAGCAGGACTGTGGTCCTGCCTGCACCTTGATTTCAGCTTCTGGCTTCCAGACAACCAAAGAATACATTTCTGTCATTTTAAGGCTGCAGTTTGTGGGGCTTTGTTACGGCAGACCTAGGAGTCTGAGACAGTGGCCAAGGGCGAGGAAGCTGCTCCCAGGGGCGTCCGTGCTCCAGCACTTGCAGCCTGACCTGAGAATTGGCCGAGTTGGCTCCCCAGATGTGGTCGGTGCTGAAGGAAGGTGGCTGTGCTCTGGGAGCCTCTGCTTCTCTCTTGGAAGATGACCAGGTCTTTTCCTGGAGGGAGAGGGGTAGGTGCTCCGGTTGAGGGCAGGCAGATGGGGGGCCCTGAAGAACAGGGCTGGGATGGGGTTGACATGGGCACGGGGACGTTTCTGGTTGTGTGCTGCCCATCCTCCATAGCCAGTGGGCAGGTTGCCCTGGGCAGGGTGGGGGCAGCATGGGGCCTGAAAGGAGAGCGAGATTGGAATCAAGGGTCCCGCTTGGAATCCTGCCTCCACTGCCAACTGAGGTCTCCCAGTCTCCATCGAGAGTATGACAGCCTGAGATGATGGCACGTCATCGTGTAGAACGAGGGCCTGCACAGAGGGGGAGGCTCTGCGGCAGGATGTCCTGCTCGGATTTCCTGGCCCAGCACCTTTGGGGAAGACAAGCTCCAAGGGACAGCAGACAGCCCTCAGGGTTCCCTTGTTTTCCCGGGATGCCTCATTACTCCTGGCTAAAGGAGACTTCCTCCTCCGGGTTCCTGCTCCCCTGCATTTTAGCCCCAGATTTCTGGAAACGCTTTGGAGAGGTGGATGTTTGCAAGTCCGCCCAGTGCTATTGATTTGTGTCGTAGTACGCCTTGCCTTTATGATGATTAATGTTTGATTTACACCCTGGGTTTGTCCTGTTTCTGATCTTTCTAACTCATTGAATCTTCCTTAATCGAGCCTCTAACTTTATCCTTTGGAACTTGCCCTCCAGAGGAAACTTCCAGTTCCCCTGTTGGCTTCTGACCCATTTATTTGCCTTTTGGGGAAAAAAAAAAACACCACATTTGGCTGGAAGTAGTCCTGGAGGCTGACTGCCAGGAGGGGCTTGGCTTGCAAATGTCACAGCTGTCCCTGTCGCAAAAGCTTCTTTCACTGATTGAATTTATTTGTGCTGAAAGGGCCAGGCCCTCCTGTCAGCGGACAGAGGATGGAGCGGGGTGGGTGAAGGCTAGGTCAGGGATCCTGGGCTGGCAGGGTCAGCAGAGCCTCACTCAGCATTGGCATCTGTAGTTGGCCCACTTTCCTTTGGTTCTGGGCAGGTGCATGGTTGGAAAGGTGGGCCCTCAGGTAAAGTTGATCATGAGGATGAGCTGACCTTGGGGGAGCTAGGGTTTCAACTTGGCTGGTCTGAGCCCAGAGCCCCGGCTCCTCAGGCTGTGCCCCCCCGGCCCCTTTGGAGCGCTCTTGCTACTGCATCTGTGGCCTCAGGTCAGGGACGCTGTGACACATCCCACAGTGGACGGCGCCCCATAAAGCATTGTCATTCTGAGTGTCAGGAGTGCTGAGGTGGAAACCCCATTGTGGAGGGGCCTGCATTGGCTTTGGATGGCCAGTCCCACTCAACGTCCCCAGTTGGCCAAGCAGTCTGGACATGGCCAAGTATTGGGTTCGCCCACGGAAGGATGGTAGGCTGTATAAGAGAGAAAGAATAAGGGACGGGTGTTCTTACTGTAAACCGAACACGCCGTCTACCCGGTTGAGCTGTGGGGATGACGCAGTTCGGTCACAAGACCGCATGCTGTCTGACTGAGTTTGTATGAAATGTCCAGCACAGGCAAATCCGTGGAGACAGAAAGCAGAGTAGCGGTTGCCAAGGGCTGGGAGTGGGTGTGAAGGGGTCCAGGGCCACGTGAAGGCACCGAGCTATGGGCCCCTCGCAGTCCCCGGAAGGCAGGGAGCAAGGAAGCCAGAGCGGGGAATTTGCCTTAAACTGTGTTCACCCGTTTTCCTCTCTTTTGTGTTCTAGGCTTTTTATTATGCAGCTTATGTTGTTTTGTGTTTCTATTAGGGCAGTGGTTGGTGTTTTCTCCCCTTTTTCTATGTTTCCTGATGTTTGTAAAATGCGCATTTGTAATGCAAAGAAGGAAGCTGATAAAAAGAAAATCATATCCCCCTCCCCTGCGAACAGATACACTAAACAAAAGGAAAGGAGTCCTTGAGTCATGGTGAGCAGGTGTGCCTTAAGCAGGTGGCTCTGGTCCTCAGCACAGGTACGGGCACAGGGCGGTGGCCTTGGGTGTCTGCGCATGTAGGTTTGGGTGGGCACAGCACACCATCCCCAGCCTTCTTGCCCTCTTGGGAAGGGAGCCTCTGTTCTCTCTGCCTCTGAGCCTGTTCTGTAGAAGGGCCATGTTAGAAGGACAGGCCAGGACATCACGAGAACCGGGGGTGTGGCCACCTCCTCCTTCCCAGCAGGCATGGCCAGCCTCAAGTCTCCCATTTTTGGACTGACAAGTAGCCTCTCACTGGCCTGATCTTCCCGCAAGGGACCCTAAGACTGAGATTGAGGCTGGGGAAAGAGAGAGGTCTCCATTTGAGCCGCTGCCTCTGATCCAGCTCTCCTGCTGTGCTGTGTTTTCATCTTTGTCCAATCCAGGAGGGATGACCTGCGGGTCTGCTCATGAGCTGAATCTTTCTCTGCACAGCTGCAAGTGCGGCTTGCCTGTGTCGCTCTCTGTTCCTGGCACAGTGCAAGGAAGCCAGGCAAGCGAGAATCTTGGACTGCCTTTGGTCCTTGGAGGGGAGCTAGGGGTCAGTCCTCTGAGGGCAAGTAGACCCAGAGTGTCAGCCCCCATCAACTTCAGAGTTGGTTTGCAGACCGAGAGCCCCTTGAGTGAAGTGGGGGGCTGTGTGCCCATGAGGAAAGATCCCACCCCCCTAACAGAAATTTATATCATTAATTTTTCTGATCTTCCCCAAAGGGACCTATGGTTCTTTCCCAGCAAGACTGGGGTTCAGGGAAAGGGAAATAGGCCTTCTGGGGACTACTGGACACTGGCTCTGAGGGGACACTGCTTTCAGGAGACCCTACATGTCCCTGTGCCCTCCAGGAACATATTGAGATCAATGCTTCCCTAGCAAGAGGACCACCTTAAAGTAGGGGGTCAGGGAGGACCCTGCAAAGGAGATGTTTCTGCAGAGACCTGACTAGCTTTCTTAGGGCCTGTTACTGGCTTTGGGAAAGAAAGCTTGGAACCATCCCCTTCCTTCAGTTCTTGGCACTCAGGATTGGCTTGGAAATTCCCAGTAGTAAGGCCCTTCCTACACCTGTTCCTGCTCTGGCCAGCATCAACAGTCTTCCTAGGGTACATCCCAGGCCACCCCAGAATGTTGGCTTATGTTAAAATGTTTTTAAAAATGTACAGAAAAAAATCATGGTGCTATGTGAGCTGTAATGATCTATTGGTGTAGGTTTAGATTAGTCAGTAGAGAGGAAGTATTTATGTGTGCGTCCTTTGTTCAATAAATGTGAAGGTCCTTCATAGTGTCCAGCCACCATTTCTGCCTGTGCAGGCCCAGAAAACTTCCTGTCCTGTTCCTTATCGGTAAATGAACCTTTCCTGGCTCACCTCCTCTCTCCTGCCATGAGGAGAAGGCAGCAGTGCTGTTATGACCCGGAGTGCCATGGCACTTTGGAGCCCGTGTGCATCGAAGCAGTAGAGATCTCCTCAATTCGCAGTTCCCTTCCACCATGTTTACTTCTGGTTGCACCGTTGCTCGCCGCACTGCATCATCTGTTGCACAGTCTGTGAGTCCTGGCTCCGGTCATTCTCTCGGAGGACCCTGTGCTTCATCACTGATGACCAAAATGCCAGTCTTACCCACAGTATGCAGGAAAATGGGAACTAGAATGTGCTGGCTCTCACATAACACTCACTGTGTGTAATTTCTTAGTGCCGTCCTAGAACAGCTCCTTTTCCTACCATGTTTTCTTCTGAATCTTTAGGCTATAATCACTACATTGTTAGAGATCTTTGGGGGTGCCTGGGGGGCTCAGTGGGTTAAGCCTCTGCATTCAGCTCAGGGCATGATCTCGGGGTCCTGGGATCGAGCCCACATCGGGCTCTCTGCTCAGCGGGTAGTCTGCTTCCCCCTCTCTCTCTCTGCCTGCCTATCTGCCTACTTGTGATCTTTCTATCTCTGTCAAATAAATAAAATCTTAAAAAAAAAAGAAGATCTTTGTGTCACCCCCACACCACCACCTATTTTCAAACACTGACATCAGCAGGGAGGATAGGCGAGGGCCCCATTTGCATAAAGAATGTCCCTCTGTCATTGTTCAAAACACAAGACTGAAAACACAAGGTGACCACATTGATGGGAGGCAAGAGAGAACATCAATAGGAGAGGCCATTTGCTTTGAAGATCAGTGCCTTAAAAGCCCTAAACAGTCCCAGGAGTCAAGTAGAGAACCAAGACTTCTATCTGCCAGCAAATATTAAGGTCTCTGCCTATGGTATCAGTGGGAATGACAGGGGAAGCCTGGACTTCCACTCCTGCCTGGAAGTGTATCCTCTCTAGAATGGTGTTATAGGAGACCTAGTGAAGAATCTGGACTCTTATCATCATTCGGCAGTAATGAGGCCACCCCAAGTGTGATGTCAGGGGAGACCAAGGGGGAGACCACCCCTGCCCAGTAGGAGTGATGAGATCCCCTGACCCTCTGTAGGTATCCGTGCAGGCAGACTGGGAACCCTCCATCTGAGAGGAATGAGACGGAGCCCCTCACTTACTTCCACTGCTGGAGCAGTGCCAGAGAAACCATCTAAAACAGAAGGTTTAAATAAGATCCAGAGTCTCAACATAATACAGAAATGGCCAGGTTTCAGGGAAAAAAAAAAATCGCTCACTACTAAGAACCAGAAGCACGTCAAACTGAATGAAAAATTATAATAAATATCAACCTGTGATGGCAAAGATGTTAGAATTTTCTAACAAAATCTTTAAGGCAGCCATGATAAAAAAAAAATGCTTCAGGAGCAATAATGAACACTCTTTAAACAAATGTAAAAATAGAAAGTCTTATCAAAGAAATAGTCTCAAGAAAGGAATAGAAGATATAAAGGGGAACTAGACATTTTAGAACAGATAAGCGCAATAGCTGTCATTTAAAAGTTTAGTGGGTGGGCTCAAAGGCAGAATGGGAATGAAGAGGAAATCACTACAGACCCCACAGACATCAACAACACAAGGGAATAAATACAAACAACTGTGTGCACATAAATTTGATAACTTAGACAAAATGGACCACTTCCTTCAAACATACAAACTACTACAACTCACCCAAGGTGAAATAGATAATTTGAATAGCTCTGTAACTTCTAAGGAAATTGAATTTGCAATTTAAAATCACCAAAAAAGATCTCTCTAGACCCAGAAGTTTTCACTGGAGAATTCTGCCAAATGTTTAAGGAAGGATTAATATCAATTCCACACAATATCTTTCAGAAGATAGAAATGGAGAGAAAACATCCCAATTTATTTTATGAAATTAGTATTACCCTGTTACCTAAACCAAATATACCACGAAAAAGAGAAAACTATAGATTAATTTCTGTAATGGACATAGATTTAAAAAATCTTCACAAAATATTTGCATTTAACATTTATCAATATGTAAAAATTGTACACCGTATCTAAGGAATTCCAGGAATGCAAGACTGGCTCAATATTTGAAAATCAATCAACATAACCCACCAAATTAACAGGCTAAGGAAGAAAAAAGAATCACATGATTATATAAGTTGATGCAGAAAGAGCATTTGACAAAACTCTACACCCAATCCTGACTAAAAACTCTTAGAAAAATAAGAATGGAGGGGAATTTCCTCAACTTGATAATGAGGACCTACAAAAAACCTGCTTCTAAGTTTGTACATAATGGTGGAAGATAGAATGTTTTCCCCATAAGATCAGGAATAAAACTAAGATGTTTCTTTTCACCATTCTTACTCAGCTTAGTGCTGGCAGGGTTATAAGGTAAGAAAAGGAATTTAAAGGCATATAGAATGAAAAGAACTAAAGTTCTTTTGGTTTGTATATGATATTATTTACGTAGACTTTTCCAAGAAATCTACAAAAAATACCTAAAATACCTAGAACTAGTACATGAGTTCAACAAGGTTGCAGGACACAAAATCAATATACAAAAATCAATTGTATTTCAATATACTAGAAATGAACACATGGACATCAAAATGAAAAACAATGCTGTTTACAAGTGTGCAAAGAAAAATTTAGGTATGAATCAAGAACAATTTCAAGACCTGTATGTTGTATACTATACAACTCTGACGAAATAAAGAGTAACTAAATAAAAGGAGAAATATATTTTGTTTGTGGTTTGGAAGGCTCAACCTTGTAAAGATGAAATCTCTCTTTAAATTGATATACTGGTTTAACACAATTCCCAACAAAATCCCAGCAAGATTTAATTCTTTGTAGGTATGGGGAATATTATTATGAAATTTATTTGGAAAGACAAAGGAACTAGTTCTATTTGAAAAAAGAAAAGGAAGTGGAAAGAATCCATGTACCTGATTCAAGTCTAATTATATAGCTACCACGATCAAGATCAGAACAGGGGGGATTTTGTGACATTTCACCAAAGAAGATACACAGAGGGCAAATAAGCACATGGAAAGTCGTTGAGCTTGATTATTCTTCAGGGAAATGTAAGTTAGAATGATCCTTAACTATCCCTACACATCTTCCAGAATGGCTAAAAAAAGAAACAAGGTGATAGGAGCAAACGCTCTTGAGAATGTGGAGGAACTGGACTCCTCATGCGCTGCTGGTGGGAATGTAAGATAGGACGGCCGCTCTGGGCCAACAGTTTGGCAGTTTCTCAAAACACTAAACCAGCGACTACCATGCATCCCAGCGACGGAACTCCTGGGCATTCATCCCAGAGAAATGAAGACTTATGTTCATACACGTCCCCACATGTGAATGCTTGCAGTGGCTTGATTTGTAATCAGTAAGTCAAGTCAACCCTGGGAACAGCCCTGAAGTCCTTCCCCAGCGTCTGGCTCAGCAGACCATGGGACCTCTGCGCCCAGAGGGATAGTGTGGAGCTCTCCACCTGTGCGCGACCCCGGATGGATGTCCTGGGAGCATCGCCGTGTGAAGACAGCCCAACCCCAGAGCTTGCGTGCGTGGATCCATTTCTGTAACGTTCTCGTGATGTCAAAATTACAGGAATGGGGAGCAGAGTGGCGGTGTAGGAAGTTGAAGAGGGTGGGTGATGAGAGGGTGTGGCTATGAAGGACTGCAGGCGGGATTCGGTGGCAAAGGGAACATTCTGGATCTTGATCAGAATGCATCAATGTCCATGTCGTTGTCAATGTCAAGGTATCAATGTCAATATGGTTTTGGTATTGTCCTCTAGTTTTGCTGGATGCCACTGTAAGGACATATTTAGCCAGAGCGACTCCATCTCGGTTAAATAGCCATTTTGTTGTTTGCGCAGTAAACTTACATTGACTCTCCCCCGCAGAGAAACTTACTTAGAAGAAAGTCCAGGAAACCAGTAAAATGTTGTCCGCTAGCTCCTGATGACAGAGCCCAGAATACAAGGACGAGTCAGGCCAGATGGAGACATCTAATCAGTAAAAAGTCCTGTTTGTAACAGTGAGAAGGTCTTGCCCAAATCAAAATGACTCCATTTTGGGAAGGACGACGATCTTATTGTTCACACTGAATATGTTAACTGACGAAGGCTTCCCAGAAAGTACTGTTTGTAACGGGTCCTGGTATGGGGTAATCTCGAATAACACGTCACCAGACGGATGAAACTAGCCAATCAGCAAGAGACACACAAACCCGGTGGGTTGAGATACCAAGATACGGGTTGTAGTTTTACCCAATAAAAGGTAGCCTGTAAGATGGGGAGGGGTTGCTCTCTGCAGAGGTGGCCCTGGCCAGTCAGTCTGACTTCTAATGCTTGGCATAAAATAAAGCTTTAAATACCTTTCGCCTTGTCTCAATCTCGTTCCTTTGATAACGGACCTAACACCACCACTGGGGAGAACGGGGTGAGGGGTACGGAGGGATCTCTGTGGTATTTCTTACAACTGCATGTGAATCTGGAGTTGTCCTAGAATAAGACCTTAAAAAGATACTTTGAGGGCAGTTTATGTCATAACTTTGCAAGCTCAGTGTTAGTCTGCATACAGTAAGCACTGGGCGAGGACGCACCATCAGGAAACTCTCGCACACACTTATCCTCCGTCTGTGTCGGGCAGCGCGCAAGAAGAGTGCCTCATACTGTCTTTCCCCGAGAGAGAATGGTGGGGGGCTCCCGAGGCCTGAGATCGCAGGCCTGATTCCACACTGGTGAATTTTTAATAAGTGCTTCAAAAGGGAAATAAAAAGGCCTTAGAGGGACCCCCCCTGCTGGCTGCCTGACCCGGGCTTGGCACAAAGGGTCAGACCCCAGGGTCAGAATGGAGTCAGGCAGGAGCCGACACAGGGCCTCAAGCCCCAGGGCCGATGGGACACATTCCACAGCCCGGAGCCTTGTTGTCTCATGGTCAGCATGAGTGAGAGTCACCGAAGATCGGCATGTCAGCTCAAGCTGGTGGCCGGGTCTCCCGTGGTCCCGCAAAAGATGCGCCCGGCGGGCCAGGAGAGCCATCAGCTAGACGCCCCGTGCACAACCTGGAGCCCAACTCTAGGACTCCAGGATGGCCCCACAACTAGGAGTCTCAGAGCTCCTTGGGACATCCACGTGATTCTAGGCTCTGGGCAGAGGGCAGAGCACCTCGAAGGAGACAAACAGAGGCTCATGCGGGCCCTGGAGTAATCTCAGGGCGCCCTGCCTGGTTCTTGGCACAGGGGCAGGGCTTGGAAAGCTTCCAGGTAGGGGACTCTGAAGCGTGGGGCTCCCTGCCACTTGGCGCCGGCCAGGGGCCCTCTTGTCTGGTGGCTGGGCCATTGCATGGTCACCAGCAAAAGCAGGAGGGGCCCCTCCCCTGCCTCGCTCCAGCGTGTGGCTCCGATGTGAAGACTGATTACACACTAACACAGAAACACACACCCTAACAGGGTGCGAGAGGCTTAGGGCACACGTGGTAGAGGTCCCTAGAGCGCGGGGCAGGGCTCTCAGGTGGAGATAGGGGTCTGCCCCGGGCTGTCACCCTGATCCCGGTGGGGCCAGGCTGAGAGGTCCACGTGGCAGAGGCTTGCGTGGCGGGAATCACCTACCACTGGTGAAGAAAGGAGCACCCGGTTTCCTTATGGGCTTGTCTAGCTGTGGGTTGCGAGGGGATGAGGGTGGCGAGGCTTCAGAGTTGTGAGTTGTTCAGACAAGAGAAAGGGGTCAGACCCCTCCTGGCATGGTACGGCCGGGAGTAAGAAAACATCAGGTCCCCCCTTCTCCCCGACAGTAGGAGAGGAGCCCTTGCCACCACCAGCACGGCGGGTTCCCCGGCGTTTGCATGGCCAGCCGTTCTGCTCCTGTGCTCACCCAGAGGAGGCTTGCACCCGCCGGGTGACAGGAGCCAGCACCTGCTTCCCTTGCTCCCACTGCCGTTCCTACCGGCTCTGCCTTTGGTCGTGTTTTCGGGGCTCGGGAGGCTCTCTTCAGGGGTGGGCTGTGCTGTGTCCTGGGAAGGGATGCAGCAGGCAGGCCCCAGGGGAAGGCCTGCGCCTGGGACCACAAGGACTCCCGGTGAAAGCCCTTCCCGGGGCTGAGCCCGCCCCGCAGGGAGCCCTTCCTCAGGAAGGCAGCCCTTGGAAGAACGGAAGAGCACGGGGAGGAGATCGGAAGTGCCTGGAGGGATGAGTTAGGAATGACAAGGACGTCCCTCCAAACTCCTGACAGTGGCCAGAGCCATGCCTGCAGGTTTTTTCAGTGGCCCCCTTGTATCTCAAAGAAGGTTCCAGAAGTGCTTTTCTTTCCAGGCCCTGGGGGCCCACATCCCCTGCCCTGACCACTGGCACCCCCCAAACCTACCCCTGCAGGGGCCCCACCCAAGTCCCACCCACTCAGGTGCAGCGGACTGGCCCTGCCCCCACTGTCATTCCATTCAGGAGACGACATGGGTGCGTGCGGTGTTGATCACTGTGTCGTGGGTACTAACTGGGGACAACTGGGGGCCCTCTATCTGTCCCTTAGCAGGCGATGGTTGCAGGAGCCCTCCTGCGGACGCCCTGCTGTCTCCCACGGTGATGTCACGGGAAAGCACGGCCGCGAGGATGCTGCCTGCGGAGGCCGTGGGGCTCTCAGAGGGCACTGGGCATGTGTGGATATGACTGTATGTACGTGGATATGTGCTCGCACACGCATGCACACACTGGCGTACGTGTGCAAATGTGTGTGTGTGCTTGGGCATGTGCGTACGGGGGTGTGTGTTCATGTATGCACACGGGCGTGCGCCCTCTTGCCTCATGGTCCCTCATGCAGAAACGTGGCTCCCCTGGGTGGTGGCCCCACCAGCTTCCCTTTCCTGGGGAGGAACGGAGGAGGAGGGCAGGAGGAGAAGGGGAGAGAGCTTTCTCCCCCACATCGTCGTGGCACATTCAGGAGAAAAGGCGTTTTGCCAAACAGGAAGGAAAGTGTGAGCCCATTTTTAGAGAGCTCGTTTTAGAAAAACATAGGAGTGGATGCTGAGGAAAGTTACTGGAAGGATGTACAAACATGTCAGCGGGGCCTTTGCAGTTTGGGGATTTGGGGTAATTTTCCCCCCTTCTTTTGACTTGTCTGCATTTTCTAAAATTTCTACAATAAACATCTATTGTAGTAATAACAACCAAATAACAACCGAAAAGTTATTTTAGCAGTTGGCCCAGAGCGGTGACAAGTGTTTAGATGAGCCGCCACCGGGACGCGCTGTGTTCTCGCCTCTGTGGGGGCCCCGGGGGCCGCGGGGGAAGCAGCGCAGATAATCACCGGCTTCCTCGAAGACGTCTCAGCGCCCACCTTCGCGCTGCCACAGTGCTGGCGGGTCTGTCTGTCTGGGGCGTGGGGCTTTGCCGGCCCCTCCCGACAGGCGGGTGCTTGTCAGAGCACCGGTCCTGCTCCTCCGCCAGGAGCCCAGAGGGCGTGCTGGTTTCCGGGCGGGGCGGGCGTGTGCTCAGGGGCCCGCCACCAGGTCCTCAGCCTCCGGCCCCGTCACTGTGTCCTTCGTCTTGGTGTTGAGAGCAGTTCTGATAGGGGGCTCCTGGGTCAGATGCCTGGGCTCCGTGGGGATGCCAGTGACCGTGGGCCAGTCCCTCAGCCTCCCAGCGCCCCGGCTGCATCATATATAGAAAGGGGCCGGTGATGCGTCCGCTGCAAGGGCCGCCTAGAGGAGTTGCCAGGCACGTGAAGCACAGAGAGCAGCTCCCCGCACACCGTCGGCACCAAATAAATGTGTGTTACTGTTCTCGTCATTATCATCTGTGCGATGGGTATGTCGGCTGGCGGGATCCTGGCTTCAAAGATGTTCCAGTCTGCATTCCCAGAACCCGTGAATGTGGGAGGCTGCGTCACAGAGGGGGAATGCGTGCTGCAGACAGAGTCAAGGCTGCTCGTGGGCTCACCTCGACCCGGGGAGGGGGGTCTGCCTTCTCCTGATGGACCCAGTGTGATCACAGGGTCCTTGTAAATGGACGAGGGAGGTGGAGAGTCAGAGGGCTTGGGGATGGCAACAGAAGTGGGGTCAGAGGGGGCACAGGTGCCGGCCTTGGAGGGGCAGGTGGGGGCTGCGAGCGAGGAGTGAGGGCGGCCTTCGGAAGTGGGAAAGGCAGCTCTCCCAGAGCCTTCAGAAGGAAGGCAGCCCTGCCCACGCCATGCCTTCAGCCCAGTGAGACCCGGGCTTCTGGACGTCACAGCTGCAAGAGAGCAAGTCTGTGCGAAATCACGGAGTTTGCGGTCACAGGCAGCCCAGGGGTGTCTCAGCGTCTCCCTGAAGAAAGGGTGGGAAGGGTGACAAATCCTCAGGTGCCCAGCATGCCTGCCCTCTGCAGGCCATGTCTGGAGTGCGTCACAGCCGTCCGTCCTGCAGGCCCCTTTCCTGCCAACTCTGTGGGCATGGTTTTCGGGGTGGGGTGGGGCTGTGCACTGGGGAGATGTCTGTGGGGCCCCGCAGGTGCCTCAGTGGATCTGATTGGCAGAGCTCCCCTCTGTCACCCTGCCCCCTCCTGGATGTCACCTGCGCAGGTGTGTCCTTGAGCGCGCCACTTCGGGGGAAGCCTGCTTCTACTTGATCAGAGAGCAGAGGAGGCCATACTCTTGACTGAATGGCTACACACGACCAAATGCCTCGAGACGTCCTTAAGCCCGCCCCCGCAGAGTGCTCAAGGCGGAGAGAGCTCAGGCAGGCGCTCTGATGAGTGCGCGCTCTCTTGCCATGAGCAGGGAGAGGTTTGCAGCCACTCTCATTAAATCTCCTCTTTCTGTGTGAAATCCCGGCTTCAGAAGTGCTGCCTGGGAAGAGGCGGGGGAGGAAAGCCCCTCCCGGAGCGGAGCGGGGGCGGAGGGGCCCTGCTGGAGAAGCCACATGGACACTTGGGTCATCCCCATCACGCCCCCTGCTCCGGCCCCTGGGGGTGGGTCAGCAGGGTCAGGGGCTCTCCTGCCACCCCCTTCTTCTGCTTTGTCTGCCGGGACCTGGACGGCTTCGTGATCTCTGCAGAGAAGCCCCCTGAAATCCCCTCCCCGGCCACCCCGACCCCCTCCCGCAGGGCACATTGACTGTTCTAGTAAGAGGCGTCCCGTACTTCCGGGGCCCAGCCCTGGTCTAAGCGCGCATCCTGAATTCGAGGATTTTGCTCCCCCACCTCTCCATGAACCCCGCACCCTGTCGCCACCACTGTACAGTTGGACACCTGCAGCCCAGAGAGGTGACCCAATGTCCTCCAAGTCGCACAGCCCAGAAAGCAGCAGGGCTGAGGTCGGCGTTGGGACAGCCACACCCTGAGCCCCCGCGCGTGCTGATGCGCCCCGTGCCAGGGCGGGAGGGCTCCAGGGTCTCGCTCTGCAGTTCCCTCCGTGTGAACACGAGGCCGCCCCAGCACGGCTTCCCCGCAGGGTTCAGGGCACAGCAGTATTTTGCTGTCGGAGAGTGTAGCTGTGTGAGGAGTTCAAGGCAGACGGGCCTGATCTCTGCAGCTCCAGCAGGAGACTCAGCACACGCGGTGGGTCTGCAGCAGCCACCCCGGCCAGCGGCCCCAAGCAGCCGTCCAGCTCGTGCTGTGCCGCGGGGTCTCCGCACGGACTCGGGCTCCACGGTCCTGTGAGTGTGAGCCTCTGGGCGGGGACCGGGTGTTCCCAGCGGGATGTCCGGCCCTTCTCACCTCCCTCCTTGCTCCTCCACATCTCCTGGGGCCCCCGTCCTGTGTTTCAGGGCTCGGTTTGTATTTTAGACCAAAGTGTCTGGGGAGAGGGGCACTGTAGGAATGAGCCGAGGAACGTCCCGTGAGCGTGCACCGCAGGGGCCAGAATTCCCACCGGGCCGACACGGTTGCTCAGTCAGCTCTCCAGCAGACCCACCGCTTTCTCTGCGGAGCGGCGGGCGTGGCCGCAGGGAGGCTGCTTCCCGACAGGCAAACAGGCGCTCCAGGCTGTGGTCCCTCCCGTTCTGGGACCCGGCTCGGTCCCAAACACGCTTTGTCTTATCCTCCCTGAGGCTGTGCCCCGCCAGCGTGTCACCCCTAAGACGCTGACCAAGCCGGCTGCCTCAGTGGCTTGCTTCCTCCCAGGGTTTTCAGGTCAGAAGTGGGGTTTCGTACGGGCTCCTCCGTGTAGCCTTGCTCAGCAAAGCACGGATGGGACATTCCAGGAGTCAGCATTTGTTGGCGGGTTCAATCTTTCGCTCCCTGGGCCCCAGTTTATTCCCCTGTGACCCGGGGAGGGGGCTAGACCAGAGGTCCCTCCGTCTGGGGTAGTTTCACGTGCCCCACAGCATAGCTTCCCCAAACACCTTCCCAGCCCAGAGAGGTTGCCAGGATGGGGTCTCCGGGGGCCGGTTAGGGCTCCGGATCAGGACAGCACGTCAGGACGGGGTGTGCAGGACTCCGAGCCAGAGGGCCTGGGTTTTCCTCCAGGCTGCGTCGCCGAGAACGTAGGAAAACAAGGCCGTTCCTCTTGCTTTGCTTTCTCGGGATGGGAGCAATGACAGCCCACCTCAGAGGTTGTCGTGTTTGGTTAAATGCCCTGTTTGATCTTAACAGGAACTTGGCAACCACGTTAGCCGTTCCTTCCCATTAGTCTGGTTTTAGCTTTTCCTCAAACCCTTCATTTCTCTTCATGTGTCCGAGTGCCTCCCAGGGCCCTGCGCGCTGGTGTTCCTGGCAGCAGATCAAGAATGTCATCTCTGGGGACAAAGGACATGGCCGTCTGCAATCAGACAGCGGCTTCTTCAGCGCCGGAGGGGCGGATGGCACTTTCCCATTCAGACCCAGGGCACCCGAGACACGGAGGGGTCAGGCTGGAGAGAGTTGCCATTGCCGGAGTGCCCTGTGCGCTGGGTGCTGGCTGGGGGCATCGGGGTGCCATCTCTGGGTTAATTCACCCCCAGGAAGTCGGCTGTATTCTGTAGTGTCCCTTCCCTAACTTCGCCTCTCGTGCTGAGCCTGTATCTTGACGTCTCCCCAGAGCTTCTGCCATTACTTCCTGCTTCCTCTGGCCCTACGATGTGGGGCCCCCTACCTTGGTCTTCTCTTTGGCATCAATGAGCCATCTGGTCTACCAGCCACCTGGCCAATAGGGTCTAGAGCCTTTTTGCCTTCGTACCTACTCCCATGTCCCCTGCCTCAGGGAGGGTACTCAGGGCCTTTGTGGGGGGGTTGGAGAGGGGGTCACTGGCCTCATGACCTCATGCCAGCAGTGGTGGGGGCTGGGCTCAGGCCTGCAGGTGCTTCTGGGTGTGTGGCCGGCAGGTGACAAAGGGGGGAGCTCTTGTCCCTGGAATGGAGGCAGCAAATGAGCGTTTCTATCTGGAATGCTTGTTCTACCCAAAACCAGCTCCCTCTTTAAGGAGCTGGTTTTGGGGGAAAGAAAAGTGGAATTTGCACAGAATTTGCAAACATTTGAGCTCCTTCAGCTTTGAGAGCTTTCTCTCTTAATGACAGAGACTTGCTGCCCCGTAGGAGTGACACACACTGACTCTGAGGCCTTATGTGGAATGATTCTGGACAAACAGGTCTGGGACCCTGGTGAGTGGCTGTGATGGAAGCTTCTCCACTTGCTCTGCTTTTGAAAAGCTGCTTCCCAGCCTGGGCTGTTGCCCCTGCCCATGGGAACGTCTGCCTCCCACGTGCCGGGGCGTGGCCTCTGCTGTCCTGGGCATCGGCTTGAGGCAGGAGGGGAGATGGCCTTCCTGCCTCGCGTTGGAAGCGTTATGGGTGACCCGGCCCGGCTTCCCTCCCAGAACGGGGACGGGGTGGGGTGGGGGGCAGTGGCATTTTCAGAGGACAGCTGAGTAGGTCACTGGTTATTCCACTTGTCAGAGGTCCTGCTAGCTTCTGCTGGTTCCAGAAACCCTGCTCTGGTCATGGGCGTCCGTCGGCTGGGGTTCCCACAGCAAAGCGCCCCAGACCGCGTGGCTTGAACAGCAGGTATGTACTGTCCTGCCGTTCCGGAGAAATCCGAGATCGCGGTGTCAGCAGGGTGGGCTTCTTCCGAGGGCTGTGAGGAGTCTGCTCTGAGCCTCTCCCCTGTGTGTCTCTATGCCAGAATTTCCCCCATCCCCCTACTGCGGACATGGCAAGAAGGGTGGGCTCTGAACCGGGACGCGGGACCTCACCGGATGCTGGGTCTGCTGGTGCCTTGGTCTTGGACTTCAGCCTCCAGAACGGTGAGAAATGAACTTCTGGTGTTTATGAGCCGCCTGGTTTATGGTCTCTTGGTTGATGTGGCCAGATGGGCCCGCCCCAGGGTGGGCGGCCTCTCGGGGGAGTCCATGCCGAGGGGCTGGGATGGCCACGGCCTCTCTCCGGGTCGCGCGGCGGGGCGGGGGCGGGGGTGTCTCTCGGCCTCAGGGCTCGGGGCTCACGGCTGACCGGGGTGGCCTGCCTGTCTCCCCCTCCTGACTCAGGGCCCGGGGCTGTGGCTCTGTGACACAGACACGTTTATTTAACATGTTTCATGTGACCCGTCGCCTTCCTAGGGAAACAAATCGCCGAGAAGTGATCAGACCTGATTGTCTTTAGGGTTCGCGGAAGAGGGAGAAGAGGTGGAAAGCATCTGGGACAGAGTGTGGGAGCTCAGGGTGGTGACCTGGGGGTGCTCGCAGGACCCGCTTGTCCCTCCCTATGCCCCCTTCTTGGAGATAAGGATGCTTTTTCCTCCAGGAGTGGAGAGCGCCTCTGTCCCAGGAGGGTCTCCGACCTACTTCTGGAACGGGTCAGAGAGTCCTTCCTGCTTCTGCCGTTGTCTCAAATCCCTTCAAGTATTCAAAATGCCAAGACAGCCTGTTCTAAGGGAGGAAGTCCTGAACCCCGTCACTTTGGGGCCCCTGTTCTCCATGACAGAAAGGGGACTCAGCCTCAGTCACCATGCCGTGGGTTTAGGAGCAGTTGGGATCTAGATCCTTGTCTGTTCCAGCCGACCGGTGGGGCTGTTTGGGGAGGGTGCACCTGGGTATCTGGGGTTGGGGGAGGCCTGCAGTGCGGGCAGATGGACAGACAAACAGAGGGTTGCATCTGAGGCACGCTGTGCCTGGCGCCGGCCCACGGGAACCTCTGGGCAGGCGGTTGTGGGAGGCTTGGCTGAGTGGGACCCTCCAGGTACGGAGCGGGGGCTGGAGGAAGAATCTGGAACGTGGAGAGTTGAATGATCTGGGCTCTGTGGCTGAAAGGGAATTTAACCTGGACCTGGGGGTGTAGCTACACCCCAGAAAGCGGAGGGCGGCCCCCAGTACCGGGCCCAGGCCAAGCTCAGCCGCTGGCCAGGGTGGGGGCACAGGGGCTGCTGGCGCTCAGGCAAACCCACTCTCTGCTCGTCTGCAGGGCCCCCGTCTCCCTGAGTGTCTCCCCTTCTCTCCCTCTCTCTGTTTCCCTGTCTGTCTCTGCCTCCCTCCCTCTCCAACTCCCTCTCTCTGTCTTTCTCTCCCTTTCTCTGTCTCCCCTCCATCTCTCTCTCTGCCTCCTTCTCTCTACCTCTGTCTCCCCCCGTTTCTGTCTCTGCCTCCCTCCCTCTTCCTTTCTGTTTCCATGTCTCCCTCTCTGTCTCCCCTCCATCTCTCTGTCTCTGTCTCCCTCCCTCTCCATCTCTCCATCTCTCTGTCTCTGCCTCCCTCTTTCTCTTTATCTCTGTCTCTGTCTCCCCCCATTTCTCTGTCCCTCTGTCTCCCTCTCGCTGTCTCTCTGCCTCCCTCTTGCTTTCTTTGCCATGTGCTAAAAAGCAGCACTGATCACCTGTGGAGTTGCTCATTCCCTCCCTTCCTCGGCTGTCTGCGGGGCCACCGGCTCCAGGAGGGCAGGGATCTCACCCAGGCCACTCTCCGCTCCTTCGGACACGTGCACTTGGCATATAACAGGTGCTCAATGACCTCTCCAGGAGCGTTGTGCATGCCTGAGCACTGCACGCTGTGCCTGGGGGGACCTCGTTGGCTCTAGCTGGTCTCATCCAGGTGAGCGTGTGACATCTGTCCCCTTTGTGTCGCTCTCCTGCTCTCCCAGAACTTGCTCCGAGCCTGGCGGAAAGCTCAGGCTGCAAGAGGGGCTCGGGGGGCGGGAGGGACTGCAGTTTCCTCCTTGGGTCCTGTCCCAAAGACGGTAGCTTCTGGTTCCTGCTGGAGAGGCCCAGATGGAGGACAGACCCAACCAAGGGGCGGGGTACAGCTGGGCCCCTCTCCGAGGCAGAGGTCAGAGGCCCTGGGATGAGGCGGGTCTGAGTTTGCATTGGGGTGCACATGCTTCCCCGAGGAACGGGACAAGTAATTAAAATTCCCTGTGGCTCCAGTTTCTGATCTCTAAGGTGGGGCCAAGAGCAAGAATAGTGGCCCTCATTCTTAGAGTACTACTCAGGTCCTCTAGTCTAGTGGAGGAGACGACACGGTGCTAAGTCCCTGGGTCATCACAGACACTCCTCACCCCCGCGATTATGGCTCTTAGTAAGTTTGGGGGGCGCGGCTGGAGCCCGTGTCGGTGACTAATGATCATGAACCCGGGAGCTGGGGGGACGAGCCCAGCTCTTAGCAGGCAGATATACCGAAGCCCTCCCTCCGGCTGTCATCACGGAGGCAGCCAGTTCCCATCGTGGGGTCAGCCCTCTGGATCGGACTCTGAGCCCCTCGTCTCCCATTTCCCTAGGATGGGCTCCTTTGAGGGTTCGTAAGAGGTTTCCAAGGGATTCAGCAGATAGCCTGGTGGTGCCTGCAGTCCGGGCCTCGGTCCTGCCCCGAGAACCGTCCCATCACACAGCCCTGGTGCCCACAACTGACATTTTCAAGGACCTTCCACCTGCCTGTGCTCCCGGCTGGCTCCCCACCAACCCCGGGAAACTGTCCTCCTTCATTCAGACCCACCCCCGAGCTTCACGATCCCTCAGGATGAACAGAAGTATGTCCCTGGGTCCAGAAGAAGGAGCTGGTGATAGACAAAGCCCGGGTGGCCAGGAGGGTCTGGGATCCGCCTCACACAGCCAGAGCAGAAACGAAGCAGGTGCACTGGTGGGGGCTGAGGCTGGGCCAGGCCCTGGGTGGGGAAGGGTTTTAGCCTTGTGGGGAGAAGGGCGCCTCGGGGGAGCCTGGAGGAGGGACTCAGGGGCCGCGAGCTGCAGGACTAACGGTCCCGCAGCCCCATGTGGGTGCCATGCCCCCCATGTCACAGAGCCAGGCTTCTGGGCCTCCCGCTGTCTGTGAAGAAGATTCGCTGTTGATCCCAGGGAGCAGACGGGGAAGTGGAAGGTCAGAGGGGGGTGACACGGCCGAAGTCACAGTGGACTGCAGGGCCCGGCGCCAGCCCCAGCTGCTCTGATTCCCGGATCTGTTTGCTGCGTCTTCCCTCCATCGGTCTACTGGAGAGCTTCCTCTGCGCCCGGCCTTCCTGGAGATGAGGCTCTGCCCAGGGACTTTTGGGGCTGTTGGAGGCTGACCCTTGGAGCCTTTGTCCTTCATTCTCCCTGGGTCCACTCGCGTCTGGGCTGCACACGGCCCATGGGAGGAAACAGGTCAGCCCTTCCTGACGTCTCTACTAATGACATGAAAAGGGGCCCGGGAAGCCCACGGTCCCACCCAACCGTCTGGGTCACTGAGTGCTGCCCCCCAAAGGCAGGCCTGCGGGGGGAGGAGTGACCCCCATTCCCCAGATCTGGCTTAGGGGTGGGACCCCCGGTATCTCTGGTCTCCCTGTGGCTCATGCTGGGGTGACCCTGGGTGCTCCCGGAACCCCACGGGAGAGCAGATCTCACGCTCCCTGCAGCGGGGGCCTGGATCCCGGCACGACAGTGTGTGGCCTCTGAGCCCCGTGCCGGCTCCACCACCCCGGGCCCCCCGCCGGACTCAGCCTCCCCTGCTGCGACTGCCGGGACGGCTGCTCCACGCCACCTCCTCACTGGTTGAGCGTGAGGCCTCCTGCTTGCAGTGGCAGCGGCTTGCGTACTTGCGGGGTGCAGGAAGGGGAGACTCCGTAAGACGCCAACTGAGTAAATGCCACGCGCTCCAAGGAAGTGATTTCTGCAGGTGGACACACGTTTGGGCGAAAGTACCCTTTGTGCGACCGTCGGGGTGATCCGTCTGCTCCGGCCTGCGGGGCCTCCGCCTCGGTACTGGGGGATGGCGACGGGGTCGCTGGGCCCGGAGAACAGCTGGGTGCTTCCTGGCCTCCCCCACCTGCTTCCCTTGTCCCCGCTGACCCCAGCGAGAGCTGCTGGGTGGGCCCGCTCTGGCACCTTCCCCCTTCCGGGTGTGGAAGGAAGCCTGGGTCTCCATGCAGTGTCCCACGACTGCCACCAGGGGTCACCAGGTCCAAGGGCTGGAGGGTGGACGCGGGTGGACGCTGCCAGCCAGGAGCGGAGCCAAGGGGCGGGGGCAGGCGGAGGAAGCCGGCAACAGCCTGGATGTGAGCGTCCGTCCGTCCGTTGGGAGCTGGGAGGCCAAGTCTGGCCGGGCCCTCGGGCCAGCTGAGCGGTGGGCTTTAGCCCCTGGGGTGCCCTCGTGTCCCACCTGCCTTGCAAGGGCTGTGGGCTCTGGGCGAGGTCCCAGGAACCGATGCTGCTGGCTTCTGGGAAAACAAGGCCCAGCACAGTGCTTGAGAGCTGGTGGCTTTTGGAGTCACCCTGAGGGGCTCTAAGTCTGGAGTGGATGTGGGCCACCCCCTTAACCTGTTTGAGCCTTGGCTTCCCCATCTGTACAATGGGAGAAATGGCCCAAGGGTTGCTGGAGCGCTCACGGAGACAATGTGTGCGGAGCACTTGGCGCGGCTGGCGTGGCGGCGTCCCTCAGCAGATGGAAATGACGGTTCCTGTCCCCGTCGGGGGTTTTCAGAGGGACTGTCCTTCCGTGGTCGCCTCCTCCAAGACGCCGTGTGGCTCCTGCTGGTTCTTAATGTCCCTAATCTCCTGTTGATTATTCCTGGGGTTTCAGCCAAATAAGCACTTCCAATTAAAGCTCCTGCCACTGCTCCAAGTTGAGTTGCCATGGCAACGGGAGTGGGGATTTTACTTCTTCCCTGGAATGTACACATGTGTGTGAGTCTTTGTGCGGGTCTCTGCTTGTGCGTCGGGCTGTTACCAGAGCTCACCCCTGTGGGGCCCGGGGCCGGCAGGTGGGCGGACAGAGGGAGGCTGAGACCCCGCTCCCGTGGGCCTCCTGGCAGCCTGGGAAAGGCTCTGCCCTACAGTGCTCGGCCCGTGTGGGGGAAGAATGCAGGTTTCCCCGTGTTCCCCGTGCAAGCGTGGCCTCAAGGCTCCTGTCCAGCCCGGCTGCCGGGAGGAGGCCGCGCTGGGTGGTTGACGGTCCTGCCCGAGTCTCTGGAGCGTCACATGCGTGAGTGCGTCTCTGTCTCTTTCTCTCTGCATCTCGAGCCGGTCTTTGGAGCTGCATCTCAGAGACAGAATTCCGAACTCCGCTCAGGCCCCGGCTGATGGAGGTCGGGGAGGTGCTGAGCTGGGAGCAGAGCTGCGAGGCCCGACCTCCGGGGGCTCTGAATTCCAGATGCGTTTAGTGTCGGTCCTACTGGAAGTTCCTGGAAAATAGGCTGCGGCTTCATGCACAGATCGGCTGGGACTCCTTCAGCTGAGAACATCTAAGCAGCTTTTGCAAAATAAAATAAACAGATGAAAGAAAGAGAAGGAAAGGACATGTATGCACGCGCGCGCACACACACACACACACACACACGACAAAAAGACACACACACAGACACACACACGGGGCCCCAGTGACCCCAGTCCAGCCTTGTCTAGTTTCCTGCACATTTGGATCTGGGGCTCCAAAGGGCGTGGGGCTCTGACCGCTCTAGGTCTCAGCTCTGCCTGCCGTGTGGGATCCCCCTCCCTGGGATGGAAAGACCTCCAGCCCAGATCTCGGTGCCTGGGGCTCGGGGGGATGGTGAGAAAGCTTTCTCTGACACTGTTGAGAAAAGTCTGATAGACTCCCTCCCCACCTTCCCGCTCCGGACACCGTCCGGGAATGTGCTGAGCTGGGGGCTGGCCTCGGGCTGTGGCTGCGGGGAGGCTGTGGGTGCTTGTAAACAGCTGGAGTTTCCCTCTGAAGCCCTTTATCCCTGCCGTGGCTCCCGGTCCAGGGAAGGGAGCTGACCTGCTGGGCAGGCTGGGTATCCCTAGCTGCTTCCTGTGTGTTGGGAGCTGTCTGGGCCCCGAGGAGGAGGAGAACAGTCTCTTGAGGGACAAAAAAGCACAGTGTGGCTCCTGGGCCTGCTCTGGGGGCTCCCGATCTATGCTCAGTGCCTCAGCCGTAGACCAAGTGTGCCAACGTCTGCATGAGGCTTTTGACCCACGGCGGTCTGTTTCAAAGACCAGTGTTCGTGGGATATTTTCTCTTAAATTCTGGAAATGTGAGCTTCTTCGTGGTGACAGCTGACTTTGAAGACAATGCAACTGGTTTTCTGAATGAACTGGGATTCACTGAGGAAGGGGTTTGACAGGCAGGACAGAGATGCCGACCCAAGGCCCAACAGCTTCCCATTTTGTAACAAATCAGCTTCTCCCTTCTGCATCTAGAATCACTTCAGCTGTTTTCGGGGATCGAGAAAATAGTCACGCACATTGTTTTTGGGACTGGTGGTCTGGAAGAGAAACCTGGTTGGGAAACCTATGGAAACTGCTTCCCAAGACATTGATTTCTCCCCATTAGGGATTTTCCCCAATCTCGTCTTAGCATCTCTGGAGTCTTTCTAGGTCCCTGCTGGTACTGCTCCCCTCACCGTGGATGGAATCCCAGTCCTTTGCTTTGTTTTAGAACTATCACCTCTGACCTTCCAGGAGGGCTGGTGACAGGTGCTCATGTCTCTGACGGGTGTCTGCTCAGTGTCTAGTTAATTTCCTATTTGGAAACGAACATGCCCTTTGTCTTTGGAAATGTAAGGGGACCAGCCACGTCCCTCCGGCCGCCTTGTGATCATCCTGGTTTTCCATCTCGCACGTGTCTGTCCAGGACAGACCAGATCATTCTCTCCACCGGGCTTGCCTGAGTCAGCGGAGCTCCCCAGGCTCCCCAAGCCTTGAGCCTCCCAGCGTTCATGTCACACACTGGATTGTCACTGCCAATTTCCTTGTCTCCCCAACGAGGATGGATCTTCCCATCTTCGCTGACTATCCCCAGCCCCTCACGGCGTTGGGCAGGACGTCCCATGCACTGTCTATTTCCCGAACAGGAACCCCGATGGACTTTAGGAAACCCTGACCGAGCTTCAAGACTGCTTGCCTTCCCCCGACCTCGTGGCCTCAAGTCTTTTACTTCGGTGCACAGGCTGGTTCCTTGGTGCGAAATACCCAGACCGAGACCTTCAGGAGACATTTCTGGGTTGCTCATGTGTGATCTTAGAGGCCAGCGGAGGGGAGTACGTTCCTTTCCTAAGTCTGCCCTTTGGCTTTCAAGAGAACACCAGATACAGGGGCTAAATGTGGGTACTGGCGGGCGTAAGGGCCGCCCCAGAGTGCTTGGGGGTGGCTGGGGAGTCAGCACAGTCATCTCTGAACTGGGGAGGTGCTGCTAAACTCTTTCCTGCTGGGCACTCAGCTCCACGATGTTTCCCAGTCTCTGGTGAGGCCAGTGCAGCTGCCGGACTCCTTCCGGATGATGGGGAGAGAATGCGGGAGACGCCAGAGCAGCCCTTCCCGTCCACACCCACGACACCCTCCCAGGATGTCTGCAGTCTCCCCACATCTTCCGAGGAGTGGAGTTCCTTCCACGAAGGAATGAGCCTGCGCCTGGCCTTCTGCCTGGCCAGGGTGGATCGCATCACCGCCACCCAAGCAGGTGGTCTTACCTGACTGTCCCATGTGCTGAGTCTTATTTTCCTCCTGGCAACCCCCATCCTGTGAACTGCTGCTCCTGGGTTTTCCCTGCTCAGCTCACTGTCCTGTTTCGGGGCCCGGGACCACCTATTCTCGGTGGCTTCCCCGGCCTCCCAGGACTTTCGAGGGCCAGTTCTCTGGGTCCTGACATGCCTGGATTTACCTCCATCCTTGTAGTTGCCTCTCAGTGCGATGGAGATCTGTCTACTGTTCCTTCCCTCCACTGACTGTGAGCATCCTGACGGGCTGAGGTATGTTTGTGTCCTCGTGCCTGGCAGGGTGTCAGACCACAGCAGGTGTTCACGTGCAGCTGGAAGGGAAGGAGGGACATAGGGAGGGGGAGCGAGAGAGTGAGCGAGAGGGGTAGGGAGGGAGTCAGTGTCCCGCTTCCTCTTCTTTCTCAAAGCTGGCCCGATGTCTTTTGGTCCTTCTCTGGAATTAATGCAACAAAACAAAGATCCAAGTGCCCCAAATGCCTCAAATGTATACCTTGGGGCACACCTGGGTTTCTATGAAAAACTAGTCTTCTCTGTCACACCATCTATCCATTAAAAGATTAGGTCCCTTCTCTTTGGTCCATTTTTCCATGTATGGGTTTGCCTTCCCTTCTGTCCTCACCCCTGCTCATGCTATTGCTCTTTCTTTCACCTCTCATCCCTGCATCCCTCCCTCCCTCCCCCATCCATCCATCCATCCATCCATCCATGAATCCTTCCAACCATCCATCCTTCTGTCCGTCCGTCCATCTGTCCATCCATCCATCCATCCAGTCACCTCTTCCTTCAAAAAAAAATGTGCTGTGTGCCAAGGGCTGTTCAAAACATAAAAACTGATGCCACGAAAAACTGGACAAAAATCCATGCTGTCATAGAGCATGCGTCTATCTATCAATCTAATAATCATCTGTCTGTCCATCCATCCCTCCATCTGTCCATGCATCTATCCACCCCTCCACTGTGCATCTATGTGTCCATCCATCCATCCGTCCATGAATCCTTCCAACCATCCATCCTTCTGTCCGTCCGTCCATCCATCCATCCATCCTTTATCACATAGTTATGCTGGACGTCAAAGCATGTGCTTGCTTTGGTCAATGAAATATGAGCAGAGCTGGTGTGTGTGTGTCGCCTCTGGGGAGCGGTTGAGAGGCAGTTCTGGTTTTGTTCATGCCTTCCCCTCTAGCAACATTCTAGGTGTTTCCTGCCTCATTAGCACCGGTCCTGGATCGAGGAACAGTACAACGTGCAGACCACTCTTCCCTGCCCCATAACAACCAAACTGCTCTGGACATGTGGCAGGAGAAAGAATCAAGACTTTGTTATACCATTACTTTTTTTCTTGTTTTTTTTTTTTTTTTTTTTCTATAGCATACCCTGGCCTAGCTTGGCTGATGGATACAAAGTGACAGATTGTTTTCCAGATGGTTATGCCAATTTACATGCCCGTCCTCAGTGATCGGGAGTGCCTGTCTTACTCTATCCTTGCCGCCTGGAATAGCATCATTGAAATTTATTTTAAAAATCTGATCAGTCTGAGAGGTGAAGAGGAATCTTATTTTAATTTCCATTTCTTTGATTAGTAGGGAGGTTGATCGTATGGGCAGTGGTCGTTTGCTTTTCTTTTCCCAGGAACCCTTTTTCTGGGCTGGAAAAGATGATTACAATAGCGTCAGAGGAGTTCAGTTTGGTCCTACCTGGAAGAAGTCAAGGGCAAGCGTGGGAAGTCCTGGGGAGCAAGTCCCCACCGGGATGAAACTGTGCGGTGGGAAGTTCTCGGCTGGGGCAGGGCAGGTTTACAGGTAGTGCAGGGGCTGGAGCTAGCAGGGCAGGGGGAGGGCAGAGCTTGGGTCCTGAAGCCCGGAGGCTCCTGGTCGTCTCCTCTGCAGCCCAGCTTACACCCTGCCTGTTTCTGTTCTTGGAGTCAGCAGGTGGGAGGCGGGACCTATTGCCCCCCCC